>NC_135881.1:93626828-94925066 GCF_964194155.1 Cetorhinus maximus | reverse complement strand
TCCACATTCACCCTGTCAATTCCCCTCAGGATCTTATATGTTTCAATCGAGTCGCCTCTTACTCTTCTAAACTACAGCTGATACAAGTCTAGCCCGTCCAACCTTTCCTCATAAGACAACCTGCCCATTCCGGGTATTGGGCTACTAAAGCTTCCTGTGACTGCTTCTGACACATTTACATCCTTCCTTAAATAAGGTGACTAATACTGTACATAGTACTCCAAATGTGGTCTCACCAGTGCCTTGTACAACTGAAGCATAACCTCCCTACTTATGTATTCAATTCCCCTTGCAATAAACAATTACATTCTATTAGCTTTCCTAATTACTTCCTGTACTTGCATACTAGGCTTTTGCTATTCATGCACTAGGACACTCAGATCCCTCTGCATCTCAGAGTTTTGCAATTTCTCACCATTTAAATAATATATTTCTTTTTTATTCTTCCTACCAAAATGGACAATTTCCATTTCCCACATTATACTCCATTTTCCAGATCTTTACCCACTCACTTAGCCTATCTATATCACTTCGTATCCTACTTATGTCTTTTTCACAAATTACTTTCCTATTTATCTTTATGCCATCAGCAAATTAAGCAACCATATCTTTGGTTTCTTCTTCCAAGTAATTTGTATAAATTGTAAGAAGTTGAGGCCCTAGCACTGATCCCTGTGGCATGCCACTCATTACATCTTGCCAATCAGTAAATTATCCATTTATGCCTATTCTCTGTTTCCTGTTAGCTAGCCAATCTTCTATCCATGCCAATATGTTACCCATACACCATGTGTATGATGTGGTATCTTATCAAATGCCTTCTGGAAATCTAAGTACAGTACATCCACCTTTATTCCACAGCACATGCTATTTCTTCAAAGAACTCCAATAAATTGGTTAAACATGATTTCCCTTTCACAAAACTATGTTGACGCTGCCTGATTACCTAAAATTTATCTAAGTGTCCTGTTAAAACATCTTTAATAACAGCTTTTAGCACTTTTCCTATGACAGATGTTAAGATAACTGACCTGTAGCTTCCTGCTTTCTATCTTGTTCCCTTTTTGAATAAAGGAGTTATATTTGATATTTTCCAATCTAATGGAACCTTCCTGGAATCGAGTGAATTTTGGAAAATTAAAATCACTACATCAACTATCTCACTAGCCACTTCTTCTAAGACCCCAGGATGAAGTCCATCAGGACCCATTGACTTGTCAGCTTGCAGTTCCAACAATTTGCTCGGTACCACTTCTCTGGTGGTTGTAATTTTCTTGAGTTCCTCCTTCCCTTCCATTTCCTGATTTACAGTTATTTTTGGGATGTTACTTGTATCTTCTATAGTGAAGACCAATGCAAAATACCTGTTCAATTCATCTGCCCTTTCCTTACTTTCCATTATTAATCCTCCAGACCCACTTTCTATAGGACCAATGCTCATTTTGTTACCTCTTCTTACCATCTGTTCTTATATTTCTAGCTAGCTTTCTTTCGTACTCTAATTTTCCCTCATTATTAACCTTTTAGTCTTTCTTTGCTGTTCTTTATGTTCAGTCCAGTCTTCTGACCTGTCACCCATCCTTGCGCAATTATATGCTTTTTCTTTAAGTTTGATACTATCTTTCGCTTTTTTAGTCAGCTATGGATTGTGGATCCTTCCCATGGAATTTTTCTTTCTCATTGGAATATATCTATTCTGAGTATACTGAAATTTCCCTTTACAGGTCCGCCACTGCATCTCTATTGACCTATTATTAACACCATTTGTCAGTTCAATTTAGCTAGTTCTGCTTTCATGTCCTCATAATGGCCCTTATTTAAGTTAAGTTGATGGAATAAGAACGATAACAAGAAATGATCTTGGATCAGATGATGTAGAATCCATGTGGGTGGAGGTCAGAATTAACAAGGGGAAGAAGACACTGGTGGGAATAGGCTATAAGCCCCCTAACAGTCGCTATACTGTAGGGTAAAGAATAAATCAGGAGATAATGAGGGCATGTAAAAAAAAAAGGGTAGTACAATAATCATGGGTGACTTTAATCTTCATGTAGATTGGGAAAATCAAATTAGCAGAGATAGCCACGAGTGAGAATTCATAGATTGTATTCGGGACAGTTTCCTAGAACAATGTGTTGTGGATCCAACCAGGGATTAGGCTATTTTGGATCTGGTAATGTGTAATGAGGCAGGTTTAATAAATGATCTCAGAGTAAAAGATCCCCTAGGAAACAGTGACCATAACATGGCAGGATTTAGCATTCAGTTTGAGAGTGAGAAACATGGGTTGGAAACAACTGTGCTAAACTTAAATAAGGGTAATTACAAAGGAATGAGGGCAGAGTTGGCTGGAGTGGACTGGGAAAGCAGTTTAGCGGAAAAGACGGTTGATGAACATTGGCAGACGTTTAAGAAAATAGTTCCTGACTCACAACAAAGATATATCCCAATGAGGAAGAAGGATTCAAGGAAGGGCATAAACCAACCATGGTTTATGTTAAACTAAATGAAATATTTTATTAATTTACACAGGTTAAACTATATATACACATGGCTACAAATTACTACTATCATAACTTTTAACAAATTCCCAAACTAATCTCCATTAAGGCAACAGCAACCCATTGACTTAACCAAACACCAAGCAAAGCATTTTCACTGTACAAATTCAAAATGAAGTTCTTTTCACTTTGGTTCTGATGGAGCCTGTTGGAGGCTTGCAGCTGCCTTTTGATCTCACATTCCCTCTGCTCTGCACACCCAAAATGGTTGTCTTATTATACCTACCACTGCCCATTGAATGTTAATTCTCATTGTATCAACAACCTCTGAATTAACCTCTCTAACAATAAAACCCCTTTCATAGAACCAATTTTATTAGTAATATAAACAAATTGCTTGGTAGCTGCTAGATAGGTGTCTGCTTTCACCCTACTTCTTGAATGCCCTATTCAAAAAAATGCAAATGCACGCTATCTCTCTTACATATCAAAACTAGTACACATCAAAGCACCCAGACTAGATGGCTTTAATCCAATTAAGGCACACCCACAGACTAAACCTCTATTTTAAAAGAAAAAATATTTTCCAAAATATTATATACATTATTAGTTTCATGACAATGACCTCACATTTGCCTGCATTGAAATTCATTTGTCACAGTTTTGCCTATTGACTTAATCTATCAATATCTCATTGTAACTTAATGTTTGCATTTATACTACTTATCTTTGTGCCATCAGCAAATTTTAATATATGATTTCCTTTCCCATTGTTTAAGTCATAAATACATTGAATAGTTGAGGCCCAAACACAGGTCCTTCTGAGACACTACCAGTCACATCCTGCCAATTACAGTACCTGTCCATTAACCCTATCCTCTGCCTCCTGCCCCTCAACAAATTTCCAAATCTGGTCAACAATTTGCCTTCAATTCCACGGGCTTCAATATAGCTTTTTTTTTTCGTTCATGGGATGTGAGTATCGCTGGCTATGCCAGTTTCTATTGCCCATCCCTAATTGCTCTTGAGAAGGTGGTGGTGAGCCACCTTCTTGAACCACTACAGTGCATGTGGTGTAGGTACACCCACAGTGCTGTTAGGAATGGAGTTCCAGGATTTTGATCTAGAGACAGTGAAGGAATCAATATAGTTCCAAGTCAGGATGGTGTGTGACTTGGAGGGGAACTTGTACGAGGTGATGTTCCCATGCATCTGCTGGCCTTGTCCTTCTAGGTGGTAGAGGTTGCGGGTTTGGAAGGTCGAGGACTAACAGTCCCTTATGAGTGAGCTTACGAAAGGACTTTTGTAAGTCCTTATGAATAACATCCATTTATATTCCCCTTTCCAGAACTTAGTTTCCTCCTCTTCAAAAAATGCAATCAGGTTTTTTAGGCACTACCTATCCCTTACAAATCCAATTTGGTTCTCTGATCAGTTGAAAATTTGTTTGGTATTCAGTCATCCTTTCATTCAGTATAGACTCTAGTAATTTCTCAAAATAATATTTTAGGCTAAGTGGCCTATAATGTCTTGGTTTTCTTCTCTTACCTTTCTTAAATAGATGACATGCATAAATAAATGACATGCACAATTTTCCAGTCTAAAGGAACAGTTTTTAAATATAGTCCTGGGGATTTGTCACTCTTAAGTGCCATTATTTTCTTCATTACTGTTATTTTGCTTATGTTAATTTTGGTGAGTCCCTGTCACTGATTTGGTATTCGTTTCCTTTGGATTTCCGACATGCTGACCTCTTCTTCAGCTGTAAATACTGGGGCAAAGTAATTATTCAACTCGTCCACCAGTCCCTTGTTTTCATTGACAATATCACTGTAATCAGTTTTCAATAAGCCTGCATTGCACCCAGCCACCCATTTTTTATTAATACCAATTTTGAAAAAATTGTGTTACTTTTGTTATATTTTGTTATTGCAAGTTTCTTTTCATATCCCCTTTTGGTAGCTCTAAGATTTGCAGGAGCTTTTTATTAATGTATACAAGTTAGTTGCAAAATTTAAATGTCATTTTCTACAAGTTCTACACTGGCATCGACTTGATGGTCCGAATGGCCACCTTCTGTGATATAAATGATACTATGGCCGGAATTTTCCACCCCCGTTGGTGTCAAGCATCTTGGCAGGTGTGAGTGGATAATATGGCAAGAAGGCCAAAAATTGAATTCACACCATTGTGAAACCAGTTTATCATTGTCCGCTCTGCCCATCAATGATAGACCGCCTTTCCTGCCGTTGGATGTCAGGAACCTAATTTCAATGTATTTGTATCTCATCATCTTGACTGCTTACTAGAATATTCCCCATGTCAAATTTACCACCCATGTTAGTGGAAAAAGACGCTGGCCCAGAACATGTCCTGACAAATGTGACATGCAGAAGTCAGCACTTACCATTTGGGCCTTGCCCACATCACGGACATCTGAGGAGCAGAAGATACTGGAGCACGAACAAGTGCATTGCATGCTGGGTGGATTCTCATGGACATGGCTCTGCTGTGTAGCAGCTCATGGAAGTTGAGAGGTCTCTGTTGATGTCTGGGGTCTGCTTCGGGACTTAGCCAAGGGCTGCTACAGATGATCATCGAGGGGAGGTAGGGAGGGGAAGGTCCAGCTGTGAGTAGGAGCGAACGGAAGGTGTACCAAGGTGGGGTGGGAGAGGAAGGTCTAGGTGTGACTGGGAGAGGGAGGTGTATTGGCAGCAGAGGGGGATGGGGTAAGGTTGGGAGGGGGGAACAAAGGTGTTGGTGGTGAGGTTAGGAGTGGGGAGAGAGTATGGCGGTAGGAGAGTGTAACAGGGGAGAATGCGGCAACTGGGAAGGTAGGTATAAGGGGGAGGAAGGTGTAAGGGAAGGAGTTCAGGGGGGCAGGACTTTTGGGGGGAGGAAGGAGTTCAAAGTGGGGAAGGAGACTGTGGGGAGGAAGGATTTCGCAGGGCGGAAGGAGTCCAGGGAGAGGAAGGAGTCCGGGGAGGAGAGAGTAAGGGTAGAGGAAGGAATAAGGAGGGGTAGATGTCCAGGTGAATGTGCAAGGGAGGGGTCTGTAGAGTCAATGACTGCCTACTGGGGAGCAAAATGAGAGTGGGTGTGGTAGGAGGGAATGGTGAGTATGAGAGGGGGCAGAGTAAGCTGGAAGGGTGTAAGGGTGAGGGTTCGACTCTGATAAGCCCTGCCGCAGACACACTTCTCCCTCCAGAATCACTCATGGTCTGGCTGCGTGCAGCTGAACTGCCAGCGGTGGGGTGGGGGGGTGGGGGGGTGGGGGGCGGGGTGTGGTCGGGATGCAGGGGGAGAATTCGCAAAGCTTCTAAATGAAGCTGAAAGACACCAGTACGCATTGCTCAGCGAAATTGAATACATTTTCAGATTATAAATTGACAAAATGTGTTCATCTGTGCAACCACTTGCGATCAGAAATTCTTAACTTTTCTAGTCCTACCACTTCTTCTGCCCTGACATCCACAGCAGGGGTGGAGACAGTCTGTGCAATGGTTGGCCCTATTGCCTCTGATGACTTCAGCATTGGTCTCCTGGAGAGCTAAGGCCTTGAGGGCCCCGGTTTGCTCTGGCTTCCTTCTGTGGGCCGGCTGCTCCCTCTGCAATGACAGAGGACGAGGTTGAGGGGGTCACAGGAAAAGGATACTCGGAGGGAGCGGACAGCCTCTGAGATTCCTGAGTGGATGACCCAGGGGTGTCCAGCAGCCACTCCTCCTCCCTTCAGTTGCCTGAGGGCCCTGGCCTGACTCCTTAAGGGGAAGGAGCACCTGGAGGGACATTGAGGTGCCCGTTTCCCACTCACGTTGCCATTGCAGGAACTTACCCATGGCTCCCAAGATGGAGTGCAAGTCTGTGCACATCTCCACGTTCTGCTGGACCATGGTCTGCCATCCCCCCCACAGAGACATCAATACTCGCAGATGTGGGCAGCACTTCATCAGAGAGCAGGCAGATGCACTACTCTGACTTGCGTGCCACTCTGTTGAGGTCTTCCAACAAATCTGCATGATGTTTCCCCGCCTTCTGCTGATTCACCACAATGAGTTGGAAGGCTGAATCCAGAGGCTCATCAACTGACTCGGACCTCACAGATGCCTCCTCCCCAGCAGTCCTCTAAGTTCCAGGGAGTTCAGCTGAACCTGCCTCCTTCTGTTGTGGACACACATCTGTGCAGATTGTGAACCTAAGCCTGTTCTAGATCTGGATCCCACTGAAGGGTGTGTCTCTGTGCTGGTGGAGGGTGTGGGTAAGTGCTGTGACGGGTCTTCCATGCTGCTTATTTCAAGCTCTTCAATGGAGGAGATGTCCTCTTGGCTGGAGGTGAGGAACTGGTTGGAGTTGAGGAACTGGCTGGTTGAGGGTGTCGGTTGCTTGGCAGAGCTCCCTATGAATCAAAGTAGAGATAATTAGTGCATGGCAGCAGAGTCAAATTTGGGAGAGAGAGAGAGCACTCACAGTTGCATTGAGAGAGAGGTGATGTGGTGCAAGAACCTCACATGGGCATTCGTCACCAACCTCACCGCCACCGCAGGCATGGTCCATGCCCTCACCAGTCAGCGCGATGTCACGCTACTCAAAGTGGCCTAATGTGTGCCACTCCACCCTTGGTCTAGAATCTCTCCCTGCTGTTGTAAGCCAGCTTCTCCTGCGTGAAAATAGATGGAGAGAGTGTGAACAGGACACATGGCACTGCGTGGAATGTTTGTGTGGTGAGCGGAGCCATGTATTGTATGAGGACATGAGTTTGAGAGGATATGAGCTTGATGGAGATGTGAGGGTGTGTGTGAGGGTTAGTGGTGTTGGCCCATGAGGTGTGAGACCCCTGTGAATGCGTGATGAGGTTGTGAGTGTGTGAGTTGAAAGTGATGGGAAGAGTGACTTACCCTGGCAGAACGGATGAGAGCATTCATCCTATTGCGGCACTGGATGGCAGTCGTCTTCTGCAGGGCATTGGTGCTGACCACCGCTGCCACCCCTCCCATGCTGGTGACCATTGGTGACCTTGCTTGCTGGTCCTTGGCTAGACTGGGGGTAGAGGACTTTGTGGTGGGCCTCCACTGCATCTAGTAGGCACTCGAGAGAGGCATCGCTAAATTTGGGGGCAGCATGTTTCTTCCCTTTGGCAGCCATCAGTTCACAGCAGCTTCCTATCCATTGAAGAGTGCTGACTCAGTGCAGGGGCAGCCTTTAAATATGGCACCCAGTTTACTGAAGGCCAGAGGTGATTGCAGTTCGGGCAAATCAGAAGCCACCCCACCAGCGACCCAGCAAGTTTCCCAGGAATGAATTATTAATGAGGCAGGATGTGATGGGAATGGGACGATACTGCATGCAAAGCCATCATTGTGCCAGCGGGTAAAACGTCTATGGGACATCCTCCCCCTGGACTCCTTCCCCCTTGTAAAATCCTTCCTTCTCCCAGTCTCCTTCCCTCCTCCGAACTCCTTCCATCCCCCCCAGAGTCCTTACCCTTCCAATCTCCTTCCTCCCCATGGATTCCTTCCATCCTCTGAATTCCTTCCTCCCCTCAAAGTCTTGCCCTCCTCCAAACTTCTTCCCACCCCCCTTCCAAACTCCTTCCCTTACACCTACCTCCTCCTAAAGTGCCTGCTACCGCACTTAGTGCAAATCTGGGACGATTTTAGCCCATGTTTCTGTATGGCTATCAGATCATACTGGTGCATTCTACTCTACCCAATCAGAGTCCACTTGCCAACCAATCAGCTCTCTCTTCTCATGCAGTATAAAAGTTGTTGCTTCCCCTGACATTGGCCTTCTTGCAATTCTTTGATGAGTGGAAGACAAAAAGCTTCGACAAAAGGCCAGAGCTGTGTACAGTAGAGTACTGCAAGTGTGATCTAACCAAGGTTCAATTTAAGTTTAACATAACTTCTGATTTCTTCAACTATAAACCATAGTTTTAAACTATAATTTAATTCAGCTGACCACTTTTAAATTAACTGATTAATAAATGGAACTGTTCAGTGCAAATTAATTAGTGGTTTCCTAAACGAACCAACACTCATCATAACTGCTACAATTCTACCATGATGATCATTTTTTATATTTGTTTTTGTATCACTCAAGTAGATTTTCAAAGTTACTTTTTTCTTTTACCTCTACCATCCCCTCCACTCAATTTGTGCACCACTTGGAGTAAGAGCAACTTATTCCTAAGGTCTGCCAATGTCATTCTGAAACAACTGTCAGAATAAGAGCAGCTCAGAGATGACTGTCTTGAACTTTCTGCCCCTATGTGGAAGTGCTTACTCTCCACCACTCAATTCTTCCACACAGTATTGCAGTAAATCCTGAAATATGTCATTGGTGTATTAAAACTTTCTTTCCATTCACCTTACATATTACTTGCTGGCCCCACTATACCAAACCAAATGGTTTTCAGTTGTACTGCAATTAGATCTACATAGTATCAAAATGTAATTATAATTGTTACTTGGTTTCATTTCCTCCAGTCCTCTACACAGTGGTTGCCAGCTGCACAGCAACAAAATACAACTTTTTCGATACTAGATTTTAAGTAAACATGAATAAATCTTTTGTCTGAATCATAGTACATCTAGAGTATTCGTGATAATCAGTAGTTTCAATTTTATAAGTGACATTTTGCATGCATCCCAGATTGCTGTGCATGGCCGATAATTAGTGAACAGTGATCTTGACAATGACATTTTTTCTGATCAACACACTAATTGAAATACTATACAATGAGAGCGTGACTTTCATGATAGTGAAAAAAAAGAAGCATAAAAATATAAACAAAGAACAACATAAACAAGTGACATAGGGAAAAAGACTTGTGATGAAAATAGTTAAAGACAATGAAAAAAGTCATAAAGATCCGAGAATGCCAGAATTAAGTCAAAAGAAGGGGTACATATTGTTATGAAGCCCTAGTCACTGTAGACAAATAGTGATGTGGACAACAGAGGTCACTTACAAGTTTTTTGAAAACAGGCTTTGTGGTTTAAGTACATTTATCCTTCACGATAATTTAGAATATTCTAACATGCACGCACATAGCGGTATATATTTACTTTCAAAATGATATTCTCGAAACCTATCTTTTGCTCCTAATGGTTATTTTGCAGTTTTTACTTTTCCCAGTAATTTTGCTATTTCCCTACTGTCATTTCAAGCAGTTTTGTGCCAGTCACATAAAATGCACCTCATTCTTTTTTCAAAAATTAAAAAAAAGTAAAACTTGCCTACCGAGCACATGCACCTATGAATTCTCCAACAGAGTATAGCTAGTTTCATCTGCATAAATTTATACTTACCTATCACTATATTTTGATGTTTTCAATCAAATTAGTTTTCTTTCTCTGTCTTATAGACAGCTCATAGGATGCGCTATAGGATTTCCAGGTTATCATGCAAGGGATAACTTTTCATGAGTGGTTTTGTTTGCTTAGAACTTCTAATTTGCATACACCCCACAAAAAATTCAGTTAACCGCCTAACTGATTCCAAAATAAGGTCAAGAGAACTCATTTGAAAATGCTCTGCAGGTGTATGTAGCAGCTGGCCAGTGCACTGTAAACCATAGATGTCAACAACAATCACTTTAAGAGTTTTAAAACTGCTCACTGCGTATAAGAACTTTTTGTACTTTGTTCAAATAGAAAAGAGAGTTGCTTTACAGGTTGATCTGCACCCCATCTCCATTTACCCCACCTTTGCTCCAAGTTCCTCAAAACACTTACTAAACAAAAATCTATAGATTAAAAATTTGATTTGGCACATTATCAGGCATGGGCTATGCTCAGCTGAGGTGAGGCAGGCAGCACGCAAACTTTGTGCTGCCTAATTCATATCAAACATTGTGGTGGGCAGCTCATCGCAAAACTTGCTGCTGACTGGCTGCAGCCAGATGTGTGTGTAGGTAAGATGACTTGCAGCTAGCTTGCACTTTTTAAAAACAGCGTGCCCCTTGTAAAGCAAAGATGCATTCAGGCTTCAGCAGCTGGTGGAATTATTTGTGGAAGTCTTTGAGGCAAGAGAGAAGACTATTAATGGAGCAACTTCCCAGATTCTCTGATGCAGCCCCAGACACCTTAGCCCATGAAGTTGAAAGGCTGCAAGTGGCCATGTTTCTGCAGGGGGCCAGGATGCCTTCAAGGCATATCTGTAAAGAGAACTGGCGCAATGGCCAAGGAGGTGAATTCTAGAAGTCTGGCCCAAGGACCTGGCTGCAGTCCTGCAGAAAGTTCAATGACCTCAAACAAAAGCAAAATACCGCGGATGCTGGAAATCTGAAATAAAAGCAAATAAAATGCTGGAAATACTCAGCAGGTGAATGTATCTTCCAATGACACCTCCTACCCAATGCACCAACAACCTCTCACACTATACTATGCCCCCATCACACACTCATCAGCATTCAGGACATATGTCTAACATTCACACTCCACCTCACCCACTTACAATGCTACAAGCCTTACACCCACATCTCACAGCTTCCACATACCTTGGGATCTGGGCTGCCCCTCACTTCAGGGGAAGGTGGAGGTCCTCCTTGATGCAATGAAGGAGAGGACAGAAGTCTTCTTTCTGGAGGGTTGTGGGAGAAGGCCACTCTCCCAAACCAAGCTGACATGGATGGACGTTGCTGAGTCCATCAGCAGACGAAGTGTGTGAAGAGGAACTGTGCCCAGTGGCAGAAAAGGTTCAATGACCTTTTTCACTCTGGCAAGTCGAGTACAACACTAGACCCTCATGACAGCCCTCTGGGTATTTACACTGCAGCAGACACACCAGCTGACGGTGCATACTGTTATACACCTGATAGTCAGTTGGTGAAGGAAGAAACCAGAGCCAGTCTTTGCTTGGAACAGATTTATTCACAGAGTGAAACATTACAAGTATACACATAATCACAGAATCACACAGTGCAGAAGAGGCCCTTCAGCCCATTGAGTCTGCACCGACACGTGAGAAACACCTGACCTACCAACCTAATCCCATTTACCAGCACTTGGCCCATAGCCTTGAATGTTATGACATGCCAAGTGCTCATCCAGGTACTTTTTAAAGGATGTGAGGCAACCCGTCTCCACCACCCTCCCAGGCAGTGCATTCCAAACCGTAACCACCCTCTGGGTAAAAAATTTTTCCTCACATCCCCCCTAAACCTCCTGCCCCTCACCTTGAACTTATGTCCCCTCGTGACTGACCTTTCAACTAAGAGGAACAGCTGCTCCCTATCCACCTTGTCCATGCCCCTCATAATCTTGTACACCATGATCAGGTCGCCCCTCAGTCTTCTCTGCTCCAACGAAAACAACCCAAGTCTATCCAATCTCTCTTCATAACTTAAATGTTTCATCCCGGGCAACATCCTGGTGAATCTCCTCTGCACCCCCTCCTGTGCAATCACATCCTTCCTATAATGTGGCGACCAGAACTGCACACAGTACTCCAGCTGTGGCCTCACCAAGGTTCTGTACAACTCCAACGAGACCTCCCTACTTTTGTAATCTATGCCTCGATTGATTAAGGCAAGTGTCCCATATGCCTTTTTCACCACCCCACTAACAGGCCCTTCCGCCTTCAGAGATCTATGGACACACGCACCAAGATCCCTTTGTTCCTCAGAACTTCCTAGTGTCATGCCGTTCATTGAATACTTCCTTGTCAAATTACTCCTTCCAAAGTGTATTAGCTCACAATTTTCAGGGTTAAATTCCATCTGCCACTTATCTGGCCATTTGACCACCCCGTCTATATCTTCCTGTAGCCCAACTCAACCTCACTGTTAACCACCCGGCCAATCTTTGTGTCATCCACAAGCTTACTAATCCTACCTCCCACATAATCATCTATGTTGTTTATATAAATGACAAATAATAGGGGACCCAGCACAGATCCCTGTGGTATGCCACTGGACACTGGCTTCCAGTCACTAAAGCATCTTTCTGTCACATCTTGGCTTGACTCACCCCTGTGTCAGTGTCTCTTTATATGTGCTCAAGTAGCCATCCAATCAATGCCCTCCACCTGTATCTACTTAACCTCAATTGATACAACTAACACATACTGCTCCTGAACATGGGAGAATTGTGTGCCCAGAGTACTCACTGACCCCTGAGAATAGCTCAGAGCCATAGTCCTGCTGAGAGCCTGCCAGCAGTAATATATGCAGCTATCTATATCAATGAGCCACTGAACTTGGACATCGAAGCCAGCAGTACGGGAGAAAATGGCACATGATGCCTGAGAATGGATGCAGACTGGAGGAGGAGTGTCCAACCTTCACATTGTCACTGCCATGGAGGAGGGAGCAAAGGAGATTGCCAAGTGGCTGACTAGGTGGCAAGTCATAGAAGGTGAGATGGGTATCCATAATGGAGAAGGTGAATAAAAACTGCAATACATAGGTTAAGAGGGTGCATTGCACTCCGCCCTGTCTGACAGAATGCCAAAGACTCCACTGCATTGGGAAGCCATAGCACTGCGGAGGCTTCTATTCTCCTAGACTAGTTCTAATGGTTTCCTCTTACACCTCCCACAGGTTCAGGAGATGGACAGATTCCTGTGTCTGCACTAGGGCAAACTCTGCCAGCAGAACAAGCACTGTCACATCTTACAAGCTGTCCACCTACCAGCTCAGATAGTGTCACCTTGGTTGGTATTCACACATGCATATATATAGGGTGACACTGGTTGATGAGGATATTGTGGGTCAGCAGGAAGAGTTGAAAGAGACAGAGGCAGCTATGAACAGCCCTCCTTCAGAGAATGGAGGACAGATATAGCCTTGCTCAGCTGGGTGCAGATGCAGTCCCTTGTGTGTCATAGGAAAGGAGGCTCCACTTAGTTCAGCAGCAACAGTGCTCCTACAGAGATTCCTAATGCAGGGCAGGGTCATGGGCCAAGAATGGAGGAGTCCATTCAGCTCATGTGTGCTACCATGGCTCAGGGCTTTGAGCGCATGAGCTCCTCCATCAAGAGAGTAACTAATGTCACGGAGAGCCATATGCGATAGTACTCAGAGTGGATAGAAGAAACTGTGCATTGATGTTCATAGAACGTATGCAGTGCCCTGCAGCATTGACTGGTCAGTGGCGCTGATGGCACAAAGTTTTTTGAAAGGGAAGCTAGTTGTGCCCCAGTTCAAGCTCCCCACCAGCATCCTGAGTGCCAGACAAAAGCTGAGGCAGTCACAGAGGAGAGTGATGGTGCCATCCCACCCCTCATCATCATCGGCTCCCATGTCTCCTCTGACTGAAGGACCATCTGTACAGCAGGACCCAGTGACTGAGGTTGCCCTTCCTTTGATGCTGGTGCATCAGCCTCTGGAGATGCTCCCTTACTGCAACTCCATATGAGGATGACCACCACGGGCATCTCAGCCACAAGCAGAAACAGGTAAGCTGGCTGCCTCCACCTCATCTGAGGCCACAAGGGGAGCATTGTGTAGAAGTGGCTGAGAGCCCAGGCCACTGGGCCAGGCAGAGCACTGAGTGGGACACTGGAGTTTGCCTCATCTATGGGTGTGTCTTTTCAACACTGTAAGTATTGACACATGATTCCTGACATATGAGCATCCATTCTTTAATGGAGAGAAACAAAAAGAGGGGAGATGCAGTGAAGGGAAGCAAGGGTCCTTGAAGTGGGGAGCCAGTGAAACTTCTGGACAGATGTGCATTGTTCATTGGCAGGAAGAGAGGATCTATTCCAGGCTGCATCTTTAATGGAAGCATTCTCACGGGCAGCTCAAAGTGAGTTCCAGACTAAGCTGTCCTTTCTGGGTTACCAGAATTCAACTGATGTAGATGGCATCCTGATGAGACCCTTGAGTCCTGTGTCAGCCCCAGCCACCCCACTGTGTAGCCAGGGCATCTGCGTTCTGCATCTTCTTCCTCCCCCTCTTGCTTGCCCAGCTCCTCTTTTCCCTCTGATGAGCTGTCATTCCAAGGCACTACTGTCTTCAAGGTCCACACCTCTTTGGAGGACCATGTTATGGAGGAGGTAGCAGACCATAATGCATGAGCTTCTTACAGGAATGAACTACAGGATGCCACTGGTCCAAGAGGCAGAACCACATCTTCAGAATCCTACTTGATGGTGATCTTTATGAGCAGATTGCTGAGATTGTAACACCTCTGTCTTCCCATCTCGGGGTTTCATAACCCTTGTGCCTAAAATCCATCCAAGGAGTTTGGGAGGTGGAATGAAGAGCTGCAGTATCCTGGACTGCTGGAGGATAAAGGAGTCATGGCAGTTGCCAGGAGAGCGAGCACGTATATGGGGAAGCTCTTGTGGCCACAGACCAGTTGAACATTGAGGAAGTCGAAACCCTTCCTGTTGAATACTCTCAATAGCTAGTCACTGGATGCCATGGTGGCCACATGGGTGCAATTTAATTACACCCTGCCCCATGGGGGAAGTCCAGCGATGGAGGACCTGTCCCTGTGATGCTGTGTCTGTCTCGAATTGCATTTACTGTCCAGCTCTTAAAAATAGGGCATCAGTGACCTGTGAGATACCGTGGTGTGCAGTTGTTTGCGAGACTCCACCAAGGTCCACTGCTGATCCTTGGAAGGAATCAGAAATAAAGAGGTTCAAGACCACAGTGACTTTGACGGCTACTGGCAGGGTTTAGTGAGCAGTGCTTTGAGGTGTGAGGTCTTCTGACATGAGGGCACAAAGCTTTATAACCGTCTGCCTAGTGAGTGGCACTGGTTCTCCAACATGTCCAGATAGCTCCTTCTTCACCAGTAGATCCTAAGCTGAGGGTTGGACTCCATGGCCTTCCTGCCTCTCATCCCTCTCTATTGCCTTCCTCATGACTGAGGCTCTGCCCTTCCTGTGAAAGATATTGCCACTGGACCCAAAATCTGAAAGTCATGCTCATTTGGCAAGTTGCTGCCTTCTTTGTGCTGAAGTGGATTCCTATTTGTGTCTGAAAGCTTGCGCCCACTTATTCCCCTGTAATGCCAGCAGGGTGATGATCCCAGCTGTGTTTCTGCCTCCATTCAACTGGTCTGTTCCGATCCAACGTGCAGCCAATGCACCCTGACCAAAATTTCAAGTTGACCCTACACACGCTCCCAATGAGCTCTTTAACTCGCCCAACCTCGGACGGCCCGCTTCTACCTCCTACCCAAAATCCACAAACAGAACTGTCCTGGCAGACCGATCGTGTCAGCCTGTTCCTGCCCCACAGAACTCATTTCTCGTTATCTTGACTCTCTTCTCTCTCCACTTGTCCAGTCCCTTCCCACCTACATCCGTGATTCCTCTGACACCTTACGTCACATCAACAATTTCCAGTTCCCTGGCCCCAACCGCTTCCTCTTCACCATGGATGTCCAATCCCTCTACACCTCCATCCCCCACCAGGATGGTCTGAGGGCCCTTAGCTTCTTCCTTGAACAGAGGCCCCAACAATCCCCATCCACCACTACTCTCCTCCGTCTGGCTGAACTTGTTCTCACACTGAACAATTTCTCCTTTAACTCCTCTCACTTCCTCCAAATAAAAGGTGTGGCTATGGGTACCCGCATGGGCCCCAGCTATGCCTGTCTCTTTATGGGGTATGTGGAACATTCCTTGTTCCAGTCCTACTCCGGCCCCCTCCCACAACTCTTTCTCCGGTACATCGATGATTACTTCGGTGCTGCTTCATGCTCTCGTCGGGACCTGGAAAAATTTATTAATTTTGCTTCCAATCTCCACCCCTCCATCATTTTCACATGGTCCATCTCTGACACTTCTCTTCCCTTCCTTGACCTCTCTGTCTCAATTTCTGATGATAGACTGTCCACCAATATCCATTACAAGCCTACCGACTCCCACATCTACCTCGACTACAGCTCCTCACACCCCACTTCTTGTAAAGACTCCATCCCATTCTCTCAGTTCCTTCGCCTCCGTCGCATCTGTTCTGATGACGCTACCTTCAAAAACAGCTCCTCTGACATGTCCTCCTTCTTCCTTAACCGAGGTTTTCCATCCACGGTCATTGACAGGGCCCTCAACCGTGTCCGGCCCATATCCCGTGCATCCTCCCTCACGCCTTCTCCTCCTTCCCAGAAACATGATAGGGTCCCCCTTGTCCTCACTTAGCACCCCACCAGCCTCCGCATTCAAAGGATCATCCTCCGCCATTTCCGCCAACTCCAGCATGATGCCACCACCAAACACATCTTCCCTTCACCCCCCCTGACGGCATTCCATAGGGATCGTTCCCTCTGGGACACCCTGGTCCACTCCTCCATCACCCCCTACTCCTCAACCCCCACTTATGGCACCTCCCCATGCCCACGCAGAAGATGCAACACCTGCCCCTTCACTTCCTCTCTCCTCACCGTCCAAGAGCCCAAACACTCCTTTCAAGTGAAGCAGCATTTCACTTGCATTTCCCCTAATGTAGTCTACTGCATTCGTTGCTCCCAATGCGGTCTCCTCTACATTGGAGAGACCAAACGCAAACTGGGCGACCGTTTTGCGGAACATCTGCGGTCTGTCCGCAAGAAAGACCCAAACCTCCCTGTCGCTTGCCATTTTAACACTCCACCCTGTTCTCTTGCCCACATATCTGTCCTTGGCTTGCTGCATTGTTCCAGTGAAGCCCAACGCAAACTGGAGGAACAGCACCTCATCTTCCGACTAGGCACTTTACAGCCTTCCGAGCTGAATATTGAATTCAACAACTTTAGATCTTAAACTCCCCCCATCCCCACCCCGTTTCTACACCTCCCCCCCACCTTTTTTTTCAATAATTTATATAGATTCTTCTTTCCCCACCTATTTCCATTATTTTTAAATCTAAAACTAAAACCTTGTTAGTCTGTCCACCCCACCCCCACTAGAGCTGTACTTTGAATATCCTGTCTTCCATTCTTAATTAGCACTTTTCTTAGACAAATATCACCACCTTCAACACCTCTTTGACCCTTTTGTCTGTGACATCTTTTGATTATCTGCTCCTATCACTGCTTATCTCCACAATCACCACACCCTCAACGTCTCTCTCCTCCTCCCCCCCCCCCACCCCAGCCTCCTGACACATTCAGTCAAGATGCTCCTCGACCCCCCCTCATACGACTGTGAAGGACAAACTTATGAGCATATCCATAAAATATGTGGGAGGATATTAACTCCACCACATTCTCTTCAGTGCACATCAAGATGATTTAATTGTCAGTGGAGCGGATGCGCCAGTAAGACCTGTTTAGCATTTATAATTATTCTCCCATAGACTTCCTTCATCCTTCACAAGGCAGGTCCTTGGCTCATTTTCATGCTGTTGGTTTATCCGGAGCTGTTTCTCTTGGTAGTTTTTGTCAGTGATGATTTGCCATTGCCTTCCACTCTCAGGGGCAGGATGTCTACCTCAACCATATCTGGAATCAAGTCCATGCTGTTGGCCTTATCCTGGACCACTTGCTAGCTATCAAGCCAATAGAGCTAACCGGCTCCCTCCTACAGACTTCATACAGAAATTCTGAGACTGGCCAGCAAATGGCCTCACAATTCTCATCTCATTGGGTTAATGCAGGGTTTTGGAACTTGGGGTACAGATTATTCCAGATCTGTGCCACTGCTATTCTGCCAGCTCCTTCCCAGTTTGAAGACAGTCCATGAAGGCATGAATTATTGGGCTTATTTCCCCATATTTCTTCCTTGCCAGTTTCTCTTCCATTTTTAAGAGTCTGTAAGGACTTGAATTAATGGGCGTCCCAACATCTCATCCCCATATCAGCATCCAATTGTTTCTTGAACGTTTTCACGTCCACTTATCTTCTGAGAAATATGTCCTGTACTTTGACCACTTTGTATAAAGAAACATTTCTTGACAACAATCCTCAATTTACCTTTCATTCTTCTTGAATATTGCTGAAGAAAAGAGACATGTCAAAGCTTTTCGTCTTGCACTCATCAGAACATCTCGCAAGAATACTGATATAAGGGGAAAACAACAATTTTTACTGTATGTGAAGAGATTGCTGATTGGTTGGCAAGTGGACTCTGAATGGTAGAGGCATTGCTATGGCAAATGCACCAGCTCACACTTTTTAAGGAATAGGAAGCTGCTGTGAACTGATGGCCGCCAAAGGGAGGAAACATGCAGCTCCCAAATTTAGAGACGCTTCCCTCGAGCACCTACTGGACGCAGTGGAGGCCCATTGTGAAGTCATCTACCCATGCTCTAGTTGAAGGCTAGCAAGTAAGGTCACCAATCCAGCATGGGAGGCAGTGGCAGCGGTGGTCAGCACCAGCGCCCTGCAAAAGAGGACAGCCATCCAGTGCAGCAAGGTGATGAAAGCTCTCATCCATTCCACCAGGGGAAGTCACTCTTCTCCTCACTCTCACCAGCGAATGCACCAGTGATAGTGACTAGGTGATCTGGGCCTACCACGATTGTGTGAATCAGTATTCATTGAACTTATGAACTCGGCACCTTGCGCAGTTGAGTTCAGTTTTAATGACACCATGTTTGCCCAAATAGATAGTGTTGGCATGGGATTCCCTCTGGTCCCAGCTCTTGCAAACATCTTTGTTGGGTTCCATGAGAAATGTACCTTCAATGGAATGACACCTAACTTCTTACTTCTTACATATTTCCGATATGTGGATGATACGTTCGCTATATTTAAATCCTCAGCTGCATGTAATAATTTCCTTACATGCCTTATTGGGCTCCATCCTGCACTCAAATTAACCTTTGAAATGGAGCAGTCAAATAAACTCCCCTTCCTTGACGTGCTAGTTGAGAAATCTGCCACAGTCTACCTCAATCCTACCTTCACTGGTCAATATACCATTGCAATTCTTATAGTTCCATGTGCTATAAGATTGGTCTTATTGGCACCTTGTAAATAGGGCCTGATTGATTTGCTCACCATACAAGCTTGATGCTGAAATAGGGCGGGTCAAAGGCATCCTGTGGGATAATGGCTACCCTGGTCAGGTCATTTCACGCTGTATATCACACAAACTCATGAATGGGCCTAAGGCCATCACTTTTGGCCCTGAAAAGTGCCCAGTCTACCTTACATTACCTTGGAAAGGCAAGGTATCTCAAAAATTTGAGCAACAGGTGAAGCTAGCTGTTTCACACTATGCAGTAGCAACACAAGTGGTATTCGCCACTAACAGGATGCTGCCGTCAAGCCAAAAAGATTTTCTGTCTATCACACAAATGAGTAATGTGGTACATAAATTTCAGTGCCAGCGTGATACTAAATATGTAGGCCATATGTCCAAAAGACTGGTGGATTGTATCAAACAGCATGTCCCAGCCGCTGTTCACAATGGGCAAGGTACAGAACATACCCAACCAGCGTACAGTGTCCAACATTAGATGTGATTCCACGATTGGACAACATGCTAAATAACCCTCAATGTGCTGAGAATTACGCTCAATTTATGTGTACTGGAAGCTACATGTATTAATACACAGGGCCCTATTTATTGCACACAAAAAGAACATGTATATACATTGCGCCCGTTTCAGCTAAACAAAAAAAGTGACAGTCATTTGTTGGCTCATTCCTCAGGGCAACACCTTGACCAATCAGGGTCAAGCTGCCTGATTTAAATTTCAAACTATGCTTGACAGTTAACAGTCATTCACTGGTGTATTCTCCATGGCAACACCTCTACCAATCAGAGACCACTTGCTAACCAATCAGTACTCTCTTCATATACAGTATAAATTGTTGTCTTCCCCTTATATTGGTATTCTTGCGAATTGTCCTGATGAGTGCAAGACAAAAAGCTTCAGCATGTCTCTTTTTTCAGCAATACTCAAGTTCTGTACTACCAAATTACTGTTTTACTACTCTGAGGACCAGAAAGGAAGTATTTGAAATATGATCTTACAGAAATATATAAAGGAAAAGGAAAGTCTGGACCATTACTTTGAAGTAATTTGGAAAAGTCTGGCAAGGGCGGACAGATTTAAGCTTGCTTTCATCTTCAAGCCAATTAAACCTATGCTTACACATTTCAGAGAGGCACCCTGCTGCTCTCAATTTTGATATATCTGCAGGGTGGGCCAACATGTTGCACAGCTACAAACATGGCCAAAGAACAGGAAAGGACTTGCTTTATTACAGTGCCTTACATGATGTCAAGACATCCTAAAGCTCTTGACACTGAATTATGTACTTTCTGAAGTCACTGTTATAATGTGTGGAAATGCAGCAGTCAATTTATGCATAGCAACAAAAATATTGAAATACTGTTCAATCTCAGGAGTGGGACTGGAACCTGCAATGAGTGTGTTACTAATGAACCCCTAAGCTTTAATTGCACTCAACCTTGAGATCTGAAGCAAGATCACCAGCAGGCGAAAGTGACAGACTGAAGTTCATAACAGTGCACCTCTGGCAGTGCAGCAACACTACAGGATTCTTGCCTATAATGTAAACCTTTAAGTGTATATTGCAACCTTTAACAGAGAGAATGCATCTACTTGCCTGCTATGCCACTCCAAAACAAAAGCAAAGAAAAACTGTCAAAGAAAAGGGGAAAGCTGTAAATGTTGGAAATCTGAAATAAAAACAGAAAACACAGGCAAGATATTAACCTACTCAAAACCAATACACTTATACAAAGTTAAAATTGGGCCCTGCAGTCAGTCAGCAAATATAAAGTGAAAAACAGATTCTGATATCTCAGGTCTGTAACCCTTCAACTGAACTGGTTTAAAATTATCAGTGGTAGTGACTGGAACCTAAAGAGGAAGGCTTAAATTTAGGCATGAATCTATGCACTTGAAGGGGAGTGTCAATAAAGAAGGTGAGGTTGCAAAAGCAAGTCTTAGCAAGATACACACCCAAAATATCATAGCTTGTCTTGTCTCTTTACAGATTTTGACTGGCCTGCTACATAATTCAAGTGTTCTATATTTTAATGAAAAAACATAAGGCTGAATCATCCCAGATTTGCAGCAAGTGCTGTAGCAGGCGGGTAAAACAACTCGCTGGCTGCAATGGCAGGTTTTCATGCCGTATTGTCCCAAACCCGCCGCTTTAGTTATGCATTCCCAGGAAACCTGCTGTTTCCATGGCGGGCAGCCTCTCATTCACCTGCCATGCCGTAACCTCACCTCTTCATCACGCCAGGCACCACATTTGAAGTACAGCCGCACTCAGTACTTCCAGCCCAGGACAGCAGCAAAAAAGACATGGCCACAAAAGGCAAGAAGACTGCAGCACTCGAGCGTCTTTTAGACGCTGTGGAAGCCTGCTGTGATGTCCTCTACCCCCACTCTGGCCGCAGGAGGGGCAGCTACATTACCACTCCAGCTTCATAGCCGAAGGCAGTGATTAGCAGTGCTAATGTTGCACAGAAGAGGTTGGCCATCCAATGCAGATAGAGGATGAATGATCTCACCTTTGCAGCCAGGGTGTGGCAACCATCTCATCACTCTAAACTTACACATTCAGCCCATCACACATTCACTGGCATCTCACTCACTGCCAGCTCAAAGGACATCACCACCCATTCTCACACACGTACCCTCACATGTCCATCTGGCCTCATCTCCTCTGGAGACTGCCTCCTCAGCCCTCACCATCTTGAGGCCACTAGCACAGATCAATATGTGCCCCCACACACAACCTGGGTTACCCTCGTTCTCCAGTACAGCTCTCATCCTGCAGCCTCCCTTTGCCTGAGGCCACTTCTCCCCTTTCCTCAAACAAGACCTTGCCCTGCACCGTTGAAAAGCCACCCAAATATGGCTAATCTGGTAGGTAGAGACCTACCCATGAGCCCCCCTAAAAGTGATGTGGTGCTGTCTGTGAAGCCTGGTGCTGATGACTGCGAGTGCTGACCGAAGTAAGGTGGACAAACAAACCTTGAAGTCCCAAGCAAAGTGCAGCCCGCCAAGTGCATACTTTATACGTGCTGTTGTGAAACACGTTGGCGTGCTTTCCTGCCAACGTGGACGGATAATCAAGTAGTGAGATGAGTCCAGCGGGCTGGCCTTATAATGATATGCTGATGTGTTACAATGAGGTTCCCAATGTCCGATGACAGGTAACGCAGTCCGCCATCAGCATGTGGAGTGGACAATCACAAACTGGTTTCAAGACATTTTGCAATGAATTATTGACCTTCTCGCCATATTGTCCGCTCATGCCACCGAACACGCCCAAAGCTGGCGGGCACGGAAGATCCCAGCCATTGTTCCTGCCACATGCTTGAAAAGCATAGAAAGCATTCCACTAGTATGAAAATAGGATAGAAACAGCAGGCCTAAAACTGCTTTCTTGACAACGATTCATTTCCCCTTCCTGGCAACTCACTCAGGCTGAACAAATTGTGAAACATCTCTCCTCTGTCATCAGCCCCTTTGGCACTATAAACCTTACCTATGTTTTTGTCACATTATTTATCCAGGTTGCACCAACTCAGCTTGCCCACATTGAAGTTGTTAATATTCTGTTCCACACTAAGTTTTGCTCAAGGTGCAATTTCCATCTCGCATGTTTGTATTGGCTCTTTGCCCGCTAATGCATTCAATTTAAAATCTTTGTCCTTCCCTATGAGTTTATCCATACCCTTACTCCATTCTAATTCTGCTAACTCCATTAGAATTACTTTCCCTTCTGTTCTCTTCAGCCTTTTCAAAAAGTTATTCTCAGGGTGTGGGTATCACTGGCAAGACTGGCATTTATGGTCCATCTCTCGTTGCCCTAAGAAAGTGGTGATGAGCCTTCTTCCAAATGGTTTGCTAGGCTACTTCAGAGTGGGCCATGTTGGTGTGGAACTGGTCATAGACCAGACAAGGTAAGGATAGCAGACTTGTTTCCCTAAAGAACATCAGTAAACCAGTTGGCTTTTAATAACAATCCAACATCTTTATAGTCATTTTCACTTATATCAGTGTTTTTATTTCTAGATCTATATAAAAAAACTGAATACAAATTCTCCAAAATGCCATGAAACAGAAAAAAAAAAGAAGAGACTTCATTTCCACAACACTTCTCACGACCACAGGATGTTTCAAAGTGCTTTAAAATCAATGAGCATTTTTGACCTGTAGTCATTGTTCTAATGAAGTGAATGGAGAAATTTAAACTGACATCTCTGGATTATTACTCCAGTCTATTGGATTACTTTACTCTGGCTTCCTCTGCATTCCTTTTTATACACTCCACCATTGATGGTCCTATTCTCTGGAAGTCCACTCCTTCTACTGACACAGCATTCCATTCCTTTTACAGTTGCTTTGTAGATTAGGGTGTTTTGTATATTAAACACACTATATAAATGCATGAAATTGTTAATATTGCAATACTTACGTAAGAAACATGTGCAAGCTCTCTTGATAGTCTCTTTTTCACCAAGTGCGGCTTCCGTCAGCTGGCAGCATGTTTATCTCTGAGTCAGAGATTATGAGTTCAAACATCATTCCAGGACATAATTACATAGTCTAAATTGCCAAACAACTCCTGTGTACTGTGTTGCTCAAGTTCTTTGGATAAAGTATTAAACCATGGCCGCACCTATTCCAATGATTCAGATTAATATCAAAGATTATTTGAAAGATTTAAATGGCAGATATGTTTGTAAATTATGCAGATAGCCGAATGCTTGCAGCCAACTGTACTACTTGCAAATACATCCACATATCTAATAACACCAGCCAGATTTAATTATTTCTAATTGTTTTCCTATTTAGTTCACCTGACTTGACTGTACCCACATCCCAGTGTTTACAAATGTCTTTTTTCACCCTAGAAGGACAGTTTCAAAAAAACGATTTGTCTTTTCATTATGGAAACAGTACAGAAGGCTAATTTATCCTGACCTTTTTGCTCACAAGTGAAGCAGTAAAAAGCAGGAAATCCTCATATTCCTTTGCTTCAAATGAACTCCACCTATACAAACAATTTGCTCAGTCATTACTGTATGCTGACGTGTCTCTCCGCTGCATACAAAAGCATACAAAAGGAGGATCCAGTTGTTGTGGTCCACGCCGGGACAAATAACATAGGTAAGACTAGGAAAGAGGACCTGTTTGGGGATTATCAGGAACTAGGAACTAAATTAAAGAACAGGTCCTCAAGAGTTATGATCTCCGGATTACTACCTGAGCCACGTGCAAATTGGCATAGGGACGTGAGAGTAAGGGAAGTAAACACGTGGCTAAAGGAGTGATGCGGGAAAGAGAGGTTCCATTTCATGGGGCACTGGCGTCAGTATTGGAACAGGAGGGATCTGTAACGTTGGGACGGTCTCCACCTGAACTGATCTGGAACTAATGTTCTAGCGAAAAGGGTAAATAGGGTGGTCTACAGGACTTTAAACTAGAAAGTGGGGGGGGAAGGGAAGGGTAAAACTCCCAAGAAGTATGACTAATGGGAAACAAAGCAGCAGGTTAGTGTGTGGGGGGGTGGATTCAACTTCATGGAAAATTATGAAAAAACTGAAAAGGAAGGAGAGCCCAGGAGAGGCTATTAAAGCCTCCAGAACACAAAATAGGACAGAGTGTTTGGAAAGGGCTAGGAATCGAACTTCAAGCACATCAGATAAAGGGATGACAATGAGAAAGGGGACAGGAAATACAGGACTGGAGGTGTTGTATCTGAATGCACGCAGTATACGAAATAAGGTAAATGAGCTTGTGGCACAGATTGAAATTGGCAGGTATGATGTGGTGGGCATTGCGGAGACATGGCTGCAGGGGGATCAGGACTGGGAGCTAAATATCCAAGGATATACATCCTATCGAAAAGATAGGCAGGTTGGCAGAGGGGGTGGGGTTGCTTTGTTAATAAGAAATGAAACTAAATCGATAGCAAGAAACGACGTAGGGTCAGATGATGTAGAATCTGTGTGGGTAGAGTTGAGGAACCACAAAGGTAAAAAAACCATAATGGGAGTTATGTACAGGCCTCTGAACAGTAGTCAGGACGTGGGGCACAAGATACACCAGGAGATAGAAAAGGCATGTAAGAAAGGCAAGGTTACAGTGATCATGGAGGATTTCAATATGCAGGTAGACTGGGAAAATCAGGTTGGTAGTGGATGCCAAGAAAAGGAATTTGTGGAATGTCTACGAGATGGCTTTTTGGAGCAGCTGGTGGTGGAGCCCACTAGGGAACAGGCAATTCTAGATTTAGCGATGTGTAATGAGGCAGATTTGATAAGGGAGCTTAAGGTGAAGGAACCCTTAGGAGGAAGTGACCATAATGTGATAGAATTTACCCTGCAATTTGAGAGGAAAAAGCTGGAATCAGATGTAACGGTACTACAGTTGAATAAAGGTAACTACAGAGGCATGAGGGAGGAGCTGGCCAGAATTGACTGGGAGATGAGCCTAGCAGGAAAGACAGTGGAACAGCAATGGCAGGAATTTCTGGGACTAATTTGGGAGACACAGCAAAAATTCATCCCTAGTAAGAAGCATACTAAAGGGAGGACGAGGCAACCATGGCTGACAAGGGAAGTCAGGGACAGAATAAAAGCTAAAGAGAAAGCATACAATGCGGCAAAGAGCAGTGGGAAGCCAGGGGATTGGGAAGCCTACAAAGACCAACAGAGGACAACTAAAAAAGAAATAAGGAGGTAGAAGATTAAATATGAGGGTAAACTAGCCAATAATATAAAAGAAGATTACAAGAGTTTTTTTAGATATATAAAGGGTAAGAGAGAGGCAAAAGTGGACTTTGGGCTGCAGGAAAATGACGCTGGAGAAGGAATAATGGGGAACAAAGAAATGGCGGAGGAAGTGAATAGGTACTTTGCGTCAGTCTTCATGGAGGAAGACACGAGTAACATCCCCAAAATTCAAGAGAGTCGGGGGGCAGAGGTGTGTATGGTGGCCATTACCAAGGAGAAGGTGCTAGGAAAACTGAAATGTCTGAAGGTGGATAAATCACCTGGACCAGATGGATTACACCTCAGAGTTCTGAAGGAGATAGCTGAAGAGATAGTGGAGGCGTTAATGATGATCTTTCAGGAATCACTGGAGTCAGGGAGGGTCCCAGAGGACTGAAAAATCGCTAATGTTTAAGAAGGGAGTGAGGCAAAAGACGGGAAATTACAGGCCGATTAGCTTGAACTCGGTCGTTGGTAAGATTTTAGAGTCCATTATTAAGGATGAGATTTCAGAATACTTGGAAGTGCATGGTAAAATAAGGCAAAGTCAGCATGGTTTCATCAAGGGGAGTTCATGCCTGACAAATCTATTAGAATTCTTTGAGGAGGTAACGAGCAGGTTAAACAAAGGAGAGCAAATGGATGTTATCTACTTGGACTTCCAGAAGACCTTTGACAAGATGCCGCACAGGAGGCTGCTCAGTAAGATAAGAGCACATGGTGTTAGAGGACCCTGGTCCACTCCTCCATCACCCCCTACTCCTCAACCCCCTCCCACGGCACCTTCCCATGCAACCGCAGAAAGTGCAACACCTGCCCCTTTACTTCCTCTCTCCTCACCGTCCAAAGGCCCAAACACTCCTTTCAGGTGAAGCAGCATTTCACTTGCACTTCCCTCAATTTAGTCTACTGCATTCGCTACTCCCAATGCGGTTTCCTCTACATTGGAGAGACCAAACGCAGTCTGGGTGACCTCTTTGCGGAACACCTTCGGTCATTCCACAAGCCTGACCCAGACCTCCCTGTCGCTTGCCATTTCAGCACTCCACCCCGCTCTCTTGCCCACATGTCTGTCCTTGGCTTGCTGCATTGTTCCAGTGAAGCTCAACGCAAACTGGAGGAACAGCACCTCATCTTCCGACTAGGCACTTTACAGCCTTCCGGACTGAATATTGAGTTCAACAATTTTAGATCTTGAACTCTCTCCTCCATCCCCACCCCCTTTCTTCCCCCTCCTTTTTGTTTTTTCCAATAATTTATATAGATTTTTCTTTTCCCACCTATTTCCATTATTTTTAAATGTATTTCCACCCATTGTTTATCTATACCTTTTATGCCTTTTTAGTATTATTTCACCCCACCCCCACTAGAGCTATCTGTACCTTGCTTGTCTTGCTCTCTACTCTTAATTAGAACATTCCTTTAGATAATATCACCACCTTCAACACCTCTTTGTTCTTTTGTCTGTGACATCTTTTGGTTATCTCCTCCTATCACTGGCTGCTTGTCCCAAAAAAAAACCCCTTCCCCACCCCCCCCCACCACACCCCCTCAGTATGCAGCCAGCAAGTTAGAGCAGGAGGGATTGTTTCAGATTCCTAGGATGTTGTTTCAAAGGACCTTATTGCTGGAGGAAGTTGGGACAGACTTCAGCTCGGTTCCATTCAGCTCCACTATGACTCCAGCAGGAACCCTCAGGGAAATGATGGATCAACCGATTTCAGGCCCATGGTAGCATAAGGGGCAATTGCCACCGTTTGTAACAAATACTAACAGAAATATTAGCCTTTGGACTGCTGGTTACCTCCTGACAGGTACACCATGATGCTGAAAAGTACTCCAATGTTAATGCAATAATTTAATCTAACATCAGGAGTTACTTTACAATATAAAGATAATACTATCAGCATATACCGTCCAAAAAAATTTAAAGTTTATAAATCTTCACTTCTGTCCTGCTTGCCTGTCAGGGCAGTAAGGAAGTTTTAATTTATTGTTGTTATATGAAGTGATACATATCTGCATCATAGCAAATTGTCCTAAAATTTATGTCTGAACATAAGTGAAAATGATAACTGATCTGTATTTTTTCCAAATTCACTTTTTTTTTCATTTTTAGCAGAAATTAATCTTCAAAATCATCATAGCAACATTTGGTAAAGATCCTTAGTAACCTACTAAATTTTTCACTGCATCTTTTGTAAGGAGATGAAAATTGCATTCCAAGCTTTGTTAAGCTTAAAAGCAAAAACCTGCGGATTCTGGAAATCCAAAGCAAAAACAAAAGTACCTGGAAAAACTCAGCAGGTCTGACAGCATCTGCGGAGAGGAACACAGTTAACGTTTCGAGTCTGTATGACTCTTCAACAGAACTAAGGAAAAATAGAAAAGAGGTGAAATATAAGCTGGTTTAAGGGGGGAGGGGCGGTGGGACAGGTAGAGCTGGATAGAGGGCCAGTGATAGGTGGAGATAACCAAAAGATGTCATAGACAAAAGGACAAAGAGGTGTTGAAGCTGGTGATATTATCTAAGGAATGTGATAATAAAGGTACAAATAGCCCTAGTGGGGGTGGGGTGGGGGGAAGGGATCGAAATAGGCTAAAAGGCAGAGATAAAACAATGGATGGAAATACATTTAAAAATAATGGAAATAGGTGGGAAAAGAAAAATCTATATAAATTATTGGAAAAAAGGGGGATCGGAAAGGGGGTGGGGATGGAGGAGAGAGTTCATGATCTTTGTTAAGCTTGATTGACTCAGACCATTGCAAAACAGCAAGTTGCTGAATTTGGCAGATTATCAGTTGCAGCTCTCATACTCCAATTATAGTAGTTTCTCTCCCACAGTTTTAACCATTGAAACCAGCAGCAGATCTTTGCTGTTCTAAAACATAGCATTCGCTCTCCAATTACTGTGTTTGATGTGCTTGGGAATCTTCTGATAACTGGCCAATTAACTTTATCAAGGTGGCAGATCTTAACAAGTTACTGGCATTGTGACAGTGGGTGACTGCCAGGTTGTAGCTAATGGTTCCTGGATTATAAATGATAAAGGGCAAGATTGAGCCACAAATGTGATGCTGTTCAAAACTAGGATTCTGTGTGACTGCTGTTTGGGTGGATTCAACAGCAGATGATGTGGCCAAGGATTTAATTTCCGCTGCATGAGAATTCATAAACAAATTAAAACTAGAACCTGCTAGCTGCTCATCCAGTGCCTTATTAGGTTAACTGGAAAAGTAAGAAGGGCTGTTATGTAAAAGCAGAGGGCTTGGGAAGCAGCCAGTTTCCCTTCACGCGATGTACATATCAAGATAGTTCCCGAAACCTTCTTTTATACCTAATTCTGGCATCACCCCATCTTGATCCAAAGTTGTTGACCAATTGGTCAATAATGTTGTAAGGGTTAATTTTATTGGATAAAAGCAAAATACTGCAGGTGCTGGAAATCAGAAACAAAAACAGAAAATGCTGGAACAACTCAGTAGCTCTAGCAGCATCTGCAGAGAGAGAAACAGAATTAACATTTTGAGTCCGTATGACCCTTCTGCAGAGCTGAAGGGAAGTGGAAATGTGATGAAATTTATACTGTTTAAGGGGGGTGAGGCAGGTGGAGCTGGATAGGAGGCCAGCGATAGGTGGGGACAAAGGAGGGATTGACAAAGATGTCATTAACTAAAGGATAAAGGGAGTGTTAATGGTAGTGGTTAGTGCTAAAAAAAAAGTGCTTATAGTGGCATAAAGGTAAGAAAGCAGAATGTGATAATAGCAGAACAAGGGTAGCACTGTGTGAAAGAACAACATGGAACATGTAACAGATGGCCCTGTAGGGGATAGGGTGGGGGGAAGAGGCAGTGATGCTGGGAGAAAAAAGGATTTAAAATGGGATAGAAGGGGGATAAAAAAGGAGGAAAAACCATGGTTAATGAATAAAAAAGTAATCAAAATGAGTTGATGAAAAATAAAAATGAATGTAGCAAACAGGGGATTAAAAAATGGGGTGAGGATATAGGAGAGAGTTCATGATCTGAAGTTGTTGAACTCAGTGTTAATTCCGGAAGGCTGTAAAGTGCCTAGTCGGAAGATGAGGTGCTGTTCCTCCAATTTGCTTTGGGCTTCACTGGAACATTGTAGCAGGCCAAGGATGGACATGTGGGCATGAGAACAGGGGGGTGTGTTGAAATGGCAAGCGACCGGAAGGTCTGGGTCATGCTTGCGGACAGACTGGAGGTGTTCCGCAAAGAGGTCACCTAGTCTGTGTTTGGTTTCCACGATGTAGAAGAGACCACATTGGGAGCAGCGGATGCAGTAAACCAAATTGAAGGAGGTGCAAGTGAAGCGCTGCTTCACCTGAAAGGAGTGTTTCGACCCTTGAGGTGAGGAGGGAAGGTGTTGCAGCTTCAGCGATTGCATGGGAAGGTGCCATGAGAATGGGACGAGGTGTTGGCATTGATGGAGGAGTAGACCAGGGTGTCCCGGAGGGAACCACCCCTATGAGTGCTGACAGGTGGGTGAGGGGAAGATATGTTTGGAGGTGGCATCATGCTGGAGTTGGCGGAAATGGCGGAGGATGAGTCTTTGAATGTGGAGGCTGGTGGGGTGCAAAGTGAGGACAAGGGGGACCCTATCATGGTTCTGGGAGGGAAGGGAAGGTGTGAGGGCAGAAGCGCGGGAGATGAATCGGACACGGTTAAGGGCCCTGTCAAACACACTGTGGGGGAAATCTCGGTTAAGGAAGAAAGAAGAAATGTCAGAAGCGCTATTTTGGAAAGTGGCATCATCAAAACAGATGCGACGGAGGTGAAGGAACTGAGAGAATAGGATGGAGTCCTTACAGGAAGCAGGGTGTGAGGAGCTGTAGCCGAGGTAGCTGTGGGAGTCGGTGGGCTTGTAATGAATATTGGTGGACAGTTTATCACCAAAAATGGAGACAGAGAGGTCAAGGAAGGGAAGGGAAATGTCAGAGATGGACCATGTGAAGGTGATAGAGGGGTGGAAATGGGAAGCAAAATTAATACATTTTTCTCGGTCCAGACAAGAGCACAAAGTGGCACCGAAACAGTCATCAATGTACCGGAGAAAGAGTTGTGGGAGGGGGCCTGTGTAGAGCTGGAACAAGGAATGTTCCACATACCCCATAAAGAGACAGGCATAGCTGGGGCCCATGCCGGTACTCATAGCCACACCTTTTATTTGGAGGAAGTGAGAGGAGTTAAAGGAGAAATTGTTCAGTGTGAGAACAAGTTCAGCCAGACGGAGGAGAGTAGTGGTGGATGAGGATTGTTCGGGCCTCTGTTCGAAGAAGAAGCAGAGAGCCCTCAGATCTTCCCCGTGGGGGATGGAGGTGTAGAGGGATTGGACGTCCATAGTGAAGAGGAGGCAGTTAGGGCCAGGGAACTGGAAGTTGTTGATATGACGTAGGGCATCAGAGGAATCGCGGATGTAGGTGGGAAGAGACTGGACAAGGGGACAGAGAACAGAGTCGAGATAGGAAGAAATGAGTTCCATGGGGCAGGAACAGGCTGACACGATCGATCTACCGGGACAGTCCGGTTTGTGGATTTTGGGGAGGAGATAGAAGCGGGCTGTTCGAGGTTGGGAGACTTGAGGTTGGAAGCTGTGGAGGGACGATCTCCAGAGGAGATGAGGTCAGTGACAATCCTGGAAACAATGGCTTGATGTTCAGTGGTGGGGTCATGGTCCAGGGAAAGGTAGGAAGAAGTGCCTGCAAGTTGACACTCAGCTTCTGCGAGGTAGAGGTAAGTGCACCAGACAACAACAGCACCACCATTGTCAACAGGTTTGTTAACAATGCCTGGGTTGGACCTGAGAGAACTGAGTGCAGCAAGTTCAGAAGGAGACAGGTTAGAGTGGGTGAGAGGTACAGAGAAATTGAGGCTACCGATGTCACGCCGACAGTTCGCAATGAAAAGATGGAGAGCAGGTAAGAGGCCAGAGGGAGGGGTCCAGGTGGAGGGAGAATATTGGAGGTGGGTAAAAGGAACTGGGGGAGGACTCCTGCCCAAAGAAATGAGCACGGAGATGGAGGTGATGGAAGAAGAGTTCAGCATCGTGCCGAGCCCGAAATTCATTGAGATGAGGGTGTAAGGTTATGAAATTGAGCCCTTTGCCGAGTACTGAACATTCAGCATCAGAGAGGGGAAGGTCAAAGGGTATGGTGAATACACGGCCAGGGCTGCGATTAGAAGACAGGATGGGGTCAGAGGGATGGGAAGGGGTGGAGGGTCTTGGATGAGCATTGGTATCAATGGGCAGAATTTTGCCGTCGGCGAGCAGGGGACGGGGCCCGCTCGCTGATGCGTAAAATGACGCTGGATGACATCGGGCGGAACCTCTGATGTCATCCCAGCCCACTTCAATTTTCAGGAAGGTGGGGGCACAGCAAAATCAGACCGAAGGTGTTCTGCAAAGCGGTCACCCAGTTTTCCTTCGTCTCAAACGACACCTCAACAAGAAACTTTTTCTCTTTCTTTCAAGTGCTAAGGAACGCAAGCTCCAACAACTCAGTGACACCAACACCCATCCAGGACCCTCCACCCCTGCCTGTCCCTTTGTCCCCACCCAGTCTTCCAATCCCAGCCCCGGCCGTGTATTCACTATACCCCCTAACCTTCCCCTCTCTGATGCTGAACGTTCAGTGCTCAGCAAAGGACTTAGTTTCATTCCCTTACGCCCTCATCTCAATGAATTTCGGGCTCGGCATGATGATGAACTCTTCTTCCGTCGTCTTCGTCTCCGTGCTCACTTCTTTGGGCAGGAGTCCTCTCCCCGTTCAACGGATCCTTTTACCCACCTCCAATGTTCCCCCTCCACCTGGACCCCTCCCTCTGGATTCTTACCTTCTCTTGATCTTTTCATTGAGAACTGCCAGCGTGACATTAATCGTCTCAATTTCTCTGCTCCTCTCACCCATTCTAACCTGTCTCTCTCTGAACTTACTGCACTCCGTTCTCTCAGGTCCAACCCTAACATTGTCATCAAACCCACTGACAAGGGTGGTGCTGTTGTTGTCTGGCGCACTGACCTCTACCTCACGGAGGCTGAGCGTCAACTCGCAGGCACTTCCTCCTACCTCTCCCTGGACCATGACCCCACCACTGAACATCAAGCCATTGATTCCAGGACTGTCACTAACCTCATCTCCTCTGGAGATCTTCCTTCCACAGCTTCCAACCTGATAGTCGCCCAACCTCGGACGGCCCGCTTCTACCTCCTACCCAAAATCTACAAATAGGACTGTCCCGGCAGACCGATCGTGTCAGCCTGTTCCTGCCCCACAGAACTCATTTCTCGCTATCTTGACGGCCTTCTCTCTCCCCTTGTCCAGTCCCTTCCCACCTACATCCGTGATTCCTCTGACACCTTACGTCACATCAACAATTTCCAGTTCCCTGGCCCCAACCGCCTCCTCTTCACCATGGACGTCCAATCCCTCTACACCTCCATCCCTCACCGGGATGGTCTGAGGGCTCTCTGCTTCTTCTTCGAACAGAGGCCCGAATAATCCCCATCCACCACTACTCTCCTCCGTCTGGCTGAACTTGTTCTCACACTGAACAATTTCTCCTTTAACTCCTCTCACTTCCTCCAAATAAAAGGTGTGGCTATGGGTACCGGCATGGGCCCCAGCTATGCCTGTCTCTTTATGGGGTATGTGCAACATTCCTTGTTCCAGTCCTACTCCGGCCCCCTCCCACAACACTTTCTCTGGTACATCAATGATTACTTCGGTGCTGCTTCATGCTCTCGTCGGGACCTGGAAAAATTTATTAATTTTGCTTCCAATCTCCATCATTTTCACATGGTCCATCTCTGACACTTCCCTTCCCTTCCTTGACCTCTCTGTCTCAATTTCTGGTGATAGACTGTCCACCAATATTCGTTACAAGCCTACCGACTCCCACAGCTACCTCGACTACAGATCCTCACACCCCGCTTCCTGTAAGGACTCCATCCCATTCTCTCAGTTCATTTGCCTCTGTCGCATCTGTTCTGATGATGCCACTTTCAAAAACAGTTCCTCTGACATGTCCTCCTTCTTCTTTAACCGAGGTTTTCCACCCACGGTAGTTGACAGGGCTCTCAACCGGCCCATCTCCTGCGCATCCGCCCTCACGCCTTCTCCTTCCTCCCAGAAACATGATAGGGTCCCCCTTGTCCGCACTTATCACCCCACCAGCCTCTGCATTCAAAGGTTCATCCTCCGCCATTTCCGCCAACACCAGCATGATGTCACCACCAAACACATCTTCCCTTCACCCCACCCCGGCGGCATTCCGTAGGGATCATTCCCTCCGTGACACCCTGGTCCACTCCTCCATCACCCCCTACTCCTCAACCCCCTCCCATGGCACCTTCCCATGCAAACGCAGAAAGTGCAACACCTGCCCCTTCACTTCCTCTCTCCTCACCATCCAAGGGCCCAAACACTCCTTTCAAGTGAAGCAGCATTTCACTTGCACTTCCCTCAACTTAGTCTATTGCATTCGTTGCTCCCAATGCAGTTTCCTCTACATTGGAGAGACCAAACGCGGACTGGGTGACCACTTTGCAGAACACCTTCAGTCTGTCCACAAGCATGACCCAGACCTCCCTGTCGCTTGCCATTTCAACACTCCACCCTGCTCTCTTGCCCACATGTCTGTCCTTGGCTTGCTGCATCGTTCATGTAAAGTTCAACGCAAACTGGAGGAACAGCACCTCATCTTCCGACTAGGCACTTTACAGCCTTCCGGACTGAATATTGAGTTCAACAATTTTAGATCTTGAGCTCTCGCCTCCATCTCCACCCCCTTTCCGTTTCTTCCCCCTCCTTTTTGTTTTTTCCAATAATTTATATAGATTTTTCTTTTCCCACCTATTTCCATTATTTTTAAATATATTTCCACCCATTGTTTATCCATACCTTTTATACCCTTTTAGTATTATTTCACCCCACCCCCACTAGAGCTATCTGTACCTTGCTTGTTTTGCTCTCTACTCTTAATTAGAACATTCCTTTAGATAATATCACCACCTTCAACACCTCTTTGTTCTTTTGTCTGTGACATCTTTTGGTTATCTCCTCCTATCACTGGCTGCTTGTCCCAAAAAAAAACCCCTTATCCCCCCCAACCCCCCTTAAACCAGCTTATATTTCACCCCTTTCCTATTTTTACTTAGTTCTGATGAAGGGTCATGAGGACTCGAAACGTCAACTGTGCTCTTCTCCGCCGATGCTGCCAGACCTGCTGAGTTTTTCCAGGTATTTCTGTTTCTGTTTTTGTCTCGCTTTCAAAGCCACATTTCCTTCCTCAGTGACTGTCTCCATCTCCGACTTACCCCATGTGGATTCCAACTGAAGTTTCGAATCCACCCAGGATTACAGGTATCTCCGGGACATACAAAGTTCCTCGGACTGCTGTTCACGTCGTATCCTGTGATCCGGACTCAGTGCCAAGCGCTGCCATATTAACACACTCGTTCTCTCCCTCCAGCAGCACCGATTCACCATATCTCAAATCTGTCCTTGTCCCCAGTTTCATGTTATTCTTCGTCTCATCCGATGTCTTAACAAAAAGCTTTTCCTCTTCCTTTCAGGTGCTAAAGAACGCCATCTCCAATAATTCATTGATACCAAAAACCATGCAGGACCCTCCACCTCTTCCCGTTCCTCTGAGCCCATCCCCTCTTCTAATCCCAGCCTTTGCTGTGTATTCACCATACCCTCTGACCTTCCCCTCTCTGATACTAAATGTCCTGTACTCATCAAAGGACTCAGTTTCAAACCCTTAAGCCCTCATCTCAATGAATTTTGGGCTCGGCACAATGCTGAACTCTGTCTCCTTCATCTCCGTGCTCACTTCTTTGGGCAGGAATCCTCTCCAAGTTCCATGGATCCTTTTACCCACCTCCAATATTCTCCCTCCACCTGGACCCCTCTCTCTGGCCTCTTACCTGCTCTTGATATTTTCATTGAGAACTGTCGGCGTGACATTGGCCGTCTCAATTTCTCTTCTTTTCTCACCCACTCTAATCCGTCTCCTTCTGAACTTGCCGTATTCCATTCTCTTAGATCCAACCCTGACTTTGTTATCAAACCTGCTGACAAGGGTGGTGCTGTTATTGCCTGACACACTGATGTCTACCTTTCAGAGACTGAGTGTCAACTCGCAGACACTTCCTCCTACCTCCCCCTGGACCATGATCCCACTACCGAACATCAAGCCATTGTTTCCAGGACTATCACTGAGCTCATCTCCTCTGGAGATCTTCCCTCCACAGCTTCTAACCTCATAGTCTCCCAACCTCAGACAGCTCATTTCTACCTCCTCTCCAAAATCCACAAACAGGACCCTGCTGGTAAACCAATCACATCAACCTGTTCCTGCCCCATGGAACTCATTTCTTCCTATCTTGACTCCATTCTCTCTCCCCTTGTCCAATCTCTTTCCACCTACATCTGCAATTCCCCTGATGCCCTACACCATACCAACAATTTCCAGTTCCCTGGCCCTGACTGCTTCCTCTTCACCATGGACATCCAATCCCTCGACACCTCCATCCCCCACAGGGGTTTGAGGGCTCTCCGCTTCTTCCTCGAACAGAGGCCCGAACAATTACCATCCACCACCACTCTCCCCCTGGCTGAACTTGTTCTATCACTGAACAATTTCTCCTTACACTTGTCTCACTTCCTCCGAATAAAAGGTGTGGCTATGGGTACCCTCATGGGTCCCAGTTATGCCTGTCTCTTTGTGAGGTATGCGGAACATTCCTTGTTCCAGCCCAACTCTTTTTTCTGCACATCGATGACTGTTTCGGTGCCGCTTCATGCTCTCGTCTGGACCTGGAAAAAATTATAAATTTTGCTTCCAATTTCCACCCCTCCGTCACCTTCATATGGTCCATCTCTGACACTTCCCTTCCTTTCCTTGACCTCTCTGTCTCTATTCTGGTGATAGACTGTCCACCAATATTAATTACACGCCCACCAACTCCTACAGCTCCTCACACTCTGCTTCCTGTAAGGACTCCATCCCAATCTCTGAATTCCTTCGCCTCCATTGCATCTGTTCCGATGATGCCACTTTGCAAAATGCTGCTTCCACAGCCCTGTCATTAGGGTATGAAGCCTCTGGCTCTGATGGCCCCCAGCCTGCTACAGGAAGGCCGCTGCCACTGAGCTGCAGCCTCCGCATGTGGTGGAATGGGATAGAAGGTCTGCTGGTAGCAAAATATTGGCGAGGCTGCAGAGTCGTCCCTATTGGGGCCTTAACCATCTAATGGGCTTTCCATCTCCATGGAGTAGCCAGCAGATCCTTTTCCCAGTCCATTCCTGAGAAAGTACCCCGTTGGCAGGAATGGGTCAGTGAACCATCCCAATGTGGTTCTCCCCATTTTCTTGGCTGCTCCCCTTCCAAGCCCACAACAAATAACCAGGAAAATTCAGCCCAAAGTGTTAGCCTGAATTAGGTGCTAAAGTTCATAGTGGAGCTTGAACCCGTGACTTTTCAGCTCACAACAACAGCATTGCCAACTAAGAAAAGTTAGCATTTGGAACCCGCAACTACAATTGTGCCCAATGGCAATGAAAAGATGGACCTGCAGACAAGGTCAAAAATTTAGGATGGAACCAAGTTACATCAGGTTATCTAGCGTGAAAGACCAGCTGATCCACCCACCCTTCCCATACCAGGGGACAATGGTAGGAGTGGGGTGTCTATTATTTCTAGGGGGTGCTGGTTTTGCAGCAATGTAATGAATAAAGTGCTTCTATACTCCCCCAATTCTGCCTAGCAGAACCACAAGATATTATGTAAGATGATCATGCTCGTGTGTGCTGGTTTTTGCAAGATGGTCCACCAACATGAAGATTTTCAGCGGCTTGCTGTGACAGATATTTACACTCCAACATGATCTGGGTTGGTGGTATGGAAAAGCCAATATATAACTGGTGGAACCTCTGGGGTAACATTTTGTACTCCGTACAGTACCGAAGCAGCTGACACCAATCATCAGCATAGTGTGAGCCTTAATTCCTATGTGGCTTATCTTCAATCGTTTATGGTGATTCCCCTTTGCCATAGAGTTTGAGGTCTTGCAGTGCCTTGTTACTGCTCTTTGAGATATGAGGTGACTTAGGAATGGACACAGGAGATTTTGAATAAAGGTGGCTTATCTGTGAGGACAAAAGGAAACTTGGGAACAGGAGTTGGCTATTCAGCCCATCGAGCCTGCTCCGCCATTCAATTAGATCACAGCTGATCACCTACCTCAATGCCACTTTCCTGCACTATCTCCACATTCCTTGGCCTAAATTATCCATTAGGCAGGTGGGTGGAGCTGATGCTGACGTGGGCAGCCGCTGACCCAATTGCCGGCTGCGATAGGGGCTGCACCACAATTTTGCGCAGGCGAGCCAATTAAGGCCCACCCAGCGCATTTCCAACTCCCGTGGAGAGCGGAAGTCTTAAGTTTGTGGTGGGCGTGTACAGACCGCCGGGTCCAATGGCGACCCAGCAGTCTGTTTAAAAAAAGGCCAGGCAGCCTCCTTTAGGCTGTTCGCTATGACCAGCTGCAGGTGGCACCGCAGGGGGTCTGCACAGCAGGCCATCATAGAGGGAAGGCCAGAAGAGGAGGGCTGGCTGCAGGGTGTGGGCCAGGAGCAGGACAGGCTGCAAGGTAGGCCAATGTGCCCCTCGTTTTTCCGATGACTGCCTTGCTGCCCTTGTGGAGGAGGTGGCAGCACGGCGGGGGGTGCTGTTTCCCCAGAATGGGAGGACGAGGCCCCCCAACATGACATAGCGTGCCTGGGAGGAGGTTGTGGAGGCGGTGAGCTCCCGTGACGTGGTGCAGCGCACCTGGATCCAGTACCATAAGTGGTTTAATGATTTGCTGCGCTTTGGAAGGGTGAGTACCATGTTGGCGTTGGGCATTTAACCCAGCAGGTAGCTTTATCTTTTGAGGGCACCCCACCCCACCCCCTCAAGTCTTAGTGTCGTGACTGCATTGACTTATGTTGGGCATTTGTCACACACTGGGTGGTCAAGCAGTTAGTGCCCATGCTTACATCAGCCTTAGTGGTTCATGAGAAGATTGGTTCTTCACGCACCATGTGTTGGTCTTAGTCGCACATGAGTAGCCTGGGGGCAACCTGCAGGAGATGCAGCTAGGTGTATACTCAGAACTCCAACATGTGTCCTATTCACGGTGATGAGATGGTGGAAGGGGAGCCTCAAGGGCTTATGGCCAAGAGCCATCTGATGCCCTTAGGTGCCACATCTAGTTGTGCCTCCTTGCCATGGGAGCTAAGACCGTGTGTTTCTGAAAGTGATGGACGCAGAATGCGTCCAGGGTGGCCATTGGGAGCAGCCGTACTATATTTTTGTGACCGATTACCAGTAGCGTGGAAAGGAGGCACTGGAGGCCTCACATGGGCCACTGTGGTTGACGTGCGGCATGTGTGTGCAGAGTACATGAGCGACCAGCCCCAATAAATGCTCTTCTCTGTTTTGCAGGAGAAAAATGCGCATAATGCGCATGAACGTTCGTGCACTGGAGGCAGCCAGGCCCAGCTCGTAATATTGACTCCATTTTGAGCAGGAGGCCCTGGAGTTAGAAACGCACCAAGTGCCCAGATCCACAGGTGTCGGTGAGACTGGAGTGGAGCGGCCAGGTATTTGAGGCCCACAGTCCCATCCGCTCTGTCTTCCCACCATCCAATGCACTGATGATTGTTGGAATCGTTAATGCAGCAACACTACTCATTCACAGACTGATAGAGTCAGACGTGTGGATCATAGACAAAGGTCCCTCGGCCTTTCGAAGATGCGCATGTCTAGTACCTTCCAAAGTCGCCTTATCTCATTTCTGACCACTATCCCCATGGCCTTGTATGCCATGGCATCGCTACTGCACATCCAAATACTTTTAACATCTTAGGAGGGTTTCTGCGTCCACCACCCTTTCAGCCAGTGCGTCCCATATTACTCTGTGCAAAAGTTCCTCATCACCTCACCTGTCAACCTCATGCCCCTTACTTTAAATAAATGCCACCAGGTTAGTCATCCCTGCGCCAAGGGGAAATGTTGCCTTGTGTCTTCCCGATCTATGCCCTTCATAATGTTATGAAGCTCAATAATGTCACCCCTCAATCTCCTGTGCTCCACGGCAAATTTCACCAGTGTATGCTATGTGTACTCATAACTCCAACTCTCCAGCCCAGCATGAATCCTGGTCAGTGACCTCTGCACTCTCTCCACTCCAATCACATCCCTCCCATGAAGCGCTGATCACAACTGAACGCAGAAGTGTAGCTGTGGCCTCGACAGCGTTTTCTGCACTTGCAACATGACCTCCCTTTTCCTACATTCTATTCCTCGGCTAATAAAGGCAAGTCTGGCTTTTACCTTCTTAAACGCCTTATGTACCTGTACCGCTACCTTAACAGGTCTGTCGACATGCCCAGCAAGGTCCCTCTAATCGCCCTTACTTTCCACAGTCCTACCATTCATCGTGTATTCCCGTACCTTGTTTGTCCTGCCCAAGTGCATCACCTCACACTTATCCACATAACATTCCATTTGGCATTCCTTGGTCCATCTGACCAGCCCATCTGTATCCACCTGTAATGTTTGGGCCTCCTCCTGACTATTTGCCACCCCATCAATGTTCGTCTCCTTAGGTTCTGAAAGGGTGAGCGCATTATGAGCCTGGGGGAAAGGGATGAGGTGTGTTACTGACTGAACGCTAACTGATGCACTGTCCTTGTTGTTAATTTCAGCATCATTAGAGCATGGCCACCAGGAGGAATCCCAGATGCCCCCTCTCACACCTGAGGGGCCTGAACTGTCACATGTGCCACACCATTTCAGTGAGGCAGACACCAGCGCAGAGACTAGCACATCGGTGGGAATTGTTATATCGGCTTGTGTCCCGGGGCACAGTGGGGAGGGCACTTCACAATCGCTGGAGGAGATGGCGGAGACAGAGAGTGCCGATGGCGCCAGCAGCCGGAGGACTGCAGGGGACCAGGCACATGCTGAGTCAGGCCGTGATGATGTGCCTCTGGAGTCGTCTGCGACACAGCAGGGGCAGGAAAAGCAGCCGGGTGCGCAGTAGCATCTGGGAGTGTTGCATGAGAGTATGCTTCACTTGGTCTCTGTGGTGGAGGTATCCAGGTGGAGCGTGAGTGATGCTATGAGCCTCATGTCAGAGCGTTATGCTTCCTCCATGGAGAGAGTGGTGCCTTTCCTTGAGAGGGGCTTCCTGCAGAACAACCAGCTTCTCCTGGGGATACGTTTGGACCTGCAAGCCCTCACAGTGCCAGTGGCCACAGCTGGTCATTGCCAATGTGGGAGATGGTCTGGGCACCAAGTGTCCCAGCTCGGTGCCCATCCATCTACGGTGAGCAGGGAGATCCGAAGCGACCTCACGTTGGTGCAGCAGCTGCCTGTCATCGCTGCGGGCTCCTCTCAGGGCACTCCAGATGAGGGCAGCAGCTCCTCCCACCCTCTGCCAGTGACCGTTGCATCCGTTGAGGCTGCGACAACTGGGGAGATGCCAGCTGTGGAACTGGCCACTCCCTCCCAGGCGGGGCCAGCACAGGCTCCACGGGCCAGAGGATGTCCGCCAAGGTCATCAAGGCCAACAGAACAGCAGAGTCAGCAGGCTGTCTCACAAGCCGAGGAAGCAGAGAACTCCAAGCGATGGGGCGGCACCTAGACGTAGCACCCGCAAACGTAAGGATAAGGCACCTTAGGCACCACGGGTTTCTCACTGGTGATTTTGTGTTGGCCCTAGATTAGGTCATTATTATTTTTTGAAGTTGTAACAACATTTGGAATTCATTTTGTTGGACCATATGATGGATCAAAATAAAATCCACATGTGTTACCATGGCTGAGGGTGGCTCCTTTGTATGTTTCACAGACATGTCATGAGTTTTTGAGTGGACATTGAGGTTTATGTCCAAAGCCCTTAGTTGCAGCTGATGAAGTGGCAGATGTAGCACTGAAGTGCCGCGTATGGATGCGCCAGGCAAGGTTGGTCCTCCTGCTCCATTTGTGTGGAGCTAGCTGAGGATTAAAGTCTCCCGGATAAGGATATCCCTGACTCCTTAGTGTAGTGCCGGGTCAGCGTTCAGCCCCTCATCATTGCCCTGTGCTTCCTCATCCTCCAAACCACGGCTGGAGTCATTGTGTGCAGCCACATTCACCACAAGGTCTTCATCGCCCACAGCGTCCCCCATTTCCAGCGCAAGATTGTGCAGAGTGCAGCATGCTACCACTATTACAGACACATGACTGGTAGGTACTGCAGTGCTCCCTCTGAGTGGTCCAGGCATCGGAAGTGCATCTTGAGAAGACTGATGGCTCTCTCCACCACAGCCCTTGTGGTGCCATGGCTCCTATTGTACCGCTGCTCAGATTCTGTTCTTGGACGGCGGAGAGGTGTCATGAGCCACCTCCTGAGGAGATAGCCCTTGTCACCCAGCAGCCATCCATCAAGTCAAGCTGGAGCACTGAAGAGCCCTGGCACCTGGGAGTGCCTGAGGATGTAGGCGTCGTGGGAGCTGCCTGGGTACCTTGCACAGACTTGTAGGATCTGCATCCTGTGATCACACACTATCTACATGTTTATGCAGTGGAATCCCTTCCTGTTGACGAAGGCACCAGGCTCAGTAGCTGGCACCTTGATGGCCACATGTGTGCAGTCTATTACAATCTGGACACGGGGGAAGCCAGCAATGGCTGCGAAGCCTCTGGCTCGCTGACTTGCCTGGTATCAGCGGAAGTGGATGAAGGTCAATGCATGCCTGAACAGAGCGTCTAACCTGCTTGACACAAGTGTGGACAGCTGATTGGGAGACACCGCAAAGATCACCCACCAAGCCCTGGAAGGAGCCAGAGGCATAGAAGTGGAGGGCAACTGTGAGCTTCAGAGCCACTGGCATGGGGTGTCCACCCACACAGTTAGGAGAGATCTCAGGGCCAATCATCTGACAGATATAGTTGACTGTCTGCCTTGACAGTCAGAGCCTCCTTTGGCACTGCACCTCAGTCATATTGAGGTAGCTGCTTCTCTGCCTGTAAACCCTGGCAGCAGGATAGTGGCGTCTTCTGCGGCCCCTTCCACCTTGGACTACCTCTTGGCCCAGCGCCCCTTGTGCCTGCGCCTGTACTCCTAAAGGTGGCTTCCCAGGAGGCTGATTGTCCACTCCTGGCCTCCTCTTTATTCTAGCCCTCTCTTACTCTTCGAGGGAGCCGCCTCCAGTGGACATGTCAGAACCCATACCCAGGCTAAAGGGAGGCCTCCGGAAAGCTGCATGCCCAATAAAGATTACTGACTGCAGAGCTGAAGGTTCAAAGTACACAGAAAGTTTAAAACACTTTCTGCAATAAATACTTCACAGACCAGATTGACAACCCCACTGAGCCCATATATCTCACCCGTGGATGAGTTTTATTAAAAAGTCGCTTACCCACCTGCACGTTGCGCCCTTGCGCCGAGGCGAAGATTGCATGGGAGCCTGAAAATCGGTATCAATTGCCAGGTTAAAGGCCTTAACTAGCCCTTTAATCAATGGCAGGTGTGCGTCGGACTTCATCACACGCCCGCCCAGCAAAATATCGCGATGCCATGCGCTGACGTCCGTATGCTTGCCTGACATCACCACTAGGTCATTTCACCTGCTGGCACGCGGGGAGTGTCCCCCACACGTCACCCTGAAAATTCTGCCCCTTGGGACATTGTTCTGTTAATTAATTTAAACTCCAAATGTAGTGCAAATCCAGAAGAACTACTGGAGATACAAGTGAGGTACAGAATAATCATAGAATCATGTACCTGAGAGGGAGGCCAGTCAGCCCATCATGCCTGTGTCAGCTCTTTTCAAGAGCTGTCTAATTCATCCCACTCCACAGCTCTTTCCATTTAGCACTACAAAATTTTCTCTTTCGAGTATTTATCAAATTCCATTTTGCAAGTTACCATTGAATCTGCTTCCACCACCATTTCAGGCAGTGCATTCCAGATCGAAGTAGTTAATGTCCACCAAATTTTGCATTTTCAAAACCACACAAACCCATATAAGCAAATAGAGTAAGAAAAACATGAGCAGTGGTTCCAAAGAACTATATGACAATTGCTTTTATTGTTTAAAATATCCCTGTATTTCACAGTTACTAGACCATGCTGATTCTGAAGAGATGCTGAGAGAACTTTGACAGAGCCATTTTTAATCATGGTGATGCAATGCATTAAGTAGTGCACACTTGGACCAGGAGGACTGACCCTGGCCTGAAATTGGGCCTCAGGCCTTATCTAAATAATCTGGCCAAATCCTGATATGCTTCCACAAGTGCTCGACCTTCTGTGTGAATAAAGTTTGGACCGCCAGCTTCACCAGCAGCGGCCTGTGGTGAGTGTGAGAGTGAGAGTGATAGGCAGCAGGGCAAGAAACAACATTGGCTGACAGAAGTGTTGTGTGGAGCCAGGAGGAGAAATCCTGTTGCGGGACAAAGAATATCATGAATGTGCAAAAGACCAGAATTATAGGAATGCAGAAATCGCAAAAGGCGCTGGGGCTGAAGGAGGTTAGAGAGATGGGGAAAAGCGAGGCCTTTGAGGGAATTGAGGATGAGAATTTTAAATTTGAGGTATTGCTGAATCCAGAGGCAATGTAGGTCAATGAGCACAAGGGTAATATGTGAACAGGATCTGGTGTAAGTTAGGTCAGGTACAGCAGAGTTATCAATGAGCACAGGCAAAGAACATGCCAACTTTTTGAATCACTTAGAAACATGGCAATGCACCCAACCTACAATGAATTGTTTTGATGTACAGTAACTCATCTTAAAAGAAAGAGTGCCAGCCATTTATGCATAGCAAGATCCCACAAACTGATGTGAGGTGATTGATTAGTAAAATCTTTTTTGGTAACTTTGGTTAATGAAGGAAAGTTACACACAGTGCCTCGAGAATTCTCTCCTCTTTCAAATAATGTAATGAAATCAGAACATAGGGAATAGAAGCAGCTGAATTCTGCTCTGTCATTTAATAAGATCATGGCTGGTTTTCTACCTCAGCTACACCTTCCAACACTATCCTATCTCCCTTGGTATCCAAAAATCTGTTGAACTCTAATTTGAATCAACCTAAGCCATTGGAAGTGGCAGCCAGAGGAAGGTAATTCCAATAAAGCAGCCTTCCCACAGTACTGCATTGGAATGTCAATTTACATTATTAGCATGAAACCTGAAATCACATTCTTCTAACTCAGACAGAAAATTGGCTGGCTACTCTTTTATTCAGTGAATGCTGCAAAGAAGGATCTAAAATTGGCATGAACATACTGTTAAAGTGGGAGGCAGTAAAATGGCATCATAGTTCAATGCACTTCCATAGTTTTCTAGATGCTAAGTTCTCAATTTCAATCATGCCAAACTGGGTCATCACCAACAAAAACTCAGTTCTTCTCCAAAGGAAGAAAAGAACTCATACGAAGAGTCATTCTCGGTGTCTTTTGCACACCTATCCGCAATAGTTTCGATGACAGCCTGGTACAGCCTGCTCTCAGCTGGAGGTGGTGCCTGTTACAAGATGCAGCACAGGATCAGGGAGGAGATACCTTAACAAAAAACAGCAACATCACCATTGTCAGCATCACAAGAAGCTAAATGTAGGTTACAATATTTTGTTCATTTATTAGATGTGTTTAGTTTGCTTTACACCACCTTTTCTTAAGATCCAAATACAGAATAGAGTAAGAGTTTATTTAAAAAACAGACCTGTTTCAAAAATTCATGTGCTGCTGTGAAATATTCATCATGATAATTATTTCATATTATATGAAGGAATTGGTTTAGCCTCCTCTTTAAAATAATATTCCTTATGACAAGTCTGCTGAAGACAACATTCAGTGCAAATAGATCTGCAAATGAAGTAGGATAAACAACTCCCATATGAATTATCAGGCTCATGTGTGGATATATTTAACCATACACAGTTACAAGATAGTATATATTTTTTTCCTTTACCCTCATGGAATACCACCTTTGATGACCAGTACCACATTTTCATTTCACTATGGACTGAGAGTGACCATGCTGACTAGTAAACCCTAGCTCAATCATAATCTAGTACATAATCTAGGCTGGCACTCCAGAGTGCCACTGAGGCAGCAATGTACCATTGGAGGGAGGTGTTGTCTTTCAGAAGCAAAACATCTCATGACACTGTTCAAAAAAGAGCAGGGGGGTAGGTTATCCCTCAACCAACGCCTAAGAACCGATGATCTGGAGGATGAGTAGACCATTTGATCTCTCGAGTCTGCTCTGCCAATTAAGATCATGGTTGATCCTCAATCTCAGCTCCACTTTTTGCCCTTTTCCATCCTTTGATACCATTAGAGTTCAAAAATCTATCACTCAACCTTAAATATACTTAGTGATTAAGCATCTGCAGCCCTCTGAGGTAAAAAATTCTAAAGAATCACAACCTTCTGAGTGAAGAAATTTCTCCTTATCTCAGTCCAAAATGACCACCCCCTTATCCTGACACTGTGCTCCTGAGTCGAGACTCTCCAGCAGAGGAAAACGATCTTTCAGCTTCTACCCTCAGAATCTTGTACATTTCAATGAGATCACCTCTCATTCCGCTAAATTCCAGCAAGCTTGGCCCATTCCATTCAATCTCTTCTCATAGGCCAACTCTCGCATCCCAGAAACCAATCCAGTGAAACTTTGTTAGATACACTGTAAGGCAAGTTGTTTCTTAGATATGGGGAACAAAATTGTACTCAGTAATCCAGGTGTGGTCTCAACAAAACCCTGCACACTTTCAGCAAGGTTTCCTTATTCTTGTCCTTCAACCTCTTTGCAATAAAGGCCAAGATACCATTTTCCTTCCTAATTGCAATTGTAACTTGTTTTTTGTACAAGGACTCTCAAATCTCTCCGAACACCAATATTCAATAGTTTCTCACCATTTTAAAATATATCCTGCTTTGCTATTCCAACAAAGTGAACAACCTCACATTTTCCCACATTGTTCCTCATCTGCCACCTTCTTGCCCACTTGCTTAACCTATCTTTCTCTCTTTGCAGACTCTTTTGGGAAAGTTTTCTAGGCAAGGGAACGTGGGTTTTGATGTGTGTAGGGATTTGTATCCCTGAAAAATGACACGGGGTTGGGATCCCAAGATAACTCCACTGTCTCCCAGGTTTCACCCAGGTGGTTTGAAGGTGAACGGAGAACCACCTGTTAGATGTGGCATTCAAATATTATAATAAGCAACTAACTGCTGTTTTAACCAAGGACTCTGTTTTTAACAGGCAGTGGGCCTATTTCCTGAGCTTTGTGGAACTTGCCAGGATCACAATGGCAAGTGCACAGCTGGAAGGGATTCTTCAGTGTCACTGACAAGCTGGGAAGCTTTTGATTAGCAAAACTGGAGAGCTCAAGTCATGCCCAGGTGAGAGGATGCTGCTCACAATACTTCTTCGCTCAGCAGTGCTATCTCTGCATGACAGGTGATAATTTTTGAAGTCACTTCATTTGCCTTGCACTTCACTCCCCTTCAGCTGCACTTCCCTGTTGCCAGGCTTCATCACAGCATTGAAGCAGCTGATGTTGCTCCATCTGGAACCTCTGACAAAAAGCAAGAGGAGCAGAAACATCAACACCAGGAGGAGCAACACCAGCTAGCTTCTCAGCCACATGCACCTCCACAGAGGAGATGGACACAGAGATCCAGCTGGAGGGAGGTGAGACCTCCAACACACAGGGCCTACAGGCAGAGGACCAGTTCCCTTGTTCTGTTTGACACCAGCACCTCAGGTTTTCACAGCAGATCATTGCTGACATCTGCAAACTCCTGGAACAAGACCTTCTCCCCAGTGGAACAGGTGGAAGCATTGCCAGTGGCCTTGAAGGTGGCGGTTAATGCCTCTGGCTTTACCAAAAAGTGTGCTCTCTTCTGCAAGGAGAGTAAGCAGGGTGGTGCAAGTGTTCATAATGGCTTGTGTGGGTAGCAGGGAAGGGCAACATTTGTGGAGGGTGACTGTGAGGCATGGGTGTGAGAGGGCAATGAGATGAGAGTGGGTGTGAGCATTAGCTGTTTAGATGGGCATATGAGGTGCCTGGAGAGAGAGGAATGAGTGGAGCTACAAGGCGTGTTGTCCTGAGGAATGCTGTGCAGGAGAATGCTGGGAAAGTTAGAGCTTGGTCTTGTCACTTGAAATTGCTATATCACTCCTGCTTTCCTGATGTAGTATATCCAGGTTGGAGGGATCACACTTCTGCAGCTGGCTTCCACAGCCACTTTCATCTACACCTGCTTGATTAGAGATACTGTCCTCCTCCTCCTCTCTTCCATGGGAGAGCTCACCTCACTACTGTCCCATAGATCCCTCAGCAGCACCTCCAAGTACGAGGGAGAGATTCAGGAGATAGCCTTCATTGTCTTATGAGGAAAGGTTGGACAGGCTAGGTTTGTATCTGCTGGAGTTTAGAAGAGTAAGAGGTGACTTGATTGAAATATATAAAATCCTGAGGGACCTTGACAGGATTGATATGGAAAAGATGTTTCCTCTTACGGGAGAATCAAGAACTAGGGCATCACTGTTTAAAAATAAGGGGTCACCCATTTAGAACACAGATGAGAATTTTTTTTCTCTCAGAGGTTTGTGAGTCTTTGGAACTCTCTTCCTGAAAAGGGGGTGAAAGTAGAGTCTTTGATTATTTTTAAGGCAGAGGTGGATAGATTCTTGATAAGCAAGGGGGTGAAAGGCTGTCAGGGATAGGCGGAAACGTGGAGTTGAGGTTACAATCAGATCAGCCATGATCTTATTTAATGGTGGAACAGGCTCAAAGAGCCGAGTGGCCACTCCTGCTCCTAATTTGTATTTTTGTATGTATGTCTCCTCTCCATTTCTGTAGTTGCTGCAGCCTCAAAAATCAATGTCCAGTTGAACCATTGTAACCCACCCCATGGTCTCTTTAATTAGGAATTCTTCCTTTGACAGTATCGGGACATCATCCTGCCCGCCTTCCCTGATCGGCCAGGGAAACTGGAGGTGGGATGCTAATGCTGTGGCTCAGTTAAAGGGCCTCAACAAAGCCCACTCCAGCTGTAAATGGATTCCCGACCTGCTAACGATCCTGCTGTTTCTGCAGGGACTAAGGTGAGAAAAGACCACACTTTGCATCATCCTCACTGCATACTTTGTCATCTAACTTTGTATCATCAGCAAACTTGGATATATTACATTTGGTCCTTTCACAGAAGTCATTAATGTAGATGGTAAATAGCAGAGGCCCAAGCAGTGATCCTTGCAGTACCCCACTCGTAACAATCTGCCAATTTGAAAATGACCTATTTATTCCTACTTTCTGTTTTCTGTCCATTAACCAATCCATGCTAATATATCAACCCCCAACTCCATGGGCCCTTATCACCAAGGCTCCTTAGACAGTACCTTTCAAACCCACGACCGCTACCATCTAGAAGGACAATGGTAGCAGATAGATGGGAACACCACCACCGGGAAGTTCGCCTCCAAGTCATTCACCATCCTGACTTGGAAATATATTGCCGTTCCTTCACTGTCAATAGGTCAAAATCATGGAACTCGCTACCTAACAGCACTGTGGGTGTACCCACACCACAGGGACTGCAGCGGTTCAAGGCGGCAACTCACCACCAGCTTCTCAAAGGCAATTAGGATGGGCAATAAATGCTGGCCCAGCCAGCGAAGCCCACATCCCGTGAATGAATTTTTTAAAAAGCAACAACCTTTTTGTAGTATCTCATTGATTGTCTTCTAAAAATCCAAATATTCCATATCCACTGGTTCCTTTATCTACTCTGCTAGTTACATCCTTAAAAGACTCGAATAGAATTGTCAAACATGATATCCCTTTCAGAAGAGTGTGTTAACTCCACCTCATCGTAAAATGGTTAAACATAAAGGAGGCCATTCAGCTCATCATGTCCGTGCTGGCTCTCTGAGCATCATCACAATTACCACTTCCTTAATAATGGATTTCACTATATCCTTGATGGTTGATGTCAAGCTATCTGCCCTGCAGTTCTTTGTTTTCTTCTCTCTTCTTTCTTGAATAGCGGTGTTGCATTTGCAACCTTCCAATTCATTGACCATCCCAGTGTCTGGGGAATTTTGAAAGATCACAGCTAGTGCACCCATTATCTCTCCAACCTTCTCTTATAGAAACCTAGGATGTAAGCCATCAAGTCCAGAGGATTTGTCACATTCTCTAGAGTCTGGAGAGCTCCAGTTCATCCAACTTGAGCTTCCAGCCTCATATTCGTGTCACCTCTAAAACCGCCTATTTCCACTTCTGCTACATCATCCACCTTCACCTATTTCAGCTCATGTGCTACTGAAACTGTTATTTATGCCTTCAGTGCCTCTCAGTTCTAGACCTGACGAGTCCAACACACTCCTATACCTCTCCACCTCTTTACTTCACTTTCCTCTTTTAGGATACTCCTTCAATTCTACCTCTTTGATCAAACTTTCGATCATCTGGCCTAATAACCCAGATCTTTCAGGCCCAAAAAGGCAAAAGGTGAGATGTTTGCTGCTATTGGGAGCCGTAACAGCAGCGCAAGTTCTGGGGAGCCAACTTGTGCTCAAATCTGGAACTCACGGTTCCTATTTGGGGTCCAGGGGAACCAAGGCTGATGGTCCCACCAAGACCTCTCAGTGTACAAATTTGGGCTGTTTGTCCTGCACTTACTTTAGTTTTACAGCGATTTATTTAGGGGTCTGTTTACCCCCGCACCACACCCCAGCTCGTCAGTCACACCAATGGCTGAGATGAGTCGGCGGGGCCGGGGATGGAGTTGTGAGCAGAGCCAGGGTTTCTAGATGTGGAGGGGGGTGGGGGGGGTGGGTGGTGGTGGGGGGGAGGTGGTGGTTGCTAGAATTAAAACTTGAATAAAGAAAACTTTGAAAGCACTTAAAAACACTTATCGGTCATTGTGTTGACTTCCAGGAGCACGTCTTCAGCTCATGACATCAAAGGACACGTAATTTCACTCAGATTGCACCTTGCCACCTGGCCTCCCTACTTACCTCAACAATGGATCCATGCTGCGGATGGGAGAGCAAATCCCTGCTGCAAAGCTGATGGAAGAAATAGCGACATTTTTAAATGCAGTTAGCAGCGTAAGCCATAGGTTTGCCTCTGACAGGTAGATCAGGCTAATATCCATTTATATGATTCTGTGTCATATTTTTTGTAATGCACCTATGAAGTAACTTGGGACATATTATTACAATAAAGGCAGTATATAAATACAAGTTGTTGTTTTGCATTAAACATTTGTAAGGATAATTATGGAAATGACTAATGGGTTAATAGATCACAACATTGAAGAATATTGACCTTTTGGTATGTGTGAGGAATTCGCCCTGTATATTTTTCTATAAAATAAATAGAGATATGCTCATTGCTATCTCCAAACATTTCAAACAGGACAAGACCTAAAATGGCTGCCTGCGACCTCGAACAAAAGACTGCATGCCTATCTCACCATCTGAAGTCCACACCACCGGAAAATTGAATTGTACAGCATTGGTTTTCAACCCGCTGACCTCCATGGAGGAATGTCTCGCTGGGCTTTGATTCTGGACTCTGGAACCCATGTGAAACAATATTTCTTTTCTCTGTGGTCTGTGCACTGCAAACTTTTCTTTTCTCTATCCCTCTTTTACTGTACGAATGCAAATGAGGCAACATTGTGACTCTCCTTCCACGTTTCGAATGTATGCAAATAAACTAACCCTTTGAGTTGACCCTATCTCCAGTTTGCTGTGGGGTTATTAATAGAAAATTGGATCACACCAAAACGGAGGGGTTGGGAAATACCCGATCACTTATAAAGAGGGAAACAAACTAAACCTTTCTGTTTACAGACTGGTGGTGAAAGGAGGAATTAATGCTGTTTAAATTAATCCCCCTTTGTCCGCAACGTACGCATCTAAAACCTAAGGGGAGAATTTTTAGCTTGACAAGCGGGTGCGTGCCTGAACAATCGAGCGTAAAATGACGCGCGATGACGTTGGGTGAGCGTCCCAACGTCATCGCGCACTCGCGTGATATTTCAGTCGGCAGGCGCGCGCTGGAGTCGGCAGCACACCCACTGACAATTAAAAGTCCTATGAAGGCCATTAAAAAGTTAGTTGGAAGAAATATTTCGCTGCCCTTATGGTTGGCGGGCAGGTGAAAAGGCCAAGTGGCCTTTGCACTTTTTAGGAAACCTCATCCACGGGCGGGTTGAGGTTTCCAACAGCAAATAAAAATAAAATAAAAGTTATAAAATTTAATTAATAACATGCCCCTTCTCATGTGACAGAGTCACATAAGGGGACATGTTTTATAACATTTTTTAATCTTTAATTTTTATTTTGAAAAATGTTCATCTCCCTGAGCCCTGTGCCACAGGGAGCTTTTCCAGCATGCACTTGCATGCATGCGCGAAGTTCGCGCTAGCTCTCCTCCCCTGCCACGCTGGCAACACTGCTGTGCGCATTTCACACTGGACGGGCCAATTAAAGCCCGCCCAGCATGAAATCGCTGTCAGGCCCTGATCGTGGGCGGCGATTGTCTTCCTGACTGCCACCGCCCACCCCCACCGAGCCCGCCTGACAAGGGAAATATCCTCCCCTAGGTTTTATAAGTACTATTTTGATTGCTGAACTTTATTATTACTTTTAATAGCCAGTTCCATCAAATGTGTTACTAAGAACACTAAATGGGTAATATAATACCTGTATATAAAAGTATACAAAATTATGAGCGGCCTAGATAGGGTAGACAGGAAAGACTTGTTTCCCCTAGCTGAGGGGTCAATTACCAGGGGGCATAGATTTAAAATGATTGGTAGAAGGATTAGAGGGGACATGAGGAAAATGTTTTCACCCAGAGGGTGGTGGGCATCTGGAATTCACTGCCTAAGTTGGTGGTTGAGGCTGAAATGCTCAATTCATTTAAAATGTACCTGGATGTGCATCCGAAGTGCTGTAACCTGCAAGGCTACGGACCAGGTGCTGGAAAATGGAATTAAAATGAACGACTAGTTTCTTTTTTCTCTTTTCGGCCTGTGCAGGCACAATGGGCTGAATGGCCTCATTCTGCTCCGTAACTTTCCTATGGTTCTACAGTTCTATATAAAAAGGAGTGTTCCTGCTTTAAGATATAGAAAGATTGAAGATATGCTATAGACAGCTTTACTATGGTCAACTCTGTGTACCTGAAATGCACATCACAGTTTTACATTGCTAGTTAACAGTTAAATGATAATGTTACGGAAAGGAGTGGGGTTTAAGTTAAACAGCCCTGATTTCACCTCTCCCCACCTGTCCATAAACAGAAATGTATTTTTGATTTTTGATTTCTCACTTTATAAGCTTTTTTTATTTCATTTATGGGATGTGGGCTTCGCTGGCTGGGTCAGCATTTATTGCCCATCCCTAATTGCCCTTGAGAAGGTTGTGGTGAATTGCCTTCTTGAACCGCTGCAGTCCATGCAGTGTAGGTACACCCACAATGCTGTTAGGGAGGGGGATCCATGATTTTGACCCAGTGACAGTGAAGGAATGGCAATATATTTCCAAGTCAGGATGGTGAGTGTCTTGGAGGGAAGCTTCCAGGTGGTGGTGTTCCCATGCATCTGCTGTCCTTGTCCTTCTAGATGGTAGTGGTCATGTGTTTGGAAGGTGCTGTCTAAGGATCCTTGGTGAGTTCTTGCAGTGCAACTTGTAGATGGCACACACTCCTGCCACTGTTTGCCAGTGGTGGAGGAAGTAAACGATTGTGGAAGGGGTGCCAATCAAGCCAGCTGCTTTGTCCTGGATCGTGTCAAGCTTCTTGAGTGTTGTTGGAGCTGCACTCACCCAGACAAGTGGGGAGTATTCCATCACATTCCTGACTTGTGACTTGTAGATGGTGAACAGACTTTGGGGAGTCAAGAGGTGAGTTACTGGTCATGGGATTCCTAGCCTCTGACCTGCCCTAGCAGTCTCAGTATTTATGTGGCTAGTCCAGTTCAGTTTCTGGTCAATGGTAACCCTAGGATGTTGATAGTGGGGAATTCAGTGATGGTAATTTCATTGACTTCAAGAGGCGATGGTTAGATTCTCTCTTGTTGGAGATGATCATTGCCTGGCACTTGTGTGGTGCAAATGTTACTTGCCATTTGTCAGCCCAAGCCTGGATATTGCCCAGGTTTTATTGCATTTGGACATGGACTGCTTCAGTAGCTGAGGAGTTGCGAATGATGCTGAACATTGTACAATCATTAGCGAACATCCCCACTTCTGATTTTATGACGGAGGGAAGGTCATTAATGAAAACAGCTGAAAATGGTTGGGCCTAGGACACTACCCTGAGGAACTCCTGGGGCAGAATTTTGCCGTCGGCAAGCGGGGGGGCGGGGCCTGCTCGCCGAAGTGTAAAATAATGCAGGATGATGTTGGGCGGAACCCCTGACATCACCCCGCCCCATTTAAATTTTCAGGAAGGTGGGGGCACAGCAAAATCAACTGTCCGCCCGCCGGCCTGTCAATGGTCAATTAAGGCCATTGACAGGATCATTTAAACAATTAAAGGACCTGCCCGTCCAACCTTAAGGTTGGCGGGCAGGCCAGGAGACCCGGCGGGGAATAGAAAAAACATGAAACCTCATCCACGGGTGGGATGAGGTTTCATGCAGGGTTTTAAACAGTTTAATGAAGTTTTACTGCAATTTATGAACATGTCCCATCTCATGTGACATTGTCACATGAGGGGGACATGTTAGGGAATTTTTTTTTCTATTTTTTAATCTTTTTAAAAGTGTAAGCGATCTCCCTGAGGCAGCACTTAGCCTCAGGGAGATGTGCACTCTCTTGTGCGCATGCGTGAAAGAGCACAGTCTCGCTTTTGGGAATCCACCCCCCCCCCCCCCCCCCCACCGCCCCCACCAGCACAGGAAGCACTTGGGATTCCCGCCGGACATCACGCTGGGCTGGCCTTAATTGGCCCGCCCACGTAAAATGGCGACAGGGCCCGCTTCTCTGATGGGGATCGTCTCCCCGCCCTCCGGAGGCTGGGTCAGGCCTGCCTGCCTGACAGGCAGAAAATTCTGCCCCTGCAGTTATGTCCTGGAACCGAGATGACTGACCTCCAATAACCACAAACATCTTCCTTTGTCCTAGATATGACTCCAACCAGCGGAGAGTTTTCCCATTGATTCCCATTGACTTGTTTTTCTTGGGCTCCTTGATGCCACACGCTGTCAAATGCAGCCTTGATGTCAAGGGCAGTCACTCTCATCTCACCTCAGGAGTTCAGCTCTTTTGTCCAAATTTGAACCAAAGCTGTAATAATGCCAGAAGTTGGGTGGCCCTGGCGGAACCCAAACTGGGCATCAGTGAACAGGTTATTGCTAAGTAAGTGCCACATAATAGCACTGTTGATGGCCCCTCCCATCACTTTATTGATGATCGAGAGTAGGCTGATGGGGCAGTAATTGGCCGGGCTGGGTTTGTCCTGCTTTTTGTGAACAGGACATACCTGGGCAATTTTCCACAGTGCCAGGTAGATGCCGCTGTCGTAGCTGTACTGAAACAGCTTGGCTAGAGGCACAGCAAGGTCTGGAGTGCAAGTCTTCATTATTATTGCCGGAATATTGTCAGGGCGTATTTTCCTCCACCCCTCAGTTTTGGTGTGATCCAATCCACTGTTAATAATCCCACAGCAAACTTGAGACAGGGTAAAATCAGAGGGTTAGTTTATTTTATACACATTCAAAATGCTGGGAGGGGATGTCGCTATGTAACCCTGGTTCATTTACACAATAAATGATGGATAAAGGAAAGAAAGAGGCACAGGGCAAAGACCACTAAAAAAAAAATAAGAATTTTTGTTTCATGTTGGTCCAGAGTCCAGTAAGTCACTGTCCAAGGAAGATTCTTTAAATTGGCTTTGTCTGGCAAAAATTCAGGTTCCAGCAGAACCACTTGGCTTCAGACCCTGTCGCAGTCTTGATCCAAGTGTGGGAATAAGAACTGAATGTCCACTTTTGAGCAAATATGGCACCAAAGGTCCCTTGCAAAACTACTGCCCATGGAGATCATAGTAAAAACCCACCAGTAACTGGAATCATAACTGACACAAACCAAAATGTTCATGGTTCTTTGAGGCCAATTGTTGTTGCTTTAGGACATCACCACAGGAGTGGAATGGATCAGCCAATGCCTGACCTACAGCAGGAGTAAGACAACATCTAGTTTGGCATGTAACATTCATGCCACATTAGCATCAAGCAACGACCACATCTATGAAGGTATGAATCATGAGTTGGCTAAGATAAATTGGGAGGCTTCATTAAAATACAAGACAGGGGATAGGCAATGACTAACATTTAAGGAACAAATATATGCATTGCAACAATTATACATTCCTTTCTGGCACAAAAACACAACAGGTAAAGCAGCCCAATCATGGCTGACAAATGAAATTAAGGATAGTATTAGGTCCAAAGAGGAGTCATATGAAGTTGCTAGAAAAACTAGCAAGCCTGAGGATTGGGAGCAGTTTAGAATTCAGCAAAGGAGGACCAAGAGGTTAATTAAGAGGGGAAAAATAGAGTATGAGAGTAAACTTGCAGAGAACAGAGAAGCAGACTGTTAAAGCTTCTATAAGTATGTAAAAAGAAAAAGATTAGTGAAGACAAATGTAGGTCCCTCACAATTTGAAAGGGGAGATTTATATTAGAAAGGAAGGAAATTGCACAGCAATTAAACTACTACTTTAGTTCTACCTTCACGGAGGAAGACACAAATAACTTCCCAGAAATACTAAGCAACCAAGGGTCTAGTGAGAAGGAGAAATTGAAAGAAATTAGTATTACTAAAACAATAGTGCTGAAGAAATTAATGGAACTGAAAGCCAATAAATCCCCAGGGCCCGATAATCTACATCCCAGGGAACTAAGGAGGTGGCCATGGAAATATCGGATGCATTGGTTGTCATCTTCCAAAATCCTGTAGATTCTGGAATAGTCCCGGCAGATTGAAGGGTGGCAAATGTAACCCCACTATTTAAAAAAGGAGAGAGGGAGAAAACAGCCAATTACAGACCGGTTAGCCTAACCTCAGTAGTAGGGAAAATGCTAGAGTCTATAATAAAGGATGTGATAACAGGACACTGAGAAAATATCAACGGGATTAGACCAAGTCAACATGGATTTATGAAAGGGAAATTACAAACCTACTCGAGTTCTTTGAGAACGTAACTAGCAGAATAGATTAGGGAGAACCAGTGGTGTATTTGGATTTTCAGAAAGCTTTTGATAAAACCCCACATAAGGGGCAGGATTTTCTGCCTACCAGGCAGGCGGGCCCGACCCAATCTCCGGCAGGCGGGGAGACGATCCCCACCGGAGAAGCTGGCCCTGCCGCCATTTTACGGTGGTGGGCCAATTAAGGCCCGCCCAGTGTGATGTCCACCGGGAAGCGCTATGCGCTTCCTGTGCGGGCATGGGGAGGAGATTCCCCAAAAGCGAGAGTGCGCTATTTCGCACATGCGCATGAAAGAGCACACATCTCCCTGAGGCTAAGTGCTGCCTCAGGGAGATTGCTGACAGTTTTAAAAACGTTAAAAAAATAGAAAAAAAAAATCCTTAACATGTCCCCCTCATGTGACAATGAGATGGGACATGTTCATAAATTACACTAAAACTTTATTAAAATTTAAATCCCTACATGAAACCTCATCCCGCCGGTGGGTGAGGTGTCATGTTTTTTCTATTGCCCGCCGGGGCTCCTGGCCTGCCCACCAACCTTAAGGTTGGACGGGCAGGTCCTTTAATTGTTTCAATAATCCTGTCAATGGCCTCAATTGGCCATTGACATGTCAGCGGGCCCACAGTTGATTATGCTGCTGGCCTGCCTTCCTGAAAATTTAAATGGGGCGGGATGACATCATCCCACGTCATTTTACACATCAGCAAGCGGGCCCCGCCCCATGCTCATCGACGGCAAAATTCAGCCCAAGAAGTTAGTGTGTAAAATTAAAGCACATGGGATTGGAGATAATATATTAGCATGGATTGAGAATTGGTTAGCAGACAGGAAACAGAGTAGGAACAAATGGCTCTATTTTGGAGTGGCAGGCGGTGACTAGTGGGGTACCACAGGGATCAGTGCTTGGGCCCCAGCTATTCACAATATATGTCAATGATTTGGATGAGGGAACCAAATGTAATATTTCCAAGTCTAATGAACCTTCGCTGCACTCCCTCCATGGGAAGTATATTCTTTCTTAGGTAGGGAGGCCAAAACTGCATGCAATACTCCAGGTGTGGTCTCACCAAGGCCCTGTATAACTGTAGTAAGACATCCCTACTCCTGAACTCAAACCCTCTTGCAATGAAGACCAACATACCATTTGCCTTCATAATTGCTTGCTGCACCTGCCTATTTACTTTCATTGACTGGTGTACAAGGACACCCAGATCTCTTTGTACATCCACATTTCCCAATATATCACCATTTAATCAAGACACTGCCTTTCTGTTTTTCACACCAAAGTGTATAACTTCACATTTATCCACATTATACTGCATCTGCCATGTGCTTGCCCACACACACAACTTGTCTAAATTGCCCTGAAGCCTCCTTGCATCCTCCTCACAACTCATAGCCCCGCCCAGTTTTGTGTCATCAGCAAACTTGGAAATATTGCATTTGGTTCCCTCATCCAAATCATTGATATATATTGTGAATAGCTGGGGCCCAAGCATGGGTCCTTGCAGAACACCACTAGTCACCACCTGCCACCCAGAAAAAGACCCATTTATTCCCACTCTCTGTTTCCGGTCTGTCAACCAATTCTCAATCCATGCCAGTATATTACCCCCTATCCCACGTGCTTTAATTTTGTCCACTAGCGCCTTATGTGGGACCTTATCAAAAGCCATCTTGAAATCCAAATACACCACATCCACTGGTTCTCCCCTTATCTATTCTACTAGTTACATCCTCAAAATACTCCATTAGATTAATTAAGCATGATTTCCCTTTCATAAACCCATGCTGATTTTGTCTAATCCCGTTAATGCTTTCCAAGTGTTCTGTTACCAAGTCTTTTATAATAGACTCGTGCATTTTCCCCACTACTCATGTTAGGCTAACTGGTCTGTAATTCTGTTCTTTTCTCTCCCTCCTTTTTTAAATAGTGGGGTTACATTTGTCACCATCCAATCTGTAGGAATGACTCCAGAGTCTATAGAATTTTGGAAGATGTCAACCAATGCATCTAATATTTCCGGAGCCACTTCCTTTAGTATTCTGGGGTGTAGATTAGCAGGCCCTGGGGATTTTTCAGCCTTTAACCCTATTAATTTCTCTTGCACCATTTTTTTCACTAACCCTGAAAACCCTTGGTTCCCTAACATTTCTGGGAAACTATTTGCGTTCTCTTTTGTGAAGGCAGAACCAAAATATGTGTTCAATTTTTCTGCCGTTTCTGTGTTCCCCATTATAATTTCCCCCGTTTCTGACTGTAAGGGACCTACGTTTATCTTTGCTAATCTTTTTCTCTTCACACATTTATAGATGCTTCTACAGTCAGTTTTTATGTTCCTTGCAAGTTTACTCTCATACTCCATTTTTTCCTTCTTGATCAATCTTTTTGTCCACTTTTGCTGAATTCTAAACTGAATTCTAAGGTCTTTAGTACAGGAGCAAGGATGTCTTACTGCAGCTGTACAGGGCCTTGGTGAGGCCACAGCTGGAGTACTGTGTAGTTTTGATCTCCTTACCTATGAAAGGATATACTTGCCATAGAGGAGGTGCAGTGAAGGTTCACCAGACTGATTCCTGGGATGGCAGGATTGTTGTAAAAGGAGAGATTGGGCCGACTAGGCATGTGTTCACTGGAGTTTAGAAGAATGAGAGGGGATCTAATTGAAACATATAAAATTCTGACAGGGATGGACAGACTTGATGCAGGGATGATATTTCCTTTGGTTGGGGGGGTCTAGAATTAGGGGGTCAGTCTCAGGATATGGGGTAGACCAGTTAGGACTGAGTTGAGGAGAAACTTCTTCCTCAACTCAGTCCATTTGGCCCCTTATGCTTGCTCCACCATTCAATAAGGTCATGGCTGATCTGATTGTGGCCTCAACTCCACTTTCCTCCCTACCCCCTATACCTTTGACTCCCTTGTCAATCAAGTCTATCTAACTCAGCCTTAAAAATATGCAATGACCCTGCCTCCACTACTCTTTGGGGAAGGGACTTCCACAGACTCACAACCCTCTGAGAGAAAAAGTTTCTCCTCATCTCCATCTTAAATGGGAGACCCCTTATGTTCTAGTCTCTGCCACAGCCACTCAACATCCACCCTGTTGATTCCCCTCAGGATCTTATATGTTTCAATAAGATCACCTCTCATTCTTCTAAACGCCAATGGATACAGGTCCAATCTGTCCAACCTTTCCTCATAAGATAAGCCCCCTCATCTTAGGAATCAGTCAAGTGAACCTTCTCTGACTGCTTATAATGCAATTATGTCCTTTCTTAACTAAGGAGACCAAAACTGTACATTGTATTCTGGATGTGGTCTCACCAATACTCTATCCATCTGTGACAAAACATCCCTACTTTTATATTCCATTCCCCTTGCAATAAAGACAACGGGCAGAATTCTCCAGTCAGCGAGCGGAGGCAGGGCCCACTCGCTGATGCATAAAATTACTCGCGGTGACATCGGGCGGGCATCCCGAAGTCTCCATGAGTCACTTACATTTTCAGTTCAGTGGGCATGCAGCCGACTTGGCTGCGCACCTGCCAAACTCTCAAAGGCCTATTAACGCATTTAAATAGGAATTAATTCAATTAGCTGAGCTGCCTGTTCAACCTTAGGTTGGTGGGCAAGCCAAGAACCCAGGCGGCCTTTGCATTTTTCATGAAGCCTCATCCAAGGGCGGGATGAGGTTTCATGAAGTGTTTTAAAAGTCAATAAAAAATTTTAAAATAATTCTTTCACATGTCCCAGTTCATGTGACAGTGTCACATAAGGGGGCATGTTTTAAAAGTTTTTATTTCCCTTTATTTAAATTTACACATGTCAAACTGATCTACCTGAGGCACCTCCGTGCCTCAGGGAGATCTCTGTGCTCTTTGGCGCGCATCCGTGAAAAAGCGCAGGGAACGACTCAGGGAATCCGCCCCCCCCACCCTCCTCCCGCACAGGGAGCGCTCAGCACTCCAGGTGAGCATCACACTGGGTGGGCCTTAATCGGTCCGCCCACGTAAAGTGGCAGCACATCCCCAATCGAGGGTGCCAATCGGGTTCGCGCCCACCCCCACCCCTGCACAACCCCCTTGACGGGGGAAAAATTCAGCCCAACATTCCATTTGCCTTCCTAATCACTTGCTGTACCCGCATACTAACTTATTGTGATTCATGGTCCGGGACACCCTCTGTACCTCAGGGTTCTACAATCTCTACCCATTTAAATAATATGCTGCTTTTTTATTCTACTTGGCAAAGTGAACAAATTCACATTTTCCCATATTATGCTCCATCTGCCACAATACTGTGGCGTTTTCAGTAATTATAAATATTACTCGAATCCAATAAATATAGGAATTCAATGCTCAGCAATATGAATTCATTAAGTGTTTTGAGGCAATTTAATTTGATATATATATAACACGCACATACATATAGACACAATTAATGGAATTCCACATGATTTAAGTATTTTAACTTGTGTTTAAATTCATCTTAATGGTGTCAGTTCCCAATAATTGGCTAAAAACAAAAAACTACTGCGGATGCTGGAAATCCAAAACAAAAACAGAATTACCTGGAAAAACTCAGCAGGTCTGGCAGCATCGGCGGAGAAGAAAAGAGTTGACCTTTCCAGTCCTCATGACCCTTCAGCAGAACTGAGTATAGTTAGGAGAGGGGTGAAATATAAGCTGGTTTAAGGTGGGGGGGTGGGGGGAGAGAGAAGTTGAGTAGGGGAGGGGTGGTTGTAGGGACAAGCAAGCAGTGATAGGAGCAGATAATCAAAAGATGTCACAGACAAAGGGATCAAAGAGGTGTTGAAGGTGGTGATATTATCTAAGAAAATGTGCTAATTAAATAATAATTAATAACCCTAATAATAATTGGCTGTTGCACAGCTTTCAATGTCAGAATCATAGAATCAATGAAACTTAGAGCAAAAAGGAGGCCATTGTGAAGTTAATGAAAATTACAGTTGGACTGGCACCTGATCCAATCCACTCACTTTTCCCCAGGAGGTGTTAGTAACATAGGGAGTCATTTTAACCTGTGTAAAATCAACAAGAACTGTCAGTTTCCTGAGATTTGGGGTGTTCTGTAATCTAGTATATTGGCCTTTACCTATTTCCAAAAAATTCTCATATGGTTATTTTACACTAGTGAAATATTTTGATTGTCCATTTTTCTCAGTAAGTTTTGTTTTTTTCCCAAAATAAGTGAACTATTTATTATATATTCTTTGCCAATTTGAAATCTAATGGAGAAATAAAAATTACTCATTCGTCACCAACGAATTACTGCTCCCTGACATTACAATATCTTTTTTCCTTCCGGGGAGAAAGAAGAGTCTGTGCCAATGTTAATTACAGTCAAGCTTTCATCAACAGAATGTTTGCATATGTAAGATCCTGATTGCAATCTGCCCCACTCCCTCACCAAAATAGTTTTGCACTTCCGTGTAAATGTTTAATCTAACAGCTCAGCCAAGAGCTGGCAAAAGCACCACTGGACAAAGTCCAGTGAATGCCTGCATTCAAAATTGGCGCTTCTTCTGAATGCAAACTTAATGGCCTATTAAGCCACCCAACATAAGAATCCAAACACAGCTGGTGTTATCATTAGCTTTTGTTTACTGCCTACTCAGCCATGAATGCATTCTCATGACTTTAAGGCATGTAGCTTCTGAGATCCCCGGTGTCAGATTTGCAGGGTACCCCAAAGATGCGGTGGGGAATCCCTCTGGGAAGTTCCCAGTTAAGGTTTTGCACGGCAATTGCCCAGAAGTGCATACTTCCTCTGGACAATTTTGCTGCACTGGGAACCATCCAAAAATGCGGTTTAAATCGCAAACTTCAGATGGTTTCCCTACGGTAATGCCAATAGTTACTCAGAACAAGTTAGAAGAATTAAAACCTCTTCTAACTTCTGAGTAACTATTATAAAGACCCAGACCAACCCCATGGGACTCCCTCAACACCCTCATCCACCCCTCATAGGAGTCCCCCCACACCCCCGACCCCACCCCCAACAGCCCCTTGACCTCTGATACCCCCCACCCTCCGATACCCACCACCCCCCACCCCCCCACCGGTCTCTGACACCCCCTGACTCCCCAACTTCCGTCACCCCCAACCCCTGACCTCTGATCCCCCACCTCCCTGACCTCTACTCCCCCTGCAGCCATGACCTCTGATCCCCCACAGCCCTGGCCTCCAATCCCCCACCCCCCGACCTCTGATCCCCCACCACCCCTGACCTCCAATCCCCCACTCCCTCGAGCTCCGACACCCCCCACCCCTCTGACTTGCAACGCCCCTCACCCCCTCCCCCCAACCGACCCATTCTTCACCTCGGACCCCCCTTCCCATGGACTTCCAACCCCCAGTCACCCCCAACCCCTGGACCTTCGACTGACCTCCGCCTCCATCCTCGAATCTCCCACCCACAAACCCCCATACCTCGGGCCCCCCCTGAATGGACTTCCGACCCTACCCCCACCGGACCTCAGACTGACCCCGACACCGCCCCGGACCTCCGACCAATCCCCCACCCCTTGACCACCCCGGACCTCTAACCGAACTCCCGCACCCCTCTGGACTTCCGACTCATCCTCCCGGACAGGCCTTGGATCCCCCCACCCCTCCCAATCCTAACCACTTACCTTAGATACATATCTCCTCCCTGGCCTGGCCTGTCAATTTCCCTGGCCCTTTAAACTGACCTGCTTTACTGCAGCAAGTGGTGTAAAAAAGATGCGTGGCCTCCTTGAGTTCGCTGGAGCTAGACTTTGCTGGGGCTTGCGAGGGGTCTTTCGATGCAGGGCCCCAAGCAGCTCCGGTGAACGGATTTGTCAATGTAATTTTCAAGGGCAGCTGAATAGGGGGAGAATTTTTAGGTTGGCGAGCGGAGCAGGGCCCGCTCGCCGATGTGTAAATTGACGCGGGATGACGTTGGGCGTGCATCCCGACGTCACCATGTGTCATTTAAATTTTCAGGTCAGCGGGCACGCAGCTGAGTCGGCTGCACGCCCGCCAACCTGTCAACGGCCACGCAAGGCCATTAATAAAGTAATTAAAACACTTAATGGACCTGCCTGTCCAACCTTAAGGTTGCCAGGCAGGCGAAGAGCCCAGGCGGCCTTCAGAAAAAACATGAAGCCTCATCCACGGGCGGGTTGAGGTTTCATGAGGGATTTAAAATGTTCCAGAGATTTTTAAATAAAAGTAATTGACATGTCCCAGCTCATGTGACAGTGTCACATGTGGGGACATGTCAATAATTTTTTTCTCATCTTTATTCAATGTTTGGAACCTGAGCCGATCACCCTGATGCAGCACATTGCCTAAGGGAGATCCATGCGTTCTTCCGCACACATGAGCGAAGGAGTGCACTCCCGGCTCAGGGAATCCCCCCCTCCACCCACACAGGGATTGCATAGCGCTTCCTGGTGCACGTCACGCTGGGCGGGTGTTAATTGGACCGCCCACGTAAAATGGCGCCGTACCCCCGACTGAGAGCGCTGATCGGGTACCCGCCCGCTCGCGCTCACTCCCGCACAACCCCCCCAACGGGGCGAAGATCCTGCCCCAGGTATTTATTTCTTCTAATTCCTGTGAGCCAGCACTTCCCAACACAAGTCAGAAGTTTTGGCCCTAACAGTTTGAGAAATGTTCTCATATGTACACACTGACAAATGCTTTAGCAAAGCTCAATTTCAAATTTCTTGGATCAAGATGAAAAAAAAATTGGTGACCTTCTTCCTTCCCTCAAAAGTGGTTTACCAAACAATAAAATTCTCCTGACCCAGGTAAAGAGCAAGTAGTATTTTATTTCAGTTCAGCTCTCAACATGGAAAAAGCACTCAGCTTCAAAAAGGTCTTGAAATGGGCAGCAGCTTTCCTCTATGTAACAAATTCAAGGGCTCTAAAGTAAATGGTTGCTATGCAATAATCTTGACATTTACTTATATCATTAGCACATCAGCACCTTCTAATCAGCGCTAAGGAAAACCTAACATTTGACAGGTCATTAATATTTAAAGCTTTTAGCTAATAAAAAATACTTAAACTTCGATATTCTGCTGAAACAGAGTTCAATTATCACACTACTGCAATTTATTAGGTGGTTCATGTTTCTTTTTAAATCCTCTAAGTGCAGCTTTCCCTCTCCAAAAAGCTATTTGAAATCATAGCCCATGTAAATGTGTTAACTGGAGTTTGTTTTATTTATTCTGCCTTATGAATGTGTCACAAGTAGCTGTGAAATAGGAATGATACTGTACGGTGTTGATTGACCGAGCAGAAGTATCATCAGCCTTACACGTGAATAATAATCTGATTTCTCAGTTGCCATAACATTGTTTTCCCTTTTTATTTTGTCTTTTTATTTATTTCATGATTCAGGATGTGGCCTATTATTAAAATGGAAGGCTCGCTCTTATTCTTTGTTTCATTATTTGAGTTGCTATTGCCTTTCTGTAGAAGCAGCTGGAAACCAGGGGCAGAATTTTATGCTGATTGGGCGGGCAGGCGCCCGATCCGATTGGACGCGAGATGACGTTGGGTGAGCGTCACAACGTCATCCAGCGCTCCCATGATATTTCGGCCAGCGGGTACACACAAAAGTCAGAAGCAGCACGCCAACAATTAAGAGGCCAATTAACATTATTAAAGGTGCAATTATCTCCAATATTTCGTGGTCCAACCATCCTTACAGTTGGCGGATGGGTGAATCGGCCAGGCGGACTTTGCATTTTTCATAAAACCTCATCCAAGTGCGGAAAGAAAAAGAAAAATATATGGACAGCATTTTTATCGTGTATATGTTCAGGTGACTGATTGTGATGCTTGAACATTTTTTCCTGATTTTAAAAACTTTATTTAATGCTTTTCAGGTCTTCAGCTCCCTGAGGCAGCTCTCTGCCTTAAGGGAGCTTTCTGTCAGTGCTCGCCCGCCTCCTGCCCCCACCTCTGCAGTGCTGAGGTTCTCAATTAATTGGCCAGCCAGTATGAAATCATGGTCGGGGGCTGATCGTGGTCGGTGGTACGTTCCCTGGCCAATCCCAGACCCGCTGATCGTGCCTGCCGACCTTAAAATTATGCCCCAGATTCTTTTGGAGACAGCAATGTTAAAGTAAAATACATATATGTGAACACACAAAATATAATTTAGTTGCTTTTTATGAAATTGAATGAAAGTTCCATTTGCAAGAATAAGTTTTCTGTTCATTGCCAAGTTTTCCCCCGTCTCTCATCTTTCCTCTTAATGGTGTTGAAGGTTGTGCCAGAGGAATTGGGCACCCTTCACATACCTCATGCTTGTGCCCATTATTCATGTCCAAGCCTTGACAATAAGTATTGTTGGTTATTTTTTAATCAGGATAGGGAACAGAGCCAAGCCTGATCTTGTTCTCATCCAACATCCACAGACACATATATGCGCAGCACACACCCTTCAGCAGGTGTTGATGGAAAGTGATAAGGATTAGGAACTCTGGTTAATTTTTCCTTCACTAACTTGGGCACAAAGGCTGACTGAGTACCCATACTGCCACCCAGCAAAAATTATCTAATTAAACCTGATTCCCTTCACGGAAAAATGACAGACACCTTTTTCCAATTCAAATAAAGTCTAGGTACCTGCCTCATTGATAATGGCCCCTGCTGGTGACCTTCCTTAAACTTGTTATATACTGAACTACAGTAGAAAGTCAATACTGGAGGATTATGCACAGTACCTCTGATTACTTGACAATTTCCTACTATGTTATATGGAATATATGTAACATTGAAATAATGTCCTAGTATGATTCAGAGTGTTTTCCAGAAACTACTGCCTAAAACAGTGACATTCATTAGTTATCTAATAGCCAACTAGGATTATCTTTGTTAGAAGAGAGTTAAGTGGAATACTTATAAGGCCAATAAGGCTTCAAGATGGCAGAACTGATGGAAAACTGGAACCAAGTCAACTCTTAGTGTCACAATCAGATTCCTGCTGCCAGATAGGTCAATAGCACTCCAAGGTGAGGTGATGATTTACAAGTCAACCCAGTTCATTAACGGTGCCCAGAGATACAGATCTGCAACCAGGATCTGGGATTCTTCTTGCTTGGCTCCAGATAGTTCTGCAATGTCTAAAAGGTAGGGTGTTCTTCGATGGACTAAAAAAATCTGTGCTGGTAGGCTGTATGGTTTAGCTGATTAAACTTCAGCAGTACACCTGCATAGACTTCGCAGTCCCTAAGTCTTGATTGTTGTCAGCCAGTTTTGCATGATGCTGCAAGATTCTACAAGGCATAAGTTTCTGGGGAAGTGTTGAAGATTATTCCACTGAAATTTAAAAAATCACAAAGTTTAACCCTTGTAACTAGAGATGAGTTTCGGAAGAATTCTAAGGCACTTTGGCACAATTTTGTAGGATCAGGGCGGGAGGAGGTTGTTCAATGTTCGCTTTCGGTTCTGATGCAGAGTGGATTCCACAACATTCAGAATAGAAAAAGGACAACTAATTCAAAGTCACAGATTGCTATTTCATTTCTTACAGCTATATCTCCCCTAAAGACCCACCAAAAATGTTTGTTTCTGCTTTGGCAATGTGTCATTGTCCTGGCTGCAATATAAGTATTCATATCAGCAGTAATATTTTCAGATTGTAAGTGAACTGAGAAACTCAGCCGATCCACACAGACTAGTGAAGCTAAAAACTGAGAAAGATCCATAAGGCCAGCAAGCTAGCCTATGTCAATGAGCTAGACTGCTCAATCTACCAAGTCCAAAGTGTATGCTGTCTCTGATGAAAATAATTATAATGCTGGTACATCTAGAGTTCACCATCTCTTTTGGTGGGTTTTGAACCTTCCAGAGGCAGTAGTACCTCCCCTCATTTACCTTGCTTCAGTTTGATAAAGAAAGTGAGATATAAGACAACCAGGAAATCTTTTTGAGGTAAAAGGGTTGAGTTTATTTTCAGCTTCCCTGTCTAATTATGTAACATATTAGAAATTTATTATACATATGAATTAGCCTGACACTTACATTGAATCATGAAAACTATGAATCGATCATCTTTAATTCAAATCCAAATTATGCTGAGATCCAATTTTAAAAGTATACATGTTGCAGTTTCAAGCAATTAGATTAAGATAATTTCACTTCTTGTGCTACATGTGAGCCATGTTTCATTCATGCTTGTGAAAGAACTGTTGTACTTCACCATCACAGTGTGCTGGCTTCTCTCTGTTCACTTTCAGCCAATTCTTCAACAAAAAGATAACGTTACATCAGAGCTAAATATAAAAGGGATGGGTTATGAGGAGAGAGGAGAGAACTTAAGCTTAACGATCTAGAACAGTATTGTCCAGTTCACTTGCCACATGTGGTGAATTTTATGCTGGTCATTATCACAACCATACAATACTAAGTTGTGTGAAAGTTGCAATAGTGGGCATGAGAATGGTGTCACTCACTGGATCACTATTTGTCATCCATCCCTAATTGAGCAAGGAAGAATCAACTATTTTGCTCTTAGACAGAAGTTACATATCAGACTGCGACTATGTTTATCAGAGGATAATTCAGTTGGCCGATTTCCAGTGATCTGGAAACTAAAGAGCCACTTGCTCAATGAAACAAGAAAAATAGTACATCATTTGTTACCTGTTCTCACTGGGTGTCGAAAAGAGCCTCTATAAGGCCTGCAGGACCACTCTGTGAAGTACTGTGAAAGCAGGGTTGGCCTTCCGAAGGACAGCTGTTTGGTTGCTCTCAAAACTTTTGGGGGGAATGTAGTGACAGAAGGGATGCTAACTGAAGAACTTGGTTTTGGTTGGCTGGTAATTGGCAGGTTTCACAGAACAATTGAGGTATGTGAGCACCTGGCAGCACTGCATGGCTGCCAATAGGGATTGAAATGTGCAATTTTGGCAAACTGGGACGGTGCAGCAACAACCAAAGGTATTCAGCTTTCATCCCAACAGATCTGTTGAAATGAGCAATTGAAAGGAATGGTATTATATTGACCTAAAAGGAGGGATTACAGGAAGTTGGCTCTGAACCAAAGATTTATTCAATGAACGGATGCTGTGTTTGGAAGTGGCAGGCAACAGAGTATAAGCAAGGCAAGAGTCAGTGCGCAGATATCAATATGTGGAAATTTGTTGATTCTTTTCCCTCCCGAAGTCTCCTAATAGGACAATTCTGATTAAATTGAGGCAGCTTAATTTTGAAGAAATTTGTTTTTTTTAAATAAACTGGAACACACAGAAACAGAAACTGAACTGGACTAGCCATATAAATACGTGGCGACAAGAGCAGGTCAGGGGCTAGGAATCGTGCACAAGATTCACTGTCGCTGGGTCAAAATCCTGGAACTTACTCCCTAACAACACTGTGGGTGTACCTACACACACATGGACTGCAGGGGTTCAATAAGGCAGCTCACCCACCACCTTCTCAAGGGCAATTCGGGATGGGCAATAAATGTTGGCCCAGCCAGCAAATTCCCATGAATGAATAAAAAAAAAATACTTGGTCAACAGATTGTCACCACACCTTGAGAGGGTAAACAGCAGACCTGTTTTATGGAACAGCTGGATTGCAAAACCTTTTTGAAGCTGTTCTCCTGGCTCTAGCAGTGAGTGGATTGATCTTGATTTCTGACAGTTTAAAACCTCAAATCTATTTTCAAAAGATTGCACATTGATTTTATTAATATTGCATATATTTTGTATCAAGGGGATGGTAGCATAGCGGTAATGTTACTGGACTACTAATCCAGAGGCCCAGCCTAATGATCTGGAGACATGCATTCAAATCCCACCCCAGCAGCTGGAGGAATTTAAATTAAATTAATTAATTAATCTGGAATTAAAAGATAGTCTCAGCAATGGTGATCATGAAACTATTGGGTTGTGTAAAAATCCACTTGGTTCACTAATGTCATTTAGGGAAGGAAATCTGCCATTCTTACCTGCTCCAGCCTACCTGTGACTCCACAGCAATGTAGTTGACTTCTAACTGCCCCCTGAAATGACCTAGCAAGCCACTCAGTTTAGATGGCTCACCACCAACTGCTCAAGGGCAATTAGGAATGGGCAATAAATACTGGACTTGCCAGTGATGCTCACATCCCTAGAATGAATAAAAAGAAAGTGGCGAATATAATGACCTGATTGCCGCAAGTTTGGTGAGCACAAAATCATATTAGACAACACTGATCTAGTACTAGGAGTGTTAAAGGATTTTCATTAAATTATTTAAAATATCAAATGATATAAATGAAAGAAAACAGTCTGATGTTGCAAAATGTACCAAGACTAGAGGAGATAAATAGAATTTAGTGAGAAGTTAAGTTAAAACAGATTAAAAACAACTTGATAAAAACAAAAAACTGCGGATGCTGGAAATCCAAAACAAAAACAAAAATACCTGGAAAAACTCAGCAGGTCTGACAGCATCTGCAGAGATGAACACAGTTAACGTTTTGAGTCCGTATGACTCTTCAGCAAAACTAAGGAAAAACAGAAAAGAGGTGAAATATAAGCTGGTTTAAGGGGGTGGGTGGGACAGGTAGAGCTGGATAGAGGGCCAGTGATAGGTGGAGATAACCAAAAGATGTCATAGATAAAAGGACAAAGAGGTGTTGAAGCTGGTGATATTATCTAAGGAATGTTATAATAAAGGTACAGATAGCCCTAGTTGGGGTGGGGTGGGGGGAAGGGATCGAAATAGGCTAAAAGGCAGAGATAAAACAATGGATGGAAATACATTTAAAACTAATGGAAATAGGTGGGAAAAGAAAAATCTATATAAATTATTGGAAAAAAGGGGGATCGGAAAGGGGGTGGGGATGGAGGAGAGAGTTCATGATCTAAAATTGTTGAACTCAATATTCAGTCCGGAAGGCTATAAAGTGCCTAGTCGGAAGATGAGGTGCTGTTGCTCCAGTTTGCGTTGAGCTTCACTGAAACAATGCAGCAGGCCAAGGACGGACATGTGGGCATGAGAGCAGGGTGGAGTGTTGAAATGGCAAGCGACAGGGAGGTCTGGGTCATGCTTGCGGAATGACCGAAGGTGTTCCGCAAAGAGGTCACCCAGTCTGCGTTTGGTCTCTCCAATGTAGAGGAGACCACATTGGGAGCAGCGAATGCAGTAGACTAAATTGAGGGAAGTGCAAGTGAAATGCTGCTTCACGTGAAAGGAGTGTTTGGGCCTTTGGACGGTGAGGAGAGAGGAAGTAAAGGGGCAGGTATTGCACCTTCTGCGGTTGCATGGGAAGGTGCCATGGGAGGGGGTTGAGGAGTAGGGGGTGATGGAGGATTGGACCAGGGTGTCCCAGAGGGAACGATCCCTACGGAATGCCGCCGGGGGGGATGAAGGGAAGATGTGTTTGGTGGTGGCATCATGCTGGAGTTGGCGGAAATGGCGGAGGATGATTCTTTGAATGCAGAGGCTAGTGGGGTGATAAGTGAGGACAAGGGGGACCCTATCATGGTTCTGGGAGAGAGAGGAAGGTGTGAGGGCGGATGCGCGGGAGATGGGCCGCACATGGTTGAGGGCCCTGTCAACCATCGTGGGTGGAAAACCTCGGTTAAGGAAGAAGGAAGACATGTCAGAAACACTGTTTTGGAAAGTGGCATCATCAGAACAGATGCGACGGAGGCGAAGGAACTGAGAGAATGGGATGGAGTCCTTACAGGAAGCGGGGTGTGTAGTCAAGGTAGCTGTGGGAGTTGGTAGGCTTGTAATGAATATTGGTGGACAGTCTATCACCAGAAATTGAGACAGAAAGGTCAAGGAAGGGAAGGGAAGTGTCAGTGATGGACCATGTGAAAATGGAGGGGTGGAAATTGGAAGCAAAATTAATAAATATTTCCAGGTCTAGACAAGAGCATGAAGCAGCACTGAAGCAATCATCGATGTACCGGAGGAGGCCGGCGTAGGGCTAGAACAAGGAATGTTCCACATACCCCATAAAGAGACAGGCATAACTGGGGCCCATGCAGGTACCCATAGCCACACCTTTTATTTGGAGGAAGTGAGAGGAGTTTAAGGAGAAATTGTTCAGTGAGAGAACAAGTTCAGCCAGACGGAGGAGAGTAGTGGTGGATGGGGATTGTTCGGGCCTCTACTCGAGGAAGAAACGGAGAGCCATCAGACCATCCCGGTGGCGGATGGAGGTGTAGAGGGATTGGACATCCATGGTGAAGAGGAGGCGGTTTGGGCCAGGGAATTGGAAATTGTTGATACGATGTAGGGTGTCAGAGGAATCATGGATGTAGGTGGGAAGGGACTGGACAAGTGGAGAGAGAATGGAGTCAAGATAGCAAGAAATGAGTTCTGTGGGGTAGGAACAGGCTGACACGATCGGTCTGCCGGGACAGTCCTGTTTGTGGATTTTGGGTAGGAGGTAGAAGCGGGCAATCCAAGGTTGGGAGACTATGAGGTTGGAAGCTGTGGAAGGAAGATCTCCAGAGGAAATGAGGTCAGTAATAGTCCTGGAAACAATGGCTTGATGTTCAGTGGTGGGGTCATGGTTCAGTGGGAGGTAGGAGGAAGTGTCTGCAAGTTGACGCTCAGCCTCTGCGATATAGAGGTCAGTGCGCCAGACAACAACAGCACCACCCTTGTCAGCAGGTTTGATGACAGTGTCAGGGTTGGACCTGAGAGAACGGAGTGCAGCAAGTTCAGAGAGAGACAGGTTAGAATGGGTGAGAGGAGCAGAGAAATTGAGACGACTGATGTCACGCCGACAGTTCTCAATGAAAAGATCAAGAGAAGGTAAGAATCCAGACAGAGGGTTCCAGGTGGAGGGAGAATATTGGAGGCAGGTAAAAGGATCCATTGAACGGGGAGAGGACTCCTACCCAAAGAAGTGAGCACGGAGACGAAGGAGGCGGAAGAAGAGTTCAGCATCGTGCCGAGCCCAAAATTCATTGAGATGAGGGCACAAAAACAACTTCTTCAGTTTGAGTGATTAAGTGTTAGAGAAAGGATGCTATGTGGTGTATTTGGACTCCATTTGTATTTATGGCCCCATAATTGTGTTTAAAAGGCTCTCAGGGTGGAATTTAATGCTCTCCCATGGTGAGTTTGGTGACGGGGCATTTAATTAGGCAGGAGGGTTGTAGGTGGGGATTCCACCACGTTTCTATCTCCACCCCGATTAAGTCCGTGGTGGAAAGGCCTGTGGACTGCCTTTTTGCCCCACAGCCAATTAATGCCCTTAAGTGGTCAATTAATGCTGGTATTAACCTGTGCATGATTGCTAACAGGCTCCCAAGGTTCCCCTTGTTTATAGGCACTCAGTGAGTAATCGAGAGACCCAGCATCGGAAAGGGGGAGACTCATTGAGAGCCACCGCCCTACCCTTTCTACTGGCCTACCTCCCCCACTTTCCCTGCGAACCCTTCCCGTCATCATTCACCTGTGGCCTGGGATCCAGCGATGACCCTGGGCCTTGGGTGGAAGTCATACTGGCAGCAACCACTGGCACCCTGATGGTGTTGTTGTTTAATAGAGCTTTCGGCAACTGATTGGCCAACAGCTCTCAGTGGGTGGGACTTCTGTCTCTGGGGTCCCTGATCCCAGGAAAGGCCCATCTCTGTGTAACTAAGTACCTGAGTGGCACTTTATTTGGCGGGCCTTCCCTAAAAGCGGCAACATGGGCCCCTGCCATCTCTAGCTGGAGGGCAAGACCCCCATCGCCTCGATTAAATACCACTCTCAGAGTCTGGGGTTAAAGTAAATAAATTGGGTGACATAGCCTGAAGTTTACTTTGCATTTATACCTCATGTTAACTAACCTCTTCTGAATTTCTTAATTTGGGTTTTTTATGACTCAAATAAGAAATATAAGATCTAGCAGCTGATGTCAAGATCACTAGTACCACCTGCAGGAGAAAACATGGGTCTACAGAATAACACACTGTCACTGTTTAAATCCAGAGAATAAGAGAGATATAACAAATGTTTATAATGTCACCATCACCATTCTGTCTACAGTTGGAAGTTGTATGGTTGTGTCTGATGTTCAATCAATTGTTTACTTGTTACAGAAGAGTATTTTCTTAGGAAAAATGTTAATGATTGATTTGTGAAAAGGGAAAGATAATGTTTGAACCATCAGCAAGTCAGTAAAAGGTATAGACAGATTGTGATGTTTTGGGTATTGAAGTGGGAACTGGGGGTTTAAAGTAGTAGGGTTAATATTAAAATACGTTACTAATCTTAAAATAAGTGCTGTAGTTATGAAGGTTCCTTGCATAGGCATGATGGGATACTTGACAATATGGGAAACCATGGGAATTTATAAAATAAAGGCTGGGGACTGCTAACAATGTAAATAGCTGATAATTGCAATTTGTTATTGAGAAGTGTGAGACATTGAGTCATGCTCAAGATAAACTTAGAACAAGACATGACCATGGAAGGGGAGTGAAACAAAGAAGGAGACTGAATGAGTAGCCACAGCTAGATGGCCTTGGTATGATTAACTGATATGTAGAACAAAGGAAGCTATATTATACATTGAATGAATTTAAGTTGAGTCGCTTCCCAGGCACTGCCAAGAGATGATCTCCCCTGTGTGCATACTTGTGATAAACTTTGCCTGATTTACTTACAGGTAAGCACTGAGTGTCTTTAATTTGATACTCTGCAACAGATATGAACCCTTACTCAAATCTGCATAAAAATTAAGTTTTATTAAACAGATTGTTTTATTATGAAAGCTGTAGATGGAGGTTAAGGAGATTTAACAATAAAGCAACATTTTTACCCCAGATGTAAGACATGAATTTTTGGGGATGTATAAAGCAAGCTTTAACCTGTATCTTGCTGTGGTATGTCTGAACTGGAAGCATGTGATATAAATATCAGATGTAAATAAGGACTAAAGTGCACTCTTCCTGAGCAGTGACCATCCCTGACTTTGATGAACATATTTACCAAAAGCATTTTAGGGTAAAAAAATTGTTTATATACAAAATTGAAATCAAAGGGGAATTGCCACCTGATTATAAGAGGAATTTTCTCACATCCCCAACTATCTTCAGCTGCTTCATCAATGACCTTCCTTCCATCATAAGGTCAGAAATGGGGATGTTCCCTGATGATTGCACAATGTTCAGCGCCATTCGTGACTCCTCAGATACTGAAGCAGTCCATGTCAAAATGCAGCAAGATCTGGACAATATCCAAGCTTGGGGTGACAAGTGGCAAGTAACATTCATGCCACACAAGTGCCAGGCAATGACCATCTCCAACAAGCGAGAATCTAACCATCATCCCTTGACATTCAATGGCATTACCATCACTGAATCCCCCACTACCAACATCCTGGGGCTTACCATTGACCAGAAACTGACTAGCCATATAAATACTGTGGCTACAAGAGCAGGTCAGAGGCTAGGAATCCTGCAGTGAGTAATTCACCTCCTGACTCCCCAAAGCCTGTCCACCATCTACAAGACACAAGTCATGAGTGTGATGGAATGCTCTCCACTTGCCTGGATGAGTGCAGCTTCAACAACACTCAATATTCAACTATTACTTTCTTAAGGGCAATTATATAAAATTATTATGGACAGCTGGGGGATTACTTTAAACAGCACTAATTTCTCTTCTCACCACCCATCTGTAAGCAGAAAGGTGGTCCCCAAGATTATTAAATGTCTTAACCATTAAGAATCGAAAGGAAGGTTGCAGGGCCTTTGGTCTTAGCAGGCTCCTGTCGGCCAGCCGGGGTTATGAAACGCAGATAGCCTTTGTATTGCTGTCTTTGATTTTGGCCTCTGCAGCACACAGTGGATTGTTAGTGGCTCCCCAGGGATAATGATGTGTTAGTTTCCCTGATACTGCCAGACAGTTCGTTTTGTTCGGGGGTCACAGACAAACATACATTCAGCCATTTTTTTATTCGTTCATGGGATCTTGGTGTCACTGGCTAGGCCAGCATTTATTGCCCATCCCTAATTGCCCTTGAGAAGATGGTAGTGAGCTGCCTTCTTGAAACGCTGAAATCCATGTGGTGTAGGAACACCAACAGTGCTGTTAGGGACGGAGTTCCAGGATTTTGACCCAGCAACAGTAAAGGAACAGTGATATATTACCGAGTCAGGTCGGTGAGTGGCTTGGAGGGGAACTTCCAGGTGGTGGCGTTCCCATGCATCTGCTGCCCTTGACCTTCTAGATAGTAGTGGTTGTGGGTTTGGAAGGTGTTGTCCAAGGTGGTTTGGCGAATTCCTGCAGTGCACCTTGTCGATGGTACACACTGTGGCCACTGTGCGCCGGTGTTGGAGGGAATGAATGTTTGTGGATGAGATGCCAATCAAGTGGGCTGCTTTGCCCTGGATAGTGTTGAGCTTCTTGAGTGTTGTTGAAGCTACATTCATCCATGCACGTGGAGAGCATTCCATCACACTCATGACTTGTGCCTTGTAGATGGCGGACAGGCTTTGGGGAGTCAGGAGGTGAATTACTCACTGCAGGATTCCTAGCCTCTGACCTGCTCTTGTAGCCACAGTATTTATATGGCTAGTCCAGTTCAGTTTCTGGTCAATGGTAACCCCCAGGTTGTTGATAGTGGGGGATTCAGCAATGGTAATGCCATTGAATGTCAAGAGGCAATAGTTGGATTCTCTCTTGTTGGAGACGGTCATTGCCTGGCACTTCTGTGGTGCGAATGTTACTTGCCACTTGTCACCCTAAGCCTAGATATTGTCTAGGTTTTGCTGCATTTGGACTTGGACTGTTTCAGTATCTGAGGAGTTCTGAATGGTGCTGAATATTGTGCAATCATCAGGGAACATATCCACTTCTGAGATTATGATGGAGGGAAGGTCACTGATGAAACAGCTGAAGACGGTTGGGCCGAGGGCACTACCCTGAGGAATCCTGCAGTAGTATCCTGCAACTGAGATGATTGACCTCCAACAACCACAACCATCTTCCTTTGTGCTAGGTATGACTCCAACCAGTGGAGAGTTTTCCCCCAGACTCCATTTTGCTAGGGCTCCTTGATGCCACACTCAGTCAAATGCTGCCTTGATGCATAGGGCTGTCACAATGAATAGCTTATCAGAAAATTATGGTTGCGCTTCTGTGTTTTTCAATCCATTCTGTAATTTCACAGTAGCCCACTAACATTGTGAAGCATGAGGGTCTCAGAAATTTGGCCCAAAGTATCCTGAATGATACAGTGGAATGGATTTTTCTCCTCACTGTGAGGTAACAACAGGGCGAAACCTCTACCCACCCCTCTGACACTGACCCAATTATTCTGGGTTGGAATTAATTTGTATTGTAGAGCAGGCTCCAGACAGCATCTCCGTCACCAAGAAGGAGTCTGCCTCAGGAGGTTATCAAACTTGTGGTGGTTTGATGAGGCAGACCCATGGATTTAAAGGAGGTCAAAGACCCCTGAACAAAAGGCAAAGAATTGTTTGTAGGCCTCAGTAAGACCTGCTGGCTATCCAATGTGCACTGGGCACTTTCGCTGTGTGGGAATGAAGGGAACACAATAAAGCATTCGGGGCACTGCTGAAGGAGACCGGAATGCTGGGATTTTTCATTATTTAAAGGCAGCCTTCTTTTCAGTGGCCATTCCAAATGAAATGTTTAAGTCCACCAATACCTACATTTAAATGCATTCTGCAGTCCAGTGAGCCTGGCTTGTATACCTTCATGTTTGTCACTCATACTGAGGCAAGACAAGTACCTCAGGCTTCTGCATCGATTTAACAGGGAGTGGCTATCTAGTGCACTACCACGCTGAGCACAACTTAAACTGAGTGCTGGGAGTTTGGTGAGTTGAGGGAATCTTAATTTTTTCTAAAAATCTAATATTGTTTGTATTTAACTTTTAAATGAAAGTACTGTTGAAATTGTCAATCTCACCCAGGGGCCTAAGCAGGGAGATAGAAGCTATCCACTGGGGAGCAGCTGCAGTTAGTTAATTAAGGAAACCAGCTTGAACTGTTTTTTTCTGTACCTGGGGTTCAGCTAATCTCTTTAATTTCAGAACATATAAATTCAGGCCTCTCGGTGTGACCTAGTACTGAGTGCGACTTGAACCAAGTACTGGGAGTTTGGTGAGGAGGGGAAGGAGGTGCTCCTTTGCTTTTCTAACTTTTTCACCCTGTAGGAATTAGTTCTTACATTTCTGCAGGGGAACATATGAACAAGGAGTAGGTGTTAGACATTCTGCTCCACCATTTAATAAGGTCATGGTTGATCTACCTACCCTCGATAACCTATCACTCCCTTGCTTACCAAGAATATATCCACCTCTGTCTTAAAAATATTCAAAGGCTCTGTTTCCACCGGCTTTTCAGGAAGTGAGTTCCAAAGACTCATAACCCTCTGAGTGAAAAAAATTCACCTCATCTCCGTTTTAAATGGGTGACCCCTTATTTTTAAACAGTGACTCCTAGTTATAGATTCTCCCACAAGAGAAAACATCTTCTCCACATCCACCCTGTCAAAACTCCTCAAGATCTTATATATTTCAATCAAGACACCTCTTACTCATCTGAACTCCAGCAGATACAAGCCTAATCCATCCAACCTTTCCTCATAAGACAACCCACCCATTCCAGGTATTAGCCTGGTAAACCTTTTCTGAACTGCTTCCAACGCGTTTACACCCTTCCTTAAATAAGGTGACCAATACGGTACACAGTACTCCAAATGTGGTCTCCCTGTACAACTGAAGCATAAACTCCCTACTTTTGTATTCAATTTCCCCAGCAATAAATGGTAATATTCTATTGGCTAATTACTTTCTGTACTTGCATACTAGCCTTTTGTGATTCATGCACTAGGACACCCAAATCCCTCTGCACCTCAGAGCTCTGCAATCTCTCACCATTCAGATAATATGCTTCTCTTTTATTCTTCCTGCCAAAACGGACAATTTCACATTTTTCCATGTTATACTCCATTTGCCAGATGTTTTCCCACTCACTTAACCTATCTATATATTTTCGTAGCCTCCTTATGTCCTCTTGACAACTCACTTTCCTACCTATCTTTGTGTCATCGGCAAATTTGGCAACCATCACTTCAATCCCTTCATCCAAGTCACTTATATGAATTGTAAACAGTTGAGGTCCCAGCTCCGATCCCTGTGGGAAGAAGCTAGCTATTTGGTGAGTATCTGGTAAGCGGTTAAGGTCTATTCTCTTCCTAAGGTTTAAAATAGTACAGGAACTTGTTGTAAGGTTAATAAAATACATAAAAAGAAAAATAAATAATTGAATAACATAATTAAGTAGTTAATTAAAAACACATTAACAATGGCAGGACAGGTGAGGTGTCACGGCTGCAGCATGCGGGGTCTCCTGGATGCCAGTGTGATCTGGGAAAACACATCTGTAGTGTTTGCTACTTGAAGAGCTTTGGCTCAGAGTCATTGAGCTGGAGGCCAAGCTGCAGACACTGCGATGCATCAGGAAAGGGGAAAGTTACCTGGACACTTTGTACCATGAGATGGTCACATCCCTTAGGACAGGGTTTTCTGATTTGGAAGGTGGTCAGGGATAAGGGGGCATGATAGCAGCTGAGGCAGATAAGGGGTCCCAGAGGGCAGGAGCCTCAGCCTCTGCAATTGTTCAACAGGTTTGAGGTTCTTTCAATTTGTTGGATGAAATGGGGCTGCAGGGCGGATGAGCTAACTGACCATTGCACAATGGTACAGGAAGTCATTCAAGTGGGGGAAGCAAGGTGTAATGTAATGGTAGTGGGTCCAGAAGGCTGTGTTGCCTGCCTGGTGCCAAGGTTCTGGATATCTGCTCAGGGCTGGAGAGGAACTTGCAGTTGGAGGGGAAGGATCCAGTCATAGTGGTCCATGTAGGTACCCCCGACATAGGCAGAACGAGGAAGGAGGTTCTGCATAGTAAATTAAGAAGCAGAATCTCAAAGGTAATAAGTTCTGGATTATTACCTGAGCCATGTGCAAATTGGCATAGGGAACATAAAATTAGAGAAATTAATGCATGGCTCAAATTCCAATGTGGAAGAAGTGGGTTCCGGTTTGTGGGGCATTGTCACCAGTACTGAGGAAAGTGGAGGCTGTACTGTTGGGATGGTCTACACCTGAACCGTACTGGGGCTGGTGTCCTAGAGAGCTGCATAACTAGGGAAGTAGGAAGGGTTTTAAACTAAATAGTGAGGCAATGAATCAAATCTGAGAAGATGTGGTAAATGAAATAGAGACAAGGCAAGAGAGAAATATGGGAACTGATAAACAGACCATAACAGGATAATAACAGAATACAAATCTAAGAATAAATCAGTAATCAAGGCTAGATGCTACAAAATTAATAAAATGACAAAACTAAAGGCTTTGCATCTGAATGCACAAAGTATTCAAAACAAAACAGATGAACTGATAGCACAAATAGAAATAAATAAGTACGATCTGATAGCCATTACAGAGACATGGCTGCAGGGTGACATAGATTTGCGCCTGAATGTTGAAGGGTACATGACATTTAGGAAGGATGTGAAGTTAGAAAAAGGTGGAGGGGTGGCTCTGTTAATTAATGATGGTATTAGCACATTAGAGAGAAATAACCTAAATTCAGGAAAGCAGGCTGTCGAAGAGGTTTGGGTAGAGATGAGAAATGATAAAGGCAAAAATTCACTTGTGGGAGTTCTGTACAGTAGCCACACTCTACAACAGAGTATAAAGAAATAAATAATGGGAGCTTGTCAGAAAGGTACAGCGATAATCATGAGGGATTTTATTCTACATATAGACGGGAAAAATCAGATGGACAAAGGTAGCCTAGATGAGGAGTTCATAGAATATTTTTAGGATAGTTTCTTAGAACAGCACATTCTGGAGCCAACCAGAGACCTGGCTATACTAGACCTGGTATTGTGCAACAAGATAGGAATAATTGATAACCTCACAGTGAAGTTACCCCTAGGTATCAGTGATCATAATATGATTGAACTTTACATTCAGTTTGAGGGAGAGAAGAGTGGGTCCAAGTCTAGTATTTTAAACTTAAATAAGGGCAGTTATGAGGGCAGGCAAGCAGAGATAGCTAAAGTGAGCTGGAAAATTAAGTTAAGAGATTGATCAATAGAGATGTAGTGGAATATATTTAAGGGGATATTTCAGAATACCCAGAATAGATACATTCAAACAAGAAAGAAAAATTTCAAGGGAGGATCCACCATTCATGGTTAACTAAAAATAAAAAAGCAAACAATGACTAAAATATTGATAAGGGGGAAAAATTAGAGTATGAGAGAAAGCTAGCTAGAAATATAAAAACAGATAATAAGAATTTCTATTGATATATAAAAAAGAAAAGAGTTAATAAAATGAGCGTTCATCCTATAGAAAGAGAGTCTAGGGAATTAATAAGGGAAAATGAGAAGATGGCAAATTAAATGAACAGGTATTTTGCATTGGTCTTCACTATAGAGGATACAGGTAACTTCCCAGAAATAGCTGTAAATCAGGAAATGGAAGGGAGGGATGATCTCAAGAAAATTACAATCACCGAGGAATTGATACTAAACAAATTATTGGAGCTGTGGGCTGACAAGTCCCCGATCCTGATGGATCTCAAAAGAAGTGGCTAGCGAAATGGTTGACACATTGGTTTTAATTTTCCAAAATTCCCTAGATTCGGGGAAGGTTCCATTAGATTGGAAAATAGCAAATATAACTCCATTATTCAAAAAGTGGGGGAGACAGAAGTCATGAAACTACAGGCCAGTTAGCTTAACATTGTCTTAGGGAAAATGTTAGAAGCTATTATTAAAGATGTTAAAGCAGGGCATTTGGAAAATGCAATGGTGGTGGTGGTATATTCCAATCTTCTACTGCATGGGAGGAGTCTTCCCCTGGGCAGCTAGCACTGCCCAAGCACAATTCAGGATCAGACCTGAAAGTCCTCAGACGCAGCTGGCCCTGGGCAGCACTAGCTAACCCAGGCAAGGCAAGGGAGGGCAGAGTGGGATACAGGTTTCTTTCCCCCTTATAAGTGCATTCTCTTGCAGCCCTCCCTCCTTAGATCTTCCTTCTTCCCCCTGCAGACAGCCAAGCAGTGGAATGAAAGTCTTTACTTTCCCCCAGGCACCTACCTCCGGCACAGGAGCAGTCCTCCCCCTCTGGATGTAGTGGAGTCCTCTCCCCTCGACTCTCTGTGAACTCCCACTCCCAGGCTCTTCAGGCCTTGCTGGGCCTTACAAGGCCCCGTGCTGCAGTGGCAGGATACAATAGCAGCATCAGCAGTAGCCTTGTTGGCAGCAGTCTTCTTGCTTCAGTTGAGGACTAGAAGGAAATCCCACAGCAGCAGGAACAGCCACAGGAAAACAGCAGCAGGAACAGCCACAGGAAATCCCACAGCAGCAGGAACAGCCACCGGAAATCTCACAGCAACAGGAATAGCCACAGGAATACTGCAGTAGCAGGAACAGCCACAGGAAATCCCACAGCAGCAGGAACAGCCACAGGAAATCCCACAGCAGCAGAAACAGCCACAGGAAATCCCACAGCAGCAGGAACAGCCACAGGAAATCCCACAGCAGCAGGAACAGCCACAGGAAATCCCACAGCAGCAGGAACAGCCACAGGAAATCCCACAGCAGCAGGAACAGCCACAGGAAATCCCACAGCAGCAGAAACAGCCACAGGAAATCCCACAGCAGCAGGAACAGCCACAGGAAATCCCACAGCAGCAGGAACAGCCACAGGAAATCCCACAGCAGCAGGAACAGCCACAGGAAATCCCACAGCAGCAGGAACAGCCACAGGAAATCCCACAGCAGCAGGAACAGCCACAGGAAATCCCACAGCAGCAGGAACAGCCACAGGAAATCCCACAGCAGCAGGAACAGCCACAGGAAATCCCACAGCAGTAGGAACAGCCACAGGAAATCCCACAGCAGCAGGAACAGCCACAGGAAATCCCACAGCAGCAGGAACAGCCACAGGAAATCCCACAGCAGCAGGAACAGCCACAGGAAATCCCACAGCAGCAGGAACAGCCACAGGCAGCACCAAGTTCAACCACAGCAACAGCGATAGCTCCGCAGTAACAAGCTGCAGATGAGACCAATCAGGAAGCACATCCTGGGCACGGGTGTTAATCACTTATATCTAATGTTCACTAAGAACGGTTCTGGGAGGGATTCCTACAGCCGCGGAGCCTCTGGAGAATTTATACCTATAAGACATGCAACGTAGGCTGGAGGACTTTGACTCGGTTGCTGATCCCTGTCTGGGTTGTCCATTACTATGTGAAGTACCATGTTGAAGCTAAACCATATGGCATTGTGATTGTGAAACCAAAGGTTTTCCTGTGTGACACAATATTGGAGATGGAGAAGTTATTCCACCAATGCAGAAGGACGAGCAGAATGGGCACCACTAATCAGAGGACATTATGGATGCCTAGCGTCAATGGCTGTACAATTAAGTATGGAGGAAAGGCACAGATATAGTTGCTCCTTTTGAAAGACTTATTTATCATTAAATGCTGGTTTACCAAGCTAAGAAAAAAGAATGGTGGTGGCATAGCGGTGTTCTCACTTGACCCTGTAATTTGGATGCCTGGGGTAATATGCTGGGGACCTGGGTTCAAATCCTACCTCACCAGATAGTGAAATTTGAATTTAATAAACAAATCTGGAATTAAATGTCTAATGATGAAAACTTATTAAGCTTACCTGGTGGTCTAGGGGTTAGGATTCAGTGCTTTCACTGCTGTGGCTTGGGTTCGATTCCTGTCAGGGAATATTGATTCACTGACCTCGTGCGAAGTGTTAAAATGACAATGAATTATTTCCTTTTCCACCGCTGCCACCATCATGGAGGGTCCACGGACTGAGACCGTCAAACTGGCCCGGGTTACTAAAGTTCTTGGAAGAACGGGATGCCAGGGACAGTGTACACAGGTCCGTGTGGAATTTATGGATGACAACAATCGATCCATCATTAAAATATGAAAGGACCTGTCCGTGAGGGAGATGAGCTCACACATTTGGAAGCTGAGCGTGAAGCAAGAAGATTATGATAACAGATTGTCAAAACTGATGCCAGCTGAAGCCGTTATCGAAGTAATTAGTTATGGACATTTTCACAATGCTTTTGCCAAAATGGAACAATAAACATTATAAATAAGTAATCTTTAAAAAAAAGGAATGTCTCCTTGCCTATGGCTCCTCGTTATGATGAGCAGTGTTCATGTCACTCAGATGTGAAACTTTTCTGCACAAGATAAAGGCAGGTGTCTCAGTCCAGGGCCTCTTCCCTGTGCAGTGTGTAACCTTCAGACCACAGTGATGGTCCGGCTTCACACTCACTGGACACATCAGTGATACCTGCACCTCGATGGTGCTGGTCATTGCTGCCAGAATGTCGTGGGCAGGAGTCATAGAGTTCCGTCATTCTCTGTGTGATCTCAGCACCTTTGAGGTGGGGCTGGCCCCCCATCTCTTCAGCATCTGAGACCAGTTCATGTACAGTTGTGAAAACACATCAATGTGCAATCACGCAGAGGTGGCTGGATGATCCAATTTGGGGGGATGTTTCCAGTGAGCAGGGCTTATAATGAGATGCTAAGATATTCAAATTAGGTTCCTGATGGGCAACGCAGGAAATGCGGCCGGCCATTGATGGGTCGAGCGGACGATGCAAGCTGGTTTTACGACGGCATGAAACCGATTTTTGGCCCTCTTACCATATTGTTCCCCCACCCCCTACCATGATGCCGCTGCCAATGGGATGGAACGATTCCTCCTCTGCTTTCACTGCCTTTTGAGGAAGAGAGTTCCAAAGGCTCATGACGCTCTGTGAGAGAAAAAAATTCTCTCCAACTCATTCTTAAATGAACCCTCTTATTTTTAAATAGTGACTCAAAGTTCTAGATTCTCCCTCAAAGGGAAACCTCCTTTCCACGTCTACCCTCTCAAGACCCTTCAGGATCTTAAAGGTTTCAATCAAGTTGCCTCTTACTCTTCTAAATTCCAGCACATACAAGTCTAGCCTGTCCAACATTTCCTCATAAGACAACACTCCTAATCCACAGATTAGTCCAGTAAACCTTCTCTGCACTGCTTCCAATGCATTTACATCCTTCCTTAAATAAGGAGACCAATACTGTACGCAGCATTCCAGTACTGAAGCATAACCTCTCTACTTTTGTATTCAAGTTCCCTCACAGTAAATGATGAAATTCTATTAGCTTTCTTAATTATTTGCTGCACCTGCGTACTAACCTTTTGAGATTCATACACTCCGACACCCAGACCCCTCTGCATCTCAGAGTTCTGCAATCGTTCACCATTTAGAAAATATGCTTAATTTTATTCTTCCTGCCAAAATGGACAATTTCACATTTTCCACATTATACTCCAATTGTCAGATCTTTGCCCACTAACTTAAACTTTCTATATCACTTTGTTGCCTCCTTTTAGTCCTCTTCACAAACTACTTTCCAATCTACCTTTGTGCCATCAGCAAATGTAGCAGCCATACCTTCGGTCCCTTCATCCAAGTCATTTATATAGATTGTAAAATGTTGTGGCCCCAGCATTGATCCCTGTGGCACACCACTCATTACATCTTGCTAAACAGAAAATTACCCATTTATGCCTACTCTCTGTCTCTTGTTAGCTACCATGCTTCTATCCATGCCAATATAGTACCCCCTACACCATGAGCTTTTATTTTCTGCACCTTTGATGTGGCACCTTATCAAATGCCTCTGGAAACCTAAGTACAGTACATCCACCGGTTACCCTTTATTCACAGCATATATTACTTCTTCAAAGAATGCCAATAAATTGGTTAAACATGATTTCCCTTTCACAAAACCACGTTGACTCTGCCTCTGCCCCACCCGTCCACCTCTGGAAACATCGAGGCATCTGCCTATCCATCCTCTCTCCCTCCCCCTCTCCCTCTCACCTACTCCCACACCCCTTTGCTCCAGGGTTTTCTGTTTTACTTGTATTGGGGTGGGTGTAGCACTCCCCGATGGCAGCACCATCTTCGCTGGTGGCAGGACCTGCCCGAGCTACATATGCGGGGTCGGTGGCCTCTTCGGCCCCTGCATCTCCTGCAGCCCCGTCACCATTTAAATTGCTGACATGTCAGCTTGGGGTGAAGTGCAACAATGACCATCGAGGCCAGCGTGGAGGCTCCGGCTGGGGTTGTTGGCCCCTTGGCCATAGTCACAGCCTCGAAATTGTACGGGAAGGCCATATTCTTTTCAAAGGCCGCGCGGGCAGTGCATCTTTCCCTCAAAAGGGGACTCATGGTATGTGGGACGTTCCTGGCAGTGGACCCTCTGGAGGCCACCACCCAGAGGCTAATATTATCAAATGTCCCGCCCTTTGTCCCTGATGGGCTCCTCTTCCGCCACCACTGTTATCTAGGGGAGGTGAGGTCGGGGGTGGCGCTGATCCCGCTCGGCCTGAAGCCTCTGTCACGTGTACTCCTTCCGGCACCAGGTTTTTGTACACTGGGCCCAGGAGGAGTGCACCGAGGGGGGTTTTGACGTCATCTTTGAGGGGGCCGCCTACCGCATTTATTAGTCAGCGGATGGTGTGCGGTGCCATGTCTGCATGGGGGTGGGCACTTGAGGAAGGACTCCCTGCCTCCAAGGCCGCCAATACCATCCAGGCGGCTACAGCTGGCACCATCGTTCCTTCCCCTGCCACCGCTCCATCTCCCTCCCCACATGGGGAGGTGCCGTCAGCAGCCACCACCATCTCGGCTGCTGGCAAGGCCGGAGGAGAGACCCCGCACCGTAAGAAGGCGCAGAGGAAGACCCGCCACCTGGAGGCAGCCCCCCAGACCCCACAAACTTCAAACCCACCCAGACCCCTGAGGACACCGGCTCAGGGAGACAAAAATCATCCGGCCCCGGTGTCGTACCCACGTGTGCTCCCGGGCCCATGTGCACCTCAGCGCCATGTGCTGGGCCCGGTGTTGTATCCGCACGGGTTCCCGGGTTCAGAGGCAGTGGGGCGGGCGACCCTGAGCCGGTGGTCCTATTAAAGAGGGTGGACCTGCCCAAACCCCAGAGGGTGGAGCATCCAGAAGGGCTGAACGAGGCAGCGCGGGCCTCGCAGATGGAGGCCTCCCCAGCCCCCAGCCTACCCCGGAAGAGACGCCAGCCCTCGGAGGGGGAGAACATTGCGACTCGCAAGGTCAGATGTGTCCCCTCCCACAGTGAAGTAGTGGTAGCATCTCCACCCTGTAAGTCCTCGCTCTGCCCGCTGTGGGGACCCAAAGCCCTGTTCCCTTGCTGCAGTCCCCTGAGCAGGGCTTCTCGGGGGTCGGTGAGGGTATCGCCCTTGCAGTGGTGCCCCACCACGAACCACTTTGACCCCCTGAGGGGTCTACATGAGTCACCTGGCCTCCAAATCTGGCGGGGTGGCTATCTTGTTGGCCCCACATTTTTAGCCAGAGATCTTGGGGTCAAAGAGCCGTTGCCAGGCCGGTTGCTGCACCTGACTGTGTGCCTGGGGGGCACGGCGCTTCACTTTGTGAATGTGTACGCTCCCCTGGGCGCGCAGCAGCAAGCGAGCTTCTTTGAGGAAGCGTCCACTCATCTCGGCTTCATCGACGCGGGCGAGTGCATCATCATCGGGGGGGGATTTCAAGGGTACCCTCGGGGCCAGGGACCGTCACATTGCCCAGCAACGCTCACTTGGTGTGAGTAAGTTAAGGGACCTGGTCGGGTCCCTTGACTTGGTGGACGTCTGGCGACATCTCTATCCTGACTCTGGCGTTTTCACTTTTGTGTAACCTGGAGTCGGAGCGTCCAGACTCGACCGACTTTACGTTTCCAAGGCATTCGTGTTCTGCGTTTTGTTGGCTTCTGTGCGGCAGGTGCCGTGCACGGACCAGCGTCTGGTGTGGGCGGAGCTCACTCCGTTCTGCGCTCGGACGGGATCAGCGTACTGGCACTTTAACAACCTGCTGCTGGAGGACGAGCAGTTCCTGGACTCGTTCCGTCATTTCTGGGCTGGCTGGAGAAGGAAACGGGGAGGCTTCCCCTCCTTGAGGCTATGGTGGGATGTGGGCAAGACTCACGTCTGTGTTTTCTGTCAGGAGTACGTGAGGGAGTTGATAAAGAGGCGGAAATCCAGGGTCAAGGAGTTGGGGAAGGAGGTGCTCGACCTGGAGGCAGGTCTCCGTCAGCCCAACGCGGACCCGGCCCTGCAGCTGGTGTACGATGAGAAGAAGGGCGCGCTGTGGGACCTGCAACTCGTCGGGTCCCGGGGCGTGTATGTGAGGTTGCGGATCTGGTTCCTCTGGGACCTGGACCATGGCTCCCCCTTCTTCTACTCACTGGAAAAAATGCACGGGGTCCGTCAGCAGCTCCTTACGCTGCTGGCCGACGACGGATCCCTTGTTTCGGATCCAGAGGGCAGCAGGGCCATTGCCCGAGATTATTACAATGCCCTGTTCTCTCCAGATCCGTCCAGCGAGGATGCTGGCAGAGTGTTGTGGGAGGACCTGCCACAGGTCGGCCCGGAGGGCGCCGGAAAGCTTGACTCCCCTATAAGCCTGGGGGAGCTGACCGGCGCCCTCGACAGCCTCTCCAGGGGCAAATCCCCGGGGCTGGACGGGCTGACCGTGGAGTTCTTCAGGGTGTTCTGGGGCGTCCTGGGGAACGACTATGTGGGGGCCCTGGGGGAGAGTATCGCTACCGGGGAGATGCCCCTCTCATGGCGCAGGGCTGTGATTGCCTTGCTGCCAAAGAAAGGGGAATCTCCACCACCTTTGGAACTGGCGCCCGGTGTCTCCCTCCTCAGCACAGATTACAAAAGCTTTGCCAGGGCAATGTCTTCTCGCCTTGGCACCGTGCTGGGCCACATGATCTACCCTGGCCAGTCCTACGTGGTCCCAGGCCGCACCATCTTTAATATCATCCATCTGGTCCGGGACAGGACTGGTCTGTCGAGCGCCTTCCTGTCTCTTGACCAGGAGAAGGTGTTCGACAGGCTGGATCACAAATATTTATTCAGGACTCTGCAAGCATTTGGGTTTGGGGCACATTTCGTTGCCCGGGTGCGACTTCTGTACGCTGCCACAGTGTCTAGTTAAGGTTAACGGGTCCCTGATGGTGCCCCTTCGCTTTGGGAGAAGAGTGTGTCAGGGTTGCCCCCTGTCTGGCCAATTGTATTTTATCTGGGTGGAGCCTTTCCTGCGCCTCTTGCGGAGAAGGTTGTCGGGATTGGTTCTACGCGGGCTGGGCATCGGGGTGGTCCTCTCGGCTTACGCTGATGATGTGCTCCTCGTGTTCACCGGCCCAGCCGACCTGCGGAGGATGCGCGAGTGCCAGGAGGTCTACTCTGCCGTGTCCTCTGCCAGGATCAACTGGGTCAAGTGTCCTGGACTCCTGGTCGGTCAGTGGCAGATGGAGCTCAGGCCTTTCACCTAGAGCAGGACCAGCCTCCTCTACCTGGGGGTCCACCTCTGCCCTGCTGAGGAATCCTGGCTGGCGAACTAGCAGGAGCTGGAAACCAAAGTCATCGCTCACCTGCGGTGCTGGACAGGACTGCTCCGAGTGCTGTCTTACCGAAGTCAAGTTCTGGTCATAAACCAGCTGATTGCTGCCATGTTGTGGTACCGGCTGGTCACTTTGACCCCTCCCCCAGACGTTGTCACAAAAATCTAGAGAATGCTTGTTAGCTTCTTCTGGGACAAAAGACTGCACTGGGTCGCTGCTAAGGCTCTGAGTCTCCCGCTTTGGGAGGGCGGTCAGGCGCTAGTGTGCCTATGCACTCAGGTGGTGACTTTCCGCCTTCAGGCCCTGCAGCGATACCTTTACGTCGAGCCTCCTCCGAGATGGTGTGCCCTGGCGACGTATTTCACCCGCCAGATACACGGCCTGAATTATGACATGCAGCTCCTGTTTATAGACCAGAGGGGCCCTCGTGGCTCCTTGCAGGCGTTGCCCATCTTTTACCAGGACCTGATCAAAGTCTGGAACATGGTCGCCTCGTGCCGCAGCTCTCCCCCGTCAGGAGTAGCAGCTATCGTCAGAGAGCCGCTGCTCAGGAATCCGCCCCTCTATCCTTTTCAGTGGCTGGCGGACAAGAGGGCTGTGGCTGCCGGGATGACTAGGATGGGGGAACGTGCTGGATGGTGGAGGAGTGGGCTGGATGCTACCACAGGAGTTGGTATATCGCGCATCCGCTTGCACCCAATGCCATCCAAGACATTAGGACAGTGGTGCTTGGCCCCGACATCATTCTGGGACTCAAGATGGCACAGGTGCACAGTGGTCTTCCATCCGAGCGTACCCCTATTTGGACAAAATTCCACATTAGCCCCAAGCCCCGAACCCTCCCTCGGGAGCCGGTGCCCCGCAACCCAAATCACCTCGCGGAAATGCCCTCCGTGGCCTTTAGCAAAGGGCAGAGGGGTTTCCTGTTTGGGCTGCTACTGCACACCCTTTACTTCCTTGCCCTCGTCCGCCACCCAGACCCTGGGGCGCCTTGTTGCCGTCTGGTGGCGGAGGTCCCCACTGGGGGGTCCTCTACAGAGCTGTCCTCCCACTTTCCGTTGGGGACCTGGTGTGGAGGGTGTTGCACGCAGCAGTCCCATACAACCATAGGTTGTGTCAGCTCACAGACTCCCAAGATGCCTGCATCTTTTGCGGCCTTGTGGAGTCCGTGGACCATGTCTAAAAAGGGTGTTATAAGCTGCACTCCCTTTTCAGTTATTTAAAAAACCTTTTACTGTTGTATTGTTTGCACTTCAGTCCCAAACTCCTGATCTATGGGCACCCAGGGCGGAGGGGGGGCCAGGAGGGAGGAGGACCTCCTCGTGAACCTGCTCCTGGGCCTGGCCAAGTTGGCCGTTAACAGGCCCAGGCAGCGGGTGATCGAGGGGGTCATCTGACCCGACTGTCTGCTCCTCTTCCACAGCTATGTTCACGGCCGGGTGTCCCTGGAGAGGGAGCATGCGACGTCTGCCGGCACTGTCAAGGCCTTCCATGCTCAGTGGGCACCGCAGGGGCTGAAACGAAAACAAAAAATGCTGGAAAAACTCAGCAGGTCTGACATCATCTGTGGAGAGAGAGAGACAGAGATAACATTTCGAGTCTGTACGGACTGGAAACATTATCTCTGTCTCTCTCTCCACAGATGCTGTCAGACCTGCTGAGTTTTTCCAGCATTTTTTGTTTTCATTTCAGATTTCCAGCATCTGCAGTATTTTGCCTTGATTACCACAGGGACTGGGGTGTTTTATTGACCCTGTTAATCACATTTTGGTTTAATGTTTGCAAGTTTCCTTTAAATTTTGTCTTTGCTTTTGCACTTTCCTTTTAAGGGGCTGCCTTTTACTTTGTCCCTGATTTTGTTAATTTAGTTTACTTGGTTGACTCAAAAGAGTTCCATCATCTTAACCTTCCAAACCCTGCCACCATGTCCTAGTGCTTCCCTGACATACACAGCAGAGGTGAAGACAGCCTGCTAACTGCTACACCCTGTCTGTGATGACCCTGGTTGGTGCCCTCTGGGGGGCCAAGACCTGGAGGGCCCCAGCCTACTTTCAGTGCCCTGCTGTGGGCCAGCTGCACTCTCCTCGCCCTGTTGAGCTGGAGCTGCAGGGGTCACAGGAAGACGGGATTTGAATTGGCTGGACATTCCCGGAGTCACCTGGGTGTATGGCCCCGGGTTGTGCCCCTATTGATCCTCCTCCCTATGGGTGCCCAAGGGCCCCTGGCTGACTCCTTAAGGACAAGGGGAAGCTGGATTGAGATTGAGCTGCCCCATACCCCTCTCACATTGACACTGTTGGAGGCCAACTATGATGTCAGCGATGGAATTCAGCCCGTGCAGCAGTGCAGGACTGATATCCTGGAGCAAGGTTGCCATGGTGGCCGCCATCCCACCAATGTTGACCTCGATGCAGTGGCATGCCGGCGCTATCACCTCAGACTGAAGGCGGTCGGACTCCTCCATTTTGCTTTGCAATGTGAGAAGTACGGCGTACATCCTTTCCTGATTAATCAGAGCTTGCCTTTGCAGCTCCAGCAACTGGGATACAACAGAGTCTAGAGGCTCCTCATTTGACTCAGATTCAGCAGATTTCTGGCCTCCAGCAGTCCTCAGAGAGCCAGAAACCCGGGAAGTCCCTGCCTCTGCCTGCTGTGGATCAGATTGTCCCACCAAAGTGTGTGTCTCTGTGCTGGTGGTGGGCGTGGGTGAGCGCTGTGATAGGTCTTCAGTTAGGGTGTCATCAGACTCTTCTTCCTAAGTGTCTTCAGGGCTTGAGTCGAAGACCTGCCGCATGGACTACTTCGGCTATTTCCCAGATGTGCCTGCGAAAGCAAGGAGAGATAATTCATGCATGGCAGGGGACTGAGGAACAGGGGAACTCACTCACAGCATGGTTGTCTGATGGATGTTGCACTTCTAGATCCTCACTTGGTAGAGAACCGCCAACCTCACCGTCAGCACAAGAACGGTCCAGATCATCGCCATCCAGCTGGATGACTATTCTCATAGTCTGTGAAGACTTTGATTTCAGGCATTCCTCCACCAGTCTGCGACCTCTCCCTCTTGTTGTGAGCCAACTTGTCCTGTATGAATACGGATGGAGGGAGTGTAAGCAGGACGCCTGCCAGGCCAGGTGAGAAGGATGCCTGGCAAGTGTGGGTGGCGAGTAGTGCCATGGATAGGATGAGGACACAATCCACAGGGCACATGAAGGTGTGTGTGAGAGAGTGAATGGTGATATCCCTTGAACTGGCAGTGAGTGAGATCCCTGTGGATGTGCGATGGGTTTGTGAGTGTGTGAGTTGAGAGTGATGAAAAGAGTGACCTGCCCTGGTGGAACGGAGGAGATCATTCATCTACTTTCGGCACTGGGTGGCTGTCCTCTTTTGCAGGGTGTTGGCGCTGACCACCGCTGCCACCACCTCCCATGCTGGATTTGTCACCTTGCTTGCTGGTCTTCGCCCAGAGCGGGGGTAATGGACTTTACAACGGACCTACACTGCGTCCAGTAGGCACCCAAAGGAAGTGTTGCTAAATTTTGGGGGCAGCATGTTTCCTCCCTTTGGCAGTCATGACTTTCCAGCAGCTTTTAATCCCTTAGAGTGTGCCAGCTCTGTGAAGGGAGGCCCTTTAAATCTGGTGCCCGGATTATTGAAGGCTTGAGGTGATGGCAAAGCGGGCAAATCAGAGGCCCTCCCACCAGCGATCTGATGTGTTTCCCATGAATGCATTATTAATGGGGTGGGATGCACTGGGAATGGGATCATACGGCACAAAAACCCACCATTGCAGCCAGCGGGTAAAACGACTTTTTTCACCCCCGGTACTGAACTTAGTGCAAATCTGGGAGTACTCCGCCCAAATGCTTCCTCTTTAAGCAGTTCCAGGATATCACACAATAAATGTGAAAAAAAATTTGAAAAATTACCCAAATTTGAACAAAAAATTAGGAAGTTATAAAATGTAAAAAAAATTGAAAAAGTCAGGCACCGAGGTCTCATTGGCATTTTGTGTAACTTTCTTCCGTCTAAAAATCTGCTTCCAGCTGAATCCTGCAATTATTAAATATGTGTGAATTTTAAATGGCAACAAAACAGGCTCCTCAGATGAGGCAGAACATTTTAATTCTGTCCTTTTTTCCATGGAACAAGTGGCAATGAACCAAGCTCATGCCAATATGCTGATGTCTGCAGTAATTTTATCAAAAATGACAGCAACAGTGCACCTTGTAGAGGGGCGGGGCATCTCTGTCAGCAACTTCCAGATTTCTGTATTTAGCCACAGATGTGTGATGTTGTTGTGTATTATAGTTGAGTATTATAGGAGTATTTATGTGAGTGTCAGTGGTGGTGGTTCATTGAGGACGTAAGAAAGTGCACAGAAAATGATCAATCTATGCTCTTCAAACCTTGGGTGGGTGTGAAGATTGATGTGATGGAGTATGCTTGACAAGACAGAGGGAGGGGAGAGATGGTGTACATGTGGAAATATAAATAAATATGTAACTGTACTTAACTTTCCTGATCTGGTTAGGTCATTAGTGCACTTCCTGCACTGGATCCAGGAGCATGGTAAAATGTTCTTCCTGATGACCTCCTCAGCCACCCCTAACCACACCTTCTTGGTGACAGCAACACGCTTTCCTCCTGTTGTCAGGGACAATGGCTTTCTTCTGGCTTCTCACTGCATCGTTGAACTGGGGCACAGCCCTTGACTGCCCTGAATCCATCTTCAAACTTTGCTATATCTTTCCACCAACTCCTAACTCCTGCAGATGCCACCCTTGAATTGGCCTTTAAATAGTGAAGTTGAGCTTTGTCATGTGGATGCACACCATGCTCGCTCGTGTGCATTGGCAATCTGAAATGTGGAAGTAAGTTATAATTACATACCATGTTGAAATCAGATGTTGATTTCACTGACATTTCAGGCACTGACATTTATTCCTGCTTTAGTATCTGCTATCCTACACCTCCTCATTCCCCCACACCGCCACTGAGAACCTGCCTCTGGGCTATTATTGGACCCCATAAATCAAAGGGCAAAAAGATTTAGCTAATATTTTAGTACAAGGTTTTTCAAACTAGTACTGTTTTATAATAATCATTGCCAACTGAAATTTCCCAAGCAACAAGATTCAGGCCTTGGTTGCAGCCCGAGAACAAGAATAGAGCAGAGATCAGCGGTTCCTTACAGGGCAATAGAAAAATATTAGTAGGTTAGGCACCCATGGTCTTTTCTTGGAAACCACCCAAACACCAGATCCAAACAGCATTGACAATGATCTGGAAGAGCATTGTGGAATAATGAGGAGGGATGGAAATGTTGAATGGAATATCTAAGGTTACATTATACAAGCACTTTATGTCAACACCAAAGTAATTTTTGACATTCGCTGCTTTATGAATAATAATATAATTCAGTAATTGTGTTCTGATTTAACTCCCAAGAGCACTGATAGCATGATGTGTGAAACTAACTGTAGTAGGTAGTTTCACACTTGTTTGGGCTTCATGCTGGTGGAAGTGTATCTGTAGCCTGTTGTCAAGCCATGTATTAAATTGTCTGACTAGTATATTGGGCAGGCTGGCACTTTATAAGCATCCAGTAGAATAATTTTAATGTTTAGAGAGATAGCTGCCACTCAACAGCCATACCATCCTGACATGCTCCTTTGTCATTGAGATCATTATGATCCACAGCCAGTTGTGAAATTTGGTGTATCTTATGGCCTGTATGTTGTGATACAAAAGCAGCATAAAAAGAGAAGAAAAAAAAAAGTTTCTGAAAAAGTATAATAATTTTCCAAATCATTTCCACATCCAACCAGACTTGAATGCTATTATCAACAGTAATAAAGAAAATGGAGACTAAATTTATCATTAATCCTGTCTTGCACAACCATTAGATTTGAAGGTCCAACAATTAAAAATGTTAAATGAAATGGTTTGGAGATGGATAGAGCTCTGTGTCACAATTGCTTTCACTGCATTAGATTAGAGGAAAAGATTCTTGCTGCAATATTTACATTTCGTTTTGACCTTCTCACTCGCAGGATCTATCCATGGTGAATAAAAGATGTTTTCCTTTCAGTGATCGCTGAATATTCTTGTCAAGCATTTGCTGAGATTCAAACTTTATAGTAAACCCCAGAGTAAGAAAATTCTTGAGTATTGCTGAAAAAAGAAACATGTCTAAGCTTTTCGTCTTGCACTCATCCACTTGCCTGGATGAGTGCAGCTCCCACAACACTCAAGGAGCTTGACACTGTCAAGTAAAAAACAAAGCAACCCACTTAATTGGCACCACATCCACAAACATTCACTCCCTCCACCACTGACGCACAGGAGCAGCAGTGTGTACCATCTACAAAATGCACTGCAGGAGGAGGCAGTGGTGTAGTGGTATTGTCACTGGACTGGTATTCCAGAGACCCGGGCCAGAATTTTTCCATCAGCGAGTTAGGAGCGGGGCCCGCTCTCCGATGCGAAAATGACATGGGATAATGTTGGGCGGAACCCCCAGCGTCATCCCAGTCCATTTAAATATTCAGGAAGGCAGGCGGACAGCCAAATCAGCTGTCCGCCCGCCGACCTGTCAATGGCCAATTGAGGCCATTGACAGGATAATTAAGACAATTAAAGGCCCTGCCCATCCAACCTTAAGGCTGGTGGGCAGGCCAGGAGCCCCAGTGGGCTTCTGAAAAAACATGAAACCTCATCCACCGGCTGGGTGAGGTTTCATGTCTGTTTTTAAAAAGTTTATTAAAGTTTAAGTCATATTTATTAACATGTCCCATCTCGTGTGACATTGTCACATGAGGGGGACATGTTAATAATTTTCTTACTATTCTATTTTTAAACTTTGAAGCACTATCAGTGATCTCCCTGAGACAGCACTTAGCCTCAGGGAGATGTGCGCTCTTTAGCACGCATGCGCGAAGGAGCGCACTTTGACAGTTGGGGAATCCCTCCCCCGCCCTGCACAGGAAGCGCATAGCGCTTCCCGCTGGGCGGCCCGCCCACTCAAAATGGCAGCGGGGCCTGCTTCGGCGGCGATCGGCTGCCCACCACCAAGCCAGTGGGGCCCACCCGCCCACCAAGGGCAAAATTCTGCCCCCAGGGTAATTCTCTGGGGACCTGGGTTCAAATCCTACCATGTCTAATGATGTTGTAAATACCCATCAGGTTCACTAATGCCCTTTAGGGAAGGAAATCGGCAATCCTTACCTGGTCTGGCCTACATGTGACTCCAGACCCACAGCAAATGTGGCACACCCATGACCGCCCCAGCCATTCCCAAGGGTGCTATGGAGCTAAGTGGGGGCAGGGTAGCTTTTGTATCTGCTGGCATTGAAGACAACTTTTGACTAGGATTTTGATCGTCCATCCCTGGCCACCACAAGTATTTTCATCCTACTAATGCCAGGGTGAGCGCCAGTAATGGCCTTTGCCCTCTCGGGGTCACAATAAACCTTGCTCCCCAGAGCAATATGCCATCCTGGCAGGTGAGCTCATACCTACGATTGAAATAGGGCTTCACACCACCCAACTTTGGCTCACCTGACCATCCATTCAAGACCTGCTCCTGGACGTGAGATAAAAGTGGATCTTGGCTTGTCCACTCACGGATTTGTTTGGCCTGGACAGGGGAAGGATCCAAAAAAAATTTAGTACTAAGACAAGTTCCTGGAGAATTGGAACCTTCATGTTTTTATCTGGCAGACGGAGGCGGCTCAGTGCGTCAGCATTTGTGATCTGACTTCTCGATCGGTGAATAAAAGTGTATTTGTAAGCAGCCCATATCAGTGCCCACCACTGGATGTGAGCAAATGCGATGGGGGGTGTCGCCTTATCCTCTCCAAATAATCCCAGCAGAGGCTTGTGGTTGGATATAATGTGAAAATGGCAACCGTGGCAGTATTGATGGAATTTCCGAACACCAAACACAACAGGCAAGCCATCCTTCTCAATTTGAGAATAAAGTCACTCTGAGCATGCATAACCAATGGGTCATTCGGAGACATCCGCCACCTGATGTGAAAGTACAGCCCCTACTCCTTAAGGGAATGTGTCGCAAGTTAAAATCAATTCTTTCTTTGGGTCAAAGCGGACCAGTAGGGCCGATGATCTTAACAATTGCTTCACCTTCAGAAACGCATCCTGGTGCGGAGCTTGTCAAATCCATTTATGGTTTTTCTTAAGCAATGCGTATAACGGAGCCAGTACGGTTGATAGATTTGGGAGAAATTGCTGATAGTAGTTTATCATGCCTAAGGAGCCCTTCAGTTCTGAAGAAGAGTCTCTGGAGAAGTCATATGGACTCGAAATGTTAACTTGATCATTCTGTCCACAGATGCTGTCAGACCTGCTGAGTTTTTCCAGCATTTTTTGTTTTTGTTTCAGATTTTCAGCATCTGCAGTATTTTGCCTTTATTTTAATTCTGTAGTGTTTCTCGGTGCAGGTGCCTCGTGAATAGCCTTGACCTTTTCTTGGGCCTATGATGCAGGCCCTGCACGTCAACCTTATGGCCCAAGCAAACTACCTCTTTGGCTTGGAAAAGACATTTTTCTCACTTCAAGTGCACCCCTGCTTGTGAGAAGCATTTCAGCACCTCTTCCAAATTAGCTAAGTGTTCTTCATCAGTTTGTCCGGTGACTAAGACATCATCGAGATAAACAACGACATGGGGCAGTCCCTGAAGCAGATTTTCCATGGTAGGCTGGAAAATAGCACATACCAATGAGACCCCAAAGGGTAGTCGAGTATATTGATATAACCCTCGATGTGTATTGATGGTCGCAAATAACCTAGTCTTCTTCCAACTCTACCTGCCGGTAGGCCCGGCTCATATCGAGTTTTGAACATGTAATGCCCCCTGCCAATTTCGAATGTAATTCTTCAATCTTTGGCATCGGGTGTCTAACAACTTTGGCCACTGTTTACAGTTAATGTATAGTCACTCCATAAACAAACACTTTGATCTGGCTTCTGTATGGGTACTATGAGTGCCACCCACTTGGAAAATTGCATCGGTTGTAAGATACCCAACTTTTCCAGCCTGTTTATCTTGGTCTCGACTGTGTCCCGTAGAGCATAAGGGAATGGTCTGGCTCTGATAAATCTGGCGGTTGTGTTAGGGTCTATGTGGATTTTGGCTTGTAGCCCACAAATCCTTCCTAGCTCGTCACTGAAAATGGAAGTATACTTTTGTAACAATTCCTGTAAATTTCTTGTTCTGATTTGAAAAATCTCGGCACATTGCAATTTAATATTTTTGAGCCAGTTGCGACCAATTAAACTGGGGCCCTCCTAGCTACTACTGTAAGGGGTAAATTTGCAGACTGATCCCCATACTGCACCAGGACTTGACATATCCCTTTCACTCTTATTTCTTTGCCCGTATGTTTTTAATTTAGTGTCCGATTGTTCCAAATTTAAAGGGTGGACTCCTTTATTCAAGTGTCCGAACGTATGTTCTCCAATGACAGACATTGATGCCCCAGTATCGACCTCCATCTTGATGGGTTGTTCATTGACTCTAATGACTACCTGGATTGGCTCAGTTCTACCCACTTTCAGGTTGTATAATGAATAGATGCTAGATTCTGCTTCCTCTGGTTCTTCAACGAGGCAGATTTCATGATTTCTACCTTTGTTTTTAAAATACTGTCTCAGGCTATCTTGACAGAGCTGCATTATGTGACCATTGCGGTGGCAAAAAAAACGATATTTCTGCACTGTCGATTGCCTGCAGGCTGCCTAGATGCATTTCTCTCATTAACATTATGGGTTTTCACTGAGTACTGTTGTTCTTCAATGGTCTGTACAGAGTGGGCGTTCCCCACCTTTCTGCGGAGTCCGATATTTTCGCACCTTTTGTTATCAGTCTTCTCTGCCCTACAAGAGGGATGGCGCCATTTTATGTGTCTTTTATTGACTCCGAGTCTCTATCAACGCTCTCCATGGCTGTTGCCAATTCTAATGCCTTACTGAAGTCTAGATAGTAATCACTTTTGAATAGCATCGTCCACGATTCCGCATATCAATCGGTCTCTCAACATGTCATTAATTGAAGTTCCGAACCCACGATATTTCGTTAATTCCCCTAAAGCAGCTACATAGCCAGCGATTGTCTCTCTTGGAAGCCTATTCCTTGAATTGAATTTAAAACGCTGCATAGTGACTGAGTGCTTTGGCTTCAGGTGGTTATTTACAATGTTTACTAACTCGTCAAAAGTCTTCATATCAGGGGTGTTAGGTGTCGTGAGGCTGCGGATCAGCCCATACATTTTGCTCCCACATGTGGACAAAAGAATTGCCCTCCTCTTGTCCTCCCCCACGATGTCATTAGCGGTAAAGAAGAATGCTAGGCGTTCAACGTAATTGGAAACGGGGTCGAATGGTGCAAGATGCCCAAACCACGGCATACTCGATGACTAAGGAGACAGTGCTTTCAAACAGCTTTCAAGGTAATGGTGAAGTAACCTAGCTGGCTTACCGCGGCTTTCTTGATTGCTGTCAATTGATCCGGTTTATCCTCGTTGCCAGTTTTATGTTTTTGGTTATCAGGTTTGCTTTGTCTGGTGAATGCTAGCTGCACCCTTGATATTAACACATTAGTTGGTGCTTGAAACAATATAGGCAGAGAGACCAATTAACTGAACTATTTCACTACCACTTGCTCAATGCTCTCTCTCTCTCTCTCGCTTACGCTCTCTGTCACAATTGCAGCTGAGTGCTGAAGGCAGGTTTCACTTTCTTCTTAAAGCAACTACCTCTAATCCTAATACTGAATTCTAATACTGAACCAACACTGCTACCAATTGGACTTCTTATGGCAAATCCCAAACCTGATGACAATTATATCAATCACTTGTGGACTTTTACTGAGACTAATGCTACCACCGGCAAACACCCCAGTACTGCTCCTCTATTTTTATATTTTTTTTCAGACAGCATTTGCAACATTCAGCCCAAGTGTAAGCACCTGTGTAAATACAACTAATAACTTTTCCCAAATATTTATAACTCCTGACCAATGGGAAGTGAGCTTATGGCTTCATGACAACAACTTAACCTCAACTCAAACCCTTTATTTACTATTCTTGACAAATGGGAGAAGTACTTATGGCTTCCCTGCAACAAACTAACATTGACTTGTACCCTTTTCTCACAATTCTAGCAATTGGGCCATCATCTCAGCCAATCAGTATCCCGATTTTGGCTTGTTTGCTGATAATGCTGGACTCACCCAAATGCAACATGTGTCCCAACTACAACCTCAGTTAACTTCTGCATTTTTTTTTCATCCTTAAAGCTATGTTACAGCACTTTGGCAGTTAAAGAGATGCCAATGTAAAGACTTCTTAATAACATTCCAATAATACATACAAATTAAAATTTTCCATCACTAAACTTACGTACAGTACAATTTGCTAGCTAAAGCCTTATTAATTACACAAGTGTGTCAATGATGTGAAGTCTAACACATTGGGCGGAATCATCCCAGATTTACACTAAGTGTGGTAGCGGGCGGGAAAAAGAACGTTTTACCCGCCGGCCACAATGGCAGTTTTTCATGCTGTATCGTCCCAATCCTGCTTCATTAATCATACGTTCCTGGGAAACACGCCATTTCGATGGCAGGCAGGCTCACATTTGCCCACCATGCTGTCACCTCGCCGCTTCCTTACGTCGAGTGCCATATTTCAATTGCAGCCTGCTCACACCTCTCAGTGCTTCCAGCCAGGGCTGCAGCACAGAAGACATGGCCCTGAAAGGCAAGAAGACTGCAGCCCCCCAAATCAGTGACACGTCCCTGGAACGCCTTTTGGACATCGTGAAGGCCTGCTGTGATGTCCTCTAACCCCGCTCTGGCTGCAGGAGGTTTAGCAATCTCACTACTCTGGCTTGGAGGTGATGACAATGGTGATCAGTGACAATGCTGCATAGAAGAAGTTGGCCAAAATGCAGAAAGAGGATGAATGATCTCATCTGTGCTGCCAAGGTAAGGCAACCATCTCATCACTCTAAACTCACACACTCAAGCCCATCACACATTCACTGGCAGCTCACTCACTGCCAGCTCAAAGGACATCACCACTCATTCTCTCACACACACCCTCACATCTCCATCTGGCCTCATCTCCTCTGGAGACTGCCTCCTCAGCACTCACCAATTTGAAGCCACTTGCACAGATCAATGTGCCCCCACACATACCCTGGGATACCCCCCTTCCCCAGTACAGCCCTCACTCTATATTCCCTTATCTTGCCTGAGGCAACTTCTCACCCTTCCTCAAGCAAGCCCGAGCCCTGCAGCCTTATGGCTGGTCTGGTAGGTAGAAAGCTGCCTGTGAGCCCCCCTAATGGTGACGTGGTGCTGCCTGTGAAGCCTGGTGTTGATGCCTGCGAATGCTGCCCGAAGCAAGGTAGGTAAACAAACCTCAAAGTTCTAAACGAAGTGCAGGTCGCCAAGTGCATGTCACTTATGTACAATTGTGAAACATGTCGGTGTGCAATCACGCCAAACGTGCTCCGATGATCCAGCGTGGGGGGTATGATTCCAGGGAGCTGGGCTTATAATGATATGCAGATGTTTTACAATGAAGTTCCCGATGTCTGACGGTGGGAAACACGGCCCACCATTGACGGGCAGAGCAGACAATTGCAAATTGGTTTCAAGACGTCATGAAACTGATTTTTGGCTTTCTCGGCATATTGTCCGCTCGTGCCACCAAACACGCCCACCGCCAATGGGCACAGAAAATTCTGCCCTTTGTTACCTCTAGGCTCCTCTATTGTGAACTCCTGTTGGGAGCATGAATATTGATAAATAGAAATCCTAGTCCCAGGATTTGTAACGTCGAAATCTGGAAATCTCAATCAGCAGGCAGGGTTATCAATGACACCCAGACCCAGTATCACAGGCAGCAACTGGGATTGTGACAAACAAAATACGCTCACAATCACATCTCTCACTCCAACTAAACAATAGACAAGGTGATGGAAAGCAAAACAAGCCTAGCATAATATCTTGTAGATTAAGTATGACATTTAAAATCCAACAAGAAAATAAATGTAAATAGTCCCCATGTCTGAAATCAGGATGTTTCAAATTTACACAATTCCATTTGTTAATGAGTATGAAGTTCAAACAAAGGTTAGTTGGAAACTGAAGATGGACTGAGTTAAAGAGCAAGAAATACTATTATCTTGCCGTCAAGCAATCAATACCAGTTGATCTTTCCATAATGTAAAATTAATGTTAAGCTCATTCGTTCAAGTCAAAAATACAAATTATTTATTCGCTTGCTGATTTTTATCTTTCTTTTGCTCCACCTATTGTGAATATGAATGATAGAATGCAAATATCAAAACTTATGTACCTCACATTTCCACAGGGGGCAATCCAGTTAGTTGCCGGCATCAGCTGAGACTAATGGATGTGCTTTATTCTGGAGCCTTCACCCTGAAGAAACTTTGAGACGTGTTTTCTGAAGTTTTTCTTTTTGTCTGCACTTGACTTGAGCTATACTTCATTGCAAAACCCTGAAGGACTGCCAGTGATCTGACAAGGGCAATTAGGGATGGGCAATAAATGCTGGCTTAGCCAGTGATGCCCACATTCTGTAAAAATGAATTTTTAAAAAGTTCAGATAAAAAACACCTTTCATGCCGATGACATATTTGCTAAAAATTACCATAATATCTCATCCTTAGGAACCCTATGCTCTGAGTTCTTTAAGAAGATAATCAAATGAATGGCTTGTGAGTGACAAGGCATATGCTTTTCTGCGACAGATAATGCAATAATTACAATCACAGAAACTAAGGTATGCTATTGCCAGGCTTGATCCAAGTTGTCAAAGAGAGAACACGAGGATCTCACTGAAAAGCCAGGAAGTGCTTTGCACTCTAGAACAAGTTTCCCCATAGTTATAGTTGTCGTGTCTTGCATAACTTTGCTGTTCAAAAAACCTGTGTTATGACCTGTCCCTGGGAGAGGTCCCCCAATTTGTTCAATTGCCGGACAAGATCTCCAATTTGTTATGCTCCCAAATGAGGTACCCCAAGTTGCTATTGTCCTGGGTGAGGAGGGATGAACTGGCTTCCTTTACTTATTCAACCCCCTTGGGGGGGTTGGTCGCAACAAGGTTAATTTAAAATGGATCCCTTCCCCCGTGGATACCTTTTCCCAGTCCAAAGGTATTTATGCTTTAAAAGAAGCCAATTTAACCAGGCTGTTCTTGGGTCAAAGAAAGCGTAAGTTCATTAGTTACCCAACGTGAGAAAAAATAATAAAAACGCAATACACATACACATAGATTAGAAATGAGAAACTGAGTTCAAAAATAAAAGTTAAAAAGATATACGAATCAGTTGTTTTGCCTGTCAGTGAGGAGTAGATGGTGAAACGTTGCGGCCGTTATGTTGGGTGATTCCGGTAGCACTGACATTGGCAGTTGAGCAGTTGGTTTGGAGATTCTTGGTTCTGCAGGTTAGCTGAAAGGAGTTGTCCTATTTCCTTTTCAACTGTGGCTTTGCTGACTTTTAGCTTGCTTCAGGCAATCAGAGGGAGAGACTTTTTTTTTACCTGCAAGTGCAGGGATGCCCAGTTGGAGTTCTTCAACATACCAGAACAGAACACCAGACCAGCACACAGACCTAGAGTTGCAGTGGGCTTTTAACCCCTTTTCTTGTGTATTCCTGGAGGGCAAAACAAACATGTCTTCCGCCCAGAAACTGCTCTCCTTTCAACTCACATCATGTCCACAGTCTGAAATATAACTCACAGCAGGTGTTTTCAGCTGAGATAGTAATCATTATTCCATTATCTCCACAACCACAGGAGATCACAGTTCAGTGCGTATTGTCTCTTTTCCTTTGAAGTGCCTCTGTCTGCAGCAGGCCGTGTCACCTTTTAGGCGTGACATTCTATTCTTTTTGAACTAGTTGGTCAAGTTATCAAGATAGGAATTTTCCAGCAAGTGGTTACCTTACAGTCTCAGCCAGCTTCTGCTTGTATGCCTTTTTTATAAAACATACATGTTTTACTTAAAAGTTTAACATGTCCATAAGTAATTTGGGGCAATGAACTGCTGGTCATGACACCTGGAAATGAATTTGAGTGTGAGTGTCCCTTGTTACTTTGAAGGCAACACAGAGCAGAGCATTGGAGAATGGTCACTCAGAGGACTACCCAGTGATTGCTGGAAGCTGCATCAACATCAATGAAGTGTTTACATCTGTTTAACATTCTCCTTTTGTCTCCATTTCCATAACTTTCATCTTCAAAAATTACAAATCCTTCAATCCATCTTCAACAATACTAACACAAGTTAATATGAACAAATAACTGAGCTTAACATAAATGTACTCTTTCCTGTAGGATTATAATTTCATATGAATAATTGAACATAAAATAAGTTCACATTCTTCTTTTATTGTAGATAACTCAAAAGTCAAAATAAGTGTAGAGGCGGAGGTGGGCTCAGCATGAGCTGGGCAACTCGAACAGGAATAAAAGGTGGGCTGTGAGGCAGGAAGTGGCGGGAGGTGCTGTTTTCATTTGGAGGAGTCATCATTGAGCAGTCAGGTGAGTGCAAACTGTAATAGTTGTCCAACAGGTTGCTGTCACTGTCATTTTCCATAGGAAAATATAATCATTGCTGCTGCCTATTAACATTATAATGAAAGAGGTCACTCAATCAATTTAAGGTTGGAAAAGCGTGAGAAGACACAGCCATGAAGATGGCAGCATCTTGGTACCATCACCTGCTCATGATATTCTGTATTGACCCAGGTTACTATTATGTCTCAGGGCATAACTGATAGACACCATTTGCCACAATCCTTTGCCCCTCCACCTACCCTCTTTCTACCCATCTCTCAGGGTGCGCCCATTCAACTGACCTTTGACCAGGACCACACAGCTGCACAAGTTCATTGCACAACAGTGTGACTCACATTTATGTTAAGCCAACAGGGTAGTGAGTGACTGGAAGTACAGCGTGCCATCTGGGAATGACAAAATCAAAAGCCAGGCTACACTGCATTTGTCCAGACCCATTTCTCCCCACACCCACCCCAACATTAGTCATTGATGAAACAGAGAACTAGGTCCGTGTATGTAAACACTCAAAGGTATGTGAGACCATTCGAAGCTGGATGTCTTATGCGCCTTTTCTATATTTCTCATGCCGGCATGTCTCACTGAAGAGAAAGTGGGGAAGGAGCAGGAAAGGTAGTGCCCCACTTCAGCGCCCAGGACTTCCAGGTCTTGGTGGAGGAGACCCAGACACGGCACATATTATTATAGCCACGTGGCTGCTGGAACCCAACCACAGCAACCAAGAGGGCATGGCAAGAGATCGCTACTGCTGTGAGAGCAGCAAAGGGCCATCAAAGAACATGGGTATGATTTAGGAAGAGGTCTGCATTCCAGCAGGTGCTAAAGGCAGTTGTGGAGGCACTTTTGAACATGGGGCAGAATTTTCCATGCCCACTTGTGTCGGGTGTGCTAGGCGGTATGAGCGGACAATATGGCAAGAAGGCCAGCAATCGGTTTCGCGACGTCATGAAACCAGTTTGCAATCGTCAGCTCAGCCCATCGATAGCAGGCCGCTTTTCCCACCATTGGACGTTGGGAAATTCATTGTAATAGATCAGCATATCATTGTAAGACCAGCCAGCTGGAATCGTCCCCCCAACCTGCCATTGGATCGTCCACCCATGTTGGCATGATTGCATGCTGACATGTTTCACAACAGCATATAATAGGTGTGCGCTTGGCGGGCTGGGGAACTTGGAGGTGAGTGCACAGTAACATTGCGCATCGTTCATCCGGGTCACCTGTTGGACTTCAAGGTTGAGGTGTGTTGGCAGGGGCGGGGGGTTGAAAGTAGTACACAAGTACGCGTGGGGTGCAAGGCAGAGAATCGGCCACGTACTAGGGAAATCTTGTATAAAGTGACCATTCCTCTGCAGCTGAGACAGTTCAGACACAGCCACACTGATACGATTGCAGTCGGGCCTCTCGCTTATCTGCCCACTCAAGCAATGCAGAGGCATCAAAGTGCCATCAAATGCTACAGAGCTTTTCGCCCCTTGGGCACAGATTGCAAACTAATGAGCATTTTAGTGGGCTGCAGAACAGTTGGATGACTGGGCACATTGTACCATCTCTTTGCTAAAGCTGGCCATGGAGCAGTCTCTGGGGGAGGTGCTCACAGCCCCTTGCAATGTCATCATTCTGATTTGGACCAGACTCCCCCATGATTCAAGCTAACAGTGCAGCCTAGCAGTGTGGGTTAGGAGAATACCTGCACCTGAGCTGAGAGCACAGCCTGCAGTCCAATGGGCAAAGCTGCTGCCAGTCGGTCAGATGGAGTGGGGCGGAGGTGGGTGGGGTTTCGGGCAGCCATGCAGCCTGCTGAACTCTGGTCACCCAAGTGATGGCCAGCACCCACCAGGATGGGTTAAGGGGCCTTCAAACTTAACCAAGAGAGGTTCTTAGTACACCCAAGCTAACCCATGTGTCTCTCTCTTTCATCCTGCAGGAGGAGTATATCACCATGGAGCCTGGTGAAGTAGCTGTATACCTTGTGGCGTACAGAGAGCGGAGACGACGGAGAAGAAAGCGATGGAGGTGCCTGGCTGCACAGAGGGAGGAGCAGCACCCTTAGGAGGAAGGGGCAGCTGGGGCTCTGCACACACTGCTGAAGAGCCACGGTGAGACATCGTTGGTAGGTGCCTTGCTAGACCCAGGGTCTATAGACACTGCCTTTCATTCCTACAGTTGACTGACAACCAGTATCACCAAAGACTGCACATGTCTAGGGAACTGATTGGTCACATCTGCCAGCTACTGCAGGATTTGGCACCACGGGGAGATGGAGGGCATCCACTGCCAATGGCCGTGGAAATGACAGCGGTGCTCGATTTCTATGCCAGTGGCTCCTTTCAGGGCTCCACAGGTGACCTCTGTGGGATACCACAAGTGTCCACCCACAAATACATCCATGAGGTCACGGATACCAACTTCACAGGGGCACATACTTTGTGAATTTCACCCGGGACCAAGAGAGCCCGGATGCAAGAGCAATTGGATTTGCCCAGATCTCAGTTTTCCCACAGGTGCAGGGTGGCATTGACTGCACTCACGTGGCTCTCAGATCTCCGTCGCAACAAGGGGTCAACTATGTCAACTACAAGGGCTTCCATTCACTACATGTGCATCTGGTGTGCGACCACCACAAACGCATCCTGCAGGTCTGCGCACGGTTTCCAGGGAGTGTCCACAACTCCTACATTTTCAGTTGGTCTCAGATCCCTGACGTCTTCCAGGGTCCACAGAGGCTGCAGGGTTGGCTCCCCGGGGACAAGAGCTACCCACAGAGGACGTGGCTGTTGACTCCCGTGCGGTGACCTCAGACTGCAGCAGAGAGACGGTATAACGAGGCTCATACTGCAACCCACAACTTGGTGGAGCAAACCATCGGGATTCTGAAAATGAGGATCCAGTGCCTGGACTGGTCTGGTGGAGCCCTGCAATATAATCCACAGGGGGTGTCACACATTATCATTGCCTGCTGCACCCTTTACAAACCGGCGCTGCAACAGGGAGAGGAGCTGGCTGAGGAGGAGATGCAGGAGCTGGAAGTCTCCTCCAATGAGGAGGACGTCGACGGTGATGAGCATGAGGAGGTGCTCGAAGATTACAATGACGGCTCGCAATGGCCAGGCAAGGCTTGTACGCTCAGGAGGCCCTCATAGCTGCTAGATTTGTGGAGGATAATGACGACATGCAGTGAGGAGGCATCATGGATCCTCACATTGCTTCTTGAACATTTGACTCCGGTCTGTCTTGTGGCATCGCACATACCCTCTGTGAGAATGCTCCTGTCATTGAGATGCAGTGGAGGCCCTAATAGTCTCTCATTGCAGGAGGATGATGACAACATGCAGTGAGGACACTCCATAGATCTTCACATAGCCTCTGAGAATGTCTGACTCCTGTCTGTCCGAGGGCAGCCCACCTCAAAGATGCTGAGAGCACACACACAGAATGATGGAACACAGTGACGCCTGCCCACTACATTCTGGCAGCAATGACAAGTCTGGTCGAGGTGCAGGCATCAGTAAAGTGTCCAGGGAGTATGAGGCATCTCTTTGGCCTGAAGGCTGCACAAAGCACAGGGAAGAGGCCCTGACTGAGACACCAGCCTTTTATCTTGTGCAGAAAGGTTTCACATCTGAGTAACAAGAACACTGTTCATCAGAACAAGGAGCCATAGGCAGGGAGATATTCTTGGGAGTTTATTGACAATAGTGAACGGTATGTACAAGTGATCAACACCCGTGCCCAGACTGTGCAATTACATCTTCTTAACTTTCCTAACCCTGCCGCTATATCTTGGTGCTCCCCGGACATTGACAGCGGAGGTGGAGCCAGCCTGCTGACTGCTATGCCCTGTCTTTGATGACCTTGACGGGCATCCTCTGGAGGGCCGAGACCTGGAGGGCTTCAACCTGCTTTCAGGGTCCTATTGTGTGTCAGTGTCACCCTCCTCGACCTGTGGAGCTGGAGCTGCTGAGGCCACAGGAAGAAGGGATTCGGATGGGCTGGACACTCCCAGAGTCACCTGGATGGATGGCCCTGGAGGATATACATGCTGATCCTCCTCCCTATGGGTGCCCTTGGCTGACTCCTTGAGGAGTAGGGGTAGCTGGAGTGAGATTGGGCTGCCCCACACCCCGCCTCGCATACACATTGTTGGAGGCCAGCTATGGCATCAGCAATGGAGTTCAGCCCGCGCAGCTGTGCAGGACCGATGTCCTGGAGCAAGGACTCCATGATGGCTGTCATCCTACCAGTGTTGACCTCGGGGCGTTGGCAAGCCGGCGCTATGGCCTCAGCCTGAATGTGGATGGACTCCTTCATCGTTCCTTGCAATCTGAGGAGTGCAGTGGACATCCCTTCCTGATGTTCCCGAACTTGCCTTTGCAGCTCCAGCAACTGTGATATGACCGAGTCCAGAGGCTCGACAACTGACTCGAACTCAGCAAATTTCTGGCCTCCAGCAGTCCTTCAAATGCCGGACACCTGGGAAGTCCCTGCTGCTGCCTGCTGTGGATCAGAAAGTGTGATGTGCTCACCAGATTGTGATCCCAGAGCTACTCTAAAGCTGGGTCCCACCGAGGTGTGTGTCTCTGCGCTGGTGGGGAGTGTGGGTGAGCACTGTCACGGGACTTCAGGGAGGGTTCCAGCAGGTTCCTCTTCTGAGCTTGATGTCAGGCATTCCTCTACCAGTCTGTGACCTCTCCCTCTTGTTGGATGCCAGTTTGTCCTGCATGAATACAGGTGAAGAGAGTATAAGCAGGATGCCTGCCAGGCCAGATGATAAGTATATCTGGCATGTGTGGGCGGTGAGTGGTCCCATGGACGGGACGAGGACAATGAAGGTGTGAGTGAGAGGTGATGTCCCTTGAACTGGCAGTGAGTGAGGGCCCTGTCCTCTGGTGGGTTTGTGAGTGTGAGAATTGAGAGTGATGAGAATGGTGACTTACCCTAGCAGAATGAAAGAGATAATTTATCCTCTTGCGGCACTAGGTGGCTGTTCTCTTTTGCAGGGCGTTGACCACCACCTCCCAAGCCGGACTGGTGATGTTGCAGCCCATCCTGTGGCCAGAGCGGGTTAGAGGACATCACAGTGAGCCTCCACTGCATCTGAAAGGAACTTGAGGGACCTGTCATTGAACCTGGGGGCTGCAGTCTTTTTGCCTTTCGGGGCCATGTCTTCCATGCAGCAGTCCTGGGCTGGAAGCACTGAGAGGTATGCGCGTGGCTGCACTTTAAATATGGCGCCCAATGAGGTGATGGCATGGTGGGCGAATGAGAGCCCGCCCGACATGGAAATGGCGTGTTTCCAGGAATGCATAACTAATAAGGTGGGTTTGGGACGATATGGCGTGAAAAGCCGCCATTGTGTCTGACGGGTAAAATGTATTTGTCCCACCCCCTACCACACAGTGCCAATCTCAGATGATTCCGCCCATGGTGTTAGTGTGGAGGTGATGTTGTCAGTTCACTGAGCACAAGGGAATGTTGGCATAAGAGCGAGTGTGAAGGTTGGGTTGCATGATAAGGGCAGCCCGATTATGGTTAAATTCAATGGCTTGCATCAAAACATGCTCCTACAACGTAAAGGGCTATATTTCATTAGCTCCTTTTGTGTCTCACACAGCTACCAGCGCTGCTTGCTCACCCCCTCCGGGCCATCTCATTACTCGGGCATCAGGAGGAGGAAGAAATGTCTGAGGAGGCAACATCACATCTGACTAGCTAACACTCTGCCAACAGATACTAGCACATCGGAGCATTTTAGCACACATCTAGAGCAGGTGGTGAAGGACACTGCACCAGTGTGCAGGGGGAAGTGTCAGAGTCATCTGTGCAGTCTCCCTCGGAGGAGCAAGGAAAGTCACAATGATGCTCCAGGGGGCAAGGACACCTCAGGAGTCCATCTTGGGGCACAATATTTCGAGCATCAGCAGCAGATGTGAGGACATCTGGCAGAGTCCCTTGAGGAAATGTGATCTCACGCACTGTGAGTGGAGGAGCCCATGGCAGTAGTGAGCTCTACCTTGTTTCAGGGGCTCAACCACATATGCTACAAACATGAGGGACACGTGCAGGTTTACCCGGAGTGGATGCAAGAGCAATGTCACTCCCTGCAAGGAGCGCAAGGCTCAACCAGTAACCTGGGTCAGTCCATTCAGAGTATGAGCGCTGACATCCCTGAAATACATGAGGAGCTGCGTTCCCTTAACTGTACATTCACACTGGTGGCAGAGGGTTACTGGAGTGGATGACTGCACCCCAGAAGTCAGCCCCAGCTGACCCATCTGAAAGCCAACCTCAGGCTGTGGAGGTTAGTGAGGAGCATGAAGGTACTGAGAGCATCTCAGCGCACTCATCTTCTTCTAAGGCTGTGGAGGCCAGGTCATTGAGTGTATTTAAGACCGAGATAGATAGGTTCTTAATTGGTAAGGGGATCAAAGGTTACGGGGAGAAGGCGGGAGAATGGGGTTGAAAAACTTATCAGCCATGATTGAATGGCGGAGCAGACTCGATGGGCCGAATGGCCTAATTTCTGCTCCTATGTCGTTTGGTCTTATGGTTTTCTAACTCCAAAGCCCCTTCGCTAGAGCCCTCATCTGCTCCACATGTGTCAGTGATGACGGCTGCCCCTTCAGAAATGCAGAGGCCACAGTCTGAGGTAGGTCCCCAACTAGTCCCTGCATAACAAGACCGGCCACTATGCTCCTCAATGCCATATAGGATAACAGTTGAGCAGCCTGCCTTCACTGCTCCAAGGAAACATGGGGGGCACATCATAGGAGCATTTGTGAACGCAGGGTACCATCTCGCCTTGATCACTCATGGGTTCACTGTGGTGACACTACTGTACATATCAAAATTACACACCTTTTTAATACATAACACTACACTGAAAAATCTCAGTTTTTGCACACTAAAACCCTCAATGTGAATGTTAACAGAATGAAAGCAGTTCTTACCAGTGGCACTGAAGACTGCATGATGAAGTCCATCTCTCACTGACACCATCGGGAGTAAGGATATGCCCATGCATGTCCAGCAGTGGAAGGCTGTTTCCTTCTCCAAACCTTGAGATACATTGTCATGCAGCAAAGGTTCCGGGTTGAGACTGAGGTAAAGTCATGCCCAGAGTTCCACTCAAACTAATTTGCATAAGTCTAAATGTAAAATCTCCCGTGAATCAACACAATCGCATGGTGTTATTGAACACAATTGATTATTGACTTGAACGTGGCAAATGGTGCTTCAAGATTACTGAATTAAAATAATTTAAACTGAGAATGTGTTCAGGTAATTGTGCAAACAAGCTAATCAGTGGTTTCAATTGATTGCTGTTCTTTTTTATTCAGTCACGGGATGTGGACTTCGCTTCCTGCGCCAGCATTTATTGCCCATCCCTAGTTGCCCTTGAGAAGGTGGTGGTGAGCTGCCTTCTTTAACTGCAGCAGTCCATGTGGTGTAGGTACACCCACAGTGCTGTTAGGGAGTGAGTTCCAGGATTTTGACCCAGCGATAGTGAAGGAACGGCGATATATTTCCAAGTCAGGGTGGTGAGTAGCTTGGTGGGGAACTTCTAGGTGGTGGTGTTCCCATGTATCTGCTGCCCTTAAGCTTCTAGATGGCAGTGGTCATGGGTTTGGAAGGTGCTGTCGAAGAAGCCTTGGTGAATTCCTGCAGTGCATCTTGTAGATGGTAGACACAGCTGCTACTGTGCGTCGGTGGTGGAGGGAATGAATGTTTGTGGATGTGGTGCCAATCAAGTGGGCTGCTTTATACTGGATCATTTCCCCCTGAAACCCATTGGCTCCAGTTTTGCTAGGGCTCCTTGATGCCACACTCGGTCAAATTCTGCCTTGATGTCAAGGGCAGTTACTCTCATCTCACCCCGGGAGTTGAGCTCTTTTGTCCATGTTTGAACTAAGGCTGTAATGAGGTCAGGAGCTGAGTTGCCCTGGGAGAACCCAAACTGTGCATCAGTAAGCAAATTATTGCTAAACAAGTGCCACTTGATAGCACTGTTGATAACCCCTTCCGTTACTTTATTGATGATCGAGAGTAGACTGATGGGGGCGGTATTGGCTCGGTTGGATTTATCCTGCTTTTTGTGTACAGGATATGCCTGGGCAATTTTCCACATAGCCAGGTAGATGCCAGTGCTGTCACTGTACTGGAACAGCTTGGCGAGGGGTGCAGCAAGTTTTGGAGCACAATTCTTCAATACTAATGCTGGAATATTGTCAGGGCCCATAGCCTTTGCAGTATCCAGTGCCTTCAGCCATTTCTTGATATCATGCGGAGTGAATCGAATTGGCTGAAGACTGGCATCTGTGATGCTGGGGACTTCCAGAAGAGGCCGAGATGGATCATCCACTCGGCACTTCTGGCTGAAGATTGTAGCAAATGTTTCAGCCTTATCTTTTGCACTGATGTACTAAGCTCATCCATCATTGAGGATGGGGACATTTGTGGAGCCTCCTACTCCAGTGAGTTGTTTAATAGTCCACCACCATTCACGACTGGATGTGGCAGGACTGCAGAGCTTAGATCTGATCCGTTGGTTGTGGGATCGCTTAGCTCTGTCTATCACTTGCTGCTTATGCTGTTTGGCATGCAGGTTGTCCTGCGTTGTAGCTTCCCCAGGTTGACACCTCATTTTTAGGTATGCCTGGGGCTGCCCCTGGCATGCCCTCCTGCATTCTTCATTGAACCAGGGTTGATCCCCTGGCTTAATGGTAATGGTAAAGTGGGGGATATGCTGGGCCATGAGGTTACAGATTGTGTTTGAGTACAATTCTACTGCTGCTGATGACCAACAGCGCCTCATGCATGCCCAGTCTTGAATTGCGAGATCTGTTCAAAATCTATCCCATTTAGCATGGCGGTAGTGCCACACAACACAATTGAGGGTATCCTCAGTGTGAAGATGGGGCTTTGCCAAATTTGCACTAAGTGCGGTAGCGGGTGTGAATAAAGTTGTTTTACCTGCTGGCCGCAATGGCGGGTTGTTGCGCCATATCATCCACTTCCAAGCGCATCCGGCCTCATTAATAATGCATTCACGGGAAACACGCCGGATCACTGGTTTGCGGGCTCGGATTTGCCTGCCATGCCGTGACCTCAGCGCTTCCTCGCTCCGGGCACCATATTTGAAGCACACCAGTGTGCAGCCTACTTCATGTCTACCGACCAGGAATGCTCCAAGTGACAGGTGGCCCCAAAAGAAAAGAAGACGGCAGCTCCCAAATTTAGTGAAGCCTCTCCGGGACGCCTGCTGGACACAATGGAAGGTCGCCAAAATGTCCTCTACCCCCGCTCTGGCCCCAGGAGGTCCACAAGAGTCACTCATCAGCCTGGAAGGCCATGGCAGTGGCAGTTGGGCCACCAGAGCCACCAGGAGGTCAGCCATCCAGTGCAGGAAGAGGACGAATGGTCTCATCCGTTCTGCCAGGATAAAGCAACCACCTCATCACTCTCAACTCACACATTCACAAACCCATCACACATCCACAGGGATATCACTCCTCAAGGGGCAACACCACAAACTCTGATACACTCATCCTATCCATGGCTCCACTCACCGCACAAACATTCCACGCAGTGCCATGCGTCCTGCTCACACTCTCTCCATCTGTTTTCATGCAGGAGAAGCTAGCTCACAACAGCAGGGAGAGGTCCCAGACCAGGGTGGGGTGGCCTACATTAGGGCCTTCACTCACTTGGAGGAGCATGACATTGCACTGACTGGTGAAGATATGGGTTGTGTCTGTGGCGACGATGAGGTTGACTCTGCACACCCACATGAGGATCCTGCACCACATCATCCCTCTCTCAATGCAATTTTGCATGCTCGCTCTCTCTCCTGCTTCTGACTCTGCTGCCATACACTAATTATCTCTACTTTGGTTCACAGGAAGATCTGCCATGCGACTGACGCCCTATGTCAGCCAGTCCCTCTACTCCATCCAGGTCCTCACCTCCATCCAGGTCCTCACCTCCAGCAAAGAGGGCACCTCCTCCACCGAAGAGCTGGAAATAATCAGTCTGGACGACCCATCACAGCACTTACCCACACCCTCCACCAATGCAATGATACACACCTTGGTGGGACTTAGATCTACAGCAAGCTCAGGTTCACAATCTGACAGTCACCGCACAGACATGCGTCCAAAGCAGTTGGAGGCAGGTTTAGCCAAGGTCCCCGGCATTCGGAGGACTGCTGGGGAAGGGGCATGTGTGAGGCCCGAGTCAGATGGTGAGCCTCTAGATTCCACCTTCCAACTCATCGTGAACAGTCGGCAGAAGGCGGGGAACATCACACAGGGCCCTCGGGCACCCGAAGCGAGGAGGAGCGGATGATGTGGTGCAGGATCCTCATGTGGGTGTTCACAGTCAACCTCATTGTCGCCGCAGATGCAACCCACGTCTTCACCAGTCAGTGCAATGACACCCCTGGGTCATCCACTCGGGAATCTTGGAGGCTGTCCACTCCCTCCGAGTCCTCTTTGCCTGTGATCCCCTCAGCTTCATTTTCTGTCACTGTAGAGGGAGCAGCTGGCCCACAGGAGGACAGCCAAAGCAAGCCGGGACCTTAAAAGTCTCAACTCTCTAGCAGGCGCACGCCAAAGTCATCAGAGGCAACAGGGCCAACCATTGCACAGGCTGTCTCCACCCCTGCTGAGGGTGTCAGGGCAGCACTTAGTAGAAGTGTTAGGCCTAGAAAAGTTAAGAAATTCTGATCACAAGTGGTTGCACGTCTGAACACATTTTGTGACTTTATAATCTGAAAATATAATCACTTTCACTGAATAATGTGTAATGTTGTCTTTCAGCTTCATTGACAGGCTTTGGGAGTTCTCCCACTGCATCCCCCCCACCCCCCACTAGCAGTTCAGCTGCATGCAGCGGGGCCACGAGTGATTCTGGAGGGGGAAGTGTGTGCATGGCAGGGCCTTTTGGAGTCTCATGCAAGCACTCTCCCATGCAAGCAAAGCATTCATCCATCGCACTCATCTCACTGTCCTGAATAGTTTCAATGCTGCCTGCTGGGGTTCACTTTCAGTTGTCTATCTGAGCTGACCTGCATCTCCGCCCACCCACTGATCGCACTCCCATACAGCACCTGTGTCCGTCCAACATGAGGCTCCGCTCACTTTCAATTTCAACAACCATGGTCGTGGTCAAATATATTGTTAGCTCCCCTGTCCTACCCCTCCCGCAGTCTCCCATGAACTATCCCCCATCATTGACGACCCCCGCCGCATCACCTTCCAGCTCCCCACTGTCACCTGCCAACCCGAACCCTTGACACACCAGGATGTCCAGGTGAACGTGCACATTCCCTACCTTCCTGAGAGTCCCACCCCCATCCACATTGACCTCCCTGACCTCTTCCTTCCCACCCCCAGGGTCCGGGACTGCCTCTGAGTTCCCACCAACCACCCTCGCTGTCCCTTCAACGCTACCGTCACACCTTCACTCTCCCAACCTACTGGCTCCCTCGGCCCCTTCTCACACTCCCCATTTCCTCCTGCCACACCCAGGAGGCTGTGATTGACTCCACAGGCCCCTCCCTTGCACATTCATCTGGACATCCCTCCCCTTACTCCCTCCTCCTCCTGGACACCTTTGCTCTTCCAAACTCCCCCCTCCCCCCGTACTCCCTTTAACCCCTCGCAACCTCACCCTCCCCGACACCTTCGTTCCCCCTGCTCCCAACCTCACCCTGCCCAACACCTTCATCACCCCCCATCCCAATCTCACCCACCCAGTATACCTTCCTCTCTCCCAGTCACACTTAGACCTTCGCCTCCAACCCCTCCTCCACCCGTTGCATCTTCCTCTCCCACTCACAACTAGACCTTCCTCTTCCCCCCACCCCCGTCGATCATCTGTAGCAGCCCATGGCCAAGACCGTGATGTTCTGAAACAGCATCAATGGAGACCTCTCACCTTCCGTGAGCTGCTTCACGGTGGAGGCATGTGTATGAGGATCCACCCAACATGCGATGTACGTTTTCTTCCAGGGTCCGGTAGCTGTACGACTCCAGCATCATCCTCTGCTCGGATGTCTGCAACCTGAACAAGGTCCTAAAGATAAGACCTGACTTCTGCACATTGAAATTGTCCACTTGTGTTCTGGGCCAGCCTATTTGACAGCCAAAAAGAAACTATCCACTCATTCTAATCTCACTTTCCAGCACCTGGTCCATAGCCTTGCAGGTTACAGCACTTCAGGTGCAGATCCAGGTACCTTTTAAATCGTTGAGCGTTTCGACCTCAACCACCAACTTAGGCAGTGAATTCCCGACACCCACTACCCTCTGGGTGAAAAAGTTTCCTCATGTCCCCTCTAATCCTTCTACCAATCACCTGAAATCTATGTCCATGGTAACTGACCCCTCAGCTAGTGGAAACTAGTCTTTCCTGTCCACCCTATTTAGGTCCCTTATAATTTTGTACACCTCAATTAGGTCACCCCTTAGCCTCCTCTGTTCTAAGGAAAACAACACTACCCTATCCAATTTCTCCTCATAGCTGCAATTTTCAAGCCCTGGCAACATTCTTGTAAAATTTCTTCTGCACTCTCTCCACAGCAATTATGCCCTTTCTATACTGTGGTAACCAGAACTGTAATCAAAATTCCAACTGTGGCTTAACCAGTTCCATCGTTACATCCCAGCTTTTGTATTCATACCTCGCCCAATAAAGGAAAGTATTCCATATGCTTTCTTGACCACCTCGTCCCCGTCCTGCCACTTTCAAGGACTTGTGGACATGCACTCCAAGGTCTCTCCCACTTACTCAAGCCTTCTCAATAACTTCCCATTTATTGAGTATTCCCTTCCATTTTTGTCCACCCTAAATACATTACCTCACACCTTTCCAGATTGAATTCCATTTGCCATTTCTCCACCCACTCAAACAAACCATTGATACCATTCTGGAGTCGACAACTATCCTCTTCACTATCAACTACATGGACAATTTTTGAGTCATCTGTAAATTTCCCAATCATGCCTCCCACATTTAAGCCTTTGACAAGGTCCCTCATGGCAGACTGGTACAGAAGGTGAAGTCGCACGGGATCAGAGGTGAGCTGGCAGGATGGATACAGAATTGGCTTGGTCATAGAAGACAGAGGGCAGCAGTGGAAGGATGCTTTTCTGAATGGAGAGCTGTGACTAATGGAGTTCCGCAGGGATCAGTGCTGGGACCTTTGCTGTTTGTGGTATACATAAATGATTTGGAAGAAAATGTAACTGGGCTAATTAGTAAGTTTGCAGACGACACCAAGGTTGGAGGAGTTGCAGATAGTGAAGAGGATTGTCAAAGGATACAACGGTATATAGATCGGTTGGAGACTTGGGCGGAGAAATGGCAGATGGAGTTTAATCTGGACAAATGCGAGGTAATGCATTTTGGAAGGTCTAATACAGGCAGGAATTACACAGTAAATGGCAGAACCCTTAAGTGCATCGACGGGCAGAGGGATCTGGGTGTATAGGTCCACAGGTCTCTGAAAGTGGCAACGCAGGTGGATAAGGTAGTCAGGAAGGCATATGGCATGCTTGCCTTCAGTGGCAGGGGTACTGAGTATAAAAGCTGGGAAGTCATGCTACAGCTGTATAGAACCTTGGTTAGGCCACACTTGGAATATTGCGTGCAATTCTGGTCACCACATTACCAGAAGGATATGGAGGCATTGGAGAGGGTGCAGAGGAGGTTTACCAGGATGCTGCCTGATCTGGAGGTTATTAACTATGAGGAGAGGTTGGAGAAACTCGGATTGTTCTCACTAGAGCGACGGAGATTGAGGGGCGACTCGATAGAAGTTTACAAAATTATGAGTGGCATGGACAGAGTAGATAGTCAGAAGCTTTTTCCCAGGGTGTAAGAGTCAATTACTAAGGGACATAGATTTAAGGTGAGAGGAGAAAACTATAAAGGTGATGTGCGGGGCAAGTTTTTTACGCAGAGGGTAGTAAGTGTCTGGAATTCGCTGCCAGAGGAGGTGGTGGAAACAGGTACAATTGTGGTGTTTAAGAGGCAGCTTGACAAATACATGAATAGGATGGAAATAGAGGGATACGGACCCCGGAAGTGCAAAATGTTTTAGTTGACGGGCAATATAATCGGCACAGGCTTGGAGGGCCGAAGGGCCTGTTCCTGTGCTGTACTTTTCTTTGTTCTTTGTTCTAAATCATTAATATATACAACAAACAGCAAGGACCCCAGCACTGAGCCCTGTGGAACACCACTGAAAACGGTTTTCCATTCACAAAAACATCCATCAGCCGTTACCCTTTGTTTCCTGTCACTGGGCCAATTTTGGATCCAACCTACCACCTTCCCTTGTATCCCAACTCATCCTCAAAGCTGCCTTTGGCAATTTGATTTGGGTTTTGATCCATGGGGCACTGGAGAAAAAGGAAGCTGTACCATTGGGATGGCCCTTCACTTGAACTAGGCTGAGACCAGTGTCCTTACGAATCTTATAACTAGGGCTCTCGAGAGGGCTTTGAACAAGATTGTAAGACTGAGGTTTCACGTGAAGGGAGATCTAGAAATTAATAAGAAAGGACAAGGCAATAGGGCAGGGTGATAATATGGGCAATCATAACCAGAGTGTGACAGGAAGGAACAGAGTGCAGAAACATAACAGTGCACCAGCAAATTGTAAAAATACAGAATTAAGGACTCTTTATCTAAATGCATGCAGCATTCAGAACAAGGCAGATGAATTGATAACACAAAGAGAAATAAATTGGTATGATATAATAGTCATCACAGAGATGTTGTTGCAAAATGACTGAGGCTGGGACCTGAATATTCAAGGGTATTTGACATTTCAGCAAAAACAGGAAGAAAGGAAAAGGAGGTGAGGTGGCTCTGTTAATAAAGAATGAGATCTGTACAGTAGTGAGAAATGATCTTGGCTCAAAAGATCAAGATGTAGAATCAGTTTGGGTGGGCATAAGAAATAGCAAGGGGAGGAACTGACTGCTGGGAGAAGCTTATAGGCCCCCTAAAAGTAGCTACACCGCAGGACATAGTATAAACTAAGAAATAATGGGGACTTGTAAGAAGGGTACTGCAATAATCATGGGCAATGAAACAAAAGCCATTTTTCCCACCCCAATCTTTGAGCCACCTATCCAACTCTTTAATCTTATTTACCCTATGCCAACTTGCTTGTGGCTCAGGTAGAAATCCAGAGATTATTACCTTTGTGGTTAGTTCCAGAATGTACTCTATGAGCTCATCCTCAGGGCTGCCTTTAGCACTTTGATTCGTCCAATCTAAATGAAGTTTAAAATTGCCCACAGGCTGCATGAACCTCAAACCAGTTGGACAAGAGCAAGGGTGGAGGCTCCTCTGGTGTTGCCTTCTGGATCCCATGCCCGCTCACTTGTAGTCACATCCTTCTGCCCTTACCACAGACCAAATCTGAAGTACGTAAGCTAAGGGGTGTGACTGCTTCCTGGAACAAAGTACCTCTGTAACTTTCATCCTTTCTGATGCATCACTTCATTAACTCTGAGCCGAAGTTCCTCAAGCTGCAGACACTTGTTGAAAATGGTCCTGGATTTAATTCACATACATTTTAAATTCTACAATCTTTTGTGCTACTTCAGTCAATTCCATCTAGATTGGGCTAATATCTGGATGGAACACATGCAGAAACTCCAAACCCTTAGGTTTAACTTGAGTCAGGTGCAATTCTGCTGTAAATATTGGAATCTCTTGGACAGAAGTTTATGCCCTCATTATCCCATAATTTGGACCGCTTTGGGGGCAGGCACGTCTGCTGCAAGTACCTAGAGCCAAAGAAATTTAGCATTTATTTTAAAACAGTGGGTAGGGTGACATACTCCTCAATTTCCATCCTTCCATGTCAAAGTAGCACAACTTCTGCCCCTAAACTTTGTAGAATTTCAGGCCCCTTATGTACTGTGACTTATTTTAAAAGGACAATCATCAAACCAAAACTAGACAGAAATACTGGTTGGAAAGATCACATTAGCTTTCCCAAGGAGAGAGAACAGGTTTTCTTCTGCGCTGACCTCTCTGTGACTTTTATGTCATCAGTGGGCTTGTTGCTAAGAAAACTCAGCTCATCATTTTGTTACATTATTGTCTCCTTTTTGTACTCGTCAGTGTTGCCAATGTGCCTCTCATGAGGATCAAACCTGTATTTATTCCTGATGTGACATTGCCACATTCCTCTGACCTGTTTTGCTGCCTGCTAGTCTCATGGTGTTTTCACCTACTGTTCCTATCTCCAACATTTCTGACTTAATGAAGCTAGAAAATATCATGATTTAAGAGATGATTGCTTACCATTTGCACTCATCAAAGTAATTGTGCTGGCAGTCATCATCATCATCTTTCTGATCTCTACATTCAAATTGGTATAACAGTTTGCTGCTAGGTTTCCTAACAAAAAAAGATGGCCAATGTTTGAGTGACCATATTGAGAATTACAGAAAATAATGTTTGATTACTGTTTTTTTGTCCAATATATTTGAAACTGAACATTTTGCTTCAAGCTGGCATATTTTCACTGCCAAAAATGGATACTGAACACGGGCTATTGAAAACCTGGAATAGTTACACACATATAAGAAGGCATATGGAATCCTTTCATTCATTAGCTGAGGCATAGAATATAAGAGCAGAGACGTTATGCTTGAACTATATAAAACATTAGTTAGGCTACAACTTGAGTGCTGTGTGCAGTTCCGGTCATCTCATCATAGAAAGGATGCTATTGCACTAGAGAGGGTACAGAGGAGATTTATGAGGGTGATACCACGATTGGAAAATTGCAGCTATGAGGAGAGATTGGATAGAATTTATAACAAAGAAGGAAGCCATTCAGTTCAAAGTGCAAGTTACTATAGTTACAGTTCCGCAGGTACATACCTCCAATCCTCATACCTTGAATTGTCCCATGTCATTTTCTCTTATTCAAAAGAAATCTATTTATCTTTGGAATCATACTGCTGCCACTTGTAGTCTAATTCAATATCATAGGAAAATGGGCCAGGGATTATGGTACACAATTAAACTGTGCCAGTGTATTGCAATGTCAGCAGCAGGTAGAATCTATGCTGCCTGCTGATTGAGCTGATTGCTGCGTGAAGACAGTGCTGCCCATGCTGCTGATAAGCTGCTTGAGGAGATAGCTCAATATGGCAAGAGCAGAATGCTACTTTAAGGGAGCTAGCACCTTTTATAAAGGGAGGTGGATTGTGACTGCAATTGGAAATGCAACTTTGACTTATATCTTGAAGAATGAGAGAATATGGCAGAAAATATGTATAAAGATTTTCTGATATTGCTCTGGAGGCCATGGTACAGGAGGTGGAATATCCAGGAAGCCTTCACGGTACATGATGGCAAGGCAGTGAGAAGACGTCACAGGGGAAGTAAATGCCTGGTGTATGGCTCCACCCACCTGAATGCAATTTCACCAGAAGTGGCAGCCCAGGCTGTGTGCAGTCCCCCCAATTAAAACTCAGCAGTCTTCCAGGTCCCAAGATCCACCCAGTAGGGAAATAACTTGTAGGCGCACTAGGATAGGGGAAGGCATACAAAAGCTAGGCACGAAGGGAATGCAAAAGAGTGATTCATTTCATTTTGTATGCATTATGCAATGTTTAATTGCTAAGTTTGGATTTTATTTTACATTTGGCACTGAGTATTATGTCCGTAGTAAAAGAATAATGCAGCAGGGAAGGAGGGTATTTGGCTCATCATGCTAATGTCAATCTGGCAAAGGAGGCAAGAATAATTGTTGATAGAAAGAAGACCATCGGATGATTATTGAGAGATAAAAGGTAAGGAGTGTGGGACTAATAATGATTTGACAGATCAATTTGAGGTTGGTGAAAGCTCTTCTAAATGAGCTGATCTTGTACAACCCCGCCAGAAAAAGGCTATCTAGATTATAGCCTCTCTTTCTACTCCCTTTCATACTTATCCTGGCAGGTAGTGGCAAGGGTTGCTCCCTCATGATGCTTCATTGTGTAGCATGCAGTATACAACCACAAATATGGATACCTGCTCAGCTAAGTATTGCAGAGCTCATCCTGAATGGTCCAGGCAGTGGAAACATTGTACTCCAGAGGTTCTATATGGCAGCATGGCTCTCATTGTGCTCCTGCTGTGCGGGTATATGTGAACTCCTGACTGAGTCATGAGCCATGTCAGGTGGGGATAACCCTTGTCACCCAATAGCAGGCCTGTATTTTGAAGGGTTGGTTGGAATTTGCCACAAAATGATGGAGTCGTGACTGCTGCCAGGAAAGCAGGCACAACCCTGCATAATACAATGCCTGTTATTGCAAAACCAACTGTACATTAAGGTAATGGAATACCTTTCTAGTGATGGAGAGTTCTCATGGGGAGTATGTATCACAATGTACTAGCAATCATGGCATCTTGCAGCATGGTGAAGCTGGCAATGCAGGTAAAGCCTTGTGCAAGATTTTTGTGCGGGCTTCTGAACCCCACCATCAGACTCAAATGGAGGTCAGAAGCCTGCATCATGTGGGAAACAGTCACTCACCTGTGATTTTCCCCAAATTAGGTAACTAATGGCCAGAGGGCGGGCTTGCTTCTAATTAAGGACAGAGGGCAGGTTCTCAAAGCTGAAGGGCCAATTGGAGGGCCTCCAGTTTGAAAGCAGCAGCAGGATGGCATGTAAATGAGGGAGAGGATGCTCCAAAATGGAGGTGCCCTCTCACCAACATTTTCAGAGTTATAGTAAAAAATAGAATCAGCAGCTTGTTCACCATTTTGGGATGGGAGCCCCTCCATAGGTCAGCCTGCAGCTGTCAAGTCTGGATATAACACAATTCTTGGGCTGAACAACTTCTTGCTTTCTGTTCACCACAATATCAGCACTCAATGCTTTCCTTTTAAAAATGGCGAATTCTACAGATGTTAGCAGCCCTCCACTACCTCATCCATGTGACTATCAGTTATTTTGGGCAGTGAATGCCAGTAAGCTATTGGTCAGAGAGGGGCATTACAGCCAAGTTGCACTGTATCCTCTCCCAGCATCAAAGCATGGACACAATTCAGCAGGGAAACCTGACTAACTTAACCCTCCCTAGAATAGGACATGCAAGCCAATTGTAGTGCCCCCATCATGACCCCAGCTAAAATCAGCTTACTCAGCATAGAGCTTCCAAAGCTTCACTGGGCTATTATGCCCTGAACCAGCGGTCTGCAAGGAAAGTGATAGCGCCTGTTTCTTTCAGGCCTGCTCCAAGTTGTTGCTTCCTTTCTCTGGTTCTTTTAACTGGTGTGAGTAAGAAAATCTTTGTATCTTCTTTTCGTGATCATTCTTTCAACTTCAGGAGGCAGTTATCCTTTCTACGTAGTGATAAAATGTCATACACAGCAAGTTATAATGATTCAGAGACCCAAAGTGGGTGTTCTGAAGTGTTCTACCAGATTTATTGAGGCATCTGAAATGAAACATCAGAATGCTCATAATCTGTCCAGCATAGCTTTTGTAGTCCCCTAGACCTAATTATACATGTGTTCTCCCTCTGTCTGTGTTTCCTTACTAGAATTGTAAGCTATGACTGCAGGGGAGAAGCCTGGTCCCCAATCAACAATACTGACCCAGGGTTTTGAGATATCATGGCTGGTATTGCAGATTGATGCAGCAACATGCAGGATAATGTGAGTTGATTGAATGAAGCCTTTCTTGTTCATGAAACTGAACAGGTTCCCATATGAAGCTTTCAGTGCCACATAAGTTCTATCAGTTGCTCCTGGCCTATAGGAATACTGCCAGTCAATAGAATTGGGCTGCTTAATCTCTTTGTTCCTTAGGTTCTATGAAGAAGGTAATAAACTGTGAGTCTGCCAGTGTAGGACATCAGTGTTACTTCCTGACAGATTTGACAATAGTCACCGGAGGTTACCTGGGAAGATCCAGTAGCAAAATAATTCACAGCAGTGGTCACTTTCAAAATCATGGATTTTCCCTTGTTAAGGTGGGCTGGTTATGTATCCAGCAGCTGCCCTTAATCCCTTGAGAAATCTAAATAAGATCCCCTTGGCATGTAAGCCCTACTGAGTGGGTTGAAACAAGAATCTTCTGTGATGCCTCACCCTAAGTTCAGACAAATTAACCTTTTTAATTTCCTTCTCATCTTCCTCATCCCAACTAAGGGAGTTTTCCATTGTGAAATCCATTACTTCTGTCAAAAAAACACCTTTTACCGATACTCACTAAAAATGACTGAAGAAGTCTTCAGAGAAACTTCAAAATACCAAACAGCAAAACGCCTGATAGTTTCATATTCCTCGACAAATATGGCCTTCTAAACGTTGTATGCATCTCAGGGATTCTTCTATTTGATCACTCAAGGGCTTAAGAAAATCTTGTGCTGAAAAACAACAAGCATTATTCCAGCAGCCAGACTGCCATCAATTCACAGGAGCCCCAATCTAACCAATTAAGACTGCAAACAAAGGCATGATAATAAGGCAGAAACAATAATGTTTTCCATTATTTTGGGTTGAGGTCATGCGTTCAATATCATTGCATGTGTTGCTCTACCTTATTTAGCGACATGTTTGTCTCAAATAAACTTAAACTTTTGAACCCATTGTAAGAAATTATTATTTACATTTGTTTCTATTTACTTCTCGGATATGGACAGAAAGTATGTTTGGATTTTTGTCTTTCACAATTTGGACAAAGAATCGATACAATACAGCTTGTGTAACTTTGTCAGGTCCACCCTTAAGTAATTACAGCTATTACAAATTAGGGCATGCCATAGAATTGTGAATTCCGTGCTTCGAGCATCTTATTTTTATGGAACTGACTCACGTTGTTCAATATCTACTTGCACAATAGTGACACCCAGGGGAGTAACAATAGAACTTCTTGTGAGTAGAGCTGGGTTTTCACGTCCTTTGCACACATTTCTTTAATCACTTCGAAAAAAGGAATGAGTTAACAATAGATTAGGCAAAGTTTGGTTCAAACTGTTTTATTCCACAGTGAAGAGAAACATGCAGAGAACTAGGTATAATCAGAGTCATTTAGTTCAATCAATATCATTTATACTCATACAATATAAAATAAAGAACACTCAATGCTACTTCTACTTCAATGAACCATCTTATTTAACTTAATCTGTGCAGCCTGCGCAAGGGACCACTATCCTTGTAGGTATGTACACTATCCTTGTAGGTAGGTACACTATCCTTGTTGTCATTTGCCTTTACTAGCTTGTTGCTGCCTAATTGCCAATGCAATATCTTGTTTTGAAATGCCTGCCTTTTTTTGGTGAATGTTTTGTTCCTAGAAATCTTTCACTGTATCAAAAAAGATGATGCCTTTCAAAAACGACAGAGATCAAAGGGTTTTCAACATAATGGTCTTTTTGAATCCTTGTACAAACAAGCAAAATGCTAATTCTTCAGGCTCTGGGAGAAGCAATTTCAATCAGTCCAAATCATTTCATGGCCTCACTATCTCAAAGCACACCTCCAGGCAAGCCAAATACCCAACCCTTAAAGCACCACTCTGTGGCAGAGTCTGTACATTGCACATTGGACTTATTCACCATTTCATAACCCATTGAACGAAAGTGGAAGGAGTTTCAACAAGAGTGCCAGTTGTCGGGGCTCTCAGCCAAGCCTACATAATGAGTCTTGGCTGAGAGGCCAGACATCCATTAAGCTTGTTGAAACAGCTGCGCCCCAGGGAAAACATTGTTTGACTGACAGCTCAGTTTCTCTGATCTCTGCTGCTGTCAATTTCATAATGTTTGTTTACACAACAAGTGGTTTCAAGAATTTGTGTCTATTGTTATGGATGATTGACACTTTTATTAGCTTGGAGTGAAATTACTTTTTTTCAACAAAGGAGAAAGTTATGAATGAATTACTTTCATTCAAAGCGTTTTTTTGAAAATCCTACTGTCACTACAGAGTTCATTGATTCCAGGCAGCCTATAGTGGGTCAATGGGCATGGAAGTGCCATTGCTTGGCGAAGGGGGCACGAGGAGCCATAGAGAATGGGTGAACACAAGAACACAGAAATAGGAACAGGAGTAGACCACATGGCCTATTGAGCCTGCTCTGCCATTCAATACAATAATGGCTGATCTTGAGCTTCAACTAAATTTTCCTGCCCACTCCCCATATCCCTTAGAAGCGGAAGGGCAGAGCTTGGCATGGGGGCCATGGGGAGGGATGAGTGGAAGGACAGAGCTTGGCATAGAGGGCATGAGACACCATAGGGAGTGGGTGGGAGAATGAAATGGCCTGGATAGGGTATGGGTAGTGCTTGAAGTGTGAGAGTGTGTGACGGGTAAGAGCTGCAGGGTCTCTGTCTTTATTTTAACAGGAACGAAGTCCCACAGCACCGAGGCGGGCCTTTTAAACAGCCAGCTTTCGCACACAATAATGCCTATGGCTGCTTCCCAACTTCTTCTTAGGTCGTCTAGCCTGACTCCAGCTTGCACCTGCACCCAAGGCAATGAAGATCTCACCTTTGCGGGCACTTTCTCCCAAGGCAGGTGATTGAGCCGGGAACTTTCCCGACTCCCACTACCTGCTTTGAAGATGAAAATCTAGGCCTATGAATCTCAATTAAAGGCAATGGATTTAATCAATTTGATGTGGGTTGGTAGGGAACATTGGTCTTTCTGGTGTTCGAGGCAAGTCTCATGTTCTTATAGGCTTTTGTGAATACATCAACTATCTGTTGTAGTTCTTCAGAGTCAGCATGAACTGGTGCATGATCAGCACACTGTAGTTCTGACAGAAGTGGTTATTGTCTTTAGTTGGCCTTCAGCCAGTTTTTTTTTATTCATTCATGGGATGTGGGCTTTTCTGGCTAGGCCAGCATTTATTGCCCATCCCTTAGTTGCCCTTAAGAAGGTGGTAGTGATAAGTTATTACCACACTTGGGAGAAGCTGTCAGTAGTAAGCTGCAGCATTGCTGCAAAAAATTCAGAATAGTGTTGGTGCAATTACAACCCCTGCTTGATTCCTGTTTTGACAGTGAAGGAGTCTGTAGTGGAGCCATTTCATTGTACTGTTATTTTCATATTGTCACATAGGAAAAGGATAATGTTTGTGAGCCTAGCTGGGCATCTATACCGCTGCAGCATCTTCCAAAGGGCTGTTCAATTTACCGATGTGAAAGCTTTTGCGAGATCAAAGAAAGCCATGTGCAAAGGGATGTTCTGCACTCTGCACTTTTCCTGAAGTTGGTGTTCTATGACAATCATGCCAATTGTTCCCCTGACACGTTGGAAGCCACATGGAGACTCTGGAAGGACCTTCTCCTCTGAAATTGGTGGGAGACAATTAAGAAGTATCTTAGCCAGGATTTTGTTAACAGTTGACAGCAATGCTTTTCCCTTGTAGTTGCTACATTTCCACTTGTCTCCTTTCTTGAAGATTATGATCATCATAGGGTCTCTAAGGTCATGTGGAATTTCTTCACCCTGCCAGAGCTTCACAAATAGCGCATGTATTCGAGAGATCATATGTCTCCTCTATGTTTCAGTACTTCTGCAGGGATATTGTCTGGACCAGAAGCTTTGTTGCTTTTCATCTGGTTGACAACAGCTATCACTTCATCAAGCATTGGATCATCGTTCAGCTCACTTCTGATTGTTTGTTGTGGGAGGTTCTCCAGCAGGTGCATATCCAATGTGGTGTTCTGATCAAGTAGTTATACAAAGTGCTCTTTCCAGTGGATGTTGATACTATCTGTGTCTTTGAAGAGAGTCCTTCCATCTTTGGATCTTACCAGTGTTAGTCCATGTGTTGAGGATCCATAGGCTTCTTTGGTTGCCTTGAAAAAAGCATGTGGAATTTCCTCAGTTTTCTCTGTCCACCATTTGTTCTTCGCGTCATGGGTTCTTCTTTAAACTTCAGCTTTGGCTCTCTGATAGGTGAGCTTCTTTTCTGTGGAGTTTGAATCCTGTTGCCAAGTTTGGAATTTACAATTGATGAGTTTGCATGTTTCTGTATCATTCTCATCAAACAACTCTTGGTGTCTTTTAGCAATGTGTCCAAGGATTTCTTGGCATGTATGAGTGATATGGATTTCAATGATTGCCAGTCATCCTGGATGTTGTTTGCTGATGTGATCAGCAGTTCCTGTAGTTTCTGATTGATTTGTTCTTGAAATTCCTTGAGCTTGGGGTTGTTTAACAGGCCAGAATCCTCAAACTTTCTCCATACTTGATGTGGCTTCTGGTTCCTTTTGGGGGTTGTCTCAGGTGCCAGTACCAAGCTTATGTGTTGGTGATCTGTCCAGCATTTGTCAGCTGTAACAATACCACATGAAACATCTTTTCGATCCCTGCTCCCGACTACCACACAGCCTATTATGTGCCAGTGCTTTGATCTTGGATGTTGCCAGAATGTCTTGATGGTTTATTTAGTAGAAAAGGACTTTAGTGACCACAAGATCATGTTCAGCATTGGTATTGCACTGTCCAACTACATGCTTTCCAATGGTGGTTGGCAAAGGGCATGGTTGCCACCACCCTGACACTGAAATCACCGAGAAATATGATCATTGATTGTGATGGTACAGCTGCCAGAGTTGCCAGTAGTTGGAATAAAAGGTTTCTTTCACTTCACCTTCAGAGTCCAAAGTAGGTGCATAAGCACTGATCATTATTGCCTTTGAGCTTAAGATTGAGACGTTCATTGATCCAAACAGAGGGTCCGTGGTGTCTCTTCATGAGTTAGTTATTGATGGCTAAACTAACTCCAAGAATTCTGCTCATGATTTCCCTTTCCAGAAGAAGGTACAGCCACCTCCACATTTTTTTTTGTCCCTCAACTGCACCAAGGGTTACTATGTCAATGTCAGAGCTTACATGCCTCTATTGTGTACCTCTTGCAGGTCATTCTGAGTTATCCATTAACAACCTGATATTCCAAGATCCTATCTTGATTGTTTCTGTAAGTTTTGACCGTAGAATGATCCAGCTGGATGCAGTTTTCCAGTCAGTTTTGGAGTGAGGCAGTCTATTTTTAGGATATCTTTTTCAGCCCCTTCCCCTACTGGTGTGAGTAGAACTAATCCTGAAGAGGGCTGCTCTGGCACAGCTGGATTTAATACTACCTGTGTATGGATGTAATACTTATCACTTGGGAATATTAAAATACTGGATTTTCAGTAACAAGACCACATTTAAAATCATATCTACTGACATTATTAAAATAAGGACCCCAAACTGTCATGGAATAAAGAATGCTTATTTTATTCTTAAATGCATTAGTGGTTGCTCGGGAGTTCATTACAAGCTTGTATTTTAATTGAGCTCATTTGACATCATAAATCCAAAGATGAAATTCTGAGTTCTAAGCTTACTAGAACATGAGTTCTTCTAAGTTTTCATTGGTGAGTAACTCCTAACTCAAACAATTGCCTTTTATGCATAATCCACTGTTGGTCATCTGAATGTTTTTAAAAGTTAGGATTGGCAAAGACATTAATGTTGTATAACTGCAATAAAACTGTGCAGATCAGGCACATCTGCAGCTTAGGTTCATTTCACACTGTCTGTTCATTCTAATTATTGGGGCAGAATTTTACGGCCCTTCCCACTGACGTATTTGAAGGAGGTGGGGGCGGCTTGTAAAATAAAGTGGGTGTCGAGTTCACAGCCTACCCACCCACCCCCGAACTGTCCCCCATATGTCGGGGGCCAAGCAAGGTGTCAGGCAGCCTGCCTGCCCATAGGTGTATTGAAGCCCTCAAGTGGCAAATTAACTGCCATTTAAGAGCCTCAATCCACCTCCACCACAATTTTTAGGTCTGCTCCGAAAGGAAGGGGCAAGATGAGCAGCCGGCAGCTTTCACTGTGCGGGCTGCTGTCAGGCAGGAAGTAGGGGGTATCTCCTTTGGAGTGTCCCCTCTGCTCATCGGGGGCCCCTCCCCCAAGATCATACTCCTTCTCAATATGTACCCACCACCCTCTCAGCCCACTATCCCCGCTCACTGGGGTCTCCCAGCAGGGCCCACCCAAAATCTCCAGACTTAACTGAAGTCCGTCCAGGAGACATCACTTCTTCTTTGGGACTGCTTGTAGACCCAGCAGTGGCCACTACTTTCTTATGAGGCTCGTAGACTACAGATCTGCCAACCATTCAATTTGGCCGGCAACTCCCTATGGCACGATTTCCTCCCTGATGGGAGCAGAAGTTCCACTCTAACCCAATTAAGGCCGCCCCCAGCATAATAGCCAGATTTCTGGTCAACGAGATGCTGATCAACTTCTAATTTGGGGAGGGGGATGTGGGTAATCTGTTCCCCCCGTAAAAACCACTCCAGTCTTCAGATGTCATAAGGCTTATTTTAGTTTTGCTTTTCAGCTGTCAGCCTATTGGTCTGTTTTGTTTGAACTTTCTTGATTGGCACATAAGCTATTTAATGTCGAACTTCACACATCAATTAAGATGCGCACCTCTGACATCCCTATTCATGACAATGGGAGTTTTCTCATCTCTGCAGTCAACTCAGCTTGAAAAGATGGGGTATAGAAGTGAGAATCCTCTCTGTCATACATATATGCCAATTATCATTGTTTAATTCTGACAATCAGCATTTTGGAATCCCAGTCAAGGTGTGAGTGTTTGCATCCAAAAATCATCACACAATGGAGACCTTCTCCTCAGTCCTGCTCCTATCTAAGTGTGTCTGCTAATATTGGTATCTTGCTTCTGTATAATGCCACACCGAATGCTTGTTGAAGAAATTCCAATTTTCAAAAAAATTCATTCATGGGATGTGGGCTTCGTTGGTTGGGCCAGCATCTATTGTCCATCCTTAGTTGTCCTTAAAAAGGTGGTGGTGAGCTGCCTTCTTAAACCACTGCAGTCCATGTGGTGTAGGTACACCCACAGTGCTGTTAGGAAGGGAGTTCCAGGATTTTGACCCAGCGACAATGAAGGGACAGCGATATATTTCCAAGTCAGGATGGTGAGTGACTTGGAGAGGAACGTCTAGGTGGTGGTGTTCCTATCTATCTGCTGCCCATGTCCTTCTAGATGGTAGTGGTCGTGGGTTTGGTAGGTGCGGTCTAAGGAGCCTTGGTGAATTCCTGCAGTGCATCTTGTAGATGGTACGCACTGCTGCTAATGCGCGTTGATGGTGGATAGAGTGAATGTTTGTGGATGTGGTGCCAATCAAGTGGACTGCTTTGCCCTGGACGGTGTCAAGCTTCTTCAGTGTTGTGGAAGCTGCACTCACCCAGGCAAATGGGGAGTATTCCATCACACTCCTGACTTGTGCCTTGTAGATGGTGAACAGGCTTTGGGGAGTCAGGAGGTGAGTTACTCGTTGCACGATTCCTATACTCTGACCTGCTCTTGTAGCCACAGTATTTATATGGCTAGTCCAGTTCAGTTTCTGGTCAATGGTAACCCCCAGAATGTTGATAGTGGGGGATTCAGTGATGGTAATGCCATTGAACATCAAGGGGCGATGGTTGAATTCTCTCTTGTTGGAGATGGTCACTGCCTGACACTTGTGTGGCGCGAATGTTACTTGTCACTTGTCAGCCCAAGCCTGGATATTGTCCAGGTCTTGCTGCATTTGGACATGGACTGCTTCAGTATCTGAGGAGTCATGAATGGTGCTGAACATTGTGCAATCATCAGTGAACATCCCCACTTCTGACCTTATGATGGAAGGAAAATCATTGATGAAGCAGCTGAAAATGATTGGGCCTATGACACTACCTGGGGCTGCCACCTCCTATCTCTTCAGCATGTGTGTTCAGTGATGGTGTAGTCCTGAAGGGGTCTGGTGCTGCAGACTGACAAAGGATCAGGTGCTCTTAAGGTTTCACAGCTGCGTCTTCATATGACCTTGATCACAGAGCGCAAGCGAACTGCCCTTAGGCAGACAGGATTCAGACATTTACAGAGGCAATGTGAAGTTCAATGGAGTGTCCTCACTGCATGTCGTCATCAACCCGTTGGAATCTTGTGACTATTATGGCCTCCACTGATCTCCATGATACGAGCCTGAGCACTAAGGGTATCTGCGCTGTCATCAGCCACACAGGAGTCAAATGTTCACAGATGCAAGGTGAGGGTGCCAAGACTGTCCTCACTGCATCTCGTCATCATCCGCCACAAGTGTTGTGTTATTAGGACCTCACAAGTGTGCCTGCTTTGTCTGGCCGGTGTGATGGCCTCATTGTCTTCATCCTCACCTTTGAGGATCGCATCGGCGTCATCGCCTTTGACATCCTCCTCATCGGAGGACACGTGCGGCTCTTCATCTCCTCCTTAGCCAGGTCCTCCCCCCATTGCAGCATCTGGTTGTGGAGCACGCAGCAAGCTACGATGATGCGTGACACCCTCTATGGACTGTATTGCAGTGCTCCACCGGACCTATCGAGGCACTGGAACCTCATTTTCAATATGCCTATAGTTTGGTCCACCAAAATCCAGGTGCAGCATGAGCCTCATTATACCATCACTCTGCTGAAGTCTGAGGTCATCACATGGGTGTCATCAGCCACAACCCCTGTGAGTAGCCCTTGTCCCCAAGAATTGATTAGGATCTGGAATGCACAGAGTGAGATTGTATTAGAGACAGATTCAATCATGGCTTTCAAAGGTACTGGATAATTATCTTTGCTGGGCTATGGGGAACAGACTCCCGGCTGTCCATGAACACTGCCCACTGCTCCCACTTTCCAGAACACTACCACGTGCTCCCAGGTCTCTGGGAACACCGCGCCAGCGGCTGGAACTCCATGAGCACCGCCACCGGCTCTACATGAAGACTGTGTCCCTGTGGCCAGCTCACCAAGAACACTGCCTTCTGTTCCCTAAATGCCTCCCCATGGCACCCTCTACCTGGACACTGCCTCCCCTCCCCTCCCCCTTTTCCCTGAACACCGCCCCCTGGCTCCCCCCTTCCCTGAACACCGCCCCCTGGCTCCCCCCTTTCCCTGAACACCGCCCCCTGGCTCCCCCCTTTCCCTGAACACCGCCCCCTGGCTCCCCCCTTTCCCTGAACACCGCCCCCTGCCTTCCCCCCTTTCCCTGAACACCGCCCCCTGGCTCCCCCGCTTCCCTGAACACCGCCCCCTGGCTCCCCCGCTTCCCTGAACACCGCTCCCTGGCTCCCCCCTTTCCCTGAACACCACCCCCTGGCTCCCCCTTCCCTAAACACCGCCCCCTGGCTCCCCCGCTTCCCTGAACACCGCCCCCTGCCTTCCCCCCTTTCCCTGAACACCGCCCCCTGCCTTCCCCCCTTTCCCTAAACACCGCCCCCTGGCTCCCCCTCCTTCCCTGAACACCGCCCCCTGGCTCCCCCTTCCCTAAACACCGCCCCCTGGCTCCCCCCCTTCCCTGAACACCGCCCCCTGGCTCCCCCCTTTCCCTGAACACCGCCCCCTGGCTCCCCCCCTTTCCCTGAACACCGCCCCCTGCCTTCCCCCCTTTCCCTGAACACCGCCCTCTGTCGTCGGCGGAAGTGCTGCTTTGACGTGTGGGCGTCTTGTGGGTGAGACGCATGCGCAATAGGCAACACCGAGTTGGACCGAAAGCGGCCCAGAGTTTTCCGTTTATTTTCTGTCACTTTCCCCCTCCCTCGGTCGCCGCCGGGTTTGGTTTTTGTTCGGTCTAATCGAGAGCCGGCTTTGGGCCTTGTCTGTCCGGGAGAGGATGTGAATGACAGACGCGGGGATACGATGGCAGCTCCGAGAGCGGGAGAGCCGCCAGGTACAGGGCCGGGACCGAGCGGGTTCAGGACGGGGACCGGGGACGGGGTGGGGGCTGAGGGGTCGGGAAGCGCGGGGAAGGGATGGGGCGGGGCGTGGGGAAGGGGTCTTGGTTTTGGCTCAGTGGTCAGCGGACGGCGGTGCGGGCTCCACGGGTTGTGTGGGTGGGGTGACTGGGATGTTGGGAGGTGCGGGCTCGGGGTCCGGGTTTATTGGGGTTGGGGGTGGGTTGGGAGATGTGTGGTCCGGGTTTATTGGGGTTGGGGTGAGGTCTGTGCCCTGGGTCCGGTCGTCACCCGGCACCGTTTCTTTCGCGGCTGTGGAAGGTGATGTCGTCCATATGAAGGAACTTTCTGCCTCCGATCGTTAAATACTTCAAATGTTAAGAGGTAACCTAATTAAGGTCTTGTAAATTATAATGGAATTTGATAGATTAGATGTAGATAAGGTTCAACTTTTGGAGTCCAAAATTAGGATCCAAATGTTCTAATGAATATAAGAAAATCGCTGATGAATTCAGTAAGGACTTCAGAAATTTCTTAACCTAAATTGTACCGAATTATATCACATGCGGTAGCTCAAGTGGAAAGTACAAATGTATTTCATGAGAAGCAAGATAATTGCATGAGGAAGAATAGGAGGATATGCTGATAAGATGAGTTGGAGGAGGTTCATATGGTATATCAAACTGGACACAGACCAGTTGGGCTGAGTGGTCAATTTTTGTGCTGTAAGTTCTGTGAATAAGCAATTTTTAAACACATTGAAACAAATCGCACAAGCTCGTAAAGGTCCTCATTCCAATGATAGAATCATTGATGACCTGTTCACACCAGATGTGTTTATAAATGTGGATACTCCTTGCACAGTTTACCACATGATGCGAATGTACTGTCAAAGATTACTTGTCTATCCCTATGTCAAAAGCTCCATATAAATTAATTTTCAAGCCACATAGCACCTTCAGATGGTAATGGAGTGCCACAGGTACAAGAAAGTAATTCTAAAGAAAATGTATTGTCTTTCTATTTACTAAGTTTTCCATGAATATGCCATGCACTATTTCACTCCTATGGTTCAGGTTACAAGCATAAACTGGTCAACTTTTATTCTGTTAACATATTTGGTTGTCAAAACAGTCACTTAGGGAGCATCTTTAATGCCCTGACAAGTCTCCAGGCACTTCACAAAAGAAGGAGAATGAATGCTGAGTAAGCGGTAAACTTAATTGAGTGTAGTGGAGGAGAGCTAGGTTTTCAGGAGTATTTTGAAATAGGGGAGAGATGCAGCAAGTATATGGGTTTAGGAAAAGATGTCACAATATTTTGTTCATTCATAGGACATGGGCATTGCTACCAAGGCCAGCATTTATTGCCCATGAGAGGGTGGTGGTGAATCTGCTTTAGTCCTTGTGGTGTAAGTACAGCCACAGTGCCAGGATTTTGATCCAGCAACGATGAAGGGACAGCGGTATATTTCCAAGGTGACTAGGAGGGGGACTAGAAAAATGTTAACTGCTGATGGTTCTGTTGCTGATGCCGCAGTAGAGATTACGCCAGACTTCGAAAAGTGCAGGGTGTAACCTCGGGTGCAAAACTAAGATGGTGGGGTAAAACTGGAGAGTTTTGTAAATGAGGATTTGAATTCGATGTGGTGGGGGAAGAGAGCCAAGGGAGAGTTGAGGGGATGAAGTAATGGGTGAGTGGCAATTATTGCGAGGTGGGGTGTGAGCAATGGAGTTTTGAACAAGTTGAAGTTTATGTAATGTGGAGCTTGAGAAGATGATAATTACAGGAGGTAATGAAGGCATGGAAATGGAATTATGCAGTTTTGATGATTGAAATCTGAGATTTGACGCTCAGCTTGAGGTGACATAGTTTGAGGTTAAAAACCATCAAAGCCATAGGCTTGGCCCTAGTGAACAACTGGGAAGGTAGTAGACTTTGGGAGTTTTGGCTGAAGCTGGACACAACATTAGCCTTGCTAGTGTTAAGCTAAAGAAGGTTATGGTTTTACTCATGACTTTTTGGCGAAGCAGTCATTCTGCACAGAAGCACTCATGAAGCAAAAAGACAGTAGCAGAGAGGTAGGATCAGTACCTCCACTAGATTGCAGCACTGTGCATCATGGGTGGTTTTCAGACAATGCTCTGTTGTCTCAACCACCAAAGTGCAAAAAGATTCCTGTGTGTATACATGTGATTACTGTAGTTCACTCCAAAGGAAATAACCCAGTGATGTTACACTCATTGTGCCTCAAGACCAATATAATTTTAAATCGCTACAAAAAAATTACATGCATGTTTCATCTTTAGGGAAATTCAAGCAATAATAGACAAGTGAAAAATTTTAAGTATATACCAATTTTACAAATATACAGTGGCTATCTTCAATTTTCATTTGTTCCTGGCTTGTGGTTGTCGCTAACAAAGTCAACGTTTATAATCCATCCCTAATTGCCCTTCCGAAGGTTATGCTGAGCTGCTATGAAAACAAAAAATTGCTGGAAAAACTCAGCAGGTCTGACAGCATCTGTGGAGAGAGAGACAGAGATAACGTTTCGAGTCCATATGACACTTCTACAGATTCCCTGTCTCTCTCCACAGATGCTGTCAGATCTGAGTTTTCCAGCATTTTTTGTTTCAGATTTCCAGCATCCACAGTATTTTGTCTTTGTTATTATGCTGAGCTGCTGTTTTGCGGTGCTGCAGCCTTGTGTTATTGGTAGACCCATAGTGCTGTAAGGGAAGGGACCCAGTGACTATGAAGGAACAGCAATATAGATCCAAGTGAGGATGGTACTTGACTTGGAGGTGAACCTGCAGGTGATGTGTTTTCATGCGCCTTTTCCTCTAGTTCATTTAGGTGGTCGTGGTCATAGGTTTGGAAGGTGCTGTTGATGAAGCCTTGGTGGGGAGTGTTGCTCCATTGCATCTTGTAGATGGTGCACAGTGCTGCACTTGTCTGTAGGCGGTGGAAGGAGTGAATGTTTGAGCTGGTGAATGGGGTGCTGATTAAGTGGACTGCTTGGCCTAGCTTCTTGAGTGTTATTGGAGCTACACTTATCCACGCAAGTGGAGAGTATTCCATCACACTCCTGATCTGTGCTTTATAGATGGTGGACAGGCTTTGAGGAGTCAGGAGGTGAGTTACTCATCGCAAAATTCCCAGCCTCTGACTGGAGGAGGCACAGTATTTTTATGGCTGGTCCAGGCAAGTTTATGGTCCAAGGTGATTCCCAGAATGTTGATAGTGGGGGTTTCAGCAATGGTAATGCTGTTGAAAGTCAAGAGAAAGTGGTTAAGTTCTGTTTCGTTGCTCATTACCAAGCAAGAGAATGCGAGAGAAGCAGTGGGTGGCCTTAACGGCAAGAGAGGGCGAGCAGAGCAGTGGGAGGCATTAACAGTGAGAGAGGGTGAGAGGAGCAGCAGAGGACATTAACAGCGAGAGAGGGTGAGAGGAGCAGCGGTGGGCATTAAAAGCAAGGGAGGGTGAGTGGAGCAGCGGGAGGCATTGACAATGAGAGAGGGCAAGAGGAGCAGCCTTAAAAATATTCAGTGACCCTGCCCCCACCGCCTTCTGGGGCAGAGAGTTCCAGAGTTGCACAACCCTCTGAGAGAAAAAATTCTCCTCAACTCTGTCCTACAAGGACGACCCCTAATTTTAAAACAGTGCCCCCTAGTTCTGGACTCACCCACAAGAGGAAACATCCTTTCCACTTCGGACTTGTCAATACCGTTCAGGATCTAACACACTTCAATCAAGTCACCCCTCGCTCTTCTAAACTCCAGTGGAAACAAGCCCAGCCTGTGTAACCTTTCCTCATAAAACAACCTGCTCATTCCAGGTATCAATCTAGTAAACCTCCTCTGAACCGCCTCCAATGCATTTACACCCTTTCTTAAATAAGGAGACCAAAACTACACACAATATTCCAGATGTGCTATCACCAATGCCCTGTATAACTGAAGCACAACATCCTCACTTTCATGTTCACTTTCATGGTAAAGGATAGAATTCCATTAGTCTTCCATTAGCCATTACCCCCCCACTTCTTAACTACTTGCTGTACCTGCATACTAACTTTTTGTGACTTATGCACCTCAGAACTCTGCAGCCACTCTCCGTTTAAGTAATACTCTGCTTTTTTCATTCTTCCTGCTAAAGTGAACAACATCACATTTTCCCACATTATATTCCATCTGCTAGATTTTTGCCCACTCACTCAACCTATCTGTATCCATCTTATGTCCTTTTCACAATATACTTTCCTACCTATCTTTGTGTCATCTGCAAATTTAGCAATCACGTCTTCACTCTCCTCCTCTATCCTCTTGATATGAATTGTAAAAAGTTGAGGCCCCAGCACATACCCTTGCGGAACTCCACTCATCACATCCTGCCAATCAGAAAAAGACCCGTTTATGCATACTCTCTGTTGTCTGCCAGTCAGCTAATCTTCTACCATGTGAATATGTTACCGCCTATATCATGAGTTTTTATTTTCTGCAGTAATCTTTGATGTAGCACTTATCAAATACCTTCTGGAAATCCAAGTACAGTATGTCTACAGGCTCCCTTTATCCACAGTGCATGTTAATCCTTCAGAGAACTCCAATAAATTGGTGAAACATGATTTCCCTTTCACAAAACCATGCTGGCTCTTCCCAATTACCTTGAGTTTGTCCGGCATTACCATCATTGCGAAACACCCAGTTATAACCTCCTTAATGATTGATTCTGACACATTCCCCAGGAAACTATAGGCCTAATTGGCCTATAGTTTTCCATTTTCTGCCTCCCTCACTTATTGAATAGAGGGGTTATATTTGCTACTTTCCAGTCTGATGGAACCTTTCCAGAAAAATTAACACCAACGCACCACATTAGCCACCTCTTTTAAGACCCTAGGGTGAAGCCCATCAGACCTGGAGACATGCCAGCCCGCAGCTCCATCAGTTTGCGTCTCCAGGTGGCTGAGATGGTTGGTCATCACGAGTGGGACACTGATCAATTTAATTGTCAGACAGAAACTTGTAAAGTTGGTAAAAGAGTCATATTTCAACTTCAGCATATTATTCCAAAATGCAAATTTCTTCATGAATGCTGAGAGTCAATCACTCAGTTGAAGTAGGTTTGTGTTCTCTCCTTGCATATTTGCATTCAGTTCATTTAGCTTCTCAAATATGTCAGTGATATAAGTAGAGAAAATCAATTAATTCTCTTTTTTTGCAGTCCAAATGCAAGCAGCTGATACCTCAGTTCAAAAAACCTTTGCAGTATCCTTCCTTTTGACAACCAGTGGACCTGTGTGAAACAGCAACACATCATGATCAGGCTCTGATTTTTCACACTGGTTTACAAATAGACGCACATGATGTGGTGAGGTTGAATGTAATTCACAATTGATACTTCCCCTAGCTCTGTGCTCAGTTTTTTACTTGCAAGCTGTTTCATGTGTATCATGCAGTGAGTCCAAACAGCAGACTGAGCAACTCTCTTCACCACAGCATGTAGACCTGACTTGTGGCCTGACATAACTGGAACACCGTTAGTATAAAATCCAACCATGTGATCCCAGGGAATATTTTTGTCATCCATGTACCCTGTAAAACATTGAATATTCCCTGTGCCATTTTGTGGTCAGGAAGCAGGAGATGGAACAGAATGCCTTCAAGATCCTATTCTCCCACACGTAGCCCACAAGCCAATATGTGTGCAATACACCTCTCAATATGAAGAGCAATATGAAGATACATCAATATGAAGAGCAAAAGCATGTGTGGATTTCAGGTGCTCCACCAGCCTGGTTTCCTGATCAGCTGCAGTTGCCTCAATTCTTCGCCTCACAATGTTGTTTGAGAGGGGCACAGCTGCAAGTCCATTTGCTTCTACCTCCATAAACATTATTTTAACCATATTGATTGAAGTATGTAAAACCAAAGTTTCTGCAATCGTGTGAGGCTTCTTTGTCTGTTAAGTTCCTCTTAAACTGAACTAGCTACGAAAGCTCCTCTTTTCGACCTTTGAAAAATGATCGTGGTCTCCCTGCGTATCCCTTGTGAATGGTCTCTAAGTGTCCCTTAAGCTTTTTTGGCTTCATGCTTTGGCTAGACTGCACTTGGAGACAAATGAAGCATTTTGGCTTTTCTTTAGACTTGGTAAAAACACTCACGAACCCATACTTGAGGAAAGCCTCATCATATTTATGAACATGAGCCTTGCCTTTTTGTTTTTCACTTTCAATGGAGTCAGAAGACTCGCTTCTGGAGGTAGAAACTTCATAAATATTTGTTCATGATGTTAGTAGTAAGTTGCTGGCAATTATCAAACTGACTCTCAGGCTGATGAGCTGCAGATTAGAGAAACACCAGGTGAATCAGGAGCTCTGGAACTTTCTGCACAGGGGTTCCTTCCAGGCCTCCCTCTCACCCCAACCCTCCAATTACAACATGAACCCCGCCCCCCCCCCCCCCCGCCCCCCTGCCCCAATCACTGGTATTCCAGTCAGGGTCCCCATTGTTTGATATGACCCTGTCCTGCCCTGTCACTTGAAGGTACTGTTGCTTCCACACCCGGTGAACCGTGGCTAGAAAAGAGCATTGGGTCACGCATGTGGCAGGTGCTAATGGAGACAGTGATGCAATCTCAGCTCATTTCCTTCCCACCCACCCACTGAACCTCAGCCAGAAAAAAAAATTGGATGCATGCATGGGAGGGGCCCTTGAAGCCAATCCTGGCTGTGACCTACCAGGGGTTGGGACCCTGTCTATATGGCACCAATATGGATGATCCAGTCACCATTTCTGGCTGCAGATGGTTGCAAATGCTTCAACCTTGTTATTTACACTTGTGTTGGGCTCTTCTAACATTGAGGATGGGGCTGTTCAATGTGCAGCCTCCTACTGTTTTATTGTTCAATTGCCCAGCACTTGAGTTAATGTAGGAAATACTAAACAAATAAAAAGTTCATCTACTATTCTGGCCATGGCATGATAGTGAAATTAATGACTAATAACCACAGTTAATCTCTGTCAATTCATCTAAAACTGATGAGGTGAGAAAAACCTTGGAGCCATAGGTTTAAAGTGATCTGTTTTTCTGAAGCTAGTGACAATTAATTATTAATAGATAGGTGAGGTACTAAAGGGCAGATGGCCCCTGTTCAGCCATTCTTCTGCAAGGAAGGGGGAAAATTGAAGGAAAAAATGGTTTTAAAAAAAAGGATTACCATCTTGTAAACCACTTAAGAATTTGCAGGCAGGTAATTATCCTCAAATATATTTGTTGCAATTTCCTGGCTATAACTATAGCTTAGTACAGGATCTATGTACTTCACGTTAACATATATTAGGAAGAGCAGTGGTCCTCATATGAACTGCTGGAGGATGCCACTGCCTATTTTCCTCCAGTCTGGAAAATTACTGTTCAACACTCTGCCTTCTGTCCCTTAGCAATTTTGTATCCAGACTGCCACTGTTTCTTTAATTCCATCGGCTTTAATCTTGCGAACAAATGCAATATAATACTCAGATGGTGGTTGAAACTCTCACGCTGTTTTTATTTCAAAAGCCTCAGAACTTGAGATTTTCCCCTTTATTCTCAAAATTATTGATGGTCATATTGTTTAGATTATATTAAATTATGGTAGAGAAGAGGAAGCTCTGAGACAAATATTTTTTCCAGTAGCTCACATGAAACTCCTTTTTATGTATCTGTGTTCAACAGGTGGACTGGAGCTTAATCCAGATGCTGCAGATTTCATTCCTCGGGAAATACAGGACACCCAGAGAAAAAAGAAGCCAGAGGATTTTAGCAGGAATAACAACACAAATCTACCATCATCAAGGCAGCAACCATTTCGTAGCTATCGTTGTGGTTTGACACACAAGAGGGAATATTCTCAGCAATCAAGGAATCATTATGAGGAAGACCCTATCCCTAATCCCAGGACAGACAGTGAGGGACGCAGGACCAACCAAAATAAAACCGGTATGCATAGCTTTCAAAATCAGCGCCGTCACCGGATGAGAGAAGACAAGTCTTGTTCTGGAGAAACATGGCTTGCTGAAGAGTCACAGCAGAAAACTGTTGGAAACTTCTGGCAATCAAACTTATTGGAAAAAGATTTGGTGGAAGATGTTACACAGAAAGACACAATGGAGGTGGGAGCAGAATGGGTGGGACACAGAAAGATTCATAATTTAGAACAAGAAAATTGGCGAGCACCAGAAAGCAGAGGAGGAGCCAAACCAAAGAAAATGAACCTGCATGTGCACAAGCCTGGTCGAGTAAAGGTTAACCAAGGAAGACTGACCTTTGAAAAGGACAATAGAGTATTTGGAAAGAAAACCGATGAAATGACTGAAAATTTGAGCCCACTGGAGGCTAATCAAACTGAAACACTTAGTGAACCTTCTGTAATGGATAAAAATGATGAAAAATACAATGATGAGTCACAGAGAAAGTTTCTTAAAAATAAAAATAGTCAGAGAGAATTCACCTGGAGAAAAGAGTACTCTGACAATGAAGTGTACAGAAGTCGGACTGCAAACAGTGTTAGGACAGATGCTAATTTCTCCATGACTGCTTCAGCAATGGATACCAAGACTGATCTTGATGAGAGAGTGAATCCCAAATTGCAGGAACGATTGAGCCACCGAACACAAACATGGAAAGTGAGTGAAGTAGAAAGAAGAAGAAAACGACCACAAGATCTGCAAAAAAAATCTTTTGATTCAGGAAGGAAGACATTTTGGAAAAAACAGATGGAAGTGCACAAGAGCAAGGAAACTCACACAGGTTAGCTTCATAAGCCTCATTGATTAAAACTTTTAAAAAATACATTTTTACAAATAATTGAAATAAGATTGTATTGTGGAAAAACTCTTGAATTTTACCAGTTGTCTTATTTTAGACATTTTAAACATTTATTTCACCTTGTCCTCCCTCTCAAATCCAAGCAGATTTGTACAGTGCAAGCATATACCATTGAAATTGCTTCCAAGAAATGAAGAATAATGCAGGTTGTAGAATCAATAAGTTCCCCCGTTAGAAGAATATATCTGTCTTTCTTTTCAGTTTCATCAAAGTGGCCATGAGGAACAGGTGAAGTAAAGCTTTAAAATGTGAGAAAATAAACCCTTAAAATTTGCTCAATTATTTTGTGAAATTTCAGCAGGCTTTTAGAACCTTGAGAGGTGAAAGGTTCTCAGCCATTTATAGTTCATTTTTACTGATCATGCATCATGATAAATATTCAAAAGGTTGCTGAAATGGCTACATACATGATTGTTGAGAAGTGTGAAGTGAACAAATTTGGCAGAAAATTTGAGAGGCCATATAAACTAAATGATAAAATTTTAAAGATGTCGGACCTGCGGTCTGAGAGGTTGCATGTGCATAAACCTTCGAGGATTGATGGAGGAATAGAGTACAAGAGAAAGGAAGTTGCACTAAATCTTTATAAAACATTAGTTAGACCTAAGCTGGAGTTGTATCCAATTCTGGACACCACACTTTAGGAAGTATGTGAAGGCTTTAAGTGAGGATGCAGAAGAGATTCACCAGAATTACAGTGGGGGTGAGATACTTTGGTTATATAGAGAGCCTGGAGAAGCTGATGCTACTCTCTTGAGAAGAGAAGGTTGAGGACATTTTTTTTTTTACAAGTGTTATGGTGGATTTTGATAGGATAAACTGTTTCCAGTGGCAGAAAAGCTCGTCATCAGAAAACACACATTCAAAGTGATTGGCAAAAGAACCAAAGGTGATATGAGGATTTTTTTTTACACAGCAAATTGTTGTGATCTGGAAAGCATTTGCCTAAAATGGGTGGTAGAAACAAATTCAGTAGTAACTTTCAAAAAGGAATTTCATAAATGCTTGAAGCCAACATCCTCTCTTTTGTTTTTTTTTGTAGCATGTGGCTAAATGTGTGGTGCCTTTGAATTTTTTGTATGGCTGCACATACCTTTCAGGCTGCTGTGTGGCCCTGCAGCTCAGAGGAAACTTTGCTTGAAGGGAATAAATTTTGAGGAATGTTGGACATAGGGCCAAAAGCACAGCCATGATGGGTCAAGTAGCAGCTTCCTGTGCTGCATCATTCAATGATTACATTCTTATAGAATTCATGAAATTCCTCAATAATGAGCATGAGGCAACATAAATGGTAATAACAATACCTACTCATTTGTCCAGGAAATCAGGGTTTTGCACATGGTAAAGCTTTCCCCCCCTCTATGGCATGTGGTTTCAAATATGGGTTTCATGCATTTTCCTGTGCCAGTGTGAATATAGCCGCATGTTACCATTGTTCAACTAATTAGGCCAGGCTGCCCAATTAACTGATAAGTTGCTGTAGGTGGGTGTTATGTTGGGAAGGCCCTAATAAAACTTGGAGTCAAAGCACTACTAACTAAACTCTTGAGTAAAGACAAATAGGATGTTAACCTGTGGGAAGAAATTCTCAGCATGCATCTGGTCTAACCATCTGGTCCCTCAGCACCAAATGAGCAAATCTAATAATAGAGATAAAGCCTGGGATGCTCTCATAGACTCTTTTGCCTTTTTCTCTTCTGTTGACTTTCAGACATTTAAGTCTGTTGCTTAAAACTAACAGCATTTTAAAATCAAGAGCACTTATGTTTGGGAAGCTGACATTATCTTGATTTTTTTTGTTTTCTTATTTATTGACCTCAATGACACTGGCATGGCCACATTTATTGCCCACCCCTATTTATCCTGAGGACATAAAGACTGGAATTTTGGCACAACTGCTAACGCTCTGCTGCTGGTGCTGAAAGGGGGAGACGACCCCGCTTTGGCCGGTGGCAGGGCCTGAGGAGGCATATTCCTGGCAGAGGACAATTAAGTGGCTGCCATCCCTAATAAGAACGGCGGTCTGCAGACCTAATCAATGAGTCATGTTAAATCTAACTCAAGCCAGTTCGAGAAATACAAAACTAGATACTAATGTTTTTCTTAATAATAGGTTTATTTACAAAATGGAGTATTACATATGTCTGTTTACTACCTACTACCCCTGTGCCCCAGCAGTGTCCCTTTATTACATCAAACCTTCAGGTCCACCACGAGCAGGGCTCGAACGTCGATGGGCTAACACCATTTGATTTCAAACTCAACACTTTAACACTCAGCTATCACAGCTGGTTAGTCTCTGTTTATAAGTACTCTAAGTACTTAATTAAACAATGCCCTTCACCTGTTTATCTTAACAATAAAATTAACATACCGTTAATGGGCTGGTCGCTCAGCAGTGCCAGCACGAGTGGTGACCATTGCTGAGGCAGCATCTGTAAGGAAAGGGCTCCTCAACGGCTCAAAGATGGGTAAATGGGATCAGTGGGTGGAGTTGTGAGGCAAAGGCAATGTTGTTACTGTGGGGGCATCGTTGCCCTAGGGGTGTTTCTGTTGGCCATGCAGTGGCCCCATGAAGGCCCCCCCACCCTACCTGGAGCACACTGGACGGTGCCTCCTGGACGTAGACAAAATACCTGGTGAGGCGGCAAATGCTCTTGAATTGGCCATTTAAGTGGCTCAATTGGGCTCTGGGCAGACAGCGGAAGTGCTATTTTTCACGCTGTTTGAAAAATGACAAGGCACTCCATAACATTTTGCCAGCCCATTGCCAAAGGCCTGGTAAAATTCTGCCCGAAGTGTTAACCGTGTAGTGTACGACTAGTGTCATGCATGTGCAAACCAGACTGGGTAGGAGTGTTAAGTACCTATCTGAAGAAAATTAGTGAACCAGTTGAGTTTTTATGACAACCTGCAGCTTTCATGGTTATTTTATCTGGTGCCAGCCACAATTCACCATATTCAACTTGCATGCTCGCTTCTGAGTTGAATCTCTGCACACAAAAGTGAAATTACTTGGTTAGAGGATTGCGACTTGTCGCGGTGTCAGCAATTTAAGGTGTTGATTTTGGAGTATCTCACCAGTTATGTTTTGATATAGCTTTAGAATGTGTCTTTTTTAACCTTTTTTTCTTAATACAGCAATGGGTATCAATAAGCCAAATAATAACACTTGTATATTTGTCATACCTTTTATATCGTTTAGCTGATAAAACTCTTTGCAATATAATATTCTAAAATATTCATATTTTTCAATCCAATAAATATTTAGCTCTATTTTCTTGTCTGGTCCCTTCCAATCTTTTGTTTTCAGCAACCAATACTATTATCTGGTCTAACTAGCTATTCCTTTTTTGTCAGGATCACTGATTGAACAGCTTACAGCTGAGAAATATGAATGTATGGTTTGCTGTGAGGTGATCCGTGTGATGGTACCTGTTTGGAGTTGTCAGAGCTGTTATCATGTGTTCCACTTGAATTGTATTAAGAAATGGGCAAGATCACCGGCTTCTCAGGCTGAAGGTTAGTTTGTTGGTTTCTGACAAAAGATCATGGACTTGGAACATTAACTCTGTTTCTCATTCCATAGATGTTGCTAGGCCTGCTGAGTGTTTCAACATTTTCTATTTTTATTACTGTTGCTGTTTAGTTTGCTTGTACTGTTTGAGTTCTGCTGATTTGCTTATTTTATGAAATATATTGTATACAATTAATAATCATTCTCCCCTCTCAGGAGATTAAAACATGTCATGTCATGGCATGTATGAGAGAGCTAAAAGTGACTGAATTCTAAAAGCAGCGTAAATAGCTCTGACATGTGAAAGAGCTAAGATCAGAGGTCCAAACTGTGAACCGGGTATCATTGATTGGTTGGTTAAAAAGGGCTCCAGGAGAGCTATCAGGACCTGGTGTGACCTGAGTGAGGGATGGGTCGTAGACATGTGCCTTGTTGGTGTTATGCCATTTTGCAGACCAAATTGTAGGTGATTGTAGGTAGAAGAATCACGAGAAACCCTGGTGTTCACTTCTATCAATGGTGAAACACATTGAAAGAGTGTACACACAAACCTGCAATACAGGTTGCACCTATAGGTGGCACTATAGATGTTCGTTATCTAATTCAAAACTGTCCTGATAATGCTAAGAGACTTGCATTCAACTAGATCCTTTCGTTTCCCAGAGGTGGATGATGTCTTCCTTCTCACAGCCACGTTTAGTGCTTTAAGATCACAACTAATGCCATCTCAACTGCTTGTTACCATCCTCGTAGAGATTGATAACTTTTTTTTAAAAGAAAGTAATCCCTAAGAGGCCAACAGAAAGAAAACCGATGGACAAGATTTCACTTTTTAAAACTTCTACTATAACAATCAAACTAAAATCAACATAATTCAAACATTGATAGGCAAATGAAATGTCAAATAAAAAGGTAAATTTCACTCTGAATAGTCACTATAATAAAGATACATCTTATAAAACCACAAACATCGATATCACTCCCCACACACATGGCACCACATGCAGTCCCACAGTTCTTTAACTCAGTTTCCAGTATGTAGGATCTTAGCAATTGCTTTCCCGCTCAATCAATTCAGCCTTCGAGTCGTATTCAATGGCAGCCATTTTCCATCCAAGATGCTCGGATACAGTTAACACCAACAAGGCACATGTCTACAACCCATCCTTCACTCAGGTCACACCAGGTCCTGATAGCTCTCCTGGAGCCCTTTTTAACCAACCAACCAATGATACCCGGTTCACAGTTTGGGCCTCTGATCTTAGCTCTTTCACATGTCAGAGCTATTTAAGCTGCTTTTAGAATTCAATCACTTTTAGCTCTCTCATACATTGTTTCCCCAAGAGCTTCTTGAATTCTAATTTTCTCCTTGCTGCCAAACTGAAAACTGACCTTTTTGTAGAGAGCTTTGCTTTCTTCGCCTCACACAAATTCTGTGTCCTGCAACTGAGTTCAGCTGCTTTGAACAGGCTGGACTCCAATTAGCTTTAATTAGCCCTTTTTCCGTTAACCTTTCATTGTCCATAGCAACCTCAACTAGAGTTTAACTTCTCTAAAGTGATGTCATGCCCGAGAAGCCCAATTAACCCCCTTTCCAGAATGCTGCCCAATTTTATTTTGGAATTCAAGGAACCTTGTTTCATCACATTGTCTTTAAGTTGATCTCTCGGTAAGAATGGGTTTGAGAATTCCAAGTATTGACCCATTTCCATCTTAATTGGGAGAGCCCTTATTTTGAAACGTTCCCCCTGGTTCTTGATTCCCCTACAAGACAAGTCATAAGACAATTCCTTCAACCCAGGAATCAGCCAAGCTAACATACTCTGAACTGCCTCCAATGCAAGTATGTGCCTCCTGAAATAAGGAGACCAAAACTGTACACAGTACTCGAGGTGTGGCTTCACCAATGCCCTGTATAGTTGTAGCAAGACTTACCTACATTTATACTCCATTCCTCTTGCAATAAGGACTGACATTCCATTTGCCTTCTTTATTATTTGCTGAACCTGCATGCTAACTTTTTTGTGATTCGTGTAACAGGGCACCTAGATCCCTCTCTATCACAGCATTCTGTAACCTCCAGTTAAATTATTTCTGCTTTGCCATCCTTGCCACCAAAGTGAACAGCTTCTCATTTTACCACATAATATTCCATCTGCCAAATTTTTACTCACTCACTTAACCCATCTATTTCCCTTTGCAGACCCTTTGTGTCCTCCTTGCAGCTTGCTTTCTTGCCTATCTTTGTATTGTCAGTAAATTTGGCTACAATATACTTGGTCCCTTCATCCAACCCATTAATATAGATTAATGATATAGTGAGGCACCAGTACTGATCCCTGTGGGACTCCACTAGATACAGTTTGCTAATCTGAAAATGACCCATTTATGCTGGTTCTCTGTTTCCTGTCAGTTAACCAAGCATTTATGCATGCTAATATATTACCCCAACACCATGAGCTCTTGCACAGTAACCTTTTATACGGCACCTTATCAAATGCCTTTTGGAAGCCCAAATACACTACATCTACTGGTCCTCCTTTATCCACCCTGCTTGTCACATCCTCAAAGAATTCTAATAAATTTGTCAAACAAGATTTCCCTTTCATACAATCAAGAAGAGTCAATACTCTTTTATTGTGATTTTCCTGCTATTTAATTAATGATGGGCTTCAGCATTTTCCCAATGACAGATGTTAGGCTAACTGGTCTATAGTTTCCTGCTTTCTGCCTCCCTCCTTTCTTGAATAGAGGTGTAATAAATGTTGTTTTCCAGTCCGCTGGGGCCTTTCCAGAATGTAGGAAATTTTGGAAAATTGCAACTAATGCACCCATTGTCTCTGCAACCACTTCTTATACAATCCCAGGAAGCAGGCTATCAGGTCCAGGCGACTTGTCAGCTTTTAATCCCACTAGCTTTCCTCGTACTATTTCTCAAGCGGTAGTGATTGTTTTAAGTTCCTCCCCCTGCTTTTGCTCCTTGATTTTCTACTTTTCTCGCAATGCTTTTTGTGTTGTCTTCTGTGAAGGCAAATGCAATATTCTTTTCAGTCTGACATTTACTTGTTTTCCATTATTCATTCACCAGCCTCATTCTCTAAGGGACCAACATTTACTTTAGCTATTCTCTCCCTTTTTGTATACTTGTAGAAACTGTTTGTGTCTTTTTATATTTCTTGCTAGTTTATTATCATATTCTAATTTCTTCCTTATTTTCTTTAGTCATCCTTTGTTTCTAAAATATTCCCAGTCATCTGGCCTACCACTAATCTTTGCAGCATTGTATACCTTTTCTTTTAATTTGATACCATCCTTAACTTCCTTAGTTAGCCATGGATGCCTTCTCATAGGGTGGGATTTTCCAGCCCCGCCCGCTGCCGAGATTGTCCAGACTGCCGAAAACCAGTGGACTTTTGGCTGGGTCGCTGAATCTCACGGAGCTGGAAAATGTTGGCCACAGTCTTTTAGTTCAATTCTATCTTTGTTGAAAATAATGAAATATCTCCTTAAATGTCTGCCACTGCTTATCTGCTGACTTAACTGTTAATCCGTTTTCCCAGTCCACTGTCACCAGCTCTGTGTTCATATCTTTGTAATTGCCTTAATTTAAATTAAAGACATTAGTTTCAGATACAAGTTTCTCATCCTCAAACTGAATGTGAAATTCATCATGTTATGATCACTCTAGCCAAGAGAATCCTTTACTATGAGATCATTAATTCATCCAGTTTCATTACACATTACCATGCCTAAAATAGTCTGTTCCCTGATTGGTTCCAGGATTGTTCTAAGAAACTGTCCCGAATACATTTTGAATTTAGACTCCATATTTCCTTTATCAGTTTGATTTGTCCAATTTTTACGAAGATTAAAATCATCCACGATCGGTGTAGTATCTTTCTTATAAGTTGCCATTATTTCTTGATTTCTGCCCTGTATTATGGTGTAGCTACGGTGGTACCACTGAACCATGACTGACGCAGAAGCAGGACTTGATATGGTAAAAATAATTTACCATTTCCAGCTGAAGAACCCACAGCCTTACCTATGCAAAGTTCAGAAAACTTTACCTCACTGAACCACGGCTATGATAGTCACAAGCTAATTCAAATTGATGCTTTAGTCCCAGTTTAAATCTTAAACTTACAGTATATTATGAGTGTTTTAACAATTGTGTACTTGGAAATTGTCACCTGGACTGTTGTGGGGGAGCTCCAACTGAAACTTTGGCAGAGCAGCATAATCACCTATCTCTGGAGTTTCTGTTGAACTTATGGAAGATGGTCAGGAGATCCCCTGCTGAAATTCCATCTGTTAGAATAAGCTGCCATGGATAAAGGTCGATGCATTTTCCTGGATTTTTTTTTTTAGTAGGCTTTGTTTTAAGGACAAGTTGTATTTATATTCAATATTCATCCAAATCACTGTGTAAAAGTAAAGAAAAATAACAAACCTTTCAGAAGCTGTTTGTAGTCAGTCAGGGTCAGGAACTTGCACAGGAGCATCTTTGCTCCAAGCAAATTTATGTTCTCATGCAGTGAATAACTGTGTGGATTGAAAGGTTATGGGAATAAAGTTTGTTCCTACTATTGTGCTGAACAAAATATTTGCATTTATTTTGCTAGATGGAAATGGTGGTTGGCGATGCCCTGCTTGCCAGAACGTTTCTGTACGAGTACCTAATTCTTACATGTGTTTTTGTGGTAAGTAGAAAAAGTCTATGAACTGAACATATTCAACTGTAAATTGTTTTTGAAAAATGTCTATAAATGAGTGTTTTGTGAATCTGTAGATAATACGAAATGTCGTATGTAATTTGTTTACTTTTAATGTTAAATGAAGATGATTCTGATATGTATCGATAGACCTGGGGTGCAAATTATATGCCCAATTTTTAAGGCTTGATTTTTAACTTATACCTCTAAATAGTGTGAACTCTAGGACTGTGGTTTATTTATGGCCCGATGTTGCTTTGGAATATTTGATTACTCAGATATTACAATAGTTACTCTCACACTTTGGAGACTCTAGTGCTAATGAAACTGAGCAGTAAATTACATTTACAAGAAAAAGTCCTGTTTTTAATTTTAATCCACTTCAACTGAAATCTAGTTATGGTATAAAAAAAGTACATTGGAACTTGATGACTTAGGAAAAGTGAACAGAGTAACTCATGTCTGTGCACCTTAACTTTTGGGGCTCATTGACATTGTTAAATTTAATATTTAGCAAATAATTGAACTATTTTGTATAACTTGTGTGTATGTGGTTATGATTAAAACTATTGGTTCACATGTTAATTTTCTTTGAAGTGACATGTCTGTTACTTTTTAGAGAAGTAATGTCAAGGTGGAGGGAGGGGAAAAGTAATACTTGGTGATGTAACCTAGGACTCAGTGTTGGGGCCACTGATGTTGCTAATTTACTTTTAGGGTAGAAGAAAAGTTTTTAGAGTAGAAGAGAAGAAAAACAAGTCAAGAGGAGAAATTGATTAACATAGAAAATAGGAGCAGGAGTAGGTCATTCAGCCCTTCGAGCCTGCTCCGCCATTCATTATGATCATGGCTAATTCTCTATCTCAACACCATACTCCTGTTCTCTCCCCACACCTCTTCACACCATTAGGGCCTAGAAATTTATCTATTTTCTTCCTAAGTATGTTCAGTGACTTGGCCTCCACAGCCTTCTGTGGTAGAAAATTCCACAGGTTCATCACCCTCTGGCTGAAGAAATTTCTCCTCATCTCAGTCCTAAATGGCCTACCCCATATCCTGAGACTGTGACCCCTTATTCTAGGTCCCCTAGCCAGAGGAAACATCATCCCTGCTCCCAGTCTGTCCAGCGCTGTCAGAATTTCATACGTTTCAATGAGATTCCCTCTCATCCTTCTAAACTCCAGTGAATCCAAGCCTAGTCAACCCAGTCATTCCTTATACGACAATCCTGCCACCCCGAATCAGTCTGGTGAACCTTCACTCCACTCCCTCTATGGCAAGTAGATCCTTCTTTAGATGAGGAGACCAAAACTTCACACACTATTCCAGGTGGGGTCTCACCAAGACCCTGTACAGCCACAGTAAGACATCCTTGCTCCTGTACTCAAGTCCTCTCACAAGGAAGGCCAACATACCATTTACCTTAACTGTTTGCTGCACCTGCATGCTTGCTTTCAGGGATTGGTGTAAAAGGACACCCAGGTCCCTTTGTACGTCAACATTTCCCAATCTATCACCATTTAAATAATACTCTGCCATTCTGTTTTTCCTACTGAAGTGGATAACTTCACACTTATCCACATTATGCAGCGTCTGCCATGCATTTGCCCACTCATTCAAATTGCCTAAATTGCTTTGAAGTCTCTTAACATACTCCTCCAGCACTCGCATTCCCACCAAGTTTTCTGTCATCAGCAAACTTGGAAATATTACATTTGGCTCCCTTGTCCAAATCATTGATATATATTGTGAATAGCTGGGACCTAAGCACTGATCCCTGTGGTACCTCACTGGTCACTGCCTGCCACTCTGAAAAAGACCCACTTATCCCTACTCTGTTTCCTGTCTGCTAATGAATTCTCAATCCGTGCCAATATATTACCTCCAATCCCATGTGCTTTAATTTTGCACACTGACCTCTTTTATGTGGGACTTTATCAAGAGCTTTCTGAAAATCCAAATACCCCACATCCACTGGTTCTCCCTTATCTATTCTGCTAGTTGCATCCTCAAGAAAACTCCAGTAGGTTTGTCAAACATGATTTCCTTTTCATGAATCCATATTGACTTTGTCTAATCTCGTTGATATTTCCTAAGTATCCTGTTATCAAATCCTTTATAGCATTTTCCCTACTACTGATAAGCTAACCGGTCTGTAATTGTCTGTTTTTTCCCTCCCTCCTTTTTTAAATAGTGGAGTTACATTTGTCACCCTCCTATCTGCTGGGACTGTTCGAGAATCTACAGAATTTTGGAAGATGACAACCAACGCATCCACTATTTCCTTGGCACCTCCTTTAGTGCCCTGGGATGTAGATTAGCGGGCCCTGGGGATTTTTTGGCTTTCAGTACCATTAATTTCTCCAGCACTATTGTTTTAGTAATACTAATTTCCTTCAATTTCTCCTTCTCTCTAGACCCTTGGTTCCCTAGCATTTCTGGGAAGTTATTTGTGTCTTCCTCTGTGAAATCAGAACTGAAGTAGTTGTTTAATTGCTCTGCCATTTCCTTGTTCTTTATTATAAATTCTCCCATTTCAGACTTTAAGGGACCTACATTTGTCTTCATAATCTTTTTCTTTTAAAATATTTATAGAAGCTTTTAACCGTTCCTTGCAAGTTTACACTCTCACTCTACTTTTCCCCTCTTGATCAATCTCATGGTCTTCATTTGCTGAATTCTAATCTGCTCCCAATCCTGTTTTTAAAAAAAAGGTTATGTAGAAAGTAATAGAATTTGAGATGGACAAATCTCCAGAACTTGATGGCTTCCACCCTAGGCAAGAAGGGAAAGGTGGGGGAAATTACAGTTGGGTTAGTCATAACTTTCCATACTTGTATCGGAATTTGTGCCTTTTGGTTTGGAAAATTGTACATATCACTCCGTTATTTAACCAAGAAGAAACCAGGAAATTATAGACTTGTTAGATTGAATGTCTCATCAAGGCAAGAGTGACTGAGCATTTGGATAAGTATGGGCTGATCAAAGATTATCAGTATGTATTTGCAAAGGGCAAGTCATGTCTGACTAATCCAGTTAAATTGTTTGAGTTAGTCATTAACGGGATTGACAGTAGATGTTGTCAAAAAGACTCCCTGAACTCATTTAAAGTTCCACACAAGATTATTGACAAAAATAAAAATGGAGATATTTGAAAGACGGTTAGATAATGGGTGAGGAGATGGGAGACCACAAGTAAAGATAAAGGGAATGTACTCTGATTGGTGAGATGTGACAAGTGGTGTTCTTTTGGTATCTGTACTGGGGCCTCAGCTCCAGTAGAGCACATATAATATATCCATGTATGAATGAATTAATAGAGCTGTTTATGCAAGTTCCTGATGACACCAAGTTAGGAGCCATAGTAAATTGGATAGAATGACAGCACAACTGGCCATTCAATCTAACAGATTTTGATTCGTGTTAATGTTCCACACGATCATCACCTCAAATTATGTAGATTATAGCATGGAATTACAAAGGGATTAAGTGAGTGGGTACTGTGAAAGGAGAGGTTCAATGTGGGAAATTGTGAGGTAATCATCTTTGCACCCAGAAAATATGAACCGGGAATATTTTTTGTTATGCCAGAGAGACTGGCAACTGTGGAAGAGCAAAGGGTTTTGTGTGTCCATGTGCACATTTTACCAAAAACTACAGTGCCATTATAAAAAATAATTAGGCTAATGAAATGTGGCTGTTATCTCAATGTGGTACAAATTATACTTGAATTGCATAGAATCTTGATCGTACCCCATCTGAAGTACTATAGTCAGTTTTGGGCCTCCAGAAGATCAATTGGCCTTGACGAAGATACAGAGCAGATTCACCAGAATGATAGCAGGGCTTAAATGGTTAAATTATGAAGCTGGTTTGTCAAACTTGGCTTGTATTCCCTTAAGGTTTGATCTAATTGAGATGTTAAAATGATAAAAGAATGCACCAAGATGGATACAGGGAAGCTATTTCCTTTAGTCGGCCGGGGGGGGTGAAAATCTGGAATTCTTCCTCAAACAGCTATGGATGCTAGGTTATTTGAAATTTTTGAGACTGAGTGACTGCTTTTTATTTGGCAATGGGTATGGACCAAAGGTGGATCAATGGAATTGAGATAGATTGTCCAAGGTCTAACTGAATGGCAGAACAGGCTTGTGGGGCTAAATGGCCTACTCCTGATCCTATAGTGAATTCCATTACAAAACAGAGTATAAGTCGGAGGAGGTTGTGCCTGTAATAGTACAGTGCTCTGTATCTTGAGTACTGTGCCCAGTTCTAGCCAATCAGATGAAAGAGAAATGTTTGGGCATTGGAGGCAGTGAAGTCAAGAGGCTTCTAGAATAAAAGGCCTGATTTATAAGTAAAGACCAGAGGACTTCAGGCGTTCCAGCTTGGTAAGAGGGTGTCTTAAAGGTAATCATACAGAAGTGTGGAAAAGGTAAACCAGGACTATTATTTTAAGTTAAATTGCAAGAATTCAAACTAGTAAAAGGTAACTTTACAACCACTATCAGAAATTTTTCTTTGCACAATGAGTGGTCAACATGTGGAATGAGCTTCAAAATAGAAAAGTAAAACCAAAAACTTGATTTAACTGCATAATTAATCTGAATTTCCCTAGTCTGACACTGCACCTCTCTCAAAAGTACCCTATTTCTTCTATTCATAACCCAACTTATTATTCTGTCTCAGGATCTATGCTGCACTATATGAACATTACCGATTCTAAACATTATTTCGTTTGTTCCAAGTTTACTGTTTTAGCTTTTTGTCACACTTGTTTACACAAAACACATCCTATGGTTGAGGCAGAGTTTTTTTTATCTGGGTCCTTGTCATCAACTTTGCAGAAGCCTAATTAAACAATATCATTGGAGCTTTTCTGTCTATTTTATTTGTAATTTCTTCACAGCTGTTGAGATTTATTGAGCAGCATTTTCCCTTTTTTAGATTCAGTGAAGCTATTTTCTGATAATTTATTTTGCTGAGATTATTAATAATGATGGATTGCAGCCCTTAGCTATGAATTTGCACTTTCTTGAGGTATACTGTTGAGGTGCCCTCCAATTGTAATTGTTTTGTTGTTTTTAAGAGTCAGAAGATCATGAATGCAAATGAAGTTGATGCTTCTGGTAATGTTTTATTTTATGTACTTGTAAGGTAAGGTTAACAATCCAGAGTGGAACAGGAATGAAATACCTCACAGCTGCGGAGAACTTTGTGGAAAGAAACGATCTGGCAATGACTGTCCTCACTCGTGTAACATGTAAGCACAAAAAAACATAAAAGAATGTTTTCATCTCCCTACCTTGTTACTAGTTTACATTTGGTAATTCATTTCAATGGCTTTGCAACATGGGTACCCTGGGCAAGCTTTCTTTGAGCTTTCCATAAGAGCGCATTACCACCAAATATAGTTACGTCCCATTCTTCTAATAGAAATCAGTTTTTGCATGCTACTAATTTTCGGTTCCGACTTTCATTGGTACCACCTCTTTTAGACTTGAACAAATGAATTTGGGCCAATACTGTATTTGCTATGGTGACTTTAACACAGTGGAACTTCAATTATCTACTAATGTGAATGGCTCACTGCCCCGATTGTAAAATAGACTTTGGAAGATACTTGAGAGTCCCGCTAAGATAAAGTGCACTGGAAGCTTTTTTGAACAGCACATAAATGCTCTTAAAATAATTTTATCTTGACTAATGTGTAGAAGTATGTGTAGGTGAACATTTTGGGTCCAGTGACCACAATGTCATTAGTTGTAAGTTAATTATGGATAAGGATAGGTCTGGTCCTCGAGTTGAGATTCTAAATTGGAGAAAGGCCAATTTTGTGGAAATGAGAAAGGATCTAGGAAGAGTGGATTGGGATAAGTTGTTTTCTGGCAAGGATGTGTTCAGTAAGTGGAAGGCATTCAAAGGTGAAATTTTGAGAGTGCAGAGTTTGCATGTTCCTGTCAGGATTAAAGGCAAAGTTAACAGGCATAGGGAACCTTGGTTTTCAAGGGATATTGGCGATCTGGTTAAGAAGAAGAAAGAGGTGTATAGCAGGTATAGGCAACAAGGAGCAAATGAGGTACTTGTAGAGTATAGAAAATGTAAGAAAATACTAAAGAAGGAAATCAGGAAGGCAAAAAGAAGACATGAGGTTGCTTTGGCAGATAATGTGAAGGTAAACCCGAAGGGTTTCTACAAGTATATTAAGAGTAAAAGGATAGTAAGGGACACAATTGGTCCCCTTGAAAATCATAGTGGTTGTCTGTGTGGAGCCACACGAGATGGGGGAGATCTTAAACAGTTTTTTTGCATCAGTATTTACTCAAGAAACTGGCATAGTGTATAAGGAAGGAAGGGAAACAAGCAGTTGTGTCATGGAACATATAGAGATTAAAGAGGAGGAGGTGCTTGCTGCCTTATAGCGATTAAAGGTAGATAAATCCCCTGGGCCTGACATGATATTCCCTTGGACCTTGAGGGAGACTAGTGTAGAAATTGCAGGGGCCCTGGCAGAAATATTTAAAATGTCCTTAGCCACGGGTGAGGTGCCGGAGGATTGGAGGGTAGCTCATGTTGTTCCGTTGTTTAAAAAAGGCTCCAAAAGTAAACCAGGTAATTACAGGCCAGTGAGCCTGACGTCAGTAGTAGGTAAATTATTGGAAGGTGCTCTGAGAGATCGGACATACAATTATTTGGACAGCCAAGGGCTGATTAAGGATAGTCAGCATGGCTTTGTGTATGGTAGGTTGTGTTTAACGAACCTTGTAGAGTTTTTCGAGGAGGTTACCAGGAAAGTAGATGAAGGAGAGGCTGTGGATGTTGTCTACACGGACTGTAGTAAGGCCTTTGACAAGGTCCCACATGGGAGGTTAGTTCAGAAGGTTCAGACACTTGGTATCCATGGAGAGGTTGTAAACTGGATTCGAAATTGGCTGTGTGGGTGAAGACAGAGAGTGGTAGTGGATGATTGCTTCGCAGACTGGAGTCCTGTGACTAGTGGTGTGCCTCAGGGATCGGTGCTGGGACCATTGTTGTTTGTTGTCTGTATCAATGATCTGGATGATAATGTGGTAAATTGGATCAGCAAGTTTGCTGATGACACTAAGATTGGAGGCGTTGTGGACAGTGAGGAAGGCTTTCAAAGCTTGCAGAGAGATCTGGACCAACTGAAAAAATGGGCCAGAAAATGGCAGATGGAATTTAATGCAGAAAAGTGTGAGGTGTTGCATTTTGGAAGGACAAACCAAGGTAGGACATACACAGTAAATGGTAGGGCACTGAGGAGTGCGGAGGAACAAAGGGATCTGGGAGTTCAGATACATAATTCCCTGAAAGTGGCGTCACAGGTAGACAGGGTTGTAAAGAAAGCTTTTGGCATACTGGCCTTCATAAATCAAAGTATTGAGTATAGGAGTTGGGATGTTATGGTGAGGTTGTATAAGACATTGGTGAGGCCAACTTTGGAGTATTGTGTGCAGTTCTGGTTGCCCAACTACAGGAAGGATATCAGTAAGATTGAAAGAGTGCAGAGAAGATTTACTAGGATGTTGCCGGGTCTTCAGGAGTTGAGTTACAGGGAAAGATTAAACAGGTTAGGACTTCATTCTTCTACGCTCCAAGGAATAAGGGGAGATTTGATAGAAGTTTACAAAATTATGAGGGGTATAGACAGAGTAAATGCGAGTAGGCTCTTTCCACTTAGATTAGGAGAGATAAACACGAGAGGACACGGCTTTAGGGTGAAAGGGTAAAGATTTAGGGAGAACATTAGGGGGAACTTCTTCACTCAGAGAGTGGTGAGAGTGTGGAACGAGCTGCCATCTGACGTGGTAAATGTGGGCTCACTCAAGTTTTAAGAATATGTTGGATAGACACATGGATGGGAGAGGTCTGGAGGGTTATGGACTGGGTGCAGGTCAATGGGACTAGCGGAATAATATTTCGGCACAGATTAGAAGGGCCGAATGGCCTGTTTTTTTTCTGTGCTGTAGTGTTCTATGGTTCTAATGAAGGATTTGGTTCATCTAATGCACTTGTTAGAAATGATTGACCAGATAAAGGAACCTAGTGAGGATAAGAGTGTCATTATAATAAATTGAGTTTCTGCACATTCCTGAAATGTTTCGTTTAGAAACTTTCAGCTGGGCAAAATTTCACTTTTAGGAGTTTCAAAATGAACCTAATCTATGTCAAAAAGATTTATTAAAAACATTCTTTAGAAGAGGAGTAGGCTGTTTAGTCCCTTGAGCTTGTTCCATCATTCATTGAGATCATGGCTGATCTGTGGCCTAACTCCATATACCTGCCTTTGTCCTATATCCCTTAATACCTTTGCGTAGCAAAAATCTATCAATCTCAGGTTGTAAAATTTGCAATTGATTGGTGAGGTGAGTGTGACTGCCCTTGACATCAAGGCCGCATTTGACCGTGTGGCATCAAGGAACCCTAGCAAAACTGGAGTCAATGGGAATCGGGGAGAACTCTCCACTGGTGGGAGTCATACCTAGCACAAAGGAAGATGGTTGTGGCTGTTGAGATCAGTCATCTCAGCTCCAGGACATCACTCAGGAGTTCCTCAGGGTAGTGTCCTAGGCCCAACCATCTTCAGCTGCTTCATTAATGACCTTCCTTCCATCATAAGGTCAGAAGTGGGGATGTTCACTGATGATTGCACAATGTTCACCATTCGCAACTGCTCAGATACTGAAGTAGTCCATGTCCACAAACATTCACTTCCTCCATCACCGATGCACAGTAGCAGCAGCGTGTACCATCTAGAAGATGCACTGCAGGAATTCACCAAGGCTTCTTAGCACCTTCCACACCCACGACCACTACCACCTAGAAGGACGAGAGCAGCTGATAGATGGGAACACCACCACCTGGAAGTTCCCCTCCAAGTCACTCGCCATCCTGACCTGCAAATATATCGCTGTTCCTTCACTGTCACTGGGTCAATATTCTGGAACTCTCTTCCTAACAGGACTGTGGGTGTACTTAACACCACATGGACTGCAGTGGTTTAAGAAGGCAGTTCACCACCACCTTCTTAAGGACAACTAGGGATGGGCAATAAATGCTGACCCAGCCAGCGCTGCCCACCCCATGAATGAATAAAATAAAAGCCTCAATTGGTGTTTGCAGAAGACAGTTCCAAACCTGTCACCTTTTGTGTATAGAAATGTTTCCTAACACTACTGGAAGGTTTGGCTCTAATTTTTAGTCTATGCTCCCCTGTTCTAGACTTTGCATATAGTTTCCAAAATAGTTTCACACACTCTACCTTTTCTATTCCCCTTATCCTGAAAACTTTGATCCACCCTTAACCTTCCAAATTCCAGGCAAGACAACAATTTCTCCTCTTAATTTAACCTTGGAATCTGATTCCAAGTGGATGGTGCCAATATTTTAAAATACTTATGTTTCTGTTCTTTCAAAATCCAGATTGTTGTGGAATATTTTTCAATATTAGATTATCAAAGCTTTTTTGAAGTTTACACATTTTAATCTAATGCTTATTCAATGCTTCTGGGTTGTTAACTTTTCTTCATAATAAGCAAATGTGCAAATCATTCATCCAGTCAGCTCTTCTCCAACCATTTGTGGAGACCCCAAAGTAAGGAGAAAGTGACAGCCATGGAAGTTAGTGTTGCATGCCAAAGTGGGAGTAACATCACTCACTCCTACAGATATTCTCGACTCATTCTGCTCGACTGACCCCACATTATTGCATTTCAAAGGGTAAGCAAAATAACTGACTCCTGCTCAGGTTGAAAGTCTGTCCTGGTGCCCAACCCCTGCAACAACAATTTTGAGTAATTGGATGTTTAATATTAAGGCTGAAAGTTAGCAACGTTTTACAGAGTTAGATTTCTGAATAATGTTCTCATATAACCAGTTGAAGTTGATTACATTCAAGGCTATGGGCCAAGTGCTGGTAAATGGGATTAGGTAGGTAGGTCAGGTGTTTCGTATGTATCAATGCAGACTTGAAGAGCCTCTTCTGCACTGAGAGATTCTGTGATATGTACAATGTGATCAAGTCAATCTGATTAATTTATATCAAGTCAGAAAGAACTTGATAAGTGAGAATGAATTCAATTTATATTACAGAATTTTAAATTACGATATCAGATCTGTAGATAATGTTCAGAGTGTTTGTAACCTTTGTAGGGTATTTGTTGCAAGTATGAATGTCATTTGAACCATTTTCCCACTAAATAGAGCAACATTTAACTTCTATTATTTCAAAAGTTATCAAAAGTATTACTTTTCAGGAGGGTGAAGTTAGCTTTGTACTTTTTTCAACTAAAACTATCTGAAACAGAACCTTTCCTTCCAGCCTATGCCATCCTGGACCATGCCCATCATGTCCTGCATTTGTGACAAAAACATGCGAATGTGGTAGAACAAGGTAAGACACCCAATTAGGTGGCTCTCATTTTCTGAGCATTGTGATGTCCATTTCAATTTTTTTGGAATATTTTGAATGCCCTCTTTAAGATACTCAATAAAGGCTAACTGTTGGCTTAAATTTTGTACTTTTTCATCTTTATCAAAACTTTATCGAGTGATGCAGCAAAAAGTAGGTCATTTAGCTTGTGTAGAGTTGTTCAATTAATCCACTCGCTTTTTGCTTAACCTTTTTTTGGTTTCTTTAATGTGCCTTCAAAGTATTTATTCAAAGCTTTTTGAAAGTTATGATTGAATCTACTTCCACCACCCTTTCAAGCATTGCATACCAGATCACAACAACTCGCTGTTAAAATTTGTTTTTTCTTCATGCCACCTCTGTTCAGTTACCTTGAATTTGTGTCCTCTGGTGACTGACCCTTCTGCCACTGTGAGCAGTTTCTTGTCATTCTGACAAAATCCTTCAAGGTTTTGAACATGTCCATATTAGATCTTCCCATAACCCTCTGTGCTCCTTAAGAAGAGCAACTCCAATTTCTCTAGCCTCTCAATGTAAGTTTCTCATCTTCAGTATCGTTCTTGTAAATCTCTCTGCATCCACTCTAATGCCTTTCCATCTTTCCCAAAGTGTTGTCACAATTTAACACAATATTCCAGCTGAGGCCTAGCCAGTGTTTTATATAGATTCAGTATGACTCCCTTGCTTTTGTACTTTGTTCCTCTATTAATAAAGCCAAAGATCCCATATATTTTTAACAGCTTTTTCAACTTGGTCTGCCAACTTCAAACATTTGCGTATATACACTACCTCCCAATTCCTGCACCCCTTTAAAATGTTTCCGTTCAGTTTATATTGCCTCTCCATTCTTCATGCCAAATACAGTGTTGTGACACAACCAGTGTTGTATCACAACACTGCATAAAATTTCATCTGCTCAAGTCTATTACTATCCTCTTCATTGTTTGTTACATTTCCAAGTTTCAAGTAATTGGGAAACTCTGAAATTATGCCCTATTATACCCAGGTCAATAAATGCATTTTAAGACGGCAATAGTCCTTATACCATTCTAACATCCATCAGGGAAGGAAATCTGCTGTCCTTACCTGGCCTGCACATGACTCCAGACCTACAGCAATGTGGTTGACTCTTAAATGGCAAGTAACATTCATGCCAGACAATGACCATCTCCAACAAGAGAGAATCCAACCATATCCCCTTGACACTCGATGCCATTGTCATCATTGAATACCCCATTGTTGACTTTGACCAGGAACTGAACTAGACCAGCCATGTATGTGGCTACAAGAACAGGCTAGGGGCTGGGAATTCTGTGGAGATTAACTCACCACCTAACTCCCCAAAGTCTGTCCACCAACGACAAGGCAGGAATGTGATGGAATACTCCCCACTTGCCAGGATAATTGCAGCTCCAACAACACTCAAGTAGCTCGACACCATCCAGGACAAAGCCCATTAGATTGGCATCCCAGTCACCACTTTCAACATCCATTCCCCCCATCACCAATGCACAGTGGCAGCTGTGTCTACCATTTACAAGATGCACTGCAGCAACTCACCAAGGCTCCTTCAACAGCACCTTCCAAATTTATTTTATTCACTCATGGGATGTGGGTGACACTGGCTAGGCCAGCACTTAATGGCCATCCCTAATTGCCCTTGTTCAGAGGGCATTTAAGAGTCAAATCCACGACCTCTACCACCTAGAAGGACAAGAGCAGCAGATGCATTGGAACACTACCACCTGCCACTTCCCCTCCAAGTCACTCACCATCCTGACTTTGAAATACATTGCCATTCCTTCACTGTCACTGGGTCAAAATCCTGGAACTCCCTCCCTAATAGCGTTGTGGGTGAACCAACACCACATGGACTGCAGCAGTTCAAGAAGTTAGCTCACCACCACATTCTCAAGGGCAGGTAGGAATGGGCAATAAATGCTGGCTTTGCCAGTGACGCCACATGCCATGAAAGAATAAATAAAATCTCTGGACAACAACTCTTTCTTCCAGTCTGAATAACAACAGTTCACCACTACTCGCAGCTTTCTGTCCCTTAAGCAATGTTGTATCCGTGTTGCTGCTGTCCCTTTAATTCTATGGGCTTCACTTTTACAAACAAATTTATTATGTGGCATTTTACCAAGTGCCTTCTAAAAGTCAAGATACACAACTTCAACTGCACTACACTTATCAACCCAACCCTCTGTTAGTTCATCAAAGAATTCAAGTCAAGTTAGTCACACACAAATTTGACTTTAACAAATCTGTGCTATTCATTCACTAGCCTATACTTTTCAAAATGCCGTTAATTTTGTACTGGATTATTGTCTAATAGTTTCCCACCAGCAACATCGGGCTCCCTGGCCAGTAATTGCCAGCTTTTTCCTTTCCCCACTTTTTGAATAGGCGTATATCCTTTATTCCTCTGATAGTACCCTCGTATCTAAGGAGGATTGGAAGAATGTGGCTAGAGTCTCCAAAATTTTCATCCTTACTTCCCTCAGTACCCAAGGATCAGTCCCATCCGGCCCAGGTGAATTTTCCACTTTGACAACTTCCAACCTTTAAAGTACTTTTTACCTATTATTATCAAATCAATATCACCACTACTTCCTTCTTTATTGATACTTTGGAAGCATCCTTTTCTTTAGTGAAAACAGATGTAAAGTGCTTATTTAGTACCTAAGCCATACCTTCGGCTTCCAAAAAAAGACTTGTTTTTTGATCCCAATTGCCCCCACCCTATCTTTGACTACCCTTTCACTATTAATATTTATAAAATAGCCTGTAGTTCCCTTTTATGTTTGCTGCTAATCTATTCTCATACTCTCTTTGGCCCTCATTCCCTTTTTTAGATCTCGGGCTCACTTCTGTATTATGAACCTTACATTTGCCATAAGCCTCTTTTGCTGTTTTATGTTAATCTCTATATCTTTAGACCTTCCCCTTCGAGCTATGCCTCTGTTATTGCTGAAATATCATAGCCCCATGTGTTGACTTGTGCTTGCAACTCACCAATCTTAATTACCATGTTATGTTCATGCAACTCACTCACTAATCTTAATTCCCTGCTATGTGCATTTATGAACATGCCCTTCAAGCACATTTTAGGCTGCCTCAGATTTGCTCTGTCTGGTCTCCCCTATTTCTGATCTACTCTTTACTCCTGTGTTATTTGTCTCTCCCAATCTTTTGCTCTCTCAATCGGTCTCTCTCAATCTTCTTGATGTTTCTGATGTTTCAGCACAATGTCCTCCCCTACAGCCCTGGTTAACCTTCCCACATCTCTGTTGAGTTGCAACCTATCCATCTTGACCTGCTCCAGCACTGATCCCAGTGCCCTGAAAATCTGAAACTTTCCATCTTACACTATTTCTCCAGCTGTGTTAGCCTTTCTTATCGTACAATTCCTATACTCACTAGCGCATGGTGCTGGGAGTAATCCAGAAATTTACTATCTTTAATATACTGCCTTTTAACTTCCTCTGTAGCTCCTAAAATGCTGATTATAGTACCTTAACCCCCTTTCCTTCCTACATAATTGCTTCCTGCATAGACCATGCTCTGTTCCCTGTCACCAGGGAGGCAACACCATGTGAGAGACACATCATTGATTGTCAAACACCTCTATTTCCCTAACTGTTGAATCCACAATAACCACTGCACTCTTATACTTTGCTGTTTCAGCACCAACACACCACCACTACCCGCCGCACACACCCTCCAACCTGTCCTGTATAGTCTTTTGCACTACCGTGTAGTGCACTCTGTCAGGGTGCCATTACCCTCTCTGGGATTTGATACTGCAAGCCTCTTGGTGAATGCCACATTCTGCGTTCCACTGCCAGCCTTTTCCTACCAGCTGATTGGCCATCCACTTATTGACATGAGTTTTCAAATAAGCTTTTTTCTCATCATTACTGCAGCAGTTTTCAACACTAGAGACCCAAGAAAGGTTGTGGATTATTTCAGAGCATTTGAAATTATGCTTCATTTGTGTTTAAAATGATCTTTGCTAAATTTTATAAACTGCTTCATCAGAACTTGGCAGATGTTTTGGAAAAAAATAGATTGTCAACACACAATTTAATGTTCCATGAAAGATGTTAGATTTTCGTGGACTCTCCATTTCATTGAAAAGTGTTTAGAAAGGATATCAGTATTGTTCTTCATATTGTTGATAGCTTTGCAATTTCTCAGAACCTTTCTTTAATTTGAAGAGGAAAATGTAAAACATTTTGATATGGAAATAACTCCATCAATGTTACCTCCACTTCTGAAAAATAAGAACCAATAAAGTGAAACCAGCCAACAATACCCTGCACTTGTTTTCAACCAAACTTCTGGCCTCATCTTTTCTGAACTTTCAAGTTGTTAAACCCGGGGTTTAAAGGAATTATGAAATTCTCAACTTTTCTGATAAAGTCTTAGCAGTGAAGGGTCTATTTAAAATGCCTTCTATTGGCTTATGGAGACTTTTTCTAAGCGCATTTGATATTTTGTCTCCTTACTGCTCAATTTATCAAAAAGTCATGCAAGAGTCTAGTTTAAATTGTGAATGCTATAATGATGCTAGTCGAGTGCAGACAGCAGAATGGTAACAGTAAGCAAGATCTAAAGGGAAATAAGTTTGTAAACAATGCCTCTTTGCCCTCCATTCTTAGGAACAGGCATAGGCCATTTAGCAGTTTGAGCCTGTTCCACCATCAATGACATCGTAGCTGAACGACCTAACACCTTAATACCTAACACCTTTGGCCCATGTGACAGATTTTTGTTACACAAAGATATTATCAATCTCAAATTAAAATTTACAATTGATCTAGCATCAACTGCTTTTTGCAGGACAGATTTTCAAACTTATACTACTCTTTTTGAATAAATGTTTTTTAACTTCATTCTTGAAAGGGATGGCTCCAATTTTAGACTCTACCTCCAAACCATAGACACCACAACCTATGGGAATTGTTTCATGTCTCTACATGACCTGTTCCTGAAAACGTCTAGAAAACTTTGATCAAATCACCCCTTAACCTTATGAATTCTGGGGAATATAATTCTAGTTGTATAATCTCTCCTTCAATAAAACCCTTGGAGTCCAGATATCATACTGTGAAGCCTACACTGCACTCCCTCCAAGGCCAGTACATCCAAGTTGTAGTGCCCAGATCTCCTCACCGTACTCCAGCTATTTTACCAGTGTTTTGTATAGCTGAAGAATGACTTGTGCCCCCTTGAATTTTAGTGCTGTAGGTCGGAAAGCCAGCCTTGTTGAATTTAAAAATTGTTTTTTTGTACCTGTTCATAACATTTTTAATCTATCTACCTGGACCCTTAAGCCTCTTTGCACCTCCACTGGTTCAAGTTTTTCGCTATTTCAAAAGGATATTTCTATCCTTTTTAGGTCCAAAGTGGAAGACTTCACATTTGTCTAAATTGAAATCCATTTTCCACGGCTTTGCCCATTCATGTAAAATTGCAAAGAGATATGGATAGATGATGTTTCCACCTACACTGCTTATAATGCTGCCTATCTTTGTGTCATTTGCAAATTTGGATATGTGGTTTTCTATCCCTTCATCTCCTCCTCCTGTCCTGCACGTAGCTATTACCAAGAGATCTGCTGTCAGGGTGTGTCATGCTCCGATGTTCCATGACTAACTATGGTACTTATACTGTGTAAGGTGACTGGCCAGCTTCTGAGCTGTTGTCTTACTAACTTGTTAGGATCTTCTGCCTCATCTGCTGCCCCCAGTTCTTGTGCACTTAGAAGGAGTGACATTCCCACACCGTGCCAGTGGACTTATTTAGTTGTCATCTAAGTCACTAATAAACACAGTGAATGGATGAAGGCTCAACACAGACACCCCACCCCGACCCTCCCGCTCGCCTGCCTGATTGCCTCCCTCCCGCCCTTCTTTCCCTCACCCACCTCCCTCCTGTCTCCCAACCGCCCTTCTTCCCCTTCGATCACCTCCCTCCCAACCACTCTTCTACCCCTTTCCCACCTCCCTCCTGCCCTTTTTCCCCTCTTGCCCACCTCCGTCCCTCCTGCCCTTCTTCCACCTTGTCCGCCTCTTTGCTTGCATTCTATCGAATTTCTGGCATGCTGACCTCTTCCTCGACTGGAAAGACTGATACAAAGTAATTATTCAACATGTCTGTCATGTCCTTATTTTCATTGATAATATCACTGTTAACAGTTGTCAGGTGGCCCACATTCTTGATGACCCTCTTTCCTAATTGTAATTTTTCTTTTGATTTTGATATCCTTTGCAAGTTTATTTTCATATTTCCTTTGTAGCTCTTCATTATTTATTTTGTTATCCTTTGCTGTCCTTTCCCATTTGCCAGGTTCGTTTTTTTTTGCATTTTTGTTTTTTCTTTTAGTTTTATGTTGTTTCCTAACCTCATCATCCATGTTGCATTTTTTTTTTGGTAACAAATGCTCTTGTCCGTCAGGAGCATAAACAAGTTCTGCCAGATCGCTGTTTATTTTGGAACATCTCCCTTCTGTCATTTTATTCATTAACAGGCTTGCCTAGTTTACTGTGGACGGTCTCTGTTTCCTCACATTGAAATCAGCCTTGCCTAAATCTAGAGGCTTGCCTGTTCTGCATTTCTCCCTTTCAAACACTCAGCCCTAACCTGAAAGTGATGTCTGGATATTAGCAGCCCTTTGATACCTTTCCCAAGCAATCATTCTTTAAGCTTTTAACCATGTGAAGCATTACAGCCAATTCTAAACGTCCCTTCATTCAACGCTGTTTATTCCTGTATTTACTACACTGCTAAAAGGGGAAAAAAAGTCTCTAGATATTAAGTATTGGATGCACCTTGTGGGTGTTTGAGTCAAAACAAATTTGTAACTCATTGATAAAGCCATACTTGGAAAATGTGTAGAATTTTAGGAACCTTGCATTTGGAAGCATACATTGGAGGAGGAGTATCTGAGAAAACAATACTCCGGGTTGGTGATCAGAAAAAAAAATCTGGCTTATGAACAAAGCTTTGTTTAAAGAAGTTAAATGTTTTATTTATCTTCATAGCTCTTTCCTTAATCAGTATAGAAATGTGATGGATACCCATTTAAAGACTGGTCAAACCTCCAGCTATTTCCTTGTTACAGCATCTAACTTAGATTTTGCACTAGTGATTGTTGACTTTCATGAACAAGAACAAAAATGAGACAATATTTAGATGTGCCAGATTTTTAAAAGATATTTCGTAACTAATCTGGCACTTCAGTGGTATTTTGTTTATTTTCTGTATCATACACTTCTAAATCCTTTCAGAGGAGTTTAATTTTTCCCCCTCTCCACAGCCAGTCAGTTCGTTGTGGTCAACCTGGAACCATTCACTGCAGTAACGTGTGTGATAATCTCCTAAATTGTGGAAAGCATACATGTGCCCAGGTATGCCATGCAGGGAAGTGCCAGCCATGTCCTCTTACAGTTGAGCAAGGTAAGTAGCCAGAGTCTTTATTCCTGATACAATATTCTGATAGTTAGCTAGTAGATTTTCATGAGCTAATTTTTTATCCCCTCAAATAACAGTCATTTATTGTAGTGGAGAATTAGGTTGAAGTTAAGTTTGCTACTACAGCTATAGAAATCGTAAAAGATTGCGTCAGGATGCATAGAGTAAATGGAATGTCACTAATTGGAAAATAATTTTTTGTGGACATTTAAGGAGGTGATTTGGCATTTTAATTTAATCACAGACCTTAAATAGGTTGATGAGTAACTTATATTCGAGTCTTGGATCTTTTGATCGAGAAGCTAGACTTTAATAGTTATATTCACAATTCTGTCTGTAAACTTTGTTTTGATGTCTAAGATTATAGATTTCAGTACAATTATTAATCGGTCATAGGCACTGGATTAGTTTAAAAACTTGATTCAAAAAGATAATATGATGAGAAGTTCACATTTGCACAAAATACTCAATATGCAGTATGCTTATTAAAATTGCTCAATGCAAATACATTTTATACATTACCGATGTGATAGATTTCCAAACCAATTTCAATAATTCAAATTTTTGTATAATTATAATATCTTTTTGCAAGATTTCCACAACATACCCCTTTTAACACTGGCTGTGGAGGTGGACTTTTATTTGCCATTTGTGTGGCAGAGAAGCCATGAGCTTTTATTAGCAGAGACGTTATATAAAGAAATAATGCCAGAGAACTATACTGTTTAAAAATTAAACAACTCACTGGAGGAGGAGGCTCCACAAATATTCCCATCCTCAACGATGGCAGAACCCAGCAAATCAAGTCAAAAGATAAGCTGAATCATTTGCAACAATCTTCAGCCAGAAGTGCAGAGTGGATAATCCACCTCTGCTGCTTCCAGAGGTCCCAGCATCACAGGTGCCAGTCTTCAGCTAATTTAATTTGCTCCACATGATATCATGAAATAGCTGCAAGCACTGGATACTGCAAAGGCTTTGGGCCCTGACAACATTCTGGCAATAGTGCTGAAGTTTTGGGCTCCAGAACAAACTGCGCCTATAGCCAAGCTGTTCCAGTACAGCTTGCAACACTGGCATCTATCCGGCAACTGCCCGGGTGTGTCCTGTGCACAAAAAGCAGGACAGATCCAACCCGCCCAATTACCACCTCATCAGCCTACTCTCCATCATCATAAAATGACGGAAGGAGTCATCGGCAGTACTATCAAGCAGCACTTACTCAGCAATAACCTGCTCACTAATGCTCAGTTTGGGCTCCATCAGGGCCACTCGGCTCCTGACCTCATTACAGCCTTGGCCTAAAAATGGGCAAGAGAGCTGAGAGTGACTGGTCTTGACATCAGGGCAACATTTGAACGAATGTGGAATCAAGGAGCCCTAGCAAAACTGGAGTCAGTGGGAATCGGTGGGGGGAGCTCTCCGCTGGTTGGAGTCATACCTAGCACAAAGGAAGATGGTTGTGGTTGTTGGAGTTCAATTATCTCGGCTCCAGAACATCATTGCAGATGTTCCTCAGGGTACTGTCCTTGGCCCAACCATCTTCAGCTGCTTCACCAATGACCTTCCTTCCATCATAAGGTCAGGAGTGGGGACGTTCGCTGATGATTGCACAATATTCACCATTCGTGACTGCTCAGATACTGAAGCAGTCCATACCCAAATGCAGCAAGACCTGGACAACATCCAGGCTTGGGCCGACAAGTGGCAAGTAACATTCGCGCCATGCAAGTGCCAGGCAATGACCGTCTCCAGCGGGAGAATCTAACCATCGCCCCTTGACATTTAATGACATTGTCATCGCTGAATCCCCCGCCATTAACATCCTGGAGGTTACCATTGACCAGAAACTGAACTGGGCTAGCCATATAAATACTGTGGCTGCAGGTAGGTCAGAGGCTAGGAATACTGCAGCAAGTAACTCACCTCCTGACTCCCCAAAGCATGTCCACTAACTGCAGGGCACACGTCAGGAATATGGTGGAAACTCTCCACTTGCCTGGATGAGTGCAACTCCAGCAACACTCGAAACCTAACACCGTCCAGGACAAAGCAGCCCGCTTGATTGGCACCACATTCACAAACATTCACTCCGTCCACCACCAATGCACCTTGACAGCAGTATGTACCATCTACAAGATGCACTGCAGGAACTCACCAAGGCTCCTCAGACAGTACATTCCAAACCCACAACCACTACCATCTTGAAGGACAAGGGCAGCAGACACTTGGAACACCACCACCTGGAAGTTCCCCTCCAAACCACTCGCCATCCTGACTTGGAAATATTATCACCATTCTTTCACTGTCACTGGATCAAAATCCTACAACACTCCCCCTAACATCACTGGGCGTACCTACACCACATGGACTGCAGCAGTTCATGAAGGCAGCTCACCACCTCAAGGGCAATTAGGGATGGGCAATAGATGCTGGCCTAGCCAGCAAAGCCCACATCCTGTGAATTAATATTAAAAAGGGAGATAGAAGTAGTCTAGGGAACCATAGACCAGTTAGTTTAATGTCAGTGATATGCAAGATAATGACATTTTTGCTCAAAGATGTAATAGGATAACAACTCGAAGCCAAAACCAAAATAATCAGCAGGGAAGATAATACTGAACCAACCACATGGAATGATCACAGCATATAAGGAGGCCATTTGAACTTTTGTCAGTGCCAGCTCTCTGCCAGAGCAGTTCACCTTGTGCCAATCCCCTGCCTTTTCCCCGTGGCCCTGCAAATTTTTCCTCTTGAGATATGATCCAATTCTCCTTTGAAAGCCGCAATTGAATCCACCTGCGCCATTGTCAGGGAGAGATCCTAACCACTCACTGCATTAAAAAAAAAAGTTTTCTACATGTCGCCTTTGCTTCTTTTGCCAATTAGCTTAAATCTATACCCTCTTGTTCTCGACCCTTTTTTTTGCTATTCGTTCATGGGATGTGGGATGTGGAAATTCCATCAATGGAAACAGTTTCTCGCTATCTACTCTGTCCAGATCCCTCATCGTTTTGAATACCTCTCTGTCAAATCTCCTCTCAACCTTCTCCATGGAAAACATCCTCAGCTTCTCAAATTTATTAACGTAACTGATTTCAAGGATGAGGAACTTCACTCTCATGAATCTTTTCTGCACCCTCTCTAATGCTATGGATCTTTTCTGTGGCACCCAGAACAGGACGTCACATTCCAGTTGAGGCCAAACCAGCATTTTATACATGTTCTTCATGAATTCCCTCCTTTTGTACACAATGCCCAATTTCTAAAGCCCAGGATATTGTATTTTTTTAAACTGCTCTCTCAACCTGCCCCGACAAATTCAATGATTTGTGCACATACACATCCAAGTCCCTCTGCTCCTGCACTCTCTTTAGAATTGTACCCTTTATTTTATATTGCCTCCTCCCATTCTCCCTACCAAAATGAATCACTTCATGCTTCTTTGCATTAAGTTTCATCTGCCACTTGTCTGTCCATTTCACCATCCTGTCTGTGCCCTTTAGAAGTTTAACACTATCCTCACAGTTCTGATACTTCCAAGTTTTGTGCCATCTGTAAATTTTGAAATTGTGCTCTATATACCAAAGTCTAGGCCTGTAGTATATGTCAGGAAGAGCAGGGATCTTAACACCGACCCCTGGGAAACCCCACTTTAAATCTTCCAGTCTAAATAACAACCACTCACCACTAATCTCTGTTTCCTGTCACTCAGCCAATTTTGTATCCATGTTGCCATGGTCCTTTTATTCCAATGTTAGACCCTCTGTTTTGAGTTTTGCAAGCACAGGCTTTTTGGGTAAGGTCAGTACTTTGCCTATTGTGAACAGCCGAAGGGACGTGCTGTTTGATACGATCCACCTGTCATTGGGACATACAGCCTACGTACGTGGCATCACAATGGCACTGAAATTTATACACCATATTACTCATTTGTGTGATAGGCGGAACATCTTTTTGGCTTGATGGCAGTAGCCTGTTAGTGGAGAGCACTATGCTTCTGCATAGTAATAGGGTGAAATGGTTAGCTTCACCTTTGTTCAAATTTTTTTGTCCTATTTACATAGCCAACCTAAACGCTATGATACAATAATCACTATCCCCTAAGACATTTCCCCTTCTGACGCTTGATCCATTTGGCCCAAGAACCACGCCTGGCAGTGCCTCCTTTCTCGTTGGGCTGGAAACACTGATGTAGAAAATTATCTTGAATGCACTCTAGAAACTCTTACCCCTCTCTGCCTTTTACCCTGCTACTATCCAAATCCAAAGGATAAATGAAGTCCCCATTATAACTATAGTTCTTGCACTCCTCTTTAATTTCCTTGCAGATTTGTTTCTCTACATCTTTCCTACTAGTTGGTGGCTAATGGAATACACTGGGTAATATTTAATTTTATATTCTTTCATGGAATGAGAGTGTCGTTGGCAAGGCCAGCATTTGTTGGCCACCCCTAATTGTCCTTGAACTGAGTGGCATGTTAGGCCATTTCAGAGGACAGTGAAGAGTCAGCTACATACTGTTGGTCAAATAAGGATGGTAGATTTCTTTCCACAAAGGACATCAGTGAAGCAGACAGGTTTTCATGAAAATCAATGATAGTTTCATGGCCTGAAACTAGCTTTTAATTCCAGATTTTATTCATTAAATTAAATTCCACCAGCTGCCATGGGAATCTGTGTTCCCAGGGCATGAACCTGGGCCTCTGGATTACTAGTCCAGTAACATTACCACTACGCCACCGCCTCCCATAAATGCCTCCCCTAACGTAATACTTTTGTTTCTTAACTCTCGTCAAATATATTCTGACCTTGACCCCTCTGAGACACCCTCTCCAACACTTTCATTTTCTCCTTGATCAAAATTGCCATCCTCGTCCTTTTATTTCATCCATATCTTTCCTGAATGCCTTGTATCCAGGAATATTTAATACTCAGTCCTGCTCTTCTTTAAGCCAAGCCTCCATTATCACACAACATCATATTCCCATGTCGCTACCTTGAAGCTTATCAGCCTTATTCACCACATTCCACTCATACAGATATTTGCGCAATAGCCCTAACTTAGACTTTATAATATTCCCTCTTACTCTGCCCCCACCTTATAGCTTACTATTTTCTACCGTAGTGTTATCTGTCTCTCCCAATTCTCTGTGCACCTTGGTGTTCCTCTCTAATGTCACCTCCTGGTTCCCACACCCCTGCAAGTTAGTTTAAACCATCCTCGGGAGCACTAGCCAATCACCCTGCACGGAAATTGATCCCTGGCTCTGTTTAAGTGCAGCATGTCTGGCCTGTAGAGTTCCCCCCCCCCCCAAACTGGTCCCAGTGTCCCAGGAATTGTTACAGCCTTGGTTCAAATATGGACAAAAGAGCTGAACTCCCAAGGTGAGATGAGAGTGACTGCCCTTGACATCAAGGCAGCATTTGACCGAGTGTGGCATCAAGGAGCCCCAGCAAAACTGGAGTCAATGGGAATTGGGGGGAAAACTCTCTGCTGGTTGAAGTCATACCTAGCACAAAGGAAGATGGCTGTGGTTGTTGGAGGTCAATCATCTTAGCTCCAGGACATCACTGCAGGAGTCCCTCAGGGTAGTGTCCTAGGCCCAACCATTTTCAGCTGCTTCATCAATGACCTTCCTTCCATCATAAGGTCAGAAGTGGGGATGTTCGCTGATGATTGCACGATGTTCACCATTCGCGACTGCTCAGATACTGAAGCAGTCCATATCCAAATGCAACAAGACCTGGACATTATCCAGGCTTGGGCTGACAAGTGGCAAGTAACAATCGTGCTACACAAGTGTCAGGCAATGACCATCTTCAACAAGAGAGAATCCAACCATCACCCCTTGATGTTCAATGGCATTACCATCACTGAATCCCCCACTATCAACATTCTGGGGGTTACTATTGACCAGAAACTGAGCTGGACTAGCTATATAAATACTGTGGCTACAAGAGCAGGTCAAAGGCTAGGAATCGTGTGACGAGTAACTCACCACCTGACTCCCCAAAACCTGTCCACCATCTACAAGGCACAAGTCAGGAGTGTGATGGAATACTCCCCACTTGCCTGGATGAGTGCAGCTCCTACAACACTCAAGAAGCTTGACACTGTCCAGGACAAAGCAGCCCACTTGATTGGCACCACATCCACAAACATTAACTCCCTCCTCCACCGACACACAGTAGCAGCAGTGTGTACAATATACAAGATACACTGCAGGAATTCACCAAGGCTCCTTAGACAGCACCTTCCAAGCCCACGACCACTACCACCTAGAAGGACATGGACAGCAGATAGATGGGAACACCACCACCTGGAAGCTCCCCTCCAAGTCACTCACATCCTGACTTGGAAATATATCGCTGTCCCTTCATTGTCGCTGGGTCAAAATCCTGGAACTCCCTCCCTAACAGCACTGTGGGTGTACCTACACCACATAGACTGCAGCGGTTCAAGAAGGCAGCTCACCACCTCTATGGCAACTAGGGGTGGGCAATAATTGCTGGCCCAGCCAGCAAAGCCCACATCCCATGAATTAATTAAAAATAAATAAATAAAGCCCTCCCTCCTGCACCATCTGTCCACACATTCATTTTTTTAAATTCTCCTATTTTTATACTCACTTGCACGTGGTACTGGGAGTAGTCCAGAGATTACAACCTTTGAGACCCTGCTAGATAATTTCCTTCCAAGCTCCCTAAACTCTGACTACTGGGCCACATTCCTTTTTTCTAGTTATGTTGTCAGTAGAGATGTGAACTATAGCCGCTGATTGTTCACACATCCCCCCCGCTCCCCGGTCCCCCGTCCCACCGCTGCCACCAGAATGCTCTGCAACCACTCAGTAGCATGCTTGACGCTGGCATCAAAGAGGGAAATACCATCCTGGATTCACATCTATGGCTGCAGAAACAACTGTCTGCCCCCTTAACTGTTGAATGCCCTATCACAATTCCTTGTGCCTCTCTGTACAGCTAAGCCAGCCATGGTGCTATGGGACTTGGCTTTGGCTGCTTACCCCAGATTAGTCATCACTCTCACTGGTTGGAGAGTGAGATGCACAAAGGGGTCCTCCTGCACTACCTGCCTGGTCATCCTTGACTGCCTGGCAGTTACCTATTCCCTCCCTCCATGCTTTTCTTTGAAGATGGAACAGAGTAAATTAGTAATTTAGTAGATGTAGTATGTGGTTTAAACATGACTATAGTCAGAGCATGTGGAACAATGGGACAGTTAGCTACTCGGCTGGAAGTTTAGAAGTGGTATCCCATAGAGATCAGTGCTGGGACTATTGTGCACAATTTATCTTAATGATTTAGAATCAAAAGTGCAATTTAAAAATTTGTCAATGACACATGTTTGGGTGATATAGACAACACAATGAAAGAATGTGGCAAAATTCAAGAAGTCATTCGTAAACTTTATGAATGGGCATGTATGTTAATTTTATAAATAAAGGTTAAGTGTATACAGGTGGGAGCCACTTGTTGGATAATTATTTGTGCACCTAAATTCTGCCCATGCCATTCCACTTTGCATAGAGGGATTTCCTGTATGGACAGCTGCTGCATACCTTCCACTTCCTTGTCCTCGTCAACTGCCTGGACTGCCATGGTGTTCCGTCCTGCTGTGCAGAGGTGATGGGGTGCCCATTGGTAGGCCCTCTTCACGGGAGTCCCCTTTCCCATCGGGGATTTGGTGTGCAGGGTGTTTCATGCAGCAGCCCCATGCAGAAAGAATTAACGTGGTTCATGGACTCCCAGGCCGCTTGTCTTTTCTGTGGCCTCAAGGAGTCCATGTTCCACATGTATGCAGGTTGTGTGAGGTTGCAGCCTTATTTCATTTTTTGAGGGGGCTGCTCATCAAGGTTTGTTTGCAAATCAGCCCCACACACCTGATCTTTGGCCACCAGGTGTGAAGGGAGACAGGCAGATCAAAAGAACTCCTTATTCGTTTGCTCCTGGGCCTGGCCAAGGTGGCCATTAACCGGTCCAGACTGCAGGCGCTTGAGGCGGTCGTTCAACCCAACTGTCTGCCCTTCTTCCATGGATACATTTACGCCCCATGTGCTTAGAGCAGAAGCTTGCAGTGTCCACTGGTACGCTTGAGGCACTGCAGAGGCTGCAGTGCATTATCCTTCCCCCAAAATGTTCTTTTAATTTAAATTATAAAGTTTTGCTTTTTGTTGCAGTGCCCCCTTAAAGGGTGATTCATTAGTTAATTTGTTAATTAGTTTATTTGTTTAATTGTTGTACTAAAAAGAGTACAAAGAGACACCTATTGACAGTGGTGGTAGGTGGTAGCGTTAGGAGTTTAGAGTTGTAATGTTTCACTTTGTGAATAAACCTAAAACTGAGTAAAGATTGACTTCAGGTGGTCTCCTTCAGCAACTTCTTGTCAGAAGTGTATTGGCAAATGAGTTTCAGTATGTTGTGTGATGTGGTACATTTTGGTAGGAAGAATAAGGAGGCCATGTACTGCTTGAATAGGAAGAGCCTTGAGATATTCAAATCACTAAAAGCAGCAAGTTGGTAAGACTTTTTTTTTAAATCACAAGCACCGGTGTTTATTTCTCAAGGGATAGAATTGAAAAGCGGAGAAGTTATGTTAAACTTGGATTGGCTAGACTGGACTTCGACTATTGAGCTTAGTTCTAGTCTCCCTATTATAAAAATAATTATAGAGACATCAGAGAAGGTGCAATAAAGGATTTGCAGGCATGATACCACAACTGATAGGCTGTGTTTATCAGGAAAGGTTGAAAAGCCTGGGACTCTTTCTCTAGGAAAGAGATAGCTAAGGGGTGAGTTGATAGAGATCTTTAAGATTATGACAGGGTTTGATAGAGTAGAAAAAATATCTCCACTTAGGGGGAATCCAAGACCAGAGGACATAAATATGAAATCATCACAAATAAATCCAATAAGGAATTCAAGAGAAACTTGGTTTACCCAGAATGGTAAGAATGTGGAATGTGTTGCCACAAGGTAAGGTTAAGGCAAATAGCATAGATGCATTTAAGGGGAAGCTAGACAAGCACATGAGGAAGAAAATAATAGAAGAATATGCTAATGGGACTAGATGAAGAGGGGACACTTGTGTGGAATTTTAATGCTGACATAGCCAAGTTGGGCCAAATGACCTGTTTCTATACTGTAGATGTGATGTGATTCAATTGTTCGGTTCTTTCAACCTTTCCTCTGCATTGTGAAACTGTTCAAGTATAGTAATCTAGTAGCATGATAATCTGTAGATTAGGAAAAAATACCTAAATTATGGCATCAAGTAATCAAATCCTTGTTAATTTACCGCCCCTCTAGCCTGCTACTGTGGAGCTACTTTTCGAGAAGTGCTGTGTGGAACAGATAAAGAAGAATATGATGGCATCGGCTACTTTTCTTGTCAAAAACCTTGTGACAGGTGAATTGAGACACAGATGTGTGTTGTAACCTTTTATATAGCATTGTAGACCTCTGTGAGGTAGCACTTGTAATGAGTCAGAGAATATACTGTTGGATACTGTGCACTCCTAATAAAAGTTATCTTGCTAAGTGCAGCCAGAGATCTCTTTCTCTTCCACTGCTTCCTGGAATTGGGATTTCTCTTACTGCTTGTTCCTTCATGTCTTGCTCAACTCTAAGTGTGTCTTTCTCTTGTCTTTTTTTCCCCTCTCTACCTTTTTTGCTTTTCTCTAATCCCTTTTATTCTGTGTTGAGCCCCTGTGTCTGGATCCCCTTAGCAATTGTTTGTCTGCAACTTTCTGTTTTTATTTCTCCCACCAGCCTTGCTGCTAAAATGCAGTTAAATGAAAAACAAAATAAGCACCACCTGGTATGCCCAGTGCCCATCCATTTTTTCCTTTACCTGAAACAAAGTATAAGGTTCCTTCATTGAGGGGGATTGCAAGTGTGCACATTGTTGATTATATCAGTGTTTTCCAAATTTCTTGGGCCTGAGTCTAGCCAGTTAATTCTTATAACCTTTTGCTGCCCCCTTGCTTAGAATATTGGTAAGTTTTTAAAAATGTGCCCTTTATTTTGGTATTGCTTGATCTACTTTCATTTTCTCTCTCTTTTCTTTGTTACTCATCTGTTTTGCTTTTTCAATGAGCGAGCACTTGCAATATGATGCAGATTGTGGGAGCGTGTTTTGTATGATTTCAGGGAATTCTAAACTTTTACATCTTAGAATCTTTATGTATTATATTTGTTTGCATCATGCGTCTGAAAGTGGTACTGCACTGTCCAGGAGGGGATTCTGAACTGTGAGAAGAAGATTGTGTTTTTTTTTGTTGGGCTATGAGCACACAAATTTGCGAAAATGGTCAAACAAAAAAACAGTTTTGGCCCATAGAGCCTCTTGTTCAGATGTATTGCAATTAGATAACATGTACCCCCACTTCCCCCCACCCCCATCCCAGTGTTAACTGCTTTCTTGGGAGAGGTAAAAAGTACTGGGGAAATTATGACATGATGGCATGCAAGGGCAGGTTGTATCAGAATTTTTTAATGGAATCTGGTTGTGGAGAAAATTGAATCAGAAGGTTTGATTTATATGAAGTATGATTTGGTTATTCCCTGTTTATGTTAGATGGAAGAAAAACACAGACTTAAATATTGAACCAGTGACAAACAGGGAAATTGACGATCAGGATATAGATGACAGATTCAGTGTGCATGATGCGCAAGACGTTATAATAGTGCTCCCACTTTGGCTGCAATTGGCAATCCTGGTGCTCAGAATTGCACTGGTTTTCTAAATTGATTTTGAGGTTCAAATTTCCACTGAAACTCATTTGCCTCATCACAAATGTTAGAATTTCCATAACCCAGCACATTCTGGCAGTATTTTAGAACATAATAGCCAAGATTTTGCAGTCACTGGCAGAGCAACATTGCTCAACACTGACTTCGAATCAAACTACAAATCGAGCAACTATGATTCCCATTGCGTTGAAGGAGGGAGGATTCTTTCCTGGTGTTGGCTTCAGTGAGGCCCAGCAGTGCTGTCTAGCAGGTGAAAACAGCAGATAGTTTGGGGCATGGCTTCCAGTCACTGCACCACAAGGTCTGTATAATCCAGACTGCTATAGTAAAAATGACATCGGAACAAAGGGTCATTTCATTTATTTGCGAGAGATCATTTTACAACTTAAAAATATAAATGTTTTAAAAGTGCACTAATCTTGATCAATACTTTGAAAAGTCAAGATAAATTGTTTTGAACTGATATACATGAAAATCTTTAAAAAGCCTGAAAAATCATGCTAAAAAGCACATAAATTTGACTTTCTAACAGAATTTTGGATATTAAGTGACTATTTAAAAGATTCATCAGACCTTTTGTAAGTTTTCTTGTTGACCTTTTAACAAGATTTATCTGATTTGTTTAAGAAGGCATTTTCATGAAAACAAGATAATGTCTGATGAACCTTGTTAAATCATTTAAAAAGTCAAATTGATGTTTTAAAAAATCATTTACATGACTCCATTTTAGCATTAAAAATACCCCTTCTGGTACAGGCTTCCTCATTAAGTATTCACAAAATAAGTAGAGGCTCCTTTATGCCTGATAATAAGAACCCTAAAACTTTTCTGTGTGAATAGGTCATTGTTAGTGGGCAATTAGCCCAAATTCTGGCATGCTGCATACCTTCCATTTAAATCTGCAGCTCAGCGATGGAAGTTTCGAGGCCTTGGGAGTAACTTTGATTTGCCAGCTGCAACTTCTGGTTTTGTGTGATATACGCACTCCAGAAGTTGCCAACCTTTCCATCATGCAATAACAGTGAACGCTGAATGTGTTGCTGTTATTAACAAAGCAAAATCCGGGTCAACTTTTTTTTTTTCTTGTGTTTGACTAAGTAACCCTTAGTGTATTTGAGTGCAGTTATATTAGTACAGCTGGAAATGGGGTTATCACAAAAAAATTAAAAATATTTAATAAGTGTGTCCAGTCCTCCACATTTGAGTAACCCGATTTATACAATTGAAAATGACTTTAAAATAAGTGATATGGTACCATTTACAAGTTTAATTAGTAGTGCATTAAATATTTTTTAATATTTAAAAATTTTGTAAGGTACCTATTAGTGCCCTTGCCCCAAATAAAAATCAGCTTAATTTTATCGGTCTCTAAAAGCTTGTAAATAGGTGCAATGAGCAGAAACTTGCCATGGTGATTGATTTGATTTGTTAGTGGGGTCAGTTTCTAGCTTGATGGGTTTTTAAAAAACCTTTGCAGAAGATCATGGACACTTGATTAACGCTGGAAATTCCGCAATCTTTTGTGTTAGCTTGCCCGATTTTTGGATGAATTGCACTGAAAGTCATGGAAACTCCACCCAAATTTGTCTAGGAAAATGAATTGTGATAACATGTTGCACTTTATTTTCTACAGCTAAGGCGTAGGATCAAAGTATTGACTTTTTTCCCCAAATAAAACAAAAGACCGTTATGATGACATTTTGGTGTTGACATTCTGAATTTTTTGGGGAGAGGTGGTGGTGAGGAGGAGGTGGTGGTGAGGAGGAGGTGGTGGTGAGGAGGAGGTGGTGGTGAGGAGGAGGTGGTGGTGAGGAGGAGGTGGTGGTGAGGAGGAGGTGGTGGTGAGGAGGAGGTGGTGGTGAGGAGGAGGTGGTGGTGGGGAGGAGGTGGTGGTGGGGAGGAGGTGGTGGTGGGGAGGAGGTGGTGGTGGGGAGGAGGTGGTGGTGGGGAGGAGGTGGTGGTGGGGAGGAGGTGGTGGTGGGGAGGAGGTGGTGGTGGGGAGGAGGTGGTGGTGGGGAGGAGGTGGTGGTGGTGAGGAGGAGGTGGTGGTGAGGAGGAGGTGGTGGTGAGGAGGAGGTGGTGGTGAGGAGGAGGTGGTGGTGAGGAGGAGGTGGTGGTGGTGGTGAGGAGGTGGTGGTGGTGAGGAGGTGGTGGTGGTGAGGAGGTGGTGGTGAGGATGTTAATGGATGGATAAACGTGACAGGAACACATTTATATTACAAGTGGGAAGGTCACATGGAATTTGATGCCATGTTGGAGTATGTCCAGTTCCAGTATTTCTCACAAGTGGAGCTACAATCAGTGTCACTTGTGTAACCTCATTATTGTGATTACTGTTGAGATGCATCCGTAACATAGCATTTCAGTACAATTCTTAGTTTTGCGTTCAACAGCCATGAGGAATAAGTTTGTGAAATGTCAGCCTTCCACAATTGTTTCTGTGCTGCATTGTTATGCCACCTAATTTGCAGAAGTGTGATATTCCTTAATCATATAATGTGTGCATGAGAGATTTCACTTAACAAAAATCCAGTGGCACATTGTGTTGTATAAGTGAATAGAACCAATGTTTTTGAATGCAAACAAATGTTTTTTTCACTCTAATGACTTTGATCATGAGCATCTTATGCTCTTACTGTAAATGCTGTTTTCAAACTTACAAATTTCTATAATGTAATTTCCATTTGTAATGTGAGTGGCATCATTGTAGTTATCAGTATTGAAGACCATTAGCAAATAACAGCCTGGTACATTCTATAACATGTCTGGTGGTAACTTTTACATACGATTGTTCGCCTTAAAGTTTCATGGATCCTAAACATGTTCACTCCCTTAGGAAGCTCAACTGTGGAAACCATAACTGCCTCCAGCTGTGCCATCCATCTGCATGTCAGCCATGTCCTCGCCTGCCCAAATTGGTGCACAGCTGCCCTTGTGGGCAGACTCCTTTGTGCAAACTTTTAGAGCTTGGTTACCCTGAGCGTAGGAGCTGCACCGAATCTATACCATCATGTGGGAAGACTTGTGGCAAACCCCTACCCTGTGGTTCTGATGGTGAGGACGACAGTTGGCTTTGATTACTTGTGTTTTTGAAATCAGCAAAAAATGAGTATTTAAAATGAGATTTTTAAAATTGTCAGGTGTTAGTTAATCATTACTGAGGTTTATTGATTAAACTTTGAAAAGTAGATTCACAACTTATTATGAATAAGTGACTCAACAAATCTATATAACATTTACTGATCATTCTCTGTGACATTTACTAATAGGATTGTTAAACTGTTGACTATATTGTGGTAATTTTTCCGTTATCTGTTAAAATAACTAGAGAACTACATGTCTGTGTCTGTTATTTTCAAAATATTGAGATGAATGATATGGCAAAAGAACCTATTTCCAAGCTAATTAAAATTTGTAAAGCAAGTGAACCTACCCTTGCTCATTCTAACTGACAGCTTTGTCATAATTATGGTTTCATTTATTAATAACGAGAAAAAGTGAACCATACTTAAGGTACAGTTACCATAGGCTTCATATTTATCGGCCATATTGCTTTGTTCAGAACAACCCTTATTTGGTACTCAAACATAGTACAATAATTATAAACAAAAATGTTGCAAATTTGAGATAAAAACAAAAGACCATAAGACGTCGGAGCAGAAGTAGTCCATTCGGACCATCGAGTCGACGCCACCATTCAGTGAGATCGTGGCTGATCTGATAATCCTCAACTCCACAAAGATGTTAGGAATGCATAGCACTTCAGTGTACATCTGCAAAGTGAAAAGACACATCAACAATTCTGATTATACAAGTTAAGTTACACTGAAAACTTAGGTGAACGGTTTTGTACAGCTAGAAAGAAAAAAGGAAAGGAAGAGAAATAACAGAATCGGAGAGAAGGAGTTAATGTGTTGACCTGCTAATAGCTTAATTAGAATCAAAGAATGGTTCCAGCACAGAAGGAGGCCATTCAACCTTTTGTGTCTATGCCAGGTGTCTGCAAGAACAACTCATCTAGTCCTACTCCCCCTTTTCCCCGTAGCCCTGCAGATAGAAAACTGTTTGATGATGTAGAAAAAGTGAGGCAATAGAAATATTGAGAGCAGAAATGATTCAGAGGATGAAAAGAATCGGAGAGACCCACAAACAAACTGAGAAAATGGAGGAAATTGAAAAAGGGGAAGAAAAACCCTGTGGTAGGTTTGTAATGAAATGTTGACTTAAAGTAAAAAGGGAAAGTCAACACCACAAATGCAGACGACTCTATCCACATTGTTTTGGATGTTATTCCCCCCTCAGCTCCTCCAGATTTAAAGAAAAAGCTTTTTATTGCTAAAGTCTGAAATTATTGGTCAGTATTTTGAACTAGAGAAAGATGAAATACTGTTCCTGTAGCTTGTATTAAGCTTGGTTGGAGCATGTTGGAAGTTAGATAGAGTGGGGGTATGGGCTGGTGTGTTGATGAAGTGGCAAGCCAGAGAGGAATATAGGTCACATTTGCACACAGAATAGAGAGATTTAGAAAGTATGTCCTAATATGTATTTGGTATCCGTGTTGTAGAAGAGGCTACAATACATTATAATTTCACTGTCTCACATCAAAGGTGTGTTTAGGGCACTGCATTTGGTGTTGAATGAGGTAAATGGACAGATATTGCACCAACTGCAGTTCTGCAGGCAAGTGCCTGGGATGATTAAATGTCGTTGGTTAGTAGAAGAGCAAACGAGTGTATCCTAGATTGAACGGTGTCACTCTAAAATAGAGACCAGAGGAGATGTGCTTGGCTCCAAAAAGCAGTAGAGACTGGGCCATTAAATTTTCAAGGCTGAGTTAGATAGATTTTTGATAGACAAGGGAGAAAAGGGTTATGGGTGGGGCAAGCAGGAAGGTGGCATTGAGACCACAGTCCGACCACCCATGATCTTATCGAATGGTGGAGCAGTTTCGAAGTGCCAAATGGCCGCCTTCTGCTCCTATGGTCGAATCACTAAGTGGTGAAAGATGATCTGATGGACGTGAACCTGGTTGTGTGAAATTTAAGGACAGGGAGGAACCTTGTTGTTAAGGGAGTGAGTAAGAGCAGAGGCCCAAGAAGTGGGACAGACTCAGCCCTCCTGACACTTTTGAGGGAAGCCCTGACACAAAAAGACATTTCGGGCGTTCTGGTATAGAAAGAGGAGTCACATAAGCATGTGACCAGTATGAAAAATTGGGAACCTGACTTAGACCTGATGCAGTCCATTAAGAGTATTGTGCAGGTAGTTCTTTGTCAACTGTGGGTTTGGCATATTGTAGTCTAGAATACAAATTATTACTATGCAACAGTATTGTAAAAGTATGAAATTCTTATGTATGGCCAAGAAAGTGGATAGCCTGCTTCCAGGTCAACGGCTTGAAGGAAGTTTGGCTTAGTGACTGAATACACTGTTGCATTGTTGCCGTTTCTGTTGTTGAATGATTAGTGCAGCTGCCTTTCAACATTATTTGTATAATTTTGTAGCTGAAGGAATTCTGAGGTTCAGCTTCATGGCTAGAATTAATATAGATTGTCTTTAAAATCTAGATTCCATTCACACTTGTAGTAACCTTTGCCATGAAGGTGAATGTGGACCATGTGCTGGAACTTCAACTGTTAGCTGTCGGTGTGGATTTAAAAAGAAGGCAAGTAAATGGATAGACCTGTGACATAATGTATCATATCTACTTTATCTATTTCATTTCCAATACTAATACACTCCCGGCATTGAAGTTACAGTATGGCGAGGGCTGCTTCAGGGAGAAGTTGTGCTTTTGCAGCACTCCTTTTGGACCAGGTCAAATGCAAATGCTTTCTCCACGACCCCAGCTTCCCCCTAGGGTTGCAGATTGGACCCCCGCTCCCAGGGTCAAGGATCGAGCTAAACTGGTCCTGTGGCTTACTTCAGTTTGCTCCCTGCCTGACTGAAAATCAGGAGCCAAGCCTGTCAATCAGGCTGACTTCCAGGTAGAGAACCTGTCATAGTGAGAAGCTACATGCTGTGGAGTTAAAACAATTCCTAGCATGCAAGGAAACCTAGTCTTCAGATTTCCTGTCTGAAACTCCACCCAATACCCACCCCGTCAACATAACTCACCAGACTAAATATCCAGAACTTAGTTACAATACATCAACTGAATCAGAAGATTAAGAACAAATGATGCCAAATTCTAAAGCAGAAAAATTCTTAGAATTGCCACTAATTGTTAGCATAGCATTAATGTCCCATTTAACAATAGACTCACTATTAATCTCTGGGTTTGGCTAATGACTTTAGGTTTTGCCATTTGTAAGTGGTTGGTGCCATACCAATGGCTAATGTAAGTGCACTATATTCATTTATTGAGCTGTTTACCTGTGTCTTCAATGGTTGGGATGTGTGGAAGAATTTTTACAATAATAACTTCAAATTAATCCTCATTATTTTGGACAAAAACTGCACAGTTTAAGAAAAATAATTTTGAGCCAAAGAATTTCAGCTTGTGTAGTAATTGTTGTTCATTCTGCATAGGATGTTCCCTGTGTCAATATCACGAAGGAAGGTAAGCACAGAGATGTTTCCCATTTTTTTTAAATTAAGGTAGTGATAAAACATTCAGATAAAATGTGGTAGGACAGTGATTATTGTTGTGCTTAATTTGATTGTTTTTCAGTCATTAAAATAGGTCCAATGAGATTTCATGTTTTAAGTTTTTCCCTTTTTCTTCAGTTTCCCCATACCATATATGATTTTTGAATGAGATGTTCCCAAAAGCCATTGCAAAACTATTTGCTAAAAAGTATTTGTCAAATGCTTGTGGTGGCTAGCTTGCTTTTGCCTATCATGCCCCTCTGTTGAGAAGTCTTCCCCCAGCACCAGTGCTGAATTTGATCGAATGCCATAGTGATTTATAATTAATTTTTACTTAAGAGCTGAAAAATAACACTTAAACACCCCCCTTGATTATTGACTTGAACTGCAATTGTACAATATTTGCAGAATACAAAACACATTACCTTTGGTTCCCATCTAACTCCCAAGCATACTAATGCCCAGTGATGTGTATTGACCCCAGCATTAAGTTTCATTGGCTGCAGTAACATTCCAGCTTGATGCAAAGCTGTAGTGGAAAAATTATTCGTTGCACATCTGAGTTTTTTTTTACATTTACAAAAGAGCAGATGCTTCCACCTCTGCTCTCCCAAAATTGTTTTTTGAGCAGAAGCTTAGATGTTAAGCGCTTGCATCCAAGATCCATGTGCGGATCTGTTTTATGACTGACATCAGTGCAATCACCATTTTAACTTGATTTTGTGTCACATTCCATAGATGCTGGCCTGTGATTGATAGCCTCAGCGTAAATACAGCCAGTTTACTTTCAGAACTTTAGATTAGAAGTTTAGATTAGAACATACTACTAACAGTGAAAAATGCTGGAAATAGTTTCTTTAGTCTTAGTGTTTATAAACTACCTGTAGCTTAAAAACTTCGGTAATGTAGGGCATATATTTTAAGCGTTCATGTCGATACTTAAATAGAAGCATTTAGTTATCTTAAATTACAAAATGGCAAACAAATTATGTCAAGAACAAGTTTGCTGGGAAGTGGGAAAGAAATTTGCTCTGTGTTTTTTCAACTTTGTCTATCACCTTACAAATATGCAGCCTTGTTTTTTTAACGTTATTGGAGATGCTATTGATTTTGGTTTACTGTAGATTGTTACCGAATGCTTAGAGCACCTATGCAATTGCATTTCTTAAAGGAGATAGCCCTTTTTGTTGTGATAAGCCTTCATGAGCTTCTGTGTAATATCCTCTCTGAGTGTCCTCTGCTGTAAATCTCTCTTATGTAGCAGACCTGCTGTTCTTGTGTGACAAGCGCTGCAATAAGAAGCGTTCTTGTGGCCGCCATAAATGTAATGAAGTTTGTTGTGTGGTAAGTGGAACAAAATGTGTTTGAGGCTTCAGCACTTTGCACTTTATTTGTTGAATATATGTAATGCAGAAATATATTGTGACAATCACCATTTCGATAGATCTATCTAGATGCATATATATCTCTCTGTCACTCTATTTTCTAAAGGACAGTAAATGTAATTAATGATATATTCATTAATCAGCTGAATTATAAGACAAATTTGCAATGCTAATCCTTCAGTTCAAAGTTATCATTCATTATCATGGTTCTATTGCCATCTGCCATGACACCAGGTAACAGTAAAAACAATGGAGCAAAATGGGAGCAAACACATCTCTACAATACAGAGAATATGGGAATGACATGAGAACGTAAGAAATAGGATCTGAAATAGGATATTTGGCTCTTCAGCCTGCTCTGCCATTCAGCAAGATCATGGCTGGTTTTCTACTTCAACTTCGCCCTCCTGCACTATCCTCAAGTCCTATGATTCCCTTAGTATCCAAAAACGTTAATCTCTGTCTTGAATATACTCAGTGACTGAGCATCCATAGCTCTCTGGAGAGTAGAATTCCAACGATTCACAAGCCTTTGAGTAAAGAAATTTTGCCTCAGCTCAATCCTTAGTCTAAGACTGTGACTCTGTTCCAGATTCCTCAGCCAAGGGAAACTTTTGCTCAGCATCTACCCTATCGAGGCCTTAAGAATTTTATCTGTTTCAATTAGACCATCTCATTCTTCTAAACTCTAGGGAATATGGGCCTAGCCTATTCAATCTCTCCTCATAGGACAATCCCCTCATCACAGGAACCAGTCTAGTGAACCTTCATTGCACTCTCTCGAGGGCAACTATATCATCCTCTAGGTAAGGAGATCAAATTTCACACAGCAGTCTAGGTGTGCCCTCATCAATGCCTTGTATAATTGTTGTAATACTTATTTACTCTTCTACTCCAATCACTTTGTAACCAAAGCTAGCATACCATTTGTCTTCCTGCATGTTAACTTTGTGATTAATGTTCAAGGATACCCAGATACAGGTCAAATATCCTTTATCCCTACATCCAAAAATCAAACTTTTTTTTTGGATGTCTAAGCAGTTAATTTGTATGTCAATAAGGCAATGTATGTGAAACCTATGTTACAGATGAAGTTAGTGTTAACAGGAAGAAGTAGGGTGTGAGAGATTTGGCAAATGGAGAAACAGCTTAGTATTTGTAGCTAGCTTAGACTATTATAATGTAAGTAAGCCTAGGCCTACTGTATATATGGTAGATCCAAAAACTGAAAATATCTGAATAATGAAATGCAATCGACCCCAAGGATTTCAAGTAAAAGATACTCAACCTGTATTGCTCTCAATCCTGAGAGTCCTAATTTTTTGTAAAAACCCCTCGTGGCACCTTTTTGAATGCTTTTGTAAATCCAAATACACTACATCCACTGGGTCCCACTTATTCATTCTACTAATTACACTTTCAAAATACTCTCCAACAGATTTGTCACAATTTCCCTTTCATAAATCCTTATTGGCTCTGCTTCATCATATTATGATTTTCGAAGTGCCCTATTACCATGTCCCCAATAATAGATTCTAGCATTTTGCCAATAACTGATGTTATGTTACGAACATACTAATTAGGAGCAGGAGTAGGCCATTCAGCAACATTTGATAAAATCATGGCTGATCTGATTGTGGCTTCTACTTTCCGTTCTACCCCCTATGCACTTTGACTCCATTGTCAGTCAAGAATCAGTCCAATTCAGCCTTAAAAATATTCAGTGACCCTGCCTCCACTGTTCTCTGGGGAAGAGAATGCCACAGACCTAACAGTCCTCTGAGATAAAAAAATTCTCATCTCTGTCTTATTTTTAAACTGTGTCCCATAACTCTAGTCTGTCCCACAAGGGGAAACATTCTTTCTTTCACCCTGTCAAGTCCCCTCATGATCATCTATGTTTCAATAAGATCACCTCTCATTCTTCTAAACGCCAATGGATACAGGCCCAACCTGTCCATCCTTTTCTTAGAAGAACACCTTCATCCAAGGAATCAGACGAGTGAACCTCTGCACTGCTTCCAGTGCAATTATATCCTTTCTTAAATAAGAAGCCCAAAACTGTACACAATACTCTAAATGTGGTCTCACCAATGCCCTATACAATTGGAGCAAAACTAATTTTATATTCCATTCCCCTTTCAATAAATGGCAACATTCCATTGCCTTCCTATGCTGTACCTGCATACTAACTTTTTGTGATTCATGTACCAGGACACCCAGATTCCTCTCCACTGCAGAGTTCTACAATCTCTCTACATTTAAATAATATACAGCTTTTTTTGTTCTTGCTGTTAAAGTGGACAAGTTCACGTTTTCCCACATAGTACTCCATCTGCCAATTTTTTGCCCACTCATTTAACATACATATATCCCTTTGCAGACTCCTTATCATCTCTTCACAATTTACTCTCCTACCTGTCTTTTGTGTCATCAGCATATTTGACATCCATGCATTCAATCCCATCATCCAAGTCAATGGCCTAGATTGTAAATTGTTGATCCCTGTGACATTCCACTTGTTGCATCGTGCCAACCTGAAAATAACCCATTTATCCCTACTCTGTTAGCCAATCAACCCTCTATCTATACTGCTATGTTACCCCCTAAACCATGAGCTCTTATTTTGTATTGTAACCTTTGATGTTGCATCTTGTTTAATATCTTCAGGAAATCCAAATACACCACACCCACAGGTTCCCCTTTATCCACATTGCTTGATTTTTATTTATGGGATGTGGGCATCGCTGGCTAGGCCAGCATTTATTGCCCATCCCTAATTGCCCTCGAGAAGGTGGTGGTGAGCTGCCACCTTGAACCACTGCTTATCCCTGTGATGTAGGTACACCCAGAGTGTTGCGAGGGAGGGAGACCCAGGATTTTGACCCAGCGACAGTGATGGAACAGCGATATGTTTCCAAGTCAGGATGGTGAGTGGCTTGGAGGGGTACTTCCAGATGGTGGTGTTCCCATGTGTCTGCTGCCCTTGTCCTCCTAGATAGTAGCAGTCGTGGGTTTGCAAGGTGCTGCCTAAGGAGCTTTAGTGAATTTCTGCAGTGCACCTTGTAGGTGGTGTACACTGCTGCCACTGTACGTTGGTGGTGGAGGAAGTGAATGTTTGTGGAAGGAGTGGCAATCAAGCGGGCTGCTTCGTCCTGGATGAGTTTCTTGAGTGTTGTTGGAGCTGCACTCATACAGGCAAGTGGAGAATATTCCATCACACCCTTGACTCATGCCTTGGTAGATGGTGGACAGCCTTTGGGGAGTCAGGAGGTGAGTTACTTGCTGCAGGATTCCTAGCCTCTGACCTGCTTTTGTAGCCAAAGTGTTTATATGTCTAGTCCAGTTCAGTTTCTGGTCAATGGTAATCCCCAAGAATGTTGATAGTGGGGGATTCAGCGATGATGATGCCGTTGAATGTCAAGGGGTGATGGTTAGATTCTCTTGCGTTGGAGATGATCATTGCCTGGCATTTGTGTGGCACAAATGTTATTTGCCACTTGTCAGCCCAAGGCTGGATATTGTCCAGGTCTTGATGCATTTGGATGTGGACTGCTTCAGCAGCTGAGGAGTAACCACTGGTGCTTAACATGTGCGATCATCAGCGAACATCCCACTCCTGACCTAATGATGGAAGGAAGGCCATTGATGAAGCAACTGAAGATGGTTCGGCCTAGGACACTACCCTGACGAACCCCTGCAGTGATTTCCTGGAGTTGAGATGGCTGACCTCCAACAACTATAACTATCTTCCTCTGTGCGAGGTATGGCTCCAACCAGCAGAGCGTTTTCCCCCTGAGTCACATTGACTCCAGTTTTGCTGGGGCTCCTTGATGCCACACTTGTTCAAATTCTGCCTTTATATCAAGGGTAGTCACCCTTACCTCACCTCTTGTCCATGTTTGTACCAAGGCTGTAATGAGGTCAGGAGCTGAGTAGCCCTAGTGAGACCCAAACTGAGCGTCAGTGAGCAGGTTATTGCTAAGCAAGTGCTGCTTGATACCACTGTTGATGACCCCTTTCATCACTTTACTGAGGGTCGAGAGTAGACTGATGGCCAGGTTGGATTTCTCCTGTTCCCTGTGTACATGACACACCTGGGCAATTTTCCACATTGCTGGGTAGATGCCAATGTTGTAGTTGCACTGGAACAGCTTGGCTAGGGTCGCAGCAAGTTCTGGAGTGTTACTAAAGTATAATAATTTTCATAATATTTTTCTGGTTTATGGGTGTTGTGTTTTCCTGTCTGTGGGTGATTTAATTGCATTTTGTAGCCAAGCAGTCTGCAAGTTGAAGTTATCAAAAGAAGCAAGGTGTAGAAGTGTCTTTAATATGCTAATAATTAAACATGGCTGGTGCCTTAGCATGTAAGGTGTAAAGGGAAATTGCATTTTTAGTTAGATGGAGCAGGATTTGAATTTCAACGGGTTTTAGGTTGTTTATAAATAGCTAGACAAGCAAATTAAGGAATGTAAAATCAAAATACGGTGGATGCTGGAAATCAGAAACATAAACAGAAAATGCTGGAAAAACTGAGCAGGTCTAACAGCATCTGTGGAGAGAAAAAAAAAGAGTTAACATTTCGCGTCCATATGACTCTTCAGCTGAAGAAGAGTTATACAGACTCGAAACGTTAACTCTGGTTTTATTTCTCCCTCCACTGATGCTGCTAGACCTGCTGAGTTTTTTCAGCATTTTCTGTTTCTGGTAAAGCTTAGGAATCTGTTTATTTTTCTCAAGTGTTACGGACAGTATATAGTGACAACGTGAAAAGATTTATGTTATGAGGGAGATACAGTTTCAAAAACTTATGAAACAATGGAATTTACATATTAAAAGGAGAAAAACGTATATAAAGGAGAATGAGGCTATGTGTCAGGAGGAGGCATTGTAAGGTCTAAAATAAGTGTGTGAAGTCGCCTCCAAGAAGTCTCCAGTATTGGTGCATTAAGCCTGTTGTCTACAGAAACCAAAGCTGGAGAGAGCCACTTTGAATTCCACTGTCCAGGGTGTTGTGTTAATTTGCTGGATCTGTTTGAAATCTAAAATATCTATTTTTGGACCATTGCCTTAAAGGGGGTTTAGCTGGGAGCCAAGTTAATTAGGGATGTTAAGAGTTAGTACAGTAATAATTTGTAGGCCTATGTATGTGCTTGAAATCCTTTCTTTTGTTAATAAATATTTTAATTTTAATTTTTTTAAATTTCTAAAATCTTGATGGACTTTTTACTCAGAGCACACATCTCGAAATAAATACAAATTGCAAAACCACTGTGATAGCACAACCCAAGTTTTCCTCATGGGTTTGATCTACCTGGCACACATCATCTGCTGTATCATAACATTTGCTATTAGGGATGCTCATAATGCATCGACTAGATTTAGTCCTTTTGAATTAGTCTATGGTCATGAGGTAAGGGGACCCCTGAAATTGATTCATGAGAAATTGGCGGGTCATAAGTCGGAAACTATCTCCTGGATTATGTACCAAACTTCAAAGACAGATTGAACAGATCATATGAGTTAGCTAGGGAACATTTAAAGATGTCACAGCAAGTGATGAAAGTGAAGGCAGGTAGGAGAGTTTTGTTGCTGAGGAAACAGTGTTAGTTTTGTTACCAGTATTGGGTGATTTGTTAAAGGCAAGGTTTAGTGGGCCTTACAGGCTTGAAAAGAAACTGAGGGCAGTCACTCTCACCTCTTTTGTCCACGTTTGGACCAAGGCTGCAATGAGGTCAGGAGCCAAGTGGCCCTGGTGGAACCCAAACCGAGTGTCAATGAGCAGGCTATTGCTGAGCAAGTGCTGCTTGATAGCAGTGTTGATGACCCCTTCCATCGCTTTAATGATCGAGAGTAGACTGATGGAGCGGTAATTGGCTGGGTTGGATTTTTCCTGCTTTTTGTGTGCGGGACATAGCTGGGCAGTTTGCCACATTGCTGGATAGGTACCAATGTTGTAGCTGTACTGGAACAGCCTGGCTAGGGGCGTGGCAAGTTCTGGAGCACAAGTCTTCAGTACTATTGCTGGAATATTGTCAGGCCCCAGAGCCTTTGCACTATCCAGTGCCTTCAGCCATTTCTTAATATCACGTGGGGTGTATCAAAATGGCTGAAGAATGACATCTGTGATGCTGGGGACCTCTGGAGGAGGCAGAGATGGATGATCCACCTGGCACTTCGGACTGCAGATTGTTGCGAATGCTTCAGCTTTAGCACTGAAGTGCTGGGCTCCCCCATCATTTAGGATGGGGATATTTGTGGAGCCTTCTCCTCCAGCGAGTTGTTTAATTGACCACCATGATTCACAACTGGATGTGGTAGGACTGCAGATCTTAGATCTGATCCATTAGACATGGAATCGCTTAATTCTTGCTGCTTATGCTGTTTGGCACGCAAGTAGTCCTGTGTTGTAACTTCACCAGGTTGACACCTCATTTTTAGATATGCCTTGCACTGCTTTTGGCATGCCCTCCTGCACTCTTCTTTGAACCAGCATTGATCCCCTGGCTTGTTGGTAGTGGTAGAATGCGGGTTATGCCGGGCCATGAGGTTGCAGATTGTGGGTGAGTACAATTCTGTTGCTGCTGCTGATGGTCCACAGCGTCTCATGGGTGCCCAGTCTTGAGTTGCTAGATCTGTTTGAAATCTGTCCCATTTAGCACGGTGGTAGTGCCACACAACGCAATTGAGGGTATCCTCAGTGTGAAGATGAGGCTTTGTCTCCACAAGGACTGTGCAATGGTCACTGCTACCGATACTGTCATGGACAGATGCATTTGTGGCAGGCAGGTTGGCGAGGATGAGGTCAAGTATGTTTTTTCCTCACCACCTGCCACAGACCCAGTCTAGCAGCTATATTCTTTAAGACTTGGCCAGTGGTGCTGCTACCGAGCCATCCTTGGTATTGGACGTTGAAGTCTCCCACCCAGAGTACATTCTACACCCTTGCCACTCTGTGCTTCCCCAAGTGGTGTTCAACATGGAGAAGTACTGATTCATCAGCTGAGGTGGGTGCCGTACGTGGTAATCAGCAGGAGGCTTCCTTGCCCATGTTTGACCTGATGCTATGAGACTTCTTGGGGGCCGGAGTCGATGTTGAGGACTCCCAAGGCAACTCCCTCCCGGCTGTATATCACTGTGCCGCCACCCAGGGATGTTGATGGTGGTGTCTGGCATCAGGCTGTTGCTTGACTAGTCTGAGAGACAGCTGTCCCAATTTTGGCCCAAGCCCCCAGATATTAGTAAGGAGGACTTTGTAGGGTCAACAAGGCCTAGGTCGATGCCAGGTGATGCGTCTGGCTCCATTCCTTTTTATTGGCTGAGTGACTTGCTGGGCCTTTTCACAGGGCATTTACAACCACATTACTGCAGATCTGGAATTACATGTAGGCCAGACAAGGTGAGGATGGCAGATTTCCTTCCCTAAAGAACATTAGTGAACCAGATGTTTTCATGGTTATCAGCTAATTTTTAGCTTCAGATTTTTGAATTCTGCCATGGTGGGACTCAAACACTGGCCCCCAGAGCAATTCCCTGGGTCTCTGCATTGCCAGCCTAGTGAAAATACCACTATGCCACTGCCTCCTCCCTCAAAAGGCCTATGTTAATTTTCAGTAATCTCTTTCTATTTACATAACTATCGAAGCATTTCTTTTATGTGTCTTGCTAGTCTATTCTCATTTTCTTTCCTTTCCTTATCAATTTCTTGGCCCACTTTTGCTGAAGTTTAAAATCCTCTCAGTCCTCGCACTTACTATTTTTTGCAACATAAACTTCTTCCTTTGATTTAATACTATCTTTAACTCCTTATGTTAGCTCCAGTTGGTCCTCTTTTCTATGGGATTTTTACACCTTAAAGGAATATGTATTTGTAACAAATTCTTCACACGCATAGGCATTGGGTAACAGAATAAATGGATAGTGGATTGATTAGCTAACAGGATACCACCATACCCATTAATGGAGTTTCCCAATTTGCCTTAGTTCACCCCTCATATTTATGTAGTTAACATTCAGATTTTGGAAGTGAGGCTAATGTCTTAATTCAATATAAAATTCCATCACGTTATGCTCACTCTTCCCTAGAGGCCCCTTTACTACAACCTTATTAATTAGCCCTTTCTCATTTCACAATACCAGATGTGAAATAACCTATACTCTCGTTGGTCCCTTGATGTATTGATCTAGAAAATGGTCTTGTATATATTCCATTATTATACACTGGTACTGCAAATTTTTTTCACCCAATTTATATGAAGATTATAGTGCTCCATCTGTACTGTTTTACCCTTGTTATATTTACCTCTAATTTCCTGAATTATACTCTGCCCTACACTACAACTAATGTAAAGAGGCCTATAAACAACACCCACAAATGTTTCTGATGAACAGTCATTGACCTGAAATGTTAACTCTTGTTTGTCTTGACACGTACATGGTCTGACCTGAGTATTTCCTGCATTTTCTGTTCCTATTCTCACCAATATTTTCTGACCCCTGCTGTTTCTTGGCTCCACCCAAATTGATTCTACTTCTTGATTTTCTGAGTTAAGTTTCTCTCTACTGCCTTTATTCCGTTATTTATTATCAGGGCTACCCATCCTCCTTTTCCCCTTTGCCTATTTCTTCTAAAAGTTAAGTCTCCTTGGATGTTTAGTCCCCAATCTTGGTCATTTTGCAACTGTATCTCCATAATGACTGAGATCAAAACTGTTTCTATCTGGGCTATTAATTCATCTAACTTGTTTCAAACATTCAGATTTGGTGCCTCCAACTTATCTTAGTCACTAATGCCCTGTTACTTTTGTTACTTCCAGTCTGTTCTTGACACACACTGCTTATTTTTATTCAAAAGGCTGCTCTGCTCTAGAGCTTTGACATTTCTCTTGTTGCTTTTGAATTTTCCTTTTTCCTGAGTATTCCCGCTGCGCTCCCTGCCACCCCTCATCTCTTTGAAGCTTCAGCTCCTGACTCAATCTCCCCTCTGGCTCTCGGCTCCCGCCCTTTACAATTTCCCTCTGGCTCTCGGCTCCCGCCCTTTACTATCTCCCCTCTGGCTCTCGGCTCCCGCCCTTTACAATCTCCCCTCTGGCTCTCGGCTCCCGCCCTTTACAGTCACCCCTCTGGCTCTCGGCTCCCGCCCTTTACAATTTCCCTCTGGCTCTCGGCTCCCGCCCTTTACAATCTCTCCTCTAGCTCTCGGCTCCCGCCCTTTACAATTTCCCTCTGGCTCTCGGCTCCCGCCCTTTACAATCTCCCCTCTGGCTCTCGGCTCCCGCCCTTTACAATCTCCCCTCTGGCTCTCGGCTCCCGCCCTTTACAGTCTCCCCTCTGGCTCTCGGCTCCTGCCCTTTACAGTCTCCCCTCTGGCTCTCAGCTCCCGCCCTTTACAATTTCCCTCTGGCTCTCGGCTCCCGCCCTTTACAATCTCCCCTCTGGCTCTCGGCTCCCGCCTTTTACAATCTCCCCTCTGGCTCTCAACTCCCGCCTTTACAGATCTTCTCTGTTAGTAATTTATTTTTTGAGTTCAATAGTTTTGATGTGACTGTTGATGTTACTGTGGGGTATCTATGGTCTCTTTGTTATTCATATATGTTTTTTAGAAGTTACAACTAACATGCTGACCTCAGACTTCGTTTTGCATCTATAACAGTCTTAAAACGCTAGGTTCCTGAAACCAATCCGCAGAATTCCCTTACGAGACAACATTTAAACTCTTAAGATATCAGAGGTTGTTTAATTAGAGCAATTCAACTTTCTGGCCTTTTAAGATACAACCCATCTTACACTTGACTTTGCCTTAATATATTTACCCTTTGCTCATTCTATACTAGCTTATCAGAATTTCCTCTGCTTCCCAAACCATACTGCCTGCATTTTCTGCTCTGCTATCTCATTGCTGCTTCCCACATCTCACTCATTGCTCCCTGTTTCACAGCATACTACAACAAACCCATTAATATTTCCATAAAGGCATTAATTGAATCATTTTGAAATCTCCAAGCTTGGCAAGTGTTTAAATAGTAAATTGAACGATGGGATGTTTGCTAAATGGATTTTTAGAATAGTTTAGAGACTGTAATGCATAATGTATTGTAACCTGTTAATTTCATTATTTTTAGGATACTGAGCATAAGTGCCTCCTCCTCTGTGGACGCAAACTTAACTGTGGACAGCACAAGTGTGAGGAGCCTTGCCACCGAGGAAATTGTCAGAATTGCTGGCAAAGTAGTATGTGGAAAGTCATAAAATATATTTGCATAGTAATTTGATTCAGTGTCCATGAGCTTTTAAATAAGTAAGCTTTTAAATCTACTGCACTGCAAAATTTGTAATGCTTTCTTGTGAATCAGAGGACAATCCTTCAGTGATCTCATGGTTGAAGAAATATCATTGGTTTGGGGTAGCAATCTCCAATTTGCCTTATATAATAAACCACTTTCAGTTACTGTTTAGCTTATGTATTGTTTATAAAATGGAGAAGAGAGCAATGCTTACAATAAATTATATAGATTGCAGCTAGTCTGAGGACAAAAGCCCTACAGACAACTCTCAGAATTATCTTTTGTGTGTCCACGAATGCTTCTCTGCTCCCCTTACGGAAAGTCAGGGTGCTCCTACCCTGGACTGCCACTTCCTTCCATAAGACCCTCTCAAAATCTTGAGACTTCCCTGGAAGCCAGTGGGCAGCCAAGAGGAACCCAACTTTGCCTGTCAGAAACAGCTCTGCACTCTGTGCCTGTTACAGGGGTAAAGTGGATAGACAGCATTTAAATAAGGCTCAGTGGTTAAAATTGGCATGCTCTCCTGCTACCTTGCCAAACTGCAAGTTAACTCCCACTAGAAACCCACTTGGATTTAAACTCTGTCCGAAAATTCACTCTTTCTCCCTCTTTCCCCTTCTCTCCATTTTTTCTAGCCCACTCTATTAGTGCAACAGTCAATTTCTTAATCTGTTATTGCCTACATGTAGACTGTAGGTTTCCAGCATATGGCAATGCAAACTGTTGTAAGCTAGATTTTACAATTAATTCAACATTTGCTGTTTAGGCTTTGATGAGCTAACATGTCATTGTGGCAAATCAGTGATCTATCCTCCAGTACCATGTGGCACTAGACCTCCAGAATGCAAAAACCCCTGCATCAGGGAACATGAGTGTGATCATCCAGGTAAGAGAGAATAGCTCCACCAGCTTGTTCATGAAATTAAAAGCTTTTTGTTGTAGAATAGCTATCAAAGCATACTGTTTTAAAATGCATACACTTACATGAATGGTATGGACAGATAAATTCAATTTAGCAACTTAAATTTGCAGAGGATATTTAAAGAGGGGGATACCAAAGATCTACAGAATGACTTAGGACTGGAAATGGGACTGAGAGATAGGGTCCAGAGTTTCTGATGGGGTCCAAACAGGAGCACTTCAAGCTTCCTAAACCTGAGCTGCAAGAAATTATTGGAACGACGGCAAATGAAATATGATACGGACAAATGTAAAATATTGCGCATCAGCAGAAAAATGAATGGTGTTAAATGCTACGGGCTATTGTTGAAAGTTCAAGGAATATTAATAAATTTGGCTATAGCATGCCTATACTGTCAAACAGAAATCAAAGTAAACAATTATATAGCTGAAATAGTGGAGTAAAAGTCTGATGCAGTCATAATGAAACAGTACAGTGCATTGGCCAGACCGCACTGTTATTACAAACATATGAACAACAGTGTCTAGGTCTGGTCTCTAAGATGCAAGGAAGACAGTTAGGCCTTGAAGGTGGTGCAGAGAAGAGCCCTATCCTTTGAGGCAGATAATGATTTATGAAGATGGGCCATGGAGACTTCAACAGCAATTTGCACTTAATTAGCACTTTTAACATAGCTAAATAACCCAAGACAATTTACAGTTGGCTCAGACCCAGATGAGAATGAGAGAAATTACAAGAGGTGGCCAATAATGCAATGAGATGTAACAGAGTGGAAGTTAAGGGAGAGAGTTTCAGAAAGTGGGGCTAAGATGGCTGAAGCTCTTCCATCAGTTGTAGAATTTGGTGGGGGGAGAGTGATGCACAATAAACTCACATTGGTAGAGTAGAGGGTGTGGACAGAAACATGGGCTGGAGGATGATGCAAAGATAGTGAGAAGTGAGCCCATGAAGGATTTGAGAACAAAAATATTGAAATTAGTGTGCTAAACAGCAAATGAAGGCATAGGTGTGGTCATTAGTTCTGGGTGAATTAAAGTTTGTGTTTGTTAAATCTTGGTGTGCCAATGAGGAGGGTTTTGGAAACACTGATGACAAAATGATTAAATAGGATGGTGGTACAAGGAGAAAGGAAATAGTAATGAGACAAGTAAAGAAACAAGTGGTGGGTCGGGAGGTGTTGTCTACTGGCATAGCAGAATCATCACTAACAACTGCCAAACAAAGAAAATGGGAAAGAGGTTATAATCTGAAATAGTTGAACTCATTGTTAAGCCTGGAAAGCTGTAAAGTGCCTAATTGAAAGATGAAATATTGTTCCTCGAGCTTGCATTGAGCTTCACTGGAGCGGTTGAGGCAGAGATCAGAGTGGGATTGAGGCAGAGAATTAAAATGACAGGAAGCTCAGGGTCACGTGAACTGAATGGAGGTGTTTCACAAAGCAGTCACCAGTCTGCATTTGGTCTCTTCAATGTAAATGAGACTGCATCATGAGCACCCAATGCAGTACACTAAATTGAAAGGAGTACAAGTAAATTGTTATTTCACCTGGAAGGAGTATTTGGGGCCCTGGATGGTGGAAAGGGAAGAGGTAAAATGGCAAGTGTTGTATCTTAGTGTTTCCAGAATTTGCTGTTTTTATTTGATTTCCAGCATTCTCGGTATGTTGCTTTTGTCTTCAGACTTTGGTGAGGTTCAATCTGGAACTAACAAAGGCACGAATGAGTGTTTCGGCAGCAATACCATTTAGGATACATAGGTGTACTGGGTACAACAATGGAGCCTAGGTGCACATTAGAGCTGACTCTACTAGCAAATTGTAGATGTGCTAGCTGTACTAGGGAATATAGTACTTAACCCAAGAGAAGCAATACCATAGAAGTGGACCATGGAAAGGCCGCAGAAGAAGATGGTGCAGTCAACAGGGCTGAAAGTTGCAGTGAGGTTGAGGAGGAGGATGAAGGATACATTGTGGTCACACAACAGGTACATGGAATATAGCTTTGGACTTTGGGTAGGACAAAAACCAGATTGAAGTGATTTGAACCGGGAGAAGTGGACAGAAAGTTGGGTCGTAACAACTCTTTCCATAATCTTAAACTGAGGTTGGAGATGGGACTTCACAGTCTTAAATGGAGGTGACTGAGAGGGTGCCACAGGGGGAAGAAACAAATTACATGGAAAAGGTAGATTTGGGACTCTACAAATTAAAACATGATCATTGAACAAGGGCATTGATTCAAATTCTGAAAGACGAATTTAGGTTTAATGCCAATAAGGCTTACATCATGTAAAAATAACCACTGTGTGGAATTGATTTCTGACTAAAGTAGTGGATGTAAAAGCCATGGATTAAAGCAACAAATATTGGATGCCGTGATGAGGGGGATTTGAGGGCCTGTTAAGTTGTTTCTGTTGGATGGACGTGAATAGGGTGGAAGGCTTCCTTAACTGTAGCTTATTTTGCTTATTCTTTCTTTATCCATGTGCTGGTACAAATTTCTTCATGATGTAAGTGTTTTGTGAGTAAGTTGTTTTAAATTGAATGTAGCTGAAATTTATATTTGCAATTTTGAATTCAGACTTTTAACTAATTGACTTAAAACTAACTCACTAGGATGATATAATACTGTACTGTGTGCTGCTGATTTTAGCACTGATGATGTAGGAGATGGATGCCAACCTAGAAGTTAAGGAATTGGAGAGCAAGAGATTGGGGAAGAGTGAAGGCATAGTTAGAGCGAAAGAGAGAGGTTCTCTGGAGCTTTTTGAAAACGGAGAGAGGCGACAAACGATAATGAAAGAATCCTAGAGTCCAAGATTGCAATATGTGAAAAATTGGCTTCTAATGGATCGGAAGAAGCGGTGATGTACAGTAGAGGAACTAAATTTATTAAACTTGCAGATATGCATTCCTTTGTGATGAGACACCTTGCTGTGGTTCAGAAGCTAAGCAGCCATTAATGGCCTCCTTCAATTAACTCACTTTTTTAAAGCAAGTTCAAGCACTGGAAAATAATTCCAAAGAGATCTTTGTATTTGCTGCCTTTCTCTAATTTTTGTAATGCTATGAATTTTTTCTTCACTTATGTGCTTTTGAATATTTTCTTTCTTTCTCCATATTTTTGGTAACCTTTTATTTCATGCACCCTCCACTACCATTTATCTTTTCCCCTTTCTGTCCACCTTCATTCACCTTCTGTCAACACAATCTTCGGTGTCTTGCAAAACAATTAGTGATTTCGTATTTGTGGAAATTCCTGCCTCAAATGCAAACTGGCATTTGAGGAAGAGCAAAGAAAAGGTACCAGCTGGATGAGGAGTTTCACATTCTTGTTTCCTCGATGAATTTCAGAACAATGGCCATATGTTTTCCTGATGTCACTTTTCTTCCCTTTTCTTTGCTTATAATCCTGCTCAATTTGCTGGTACCCTCTCCCCAGAGCCTCTGCCTTGATTTCCCAGAATCCAGGATGTATGATGCGTACCTGTCTGTGAAATTGTTTTTCCTTAGGGTTTTACTTATGCAGAACTATACCTACTATGGTCAGCCTCCAGTGCTTTCTCTACTATAAAGAGCAGGAAGTGTGTTAATGCATTATAATTTGCTGAAAATTTGTTTTCTTACTGCTTTCGTGAATTTTCACATACTGAAATAAAAAGCATGCTGGAAAAATGCACTGAGACTGAACAACTTCTAATTCACTTGGGAGCACTGAATTCCATCAAAATAAAGTTTCCATTGCTTGGTCTAGCTTGGTCTTTGTTATCTCAACCTTATGTCCAGTCGCTTCAGTTCTATCTTCCTCTTTATCCTGCATCAACTCTGATGGTCCTTGAGTTATAATTGAACATTTGCGGATTAGTAAAGCTGGCCAGGAGAATTTCTTTAAAGGGGGCAGGTAGTGTGGGGGTGGAAAGGTAATCTGAAGGATTACTCAGTTACTTTTAGAGATCAGAGAGTATTTATTACATGTATGTGAAATTGATTTTTTTTAATCATGAAAACTCTAATCAAGATTGGGATTGTTAATATCTGACATAGAGGGCTCTACCATTCCTAGCTGATCTGCCTACATGTCACTTCAGCTCCACACTTTGTGTTTGATTCTTGATGACCTCAGGATAATTGGGGATAAACAACAAATGCTGCCTTGTCAATGTTGCCTATACCTTAACGAAAAAACTTTTTTAACACACAACTCTCCCTTGGGAGATAAATAGGTGGGATAGAATCCATTACTGGTTAGATTTTATGTGGTTTGTTGAAGGAATGGGTCAGATGACTACTTATTTATATTTTCAACCAAGAAAATGCAGTTTTATTTTCTAAATGTTATGACTGTCATCGTTTATCTATCTCAAAATGAAATGGCAAGACCACAGCCACTGACTGAAAATAATAACTCAAATTATGATAGTTTTGCTACTTTCTGTTGCTAAATGTGATTTTTGAATTATTTACTTATCTGTTCTTTTGCTGGTTTATGGAACCACTTGCTCATTCCCATCTCCTCATTTCATGTTGCATTTTTCTCTGCTTTCCTTTTTGGCCCCATCACCAATATTTCTTGCCCTTTACTCCAAAGTTCAAGTATCACCACCTGCCTCTCCTTCCCCACCCCTCCATTCTCACTGGTGGGGGTTCTACTGCTGAATCTCCTTAATCCTCCAGATCAGAGTTAATCACCCTGATTTGTAACTTGCCTCTACTCCTTTTATCTGAAGCTGCTGCTATTCTGGAGTCAAGGGGTCCTCTCCCCCCCCCCCCCCGACAAGCTATGAATTTACCCCAAGTAACATCACCATTAAGCAGGAGCCTATAGTGATAAGTCAGAAAGCAGAGCATGACCAACTTTCTGGATTCCAGGATAAAAATGAAGCCTCGATTTTCCCCAGCCCTAGTGCCTTTAACCCCTACCTCTATGACTGTAGAAGGTATATGTGCCTTTTCATAGGAGAAGGTTAGATAAGCTAAATCTTCTATTATGTACATAAAGATGATTCATTCTGTTCATGTTCTCATCTCCTAAATTTCTAGTCTCGACATGGCACTCAGTTTACTGCAATAAAGCTGTAATTAAAGCATTTCCTAAAATGTATTTCAAATTGTAGTGTATAAGTATTTTGAAGTGTATAAGTATTTTAGACTGTCATTCATGTTCATTTTGTTACATTCCTAGTGTTCCACAATTGCCATAGTGAGGAGAAATGCCCACCTTGTACCTACCTCACTCAAAAATGGTGCATGGGGAAACATGAAGTAAGTATAGCTGAAGAAAACTAAACTTATTTTGACATTTGTTGCTCCTAGTCAGACTATATATTTAAAATAAAACTGAACATCCATCTCTTCTCTGGTATTTTGGTGAATCCAGTGGTGATACCAGCTAATCACTTCTGAAAATGTCAATTGCTGCTGGCCATTGAAATCCATCTGAAATCCAGCAGACTTGGAGAACTTTATGAAAGCACACAAAGGATGCAAATAACCAATGAAAAATGACAAAAAACTTGGAAGAAATATTGAAGCTAACAAACAGCAAAAATTTTTATAAATATGTTAAGAGAAGAAAAGTGGTAAAGGGGAATATGGGCCTATTGAAAACAGACACGGGTGACACTAAAATGGACACTTGCTGAATGAATACTTTGTATTCATTTTTGCAGTAGAGGAAGAGAACAAAATACCAGTGGTACAAGGGAACCTAAAAATAAGTTGAGAGGAAGGAACTTAATGGATTTAATAGAAGCGTTTTTAAGTGTGGTAATGGAACAAATAATGGGACTTAAACCCTGGGACCTGATAATTTCCGTCCCTAGAGTATTAAAAAGAAATGCATGTGGAAATTCCAGATGCATTAATCATGATTTTCCAAGAATCACAAGATTCATGAATTGTACCTTTTGTTTGGAAAATTGCAAACTTCGCTATTATTTAAGGAGAGCAAGGGAGAAACCAAGAAACTACAGACCTGTCAGTTTAGCATCAGTTGCAGGGAAGTTATTGGAATCTATCATCAGGAATAGATTGACTAAGCACTTGAACAAGTGCAAGGATGTTGGGGTCAAGGGTTTGGTTTTGAGGAAAGGGGCGATGACAGCAGATTTAAAGGAAAGAGAAATAACACCTGAGAAAAGTGTTTACATAATTGGCTAACTTGCCTCCAGAATTGGAGATTTAAAACAAATTAAAAACAAAACATTGTTACTTTTCTTTATTTCTTTATCTCTCAATCTCAACTTCCTTTCCCTCTCTATTTCGTATTCTGTACATGATTTTACATTGAATTAAATATTCTAATTTATACTTCCTGGTTTCAATACCCATTGTCTCAGTGAGGCTGCTTCATTCTGGTTGAAGAGACACTCGGGATGGAATTTAATTTTTTCCCCCTCCCATACTGGAAACCGGTTGGGATGTGGGGGACCTGTATAATTGGTGGGAAGGCTCGAAGTGGAGAGCCTGTTGACTTTCCGACAACCCCCCAACACCTCCCAAGTAAACCAGGGACTGGAAGGTCAAGGATGACCTTCTTTCAAGTGTCATTTATTTTATGGAGTGTAAGGGTCAGAATGTTAGGATTGTTAACCATGACTTGAGGCCTTTAAGTGACCAATTGAGGGCCACTTAAAGGCCTCCTCCAAATGTTGCTGGTATTCTACCAGTGGCTGTGGGGGGTGGGAGCTGTACACCACATGGCAAGGCCTCCCTGCAGGGGCAGAGGCCCACCTGATTAGACACCCTGTGCCCAGAAGTGCTGGCTGATAGACGGCACCACAGCTGTGGTGAGTAAATTCAGTCCACAGTTTCAGGCCTGCTCACACAAACCATTGGTCCCCTGTAGAGGATGCCATCCTGAAAAGGTGGTTGTGTAAAAGCTGACGAAAAATCTGTGGGCAGCAATTGTAATAGACAGCAAGTGATGTTCCTTCATTGCTGACTATAAAATCCAGGCTACTGTATTAGAATACTTACAGTTTTAATAATCCAAGTTCACTCAGGAGCTTTCAAATGCCATTTATTTAATGGAGTGTAAGGGTCAGAATGTTAGGATTGTTAATCATAGAACATTAGAATGGACGTGTTGAGACAGTACAGAAGATCAAAGCCTCTTCCCATTCTGTGTTGTAAGGCTAGTGAGGGATCCTGTAATTAAAAACAAAAGCGGCTGTGTTCTTTTAGAAGAGTAACTGTTAAGAAATTGGTAAGTTTAGCTTTGTTTTTGCTCAGAACTGTCCATACATTGCAGACATTACTACTTCTCCATTGCACAATAATTTTTCAAAATGATTTATTATAAACAACTACCTGTTTTGGAAACATTCACCCATATAATATAGATATCAGCTTGCCATTGTTTTGTAGCGCTACTCTGATGGTCACAATGTGTGTTGAAACCATAAATCAATCACACTATACTGCTCATTAATGGCTGATTGTACATTTTCAAAGCCAACTGCAGAATTCACAGCACTGTCTTTTGATTGACTGTTCGTTTGGATGCTTATAGAGTGACATTTGCAGTGAATCTGATGTTACATGGATTAATGCAATGCTTTCTTTTCCAGATGCGGAACAACATTCCTTGTCACCTTACAGGCATTTCTTGTGGGCTTGCTTGTAACAAACTCTTGCCCTGTGGAATGCACAAATGTAAGAAGATTTGTCACAAAGGCGACTGTGTTACCGAGGAACAATGTAAACAACCCTGCATCATTCCACGGCCTGACTGTAGTCATCCTTGCTCATCTCCATGCCACCCAGGTTCACCCTGCCCAAAGACCCCATGCTATGCAGAGGTATGTTTATGGTGTATGGTTTCTGGTCAGAATATCAAATAAGTTAGTGGAAGTAAAATTAAAAAAAAAATGTTTGCAAAACATGCTATGACATCCAAAAGCACCTTGAGGTCAGGGAGTTACATTTGAAATCCAATCAATGTTATTATGTCAGCAAATATGGCAGCCAATGTACAAAACTGCCCCAAAAACAGTAATGAATGAATGAAATAAAAACAGAAAATGCTGGAAATTCTTTTTTTTTTTTAATTTCAGATTTCCAGCATCTGTAGTATTTTGCTTTTGTAAATGAATGAGTGACCTGTTCATCTATTTTTGGTGGTAGTGTCATGGGAAGAATTTTGGCCTGGGCACTGGGAGAGCTCATGCTGTAGTGGCATGGAATTATTTTGCATCCACTTGAGCAGGAAGCTGTGCTCTTGCTTTAACATCTTGTCCTAACAATGCTGCAATGTAGTATTCCCTCAGTATCTCTCTGGGTATGCGTCAAGATGTTAATCTGCAAGCCTGTACATCTTTTAAAGAGCAATTCAAATATGTATGAGTGTTGTGAAAATGAAGATGAAGGAAGCAGTTGCATCAATAGATTCAAGCCTTACACTGTCAGATCTCAGTGTTTTGAACTTAGAGGAAAGGTGTGGCAGAAATCCTAGTTTTGCTCTTTAAAAATGCGAAATAGAGGACCAATTCAATATTAATTTGATTATTTTAAATCATTGCACAAATAATTTGATACTCTGGCTTTTGATAAAGATGTAAGTGTACAAATTAGCCACAATAGGCTAATGATTATAGCTGTTGTCTTGCAGGTGATATTATATTGCAGCTGTCAGCGCAGGAAAGAGATCATGATCTGCAGTGAGGCTTCAAGTAATTACCAGAGGTTTGTACTGCTTCCAGTTGCAGCTAATGTTGCAGTGTGAAACTTGTATATCAGACATGCAATTTGATTAATTGATGAGTCCCAATATCAGTGAATTATATTTTTCCTGTTTTTCTGGAAATGGGGGAGGGGATTTTTTTTTTTAAATTCCTCTCTTCAGCATTAACCAATTTTGTTGACTGTTGCACCGATATGCAGTCTGTTCAAATGAAGGGATTTCAGCCTTACCTACTTCCCATTACATCAGCTGTTTCTAAAATTGTACCAGTGTTCTGGCCTCAGCTGTCTTTCCTGTTAATCTATACAACTGCCTGATATGAAAATACTTATAGATCTGAACTAAATTGACCCTTCACAAGCCTGAACTTAGAGCATTGCTTGTGAGCAAGAAGCAGGGGTCTCAAGTAAACCTTCCATCACAATTGGTCGATCTCCCCTTGCCATCCCTGCCCATGCCCACAACCCCAACCCTTATGCCCCACCACCTTTCCCAGACTCCTGATTACCAGTCAGATAGCCCTCAGCTCCCAACCTATGACCTTTCCTAATTACCAAAGACAGTTGCATACAATCCCTGGCTATGGCCTTCTACCACAAGCTTTCCTGACTGGCAACCTGCCAATCTGGCCAGCTGCTGGCTACTCCCCCTGTTTGGGAAGTGGAAGGAGAAGTAGGCAGGATAAAGCTAATTCTGAACAACAACCGGTGATAGTTCAGAACCAAATTGACCCTTTATTGATGTAATATGATGCCTGAGTCGGACATGTCTGCTGTACTCCAGAACACTGTTGATCAACCATCTAGTTTGGCTCACTAATTGAAACAGGGACTGGGATGCTTACCACTGGCTCCAGATCATATGCAGGCCCTAATCCCTAATCAATACGGTAGCCCTAGATAGAGAAAATTCCTAATGATCTGCTATTTAATGCTTTGAACTATCAGATGTTGATGACAGTGGCATAGTTATTTCACTAGAGTGAATTTGAACATGTTCCCTCTGGTTTGTGGGTTTTTTCACTTGTGGTTTGTGTTAATAATCATTTGACATGGTGATATATCAAGTTGTCTGGTTTTCTTGTTCTTTGCTTATATTCTTTGTAGGATAACTGCTATTTCCATGGCCAGTAAACTCTCTGACATGCATCTTGGAGACTCAGTGGAAATCAGTAAACTCATTTCTAAGAAAGAAATGAAACAGACCAGGTAAATCATTCCTCAACACGTTTGTATGTAGTTTTTGAACATTAGATTATATTAGGGTAGTTTTTAATCAATAGTTTAATTTTCCAAGCTGAAAATGTAAAATATGTTGCAAAAGCTTACCTAAATGGCTCAAAAGTTTTTGAATTATTGGTCTGTATTAGCCAAGTGAGCAGGATGTATTTTTGTATTACTTTTCCCAGTGTTTAAAAGGTTTAATTGATATATTTAGTATTAATTATAAGGAATCCTACTGCTCACAAATCAATGTATTTTGGAAAGTTGTATAGGCTATTCAGTGCTTGACGTAAAGTGTAAGTGCCAGGATGGCTGTGTTGGTATAAAATTGCTGCTTTTCCATGCAGGTTGGAGTGTGATGAAGAATGTGCAACAGTAGAAAGAAACAGGTGGGTTATTCAGTGATACAATGATATGGATTTGGACACATTTGTTTGGAATTAAATTTGTGCTCTGGTACTCCCATAAAATAAATGCATGTTGCCTTTTAGCTTAATATAAGACTGCCTAAGCCTGATTTAGCTTTATAGATTTTCGGCTCACTCTGAATAATGGAGGAAAAAACACCATTGCTACGGTGATTGATTTGCTCAAGCACTAGGAATAGCTTTATTATCCTGCACAAAAAAAAAAGTACTGTGTGCAGCTGTAGTTGCCAACACTCAAATGTGATGCACATTCATTGGAGAAAGTACATAAAAGAGCAAGAAGTGTAACGGGGATGAGCTATGAAGAAAGATTAGAAAATCTAGCAAGAAGAAAGCCAAAGGAGGAAGAGAAAAGGGACTTCATTGAGTTATAGAAATCATTAACTTCCCTAGCTAACATGAAACCAATATAGTTACCTCCTAGCTTCATCAGGCCAGTAGGAGGAGAGGACATGAACCTTGGTGAAAAGTAAATTTAAACTATACTCTTAAGGGTGATGGACGCTTGGAAATATCTATTAGATAAGGTAGTTGAGTCAAAGTTAGAAGAGTTGAATTTGGATACCAGGCTGGGTGAACAGAAATATTAAATCTTTTTCTTCTAGTGTTCTTAAACATATAGTCTACATTTTATCTGTATATCCTCATCATACCTTTTACCCTTTACTTCTTTCCTTCCTTACTTAGTTCTGTATTTCCACAGTTATGTTCCAAGTCTAACCATAATTTGGCATTAATTTGTGCATAAATTCAACTATTAATATTCCGTTTAATTCACATGTTGTGCATTCGTGCAAAGATATGACTAGCTTAGCTTCTGTGCTCTGTGGATGTGAAATCAGTTGAATAAATGGCCTCTCATGTTCAAAAATAAACTTTGTTTCATTAATAGGCCACTGTCTTTAGTTTTTAATTTAATTTGTGGGGATTATCCATAAAGCAAGGATAGATGCACTTATGGAATACAAGTAACAAATTATTTTCTATTATGTATATTTACATTTCAAATGCTGAGTAATGCAAACAACAAAAAGCCAACAACAAAAACTTTAAAAATTGCAGGAACATTCCTGTAGGCTAATGGTGTTCACTTTATATATGAATAAATTGGATAGCACTTTCCCAGTTAAACGCAAAAATGCAGAAATTGCTGTCCGCAGTGTGCTGTCCCTCCAAAAGCTATGCGAAAGAGGCATCTCGCCATCTGGCTCCTCAGTGAAATGTATTAAATAGTGTGAAATTCCTGCACTGGCATCAAGAATGCAAGCTAAACTCACCATGAAAAGTAAGGATTTGTCCATTCCAGCCTAAATACAATTTTAACGGTGTGATATTACTGTCAAATAACATCTGTGGCACTGAAAATTAACTTTCCCAAGCATGGAGTTGCATTCTTTCAGATTTTAATTATTAGAGTTTTTTCCCCCGATCCAATTTTTTTTTACTTTCGTCTCATCTTACTCTATTTTTTTCCTTCTTTCAGTTTCTGTACCTAAATTGACATTGAATTCATGATTCTAACTTCATGAGTCAGACTCTGTGCTTCTCGTTAATGATTCTTCAATCTCATTGATTAAGGAGATGCACGGTTGCTTGCCCTTTTCATTCAGGTACCAGATGCCCCATAGAGGGCGATATGCCGTTTGGATGTCTGGTTGCCAGTAACTTGCTGTGTGAAACCCCATACAAAACCTATGGGCTAATGCAAATCTTATGAATGGCTGCTGCCTTGAATTTGCAGTTCACAGCAGAACCTGGCCCATACCAGGTTCCAACAAACTGGTGGCAATGGGTCCGTAAGAGCAAGTAATTTTGAAAGTCTTAAAAATCATGTCTTGCTATGTAGAAATGTGTCTCTTAATAGTGTTGGCATCATACCTAAGCCCAAATCTATCACTTTGAGATACACACATTTCCATTTCCAACAGTCACCACTGGGTAGTGGTCAGGATTAGGTATTCTAGTTGACAACTTTTCCTTATCCCTAGTGCAGGAATATTGAGGACAATTATAAGGAATCTCCTATTGTCCTGGCTGAGAACCAATTCAGCATAATCTGAGGATCAAACCTCAATTACACCTTGAATAAACCCAGCTGAGTCATCAGGGAAGTTGTAAAACAAGCTTCAAAAACCATTTTTTCTGCCTTTGGCAAAGTCTGTATTTGTGGATGTAAACCAATTACCCCCCCAGCACCCAAACTCTTAATGTCCTATTTGACCCCCAGCTAAACTTCCAGCCCCATATCCTATCCATCAAATAGACTGCCTTCTTCATCTCCAGAACATTGCCCATTGCTATTCTTGATCTGCTGATGGAACACCCAGTCTCTACTTTTTCCAAATCTGTCCTAACCAACCTTTCCTTCCTCAAAAACATCAACTCGTTAAAACTCTGCTGCTGGTGTCCAAACCTATAATATTGCTCATCAAACAGCCTTGCCCTTGCTGACCTATATCATGTGTTGGCATTAGCTCAATGGTAGCATTCTCACCTCAAAGCCATAAGTTTATAAGTTTGCCTGGAGTTACTATCTATGAAGTACTTTTGAAGTGTAGTTGCTAGGGTAATTTCTGGAAGCTAAGCTCCCTGGAACACTAAGCTCCCACAAACGGTGAAATAAATGATTAGGCCACCTGTTTCACTTGTTGGATAAAGGATAAATATTAACCTGTGCATCAGGAGATCTCCCCTGCTGCTCTTCACGTAGTGCCATGGGATCTTTGTGTCCATCTAAGATGCACACGGGAGCCTTGGCTTAACGTCTCATCCGACAGTTGGCACCTTTGACAGTGCAATACTCCCTCTTTGCAACACTGATGTCAGTCTGGATTATGTGCTCAAGATCCTTGAGTGGGACTTGAACCCACAGTCTTCAGGCTGAGACAAGAGTGCTTTCATTGAGCCACAGCTGACACTGAAAGGTTGACCTGGCTGCTAGCAGAGTATAGTATTGATTCATTAACCTCTAGTTTATAGGCACTGCAGCTTCTGTGCCACTCTGCTCAGATGTCATTAGTGCTAACCTGTCTGTAATGCAGAAGTCTTTAAATTCCCCCTTGCTGTTCCCAAGTGCTTATTATGTTTTTATGTATATATTTTTAACAGGCGAGTAGCAGATGCTTTAAATATTAACCCTGCCTCAGATCCATTTCACGTTCGCAGTCTAGGATCCAAATACAGTGACAGTCTGAAGGAAGATGCAAGGTAAGCAATGATTGATGATTGGAAGCTTTGAAAATCAGGTGTAGAAATGTGAAAAACAATTTTAAAATTGTATCTGAGTATATAACGACCTGGCTACAAAGCTGATGGATTACTTAGTTTTAATATATGGATATTTCATGCTAGTACAATGACTCACTTTAAGTTGGCAAACAGTACTCATGGCCAAATGTAGAATTTTTGCTGCTCAAAAAGAGTGGCCAAAATGCTGAAGTTCATACATGATCAGTGAGCAACTGAGCAAGAGACACATTTTGATGAAATCCTTCATCCATTTGTGATGAATATCACCTGATATGTGCAACATTTTCTGTTTTTGTTTTAGATTGCCAACGTTAATGGTTGTTGTGTTTTTATACAAATACTGTAATTTTTCATTTTCTTTGGGGACCCTGACATTTTTTGTCATAGACAACTCTGGTGCTTTTTGCTCAAATATGATTTGTACATAAGTGAACTTGTTCATGTTCTTGAGAGTTGTCAATTTAATGTCATTCATTAACTTTCGCTTTGCTACTATACAATTAAATTGTGCTCTTTGACCTTTAATTTTTCTTTTACAAAATAGAAGAATGGACATTGGCAGTACAGTTCATGAGTATTACTGAAAAAAGAGACATGCTGTTGAAGCTTTTCATCTTGCATTCATCAGGACAGATTCAAGAATGCCAAATTTAAAAGGAAGCAACAATTTATGCTGCATAGAAAAGGTGCTGATTGGTTGGCAAATTGACTTATGGTTGAAACATTCCCGTGGAGAATGCACTAGGGGTTGAGTCAACCAGCCCGTTTTGCGAAACTTCGAACATAATGTTTAACATTAGATGTGATTCCATGATTGGACAGTACTTGAACAATCCTGAGTGTGCTAAGAATTACACTAATGACCAATATCAATTGGACCCGCAATGTGGCTCACTTACTAGAAGCTGCATGCATATATTCATACACAGGGACCCATCCTCTGCAGGCAAAAGGAACACGTCCAGGCATTGTGCCTTTTTTTAAAATTAAAAATGCAGAGGACAATAGCTCCTTGGTGCATTCTCCATGGCCTCAACCAATCAGGATCGACTTGCCAACCAATCTTTTCTCGTGCAGTATAAATTTTTGCTCCCTCTGAAATGTGGGCTTTCTTGCATCTGTCCTGATGAGTGCAAGACGAAAGGCTTTGACAGCATGTCTGTTTTTCAGCAAAACAGAAAAACCTAAAGCAGCTAGTTTACCTTTGGACGATTGAGTTCAGGATTCTCATTCTTTTCATTGAAAGATTTAAGAAAACGCACCTACTCCATATTTTGTGTTCCGAGGAGTATTGTACAATCTGGGCATGTGCTGCCCACATAGTTAGGGATTAATATGAAACGTGAAAAAGCTAGCTATAAAAATGAATCCATTTGGAGTGGTCAAAAATGAAGAATATAAAATGGTCTATTTAATTGAAAATTATTTAATTATGTATAATGGTCACAACAACTAAATCCATCAGGAGATGGCATGCCCTGGAAATTTCACTTGATTAAATGTAAACTTTATTGTAACTAAATGTGTATTAGCATGTTCTCAATTTTCTGATTCTCTTGATGCATTCAAACATGGGCCTGTCTTCCTTTATCCCTGACTAAAGGAAAGATCTGAAGTTTGTAACTGAAGTGGAAGAAGAAATTAAAGCTCTTGTAGAAGCTGTTAATAAGGTTAGTCCTGCAATTAATAATGTGCCTTTATTATTAAAATCCCATAAAACTATCACCCTGTCGAAAGGTCTGTGTACAAAAGGGCAGATAGAATGTGACAGTTCATTGTTATCTTCTTGAAGCAGAACCAGATGCGAGAAAATATTATCATTGGTGTTCAATGTTGAGCCGCAGTCGGCTTTGGAAATGGTCACCCAGCAAGTTGATGGGATATGCTATCAAGTTTAGTAAAAATATGCCCTTCTCGCACCCATCAGGAATCAAAATGGCAGAAGATATTTAAATGAAGAGAAAAGGCGATGGTGGGTTCACATGGGGTAGAAATCTTCCACTGCGGATTTCTACCACAAATTAAGGTTATTGGACTCAAAACTTGTCTTCCAGACCATTCTGCCTTACTAAAATCAAGTGAAAATACAATAAGATATTCATAAAAAGTTAATGTTCAGATAAAAGTAACAGATTGTATTAGCCACCTTACAATTTCCTAAACTAAAGACTAGAAAAACTTCATAAAATTGATGCAGTACCGTGCTATACTATGTGGCAATGAGACACAGTTTTTGTCTTGTAGCTTAGTTTTTAAAAACTTTGGGGTTATTTTGGTGAAAGGTTGAAAGAGGCTCTAAATGCACTAATAAGACATGCATGCTTGAAAATCTGACTTTAGCATGCAATCTTGGTCCTAATTTGTGATTACTGTAATTTGAACTTGCCTAGAACTGCTAAAACAGACTTATCTCTAAATATAGGTTTAGCGGTCATTGCACATGATTTTTATGAAGCAACATACATGAGCTCCACTTAGCCACCTTCTACTGAAGGTGTGAACTGTGCTGGCTGTGGCACAAGGGCATATTTCAAGAAAGCTCAGGGGCCCAACAAGAGGATACACAGGTTCTCAGATGCAGCACTGGAGGGTCAGAGGAGGAAGGGGTTGTCCTGTACCTGACGAAGGGAAAAAATCCATCTTGCCCCTTGCTAACTGCAGCAGCAGTTGCTGCTCTGCTTGACCTCACATCCTTCTCCTGCAGACAGAGAGGGAATTACTAGGGCGATGCTGATGATCCTTCTGGTGAATTCTGTAAGGTGTCCGTTAAGGTAGAGCATAGCACAACGCACTCTTTTTAGGTATCGTCCTCCGTTTCTGCAGCCGTAGATGTGACTCCAGGATGGTATGTTGCCTCCCTGGTACAAGGGTCAAGGATGTCACTGAAAGGCTGCAGGGAATTCTAAAGGGGGAGGGCAAACAGACAGAGGCCGTGGTACGTATTGGTACCAATGACAGGTAGAAAGAGGGATGAGGTCCTGCAAGCAGAATTTAGGGAGCTAGGAAGCAGATTAAAAAACAGGACCTCAAAGGTAGTAATCTGGATTACTTCCGGTGCCACACGCTAATGAGTATAGAAATAGGTTAGTCCAGATGAATGTGTGGCTGGAGAGATGGTGCAGGAGGGAGGGCTTTAGATTTCTGGGACATTGGGACCGTTTCTGGGGCAGTGGGACCTGCACAAGGGTTGCACCTGAACCGGAATGGGACCAACATCCTTGTGGGGAGGTTTGCTAGTGCTGTTGGGGAGTGTTTAAACTAACTTGGCAGAGGGATGGGATCCTGAAAGGAGGTTCAGCAGGGGGAGATGCACAGCCAAAATTAGAAGAGAGAGCAAATGAGTCAGGAAGGTATAGAAATTATAGGCCAGTTAAGGCACAAGGGAGTTTGGCAAGGTGGGGTGGTATTTATTTTAATGCAAGGAATCTGACGAATAAGGCAGATGAGTTGAGGGCACAAACTAACACATGGATGTATGATGTCATTGCTGTCACTGAGACATGGTCGAAAGAGGGGCAGGATTGGCAGCTCAATATTCCAGGGTATAGGATCTTCAGGTGAGACAGGGAAGGAGGTAAAAGAGGAGGGGGTATCGCAGTATTGATCAAGGAATCAATTACAGCAGTAAAGAGGGATGACATCTTAGAAGGCTCCTCAAATGAAACCACATGGGTAGAACTTAAAAACAAAAAGGGAACAATCACTTTGCTGGGAGTGTACTATAGGCCCCCAAACAGAGAGAAATAGAAGAGCAGATATGTCGGCAAATTTCAGAAGTGTAAAAATAACAAGGTAGTAATAAAGGGGGAGTTCAACTTTCCCAACGTTAACTGGGTTAGTCATAGTGTGATAGGTTTAGAGGGAGTGGAATTCTTAAAATGCATCCAGGAGAGCTTCTTAAGCCAGAACGTAGAAGGTCCTACAAGAGAGCGGGCGATCCTGGACTTAATTTTAAAGAATGAAGCCGGACAAGTGGTAGAGACATCAGTGGGGGAGCATTTTGCAGGTAGTGATCATAACACCATTGGATTCAAGGCTGTTATGGAAAAGGGCAAGGTTGGGCCAGAAATCAGAGTTCTAAATTGAGGGAAGGCCGATTTTAATAGGATCAGATCTGACTTGGCCAGAGTGGACTGGGAGCAGCTACTTTTAGGTAAACCTGCATCAGAGCAGTGGGACTCATTCAAGAAGGAAATAGGGAGGGTACAGGGCCAACATATTCTAGTAAAGACAAAGGGTGTGACCAACAAATCCAGGGAACCCTGGATGTGGAAGGATATACAAGATTGGTTAAAGAGGAAAAGGGAGACCTGTGTCATATACCGAGGGCTCAAAACAGCGGAAGCTCTAGATGAGTATAGAATGTGATGGGGGGGGGAACTTAAAAAGGAAATTAGGAGAGCAAAAAGGGGGCATGAAAAAACATTTGCAGGTCATACAAAAGAAAAATCCAAAGTTATTTTGTAAGTACATTAAGAGCAAGAGAATAACTAGGGAAAGAGTAGGGCCCATTAAGGACCATAATGGTAATTTGTGTCTGGAGCCAGAAGACGTAGGTAGGGTTCTAAATGAATACTTTGTGTCGGTGTACGCAAGTAAGAGGGACGACGTGGGTATGGAAATCAGGCAGAAGGACTGTGGTATAATTAAAGAAATTAGCATAGAAAGGGAGGAGGTTCTAAGTGGCCCGACAGGCTTAAAAGTAGATAAATCTCCAGGCCCGGATGAAATGTATCCCTGCCTGTTGAGTGAGGCAAGGGAGGAGATAGCAGGGGTGCTGGCAATAATTTTCAGTACCTCTCTGGCCACAGGAGAGGTGCCAGAGGGCTGGAGGACAGCCAATGTGGTACCGTTATTCAAGAAGGGAGGAAGGGATAAACCAGGTAACTACAGTCCAGTAAGTCTAACCTTAGTGGTGAGGAAATTATTGGAAACAATTCTGAGGGACAGAATTAATCTACACTTGGAGAGGCAGGGGTTAATCAAGGACCATCAACATGGTTTTATTAAGGGGAGGTCATGTCTGACCAATTTGATTGAATTTTTTAAAGAGCTGACCAGGTGTGTAGATGAGCGCAATGCATTTGATGTAGTCTACTTGGACTTCAGCAAGGCTTTTGATAAGGTCCCGCATGGGAGACTGATAACGAAGGTAAGAGCCCATGGGAGCCAGGGTAATTTGGCAAATTGGATCCAGAATTGGCTGAGTGGCAGGAAGCAGAGAGTCATGGTCGAGGGGTGTTTTTGTGACAGGATGCCTGTGTCCAGTGGGATTCCACAGGGATAGGTGTTGGGCCCCTTGCTGTTTGTGGTATATATAAACGATTTAGACTTGAGTGTAGGAGGGTTGATCAGTAAGTTCGCAGATGACATGAAAATTGGTGGGGTGGGAAATAGTGAGGAGGATAGTCTTAGATTACAGGAGGCTATAGACGGGCTGGTCAGATGGGCTGATCGGTGGCAAATGGAATTTAATCCGGATAAGTGTGAGGTGATGGCACTTGGGCAGCACAAAGAAGGCACGGGAATACACGATGAATGGTAGGACCCTGGGAAGTATCGAGGATCAAAGGGACCTTGGTGTGCCTTAAGATAGTGGGACAGGTAGGTAAGGTGGTTAAGAAGGCGCATGGGATACTTGCCTTTATTAGCCGAGGCATAGAATATAAGAGCAGGGAGGTTATGCTGGAACTGTATAAAACGCTGGTTAAGCCACAGCTAGATTATTGTGTGCAGTTCTGGAATCCGCATTATAAGAATGATAAGAATGTGATTGCACTGGAGAGAGTGCAGAGGAGATTTACCAGGATGTTGCCTGGGCTGGAGAGTTTTCATTATGAGGAGAGATTGGATAGACTGGGGTTATTTTCCCTGGAGCAGAGGAGATTGAGGGGGGACATGTTTGAGATGTATAAAATTATGAGGGGCATAGATAGGGTAGACAGGAAGGAATTTTTCCCCTTGGTGGAGGGATCAATAACCAGGGGGCATAGATTCGAGGTAAGGGGTAGGAGGTTTAGAGAGGATGTGAGGAAGAATTTTTTCACCCAGGGGGTGTTGGGAATCTGGAACTCGCTGCCTGAAAGGGTGGTAGAGGCAGAAACCCTCATAACATTTAAGAAGTATTTGGCTGTGCACTTGCGATGCCATGGCATACAAGGCTATGGGCCTAATGCTGGAAAATGGGATTAGAATAGTTAGGTACTTGTTTGACCGGTGCAGAAGGGCCTTTTTCTGTCCTGTAGACCTCTATGACTATGATTTCCAGAGCAAATTTTGATAGTGTTGATGAACTCTTTACAAAATATCCCAGGAAGTCTCATATCAAAAATCTGCCCACTTACATCCATGTCTGAAGAAAGTACGCGCTGTGTCTTCAGCAGCAATTGAACAGTAAAAGATTATATACTTCTAAGCAGCATTCAATCCTCTGCAATAACTAGTTTACCACAAATCAAATTGTCATTGTTGGGCGTGGATGTTGGATCAGGTGTTAGCCAGAAAAATGCCATGTACTTCCTTAACATGTGTTAGGAGGCAATCAACCCCTTTTCAATGCCTCAGGTAGCCATTCAACTCCTTAAAAAGGTGTCATCTTGTGACAAGCACTGGGTAGATTGCCATTTTAGCTTAACACCCCACCTTGTCCACCTCAAGGCCCTTTAGCACCTAAAGTATCTTGGGGAATTTGCCCCCTTAGAATTACTGTTTCTTCCTAACCACCTGCAGAAAGCTCCAAAAAGAGATTGAATATTTTCCTGGAGCAAGAAAATAAGGCAAGCCATTGTAATCTATTTCCAGTTGACCCGTGCAAAACTACTTTGGCATGGACTTGAGAATGTGTTGCCTTGCTGCCCTTTGAATGAGATGATGGTATATCATAGTTGGAGAAGCTAACTTGCAGAATTATTGTATACTTAATCGATGAAGACCACAGCAATATTTCCACCCTCTCCTAACCAATTGAAAATGATACCAAATTAAAGTGCAACAGTGAAGATAAATGCAGGTCAGCACTAACTTTTATACATTTGGAAATACCGGGGATGATAAATTTCCACTTTTGACAGAATTCTGACTTTTTGATTATCGAATTCCACCCTTTGAAATGTTTCTCCAACCCCCGCCTCCCCCTCCTCATAGCCCTTTGCTTCCCTTCACATGTACGTAATCCAGCACAGGTTTTGTTCCACTCTTGCCTGATTTCGCACATTGCCAGTGCTGATTGCCTGCTTTGAAGATCGCCAAAACAGTTATTGGCCGAGTAGTATATGCCAAATTCCCCAGATCCTAGCTCCTTTCTTGCCTCATGAGGAGAGGCCTGTTTGTTGGGCGTTAGTGCTGGGTTTTGCTGTTGTACAAGCAGAGGATGCAGTGGGCACTTTCTTCATAACTGGATGGAAGTGAGTGAATTTAAATAAAGGGTTTTAGCCAATACTGAACACACAAACTGCTGAACCAGAAAAGGACCCCAGGAATGGTGGTGTTCATAGATGCATAGAAATTAGGTGCAGGAGTAGGCCATTCGGCCCTTCGAGCCTGCTCCACCATTTATCATGATCATGGCTGATCATCCAACTAAATAGCCTGCTCCTGCTTTCTCCCCATATCTTTTGATCCCTTTTACCCCAAGATCTATATCTAACTCCTTCTTGAAAACATACAATGTTTTGGCCTCGACTACTTTCTGTTATAACAAATTCCACTGGCTCACTGGGTGAAGAAATTTCTTCTCATCTCAGTCCTAAATGGCCTACCATGTATCCTTAGACTGTGACCCCTAGTTCTGGACTCCCCCACCATCAGGAACATCCTTCCTGCATCTACCCTGTCTAGCCCTGTTAGAACCCCCTCCTCATTCTCCTAAACTCCAGCGAATATAATCCTAACCGACTCAATCTCTCCTCATATGTCGGTCCCGCCATCCCAGGAATCAGTCTGGTAACCCTTCGCTGCACTCCCTTGATAGCAAGAACATCCTTCCTCAGATAAGGAGACCAAAACTGCAGACAATATTCCAGGTGTGGTCTCACCAAGGCATTGTATAATTGCAGCAAGACATCTCTGCTCCTGTACTCAAATCGCCTCGCTATAAAGGCCAACATACCATTTGCCACCTTTACCGCCTGCTGCACCTGCATGCTTACCTTCAACGACTGTTGTACGAGGACACCCAGGTCTCGTTGTATATTTACCTCTCGCAATTTATAGCCATTCAGATAATAACCTGCCTTCCTGTTTTTGCTACCAAAGTGGGTAACCTCACATTTATCTACATTATTCTGCATCTGCCATGCATTTGCCCACTCACTTAGCTTGTCCAAATCACACTGAAGCATCTCTGCATCCTCCTCACAGCTCACCCTCCCACCCAGCTTTGTGTCATCTGCAAATTTGGAGATATTACATTTAGTTCCGTCATCTAAATCATTAATATATATTGTGAATAGCTGGGGTCCCAGCACCGATCCCTGCGGTACCCCACTAGTCACTGCCTGCCATTCAGAAAAAGACCCGTTTATTCCTACTCTTTGTTTTCTGTCTGCCAACCAGTTTTCTATCCATCTCAATACACTACCCTCAATCCCACACGCTTTAATTTTACACGCCAATCTCTTATGTGGGACTTTATCAAAAACCTTCTGAAAGTCCAAATAAACCACATCCCCCTCATCAACTCTACTAGTTACATTCTCGAAAAATTCCTGTAGATTTGTCAAGCATGATTTCCCTTTCATAAATCCATGCTGACCCTGTCCGATTCTGCCACTGTTTTCCAATTGCTCAGCTATTAAATCTTTTATAATGGACTCTAGAATTTTCCCCACTACCAACGTCAGGCTGGCTGGTCTATAATTACCTGTTTTCTCTCTACCTCCCTTTTTAAATAATGAGGTTACGTTAGCTGCCCTCCAATCTGTAGGAACTGTTCCAGAGTCTATAGAATCTGGGAAGATGACCACCAATGCATCCACTATTTCTAGGGGCATTCCCTTAAGTACTCTGGGATATAGATTATCAGGCCCTGGGGATTTATCAGCCTTCAACCCCATCAATTTCCCCAACACCATTTCCCTACTAATACTAATTTCTTTCAGTTCCCCTCTCTCACTATACCCTGTGTTCCCCAATATTTCTGGTATGTTATTTGTGTCTTCCTTTGTGAAGACACAACCAAAGTATGTATTTAGTTGGTCAGCCATTTCTTTGTTCCCCATTATAAATTCCCCTGTTTCTGACTGTAAGGGACCTACATTTGTCTTCACCGATCTTTTTCTCTTCACATACCTATAGAAACTTTTACAGTCAGTTTTTATGTTCCCCGCAAGCTTGCCCTCGTACTCTATTTTCCCCTTCTTAATAATCCCTTGGTCCTCCTTTGCTGAATTCTAAAGTGCTCCCAATCCTCAGGTCTGTTGTTTTTTCTGGCCAAATTGTATGCCTTTTCCTTGGATCTAATACTATCTCTAATTTCCATTGTAAGCCATGGTTTGGCCACCTTTCCATTGTAAGCCATGGTTTGGCCAGACAGGAATAAACAATTGTTGCAGTTCAGCCATGCGCTCTTTGAATATTTGCCATGGCCTATCCATCGTCACCCCTTTAAGTAACGTTTCCCAATCCATCATAGCCAACTGGCACCTCATACCATCGTAGTTTCCTTTATTAAGATTCAGGACCCTAGTCTCAGAATCAACTACATCACTCCCCATCATGATGAAAAATTCTATCATATTATGGTCACTCATCCCCAAGGGGCCTCGCACAACTAGATTGCCAATTATTCCTTTCTCATTACATAATACCCAGTCTAAGATGGCCTGTTCTCTAGTTGGTTCCTCAACGTATTGGTCCAGAAAACCATCCCGTATACACTCCAGGAATTACTTCTCTACGGTATTTTTGCTAATTTGATTTGTCCAATCTGTATGCAGATAAAAGTCACCCATAATTACAGATGTTCCTTTATTACATACATCTCTAATTTCCTGTTTATTGCCATTCGCAACGTCACCACTACAGTGTGGTGGTCTGTGTACAACTCCCACTAACGTTTTTTGCCCCTTAGTGTTTCTCAGCTGTACCCATACAGATTCCGCATTGTCGGAGCTAATATCTTTCCTCGCTATTGCGTTAATTTCCTCTTTAACCAGCAGTGCAACTCCACCACCTTTTCTTTTTTGTCTGTCCTTCCTAAATACTGAATACCCCTGGATGTTCAGTTCCCATCCCTGGCCACCCTGCAGCCATGTCTCCGTAATCCTGACTATATCATACCTGTTTACATCTATTTGCACGGTTAATTCATCCACTTTATTGCGAATGCTCCTCACGTTAAGGCACAAAGCCTTAAGGCTTGTCTTTTAAACATTAATTGTCCCGCATTTTTCACTGAGGTCCTGTTTGATTCTCGCCCTTAATTTCTCTGCCTTTCACTTTCCCTATTCCCCTTTCTGTCTTTTGTTCTTGCCCTTGATTCCCCCTCCTCTGACTCCTTTGCATAGGTTCCCATCCCTCTACCATTTTAAATTTAAACCCTCCCCAGCCACTCTAGCAAATATTCCCCCTAGGACATCAGTCCCGGTCCTGCTCAGGTGTAACCCGTCCACTTTGTACTGGTCCCACCTCCCCCAGAACTGGTCCCAATGTCCCAGGAATCTGAAACCCTCCCCCTCACACCATCTCTTCAGCCACGTATTCATCCAATATATCCTACTATTTCTACTCTGACTAGCACGTGACAGTGGTAGTAATCCTGAGATCACTACCTTTTGATGTCCTACTTTTCAACTTACTTCCTAACTCCCTATATTCTGCTTTTAGGACCTCGTCCCTTTTTTTTACCTATGTCATTTGTACCAATGTGTACCACGACCACTGGCTGTTCACCCTCCCCCTTCAGAATGTCCCCTAGCCGCTCTGAGACATCCTTGACCCTAGCACCAGGGAAGCAACATACCATCCTGGAGTCTTGTTTGCAGCACAGAAACGCCTAGCTATTCCCCTTACAATTGAATCCCCTAGAACTATTGCATTCCCACATTTTTTACTCCTCCCCTGTATAACAGAGCCAACTGTGGTGCAACGAATTTCAGAATCACAGAATCAGTTTGGCAGTTGCTGCTTTCTCCTGACAGGCCATTCCCCTCAACAGTATCCAAAGCAGTATATCTGTTTTGCAGGGGAATAGCCACAGGAGATTCCTGCACTGTCTGCCTAGTCCTCTTGCTCTGCCTGGTGGTCACCCATTCCCTTCCTGCCTGTGGACTCTTAGCCTCCGGTGTGACCACCTTTCTGTACGTGCTACCTACGATACTCTCCGCCTCGCGGATGCTCCACAGTCTCCCCAGCCGCCGCCCCAGCTCCAAAACCCAGGCTTCCAGGAGCTGCAGCTGGAGACACTTCCCGCACACATGCTAGCCTCGGGCACTGGAAATGTTCCCGGCTTCCCACATAGAGCAGGAGGAGCACACCACGGCTTTGAGCTCTCCTGCCATGACTTACCCCTTTAAATTAAATTAAACCTTATGGAAGATACTTAATATCAAATAATATCAATTACTCTAGGGCCATTCTTCCCTGCTCTTCGCTGTTACAGAATGTAGCCTTTACAACAATGAACCACAAAATAAGACCTTAAAAACTAGAAGCGATAAAAGTAGTAAATACTTACCCGACCGTACTCACGGTATTCAAAGCATCACCTCGCTCCCTCGTCACCGAACTCCTTCAGCCACCAAACTCCAACTTAAGCACTCTACTGTAGCCCAAAGCAGCACTCCAGTTCCATGGCCCTGAGCCATGTGCTGGCCCGACATGAGCACCTGTTCTTGTTGGCTGTCAAATGAAGGACGCACAGCCCACTCTCATCATTTGGTATCGCTGAAACTTTGGTAGGGTTCATATTCTATACTTGTTATAATGAGGGAACTGGAAAGTCAGCATCCTGGCCAGATCAGGTGGCTGTTAAATTGGGACTCCAAAAATGAGCTGAACTGCATTCATCTCACGGTACATTAACAGTTCTGATGCATTCAGATGTTACTTTGTGATGTTCAAAAGTTTTTAAGCCCAAAGATACCAGTTTACAGTAGTTAATAGGGGACAAAACTAATTAAACCAGTGGTCATTAAATGGTTGGCATGCTTATCCAGAATGTGGTCAGATATGAATATTTCCCATGATTTTGTGAATTTCCCTATTGACCTGTTTTGAAGTTGTTCATAAAATGTCCTCCTGAGCAACCGTACATTGAGAAAACATTATGAGCAATTTGACTAGAAATTGTCTTTAACCACCCGCAAATATACAGATGAAAATGCTTTCCTATAATAAAATATAACTTTACTCACAATGCAGACGTGATTTACTCTTTGATGATTTTACGGGGTCTCCGATTTTCCCTTTTGTTTCAATGATTCCTGTGCAGGTTAATATTTATAATTTACAATGTACTATTTCTAATGTTTACATTGTCAAGATAAAAATCTCTAGCCTTAGGACTTAAACATGCACCGTTATCTTGTCTACCTGAGAAGGTATCTAACTTAGGGATGTGATGACTACTTGTTCACTCCACCAATACAAACTAAGCTTGATGACATTTTCAAGGGCTAAGTCTCCCTCGATCCAATGTTTCTACCTCTCTTTCTTTGTGACCCTCCATAAATCTACCTCTGACCAAGCATTTAGTCACCCATCCTAATATTTTTTGTTTTGCACTGGTGTCAATTTTTCTCTTATGCTTATGTGAAGCTCTTTTTTTTCTTACTTTAAAGGCATAGATGCAAGTTGTTCTTAAGCGGCATGATAGATTTGAGTCACTCCTTTTATACCTCGGATCGACTAAAAGGCAAAACAAAATGAAAGTTAGTTAAAATAGTGTTTGTAAAACTTTGACACTGAAAGATTTATGAATAAGTTTTCATGGTCACATTCTGTTGTATGGACTTCATCCTATATTACATTCACTAACTGCATTGAATGTTGAACTGCTGAGGTCACTTTGGTGATTATATACAAATGCATTGATCCAGTCTTTTTGAAAGTAGAAAATAAGTAAATGGAAAACTAATGTTTTACCCACTTGAGGTCTAATAATTCCATCCATCTGAAATGGCCTCAAAGCATTTGCATTTCACTACAGATCATTAGAAATGCAATAATTTTCCAGCCCCTCGTGCTGCAGTGACTTTGCCACATTGACCTATAATGTGAACATTATTGCTTGTCTCAGAATTTTCAGACCGTATTGCCCTTGAGCACGCTCGTTCCTGAAATAATAAATGGTTTCTTTTTTTTATCCAGGGCAAACAGCAGAAGAAAAGTCGTTGCTATCCCCCAATGAACCGGGAACATCGCAGAATCATTCATGAGCTGGCTGAAGTCTATAGTGTTGAAAGTGTCAGTTATGACAGTGAACCCAAGCGTAATGTTGTTATAACTGCTGTGAAGTGAGTGTTGGTGATGCTAAAGCTCTCTTTCATTTTTTCTTTCTCTTTTCCACCTTCCTGACACAAAGAAAAATGGAATTATATTTTTCTGTTTGCTTGATGCATGGGAACCAGTTTGCTCAGTGGAAGAAATATTTATCTTTCCTTTCGAGGGTAAATTGATTCTAGATGAAATGAGTTCTGACAGTTTAGTCCCTACTGGGCATAGGCCCACAGCACTAAACTATCCCCGACTCAGCAGTGATTGGCAATCTCTAAGGCCACAGGAAGATTGCAGTCAGAAATGGAAAAATTTCACATGAGTATGGAAGGCACTTTCTAAAGTTAGTATAGCGACACATTGTTAACTGATTTAAGAACAGCTTGACTAGTCATTTATTTCATTGCTGTTTGACACACCTTGCTGTACACAACTCTGATATAAGGTTGCCGTTGTCTAAAGATCTCTTGAAAGCAGTGATAAAGTAGCTGACTGAATAAGTGGAGGTGATCAGAAAAGTTTGTTGAAAAAGCAGGCTGGTTATAATGGCAAACTTAATTTTCACAAACTGGGCAAAGCAGAACAGATCAAGTACCAAAGGCAGCAAATTTCTGTGTGTATTTGAGATACAGATAGTAGAATTTTAAAAAAGCACAAGGAAGCGAAGAAATGATTGTGGACATGCTGATAGCTTTAATATTAATGGCTTTAATATTAATGCTAATGTTGTCTCCTTTCTGTGTGCTGGACCTTCCACACAATGGGTGGAATTGTAAAAGTAGACATTTGGACTAATCAATTACTCCCAGGTTGGTTCTTTCAGTCTGGTAAACCATAAGGAAGAGACTGCAGTTTCTACCTGGTTATATTTTCTGCTAAAAAGCAAAGTTTGATCATGATTTATGTTCTAGCTTTATCTCATTATTTCAACAAATCACCTTTCTTCCCAGAGGAAAATCTGTGTGTCCAAATGTTTCACTGACTTCATTGATTGAAAGAGAGATGGCAGCAAGACCACCACCACCAATCGCACATTACAGGCAGCAGGCACTTAAGTAAGTACCATGATGAGCACCAATGTCAGTCTGGCAATTCACAGGAAAGTGCTCTTGTGTGCAAAACCAAGCTAGATCTTTAACAAAGAAAACTCAACTATGTAAAATAATATATTTTTGTGGTTTCCTCTGCACATTACTGGAGTCAGACTAGGAATGAGTCACAGAAAGGTGATTTCTCAAGGCATTTCCCATATCTGCGTCATGTACAAGTGGCACTTTTGCTAAAAAGAAAAAAAGATATCAGTGATGGCAGGCCAGGCATCCATCCCTGCTGCATCAGTGGAAGCAATAGAATATCCATCCAGTGTTGATAACCAAAAGCCAACTCAAGCCTGATCAACACCCAAACCATATCGATTTCAACAATCTGATTGAAGACTTTTTGCCAAGCAATCTCCATCTTCCTGATCTAAACTATAGCACAAAACCAAAATCTCGTAAGATACCTTCACAACTACATCCATTAGGAAGGGTTCTCCCTGAACCTATTAGTTTCTCACCAGCTCACCTGATATGTTAGGTAGTATTAAGTTGAAATTCGGATAATCATCTTTTGCACACCTCACGGGGCTCAGACCTCAACTGCAGATGATCATGTGGTGACATCACAATGTAGTTAAGGACTGTTGAGTTCCTCAACCTTTTGCCGGAGTCCTTAACCTCTTCCTCGCTACCTTCCACGTTGAAGAATTTGTTCAGTGGTACTTGACTAAACAAACCTTAATTCTTTCTACATTCCATTGTAAAGTTGCTGCATTCACCACACCCATTTGTTTTCATTTCTTGGAAATGCAGTTATGATTTGTTCGTGTAAGAAACCCAGTTAAGAGCCTTAGCTCAGACAAACAATTTGTTGATCCCGTTGGATTTTATGTATGCTTTAGCATTCTGAAGAATGTAGCTGATCTCCAGTAGTTCAACGTGTGACCTTGGACAACAAATGTCACCAAGTTATTCAATTTAGGGAATATCATAATTGAGCGTAACCCTTTCTACACCCTGGGTCCAATGCCTGTCATTTATAGATAAGATTTCTAAGTAACAGCCAGGGTCAGGAATGAGCGATAGCCTTCCCCACCATGATCCAGCTTTGGAATGTTGAGATCAAATGAAATCTGCACTGGCTGTGCACAGATAATCTAGCAAAGTCTAGGGATCTTTAAAACTTGCCTCCATTCATGTTTATCAATTTGCCTTTACTAATTTAGCCCCACCAGTTGGGATCTTAATCTGTTCCTGCATACATTAATGGACTCTCTTTCAAACCTCTCAGTACTGATGACCTTAATTTTCTGACTTGAAAAACTTTAATGTCTCTGGTTATAGCTCATTGGCTTAATAACATATAGTTACTAGTCATTTGGAAGGAGTAATTTGACAAGGAAGTATTCAATGAATGGCATGACACTAGGAACAAAGGGACCTTGGCGTGTGTGTCCATAGATCTCTGAAGGCGGAGGGGCATGTTAGTGGGGTGGTGAAAAAGGCATATGGGACACTTGCCTTTATCAATCGAGGCATAGATTACAAAAGTAGGGAGATCATGTTGGAGTTGTATAGAACCTTGGTGAGGCCACAGCTGGAGTACTGTGTGCAGTTCTGGTCGCCACATTATAGGAAGGATGTGATTGCACTGGAGGGGGTGCAGAGGAGATTCACCAGGATGTTGCCTGGGATGAAACATTTAAGTTATGAAGAGAGGTTGAATAGACTTGGGTTGTTTTCGTTGGAGCAGAGAAGACTGAGGGGCGACCTGATCGAGGTGTACAAGATTGAGGAGCATGGACAGGGTGGATAGGGAGCAGCTGTTCCCCTTAGTTGAAGGGTTAGTCACGAGGGGACGTAAGTTCAAGGTGAGGGGCAGGAGGTTTAGCGGAGATGTGAGGAAAAGCTTTTTTACCCAGAGGGTGGTGACAGTCTGGAATGCGCTGCCTGGGAGGGTGGTGGAGGCGGGTTGCCTCACATCCTTTAAAAAGTACCTGAATGAGCACTTGGCACGTCATAACATTCAAGGCTATGGGCCAAGTGCTGGTAAATGGGATTAGGTAGGTCAGGTGTTTCTCACATGCCGGTGCAGACTCAATGGGCCAAAGGGCCTCTTCTGCACTGAGAGATTCTGTGATTTACTTGACATTCTGACCAACTGTCTTTTCATCATGCCTCTTTTCTGCCAAGATAACTTCCCATTTATTGCTGCACTATGAATCTGAATTGAATGATACTTCAATTGTGTGGACGTAGAGCCTGGGCCCTTCAAGCTGACTTACCAGACACCTCTAGCTGTTATCATCCCAAGGCTCTAAGAAGACCACTTCCCAAACAAAAACTTGAAAACTGGGTAGAGGGAGACATTTTTCACTTACCACCTTTGGAATTTCAATGACTTCATAAACAGTTCTACTGATGCTAAAACAAACTCTTCCACATCCTTAAAACAAGTGTCCATTAACAAAATTGGTTAAGCTGCTTTATGTAGCAACTTGCATACATTTACTAAATATTATTACTTAGGCCTAACAGCCATGGATGATATTTTGGTCAGCCCTAGTTAATGATTGGGAAGAGTATCCATTTTCCTTGACGGAAGCACTGCTGCATTGATCTTTAAAGGGTATGGAAGGTGCTGAAAGGAGGAGGGTCATAATTTTGCATAATTCTATCTTAATTTTTTGAGGACACGTGCCAAATATTGAATTTCCACCTGGCCATCTCCCAAGGCCTTATAGGGAGTTAACAAAATTATTTGTAATCTTCTCCATACTTTCAACATGGGACAAATTAAATTCCAACTTGTGGGTGGAGCTCTTCTATCATGCAAGAACCATCTGGATCGGTGCTTTTGACTTCACCTTATGCCATGATCAGGATTATCGTTCCCTCCTATGATTTCCCCAGAATATGATCTAGGCCATAAAGTGCAACTCAGCAAAGGTTGCCTGTGGCCTGTGAGAAACGGAATGAAATTCAATCCACAAGGGTACTAAGTTAAGTGTTCCAGAATCTGGGATGTGCGCACAGTGCTGCAAATATATCCCAACCCTAACCTTCACTCATATCCTAAGATTATTTTTTAAAAAGACACATTTTCAACCTGTGAAATTGTGTAGTTAAACAACTTTCCAGCAGAGCAGACCTCTCTTATTCTGGCCTGGATTTCAAACTTCTGCTGCAGATTTGATGGGCTGTGACAAAAGCCTCTCCTTTCCAAAGCTGTTGCTTGTTAGTGTTGTTCACTGAACTGATTGGGCAGCTACATATTTTCAGCGATTTAGAATTCCAGGTTAACTGAAGTTGTGAAATTTGTTGATGCAAATCTCCATGTAGAAGCAACCTGGTTCATAGACTACAACTATATGGCATTTTCAATCCATGTAGCAATCTGAAAATAATTAAAACCTAAGGTGTATTTGTAAACATGTCTCGTTTTAAAATTGTATCCATATGTATCGTGAAATTACAACAAAATATATACCACAACATGAGAGGTGCATTTATGCTTTTTCCCCCTCCGCTTTCAGATTCTTAATTTTGCAACTAAATTTCAGGAACAAAAATTAAGTAATGTTTAGCTAAATGCGGAGCAGAAACAGACCATCGAGCCTGCCCCACCATACAATGTGATCATGGCTGATCTTGAGCTTCAACTTCACTTTCCGCCACTCCATACATATCCTTTAATTCCCTGAAAGACCAAAAATCTGCCCATCTCAGCCTTTAATGCATTGAATGTTGGAGCATCCACAACCACCTGGGTTGAGTGAAGAAATGTCTCCTCACCTCAGTCCTGAATAATCATCCCCTTATCCTGAGACTGTGCTGCTGTGCTTTAGATTCCCCAGCCAGCAGAAATAACCTCTGTGTCTACCCTGTCAAGCCCCTTCGCAAGCTTGTATGTTTCAATGAGATCGCCTATCATTCTTCTAAACTCTGGAGAATATAGACCCAATTTACTCAGCCACTCATCATAGCACATCCCTCGCATCCTGGGTACCAAAGTAGTGAACCTTTGTAGTTCTGCTTCCGGTGCAAGTATATCCTTCCTTAAATGTGAAGACTAAAACTACACACACTATTCCAGGTGTGGCCTCTCTAAAGTCCTCTGCAATTGTAGCAAGACTTATTTATTCCTGTGTTCCAATCCCAGAGGCCAACATGACATTTGCCTTCCTAATTGCTTGTGGTACCTATGTGCTAACTTTGAGTTCCTTGTGCGAGCACACCCAAGATCCTCTGAATATCAACATTTAGAAGTTTCACGTCTTTTAAAAATATTCTGTACTTCATTCTCACGATCAAAGTGAATACCCTCTCACTTCACCACATTATACTCCATCTGCCACTTTGCTGTCCACTCACTTAACCTGTCCATATCTCTTTGCAGCCTCTGTATCGTCCTCACAACTTACATTTCCACCTAGCTTTATATCCTCAACAAACTTAGATACATTACTCTGTCTCTTCATCTAAGTCATTAATATAAATTGCAATTAGGCGAGACCCCTAACTCTGATCCTTGCAACACTCCACTAGCCTCAACCTGCTAACTTGAAAATGCCCCATCTACTCTTTGCTTCCCATCTGCTAAGCAGTCCTCTATCCCTGCTGATATATTGCCCAACTCTATGAACCTTATCTTGCCTATCAACCTTTTGGTGTGGCACCTTATGAAGTGTGTTTTGGAAATCTGGGTATCCTATATCTGCTGGTTCCCTTTTATCTACCCTACTAATTACATCCTCAAAAAAAAACAACTTTCTAATTTTGTCAAACACATTTCCCCTTTGTAAGACCATGTTGATTTTGGCTGATCGTACAATGCTTTTCTAAGTGTATTGTTAAGACATCCATAATAATAGATTCCAGCACTTTCCCCACAACTGATGTCAAGCTGACTGGCCTTTAGTTCCCTGTTTTCTCTGTCCCTCCTTGAATAAATTTGATGCTTTCAATTTGCTAGGACCATTGCAGAATCTAGGGAATTTTGGAAAATCAAAGAACATCCACCATCTCCAGCTATCACTTTTAGAACCCTAGGATGTAGACCATCAGGTCCTGGGAATTTGTTGGAATTGAGTCCCTTAAGTTTTTCCAGTACTTTTTTTCTGCTGATATCACTTACCTTAATTTCCTCTTTAGCACCTAGGATACCCTCTATTTCTGGTATATAACGTGTCTTCTACTGTGAAGACATACAAAGTATTTGTTCAATTCATTTCTCCATTCCCCATGATAATTTCTCCTGTCTCTGAATCTAAGGGACCAATGTTTACTTTAGATACTCTCTTCCTTTTTATATATTTGTAAAAATTCATGACGAATTTGCTCTCATTCGATTTTTCCCTTTTTCAATCAACTTTTTTGGGGCACTTTGCTGGTTTCTGAGGCACTTCCAGTTATCAAAGATGCCACTATTCTTTGCAACATTATAAACCCCTTCTTTTAATTCAATTCTACTCTTAACTTCCTGACTGGACCTGACTCCCCTCATACCTATGTAATTGGCTTTGATTAAATTTATGATTCTTGTTTGTGATGGGCATGTGCCACTTTCAAACTTAACATGGAATTCAGTTGTATTATGATCACTAGTTCACAGCAGACCTTTTACTGTGAGATTACTAATTAACCTTGCCTCATTACACAATAGTAGATCTAAAAAACTTTATCCCCATTTGGTTCCACTACGTGTTGCTCCAGTAAACTGTCACAAAAGCATTCTAGAAACTCATCTTCTAGATCACCCTTACCAATTTGATTGGTCCAGTGTATCTGAAGATTAAAGTACCCCCCAATTATTACATTACCTTTGTTACACACTCCAATAATGAGCATTGAAAATATTGCGCAAGCTTTCAACATATATTACATAATGGAATGGAATTACATGATGCATAAGGAAACCAAGCTTACATGTTTTTGATTTGTTAATTAATTGCATTAACCAGAAGTGCATAAATTAAAATAATTTTTTGAAATCTTACAGGATTGACAATGGAACAGTCGCCCTGCAAAAGTCATTCAAGGAAGAACCAATAATTGATTACTTTGATGTACAGGACTAGAAAGTCATTTATTTTCAAATACATTTGAAGTGTTGGATCTCACATCCTCGAGAAATTGAGAGGCTGATAAGTAACCTGATCAGTAGTGAACAAAAAGGAATCAGTGAAGATTTGTAGGGAGATACAATTGTGTCAATCTATTAAACTTCAACCTGCATAATAAAGTAAGATGCTAGTCTCTGCTGTAGGATATCACTGTTGCATGAGATAAACACACAAGAAATGAAATCAAAATCTGTGGAATGAATTATGTATACCATGCATTTCTATCAGATGTGTTGCTGCTGTAGACGATGCTGAACAAAGGGTTAATATTGTTTTACCCTTGGTTTATGTTTTTGAAAGAAATCAACTTCAGTGTGATAATGTTCAAGGTGGTGTGTAATAATTGCACTCAATAAAGATGAAATTAATTTCAACAGATATAATTTACATTGTCTTTACAATGAGCTGTATGTGAATGAACCTTCTTCAGAAGCAAGGCCACGACAGTGAGATTAGTTACAAGCAGTTGAAACACAAAATAGATCCTTTACATGAAACCCAATTCTCTCCCCATTTGTTAACTTTTTTAAATGCCACCTTGGTGAGTGATTCAGGAAACCCAACATGAGATCCTTAGATAATATAATGACCCCTTTCGGATTTGATTGATTTTTTTCCGCTGACCCCAAACTCTCCCTGAAACTTTTGAGATATGCTTGAGTATTGTCCTAAAGAATTTGGCAGATCCCTGATACTCAATGCATGATCATATTGAATATCAGAAAGCTCTTCAGCTTGAATGCATTTTGAAGTTAAACGTCCAGAATCTCAGGTGTAGACAAGGTTAAGTGCAGCTAAAGCTTCTGGGTAGCATTCAGAGCAGTAGTTTTCCCCATCACCAATATAGACATTGTTTGATCCTGTCTATGCCAGAGGACTGAAGCATCGCAAATGTAATACTCAGGAGATGGATTGCACCCAGGATATATGTCTGTATTAAACATCGTCTGTTGTGGCTGTAGAGGCCGGCTCGGAGTGCCAGCCCCTTCCACAGATGAACAGCGTTGGCCCAAGGTTGACTGATTTTTTTTTTTTGCCTTTCAACAGGCCCTTTTCTACCATCTGGTTATTTCTTTTGCCCTCCACTTTTTCCACTCCCTAACTGCTTGTCTCCAGGCACTCCGGACAGCAGCGAGAACTTCCCATGCATCAACTCTGATCCCAGTCAACTTGAGGTCTGGCTTGCAGACATCCTGTTGGTCTTGTACTGATGGCAAGCTCCCCCTAGACCATGTCTTTGGGGATGTGGCCATCATCCAAACTGCTCGTGTCCCAGCCAACTGAAGGGCCAACATGCTGGAGATCCCTCTATGCTGCTCTGCTTCCATATTCAGCACTGTCTTGGCAGGAGATCCCAATGTTCATCTGAGGCAGTGAAGGTGGAAGTTGTTCAGCCGCCTTTCTTGGCTTGCATAAGTTGTCTGTGCCTCACCACTGAAAAGGAAGGTGCTGAGAACACAAGCTTGGTACACACGGAGATTTGTATTTTCAGTTAGATTGGTGTTGATCTAAACTCAACTTCCCAATATGACATTGACGGCCTCGACAATCCTGGTGCTAATTTCAGCATCAAAGGGCAGGTTGTTGGTGATTGTTGATCCCAAGGTATGTGAAGCAGTCGACTACCTCCAGGGTGAGGTCAGTATTGATGGAAGGTGGAGTCTCTACATCCTGACACTGATCGAGAGCCCAAATGCCTTACAGGTCCAGGAGAACTGATCTACAAATTGTTGTAAGTGAACTTCAGTTGGGATGCCGAACAACAATTCTCAGACTAGGACATTATGCACTTTGGCCTTGGCGTGCAGCCTTCAAGTTGAACAGCTTGCCGTTAGCTCTGGTTTGCAGGTAGGCACACTCATTTGAGTCACCAAAAGTGTACAGTAGCAGCATGGAGAAAAATATGCCAAAGAGAGTTGGCACCAGGATACAGCCCTGCTTTACCCTGCTGCTGATTTTGAAAGTCTCCAATGATGTTCCTTTGTAATTGATGAAGCTGTGCATGTTCTTGTGGAGAGAAGAAATGACACCCAGGAGTCGGGCAGCCTATTTTCCACAGCAGTTTAAAGAGTCGGTCTGTGCTGAGAAGGCTGAAGGCCTTGGTGAGATCAATGAAGACAATGTAGAGTGGGCTGCACTGCTCGTGGTACTTCTCCTGTAACTGCCGAAGTGAGAAAATCATGTTGGCCTGCCAGCTGTGAAGCTGCACTGAGACTCGGTGGATGTGTGATGCCAGGGTCTGCAATCTGGTCAGAGCAGCGCAAGCCAAAGACCTTCCCCACAATACATAACAAGGAAATGCCCCAGTAATTGTTACACTCACTGCAATTCTCTTTGTTTTTGTTCAAGGTGACTATTTTTGCATCATGCGTGTATTGAAGATCAAATTTTTCTTTCTAGCAGAGACTCAAAAGTTCCTGGAGATGCTGCAACAGTGCTGGTTTTCCACTGATGATTTCAGATGGAATGCCATCCTTTGGCGCTTTACCACCGAGGTGGTTAATGGCCTTGTTGAGCACTCCTACCGTGGGTTCGTTGTCCAGCTGCTCATGACAGGATTGTCTGGAATGGCACTGAGCGCTTCGTCAGTGACAACGTTCTCCATTGCGTAGAATTCAGGATATTGCTGCACCCACTTTTTCATCTGCTTGCTAGGTTCAGTGATGATCAACTCTGTCTTTGTCTCAAGGGGGCTGATTGGGTTGCTGCTGGTCCTGTTCCATTCTGGATTCCTTCATACATTCCTCTCGAATCCCCAGATTCAGCAGCAAAATTGTTTTCTGTTCCGGAACCTCAACCTGCATTGAGACATGTTTCTGGCAGCTCTGAGAGCATCTAGATTTTATTAGCTGGGGACTTGCTTGTAGTCCCTAAGGGCTCTCCTCTTGGTTGCAGTAACTGGCTCCATTTCAGTCCAGTACACCTCAAACCAGTCAGCATTCCTCTGATCTCTATTCCCATGCAGAGTTATAGATGTACTTGCTCAGATAATCCCACTTTGATGCCACACTCTGGCCTTGGGCTTGTTGTCCGAAAGAGCCTAACTGAGGATGCTGAGGAACTTCTGGGTCAGTGGTACAGCAAATATTGATCCCGTTATGACATGGCAGGTGATGTGTACCAGGCAGACCAAATCCACAAGGGAAACCTGGCCATGCTATCACAACGGTTTTGCAATTTGTATTTATTACAAGAGGATTTGTGCACTGAATTCAGAAGTAATGAGTCCATTATACCTTTAGAGATTTAAAAAAATAAATTGAAACATTTATTAACAAAAGATTTCAAGCACATGCATAAGATTACAGTTACTTAATACTATAACAAATCCCAAAATTCCTAATTAACCTGATTCCCAACTACACGCCCTCGTTAAGGCAACAGTCCAAATTGATTTTAAATTTAGATAGGCAATCCAGCAAGTTTACCACAGCACCCACTCGACAGTGGAATGCCAAAGGCTTTTCTCCAACTTTGACTGTTGGACACAGCAGATTTTTGCAAAAGTGGCTGAAGGCTTTTCCCCAAGGCTCTTTTACACTGTCCTTTTAGATCTTACATTCCCCCCCCCCTCCTTTTAGATCTTACATTCCCCCCCCCCCCACCGCCACCCAACCCCGCCAACATGGCTTTCCATCCTTCTTTATAAATCTTTCTCTCTCTCTAATTTGTAAATTCCATTGTTCTATATAACTTTGCAAATTTACTTTCCCATAGTATAAAAATCTTTCATGTTGTCAATATGGGTCTGCACCTTTGGGAAAAATAAACATACTACTTGGCCTTGCTTATTTTGTTACTTTTAAACATCCAATTGTCCTTTGAAACCTAAACAACTTCACTTATCTAAAAATGCAAATTTCCTTCACACCCTACATGCTGCCCTCCTCCATGTTTACTCATTAACATTTCAAATGCCTTTTACTACTAACACTTTTTAATAATTTCAACCATACAGTCCATCTGACTCCAGTTTGATTAAATCACAGAACCATAGCCACAAATTCAAACTACTTTACAATAAACCACAGTAATATTGTGAAGAATGTGATAGTTTCATGACACCTCCACCCTTATGGAAAAATGAACCATCATAATTTTAAAGACAGCTTCATTTTCTCAACCATCTTAAATTACTCACTATACCTATCTATGTACCCAAACTATTACATTACCAGGTGCATGCATTAACATAATATATACAAATCCTTTGTATCAATAGCGGTTATTTTAGTACAGTATTCAGGTCTTAAATGTCCAATTTCCTTTGAGCTTTGAACTGTTGACAATGCATCTGCAATTAGATTTTCTCGTCCAGCCACATGTATAATCTATAAATTAAACGTTTGTAGTAATAAACTCCATCTGAACAGTCTTGCACTTTGGTCTCGAAATTTGTCCAGAAATTTTAAAGGATTGTGATCTGAATAAACAATTGTTTCTGACGAACTGTTTGCAACGTAAACCTCAAAATTCTGCAATGCTAACACCAGACCCAGGGTCATCTTCTCGATGGTTGAATATCTTCTTTGATGTACATTCAACTTTAGTGAAAAACACCCTATTGGTTTCTCAATTTCAGTTTCTTCTGTTTTTAACAATATAGCACCAATACCTACATCACTTGCGTCAACTGCCAACTTAAACTGCCTAGCATAATTAGGTACTGCCGAAACTGGTGTCAAAGTCAATAGTTTTTAAACTCAAATGCATTCTGACACTCCTGTGACCATTGAAATTTCTTGTTCTTTTATAATAGCTCAGTCAAATGGAGCAACCACACTGCTAAAATTTGGCACAAACTTCCAGTAAAATCCACTCATGCCCAAAAATCTCATAACTTCCCATTTTGTTATAGGCATGGGGAAATCCACGATGGCTTTTACTTTCACATCTCTGACTCACCTTACCATGTCCAGTGGTATGGCCTAGATATGTAACTTGCACTTTTGCAATTTCACTCTTAGCCAAGTTCTGCAGTCGATCAAACAGTTCTTTCAGATGTTGTAAATGCTCTTGCCATGTTTGACTGAAAACTATCAAGTCGTCAATATAAACAACACACTTGCTTGGCCCTGCAATCACTTTGTTTGTCATTCTATGAAATGTTGTTGGTGCATTTTTCATACCAAATGGCATAACTTTAATATACATCTGGCATCACAAAAGCTAATATCTCCTTTACTCTCTCCCATAACAGTACTTGCCAATATCCTCTCAGTAAGTTAATCTTTGTGATAAACTTTGATTGTCCCACCTTCTGAATGCAATTTTCCAGCCATGGAATAGGATATGAATCCGTTTTTGTCATTGCGTTTACTTTTCGATAATCCCCACACACCGTTTGTGTTTCATCCAGTTTCAGTACCATAACAATAGGCAAACGCCACTTACTGCAACTAGACTCAATGATGTCATTTCGAAGCATGAATTTGATTTCTTTCTGTACTTGTGATAATTTTACTGGATTAAATCTGTAAGGATGTTGCCTTATCAAAACTGAAACGCCCACATTTACATCATGTGTAGCTAAATTCATCCTCCCTGGCTTCTTCCCACAAATAGCTTTGTGTGACTGCTATAGCTTCTCCAAATCACTTTGACATTTGTCTGGAAGGTAACTCAATATTACATTTAAATTTTCAAGTACCTCCTCGTTATCCAATTTGTTTAGAGGAAAATCAATTTCTGAATCTTTCATCTCTACCTCTTTCTCTTTATCTACCACCTCCTTTTGGCCATCTTCCCTGTCACAGTACTTTTTAAGAACGTTTACATGACGCACCTTCTGCTTTTTTTCTTCTATCTGCTGTATTTACTAAATAATTTACTTCACTCAGTTTATTTTCAATTTTGTAAGGCCCACTAAACCTTGCCTTTAATGGTTCACCCAATACTGGTAATAAAATTAACTCTTTTTACCCCAGCAACAAAACTACGAGCTGTGGCTTTCTTATCTGCCTTTGCTTTCATCACCTGCTGTGATATGTTTAAATGTTCCTTAGCTAACTCACATGCCCTGTTCAATTTTTCAATTTTCCTCTGAAGTTAGTCACATAATCCAGCAGAGTAGTTTACAAATTCTGATACACTAATTTTTCCTGAATCATCTTAAGTCATCCCCTTACCTCATGACCATAGACTAATTCAAAAGGACTAAATCCTGTCAAATCATTAGGAACATCCCTAATAGCAAATAACAAGAATGGAAGCCCCCATCCCCCCCCAAACCTGTGGATATCCTTGACTATAAGCTCTCATCATAGTTTTTAAAGCTTGATGCCATCTTTCCAAAGCATCTTGTAATTCAGGATGATAAGTTGATGACTTAAATTGCTTTATCCCCAAGTTGTTGATTACTTCGTTAAACAGCTGTGACATGAAATGTGAACCTTGATCCAATTGCATTTCTTTTGGTAATCCATGTCTGTAAAAAATTTAGCCAACTCTTCCACAATTCTCTTTGCTGTAATATTTCGCAAAGGTATCGCTTCCAGAAACTTTGTAGGGCACATCCATTATTGTCAGCAAGTACTGATTTCCACTTTTAGTCTTAGGGAGAGGCCCTACACAATCAATCAGGACCCTGGTTAAACATCCCTCAAACACTTGAATCAGAATTAAAGGTGCCAGTTTAATCACTGCTTGTGGTTTCCCTGTCACCTGGCATAAGTGACATGTTCTACAGAATTTGAGTACATCTTTATGCAATCCAGGTCAATAGAAATGTTTTTGTATTTTCACCTGATTTTCCTAATTCCTAACTCTTCCTCTATTGGAATTTCATGAGCTACTCTCAATATCTAATTTCTGTATCCAGATGGTATAACTAACTGATGAGATGGTCTCCATTTCCTCATTAACTCGTTACCTTTAAGGTAACAACATTCTGGAATCCATTTTGCCTCTGTTTCCAAATAAGCTGCCTAATATAACTGCTTCATTTGTGGATCCTTCTGCTGTAACTCTACCAATGTCCTTGAGCTAAACATGTCAGCTTCATTCTCCACCATTCTCTCTACCTGAACAATCTTATCAAAGATAGTATCAGCTAATTGAATATCAACATCTTTTCCCTGCCTTTCAAATTCCTCCTCTTTCTGTTTTAACTTGTGAGTTATTACTACACAGTCTGGAAACAATCCAGGATGTTCCTTCTGCAACACTTCTGTTGAATGCACCACCACAGGCTACTTGACTACAGTAGGCATCACCAACATCCGTGACCCAGCAATATCATTGCCTAAAATAAATTGAACCCCTGCAATGTGCAATTTTTCCATTATTCCAACAATCAACTCATCTGTTTTCTACTTATTCTTTAAATTTACCTTTCACAATGCAATAGGTTTAGTATCTCCATGAATCCTACTTTTTCCTGCAATACTCCCTCTGATCAATAAATATCACTATCCCATAACGTTAAGGATTGACTAGCCCTTGTGCTTCTTAAATTTTTAACATTTTTGCCTGCTCCACCCTGTACACATGGAAAAATTTTCCCTCCACATACAGAATCTTTAAATATTTCTGTAATCTGCCCTTCAGCATTTCCCTGGGTAAATTGTGAACACATTCCCACTTCTTTACCTATCACTGATTCTTCCTGCTCCACCTGTACACAAACCACTGGTTTTTCCTGTGCCTGGATCTCAGAACCCACAGTACTCTTATTTCCAGAACCTATCTGTGTTCTAACTTGTTATGATATAGCAGATGATGTGTGCCAGGTGGATCAAATCCACGAGGGAAACTTGATCGCGTTATCACAATGGTTTTGCAATTTGTATTTATTTCGAGATGCGTGCCCTGAATTCAGAAGTACCAAGTCCACCAGGATTTTCAGAACATTTTAAAAACTAAACTAAATTTTTATTAACAGAAGAGAAGAATTCAAGCACATACATAGGACTACAAATTACTATTATAATAATTCCCAAAATTCATAATTAACCTGACTCCCAGTTACATCCCCTTTAAGACAATGCTTCAAAAATAGTTATCAAGTTCTAAACAGATCCAGCAAATTAACATAATACCCTGGACAGTAGAATTCAAAATGGCACTCTCCAGCTTTGGTTTCTGTGCAAATACTGGAGGCTTCACACACTTTTGTTAGATCTTATAATGCCTTCCCTGACACATTTATAAAGGAGAATGAGGCTATGTTTCTCTCTTTTTAATATGTAAATTCCATGGTTTCCATATGTCTTTGAAACTGTATTTTCCTCACAATATAAAAACTTTCATGTTGTCTCTATATATTGTCAGTAACCCTTGAGAAAAATAAACACATTCCTTCGCTTGCTTGTCTGGCTATTTGTAAACAGACTGAGATCCCTTTGAAATCCAAACCCCCCTTCATCTATCTAAAAATGCAAATTACTGTCACACCTTACATGTTAAGGCCTCAACCATGTTTACTCAGTAGCATAGTAAAGACACTTCTACACCTTTTAATAAATGCTGCTTGCAGTCTGCTTGGCTACAAAACGTAATTAAATTACACACACGCATAGAACAACACAAACCCCTCATAAGCCTACTTTACAATAAACCAGAAAAATATTATGAAAATGATTATACTCTCATGACATAACTACTGCAACAAATTTTCCCCATAGCCTCCAACACATTGACTTTGTGTGCCCCACTTTATTACAGTGAAAAAACTTCAGTTTTCAAGTGTCACTTCTACCCTCAGCACCTTCCTTTCTGGTCTGAGAAAAAAATTTCCTGAGAATTTCCAACTGCTCCTTCTCTTCCCTGTCTACCTACCCTCCTTTCACCTTCCCATTTTCTATCCTTCTCTGATTTAAAAGGGTGGTGAAAAAGGTTTAACTCTATGAGCTAACTCATAACCATCAGCTATCTCTGCTGCTTCCCTTACCATTTTAATCCTCTGTTCCTCCACATGAGTTCTCACTACTGAAGGAATTGAATCTTTAAATTCTTCCAAAAGAATTACGTCTCTAAGAGCTGCATATGTTGTCTCTAGCTTCAATGCCTGTATCCATCAGTCAAAATTACTTTGTTTTACTCTCTCAAACTCAATATAAGTTTGACAAGGCTGTTTCCTCATATTCCTAAATTTCTGACTGTATGCCTCAGGAACCAATTTGTAGGCCAGAATTTTTAGCTCGTCAAGCGGGCGAGCACCTGACCCGAATGAGCGTAAAAAGATGCGCAATGACGTAGGGCGAGTGTCCCGAGTCATCGCACACTCATGCAATATTTCGGTCGGCGGGCACGCACGCAATTCAGCAGGCAACCCACCAACAATTAAAATGCCTATTAAGGCCATTAACAGCATAATTAAATGAAATTTTATCGCTGCTTATCCAATGGTTGATGGGCAGGCGAAAAGGCCAAGCAGCCTTTGCATTTCTTGCGATACCTCATCCACAGGCGGGATGAGGTTTCGATCTGTCATTAAAAAAAAATTTCATACTAATTTCTAACATGGCCTTGCTCATGTGACAGAGTGACAGAGATTTCCAGGCTTCATTTCAGGACTCATTGGTGTCTCCAAGGCGCCTAGAGGATTCAGGCTGTGTGGACCCTTCCAGGTATCAGACTGCCTTCTGTTACCATGGTAATGGGGATTGTGGTCTCCACTGCAGTCGCCTCCTCTGAGGAGGAAGGGAGGGGCAGAAGGGAGGGGAGGCTATTTGTCGCTACGCAGCTTCCAAGGGAGCGACCTGTGGGAGGAGACGCGCAGGCACAAGGGGTGCAGGGCCAGCAGGAATTCCAAGGAGGAAGGGGCCACAGAAGACGCCACTATCCTGCTGCCTGGGTTTACAGGCAGCGATGCAGCTACCTCAATATATCCGAGGTGCAATGCCAAAGGAGGCTGCACCTCTCCACGGAGACTGTGACCTCCATTTGTCAGATGTTTGGGCCTGAGATCATCTCCGACTGTGTGGGTGGACAGCCCATGCCAGTGGCTCTGAAGGTCAGAGTGGCCCTCAGAGCCACCGGCTCTTTCCAGGGGTCAGTGGGGGTATCTTTGTGGAGTCTCCCAATTAGCTGCCCACAGTTGCATCAAGCTGGTGACAGAAGCTCTGTTCAGGTGGGTACTGACATTTATTTTTTACTGTGGGAACGAGGCCAGCCAGGCTGAGAGAGCCAGAGGCTTCACGGCCATTGCTGGGTTCCCCTGCGTCCAGGGTGCAATAGACTGTACACATGTGGCCATCAAGGTGCCAGTGGGTCAGCCGGGTGCCTTCGTCAACAGGAAGGGCTTCCACTCCATGAACGTGCAGATAGTGTGTGACCACAGGATGCAGATTCTGCAAGTCTGTGCAAGGTTCCCATGAAGATTATATCCTGAGACACTCCCAGGTGCCGGGGCTCTTCAATGCTCCAGCCCGACTGGATGGATGGCTGCTGGATGACAAGGGCTATCCCTTGAAAAGATGGCATATGACGCCTCTCTGCCATCCAATAGCAGAGGCAGAGCAGTGGTACAACAGGAGCCATGCCTCCACAAGGGTGGTGATAGAGAGAACCATAGATCCTCTGAAGATGCACTTCCGATATCTGGACCGTTCAGGGGGTGCACTACAATACTCCCCAGAACAGGTGTCACTGATCGTGGTCAGATGCTGCGCTCTCCACAATCTGGCACTGGCAAGGGGGGACCCACTGGAGGGAGAGGATCTTGACGCAGCTGCACAGGCCACAGATGATGAATCCAGTAGTGAGCCAGAAGAGGAGCACGGTGAGGAGAATGCTGAGGGCATGGAGGCAGAGCTCAGTAACCTCCAGAGAGGCAGGGACACCAGGGGCACCTTGATCCAACGCCCCTTCAGCTAGGCTGCCTAAGAACTGCTCCCACCTCATGCCAGGGCTACCACCTCCATCTAGGATGTCCAAAATGTTCCTGTCATATGAACACAAAGTCCATTCAGTGCCTGTGCAATAAAGTTTAGAGCCACTCACATCCAGCACTTTATGCTGGCGTACTCTGCACCAAAACTAAAAGGTGAAGCATACTCAAGCCATAACAACAAAAGCAAATTTAATGTTATTGTCACTTTGACATCACATTGACATGAGCAATACTGGTGCTGATGTCCACACCAGGAGACATATAAACCAAACATAACTGAACAGGAGATCGCCCGTGACCAGTCCCTCTTTAGCTCATGGAGCCTTAAGCTTGTTTGCGAGTGCGGGGTCTTGGTGCCCACTATCATCCCCCCCTCCACCCCACACCCCCTGGCCCCTGCCCCGCCGCTCTTGCTGGCAGTGGCATTGGAGACAGCCTGCTGACTGTGCTGTCTTGGGCTTGATGACCTTGGCGGTCGTCCTCTGGCCATTGCCTGTGCTGGCTCCACCTGGAAGGGTGCATCCAGTGCCATGACTGGCATCTCCCCAGTCATCGCAGCTTTATCAGATGTTATGGTCTTTGGCAGAGGGGCAAAGGAGCTGCTGCCATCATCCAGGGCACGCTGAGAGGAACCCGCAAAGACGACAAACAGCTCGTGCGCCAACATGAGGTCGCTCTGTACCTCCCTGCTTGCCATTGATGGATGGGCATCTAGCTGGGATACTGGGTCCGTGACCTCTCTATGTTGTTATGGCTTATCTTCTCCTGAAAGGACAGAGGAGTATTGATTAGTCCACTCTCTACCTGCAGCGCCATTGCAGCCTGGCCAACCCCACCTGAGGAACAAAAACAAAAAACTACTGCGGATGCTGGAAATCCAAAACAAAAACAGAATTACCTGGAAAAACTCAGCAGGTCTGGCAGCATCAGCAGAGAAGAAAAGAGTTGACATTTCGAGTCCTCATGACCCTTCAACAGAACTAAGTAAAAATAGGAGAGGGGTGAAATATAAGCTGGTTTAAGGTGGGGGTGGGGGGGGGGGGGGGGTGGGGGGCGGGGGGGGGGGGAAGAGAAGTTGGTGGGGCGGGGTGGTTGTAGGGACAAGCAAGCAGTGATAGGAGCAGATAATCAAAAGATGTCACAGATAAAGGAACAAAGTGATGTTGAAGGTGGTGATATTATCTAAGAGAATGTGCTAATTAAGAATGGATGGCAGGACACTCAAGGTGCAGCTCTAGTGGGGGTGGGGTGGAAAGACTGACAGGGAATTACAGGTATAGATTTAAAAATAATGAAAATAGGTGGGAAAAGAAAAATCTATATAAATTATTGGAAAAAACAAAAGGGAGGGGGAAGAAACGGAAAGGGGATGGACGAGGGAGTTCAAGATCTAAGGTTGTTGAATTCAATATTCAGTCTGGAAGGCTGTAAAGTGCCTAGTCGGAAGATGAGGTGCTGTTCCTCCAGTTTGCGTTGGGCTTCACTGGAACAATGCAGCAAGCCAAGGACAGACATGTGGGCAAGAGAACAGGGTGGAGTGTTAAAATGGCAAGCGGACAGGGAGGTTTGGGTCTTTCTTGCGGACAGACCGCAGGTGTTCTGCAAAGCGGTCGCCCAGTTTACGTTTGGTCTCTCCAATGTAGAGGAGACCGCATTGGGATCAACGAATGCAGTAGACTAAGTTAGGGGAAATGCAAGTGAAATGCTGCTTCACTTGAAAGGAGTGTTTGGGCCCTTGGATGGTGAGGAGAGAGAAAGTGAAGGGGCAGGTGTTGCATCTTCTGCGTGGGCATGGGGAGACGCCATAGGTAGGGGTTGAGGAGTAGGGGGTGATGGAGGAGTGGACCAGGGTGTCCCAGAGGGAACAATCCCTACGGAATGCCGTCAGGGGGGGTGAAGAGAAGATATGTTTGGTGGTGGCATCTTGCTGGAGTTGGCGGAAATGGCGGAGGATGATCCTTTGAATGCGGAGGCTGGTGGGTTGATAAGTGAGGACAAGGGGGACCCTATCATGTTTCTGGGAGGGAGGAGAAGGCGTGAGGGCGGATGCGCGGGATATGGGCCGGACACAGTTGAGGGCCCTGTCAACGACCGTGGGTGGAAAACCTCGGTTAAGGAAGAAGGAGGACATGTCAGAGGAACTGTTTTTGAAGGTAGCATCATCAGAACAGATGCGACGGAGGTGAAGGAACTGAGGGAATGGGATGGAGTCCTTACAGGAAGCGGGGTGTGAGGAGCTGTAGTCGAGGTAGATGTGGGAGTCGGTAAGCTTGTAATGGTATTGGTGGACAGTCTATCACCAGAAATTGAGACAGAGAGGTCAAGGAAGGGAAGGGAAGTGTCAGAGATGGACCATGTGAAAATGATGGAGGGGTGGAGATTGGAAGCAAAATTAATAAATTTTTCCAGGTCCCGACGAGAGCATGAAGCAGCACCGAAGTAATCATTGATGTACCGGAGAAAGAGTTGTGGGAAGAGGCCGGAGTCGGACTGGAACAAGGAATGTTCCACATACCCCATAAAGAGACAGGCATAGCTGGGGCCCATGCGGGTACCCATAGCCACACCTTTTATTTGGAGGAAGTGAGAGGAGTTAAAGGAGAAATTGTTCAGTGTGAGAACAAGTTCAGCCAGACGGAGGAGAGTAGTGGTGGATGGGGATTGTTCGGGCCTCTGTTCAAGGAAGAAGCTAAGAGCCCTCAGACCGTTCCGGTGGGGGATGGAGGTGTAGAGGGATTGGACGTCCATGGTGAAGAGGAAGCGGTTGGGGCCAAGGAACTGGAAATTGTTGATGTGACGTAAGGTGTCAGAGGAATCACGGATGTAGGGGGAAGGGACTGGACAAGGGGAGAGAGAAGGGAGTCAAGATAACGAGAAATGAGTTCTGTGGGGCAGGAACAGGCTGACATGATCGGTCTGCCGGGACAGTTCTATTTGTGGATTTTGGGTGGGAGGTAGAAGCGGGCTGTCCGAGATTGGGCGACTATCAGGTTGGAAGCTGTGGGAGGAAGATCTCCAGAGGAGATGAGGTCAGTGACAGTCCTGGAAACAATGGCTTGATGTTCAGTGGTAGGGTCATGGTCCAGGGAGAGGTAGGAGGAAGTGTCTGCAAATTGATACCTGAGGAACACCTCACAGGGCACATCCGAGTCGTGGCCCTCGAGCTGCAAGGCACTCAGCCCAAGCTGCAAGGACTCACCCTCTTGGTCAGCTCCGGCATCATTGACAGTTGACACTCAGACTCTAACACCCCTGAGCTCCACGGGGGGGCTGGTGATGGCTAGTCCTTAACACTTCTGCACAGTGACCCATGCCAACACGGTACTCACACTTCCTGAGCACAGCAGGTCATTGAACCTCTTGCAGCACTGTACCCATGTGCACCACACATTGTGACTGCTGACCTAGGCTGCCACCTCCTCCCAGGCTTTCTTCATCAGGTGTGGGGACCTCCTCCTTCTGTCCCTTTGTACAAGGGTGTGCCTCCTGGCAGCCACTTCCTCCAGGAGGACCGCAAGGCACTCATCTGAAAAGCGGGGAGCCGAGTGCCCACCCGTCCTGCTCTTCTGCCTGGTGTCTCCAGCTGCTGCTGAGGCCATAGGTACCATCTCCATAACACCAGCTGTATGCTTCTTCACCAGCAGCCTTAAACTGCCCGCTGGGTCGCCATTGGACCCGGCACACAACACGGCTCCCCACTCGCACCTGGCCCTTCCCGACCAATTGGAAGCCACTTTTTATGCTGGACAGGCCTTAATTGGCCAGCCAGTGTGAAATTGTGGCCATGGGCCGATTGCGGGTGGCGGCCTGTTTCCCGGCTGATCCCGGGCCCCCCGATTGCATCCGCCAGCCGACCTGAAATTCCAGCCTTGAGATTTCCCCTGCCAAAAGGATGTATAGTGTTTCCCTTTAAGGGACCCATTATGACCGAGCCTAGTTTCATGCAGCTCAGCAATGTCTACATTCAGCCTTGTAAGTTTTGTTGATCACAGCTGTCTTGTGTGCATCATCAACCTGCAGCAGTCTTGGTAAGGCCAGCACGCATGCTCCTCACATTCTGGCTTGCAATGCAAAAGACTTACATCTTCTTTGTTGAGTTTGTCTTACCTTGTGCACATATTAGCAATCTGCCCGTTGAGAGATGACTCTCCAAGCTCCACACACCCACTGAAGCAAGCAGGCCATCACCTAACTGATTGGGAGTTGCCCAGCTTGAAGCAGGTGGCAGCTATCCAATGAGATGCAATGATCTTTCCCACAGGCAGAGTGACTCCTGGTGCAGGTGCTGAATGCCAATTGAGCGAGAGTTTATAACCGGTGAACATTTCTTCCTATATTGTGCTAACGTAAACCACAAATCTGGAGTGTCCTCTCCAGGGCACAGGCCTAGGCAAATAGTATGGACACCCTGAGTTGCCCAAGAATCAGGGCCCCCTCTCGGCGCTGCTAGTATTGTCCAAAGGAAAGGATGAAACCAGTACTGTTTCACCTATGCTGCACGAGTTGCTGGAAAGCTGCCTGATAGAAAATATGATCTGGACTCCACTCCAGATTTTCTGTCAGGGTTTACTCCCTTATGCTTCCTCTCTTGCAAGACACCCACAAGGCTGTGGGGCTATTTACCCATAGCTGGGGGTCTAGTTCGAGGAGATAATCACACGCCAGTGGGCCTGTATGCCACACATCTGGGGTCCAGACCTCCTCCGATTCCCCTGCAGTTTGGCCTTGGTCCACAAGGTACCCAGTTTACACACAGGGTGGCACTACATGGGACTTGCTGATGAAGAAGCCATACACTAACAGGAGAGGCTTACATGGCTCTCTTTTCACAATCGTTAACTGCCAGCCAGTGGTGAGAGCTGAAAGCAAGAGATGACAAACAGCCTAACCACTACGCACCACCCAATACTAACACACTTGAGGCTTTGCATCAACTGGACAGACACACCAAGGAAAGGGATAAACTCATTTTGATATATATTAGTGACCTGGACAGGTATGGGCATAATTTCAAAGTTTGCAGATGACGCCAACTTGGGAAGTGTACTAAACAGTGAGGATTGTAGCAGGCTTCAGGAGGAAATAGACAAACTGGTGAAATGAGCCGATGAAATTTAATGCAGAAATGTGTGAAGAATGAGGAGAGGTGATATAGACTAAATGGTACAATTTTAAAAGTGATGCAGGGCAGAAAGCAAGATCTGTGGATTCACATACATAAACCTTTGAAGGGGCAGGACAAATTGAGAAGGCTTTTTTGAAAAAAAGAAGTCTTCTATAAATAGAGGCAAGAAGTACAAAATAAAGTAAGCTGGCTAAGCCTCTGAATCAATGTTTTGACATCAGCTGGAGTACTGTGTCCATTTCTAACTACACCCCGCCTCTTTTACCAAGCTTTTAGTCATTTGACCTAATATCTCCTTTTGTGCCGTGTGTCATATTTTGTTTTATATTGCTCTTGTGAAATGCTTTAGGGCATTGTATTAGATCAAAGGTGCTACATAAATATAAGCTGTGTTTATTTAGTTATTTTGGAAAAGTTAATATGCCACCACAATGTTTATCTAATAGCTGTGCTGTGCTTCGCATTTATTCTGTATGGTGCATATTGCAAAAGCAACAGATGAGACTAGAGGTGGAGATGTAACAGAAAACACTATATTTATGATCAGTTTTTTCTAGTTTGTTTTATATTTTTACACTAGTATTCTCAGTACAATTTAGAGTCATAGGGCAGAAATTCCCCCTGATCAGGGCCGCGGTGTCATTTTACGTGGGTGGGCCAATTAAGGCCCGCCCAGCGTGACGCGCACCCAGAAGTGCTGAGCGCTTCCTGTGCGGGCGGAGGGGGTTCCCTGAGTCGGGGCCTGTGTTCTTTCGCGCATGCAAGCGAAAGAGCGTAGAAATCTCCTTGAGGCATGGAGCTGCCTCGGGGAGATTAAGTTCAGAATGTAAGTTTTTATTAAAGTCAGAAAAATATTATTTGGACATGCCCCCTCAGCATCACATGAGCTGGGACATGTTTATCAAATGTTTGAAAATTCTTAATTTAATTACTAAACTCTTCATGAAACCTCATCCCGCCCGTGGATGAGGTTTCATGAAAAATGTGAAGGCCGCCTGGGCTCTTCGCCTGCCCGCCAACCTTAAGGTTGGATGGGCAGCTGAGATTGCTGTTTTAATTGATATTTAAATGGCCATAATAGGCCTTTGACGGTTAGGTGGGCGTGTAGCCAATTTGGCTGCGCGCCCGCCGAACTGAAAATCTAAATGACGCATGGTGACGTTGGGACGCCCGCCCGACATCATCACGCATCAATTTACTCGTCAGCAAGCGGGACCAACCCGAAAATTCTTCCCGTAGAGTCATTCAGTCCGCCAAGTACATGCTGAGGTCAATTTATGTTAAAAACAGAAAATGCCGAAAATATTCAGCAGGTCAGGCAACATCTGCAGAGGGAGAAACTGAGTTAAAATGTTTTGGGTCGATGACCTTTCATCAGATGTTTCAGGTTTCCAGCATCTGTAATATTTTGCATTTGCAAACCATGTGTACGTTTGCATTGTTAGACATCATAATTCATACTCCAAAGCTAATCCAAATAGATACTTGTTGCAAAATTAACATGTCTCAATGTAAAACCCAAATCCTAAAATTTACATTACAGGAGGAAAATCACATTCTGATCATATTAGACAGGCAGATTTGCTTTTGGCTTGTACCACTGGGAGAAAACATCCAAGTCCATATTTGTGCTGTATTAAAGAAGTTCATTGCTCTGTTAATCTCTGAAATCAGAAGAGTTTATGTTGGTGAATGTGTCCAGGGCAGTCTTCATGGTAAGTACCTGAATAACGTTTGTTGCAGAGATTATTGATACCTTCTTTGCACAGCTGAAAAAGACAGCATATTGACTTTGCTGTCATTGCCATAGAAAAAAAATAAACATTCTCTGTTGATTTATAATATAAAAAAGCTTAGATTTGCACAATCTATGGTTACAATAAAATAAAACACAAGGCGGATATACCCATCAGGATAGATTGAACAGCTGGGGCTCCTCTTCCTGGAAAAGAGACAACTGATGATTGACCTGATGAGGTCTTCAATATTATGAAAGGGTTTGACATGATCATCGTAAAGAAGACTAACAGGTAAGCTCAAAACTAGAGGCCATAAATATAAGATAGTAACCAATAAATCCAACAAGGAATTGAGGAAAATACTTCTATGGCTAAAATGTAGTAAGAATGTGAAATGTGCTACCACAAGGAATAGGTGATGTGAATAGCATAGATATATTTAAAGGGAAGCTAGACAAGCAAATGAGGGAGAAGGGAATAGAAGGATACGTTGATGGGATTAGATGAAGAAGGATTAGGTGGGAGGGAAGGAAGCTCATGTGGAGCATAGCAGCATAAAACAGATGGGCTGAATGACATGTTTAGGTGCTGTAAATCCTATTTAAGAATTTCAGAGGTAGCTACATTTTCTGTAAATGTGTACACAGACCTAACAATACTGAAGTCTACACTAGATTTTTAAAAAATTATACATAAGTTTAAAAATAAATTCCATTTCTCTCTTGGCTGGGATCAAGAGATATGATAGGTTAATAATCTTTGGTTGACTATTGCCAGTGCCTTCACAGCGATTGGTAGATCTTCTATGTCCCAGTTTTTCCTTTGCACATGAGCTTTCCTATGGTATAAAAGGCCATCTCTAATGGTGCACCCTTTGTATCACCAAAGTGTACAGCTTGGATGGGCAGTGATGATTTATCATGTAGAATTCCTTCATCCGTTCTCCAAATGTGGTCATTGCTATCGCAATTGCAGAGCAATCCTGGGACAGAACAAGATTCTAGAGGAGCAACAGAAAGAGTTGATAACCATCAATTCCTATAATGATTCATATATTTTAATTGAAGTATCCATAACAGATATATCTTGACACAAGTATGAACCCGTGTTACAGAAGTGCCCAGATATATAACAGAGGAGCTCTTTCATTGAGTTAAATCCATAGCTTCATCACCCTTATAGCATGCTTTTTCATAAGCTCTCCTCACCAATCTCTCTCCTATATGTAATCCATTTGCTCAGAACTCTAACCTTCACTAAACTGTCTCATGACTCCGACCCTGCCTCTTGCTTTTATCTTTTTAAACTCTCTATTCTATCAACTCAGACCAACCACAGTTTCTTTTGGCTTCGCCGTTGGTGGCAAAGACTACAATCAAAATGTCCCAACACTCGGAATACTCTCAAACTACTCCAACTTGTGTTTCTCTCTACCTTCCAAAGCTTCCTCAGAATTTACCTCTGAGTACATTTTTAATCTCTTCTAGCTAACTGCACCCTCCTCCACCCCCGCACTGGCTTAAGAGTATTTTCAAAAATAGATGTGCAACTATTTTCTATTTTCTTTTGGCAATAATTGTACTTAAAGTCAATTAATAAATTCCTTGTTTTGAGAAGTTTGTGTTTCACAGAAAGGGGATATTGTTACCTTAACAACGATTTCAGCTTCATGCATTCTGAACACTTTTTTTTAAGCACAGGCAGATTGTTATCCAGAACAATGAAGGTTATGCCCCCTTTCAAACTCTGAATGTTCATGTCATAGCTTTAGATTTTTAATCCACAACTTCAAGCTGAATTTAATTTCACAAAATTCACATTGTAATCATATGTAAACCTGTAGATATACAGGTCATCTACTGTAATGTGTATTTATAAAGGTGTTTATTGTGTTAAGATCTTTAACCCAAGTTGGAAGTGATGTTCTTCAACAGATAACTATACCATTACTTAATTTTCAATTTTGATTACTATTGAAAGGTATAACAGTAATATAATGCATAAATATTTACAGTAGATACATTATATTAACTCCTCAATGGAAAAATGTTTGCACTTTTTGCTGAACTATTTTACAGCTCAATTTAATGGAGTTATTTTCTTACATAATCTCAGCAAATGTAGGAGATAATTGGCCTGACTTATCTCTCCTGAAGATTGCAAATCACCTCAATGATTTGAACAGTCCAAGCTTATATTTAAAATATAAAATATTCCTCTAAAAGTTATGAATTTGAATAACAGTCACTTAAGTTCAAAAGTAACTGCTAGATATTAACTTATTAAAGTGCAGCAGGCGTTTATTCAAACGTGGCTTGGTTCCTCTTTTAATCTGTAACTTCAAGGACAAATCAATCAAGTTGTTACAACATTTATATCAGCCTGATTTTGAATGGTACTCTTTTAAAACTTTATATGTTGTGACTAAATCAATGAAACTGCTGTTAAGTTAAAACTAAACAAAAATATTTTGTGTCCCATTGTGAACCAGTCAAATTGGAAATATTTTGACACACCTTCATAAAGATGATAGATACCTTTTTACAGAAAAAAATGAATTGACAGTGGGATCTTATATTTTTTAATTATCCCCTTAAAACAAAGTGCTCTATATTCAAGAATAAAAGCTGCTTGTTTGAGCTTCTCAGGTACCTGTCATTCCACAAGCACAGCGACCACTATCTGGACTTGCACCTCCCCAGTAGAACATTCTTCTTCCATCCCAGGACACCCACCAGCCCCAGCCTGCTTGGATGAAGCGAATATGGCGACAGTCCAGCTAAAGACATAACAAGAAATGCTGAGTAGGAGCAGCATAAATCATAAAGCAATTATTCCTGAACCCCCAGACAATGTTATTTCTTGACTGCATTCTATACTCCATATTGATGTTTTTTGAGTATAGTTTCCAATCCATTTAGAAGTTAAAAGTCCTCATCCTGCAAAATGATTTGGGCTGGGGAGAAGCAGGGAGGAGGGGGTTATTTCCATCATGTGGTTGGGCATGTGCAGCTACATTCATATCTTTAGAACGAGTGAGCAACTCTTTCTTGTTAAGAAACAATGGTAAACAACCAGAGCACATACTGTGAGGCACCAACAGGGTTGAAGAGAGTAAAAGAGCAGACTAGAAAGCTGAATGAATGGAAAATCAATCATTTGCCCAGTCAATGCTCCTGGAAAGTGTCAGGACAGCCCAGCAGTGGAGTCAGCCCTCAAATAAACTTAGAAATCATACTGAAGTAACAGCAGGCCTGGATTTTAAAAACTTGAAATTTGTAGGAAGATGGTGTGAAAATTGCATTTGGAAAAATTTTAAAACAAATGCATTGGTTTCAAACTGTGGCTCTTTAAAACTAGTACAGTCCTCTCACCTTGACGTGTTGCTCACAGGATTCAGAAATGCGTGTGAGGGCATTCAGCTGGATCAGTTCAGCTTCATATTTTATCTCTCTTCTGTAACAGCCAGGTTCCTCACAGGGAGATACTCTTGTGCGTCTTTCACTGTCGTGACTTACAATGGTTGTAGCTGCACCAAACACATGATAAGGTTTCATTGAAAACTCTTAAATAAAACTTTTGTTATAAATTGTGGCCAAGAATTTCCTCCCAATACAACTGATTTTGTGCCAACCGAATGTGTTTTGGTGTAAAGGCATATTCAATACAATTTGCTGATCCCACTGGTTTATTGTCATCTGATGAAGTAGAATAATTAATAAAATCCAATGCAATTGACTTAGCAACTTTGACTTTAGTTAGCTCCCATTTTCTTAGTGGGTGGGGGATAGCATGCCAGGTCCACTGGTTTCTGAAGGAGGAGGGACAAGTTTTCTTTTTTTTAGAGGAGGGATAAGTTTTCTTGTAATATATGGGCCCTATGTCAGATTACAGCTCTGGGAGACAGGTCTGCATTCAGGGTGTTAACTGTGTTTTTTGTGTTGTCTAATTTGTGTCCTTTTCACTAAAATCTGATTGGACATCACTTATTTTCTCACGCCCTCCCTCCTCCCTACCTTTTGTTTCATTTAGTCCCATTAAATTGTTTGCTTTATCTTCCTGTTCTGATCAATGGCCAATATTTGAAACATTATCATCTTTCTCTGAGTGAAGCAGTGACTAGTGGAAGGTGACATGGGCAGCACTGCGATACACAAATGTAGCAGTCAAACTGGGTTGAATGGTAAATGTTGTAATAGTATTCTGTCAATGACTTGCTGGATACTGCAACAGCACGTGCCATATACTGTGTTAAACCTTTCATATCTATCTCTTTCTGAAAGGTAGTGTTGTGAAAATGAATACAGCATAACATTATGTATTTCCAGCATTTATACGTTTTTTTCTATTTATTGAAGTAGAATGGCTGGTGCACAATATGGCAAAGTTATTCGATGGAAAAACTGCTCTATTCATCAGAATATCATATTGATGAATTTCGTCAATCAGACATGAGGGCTGCACATTAGAATACAGTTCCTGCTCACAACACTGCCTTTCAGAAAGAGATGGATATGAAAGGGTTAATACAGTTCATAGCAGGTTCTGTTTCAGTATTTCGCAAGTCATTGACTGGATACTATTACAGCTTTTACCCTTCAACCTAGCTTGACTGCTGCATTTGTGTATCACACTGCCAACCATGCAGCCTTCTACCAGTCACTGCATCACTCAGAATAGGACCAAAATCAGAGATGGGGGAATGCAGGATTGGATTCGGGTTGATGTGGTTATGGACCAACTCAATGTCTTAGAAATTTGCCAAGTTTAGTTTACAAAGATGTAATGTCAAATTTGTCAACTAGACATACAAACTAATGTCCTTTTTGTTTAAATTAATCTGCGTAAAAGTTTGTCAGGTTCTAGTATTCTGCAGGCTGACAATAAACTGAATAGCTGGCACAGGAAAGCAGCAGCCCTGTCCCCCAAAGCACCCACCACAAGAACATATCTTCTCTGGTCTCCATCCCACCATCCAGGGTCATCATTAGTTGTTTTTGATTGAAAAATCACATGCAGATATATATGACATGCATGGAGCCTAATACATCAGTTTGCTGACCATATGATATGCTCCCTGGAAATCTAAGCCCGTGTGGAAGTACTACATCTTGGAAAAGTTAATGCTTTAACGTAATTGCCCTGTTAACAGTATCTCTAACAACCCCTTTGCTATTATCAAAATTAAAATATATTAAAATAATTAATGTATTGAAGTATTTAAGTTTAAATTTCATCATTAAGTTTATCTCTGAAATTCTCTAGTTTAGCAAACATATAATGCTATTAAAATGTGGTCATGAAAGATAAACTGCATGTGGACTGGTTGGCTCGAATGGCCTGTTATTACACTGTGACTTAATGTCTGTGTTTTTGACAAACTGTGGTTTGAAATGATTTTGAAATCAGCTCAGTTGACTGTGGTCTTGTGTTCATATAAAGCATCATTTGTTAGCTAACATCTCTTGTCATTTTGACAGAATCTAATTACCTGTCAATTGGTCAGAGGTCATATCACAGAAAACTTCAAACTCTGGAACTCCTGATCCAACTCCGTCTGGGTCAATGATGTAACGTTGTGATTCCTGGAACCCTGCTTCTTTCAGTGCAGCACAGGACTCCAGCACCAAGGCTTTGGAACCTATAAACCACAACACACAGTCCAGATTTCAAACTGGTTGGATATTCTATAACATCACCTTAACAGAAAAGAATTGCCATCTATGGTTTCTACCTTCATTCCCTTGTATTACTTTTAGGGAGTGCAGGGATGGGGGAACGGAATGCTTCGTTGAAGGAATGGGGCTTTCCAGCAATCTTTTGTCAGGAAGGAAATTCCAGCAAGTAGAGCCCCAGTGGCTGAAGGCTCTGTGCTGAATGGTGTGATGAAGGGGAGGAATGGAAAATATTCAAAAGGCCCAAGTCAAAGAGTCAGATACAGGTCGAAAGGAGATTACTGAAATCAGATTGGGCAAAGCATAGGGGAAAGTTTTCAATGTTGACGATTTTATTGTTAAGGTGTTGGATGGGCAGCTAATGTAAGGCAATGTGATGGAATAATTCCTGAAGTAAAAATTCTGGGAACACACACGTGGTTGAGGCAGGATATAAAATGTGTAGGGCTAAAACCATTGTTGTCCATCTGGCAAATCACTATCTATGAAATACCCTCAATGGCAGGTATGTTTTCAATTCTTTATTATTTACTACCTCCTTTCCATACATCTTTGTGTAAAGTAGTTAAATTTAACTGCCTTTTCATTCTCCTTTTCCATGGCCAGAGTTTTTACCTTGTCGGGCGCGCCCAACCCGAATGAGCCTGAAACGACACGCGATGACATCGGGCGAGCGTCCCAATGTCATTGCGCACTTGCACGATATTTCAGTTGGCGGGGGTGCCCGGGAGTCGGCAGTGCAATTCTTTATTTTTGATTTTTTATATCTTCAGCTCCCTGAGGCAGATGTGTGTGTGTCAGGGAGCTTTCCCTGTGCACACTTGTGCTCTCACCCTCCTTCCCCCCACCACCCTCCCCCCAACACAGGCAGCACCGCCACGCGCATTTTTCCTGAGCGGGCCTTAATTGACCTGCCAGCGTGAAATCGTGGTCACGGCCCAATCGCAGGCGGCAGGCGGCTTCCTGACCGCTCCCGCTCGCCCCCACTGAGCCCACCTGATGAGGTAAAAATTCTGGCCTATGTTTGAGGCTGTGCTGTCTTGTTGCTGTTAAGAATCTTGACTCCCTATAAGGTTAACGTTGAGCGTTTTCTTCTCCACTGTAAACATTCAAAACTTCCACAACCTCTCTTCATAACTTGTCCTTGGTCCTAGCTACCAATTTAGTGCCCTTTGCTGTACCATCTCCAATGCTTTAATGCCTTTCAAATAATTGGCTGTATACAGTCCCCCTCATGGGACTAAGCTAGTGCCCTATATACACTCTATCACTGAGATATATGCTCTATTGCTTTGGTTAAACATCCCAAGGTCCTACTTTACCCTCTTTACTGCTGCCATACTATACAGAGTGTTGATGGCTTCAGCGATTTATCCACCAGTGTTCGCAAATCACTCTCCTGTATTTTGTACTGTAGAATAAGACCATTTATCTTATTTTGCAACTCTTTATTAGCTTCTCAGCAAAGAGATAGGCATGTCTCTAGTGAAACTAATCCCAACTGAACAGTTTCCTCCTTCCTTACATATGGTCCGAATGTAATACACCATCTCTTAATTTTTTCACGTAATTTATTTGTCTCTCCCTATCCAGTGCAGAGTGTGGCACTTTTAGTAATCCCCAGATTATTACCCTGGAGATATTAGTCGATTCCTTTCACTTTGAAACTAAATTTTCAAAGGCTTGAACCTGTTCTTTCATAGATAATTGATTCCTATGTGAACCGAAGCCTGTGGCTTTTCATCCTCCTTTTTGAAGAGTATCGCCACCTGTTCCATTTCATCCCCAACTCTTACATCAGGGAGGCAACATACCATGTGGGACTCCTAGTCATAACTGCAAAAAAAAAGTAACTGGTCCTTCCACTTATAGAGTCTTTATAACTATGACCTTCCTGTTCAGTCTCTTTTTTCTTCCCTCAGATAATCCTTTGTTTCATTATGCCATGGTAACACTCCTGGCTACCCTTCCTGATTCACCTTCACTCTCTGCTTCTTAGCTATGACAAACCATATACTTATCAAGTAGTGTTAGGAGTTTGTGATTGCCCTCATTTTTTATCTGTCTGTTCCCCTTGTGGGTAGTCACCTACTTACTCCGTCCCACTTCACCGTCCAGCTCTTGGCTGTCTTCCAGTCTGTGGGATGATGACAATGTGGAGTTGGTGTTCCCCTATTCCGCGGGTGAAATTTTGCACTGCGTTGGGGTCCCCACGCCTCCCAGTGTAAATGTCGGGTGTGCACCCACCCCATTCCAGCAGCTTGCCCTGCATTTAATGGTCAGTGGGCCATTACTTGGCTCAAGGTGAAACTTTCACCCCTCCATCTGGGAAGGAAGTCCTGCCTCTGGTTCCAGCTTGGAACTGGGGGACTGCATCAAATCCACAATGGAGGTTGTTGTTGAAGCTGGACATTGATAAAAATGAGGCATCACCAGGGTCAGGCCCCAGCTAGAGGGGTGGAATGGAGTGCAGTGTTGGGTGGACCGACAAGGAGGGGGAAATGGGGGGTAAGACTGTGGAGGGGCCTCTGATGGTTCAAGACAGCCCATAAAGCAGGTACCACCCCACCCACCCCCCGCACTTTGCCTGCCACCAACCCAAGCCATGAAAGCTCACAGGCTTCACACTTGGTTCTAGCCTCCACCCACCATGGGAAAGCAGCGGGGTTGAATGAGGTCCTTAAGTGCCTATTAATTAGCCATCTAAGAGCCTCAATTAACCCTGTCAGGCAGAAAATTGTGACGGGGGGGCAGGTGCAGGTGTGCAGGCTCCAGGAATGGCTCTCGTCATATTGTGTCCAATTTTATACTCCCTTCCCGCCTGCCACCCTGCACCCGCTGGAGTGTAAAATTCAGCCCTATATGTTGCATATTACAGATGATTGTTACCAATGTTCTAATCCTGCAAGTGTAATTCCTCTATATAACCCATGGATAAAGGATTGTCCATAGCTTACATAGTGTTGAAGTCATAAGATATCCCCGATACCCAGTTATGTGATCAAACCATCTTTTATATATCTTTTTTGAATCAGAAAGAGCTACCAATCTTGGCTAAGCTGTCATCAAGGTTCTAACCAACCAGAGAAGAAATAAAGACAACTAAACCCAAGTCCAGTTTCCAGTGTCTGTGACATCTTTTGATTATCTGCTCATCTCCACAATCACCACACCCTCAATGTGTCTCTTCCACCCCACCCCCCCACCCACCTTAAACCAATTTATATTTCTCCCTTCTTCTAACTATGCTTCAGTTCTGCCGAAGGGCCATGAAGGCTCGAAACGTTAACTGATTTCTTCTCCGCCGATGCTGCCAGACCTGCTGAGTTTTTCCAGGTAATTCTGTTTTTGTTCCAGTTTCCAGTAATTGGTTTAAAAGCAATGTAAGGAATTGACTTAGAAACAGACAGCCTCCCTTTAATTTTAGTTTGAGAATTGTACCTAAAAGTTAAATTACAACCATGATAATTAATTCTGTAATGTGAGAAAGGGAGAATGCAGAATTATTAGTTTCTTCAGATATAATGTATCCTTGTGTAAAATCTGGTTTTAATAAGTTCATTGTAATATTATGAATTATTAGGAAAGGAAAAAATGTTACAAATTAAGCTATGTTCTTTGTGCTTTCTGTAGCTAATCATGTTTCCAGTTTGTAACTAATCACTCAAGTTACAAGAACATCTGCATTTCATAAAATCTCTCAGCAAGTCCACAAAAAATACTGAGCACACGGGAGTAATAAAACATTTGTTTCAATTACATCCTAGATGTTTCCTGACTATGAAAAGATTAACTACAGCTGGATTTCTCATGCTGCAAGGAACTTCACGTGTCAGGAAAACTAGTGGCAGTGAGTCAGGCTGTAATCAAATCAAAGGCACCAACTTCCACAAGATTTACACATCATTAAAACTAAGGCCTGAATTTTACGTTCCGAGGTTGGGCGCGCGCCTGACCCGAATGCACGTGAAATTGCGTGAGATGACGTCAGGCATGCATCCCGACGTTGTCGTGTACGTGAGCAATATTGAGGTCGGCAGGTGCGCACAGGAGTTGGAGTCGCACCCACCAACAATTAAAGCACCAATTAAGGCCATTAAAAAGCAATTTGTACTCAATTTTATGTCGCCCGTGCGATTTCGCGCTCCTCGCATGAGCAGGTGGGCAGCACGTTTTTAGCGAATTGTCATCCAAGTGTGGAATAAAAAGGGTTTGGAGCATTGCCATGGTGAGTAGTGAGGAGTTTAGGGGCTAGTTCACTGCTGGTTGCTTCATGAAACTTGGCAGCTTCATCTCTGTTTTGAGCTTTAGTCTTTATATTTCCAGGCTTCATTTCAGGATTCACTGGTGTCTCCAAGGCCCCTGGAGGATTTACACTCTGTGCACCCATCCAGTTACCAGACAGCCTTCTGTTTCCCTGGTAGTGGGGATTATCTACTACACTGGAGGCACCTCGTCTGAGGAGGAAGAGAGGGGCAGAAGGGAGAGGTGGCCAGGTGTCTGTAGGCAGCATCCAATGGAGCGACCTGTGGGAGGAGAGGCGCAGGCACAGGGGGCGCAGGGCCTGCAGGAAGTCCAAGGTGTTAGAGGCTGGAGAAAACACCACTATCCTGCTGCCAGGATTTACAGGCGGCGATGCAGCTACCTCAACATGTCCGAGGTGCGATGCCAAAGAAGCTCTGCCTCTCCAGGGAGAACGTGACCTCCATTTGTCAGATGATTGGGCCTGAGATCACCTCCAACTGTGTGGGTGGTTTCAGCCAGTGGTGCCGAAAGTCACAGCGGCCCTCAACATCCATGCCTCCAGCTCTTTCCAGGGGTCAGTGGGGGATCTTTCTGGAGTCTCCCAATCAGCTGTCCACAGTTGCTCAAGCTGGTGACAGAAGCTCTGTTCAGGCAGGTAATGACATTTATTCATTTCTGGACAGATGAAGCCAGCCAGGCTGAGCGAGCCAGAGGCTTTGCAGCGATTGCTGGGTTCCCCCACATCCAGGGTGCCATCAGCTGCACACATGTGGCCATCAAGGCGCCAGCGGGTCAGTCGGGTGCCTTCGTCAACAGGAAGGGCTTCCACTCCATGAACATGCAGATACTGTGTGACCACAGGATGCAGATTCTACAAGTCTGTGCAAGGTACCCTGGCAGCTCCCATGACCCTTACATCCTGAGACACTCCCTGGTGCTCCAGCCCGACTGGATGGCTGGCTGCTGGGTGACAAGGGCTGTCCTTTGAAAAGGTGGCTTATGATGCCTCTCCACCATCCAAGAACAGAAGCAGAGCAGTGTTATAATAGGAGACATGCCTCCACAAGGGCGGTGATGGAGAGGGCCATAGATCTTCTGAAGGTGTGCTTCCAATGCCTGGACCATTCAGGGGGAGCACTACAATACCCCCCAGAGCGGGTGTCTCTGATAGTCATTGCATGCTGCACTCTCCACAATCTGGCTCTGGCAAAGGGGGACCCACTGCAGGAAGAAGATCTTGAGGCAGCTCCACAGGCCACAGAGGATGACTCCAGTGGTGGATCAGAAGAGTAGCCGAGGGGAGAACATGGTGAGGGCAGACCCCTAGATCCTTCAGGGAAGCAGGGACATGAGGGAGGCCTTGATCCAACGCTCCTTCAGCTAGGCTGCCAAAGATCTGCTTCCACCTCATGCCAGGGCTGCTACCTCTCTACCAGATGTTTGAAGTGACCCTTTCATTTGAACCCAAAGGCCACTCAGTGCCTGTGCAATAAAGTTTAGAGCCACTCATGTCGAGGATGACATACGTGCCCTGCAGCTACAAAACAAGTTAACTTACATTTGCGAGTGCTGTGTCTTGGTGACGCCCCCCCACCCCCCCCACCCCCCCCCCCCTCCCCTCGCTGGCAGTGGCATTGAAGACAGCCTGCTGACTGTACTTTCCTATTGGCCTTGATGACCTTGGCGGTCGTCCACTGGCCAATGAAGCCTGTGCAGGCCCTGCATAGGAGGGAGAGTCCGGCTGGGTGCTCCTCAGTCATCGTGGCCTCAGCAGGTGCCATGGTCATTGGCAGAGGGGCGGAACAGCTGCTGCTGTCACTTAGAGCACCCTGACAGGAGCCCGCAGAGACGACAGGCAGCTTGTGCGCCAACATGAGATCGGTCTGTACTCCCGGCTCATCATTGATGGACGGGCACCTGGCAGAGATACTGGGTGCCTCATCCATCTCTCACACTGGCAGAGATCTTCTGAGGTCATTTCCTGTGTGAAGGTTTTCAGGTCCAAGCGCATCCCCAGGAACCCCTGATTCTGTCCCTGGAGCTGCCTCTCCATGAGAGTCGCCACTCTCTCAATGGAGGAGGCAGTGCACTCGGCCATGAGGGTCAACGCAGTGCTCATGCTATACATGGACTCCTCCACAACAGAGACCATGGCACACGTACCCTCATGGATCTCTGCCAGATCCTCCAGCACAACCCACTGGACATCCAGCATCTGCCACCTAATGGATGACACCAGGGCCTCGGACTCAGCATGGTCCTGGTCTCCCAACAGTCCTCTGACTGCAGGTGCCCTGGGCACTCTCTGCCTCCGTCTGCTCCTCATGCAAGTGTGCCGTGCCCTCACCGCTGTGTTTGTATTGTACATTGACAATATTGACATTGTATTTGACATTGTAGCTGATGATCTAATGCCCACCGAAGTGCTGGTATCTGTGCTGGTACCTGGTGCAGAAATGGAGTGTGATGGAGGTGCATGTGACAGCCACTGGTCCTCCGGCGTGAAGGGTGGCTCCTCGGGGTCCTGCACTCATTAGCTGGATGGCAATTCTAGGGGAGAAATATGACATGTCACTAGTATCAGTCATCACACTGTCACTGTGCATGCTAGGTGGGCTGGTGAGACAATGGAGATCTGCATCATGGTGCTATCGTCTTTCAATGAACAATGGGGATTCCATCGTCTTTCAATGAACAATGGGGATTCCATCATCTTTCAATGAACAATGGGGATTCCAGGTTTGAGGTTTCCATTAAAGGTGAGACAACATAACAATGTTTACACACTCCAACACTCGCATCTGTGCACTGCACTCTTACCTTCGTCAGAGACCCCGCCTCTCCACAACCAGTGGACCAAGCTGGGCGTTGGCACTCCATGTCCAGGGCATCCATGTTGTACCTCATCAATATGAACAGTTTTGGGGGGCCTCCACCTGTCCTTGACCTCTCAATGTTGTTATTGCTTCTCTTCTCCTGAAAGGACAGCGGAGCATTGATTATTCCACTCTCTACCTGCAGCGCCATTGCAGCCTGGGCAACCCCACCTGAGGAATAACTTGCAGGGTACATCCGAGTCGTGGGCCTCAACCTGCAAAGCAATCAGGCTAAGCAGCCAGAGCTCACCGCCTTGGCTGGCGCCGATGTCATTGACAGTTGGCACTCAGACTCTTACATGTCTGAGCACCACGGGGTTAACACTTCTCCACACAGATCCATACCAACTTGGTACTCACTCTTGATGAACACGGCAGATCGTTGAACGTTTTGCAGCACTGCACCCATGAGCGCCACACAACATCGTGGCTGCTGACCTGGGCTGCCACCTTTGCCCATGCTTTCTTGGTCAGATGCGGTGTCCTCCTCTTGCCATTCCTGGGGATGATGATGTCCTGCCTGGCACTGACCTCCTCCATGAGGATTCTTAGGCACTCATTCGAGAACCGGGGAGGGGGCCACGTGCTCACAGGACTTGCCCTCCTGCCTGGCGGGACAAGCATGGGCAGATGCCATTGCAGCTCAAAAAAAAAGTTTCATCAAAGAACTCCAAAGCTACAAAGTGTCCCCTGGTAGCCCAGGAAGCTGCCTCTGCTGCTTTTAAATCCCCCACTGGGTTGCCATTGGACCAGGCGCTCGACAGTCTCCTGCCCCCGCCCAGCCCTTACGACCATTAAGCAGACGCGTTTCACACTGAGTGGCCCTTCATTGGCCACCCAGCCTGAAATCGCATTGGAAACACAATCTCGCATGGGAGCAGATTATATGTCCGCTTGCGGGCCCCCCCCCACCAACTTGGCGTACACGCCAAGCATGAGATTCAGGCCTAAGTTAAAATCAAAACATTGGTTGTATAAATCCTTTAAATTGGCTTTTTGCCTTGAGTACTTCAAAACATTTAAACATCACAACTTTCTTCCTCTTACTGCACCTTTTCTATTGTGATGTAAGTGTTGCTCTGCTGGTCATGAAACTGAACACATTCCACTGTAAATTGACCAGGAATGCAGAGTGGGAGGAAGAAAGTTGGGCAGGATCCAGATGCAAAGATCTCTGCACAGAAGAGCATCGGAGATCAGTCACTGAGATGGATCCAAGCTGGGTAGAGTGTACAACCACCCCATACAAGATACCTGGTGCCATAAAGATACCACACCAACACAATCACTTTGCCCATTTTCATAGGTCCAACCTCCTTTCTACCCTGGACAGAATTTGGGCCTTGGGAAGAAACCAATTTATAGGTCCTTGTGGGAATGGAAGTGAAAATGGGGCCTACTGGAATGTCCAGGCTAACGTCATTGCCTGGAAGCTCCTGGAATTGCCTGATCCAATTTTTACTTGTGATCAGCGCTTTGATCCCTTGTGAATCACATGTAGAGCTGCACCTTATAGAGGGGAGCCACCAGTGGTAAGCTCATGTGGCTTTGCAGTGCTGCATCTTCCTACCACTCCCCACCCCGTCCCGCCCCACTAAGATCTTGGTATCAGCCTTAGTTCACCACATCATGTTGAAATGATATGGAGAGGATGCATTGCGGGTGGATCTAGGGAAACCGACCGATTTCCTTGCTTCCCCACTGATTACCGCCAACTCCAGGTAAAACCAGAAGAGGGCAGAAATGCACACAGCAGCAGCAGCGGGAAGCCTGCTAACAATCCTGTTGGAGGGAAGGTGTGTAGTAGGGGAGGGCGGGAGCTCTTCTCCTCTCCTATTCCCATAACTTTATCAAAGTAGCTCTTGGCTCATCCCGAGGTCCTCATGTCAACCATACCAATCCACAGTTTTTGATAATTGCACCTCCTTTTCTGGGCATCGCAACACAGCCAGATTGCTGCCTGGCATTATGTATGCCAGAGGTACTTTCGGAAAATACCTAGGATTTTTAATCAGCCCTGACCATGGTAAACAGGGTCACAGTGCCAATCTGAACACCCATCTCAACCCTTCTCTGTGATAAATGCACCCCAGAGAAAAATCCAGCCTTAAGAATACAGAAATATTGCAGCTTTCAGAAGTATAGTGCACTTTTATATTATAATTATCATACTATTCAGCACACACTGTTATAATGGTGCCACTTTGACTCAGTTGGTTTTAAGAATTTGAGCACATAAGGATAATTTGCCAAATTTGCCCTACTGGTGGGAGCTTGACCCATCACCAAAACAAATTCTAAATTTGGACACATAATACCTATTGTTCTCGAGCCATTAAGGTTGCATAATTATGGTCACAAAATTATGCATGATATGGTCCTGAACCTCAGGTTTGCGCTGTCAGAGGAAGGGATCCCCGCCAACAGTATGGACTCCTAACATGAATTCCATAATCTAAGCTACTTAGTTATGATTTGGTATGCACTGCCTGAATGGGTGGTGGAAGCAGATTCAATCATAAGGTTCAAAAGAAAATGAGATAAATACGGGAAAAGCAATAATTTGCAGGGCTATGGGGGAAGACAATGGGATTGGGACTGATTGGATAGCTTTTACAAAGAGATGGTACAGGCATGATAGGCCAGATAGTCTTCTTTTGTGCTATATGAATCTGTTTCACCCAGCAGACAATATTCATGGGTCACCTGAACAGTCTGTGTTGGTAGGTCATTCTATCACACAGGCATCACCTGATCCCATTCTTTCTCACACATGGCACATAATTTAACATCCTGCGGGCGGGCGCGTGCCCGACCCAATCGGGCGTAAAATCACGTGAAATGATGTCTGGCAAGTGTCCTGATATCATCACGCACTCGCACGATATTTCGCTTGGCGGGCATGCGTGGCAGTTAAAAGCGCCCTCGATGACAATTAAGTGGGCAATTAAGCCCATTAATGACGCAATTGAACGCAATTTTTCATGGCCAGTCCAACTTTACAGTTGGTGGACCGGCCAATCGGCCAAGCCGCCTTTACATTTTTCATGCAACCTCATCCAAAGGATGAAATCTCCGTTAGGAAGTAAAATAAAAATAAATATCTGGGGACAGCATTTTTATGAGGTATGCTTTCAGGTGCTTGATTATGTTGTATGGACATTTTTTTCCTGCTTTTTCATGCTTTATTTTATAATTTGCAGTTCTGCAGCTCCCTGAGGCAGCTGTCTGCCTTCAGGGAGCTCTCTCAAAGCGCTCACCAGCGCCCGCAGTGATGTCATCGCCTGCCCTCTTCCCACTTCCACCCTGGCAAAGCTGAACTTTTCAGCACGTGTTTCATGCTGGCTGGCTGTTAATTGACCAGCCAGTGTGAAATTGCGGTCGGAAGCCAATCACGGTCAGGGGCCTGTTATCTGTCCGCTCTCCGGCCCACTGAATGCGCATGCCGGACGAGGAAAAAATTCAGGCCATGAACTTGCAGCAATGGTCACTGTACAGTGACCAAAAACATGTTATCTGTCTGAATTTCTCCCTCCCTAAGCCAGGCGCAGTGTAGCCAATTATAGCAAATATTGCCTTGACTGAGGTCAGCTAATACAATGCAAACTGGAGATTGAGCCTTACTACCCGATACGGTTCAACTAATAACTTGATCAACTTGCTGGGCTGTTTGGGGAGCTCATGGCAGCTTTGCTTTTTGTTCAATAGTTAGCTTGTTAAACTCCACCCCGTTTAACAAATCTGCAAATGACTGAAGCGGGCAACAGAACACCACATAGCTCATTTCTATATCAAGCATTTTGATATAGCAACTTTGAAATTGCAGTTCCTGAACTTTACACTGTTTGCAATCTAAAGTTGACTTTGATTCCAACCAGACAACACAATCAATTTTTTGAATCATCTTTAGAGACGCAATCTTGGTGCACACATATGTTTTCAGCTGGAATTTCTCAGACCTTGTGGTAACCGATGTTATCCAACCTGACCACTTGCATTCCAGACATGATATTACAGTAATTTTAATAGGATTCTGGTCGCAGAGATTCTGGTCAGTCGGTTATCAATGCCTGTGCTATTCCATTACCTCTAGTTCCTTTACTAATCAGATATTTATCCAGTTGTACTGTTTGTTACTTTATGATGAATTTCAAACTGCTTCAGCATTTCCCATTTGTCTTTTAAGGTGGCCTTACCCTGTCCATAACAACGAAGTGGGCCAATCTTGTGAAACGCCATCTCTACAGGCACATCTCTGGTATCTCCAAATCTCACCTCCTGTGCAGGAAGAATGGTTTTGTCTGTCAGATACCCTTTATCCTGTCTCCAAACATCGTCATTTGCATCACAGTTGCATGTGGAAAGACCCAGGGCACAGTTGCCTGTGAAGAAAATTACGCTAGATTTTTGTAATGCCTCTCACTATAATGAAACAATTCTCCCATTAGTAAGATTTACCATTTTTAGATATATGAATCCTAAACATATAGTACGTGTATTAATAATTAACTACTGGGATATTCATACAAAAAAACTTCTTAAAATAATACAACCCAGTTGACCAGTCTAATTAAGCTTTTCCACTGTTTAGAACTTTTTCAAATAGGAGTGTTTGCTTGTTTTATCCTGCTCGTGCTTGAAGGCTGTTCCAGTTATATTGCAGGTTGGATTCCAGCATACGGATAGAATCATAACTTTCACTTCTGCCTGCAGACCTTCCAAGGAAGTTGGGAAAGACCTGCATAGATCAGCAATGTGAAGTTGTGGCTACTGGGAGCAGCACTGCAACATAAATGCAGCAGGGAAAGGCAAACTTAAAATAATCAAAATTTATAAACTGAACACTTAGAGAAGCTCTCCAATTACAGATTTAAATTGTGACCAATTGTCAAGAATATATTCAACATCATCTCTGTTTTTTAGCATCATCTGGGAATTGAATAAAGAAGCATTGGGGACAGGTGTATTAAATTCATTTATAATTGATGAACAAGTTATAAAAAAAACAATTTATATTTTAATCATGCCTTTAGTACAATAAAATGCCTTAATGTGCTCTGAAACAAAACTTGACACCGAGCCACATATGGAGATATTGTCAGTTGACCAAAAGCTTGGTCAAAGAGATAGGTTTTAAGGAACCTCTTAAAGGAGGAAAGTGAGGTAAAGAGCCAGGGAGATATAGGAAGGGTTTTCCAGAGCTTAGGGCCGAGGCAGCCGATGGGAACAATTAAAATTGGGATGCTCAAGAGTCCAGAAGTAGATGGGCGCAGAAACCTCAGAGGATTGTGGAGCTTAGTGATGTCTTGTTTCTTAATGATGCACACAGGCCATCGACATTGTAGCTGAGCTAACTTTATTGATAACACATTTTCCTAACATGAACACATATCTGCAGTATCTGAACTCTATCAAGACAGGCTCCAACATGGACTATCTGACCTTCAACCCCCAGGTCAGGTGACCCCATGTATAGTACAGAATACCATATAGTATTTAATACTGAAATCTACAACCACAATCAGCTATTATCATGACAGGTGAGATGGCAGAGATAGGGAGGGGCAAGGTCATGGAGGGATTTGACAACAAGTTAAGAATTTTAAAATAAAGATGTTGCTTGACTGGGAGACAATGTAGGACACCAAGCACAGGGGTGATAGGGGAACGGGACTTGCTGCGAATTAATACATGCAGCAGAGTTTTGGATGACCTCAAGTTTACAGGAGGTAGAATGTGGGAAACCAGTTATGAGTGCATTGGAATAGGTAAGTCTTGAGGTAACATACACACAAATGAGGGTACCAACAGCAGATACACTAAGACTGGGCTAAAGTGGGGTGATGTTACACACGTGGAAAGTGACAGTCTTAGAGATAGTGTGAATATTTGGTTGGAAGCTTATCTCGGGATAAAATACGACACCAAGGTTGCAAATAGCCTGGATTAGCCTCAGACTGTTGCCAGGTAGCGAGATGGAGCTGGTAGGGAACTGAGTTTGGAGCAGGGGGCTGAGGACAATGGTTTCAGTTTTCCCAATATTTAATTGGAGGAAGCATGAAGGAAAGAGAGATTGATTTGCATTTCCACAAAGAATGGGGTGTTTCAGATTCATTTACAAGGTGATAAAGTTATCTGTTTTTAATTATAGACCCTCTTACCATTCTCTCCACAAGCACATTTTCCACTGTCAGTTGAGGCTCCACCCCAGGAATTTATTTTACTCCCATCACGAGACACCCACCAACCCCAGTGCTGCTTAAGGAAGCGGATATGGCGACATTCCAACTAAACAATACAAAACATAAGATGTTGATTAATGGTTATATTCCTATGGGGATAAATAATCCAGCACAGTGTGGCAGATAAAATGAGCCATTGCTGTTTGTTACATTTCCTATCTGTGCTGTTATACTGTTTACATTACTGTCCCCTGATACATAACAGTCCTATCAAGAGTCAAATCATGTAAGCAGAACTACACAATGGTACTGAAGGTACTTTAACCCTTCAAGTACCATGGTTGAGTTTACTAAAAGGGACAATCAGGACTGCAGCAGGTACACGTGTAGGCAGTCCTCTTCATGGTTTTCATACATCAAAAATTGGCTCATCTATGTTCGGAGCCTGTCAATCATTGATATCTCTGCCATTTGGCATCAATTTAAAGTTAATCAAATAGCACATTTTGTCTTCTGCTTCTACCTCTAAAATGGAGTGGTACCAGAGAAACAGAAGAGTAAATATAAATGAAAGATTTTTTTAAAAAATGCCAGGTGAAAAATGGTTTGAACAGATAGAAATAGAAAACAGTACAAATAAGGAATTTTTTAACTGGCAAAACTTAGCGTTAATGGCTGGCATTTGACACCCTCCCCCACAAACCCCCACCACCCTCCCACCCCAGAGCAGGATGGCAGGTGGGGTGATGGGGCATGTAAAATCAGGTGGGATGGCGGAGGGGGTGGGGGTGGGGGGGTGGGGGGGGGGGAGGGAGGGGGTGCTGCCTGTCACTTATTCGCTTCCACTATTTTACCAGTAGTGGAATAGGTGTCAGGCAGCCTGCCCGGCCTTAGGTCAATTGATGGGGGCCTATTAATGATGATGAGGTTACCAGGTAAACCTGGCTTTGGCACAAGGGGGAGATTCCTCTTTTCAGGCCTATGCTTCTAAACTATCCCTACAATAATGTAAAGAACACATATTATTTCTATTGGACTGTTGTAAAGAACTTATCTTTTTATTCCTGTTGGACTGTGGATTAAAATTACAATGGTTGCCGTTTGAAAGACATGTCTACTGGAACAGTGAGAGGGTATATATATAATGTTGTTGTCCTGGAACAGAGTGTACCATGAAAGACAGAATGGTGTCAAAGAGGAGTCCAGTTTAATGGAAAACTGCCTGGCAACAACATTTTAATTGGCTCCTAACCAGGTGACCAGGGTTTGTGTGGAGAAGAAGTTCCTAGACTGAAAAGAGAAAAGACCTAAAACCTCTTTCTCATGTGTGTGTGTAAGTTTCTAGTAATTCTACAATGATAGCTAGCTGGTTTTTTCCCTCATATCTCTATAACCTGCTCTCTCTCTGAAAAACCCCTATCAATGGCAAAAGAGAAAAATCACCATTAGAGCCATTGAAAAGCAAGTGCTCAAACAACCAGTGAACTAAAGACTGAAAGTGCTGGGAAGACCACTTCGTGTCATCAACAAAGAACTGAAAGGAATTTGGAAGACATCGATCAAAATCAACCCATCAAATCCTGTACTCTGGGGGAGAATTTTCTCCCCATCGGCGGGGCTGGGTGGGAGCAGGCGGGCATGCAGCCATTTTATGGGCTGGCCAATTAAGTCCCGGCCAGCGTGATGCGCACCCGGAAGCACTCAGTGCTCCCTGTGTGGGCGGGGGGAGGAGGGCGAGTCGGAGCCTGTGCTCTTTCATGCATGTGCACGAAAGCGCGCAGAAATCTCCCTGAGGCATAGAGCTGCCTCAGGGAGATTAGTTTGATTATCAAAAATTTTAATAAAGAAAAAATCATTTTTAAGACATGTCCCCTAATGTGGCAGTGTCACATGATCTGGGACATGTCAATGAACCTTAATAAAAAAATTTATTTGAATTATAAATCCTTCATGAAACCTCATCCCACCTGTGGATGAAGTTTCATGATAAATGCGAAGGCCGCCTGGGCTCTTCGCCTGCCTGCTAACCTTAAGGTTGCACAGACAGCTCAGTTAATTACTTTAATTAGTTTTTAAATGGCCTCAATGGGCCTTTGACATTTTGGCAGGCGCGCAGCGGAGTCGGCTGTGCGCCCACCAAACTGAAGATCTGAATGACGTGTGGTGACATCGGGACACACGCCCGACATCACCTGCATGTCATTTTATGCATTGGCGAGTGGGTCCCCCACCCCCCCCCCCCCTGCCCCCGCCCCGCTCGCCGACCTGAAGATTCTGGCCCTGGAATTGGTGTTATTGAACTGTTTTATCCCGATCTTAAAATCCATGTTTTTGTGTGTGCTATATGTCTTGTATGTGTGTGAATACGGATTTAAGAAGGGGTCGGGTTTAGGTTATAGAGCTAGAAATTAGCAGTCATATTTCTTTCTTTTGATACTGGTTATAGACAATTTGTTGAATAAACAATTATTTACTTATTAAGTTTACAAACCTGGTGCTCGTATTCTATTAACCTAAATTAAACAATTAGGTGGTTTGATCAAACTTATCACATTTGTCGCGGCTCAGGAAGCAGCGAGGCTTGATATTTCAGCGCACTGTCCCCAGTGAGTCATGACAATAATTGCTTTTTAAATATAATTTCATCTTTTTCTTTTTCATTTTGTAAAACAACTACAACTCTTAAATGAAACAGGAATTTAGCACACATTGTTTGTTTATTTTTGCAATAGCAATGACTATGAAATGGTTGTAATAATGTATGAGTTACTTACACTGACATACTGTTCACAGTACTTTGAGGTCTCCGTTAAAGCCTTAAGTTGATCTAAGGATGCCTGATTGTAATTAATGGTTCGAGAATAGCACCCAGCATCTTCACAGGGAGGCACACGTATTCGGTCCTCTGAATCATGACCTATCACAGTAATGCCTTAAAAAACAGAGATTGTAATTTTCAATAAACAGACTGTTCATTTAAAAGCCAACTTAATAGTCTATTGGTTTTAAGGTAAGGTTAGTATGGGCAGAACATTCCCCCCGTCGGGAGGGAAGTTGAAGAGCGGGTGCGCGGATGCACGCCTCCGATTGGTGCCCCCAATCAGGGACACGCTGCCAGTTAAGGCCCGCCCAGTGTGACATCCACATGGAAGCGCTATGTGCTCCCTGTGCGGGCAGGGGGGATTCCCTAAACCCGAGAGTGCACTCTCTTGTGCATGCGCACTAAAGAGCGCACTCATCTCCCTGAGGCTAAGTGCAGCCTCAGGGAGATCGGCTCTACTGTAAAAAATATTAAAAATAGAAAAAAAAAATCCCTGACATGTCCCCTCATGTGACACTGTCACATGAGTTGGGACATGTCCATAACTTTTAAAAACACTTTAATTAAATTTTTTAAAACCTACATGAAATCTCATCCCAACCAGTGGATGAGGTTTCATGCTTTTTCTAATGCCCGTTGGGGCTCCTGGCCTGCCCGCCAACCTTAAGGTTGGACGGGCAGGTCCATTAATTACTTAAATGACTCTGTCAATGGCCTCAATTGGCCACTTACAGGTTGGCGGGCGCACAGCTAATTTTGCTGAGCCCCCGCCAACCTGAAAATTTAAATGGGGCGGGGTAACGTCGGGAGTTCCGCCCAACGTCATCCTGCATCATTTTATACGTCGGCGGGCAGGCCCCGTCCCCCACTCGCCAATGGGAAAATCCTGGCCTTTGAGTTTGTTTTCACTACTGAATTAATTCTTAACAATTAGCTTGTGTTGCTCTTCTTTTCACAAAAACATCTGCTACATTATTTTTGTCCAAACAGTTCTATAATATTCCAAACCACTTCATTTTCTTAGTATAGAAATTCAGATAAAGTATAATCTTTGAACAGAAATGCCTTGGTCCACATGGATACGCCACATCATAAATGAACAATGTGTAAATCATCCATTTACTTTATCAGCTGGGAATGGCAGACCCAAAAACGCAACAAAATAAAATTTCAAAAATTACAAAGAAAGTACTGACTTAAACAAAATCAGTTTACGATTTGCAGTAAACTAAATATATTTGGCCTGCTACCAAATTTATCTAGAGACAAAACATAGCAGATTTGAGAAATCTAATCATCATTTGTTTCACTTTTTTAGAACTATCTCAAGAATCATCCTTAAATTTGCATGAACATCTCTTCTATATCTATTTAAGACAGGAATAGCTAAAATAGTTTAAATTTTTAAACTTAATGGGCAGAGTTTTCACCTCAGCAGGCAGGCACGCGCCTGACCTGCTCAAGCATGAAATGACACACGATGACATCAGGCGAGGGTCCTGATGTCAATGCGCAGTCGCGCGATAGTTCGGTCGGTGGGCATGCGTGGAAATCAGTAATGCGCCCACTGACAATTAGAAGGCCTATTAAGGCCATTAAAGTATTCATTAACTTAAATTTTTCGCTGCCCATCCAACCTAACGGTTGGCGGGCAGGCGAAAAGGCCAAGGGGCCTTTGCACTTCTTAGGAAAGCTCATCCACGGGTGGGATGAGGTTTCCAACGGCAAATAAAAATAAAATAAAACATTTTACATCTCATTCATAACAGGGTCACATGAGGGGACATGTTTTTTAATATTTAAGAATTCTTTCTTTTTGTTTTTCAGAATTCTTCATCTCCCTGAGGCAGCTCTGTGCCTCAGGGAGATGACTCTGTCACATGAGCAGGGACATGTTATAAATGAAATGTAAAATTTTTTATTTTATTTTTATTTGCTGTTGGAAACCTCATCCCGCCCCGTGGATGTGGTTTCCTAAAAATTGTAAAGGTTGGACAGACAGTGAAAAATTTCTTTGAAGTACTTATTTAATGACCTTAACAGGCCTTTTAATTGTCGCCGGGTGTGCTGCCGACTCCGGCGTGCGCCCGCTGACTGAAATATCGCACGATTGTGCGTTGACATCAGGACACTCGCCCGATGTCAACGTACGTCATTTTACACTCAAGTAGGTCAGGCACGAGCCCGCCCGCCAAGGTAAAAATTTTGCCCCAAAAGTCAGGTGCTGAAACGGTATTTGTATTCTGTTTTAGCTCCTAAATTGGTATGTCTGAGGTCAGTTCATCATGTAAGACAAGGCTGGCTCTCAATAAAAATCTATAGTCATGATTATTAGGTACTGAAATGTAACAGCCAATTTATACATGGCAATGTTCCACAAATAACAAGGAGATGGAAGCCTAGTTAGTCTGTCTTGTTGGTGTTAGTTGAGAGTTGAACATTGTCCTAACACTTGGACAACTCTCCGCTCTGCGTCAAAAAAGTGACATGTGATCTTTTAGTTGTGCCTACTTCCAGAAACCACCAAAAAGAGTTGCAAAGCTCAAACAATAATTTTATTGCTAAAAAGGACACAAAATTAATCTGATCAACAAACTAATTCTATGTAAAGAGGAATTTTACTCCACTTCAACAACACATAATCATTTAAAAATAATGTCTAGGAAACACATAGAATCTATGATTTTGTTGAAGAATGCTCCACATGTTTGTTACAAATGTTTAAAGTATTAATTAAAAGCTGGTTACACTGGACTACTAACCTGTTGCAGAGTCAGAGACCATGTCACATTCCACAGGAAAAGGATCTACTCCATCCTCCAAACCATCAGGATCTATGGTGAAGACCCCAGACTCGAGAATGCCAGCATTCTTTAAAGCTGCACACGACTCCATAACTGTGATAAGTTCAAAGTAAGATGTGAGGAATATGTTTTCATCCTAGTGCTTTCTCTAAAAATATAATCTAACATTATCATTTAGCATTCAGCTAGGGTCTATTTGTGATCATCATGTTTTGGGGTTTTTAACACAAGATAATTTCTAAGATTCCGTGTCTCTTATCACTGTTGCAGGCCATCTTTGTGTTCCCTACAATAAGCTTGTACCTTTTTCTAGTAAAGAATCCTTTGTGAGACATTAAGTACTAATCCCTTATGTGTGGCTTCCAGCACCGAGAGAAAAAGTAAATTTTTGTTACATTGCAGTTTTCAAAATACAATGATATTTGAATAGCAGAAAATGCTGAAAATACTCAGCAGGTCTGGCAGCATCTGTGCAGAAAGAAACAGGGGGCGGAATCATCCCAAATCGGCACAAAGTGTGATAGCAGGGGGAAAAACGTCATTTTACCCGCCAGTTGCAATGGCGGCTTTTCACGCCATATCGTCCCAAACCCGCCGCATTAATTGTGCATTCCTGGGAAATACGCCATTTCCATGGTGAGCAGCCTCCGATTTGCCTACCATTCCATTACCTCGCCACTTCCTCATGCAGGGCGCCATTTTTAACTGCAGCCGCGCACACACTTCTCAATGCTTGTAGCCCACGATTGCTCCGGTGAAGACATGGCCCCAAAATCCAAGAAGAATGCAGCCCCCTGAATCAGTGGCGCATCCCTGGGATGCCTTCTGGATATCATGGAGGCTCGCCGTGATGTCCTCTACCCCAGCTCCTGCCACAGGAGGCCCCTCAGTCTCTCCACTTCTGTTTGGGAGGTGGTGGCAGAGGCGGTTAGAGCCAATGCTGCACACAAGAGGTCAGTCATCCAGTGCAGAAAATGGATGAATGATCTCTAAGCTCAGACACTCACAAGCCCATCAGACATTCACTGGCATCTCACTCACTGCCAGTTCAAGGGACATTACAACTCACTCTCTCACACACAGCCGCACATCTCCATCTGGCCTCATCTGCCTCCTCAGCCCTCAACATGAGGCCATTTGCACAGTTCAACATGTGTCCCCACACACACCCTGCGATACGCCCCTTATCCCCTTCCCCAGCAAAGCCCTCACCCTGCAGCTGCTTCTCTTGTCTGAGGTGACCTCTCCCTTCCCCAAGCAAACGCTAGACCTGCAGCCATTGAAAAGCTGCTCCCGCCTTATGGCTGGTCTGGTAAGTAAAGACCTGCCCATGAGCCCCCCTAAAAGTGATGTGGTGCTGTCTGTGAAGCTTGGTGCTGATGACTGCAAATGCTGACCGAAGTAAGGTGGGCAAACAAACCTTGAAAACCTGAGTGAATTGCAGCTCACCAGGTGCATGTTACTTATGTGCCGTTGTGAAACACGTCGGTGTGCAATGACGCTGACGTGCTCGGATAATCCAGCGTGGGGGGGATGATTCTGGTGAACAGGGCTTATAATGAGATGCTAAAGTATTGAAATTAGGTTTCCGATGTGTGGCGGTGGGAAACGCAGCCCACCATTGACAGGTGGAGCGGGCGGTTCCAAACAGATTTCACGACGGCGTGAAATTGATTTTTGGCCTTCTCGCTATTTCCTCTCACCACCCGCCATGACGCCCAACACCAAGGGGGCTGGAAAATTCCAGCCAGAGTTAACGTTTCAGATCTGCCAGGCATGCTGAAGATTTTCCAGCATTTTCAGTTTTTATTTCAGATTTTCAACATCTGCAGCACGTTGTTTTTGATATTTTAACAGCTGTTGGTCAAGTCCACTTCAGACTATAGCTGATTTTCATGGCCTTTTCTGCTGAATCATTCTGAGAATAAAAACTTGGAAAAATCACATAGCTTCACTCATGGTATGAGAGACTGAAACAATGACTTTCAACTGAACTTGGTGTGCAAAAATTCTATCTTTATATTGTACAGCCACATAATTTCCTCAAAGGTTTACCTGAAATTAATATAGTTTTGTGTTTTTCCTATAAGTTACTATGGTAAACATAACTCCTTGTCACCCCTTCAATTATAATTTTGGGGAAATCTTCCTACCATATTTATGATGTTAACATAGAGCAAAACTTTCCTCCACACAGCAATCTTGACAAGCTGAGTACAAAAGTCACACTGAGTTCAAGGTTAAATACAGGTTTAAAAAATCAGATTTGGGCACCAAGGGGACTAAATTTGATAGCTCCTGAAAACGGGCACAAGAACTGCAATGCATGGTTAATCCGTAACTGTTCAACAGGATGTAGGCAGCATGCCAACTTGGAGCTGCCTGCTGAATAACATGATTGTAGTGTGCAGCCAGCGCTAATCGTGCTTTCGAGTGGTTGCATGCCTCAAGACGACCCAAATTCATGAGAGGCTAGCTCGTTAAAGCTGGACCTCACTACTTAAAATCAGCCTGCACCTCTTAAAGGGAAGGTGCATTGTCGCTGGAGCAGGTGCTGGAAGTCATTCTATACCTTATTCTAACCTGGGAAAGACACAAGAATGGCACAACATGGGAGAAAGTTGGCTCCAAGGTTTTCGGACAGGGCACTAGAGGCCTTGGTCAAGAAGGTGCAAAGAAGGAGAGATGCCTTTTATCCTTAAGTATCCAGGAGACCCTCCAGACATAAGCTCGGATGGCAGTGGGAGCAGATAACTATGTAGGTCAATGCCAAGAGTCAAACCTGAGGCCCAGGCTACAAGTTCATTGATTTCACATGGTTATTGGATGCATCTTCACATTCTATATTCCACCAACTGCACCACTAGCATCAGACATTGCTCAATTCGCCACAGCCCCATCACTCACCCACCATCAGCCTCCATCAATCAGGACTCACTTCTAACATTCGTATGCTACACTGCAGTCTCTCACACTTAACACTGATGTAAGCCTCATACCCACTTCTCACAGCTTGTTCACGCTGTCAGCTATTCAACCATGACTGCCACATCAGCCAAACAAATTGCATAACACTCACTTATACACTTCTAATTGTCTTACAGAAGAAGGTGGCACACAACTGGAGGCAGCAGGAGCTAATCGAAGGGGAACAGGCAAGCCAGCATATCCCAACCATATATGGAGGGGATGGTGCTGGTCGTTATTGGGACAGTAACTGCTGAGGTCATTGCCAACAGAGGTGTCGAAACCATCGATGATGATGGAATCCTCTTCCCTAATCCTCTTCCTCACAACCCTCTTCCCCCTCGCCTCCCAATTTCTTCTGATTTACAAATGCACCTCTTACTTTCCCCTCCCTGCACTGTAACCTTATCCTTTTTCCTTTCAGATATCTAAGAAGTGCAACCAGGCCAGGCAGTGGATGAACACCAAGAACAGAGTGATGATCAAGATTCAGCATCACTTGATTTCACTCTCAAAGCCGCCAGCTCAAATACTGAAACTATGAGTAATTTAAAGGATAGCACAGATGCGAGATCTGTACATGGTAAGACATCAGACACAAGTCAGCGGCAAAATCACTCACGGATTCTGCTGCAGAGGACACAGATCAGCACTCAATGGGGCAGGGTTTAGAAAAAGGCTGATGTGTATGCACAACAAAAGGTTTGGTGCATTGACAGACTTGCCAGAAAGTCTGTGTGCAATGTCAGGAAGCATGGAGGAGCTTAGCCCCGAATAGCACAGGTTGCTCAGAGCTTCGAGCCATTCTTTCGAGTGTCAAAGTGGTGACAAACTCCGTTAGCACACTTGTCCACCCAGCCATAATGAGCATCTAACTGCCAAAGTTTAAGCTTCCACAAGCAGAAGCCACTCAACATCTGTATGTGGCAGAGGAAGTTCAAACTGAGGACATACAAGGTAGCCTGCTGCCACACAAGTTCAGAGTGTTGTGATCTTGACTGGGGACACCAGCGTGTAAAGGGGCTTGCAGAGTATCTCAGGAATCTAGCCACCTGTCCTCTAACATATTACACAGGTTGCTGAAATGCTGCCCCTAGGGAGTGGCAGTGACTCCATGAAGTGTGAACCTGCTGCCTTTTCTCAGGTTGACACCATTCATTCTCCCACTTTGCCAGTGCTCTTGCCCTTACCTTTCAGCCATTCACCCCAGACTGCTACTGCCCTTACTGGGCTTGTGTAGTCAGAAGCCATGTCTCCTAGTCCTGGATCTGCTCAAAGTTGGCCTGCAAGGCCATCAGTAATCTCCGCACCTGAAAGTCAGCAGCCTTACACCAGCCATGCTGCAACCAGTGCAGTAACACTAGGATGACAAAGGCACTTGGAAGACATGCATTAAGGGCATTCAGAAGGGTAATTAGTTGACTTTTGTACACAATATGGAATGATTTGATTTAGAAATTTAGTTTGAAAAGTTTATTTTATGGTGGCTTTTATTTTTGCATTGTGGCCAAGCAAACGCTGTGATGGTCAGTGACGAGGGGAGGAAAGGGAAGGTGTGGTGGATGGGGAATTGGGATTGTGGTTACTGGTATCATGTACAAATGCCCAGGCAGAATGGGGCTCTCTAGCTTGCCTCCTCTCTTCCTGCTCCTCATGTTTCTCTTCCTTATGCTCCTGTTCATGAGCTGCTCACCACATAGCTGGTGGGAAGGTCTGTCCCCTCCTAATAGTCAGGCTATGCAGCACACAGCAGATCATGATGATATTGACACCCACTCCTCTGAGTACTGCAGGACTCCTCCAGAGTGGTCCAGGCTGCAAAAGGGTCATTTCAGCATGTTAATGGTACCCTTATCACATTTCATGTGGCAGCTTACTTTCATTGTATGCATACTGCACACATGCCTAGGTTGCATATGGAAATCATCAGTCATGTTGTCAGCAGATAGCCCTCGTTGCCCAATAGCCAACCATTTGTTTGCCTTGTTGGCTCAGATGTAGATGGCACAACAGACTGCTGCAGAATGAAGGCAATCATTGCAACTCTAGCTAATACCGTCTCTTAATCATGCATGGCTAAATATACGTTCAGCAACAAAAAGGACCACCAATACTATTTAAAGGGGTCGTCATTTACTTAAATAGCATTGATGAGGGTGGGTGTCTTTCCTGCTGCTGAACATGTTATTTGCCATGCATGATTAACAGATGGTGTTAGCTGGGGCTTTGAGCTCCACAATGTGCTTACTTCCAGAGGACTTTCACTTCACATGCTCTAAAGCCCTCATCAATATGACATCCTGCGCGACTTGCCCCAGAAGTATTGTGCACACCTTGGTCGCCATTTTGGACTTCAAAGGGCACCCATAGAACCCAAACCACAGGGTTTACCATTCCAAGTTTCGTACCACTATGTACGCCACAAGGATATTCTGGAACACAAATTTCAATTCTTCATAAATCTTTTCTGAAATTTTTACATTGAATTATCAAAAGATCAACATCCTGGGGGTTATCATTGACCAGAAACTGAACTGGACTAGCCATATAAATACTGTGGCTACAAGAACAGGTCAGAGACTAGGAATCCTGCAGTGAGTAACTCACCACCTGACTCTCCAAAGCCTGTCCACCATCTACAAGGCACAAGTCAGGAGTGTGATGGAATACTCTCCACTTGCCTGGATGAGTGCAGCTCAAACAATACTAAAAAAGCTTGACACTATCCAGCACAAAGCAGCCCGCTTGGTTGGCACCCCATTCACAAACATTCACTCCCTCTACCACCAACTTGGAAATATATCTTCGTTCCTTTACTGTTGCTGGGTCAAAATCCTAGAACTCCCTCCCTAACAGCACTGTGGGTGTACCTACACCACATGGGCTGCAGCGATTCAAGAAGGCAGCTCACCACCACCTTCTCAAGGGCAACTAGGGATGGGCAGTAAATGCTGGCCTAGCCAGCGATGCCTACATCCCATGAATGAATAAACAAAAAAGGGCGTAGTGTGTTGAAATCGCAATACTGAATGCTGTAGTGTGGTGCATTATGAACACACACTCTCTACCCTCTATACATTTAGATTCAGTCTCCAATTTTCTCTGCTTCCTGTGGGAAGCACTGAAAGCAAAACAGCTCAAGAAGGAGAGAAAATGGTGCAGTGAGTTATTAATCTTACTGTTCTACAACGTTTGATTTCACAGTGATGATGGTCGAATCTTGGCAACAAGTTACCTACGTACATATCTTCTCAGCTGGGGAATGGAGCATTGCATGGCAATTCCCAGGAAGGGGAAAAGAGGAAATAAGATTTTAAGACAAATGAATCAAAGAGCTTTTTCACAGTTTTGATAAAGGGAGTTTTCTAAATAAATGTGCACTTAGCAATTAGATGGAAGCTAGAAAAGTTCTGACAGTTTCTGAACGTGATCCTTGTTTAGAAAACAGTGTTAACCTTTCTGAGTGCATGCACAGGTTTGAGGTGTCCAAACTCCAATCTTTACTAATAAAATTAGCAAATTCAGTTCCATATTTGCATTCAGCTCAATCAATGCCTTTTGTTATAAAACCATCATAGCTCTGCTCTGAATGCATTTGGTGATGTGGTAACAGAATGCAGCATTTGAACACAAACAGTTCATTCACTACAGAACGTAAAAATAATAGTTTCCTCATTGTCATTTTACCATCTCAATCACCCCATGTTATTAATTCCTACTGATCTCCAAAGTAACAACTTGAAAGTCAGAGTGATGGATTTAGGATCCTCCCTGCTTTTCATTGAAAGATTTGGTGTATATGTATGTTTGAACTCTATAAGTTTAAAATAAAAACTGTCCTCATCAGACCATCAGATGTCTGTGGAAAAGCAGGCTGGGTTGTTGATTTGATAACCATTTAGATAAGGGCAGACAATTTGTATGAAGGAACAGATTATCATTTCCTTGTTAATGGAGGGGTATATTTCCATTTTCAAGGCCGAACTGAATGCATCAAAAGTTCATTTTTGTTTGTTCTCAAGACGTGATACTGGCCTGTATGGCATTTATTGCCCATTCTTAGTTGCCTTGTGAAGGTAACAGTGGGGCTTCTTAGGGATTTTATTTTACAAGTGAGTTGATTGGAAGATCACTTCAAATAAGAATCAGATCGCTTGATGTAGACAAGAGCCAGACCTGGTAAGGGTGGTCATTGTCCTTCCCTGTGAAAGAATGAAGCTAGTCAGGCTTTTACCACAATCAACAGTTTTAGTGGCCATTTTTTCTGATTCTAGTCCACAAATTACCAGATTTATTGAATTCAATTTCACGACTTTCAATGGTAGGTTGTAAACTCACAATTTTAGTTTCAAGGCACAGAAAATCATACAAAGTGCACAGCTGAATTCCCAATATGAAACTTTATCATACCGCTATAAGGTATTAACTACTCATTTGGACAGCTTCTACCCTTGTGCTTGTGCTGATTTTGACTGATATTTCTCTATCCAAAGACAGCTCAGGTTAGGAAAAAGTATGACAACAGATGGCAATTGTTTTAATTCAAGGGACTCATCCACTTAGCTGCGCATCACAACCACGAATGGAAACTCCATGGTACGATTGCTCATGTATGTCATATAACTTTAGTTAAAGAACTCTACAAAGGGACTAAGAAACCTGAACTGTATTGTTATACTGAGTGCAAAAAATTGTTTCATGTACCAATAAACATAATTGATATATTGCCATTTAATCTGCAGATTTATTCTTTCTACAAACATTTATTTGCCACATAAATGTATTTATTGGTTTAGCCAGAACAATACGGTCTGCAATGTGCATTTTTCTTCATCAATTCAGAGAGTGCAAGAGTGCTATCCCATTCTAGTTTTGTTGCATAACCCAACATAAGTGTAGGTTGTTCACCCTGTACATGTTTTAGCTCATAGCAAGTTCAATCTTACCTATAGACTTTCATTTTTATGGTAAACATGGATAGACAATTGGGAAGAAACCTCAGTAAGAAGTCTGCATTCATGCACTGAAATATTCACTGAACAAGACAAAAGATATGTGTCTGTTTCACTTCTTAAAAAATCAGTTTCTGTGTCATGTAATGATTAATTCAAGCATTATCTATGTTCTATTTGTTCATCATAGAACAATAGATAACAGTTGTTTCTAAACATGTTTTTATAGGCCCATCCTCTATCCCAATAATAAGGTCGGAGTATCAAACCTCAGAAGTTGCCAGTATGGTATGAGTGCAGCTGGACAGAATGGCTTACCCTGGCAGATAACTGCTGCACGTTCACTGTTTGCACATTTACCAGTCCTTCTGACATCACAGTCCTGCAGTGTCATCTCATCTCCCTTGCATTTAATGTAAGGAATTGCTTGTTGAATATCTTGCTGACTCACATCAACTCTGAGAAAAAAAGGCACAATTTATTCCCAGTATCATAAACTGCCCACCACAAACCGCTTTACTACACAAAATTAGAGCTCATGTGATCGTAGGTAATATATATTAGCATGGCCTGAGGATTGGTTAATAGACAGCAAATAAGGAGTAGGAATAAATGGGTCGATTTTCAGGTTGTCAGGCAGTAACTAATCAGGTACAGCAAGCAAGAGTTCTTAGGCTTCAGCTATTTGCAATCTTTTTCAATGACTTAGAGGATGGGACCCAGTGTAATATATCCAAGTTTGCTGATAATACAAAGTTAGGTGGGAAAGTAAGCTGTGAGGAGGATGCAAAAGGCGGAATCGTCCCAGATTTGCACTAAGTGCGATAGTGGGTGGGTAAAACGATGTTTTACCCGTCGGCTGCAATGGCGGCTATTCACGCCGTATCGTCCCAAACCTGCCACTTAAATTATGGATTCCTGGGAAACACACCATTTCCATGGCAGGCGGGCTCCAATTTACCCACCATGCTGTCACCTCGCTGCTTCATCAGGCCGGGCGCCACATTTAAAGTACAGCCACGTGCACCTCTCAGTGCTTCCAGCCCCGGACTGCTGCAAATAAGACATGGCCCCGAAAAGCAAGAAGACTGCAGCCCTCAGGTTTAGTGACGCTTTCCTCAAGCGCCTTTTGGGCGCTGTGAAGGTCCGCCGTGATGTCCTCTACCCCCGCTCTGGCCGCAGGAGGGGCAGCAACATCACCAATCCGGCTTGGAATGCGATGGCAGTGGTGGTCAGTGCCAGCGCTGCACAGAAGAGGTTAGCCATCCAATGTAGAAAGAGGATGAATGATCTCATCCATGCCACGAGGCTAAGGCAACCATCTCATCACTCTAAACTCACACACTCAAGCCCATCAGACATTCACTGGTATCTCATTTGCTGCCAGCTCAAGGGACATCACCACCCATTCTCTCACATATACCCTCACATCTCCATCTTGCCTCATCTCCTCTGGAGACTGCCTCCTCAGCCCTCACCATCCTGAGGCCACTTACACTGAATAACTTGTGCCCCCACACAAACCCTGAAATACCCTCTTCCTCTGTACAGCCCTTGCCCTGCAGCCTTTTCCCTTGCCTGAGGCCACTTCTCCCCTTTCCCCAAGCAAGCCCTAGCCCTGCAGACATTGAAAAGCCACCCCTGCGTTATGGCTGATCTGGTAGGTAGAGACCTGCCCATGAGCCCCCCTAAAAGTGCTGTGGTGCTGTCTGTGAAGCCTGGTGCTGATGACTGTGAGTGCTGACTGAAGCAAGGTAGGCAAACAAACCTCAAAGTCCCAAGCAAAGTGTTCACCGTGTGTAGTTGTGAAACACATTGGCATGGGCAGGGGATCCAGTGTGGGGAGGTGAATCCATCAGGCTAGCTTTATAACGAGATGCAGGTAAATTACAATGAGGCTTCCAACATTCGATGGCTGGAAACACGCCCTGCCATCAACGGGCTGAGCAGACAATCGCTAACTGGTTTCACAACACTGTGAAAACGATTTTTGGCCTTTTCGTCATATTGTCCAGCCCCACCACCAAGTATGCCAGCGGGCATGGATGATTCCGCCCAAAGAGCCTGCAAAACCTATTTTAATGTGTCCCACATATTTTTGAGATAACAGCTCTGAGAGTGGGAGAGGTGGGTCTATTGGTTCCTATGGCCTGAATATTACGCTTGTCGGGCATGTGCGATTGGTGGGCCCAGGAGAGGACGCAATATATGCTTCTGGCCGCATTCCGCCCCCAAGGGCGATTTCACACCGGCTGGCCAATTAACTCGCAGACAGCGTGAAATGCATGCTGAGAAGGGCTCAGCGCTGCCTGGGGTTGCGGGAAGAGAGAAGTGAGGGTGTGAGCAGGCGCTCCCTGAAGGCTGACAGCTGCTGTGGAGCTGCCTCAGGGAGCTGCAGTAATTTAAAATGAAATGGTCTCAATGAAATGCTACAAGCTGTGTCAATACTACAAATTCAAGCGCCTGACAGCAGACTACATAGCAGATCATCCCTCAAACGTCTTCCTTTATTTTATTTAACCTCGGATATTTCATCCCACCCTGCATGGAGTTTGTAATGAAAACGTGAAGTTTGCCTGGCCGATTGGCCTGTCCAAAGTGGACGGGCCAGGTAAAATCGCTGCCAATTGGCTCCTTAATGGGCTTAATTGCCCACTTAATTGTTGGTGGGCACACTTCCGACTTTCACCCGCACCTGCCAAACGTAATGTTGCGGTGCGAGCACGATGACATCAGAACGCGCACCCAGCGTCTTCTAGCGTGATTTCACGTGATTCCAGGTCGGGCGCGCGCCCGCATGTTTAATGTAAAATTCTGGCCTGTGTTTTTGGAGGTGAACATATGAATATGAAGCAACTAATTCTGAGCTAGCATCTCCCAAAATTCCATGACAAGGTCTGTGTATTATTTCTGTAAATGCAAACAATGAAACAGATCTTTCATGTACAACATTCAACATTCAGCTCCCATGTCTTATTTACCTTGTGGCTAATGCTGGTCCACTGAAGCCAAGTTGGCGGCACACCACCATGGCATCTCTATTGGTCCACTGTTTAGCACATATTCCTTCCCAGTGCCCATCAGACACAATTTCTATTCTACCATTATATTTATTTTTTCCTACAACCAGGTGGATATAACCTAGAGGAATCAGAGACAGAGAGATCAAGAAAATGAACAGGTCAGCAGCTTCAGTTTTTTCATTTTTTGGTAATGGAACATGGGAATCACTGTTGCCTATCCCTAATTGTCCATGAACTGAGTGATTTGTTAGGCCATTTCAGAGTCAACCACATTGCTGTGGGGGTCTGAAGTCACATATTATAGGCCAGACCAGGTAAAGATGACAGATTTCCTTCCCTAAAGGGCAGTAGTGATCCAGATGGGCTTTTATGACAATCAATGATAGCTTCATGATCCCATTACTGAGACTAGCTTTATTTTCCGGATTTATTGATTGAATTTTAATTCCACTAGCTACCATGGTGAGATTTGAATCCATGCTCTTAGCCTGGGCTGCTGGTCCAGTGAGATTACAACTACACCACCATCTCCCCACCAGGCAATTGCTAAATTAGTTGGCAGCTTCTAGGTCTTGAATAAAAAGATTAACCTCAAATTCTATCATTTTTACTTCAGCAAACAAATAAAAAAAATTGAAGTCCACTAAATTAACATTTACCTGCTGGAATTTGAAAAGTGCTAAACTGAGCTGTAAATCCCTCTAGTTCCATCGAGGAGTCCGATCTCATCGTGATGCTCATTGTATTGGAAGACCCCTGGAGCTGTGGTGGCACTTCAGATCCACAGAATCTGATTCAGTGAGGTTGAACGGGAAAGGAAGAGTTTTTATTTGCAGCTAATACTTTAGCACAAGTAAACAGTGGTACTTAATAAAAGTTGTAACACATTTTGCAAAGTTTCATTTTTAACCTTCATCATACAATGTAAAAATTCCTGGTTCCAGCTTTTTTAAAAAAATGATCTTGTGAGGTGGGCATCACTGATAATATCACATTTATTACCCACCCTTGATTGCTCTGAGGTCCTAAACAGCAAGCATGTTGCACAGGACTAGTGTTGTATGTAGGCCAAGCCATTAGGTCCCTTCTTGAATAATGTTAGAACCAAGTTGTGTTTTTACAACAATTAAACAGATGTTATGATCATTTTCTGGTGCCAATTCACAAATTGCTAGATTATTGATTTCAATTCCATATCTTGCTACACTGTCATTTAGAGTTCACAGCCTCTGAGTTGCTAATCACAAGCACCATAACCATTAGACTGCTGCAAAAAAGGTTGCTGTAGCTACAGCTGTGAATGATTTTGCTCGAGAACTATTAAGCTTATAAAATTGTCCAATACAGCAGAAGTTATTAACAAATTCATAAATAATTCATGAAAATCAATTACACCCTACACACATTGCAATTAGGCAGTACACAATCTTATAACCAGCATTTCTTTTACAGAAATTACTAATTTCTTACATATCTTAATTTGTTTTTAGAACACCCCTTAGGTCTCTCATAGCCCTCCTTGTTTATAATTAATAATTATCAGTGGTTACCTGTCCATTTCGACTTTGCCGGGTCCCTTGCCATCATAAACAACCACATAATCATACTTGCATGTTCTGTGTTCTTCGATAAACAAGGAAATAAAATCCAAACGGATGAGATATCCGGCAGAAGCTTCAATCACCCAGGTGCAATCCATGTTACTCGGGTAGGATTCTGGATAGTGTGGTGTCTGAAATCTTCCTTTGGTTTGTCTCATTACACCACCACATGAATCTAACATGAAGCATAGTGCATTAGGAGATTTGCAGCTTGCTTTCTGGATTCAACCCATCAAATTGCACATTATGAACTATTGAACAGTAATCCATAACACTCAAAATGATATACTGAAAGTAATTATCACTTAACAATGACATATTTAATGCCATGCCAAATAACAGGATTTCAAATTTGTCCTACACTTCCTTATTAAAACTTTTGTGAGACAGAACTTACATATTTAACCTCAGGAGCATAATCTTTATGAATTAGTGAATCCATAATATTTTGATAAAATTTGTAAAAAGATTCTATGGAAAAGGTGAAGAATAAGCAACATAACTGATGGCAATTTGGATATTATAGGTGGCAAGTTGCCTATTAGAATTCCACACTCACTGAATAATTTGTAACCCTGCAGGATCAATCGTAAATCAAAAGAAGTTTATATGTGCTGTGGAATCTGATTGCCTCATCAGGCACTTGACAATTTTAAAAAATAATATATTTATTTCATTTATTTTTTTAAATAAACCTTCACTTACCTAAAGTTACAAATGAGGAAGTAGATGGATGTACATTATCTTGTTTTGGTAGTGTTTCTGTGGTGACAACAGGAGAGGTTAATGTAGACAGGAGATGCAGCCCATATGCTGCAGGTGTTTGCACAGCTACAGGACTTATAGATGATGCAGCTGAGGACGAAAACTCAGGGACAATGTCTGTGATGTTGGCAACATCTTTTACATCCAATGAGGAAAAGATCTCCACATCAGTCAAATGTGTCACATAATATTGACTAGTTTCTTCTTTTGATAATGGAGCCCCTTCTGTGCCTTTTACCACCGGATCTCTATATGTTCCAGTGGATGTGTGTGAAATGGCTTCCCTGACACCTCCAGCAGAGTTTGGTTGCACTACACTCTTCTCACTAAGTCTGAAAGATGGCTCAAAGATGTTAGCAATAGTTGTAACTTCCTGGAGTGTACTTGTACCTTTGTCTACTGAAGGCTGAACTTTGCCATCTTTTCTGGTCATGCTAAAATAATTCTTAGTGGTTGTTACATTTACAGGAGCTTCATATTCTGCTTTAGAGGTGATGGTCTGTTGTACATCACTAAGGGAGTATATCAGTGTCTGAAGAAGACTATTGTTGTTTTCTTTTTGAGGGGACAGATTCTTTTGCATTTTTCTTGCATCTCCAGTGGAAATGGTTGGTTGAAATGTTCTTTCTCCAGTGGATATGATAGATTCCATTCTTTCACTGTCTGTGGATTGCACTGGTTCAAATGTGTGATCTATACTGTATGCAATTGGTTGAACTGTATTTATTTCACTGGTTGCATCTACATGCTCATTTCTTTCTGTACTGACTGTTGCTTGTGATTCTGGACTGTATGTAACAGGAGTATATAGCTTAATCCCATCATTGACTCGGGATACAAATGACTTTTTTTCAACATTATTTAAAATAATGTTTGATTTTATATTTATTTTCCCCAGTTGGTCTATGTTGGGCTCTGCTGCTTGTGAAAAGCTTTGTGCTTTAAATGTTATAGGTTCTACATTTATGCCGGTAGCGGATGTCCCTGGAAAAGCTGCTATATCTAGACTAGGTGTAGCTAGCTGTATTGTTTTATCTACACTTTGTGGAAGACCTGTATCAGGTATCTGCAGATGGTTCAGCACTGCCTCATAATTACTCTTTGTTCCTGAAAGGGTTGTTTCATCTCTTCTGGTTGAATCCAGCGGTAGGTCCTGTTTCTTTTCTGTAGGATGTGAAATGTCATCTACTTTAAGTGTTTTAGGATGAAAATTATTCTCTATTGTGGTCATCTCTGTCAATGCAGTATTGTCTAATCTTGACACTATACTTAGTGAAGTTGGCAGATGCGTAGTGGGTGTCAGTTGGTGGGTTGTAATATCCTTAGCAACCTTTCCCAAAAGTTTTTTCTCTTTTATATTAACTGTATCTAGTTGATCTACTTTCCCTTCAGTATAATATCCCTCTATTTGAAAAGGTAAACCTGATTTGTCATTTTTCCTCATTTCTGTAACAGACTTCCTCAGGTTCAACAGTGAATGTGTATTGTTAATTGCATCAATATGCTGATTTACCCACTCCATATCTCTTGAATCTGATGAAGAGAACCGTGCTAATGTGTTCAAAGAGTTCCCATTGGGTTTTAAGACAGAGTGACGATGTGGATCCTTTGTGTCATTGATAGCATACTCTAAATGTACCCCTGGTGTTACAGTGCTTATGACAGATGAAGATGTCTCAGTTTCAGATGTATTTGTTACCAGTCTTTTTAACTTATCATCAGCTTCTGTTGAGCCTCTTGTAACTGATGTTATTTGAGATGAAAACTTTTGTTTTCCTGTCACCAAATGCATGTTTGGTTGTACAGTTTGACTTGTAATCACAGGGTTGGCTATATATTTAGCAGATTCAAGAGTCACTAATGAGATATTACCCACCATAAACTCTTGCTGATCTTCATAAACTGATGAAGGCTGTTTTAATATTTGTTTGGTAAATTCTGTGGATGTCTGTTCATTCAAACTACCATATTTGCCTTCAAATACAAATTTCTTATTCTGGTCAGTGAGTAAAAATGAATTTGTTAAGTCTGAATAAGTATTGCTTTGAAATTTGTTTGAAAGATCTGGACTTCCTTGATCTGCTTCTGTCATATTAACTTTACTAAGGACAGTTTGTTTAGGGAGTTGATGTGTGACAGTTGTCATTTCATGCTGATATGATGTATTCATGTAGGGAATACCTCCTCTATCAGGGCTGCTTTTGTATTTAAGTGAAGCTTGAGGGGATTTGAAATTTTTATGTTCTAAATCATTGTCTTTTTTATAGGTTTTAGGTTCAACGATAGTCACATTCCAAATTTGAAACATCTCTGCAGTTATTTCAGAGGAAGTCGCAGTTGAATTGTTTGTCTCCTTTGAATAGTATCCTTCTTTGGTCTCATTGGTCAAGTTGTTCACTATTTCAAATTTGGACCAATTTGCACTTAATTGAGAAGCTGTAATAATTTTATCTCTTCCTTCTGTTTGTAATGGATACTTACTATTTGAATTTTTATCATTGTTCTCAGTCATAAATGGTTTCACTAATTCCTTAACATTGTCTTTTTCTGAACTGTTGGTGGAGGAGGCAGTTTCTCCAAAAGTGACATTAGCTGAAGTTAAAGTTTCTGAGTCATATAGATCCTTAGTATGTTTGCTATGAAAACTGGGTATTACTGCATTTGGGAACTGAGTTGTTTTGTTTTGGATCTGGGTCAGGTCTGCTTCAGCAATTTCTTGTGTCTTGGAAACATTCTTCCAAGTCGAAGGTATTATTGCTCCCAATAAGAGATTCACTGATTTGCTGTTAGAAGATTTGTCTTCCAATTGTTGTGATTTATTATAAGCAGAACAGTCATCATCAAGTTTGTAACAATACACATCCCACTTTTCCAGAAGGTTCTTCTTGACTCCATATGATATAATGCCGACTCTGTTTTGGCCACAATTCCAGTTTCGGTGTATCCTGGGATAAGCTACTTCTCCTGATGAAATCCAACCTGCTCTGCATCCCTCTAGCCCAGCAAGGTAGGCGGTGTGAAGCTGGTCCCTAGTTGCCACCGCAGCGCCAAAGTCTTGCTCACATGCTAGTTTAGCAGCAGGGAAAGTAAGTGAATAGCGAATCCGTTGATCATAATGAAAAACACCACTTAGACGCCCTACAGAAAAGAAAGCATCTGGTTTAAAAATATTAAAGCCAAGTAAAATGTTCTAGTTTGACTCATCTCTAGGGGACATTTACTGTCACCAGATTTTCATGATACTGTTCTGCAGTTAATTCTTGTCAAGGTCCTGGATGTCTTGTTATATACATTACTGGTTTTCAACATTAACTATGAGGAAACCAAGAAAAAAATAAAATGACGTGTACATATTAGACATCTTTAAATAATGGACACACAGTTAGAAACCTTGTTCTTCTTACAGTTTCATACTCATGTAAAACACATATAGGATGCCATGTTATTGTATTTATCCCACGAGTAGGCAACAGCTTAAATACTCATGAGTTGCACAGTTGTAAAGCAGCTTATGAAGATTTTGTTCCAGTATGAGATGGCAGTGTTAAGCATAAAGTGTTCAATTTATATTACACAATGGTAACATTTTTTAGTATTTAATTCCCTATGGACCTGCCTTTGCTTTTCAAAAATAGAATGAATATGTTAATACTCCATAGGGTGTCAGAGTGTGTTGTGTTCAGATGAGACCTGGGAATTCTTGTCATACTTCTGCTTTTATCACATCAACCCGAGAATACATAAATTGCAAAATAAGCAAGTTCACACAAAGGGCTGGATTTTCCTAAAAGGCAGGCTGAAAGCAGGAGGCAACCCCACTGTGCTGGTGGCAGAGAGTTAGATATGGAGGTGGGCATTGCCACTGGGGTCCTTTCCATGGGCAATGAGGTGCCCATAAAGGAGGCATCACCCCAACCCACCCCAGGAGTCTGCAGGGAGGCCACCTGGTTTCACTGGATGGTGGCCCAACACAGAGGCAGCCCACTGACATGGGCAAAATGCCCAGAGAAGTGGGAAGTGGCCCTTAATTGGCCACTTAAGTGGCTCAATTAGGCTTCCAGCAGGGGGGTCGCTGTGCCAACTTTTTCACCGCTGGCAATATGGTATGGTGGTGATAAGCTGTTGGGCAGCTGCCCCCACAACGCCAACACCTTCCAAGGCCATTTTCCCAGCCTGCTCACCTCCATCCCCAAAAAGCTCTGTAAATTCTGACTAAAGTCTGACACACACTTACACATAAAAATATTTGGATCCATATGAGTAATGCATATATTGGTAGGAAAGTACTAATTGCATTGTCAAATAAATTACTAGTAAGTTAATAATTTGAAAAATTGAAAAAACAAAATGCTGAAATTAGATTGTCACGGGTGGCAGTGTAATTCTTAAGTGAGGCATTTTCAAGGAAAGATTTGTTTAGAATTAAAGGATAAATTAATGGTCTTTTTTATTTTCTTTAATTTAATTGCTAGTACGAGACTTCCACAACCCTAAAAATACACAAATCTTTCACTAACAAATAGTATCTATTTACAGTAGCTTTTGTCCAATTCTAATTACAAAGTAGAATCTGAGAAATTACTATTCCATTATAGGCTAAAGAAGCACAATGCAATTATAATTTTGATTTTACTGCTTGCTGTTCTGCAGACATCAAAGGGTTTTATTTTTACGATGGCATGTTATGTTTGGAATTTTTGAATTACATAGTAACAGCTCCAATATTGAAAAGAAAACATTTAAGCAAAAAGACTTAGAGATCAACATTTGTTTTTATTAATTGGATATGGGTATCACTAGCCAGGCCAACATTTATTACCCAAGTTCACAGGGCATTTAAGACTCAACCACATTACTGTAGGTCTGGAGTCACATGTAGGCCAGACCAGGTAAGGACAGCAGATTTCCTTCCCTAAAGGACATTAGTGAACCAGATGGGTTTTTACAACAATCATTTCATAATTATCATTAGACTTTTAATTCCAGATTTTTTAATTGAATTTAAATTCTTTCATCTTCTATGGTAGGATTTGAACCCAGGTCCTCAAAGCATTATCCTGGATCTCTGGGTTACTAGCCCAGTGACAACACCACTATGCCATTACTTCCCCTCCCTCATGTACCATATAACATCGACTAGATCTCTAGTTTCCAAATATAAGTCATTGCAATAGTTTGAAATTGCACAGTTTTCCACTCTTCCAAGAGGGCAGTACAAGGATTTCAACACAAAATAATCAATGGTGTCACTCAATAGTTTAGCTGTTCACAAGATTGAGTGTATCACTAATGGCGGCATCTTCTGGTCCCGCCCACTGGCGGGATTTAGTGGTGCCACCAAAGTCAATGGACTTTTGGCTGCCTCATCGCATCTGCCGTGGCGAGAACCGGAAGATCTCAGCCTTAGGTTTCCCCAGGGTTGTGAAATGATCCTAATTCCTACAGGGAAACCACATTCACAGGCAGCACAAGTCACTGAATTGTTTTAATCCCATCATTGTTGTTCTTTGCTGAAGTAACAGAGGAGTCATAAAGCTAGAGCAGTAGATGTTGTGTAAATGGGCTTTCAAAAGGCACTTGATGAAGTACCAAATAATAGGTTTTGTTCACAAAATTAAAGTCTATGGGGGCACTAAAGGGGAAGTGGCAATTTGGATACGAAACGGGTTCAGAGACAGAAAGCCAAGAGTACTGGTGAACGATTGTTTTTCAGACTGAATGAAGTTATACTGTGATGACCCCAGAGGTCAGTAATAGAGCCACTGCTCCTTTTAAATGGACTGTATAAACAGAGGGCAGAATTTTGAGGCCATTGGGTGGGCGCGGCGTGCGGGCCTGGGAGTGGGCGAGAAACGGTCTGCAGCCCCCGATCGGCCCTCGACCGCAATTTCACACTGGCAGGCCAATTAAGGCCCACCCAGCGTGAAACGCGGCTCTTCACTGGTTGGCAAGCAGCAGGCGGGGACGGGGGCCTGTTGGCTGCCGGGTCCAAAGGTGACCCGGCGGCCGTTTTAAAACCAACATAGTCAGGCCCTGGCAGGCTGCAGCAACAAGGAGAACTCCAGCTCTGTGAGCAGGCCAGTATAAATTATAGAGAGTAATGCAGCTGCAGACGCCAGGCTGTGGGGCAGGTCGGGTGGACACTCGGCCCCTCAGTTTTCTGATGAGTGTCTCGCGGTCCTCCTAGGGGAGGTGGCTGCCAGGAGGGACACCCTTGTCCACAGGGATGGAAGGAGGAGGCCACTGCACCTAATGAAAGGAGTTTGGGAGGAGATGGCAGTGCTGGTCAGCAGCCATGATGTTGTGCAGCGCACCTGGGTCCAGTGCTGCAGAGATTTAATAACCTGCTGCGCTCAGGAAGGATGAGTACCGTGTTGGCATGGATCAGTGTGGTGAAGTGTTAAGGTCTGGCCGTCCCACCGTGGAGCTCAGGGCTATTAGAGTCTGAGTGCCAACTGTCAATGATGCCGGCGCTGGCCAAGGGGTGAGCCCTGGCTGTTTGGGCTAAGTGCCTTGTGGCTCGAGGGCCACAACTCAGGTGTGCCCTGCAAGGTGATCCTCAGGTAGGGTTGGCCAGGCTGCAATGCTGCTGCAGGTAGAGATGTGACTAATCTATGCTCCTCTGTCCTTTCAGGAGAGGATGGCCCATAACAACATTGAAAGGTCGTGGACTAGCGGAGGCCCCGTTAACCTCCTAATCCTTTCCAGATGCGGGCAGGATGCCTTGGAGCTGGAGAGGCACCATGCACCTCAGTCAACTGGCTGCGGAGATGCTGGGGTGTCAGACGATGGTAAAAGTGCAGTGCACAGAGGTGAGAGTTTCAGATGTTGCAAACATTCTTGTGTAGTCTCATCATTGATGGGAACCTCGAAACTACTTTCCACATTGATCATTGAAAGACGATGTCAACATGATGCAGATCTCCATGGTCTCACCAGGGTGCCTGGCATGCACAGTGACAGTGTGATGATTTAAACTAATGACATGTCCTTGTTCTCCCTTAGGTTTGCCTCCACGCACCCAATTGCAGGACCCTGAAGACACACCCCTGATGCCAGAGGCCCACCAGGCTTAAGAACAACCTGTGTCACACCCACTCTCTGAACCAGGCACCAGTGCGACCATAAGTGGCCTCACGTTGGTGCACGAGCTGCCTGTCGTCTCTGCGGGCTCCTGTCAGGGTACTCTGGATGGTGGGAGCTGCCAGTTACCATGGCATCTGATGAGGCTGTGGTGACTGGGGAGATGCCAGCCATGGCACTGGCTGCTCCCTCCCAGGCGGGGTCAGCACAGGCTCCACTGGCCAGAGGGCAACAGCCGAGGTCATCAAGGCCAACAGGACAGCAGGGTCAGCAGGTGTCTCCAATGCCAGTGCCAGCGAGGGGGGAGCACCTAGACATAGCACCCACAACTATAAGTTTAATGCTCCTCTTGTCACTCACTACTGGATTCATCATCTGTGGCCTGTGCAACTGTATCAAGATCCTCTTCCTCCAGTGGGGCCCTCTTGCCAGTGCCAGATTGTGGAGAGTGCAGAATGCAACCAGTATCAGTGACACCCGCTCTGGGGGGTATTATAGTGCACCCCCTGAATGGTCCAGGCATTGGAAACAAATCTTGAGAAGACCTTTGGTCCCCTCTATCAGCATCCTTGCAGAGGCATGAGTCCTGCACTACCCCTGTTCTTGAATGCCGGAGAGGTGTCATGAGCCACCATTTCAAGGGATAGCCCTGGTCATCCAGCAGTCATCCATCCAGTTGGGCTGGAGCACTGAAGAGCCTCGGCACCTGGGAGTGTCTCAGGATGTAAGCGTCATGGGAGCTGCCTGGGTACCTTGCTCAGACTTGCAGAATCTGCATCCTGTGATCACACACTATCTGCATGTTCATGGAGTGGAATCCCTTCCTGTTGACGAAGGCACCCGGCTGACCCACTGGCGCCTTGATGGCCACATGTGTGCAGTCGATTGCACCTTGGACGTGGGGGAACCCAGCCAGTGCTGCAAACCCTCTGGCTCGCTCAGCCTGGCTGGCCTCGTCCATATGGTAAAGAATGAAGGTCAGAACCTGCCTGAATGGAGCTTCTGTCACCAGCTTGACGCAACTTTGGATAGCTAATTGGGAGACTCCACAAAGATCCCCCACTGACCTGTGGAAAGAGCTGGAGGCATAGAAGTTGAGGGCCACTGTGACCTTCAGAGCCACTGGCATGGGGTGTCTGCCCACACAATTGGAGCTGAAACCAGGCCCAATCATCTGACGAATAGAGGTCACAGTCCCCCTAGAGAGGCGGAGCCTCCTTCAGCATTGCACCTCAGGCATATTGAGGTAGCTGCATCACCGCCTGTAAACCCTGGCAGCAGGATAGTGGCATCTTCTGTGGCCCCTTCCGCCTTGGACTACCTGCTGGCCCTGCACCCCTTGTGCCTGCGCCTCTCCTCCCACAGGTTCCTCCCTTGGAAGCTGAAGTGGGACACCTGGCCTCCTCTCCCTTCTGCCCCTCTCTTCCTCCTCAGAGGAGGTGCTGCCAGCAGAGACCACAATTTCCATTACCATGGTAACAGAAGGCAGCCTGGTACCTGGAAGAGTCCACATTGTCTAAATCCCTTTGGAGACATCAAGGAGTACTGAAAGGAAGCCTGGAAATGCTAAGAATGAAGCCCCAAACAGAGATGAAGCTGCCTAGTACCAATAAGTCACAAGCAGCAAACTATCTACCAAACTCCTCACTACTCACACTGGCATTGCTGCTGACCCTTTTTATCCCGTCCGTGGATGAGGTTTTTGAAATTGTTGGCAGCCCGCCTGCCCGTTTTGCCCTTGCGATGAGCAGAAATTGCACAGGCAATGAAAAATCACCATCAGTTGGCTTTTTAATGGCCTTAAGTGGCCTGTTAATTGATGGTGGGCACAGCTCTGACACCCGCTTGCGCCCACTGACCAAAATATTGCGCGAGTGCGCAATGATGTTGGGACGCTCGCCTGACATCATCACGCGCTATTTTACACCCTATCAGGTCGGGCATGCACCCACCTGCGGGATGTAAAATTCTTCCCAGAGAGACTGCAGGGTGTACGTACACAAATCTTTGAAGGTAGCAGGACAAGTTGAAAAGACTGCTAAAAAAATCACACAAACTCCTTGGCTTTGTTTACAGGGGCATGAAGGGAATTTTAACCTACAGTGCAGAAGATGGTTCTCAGTGTGTGCGGGGTTTAAACATCAACCCCACAGTGGGGCTGGCGAGCCACTGAAATCTCATTTGCATTCACATCAGCTGGACCGGAAGATCCCGCCACATGAGGGGCTGGAAAATTCTGACATAAATGCACTTACATTTATCTAATGCACATTTGGAGATACATGGGGAGCCTCTGTGGGGCTGGCGGGTCATGATTATAATATGCAAAGTGGCGAATGATAAAGATTTAACCCTATATTCTGGCTTTAACTGCCAGTGCATGAATTGCGTGAGCGGTCTGAAACTCGCCAGGGTCAACAAGGTGAGAGCACAGCCGGACTGACGGGGCTGTGAAATTGAAAGGCTGGAGTACCTTTAAATACTGAACTATGACAGCTGCCCCCTTGCCCAAGTGGAAGACTTTTGCTCACAGGGCTTATTCTGAGAGATCACTTCTGCTGCCGGGGACATTTTTTCCTGTTGCTCTGCAGTCCCCTGCTGTCAGCCTTCTTAGCAGCATGCGAGCAGCTTGTGCAGTTCTACCTTGGATCTCTGCTGAGGAATAAGGGGAGTAGCAGGAGCAACGCCAGCTCACTTCTCCTCAGCTACCTGCCTCTCCACAGGACAGAGGGGATTGAACACAGGGCTCCAGCTCGGTGGATACGATACCCCCAACACAGGGGATATGGACAGAGAATCAGCTTTCTCCATATGACAGCGCAACAGCACCTCGGGGGGCTCAAACTTTCACAGCACGTCACTGCTCACACCTGCAGCTTCTTGGGACAAGACATCCTTCCAAGTGGACCAGGTAGACATGCATTGCCAATGGACATGAATGAGCACCATGCTCTGAATTTCTTCACCTCCGGCTCATCCAAGGATCTGCTGCTGATATCCGTAGGTTTTCACAATCTCCTAGCTTACTGATACCATGTTTGCCAGAGCCACAATTTATGTTCACTTTGCAACTGATGACACCAGTCATTGTGCGAGGGCGCTCAGATTTGCTGCAATGGCTGAATTTCCACAGGTCCAGGGTGTCATATGCTGCAAATATGTGGCAATCAAGGTGCCTTCAGATCATCCAGGCGTTTTCCTCAATCGAAAGGAATTCAACTCCATCAATGTTCAGCTGGTGTGTGGCCACCAGGTATTCATGCATGTCTGTGAAAGATATGTTGGAAGTGAACATGATTCTTTCATTCTGCTCCAGTCACATCTCCTACAGATCTTCACACTTTCAGTCAACTGATGACTCTTTGGAAACAAGGGTTGCCCTCTAAGGATGTGACTGATGATACCTGTGAGAAACCCTACAACCAATGAAGGGGAAATGTGCAATCAGAATCTTTTTTTTTATTGTAAAAATATACTTTATTCATAAAAAATCTTCAATCACATTCAAAACCATTTCAAAAACAACATTACAAGGGTACAATCCAGGTTAAACTTTTACAAAATGTATCACCAGGTGCATCAGTACAAACAATATTACAATCATTTACAGCCTTTCATTTTGATCTGTACAGCCCGAGGGGCTCTAAACAGTTCCCAGTCTCTCGGTGCGCTGTGGTAGAAAGGTCTTAGACAGCGACCCTTCCCCATTGCGCCTTTGCGGCAGCTGCCCCAAGCTTTAGTGCGTCCCTCAGCACGTAGTCCTGGACTTTGGATTGTGCCAGTCCGCAACAATCGGTCGGGGACAACTCTTTGTGCTGGAAGACCAACAAGTTTCGGGCAGACCAAAGCGCGTCTTTCACCGAGTTGATGATCCTCCAGCTGCAGTCGATGTTTGTCTCGGTGTGTGTCCCTGGGAACAGCCCGTAGAGCACAGAGTCCTGTGTCACAGAACTGCTCGGGATGAACCTCGACAGCAACCACTGCATCTCTCTCCAGACTTTCTTTGCAAAGGCACAATCCACAAGGAGGTGAACAACGGTCTCTTCCCCACCACAGCCACCTCGAGGGCATCGTGCAGAGGGGGTGAGACTCCTGGCGTGTAGGAAGGATCTGACGGGGAGGGCCTTTCTCACCACCAGCCAAGCTACGTCTTGGTGCTTGTTGGAAAGTTCTGGCGATGAGGCATTCTGCCAAATGACTTTGACAGTCTGCTCGGGGAACCATCCCACAGGGTCCACCCTCTCCTTATCCCTCAGGGCCTCTAGGACGTTACGTGCTGACCACTGCCTGATGGACTTGTGGTCAAAGGTGTTTTTCTGCATAAATTTTTCCACCAGGGACAGGTGGTACGGCACGGTCCAACTACTTGGAGCGTTCCGCGGCAGCGTGGCCAGACCCATCCTTCGCAACACCGGGGACAGGTAGAACCTCAGCACGTAGTGACACTTGGTGTTTGCGTACTGAGGGTCTACGCACCGCTTGATGCAGCCACACACAAAGGTGGCCATCAGTATGAGGGCGATGTTGGGCACGTTTTTTCCCCCTTTATCTAGAGGCTTGTACATCGCGTCCCTGCGGACACGATCCATTTTCGACCTCCAGATAAAGCGGAAGATGGCTCGAGTGATCGCCATCGCGCAGGAGTCTGGAATGGGCCAGACCTGCGCCACGTACAGCAACAGCGAGAGTACCTCACACCTGATGACCAGGTTCTTACCCGCAATGGAGAGGGAGCGTCGCTCCCACATGCCCAGTTTCCTTTTCACCATAGCCACTCGCTCCTTCCAGTTTCTAACGCATGCCCCGGTCCCTCCGAACCATATCCCCAGCACCTTCAGGCCGTCAGCCCTGACAGTGAAGGGGACAAAGGATCGGTCAGCCCAGTTCCCAAAGAACATGGCCTCGCTCTTCCCACGATTTACCTTGGCTCCCGAGGCCAGTTCGAACTGGTCGCAGACGTGCATCAGTCTGCGCACCGACAGCGGATCCGAGCAGAAGACGGCGACGTCGTCCATGTACAGGGAGGCTTTTACCTGAGTGCCTCCACTGCCTGGGATCGTCACTCCTCTTATGCCCGGATCCTTCCTGATGGACTCGGCAAAGGGTTCTATGCAGCACACGAAAAGGACAGGCGAGAGAGGACAGCCCTGCCTGACTCCAGATTTAATCGGAAAGCTATCTGTTTCCCACCCATTGATTGAGACTGCGCTACTGATGTTAGTGTAGAGCAGTTGGATCCAATTTCGAATTCCCTCCCCAAAGCCCATTTTGGAGAGCACATCCCCCATGTAGGTGTGCGATATTCTGTCAAAGGCCTTCTCCTGATCCAAGCTGATGAGGCAGGTATCCACACCCCTGTCCTGTACATAGGCAATCGTATCCCTGAGCAGCGCCAGGCTGTCAGAGATCTTCCTGCCTGGCACAGAGCAGGTCTGGTCAGGGTGAATCACCAATTCCAGAGCGGATTTGACCCGGTTGGCGATGACCTTGGACAGAATCTTATAGTCCGCATTCAGCAGTGAAATGGGTCGCCAATTTCTAATTTCCTCCCTTTCCCCCTTGTGCTTGTAGATGAGGGTGATGATGCCTTTCCTCATGGATTCTGACATGCTGCCGGCCAGGAGCATACTCTCGTACACTTCTAGCAGGTCTGGGCCGATCAAGTCCCACAGAGCCGAATACAACTCCGCCGGCAGGCCGTCGCTTCCGGGGGTTTTACTCTTCTCGAAGGACTCGAGGGCCTTAGTCAGTTCGTCAGGAGTTAGCGGTTTGTCTAGGCTCTCCCGCGTACTGTGGTCTAAGACCTCCGTGATAGAGGACAGGAAGGACTGGGAGGCCGTGCTGTCCGTGGGCTTCACGTCATACAGACCGGCATAAAAGGATTTGCTGATCCTCAGAATGTCGGACCGTGATGACTTTACTGAGCCGTCTTCTTCCTTCAGGCTGCTGATCACAGAGCGCTCTCTGTGTACCTTTTGGAAGAAGAAACGTGAGCACGTCTCATCCTGCTCCACGGAGCGGACTCTGGAACGGAAGATGATCTTGGAGGCCTCCGAGGCAAAGTGCGAGGCTTGCTGGCCCTTCACCTCTTGGAGCTCCTCCTTGACATCGACCCCCATCGACTGCAGCCGGAGCAGATTCTGCATCTTTTCCTGGAGTCGGGACATTTCCCTCTGTTCCTTTCTAGCTTTCTGGGTGCCTTTGCGGATGAAAAACCTCTTGATGCTTCCCTTGATCACTTCCCACCAGTGTGTCAGGGACTCAAAGAGGGGTTTCACGGTTCTCCAACCTTTGTAATCCCTCTTGAGCTCCTCAATGTTCTCTGGGGTCAGCAGTTGCACATTTAGCTTCCATGCCCCCCTGCCCACCCTCAGGTCTTCCTCCAAGTGGCAGTCCGCCAGTAGGAGGCAGTGGTCAGAGAAGAACACCGGCTTGACGTCGGTGGATCTGACTGTGAATGCACGGGACACAAACAGGAAGTCTATCCTGGAACGAATGGACCCGTCTGGCCGTGACCAGGTGTATCTACGCTGCGCTCCGTCTGCAGGGTTGCTGAAGACGTCGTGCAGCTTGGCATCCTTAACTGTTTCCATCAGGGATCTGGACGTAGCGTCCAATCTGCTTCCGGCCCTGCCGGATCGTCCAGCCGCATCGATGATGCAGTTGAAGTCCCCGCCCAGAATGACCGGCCTGGAGGTCGCCAGCAGCAGTGGGAGCTGCTGAAAAACCTCCAGCCGCTCAGCCCCTTGTGCCGGGCCGTACACGTTAATTAACCGGAGTGGAGCGTTCTTGTACATTACGTCTGCTACCAGGAGTCATCAGAATCATAACATTGATTAAATCTCTATCGTCTACTTCCTACCTGTAGGAAACTCGTTCGAGTTACCAACAGTCACAGATTGCAACTCTTTTCGAGTACAATCACAGTTCTTGGTTTCCGGGAGTGGGACATGAACCCACAACCCTCTGATTCAAAGGCGAGGGTGCTATGAACTGAGCCACAGCTGACACAGGAGTCATCAGAATCACATGAGCACAAAAGCAGTAATAGGGGAAGCCATTGGGTTGCTGAAGATGTGATTCAGGTGCCTGGGTGGATCTGGAGCACCCTTTAGTAAGGGTGTCTCAAAGGATAGTGGTTTGTTGTACCTTGTACATCATTGCAAAGCAGAGGGAACTGGAACAGTAGGAAGAGAAAGGTCTGGGCTGCATCCTCAAAGGAGGAGGAGCAGGGACAGCAAGAGGAGCCTGATTTGACCAGGGTGTTTGCAGCCATTCACTCAGTTGTCACAAAAGCTTGCAAAAGGTTCATACAGGTACAATTCGACAAACCTGAGTCTCTGAAACCATATGGCCTACCAATGCTGAAATCACTGGGCACCCTCCCAACACAAAGCATTCCCACAATCAATAATCCTTCCATTTCACGTACTCCCATTCCTGCATCCTATTTGGAGTATTTGCATAGTCAGTTTAAGAAGCTAAAATCATCGCAGCATTAGGAAAAGATATGTTTGCTTTGTTAAAAAGAATCAAAAGAAGGAAACTAGATGCAGTGTGGGTGAATCTCTTTGCTATTTCCGGCACACTTACATACAGGAAAGTTCAACTTATTGGATGAACCCTGATAACACATTGAAGGTAAACATCATGGGAGTTGGCCTCCTGGGGAAACCCTGCTGCATTTCAGTGACATGCTACAACTTACTGTCAGGGCAATGCAGAAACTACAATACAGCAACACTGAAATAACATTACAGCTGTGCCCTTGGGCCTTTGAAAGTGAAATACAAAGTGGAAATCCATTAGCGGTTCAGGTGACGTCACCAAGGCACAAGGCCAGTTTGTCAGTCAAAGCTAATCTTTTGCAAAAAATACAGGTTTTTTTAAGCAGTATATATCCAGTTATGTTCCAATTATGCCTGATTATGCTTCTGTGAAGCAGCTTGGGACATTTTTTCTACATTAAAGGGATTAAATAAATGCAAACTTTAGAGGTAGTCTCAGGTCCAGATTATGATTGTAGCATTAGCAGCTAAATTGGCTTGTGCCTCGCTTGATAACGGTTCTAGATAGCTCAAACCAAATAGTTACAGCTACAGCACTTATAAACTAGAAGTCAATCGCGCCCAGGTCAATGGTTGCTGTTTTTAGATAAGTATCTCTAACAATGTGATGTTTGGTGTACGATTATTATTTTTATGTATTTCATATATTTTAACGCTTTTATTAAGAGTTGGGCCAAAATGACGCAAGGCCTCCCTATCAAAACAATGTGAGATTTCAGAGTATCTGATTATGTTACAGGAAATTACTTTTCCTTTTCACAAGAAATTACTTTTTCCTCACTCATTATACACATGAATCGAGGGGACTTTTTAAAAGTTATCCGATTTTATGATATCATGTCAGAAGGAAAAATCAGTTCAAAATTGTCAAATCCCAATAAAAATCAGTAATACCGGTACCAGTAATATTGGAGTTCTATAAGACCAGTTCGGACAAGTTTCACTGGTACCCTTCATTTCCAAGTTTTACTGTTTTTTTTCCCTTTAAAAACTGCTTAAGATTTTAAAGTCTTTAGTCGTAATTTTTCTTACTAGCATTCCTTTGCAATTAATTCATGCCTATAATTGTAACAGTAACGCATTTAAGGTGTATATTGTAGGGGGAATGTAGATTTGAAAAAATCTCTTCCGTCTGAGAAGCCATCGTTTGTCCGGAAAACGGGCGTGGGTTTAAACTACTTACTGCTGAGGTAGAAAGTACAATTCAACTTCTGAGAGGAAACACAGCCAGTGACGAACGGCAGCACCAATACGGCCAGAAAAAAGGACATTTCTAATGGGGGAAAACAGTTGAATTAATGACCGTGTTGGTACAACGTGCGGAACGTCACCGCATCAAAAATAATTCTTTTTATCGTCTGTATCTTGCACAGATGCCCTTCCTTTCAGAAATGGGAATGGACAAACGGACAATCCTGAAATAGCACTGACCTGAACAATTACTGTGCGAAAGGTAAATCCCAGAAGAAACTCCGACTTTGCTCATTCACAGTCGTGCTGAAGTGAAGGAAGGAAGCGGCAGATTGAAGAATCCCCGGCCCCTTGCAGGATGATCATCCTGATATGAACTCGGGAGTTAATGGGCTGTATTCTGAGAGCAGGAAACAGCCCCCAATTTAAATTGACACTCATTCGCTGCACAGACTCAAACATGACACAAGGGAGAGCAGGGGGATATAAAACGATCCCAGCAGGAAAAAATAGTAAATTCCTTATGAATTGTACTTACTTGTTTAACAAAATGAAACTGTGGACATGGTTCCTGTTAGTTGCAGCTTCCTGTAAACTCTAAACCTAAAGGCAATTCCTCCTAATCCTAATCTAAAAATGGAGCACGGTTCCAGCAGCCAAATCCAGAGCCACTTCCTTTACATGTTCTGGTTATTAGGCTTTGTTCCACAGATTGTTAACATCCGAATTGGGAGCAGGAGTAGGCCACTCGGTCCCTCAAGCCTGCTCCGCCATTCAATAAGATCATGGCTGATCTAATTGTAACTTCAACCCCACATTCCTGCCTACCCCCAATAACCTTTCACCCCCTTGTTAATCAAGAATCTATCTTCTATCCACCTCTGCCTGAAAAATATTCAAAGACTCTGCTTCCACCGCCTTTTCAGGAAGCGAGTTCCAAAGACTCACCTCTGAGAGAAAAAAAATTTGCCTCATCTCTGTCTTAAATGAGTGACTCCTTATTTTTAAACAGTGACCCCTAGTTCCAGATTCTCCCACAAGAGGAAACATCCTCTCCACATCCACCCTGTCAAGTCCCCTCAGGATTTTAAAGGTTTCAATCAAGTTGCCTCTTACTCTTCTAAACTCCAGTGGATACGAGCCTAACTTGTCCAGCCTTTCCTCACAAGACAACCCGCCCATTCCTGGTATTAGCCTAGTAAACCTTATGAACTGCTTCCAACGCATTTACATCTTTCTTTAAATAAGGAGACCAATACTGTACAGAATACTCTAGATGTGGTCTCACCAATGCCCTGTACAACTGAAGTATAACCTCCCTACTTTTGTAATCAATTCCCCTCACAATAAATTATAACATTCTATTAGCTTTCCTAATTACTTGCTGTACCTGCATACTAACCTTCTGTGATCCATGCACTAGGACACCCAGATCCCTCTGAATCTCACACCATTTAGATAATATTCTTCTTTACTCTTGTTGCCAAAATGAGCAATTTCACATTTGCCCACATTATACTCCATTTGCCAGATCTTTGCCCACTCACAACCAATCTATTTCACTTTGTAGTCTCCTTACATCCTCTTCACAATTTACTTTCTTACCTATCTTTGTGTAGTCAGCAAATTTACCAACCATTCCTTCGATCCCTTCATCCAAATCATTTGTATAAATTGTAAAAAGTTGATCCCCAGCACTGATCCCTATGGCACACCACTCGTCGCACCCTGCCAACCAGAAAAAGATCCATTTATGCCAACTTTCTTCTTCCAATTAGCTAGCCAATCTTCTATCCATGCCAATATGTTACCCCCTACACCATGAACTTTTACTTTCTGAAATAACCTTTCATGTGGCACCTTATCAAATGCATTCTGGAAATCTAAGAACAGTACATCCACCGGTTCCCCTTTATCCACAACACATGTGACTCTTTCAAAGAACTCCAATAAATTGGTTAAATATGATTTCCCGTTGACAAAACTATATTTACTCTGCCTGATTGCCTTGAATTTTTCTAAGTGCCCTGCTATAACATCTTTAATAAATAGCTTCTAACATTTTCCCTATGACAGATTTTAGGCTAACTGGCCGAAAGTTTCCTACTTTCTGTCTCCCTCCCTTTTTAAATAAAGGAGTTATATTTTCTATTTTCTAATCTAATGGAACCTCCCCCAAATCTAGGGAATTTTGGAAAATTAAAACTATTGCATCACCTTTCTCATGAGCCACTTCTTTCAAGACCTTAGGGTGAAGTCCATCCGGACCTGAGGATTTGTCAGCCTGCAGCCCCAACATAGTCTCCACCTGAACCGATCTGGGACCAATATTCTAGTGAAATGGGTAAATAGGGTGGTCAACAGGACTTTAAACTAGAAAGTGGGGGGGGAGGGAAGGGTAAAACTCCAAGAAGTATGACTAATGGGAAACAAAGCAGCAGGTTAGCGTGTTGGGGGTGGATTCAACGTCATGGAAAATTATGGAAAAACTGAAAAGAAAGGAGAGCCCAGGAGAGGCTATTAAAGTCTCCAGAACACAAAATAGGACAGAGTGTTTGGAAAGGGCTAGGAATCTAACTTCAAGCACATCAGATAAAGGGATGACAATGAGAAAGGAGACGGGAAATACAGGACTAAAGTTGTTGTATCTGAATGCACGCAGTATACGAAATAAGGTAAATGAGCTTGTGGCGCAGATTGAAATAGGCAGGTATGATGTGGTGGGCATCACGGAGACATGGCTGCAAGGGGATCAGGACTGGGAGCTAAATATCCAAGGATATACATCCTAACGAAAAGATAGGCAGGTTGGCAGAGGGGGTGGGGTTGCTTTGTTAGTAAGAAATGAAATTAAATCGATAGCAAGGAATGACGTAGGGTCAGATGATGTAGAATCTGTGTGGGTAGAGTTGAGGAACCACAAAGGTAAAAAACCATAATGGGAGTTATGTACAGGCCTCCGAACAGTAGTCAGGATGTGGGGCACAAGATACACCAGGAGATAGAAAAGGCATGTAAGAAAGGCAAGGTTACAGTGATCATGGGGGATTTCAATATGCAGGTAGACTGGGAAAATCAGGTTGGTACTGGATCCCAAGAAAAGGAATTTGTGGAATGTCTACAAGATGGCTTTATGGAGCAGCTTGTGGTGGAGCCCACTGGGGAACAGGCAATTCTAGATTTAGTGATGTGTAATGAGGCAGATTTGATAAGGGAGCTTAAGATGAAGGAACCCTTAGGAGGAAGTGACCATAATATGATAGAATTTACCCTGCAATTTGAGAAGAAAAAGCTGGAATCAGATGTAACGGTATTGCAGTTGAATAAAGGCAACTACAGAGGCATGAGGGAGGAGCTGGCCAGAATTGACTGGGAGATGAGCCTAGCAGGAAAGACAGTGGAACAGCAATGGCAGGAGTTTCTGGGAGTAATTTGGGAGACACAGCAAAAATTTATCCCTCGGAAGAAGAAGCATACTAAAGGGAGGACGAGGCAACCATGGCTGACAAGAGAAGTCAGGGACAGCATAAAAGCTAAAGAGAAAGCATACAATGCAGCAAAGAGCAATGGGAAACCAGGGGATTGGGAAGCCTACAAAAACCAACAGAGGACAACTAAAAAAGAAATAAGGAGGTAGAAGATTAAATATGAGGGTAAACTAGCCAGTAATATAAAAGAAGATTGCAAGAGGTTTTTTTAGATATATGAAGGGTAAGAGAGAGGCAAAAGTGGACATTGGGCCGCCGGAAAATGACACTGGAGAAGTAGTAGTGGGGAACAAAGAAATGGCGGAGGAACTGAATAGGTACTTTGCGTCAGTCTTCACGGTGGAAGACACGAGTAACATCCCCAAAGTTCAAGAGAGTCGGGGGGCAGAGGTGAATATGGTGGCCATTAACAAGGAGAAGGTGCTAGGAAAACTGAAAGGTCTGAAGGTGGATAAATCACCTGGACCAGATGGATTACACCCCAGAGTTCTGAAGGAGATAGCTGAAGAGATAGTGGAGGCGTTAGTGGTGATCTTTCAGGAATCACTGGAGTCAGGGAGGGTCCCAGAGGACTGGAAAATCGCTAATGTAACTCCCCTGTTTAAGAAGGGAGTGAGGCAAAAGACGGGAAATTACAGACCAATTAGCCTGACCTCGGTCGTTGGTAAGATTTTAGAGTCCATTATTAAGGATGAGATTTCAGAATACTTGGAAGTGCATGGTAAAATAGGGCAAAGTCAGCATGGTTTCATCAAGGGGAGGTCATGCCTGACAAATCTGTTAGAATTCTTTGAGGAGGTAACGAGTAGGTTAGACAAAGGAGAGCCAATGGATGTTATCTACTTGGACTTCCAGAAGGCCTTTGACAAGTTGCCGCACAGGAGGCTGCTCAGTAAGATAAAAGCCCATGGTGTTAGAGGCAAGGTACTAGCATGGATAGAAGATTGGCTGTCTTGCAGGAGGCAGAGAGTGGGGATAAGGGGGTCCTTCTCAGGATGGCGGCCGGTGACCAGTGGAGTTCCGCAGGGGTCAGTGTTGGGACAACTTTTCACTTTATACATTAATTATCTAAATGAAGGAACTGAGGGCATCCTGGCTAAGTGTGCACATGATACAAAGATAGGTGGAGGGACAGGTAGTATTGAGGAGGCGAGGAGGCTGCAGAAGGATTTGGACAGGTTAGGAGAATGGGCAAAGAAGTGGCAGATGGAATACAACGTGGGCAAGTGTGAGGTCATGCACTTTGGTAGGAAGAATAGAGGCATAGACTATTTTCTAAATGGGGAGAGAATTCAGAAATCTGGAGTGCAAAGGGACTTGGGAGTCCTAGTCCAGGATTCTCTTAAGGTTAACTTGCAGGTTGAGTCGGTAGTTAGGAAGGCAAATGCAATGTTGGCATTTATTTTGAGAGGACTAGAATATAAAAGCAGGGATGTGCTGCTGAGGCTTTATAAGGCTCTGGTCAGACCACATTTAGAATATTGTGAGCAATTTTGGGCCCCGTATCTCAGGAAGGATGTGCTGGCCCTGGAGAGGGTCCAGAGGAGGTTCACGAGAACAATCCCAGGAATGAAAGGCTTAACATATGAGGAACGTTTGAGGACTCTGGGTCTATACTCGATGGAGTTTAGAAGGATGAGGGGGGATCTGATTGAAACTTACATAATACTGAAAGGCCTGAATAGAGTGAACGTGAGGAAGATGTTTCCATTAGTAGGAGAGACTAGGGCCCGAGGGCACAGCCTCAGAGTAAAGGGAAGACCTTTTAGAAAGAGATGAGGAGAAACTTGTTTAGCCAGAGAGTGGTGAATCTATGGAATTCATTGCCACAGAAGGCTGTGGAGGCCAGGTCATTGAGTGTATTTAAAACTGAGATAGATAGGTTCTTGATTGGTAAGGGGATCAAAGGTTACGAGGAGAAGGCGGGAGAATGGGGTTGAGAAACTTATCAGCCATGATTGAATGGCGGAGCAGACTCGATGGGCCAAATGGCCTAATTTCTGCCCCAAGTCTTATGGTCTTATTGTCTAATTTGCTCAATACCACTTCCCTGGTGATTGTAATTTCCCGAGTTCCTCCCTCCCATCCATTTCCTGATTTACAGCTATTTCTGGGATGTTACTTGTGTCCTCCATAGTGAAGACCGAAGCAAAATACCAATTTAATTTGTCTGCCATTTCCCTCCTTTCCATTATCGATTCCCAGGTGCACTTTCGATAGGACCAATGCTCACTTTATTAACTCTTTTCTTATTTAAATATCTATAGAAACTCTTACTATCCATCTTTATGTTACTAGCTAGTTTTCTCTCATACTATAATTTTTCCCTCAATATTAATCTTTTTGTCATTCTTTGCTGTTCTGTATATTCTTTCCAATCTTCTGACCAGCCACCCATCTTTGTGTAATGATGTGCTTTTTCTTTAAGTTTGATACTGCCTTTAACTTTTTTAGTTAACCACGGATGGTGGGCCCGCCCCTTGAATTTTTCTTTCTCATTGGAATGTATATATTCTGAGCATTCTGAAATATCCCTTTAAATGTCTGCCTCTGAAGTTCTATTGACCTATCCCTTAACCTCATTTGCCAGTTCATTTTAGCTAGTTCTGCTTTAAAGCCCGCATAATTGCCCTTATTTAAGTTTAAAATACCAGTCTTGGATGCACTCATTTCTCCCACAAAATGAATGTAAAGTTCAATCATATTATGATCACGGCTACCTAGGCACGCCTTCATTAGGAGGTTATCAATTGATCATATCTTGTTGCTCAATACCAGGTCTAGTAAAGCTCCAGAATGTGCTGTTCTAAGAAACTATCCCAAAAACATTCTATGAACTCTTCATCTATGCTACCTTTGCCCACCTGATTTTTCCAGTCTATATGTAGATTAAAATCTCCTATGATTATTGCTGTACCTTTCTGGCAAGCTCCCATTATCCCTTCTTTCATACTCTGTCACAGAATCACAGAATCGCACAGTGCAGAAGAGGCCCCTCGGCCCATCGAATCTGCACCGACGGATGAGAAACACATGACCTACCTACCTAATCCCATTTACCAGCACTTGGCCCATAGCCTTCAATGTTATGACGTCCCAAGTGCTCATTCAGGTACTTTTTAAAGGATGTGAGGCAACCCGCCTCCATCACCCTCCCAGGCAGCGCATTCCAGGCCGTCACCACCCTCTGGGTAAAAAGGTTTTTCCTCACATCCCCTCTAAACCTCCTGCCCCTCACCTTGAACTTATGTCCTCTCATGACCGACCCTTCAACTAAGGGGAACAGCTGCTCCCTATCCACCCTGTACATGCCCCTCATAATCTTGTACACCTCGATCAGGTCGCCCCTCAGTCTTCTCTGCTCCAACTAAAACAACCCAAGTCTATCCAACCTCTCTTCATAACTTAAATATTTTATCCCAGGCAACATCCTGGTGAATCTTCTCTGTGCCCCCTCCAGTGCAATCACATCCTTCCTATAATGTGGCGACCAGAACTGCACGCAGTACTCCAGCTGTGGCCTCACCAGGTTCTATACAACTCCAACATGACCTCCCTACTTTTGTAATCTATGCTTCGATTGATAAAGGCAAGTGTCCCATATGCCTTTTTCACCACCCGACTAACATGCCCGTCCGCCTTCAGAGATCTATGGACACACACGCCAAGGTCCCTTTGTTCCTCAGAACTTCCTAGTGTCATGCCGTTCATTGACTATTTCCTTGTCAAATTACTCCTTCCAAAGTGTATCACCTCACACTTTTCAGGTTTAAATTCTATCTCCACTTATCTGCCCATTTGACCATCCCGACTATATCTTCCTGTAGCCCAAGACACTCAACCTCACTATTAACCACCCAGCCAATCTTTGTGTCATCCGCAAACTTATTAATCCTACTAGTCACCTATGCCGTTTATATAAATGACGAATAATAGGGAACCCTGCACAGATCCCTGTGGTACACCACTGGACACTGACTTCCAGTCACTAAAGCATCCTTCTGTCATCACACTCTGTCTCCAATAACTAAGCCAATTTTTAATCCATCTTATCAAATTACCCAGTATCCCATGTGCATATGCCTTCTTTATAAGTCTCTCAAGTGGGACCTTGTCAAAGGCTTTGCTGAAATCCATATAAACTACATCAACTGCACTACCCTCATCTACACACCTGGTCACCTCCTCAAAAAATTCAATCAAATTTGTTAGGCATGACCTCCCTCTGTCAAAGGCATGCTGACTATCACTGATCAAACCTTGCCTCTCCAAGTAGAGATAGGTTCTCTCCTTCAGAATTTTCTCCAAAAGTTTCCTAACACTGACGTTCGGTTCACTGGCCTGTAGTGCCCTGGCTTATCTCTACAACCCCTCTTAAATAGTGGAACCACATTAGCTGTTCTCCAGTCCTCTGGCACCTCACCCATGGCCAGAGAGGAATTAAAAATTTGGGTCAGAGCCCCTGCGATCTCCTCCCTTGCCTCCCTCAGCAGTCTGGGACACAAATCATCCAGAACTGGAGATTTGTCCACTTTTAAGCCTGCCAACACCTCCAATACCTTGTCATTCCCTATATCAATTTGCACAAGAACCTCACAGCCTCTCTCCCTGAGTTCAATACTTTCATCCTCATTCTTTTGGGTGAAGACGGATGTGAAGTATTCGTTCAACACTCTCCTGATGTCCTCTGACTCCACCCATAGATTGCCCCCTTGGTCCCTTATGGGCCCTACTCTTTCTCTGGTTATCCTCTTCCCATTGATATACTTATAGAATATCTTGGGATTTTCCCTAGTTATACCAGCCAGAGCTTTCTCATATCCTCTCTTTGCTCTCCTAATTGCTTTCTTAAGCTCCACCCTGCACTGTCTGTACTCCACTAATGCCTCTGCTGATTTGCTCCCCTTGTAACTGCTGAAAGCCTCTCTTTCCCTTCTCATCGTATCCTGAATATCTCTGGTCATCCATGGTTCTCTGGGCTTGTTTCTCCTTCCTATCACCCTAGAGGGAACACATTGAGCCTGTACCCTCCCCATTTCCTTTTTGAACGCCCCCCGACTGTTCACTGTAGATTTCCCCACAAGTAGCTGTTCCCAGTCTACCTTGGCCAAATCCTGCCTTATTTTACTAAAATCCACTCTCCCCCAATCCAAAACATTTTTTTGCAACTTGTCTATTTCTTTGTCCATAACAAGCTTAAATTGTACCATGTTGTGGTCGCTACCACTAAAATGCTTCCCCACCACCACCTCAGCCACCTGTCCGGCTTCATTCCCCAGAATTAGGTCCAGCACTGCATTGTCCCTAGTTGGACCCTCTACATATTGACCTAAAAAGTTCTCCTGTACACATTTCAAGAAATCCACTCCATCCAAGCCCTTAACACTATGTCTATCCCAATTAATGTTGGGAAAGTTGAAATCACCTAATATAATTACCCTATTGTTATTGTTTTTACACACCTCCACAAATTGTGCACATATTTGCTCCTCAATTTCCTGCTGACTATCTGGGGGTCTATAATAAACACCTAACAATGTGGCTGCCCCTTTTTTATTCCTGAGCTCTACCCACTAAGCTTCATTCAATGCCCGCTCCAGGATATCATCTCTCCTTACTGCAGTAACTGACTCCTTAACTAATAATGCAATGCCTCCTCTTCTTTTACCCCCTCGCCTGAAAATTCTATATCCCGGAATGTTGAGCTGCCAATCCTGCCCCTCCCTCAACCACGTCTCAGTGATGGCTACTATAATCACAATTCCACGTGTCAATCCTCACCCTTAACTCATCCGTTTTACCTGTAATACTCCTGGCATTAAAGTAGAGGCCATCCAGCCTTGCCTTACTCCCTTGAAACTTAATGTAGCTGTACTCCCTCTGGCTTGATTATTTTACTATATTATGATGTGTCCCTATTCTGCTAACATTCTGTGTCCCCTCCCCCTGCCGAATTAGATTAAACTCCTCCCAACAACACTAGCAAACCCGCCCACAAGGGTGTTAGTCCCGCTCTGGTTCAGATGTAGACTGTCCCGCTTGTACAGGTCCCACCTTCCCCAGAAACGGTCCCAGTGATCCAGGAATCTAAAATCCTCCCTCCTGCACCAACTCTTAAGCCATGTGTTCATCTGCGTTATTCTCCTATTTCTGAGCTTGCTAGCATGTGGCACTGGGAGTAATCCAGAGATTACAACGCGAGAGGTCCTGCTTTTCAGTCTACTGCCTAACTCTCTGAATTCTTGATGCAAGACCTCATCCCTCTTTCTACCTATGTCATTGGTACCAACACGTACCATGACCTCTGTCTTATCACCCTCCCTCTTCAGGATGCCCTGCAGCCTTTCAGTGACATCCCGGACCCTGGCACCAGGGAGGCAACACACCATCCTGGAGTTACGTTGATGGCCACAGTAGCGCATACCTGTTCCCCTGACTATAGAATCCCCTATTATTATTGCTCTTCCTCTCTTTCTCCCCTCCTGTGCAGACAGGCTGCTTGTGGTGCCAGAAGCTTGGCTCTGTCTGCACTCCCTGGAGGAACCTGTGCCCTCATCAGCCTCCAAAATGGAATACCGATTTGCGGGCAGGACCCCAGGGGACTCCTGAACTGCCTGCCTCTTTCTCTTGGACTGGCTGGTGGTCACCCATTCCCTTCCTTCCTCAAGTCCCTTTAGCTGCAGTGTGACCACCTCTCTAAACGTGCTATCCACGATGCTCTCAGACTCGTGGATGCTCCACAGTGTCTCCAGCCGCCGTTCCAGCTCTGAAACCCGAGCTTCCAGGAGCTGCAGCTGGGCACATTTCCTGCACACATGCTGGTCCCGGGCACTGGAAATGTTCCCGGCTTCCCACATGGAGCACGAGGAGCACACCATGGCTTTGAGCTCTCCTGCCATGAATTATCCCTTTAAATTAAACCTTTTAAGCCAATTACTCTAGGGCCCTTCTTTCCTGATCCTCATTATTACAGAATATACAAAATATAAACCACTAAAAAGACCTTAAACTATAAGCGATAAAAGTAGTAAATACTTACCCGACCTTACCCACCACTTACCAGTCACTCATTTCACTTGTAGTCTCTACTGCTGCAGCAGGGCAAGACCACTCTTTGAAGATTTAAGAAGTTGGATAGCAAAGAAAAAATGCAAAGAGCACCTCTTCCCCTATGTACCGAATTCCCACCGTGCACCAAATTGCCAATACCCACACTCACTCTGGCTGTGTCTCACTCACAATGAGGTCTCTCCCCTGTTCGTGTGCAAGTATGTGTCCTACCATGTAGTTACAATTAAGGGGCCTGTACATCACTCTCACAAGTGACTTCTATGCCTTCATCATTCCTCATCTCAACCCAAACTGCTTCTATATCCTAAAAGCAAAATACTGCAGACGCTGGAAATCTGAAACAAAAACAAAAATTGCTGGAAACACTCAGCAGGTCTGACAGCATCTGTGGAGAGAAAGACAGAATTACCGTTTCGAATCCATTTGACTCTTCTTCAGAACTAAAGAGAAGTAAAAATGTGGTGCAATATATTCTGTTTAAGGGGGGTGGGATAGGTGAAGCTGGATAGAAGGTCAGTGATATTTGGAGGCAAAAGAGAGAATGCAAAAGATGTCATAAACTAAAGGTTGAAGGGGTGTTGATGGTGGTGATACTGGCTAAAGGAGGTGCTAATAGAAAGCAGAATAAGCAAGTGACAGATGGCCTTAGTGGGGGGGGGGTGGGATGAAGGGACTGTGTGGGGATAAAAGATCAAAATAGGCTTAAAGGTGGGGATAAAACAATGAATAAAAATGGAAATAAATTTTTTTTAAAAATAATAATAAAAATAGGTCGGAAAAATATATATATAAAAATTTTAAAATAAATATTTGAAAAAAGGGGATGAGGCAGGAGTCCTCCCCCCGTTCAATAGATCCTTTCACCCACCTCTAGTATTCTCCCTCCACCTGGACCCCTCCCTCTGGCCTCTTACCTGCTCTTGATCTTTTCATTGAGAACTGTCGGCGTGACATCGGCCGTCTCAATTTATCTGCTTCACTCACCCACTCTAACCTGACTCCTTCTGAACTTGCCACACTCTGTTGTCTCAGGTCCAACCCTGACTTTGTTATCAAACCTGCCGTCAAGGGTGGTGCTATTGCTGTCTGGTGTACTGACCTCTACCCTGCAGAGGCTGAGCGTCAACTCGTTGACACTTCCTCCTACCTCCCCCTGGACCATGACCCCACCACCGAACATCAAGCCATTGCTTCCAGAACTGTCACTGACCTCATCTCCTCTGGAGATCTTCCCTCCACAGCATCCAACCTCATAGTCTCCCAACATCGGACAGCCCGCTTCTATCTCCTCCCCAAAATCCACAAACAGGACTGTCCCGGTAGACCAATCGCGTCAGCCTGTTCCTGCCTCACAGAACTCATTTCTTCCTATCTTGACTCTGTTCTCTCTCCCCCTCCCCCTTGTCCCGTCTCTTCCCACCCACATCCGCGATTCCTCTGATGCCCTACATCATATCAACAATTTCCAGTTTCCTGGCCCCAACCGCCTCCCCTTCACCATGGACGTCCAATCTCTCTACATCTCCATCCCCCACCAGGATGGTGTGAGGGCTCTCTGCTTCTTTCTTGAACAGAGGCCTGAACAATCCCCATCCACCACCACTCTCCTCCGTCTGACTGAACTTGTTCTCTCACTGAACAATTTCTCCTTAAACTCCTCTCACTTCCTCCAAATAAAAGGGTGTGGCTATGGATACCCGCATGGACCCCAGTTATGCCTGTCTCTTTATGGGGTATGTGGAACATTCCTTGTTCCAGTCCTACTCAGGCCCCCTCCCACAACTCTTTCTCCGGTACATCGATGACTGTTTCGGTGCTGCTTCATGCTCTCGTCTGAACCTGGAAAAATTTATTAATTTTGCTTCCAATTTCCACCCCTCCATCACTTTCACATGGCTGACACTTACCTTCCCTTCCTCGACCTCCCTCTCTCCATTTCTGTTGATAGGCTGTCCACCAATATTCATTACAAGCCCACCAACTCCCACAGCTACCTCGACTACAACTCCTCACACCCTGCTTCCTGTAAGGACTCCATCACATTCTCTAAGTTCTTTTGCCTCCATCGCATCTGTTCCGATGATGCCACTTTCCAAATCGGCGCTTCTGACATGTCTTCCTTCTTCCTTAATCGAGGTTTCCCACCCACAGTGGTTGACAGGGTCCTCAACCCTGTCCGACCCATCTCCCATGCCTCTGCCCTCACACTTTCCTCTCCCTCCCAGAATCATGATAGGGTCCCCCTTGTCCTCGCTTTTCACCCCACCAGCCTCTACATTCAAAGGATCATCCTCCGCCATTTCTGTCAACTCCAGCATGATGCCACCACCAAACACATCTTCCCTTCAACCCCCCCTGTCGGCATTCTGTAGGGACCATTCCCTCCGGACACCCTGGTTCACTCCTCCATCACCCCCTACACCTCAAACCACTCCCACGGCACCATCCCATGCAATCGCAGAAGGTGCAATACCTGCCCCTTTGCTTCCCCCCTCCTCACCGTCCAAGGGCCAAACACTCCTTTCAAGTGGTGTGACTGCCTCCTAGTACAAAGCATCCAGGTAACTTTCCCCCTCCCTGATGTGTCACAGAGTCTGCAGCTCAGCCTCCAGCTCAATGACTCTGAGCCAAAGTTCCTCAAGCTACAAACATTTACTTTAGATGTATTTGCCCTGAATCACAATGTTATCCAGGAGCTGCCATATGCTGCAGCCTTGACACATCACCTGTCCTGCCATCCTTAATGTGTTTTAAATAATCATTTAGTTATATTAATCACTTATGTATGTTGCTTTCTTCTCTATTTTATTAACATTGCCACCAAATTTTGTACTATTTTAAACCTTAGGGATAGAACAGAACTTACCCATTTACCAGATACTCACCAAACAGCTAGCCCCTTTCCCTGTAGTAGAGCAAGAACCAATTTCTATGGGGCGAGAAAGAAAGAAAGAAGAAACGAACAACTCCTTCTCCCCTTCACCGAACTCTTCTCTCACCAAACTCCAAGTCTTCACTCAGTTAGTCAGCTAAATTAAGCTTCATTAAGAGAAGTGAAGCAATATTTCAAAGGCGATGGTAGATTATATGACCACTGGGATTTCCCCTCAATTTTCAATGCCCTTGAAGTTCTAATGGTTTATAGGCCAGCAATCATTGGGACAATTGTTGGGACATAACCTGGATCCAATGGCTTGTGGACCATTTAAATTACCCTATAGATTCTGCCAGAAGTGAAGTTGAAAGGAAGACAGACCCAACCGTTGAAATTAAAAGGTTAGAGCTGAATGGCATGTTATCCTAAATTCCATCACTTGCAACCTTAGTAATTATTGATATAAGATGTTAAGGGCCTCTCAGAGCAGCAGCTGATGAAAGCTTATGCTAAATTATAAATAGTCAATTGCAAATATTTGATTGCAGTGATAGGAAGTTATTAATTTTAGGTTTTGGGGACTTCTTTGCACTTTGCTTTTGGAGGTCCTAGGTTCAATTGGTAATCTCTCTTAGGACTAGTTTTTGTTTGGGAAAATCCCATACAATATCCATCAGAGCTGTGGTATGAGTTTCCCATTGGGGATTCCTCTCTTTATGATATGTAAGTTGTAGGAGGGGGAGGAGGATTGACAGAAAAAACAGAAGTCAAGCTCATACAACATCACCACAAGAGACCCAGACACTCCTGCAGATAACCAGTTATTAGGAAATATAGGCCAAAAGATCTTATTTGAATATATCCTGGAGTTATGTATAAGGAGTTCTAGAAATGGGAGATCTGGAAACCTTCTCAAGAACCATGACAGTGCTTGCCATGGCTCAGAAATTGATACATTGCCTATTTTCCTGGCCAATAAACAATTTCTAGGGAAATCAGACAGTTTCTGCCAGATCAATCAATTTACTATCTGTTGTTATGATCTGGCAGGAGATAATTGCTGAGCTGTTCAAATCCCAAAGGGAAACTTGGCCTAGCTATCACAATGATTTGCAATTTGTATTTTTATTACGAGGAAGTATATGTACTGAAGTCAGAAGTAAAGACTCCACTACCATTTTTGATTATTTTAAATGCTAAATTAAAACATTTATTAACCAAAAGAAAAGAAAAATTAAACACACAGTTTACATATTACAGTTACACAGTTAAATTTAGTCTTATAATATTTCCCAAAAGATTTCTACTTAGCTAGACTCACAAATAAACATCAGTTTCCAGGCAACAGTCCCTATAGATTCTGAATCTATAAAACATTCAGTAATATTACCACAAGGCACCCATTGTTGCTATAAGGGAGGCATTTCACAATCTTCTCTTTCCCTCTCACTTGACAATGGATGTGAAGTCTTATAACAAAACCTTGCTTTCTGGAACAACCAGAGACTACTCCGGGGTGGCTAGAAGCTGCTTCTTTCACAGGAGTATGCTCACACAGCACACTCTGCAAGATCACATGGTCACACACCTCATACAGCTTTCAATCTTTCCTTAAATGCATTTTCCCCCTTTCATCTTTACCCATTGTTCTTAACTTTCTTTTGAAAGTTACCTTTCCCAGAATCTAAAAATCTTTCATGTTGTCTTTACGGTCACTTTCAGGAAAAATAAATGTAATAACTCTGCATTATATATTTATGATCTTTGTCAGTTGTAAAACTTACTTTTTCTTTCTTTGAAACTAAATAGCTAAAAGTTCACTATTCATTTATCTCCTCATGCAAATTCCTACTCATGCTGTATCTGTTGGTATCCCATCTTAGCTCACTCATCTCCATTTCAAATGTGTCTACTTTACACTTAACCCTTTGATGATTTAAACCTTACAGCCTGACTGTCTTCAATCCAATAAAATTAGTCACACATACACACAACATACACACAGCGCCCACAAGCCTGCTTCACAGTATCCCACAGAAATATTGGAAAAAATAATATTTTCTTTACACTGTCAGCTAGCTGAGAACACAACTCATGCCTCAGGATGAAGTACATAGCTCCTGAATGTTAGCAATGGGGGTTACAAAGAATTACAAAGAATTTATAACACAGACACAAGGCATTCAGCCCAACTGGCCCATGTCAGTTTTTATGCTCCCCAAGAACCACTTCCCATCCTGCTTCATCTAACCCCATCAGCATATTCTTCTATTCCTTTCTCCCTCATATACTTAACTAGCTTCTCCTTAAATGTAATTGTGCTATTCACCTAAACTGCTCCTGTGGCAATGTGTTCCACATTCTAATCACTCTCTGGGTAAAGAAGGTGCTTCTGAATTCCCCATTGGATTTATTAGTGGTTATCTTATATTTATAATGTGCCTGCTTTTCAATTATATTCCTCTAAAAGTGAATCCCATTGGCTTGTGCTTTTTTTGGCCTTGTTAATCTGTTACTACTTTTTTAATGATTTGTGAATCTGTACCCTAGATTCCTTTGCTCCTTCACCCGATTTAGGCTCTTAAATAAAAACAGAAAATGCTGGAAATATTCAGCAGGTTAGGCAGCATCTGTGGAGAGAGGAATGGAGTTAAGGTCTCAGGTCGATAACTTCTTATCAAACTGGAAAAAGTTAGAGATGTCACAAATTTTAAGCAAATACCAAGTCAGAGAAAGGGGGAAGGGAGGAAAGAACAAAAGGAAAGGTCCATCATAATAGGGTGGAAGGCAAGAGAGATTAAATATCAAAAAGGATGATGGTGCAAGGCAAAAAGAATTATATGGGAGAAATAAAGAATCATAGGATAGTGCAATTGGGAACAACAGAATCTTTACCAGCAGCAAAAAAAAATAGGGACAGAGGCTGTCATCTGAATTTTTTGAACTCAGTGTTGAATCCAGAAGGTTGAAAGTGCTGCTTCTCAATCTTATATTGAGCTTCATTAGAACAGTGTAAGATGCAGTGGACAGCAAGGTCAGAGGGGGAGTGTGGCAGAGAATTAAAAAGGGGGTATTTTAACATAGATGGGATTGTGTACACATGACGGATGAAATGGGCAAAAAATTCCCAAGTGTATTAGAGAGCTGGATCTGACTTACCAACTTCTGTTCCAAGAAGGTGAGCAGCCAGCTTGCTCAAAGGGAGCAGGGCAAGACATTTTAAAATTTCAGTGAGGATGGAAGTCTCTTCCCACTTGCATCAACAGCTATTTTTACGCTCTCCATCACTTTAACCATTTCCACTTTCCTGGCTTTACCCATCTCCTTTCACCATGGCCAGAAGGCAATATATACTTCTTCACTGAACAAGATTCAACCAGGATCCCCTTCCCACTGTAACCACCTTTCCGCAACACACCCCCTCCCCTCCCCCAACCACCTCCACCTGGCTGAACTTGTTCTCATATTGGACAACTTCTCTTTTGACTCCATTTACTTCCTCCAAATAAGAGACGTTGTTATAGAAATCCATTTGTGTCCTCGCTATGCTTGCCTATTGATGGGACATTGGGACATTCCTTGTTCCAGCCCTACTTGGATCCCCTCCCTCACCTCTTTTGTCGATATGTTGATGACAATATTAGTGCTGTTAGCTGCTCCCATCCCAAACTGCAACTTTGTATCCAATTTCAAACTTTCCTTCACCTTCACATAGTTCATCTCTATTTCCTTCCCTTTCTTGATTTTTCTGTCTCCATTTCTAGGGATAGGCTATCAATCAATATCCACTTTAAGCCCACTGACTCCCACAGCTACCTCAACTACACTTCCTCCTACTCCACTTCCTGCAAAGACTCTATTCCATTTTCCTAGTTTCTCAGTCTCCATCACTTCTGTTCTAACAATGTTACCTTCCATACCAGTCTTTCAATATGTCTTCGTTTTTCCTCAAACAGGGATTCACCTCCGCTCTGGCTGATAGCGCCCTCAATCGTGTCTACTCCATCCTCTACCCCACTTCCAAAACAATGATAGGGTTTCTCTTGCCCTCACCTTCCACCCCACCAGCCTCCACATTCAATGGGTCATCCCCCACCATTTCTGCCACCTTCACCATGATGCCACCATCACAGCTTCCCTTCCCCTTTTAGTATTCTGAAGAGATTGTTCTCTCCATGATGCCCTGGTCCATCCTCAATCAATCCAAACTCAGTTCCAAAGAAGAATCATATTGGACTCAAAACGTTAACTCCGCTTCTCTCTCCACAGATGCTGCCAGACCTGCTGGGTTTTTCCAGCACTCAGCACTTCCTGTTTTTATTTCAGATCTCCAACATCTGCAGTATTTTGCTTTTATAACCCAAATGCTCCCTTCCCTTCCTAAGCTACCTTCCCTTGCAAGCACAGAGTTGCAATGCCTGCCCTTTTATCTCCTCCTTTCGAACTGTCTAGCTCCAAATTCCAAATGAAACAACTATTTATTTGTACTTCTTTCAATTCAGTATACTGTATCTGATGCTCATGATGTGGTGCCCTCTACACTGGGGAGACCAAAGTCCTCTACACTGGGGAGACCAAACACAGATTGGGTAATCTCTCCATTCAGCCCTAACCTTCCAGTAGCCTATCATCATAATTCTCCAGCCCTCTCCCACTCTGACCTTCCTGTCCTTGGTCTCCTACACTGTTTCAATAAACCTCATCATAAGCTCAAGAATGAGCACCTCATCATTTGATTAGGCATTTTACAACTTTCTAAACTCAACATTGAATTCAATAATTATAGATCACAATGCCTGCCCCCATTTTTTGGATGACAGCTGTTGGTAATGATTCTACTATTGCCACTTGACCCATCTTTTGTTTCTTTACTTGTCTCATTACCATTTCATGCTGTCTTGCACCACCATCCCTTCATCATTTAGTCTGTCCTGCATTCCACCCTAGCACAGGCCTACTACCCTTTTGTTCTTTCCTGCCCTCCCTGCTTTCCTTGGCACTCTACTTGCTTAAAACAGGTTACACCTCTAACTTTTGCCGGTGAAAAGTTACCAACCTGACACTTTTCTCTCTCCACAGATGCTGTTGAGCATTTACAGCATTTCCTGTTTTTATTTCAGATTTCTAGCATCCGCAGTATTTGATTTATCCATTTGGACTCTTATTTTCCAAGAAGTATGTAGCCTCCTTACTCCTCCTACCTCACACTTTTCTTTATTGAAGTTAATTAATTGGAAGTTAATAAATTAACTTACACACCCATTCTGCAAGGTTATTAACGTCTTTTTGTATTCGGTCACAGTCTTCCACAGTATTAACCATAGCTCCAATCTGTTGTCATCAGCAAATTTTGAGGTTGTACTTCTGATTCCTGATTCGAATTTCCAAGCTGCACCCAATCTTGATTTTTCCGATTCTTTCTCTCTACTATCTTTATCCCATCCATTATTATCAGGGTAACCCCTTCTCCTGTTCCACTTTGTCTATTTCTTCAAAAAGTTAAGACTTCTAGATTTTAAATTCCTAACCTTGATCTTTCTGCAACCACGCCTTTGTAATGGCTAATGGATCAATGGATCCATTTTGTTGTGAATGCTTCACTCATTCTATTTTTCCCTAGTATCATCCTAATCACTAATGCCCTATTACCTTTGTTAAGTTCTCTGTCCCTTCCTGACACACTCTTCTTATTTTTACCCGAATTCTACTCTGCTCTACAGTCTCTCTCAATAAGCAACATTTCTCTTATTATCTTCGCCGCTGAAGTCGCTGAGTTCCCATTTGACTCTTTTACCTTGCTCATCTTCATTGCTTTCCATTTTCCTCCTGGTGTTTGATCAGGTGTCTACCAAAACCCGCTTTCACAGCCACATTTCCTTCCTCAACAACTGTCTCCAGCTCTGATTTATTCCATGTGGATACCACTGAATTTCCATCAGGAATCCACCCAGGCAGCTCCAAGACATACAATATTCCTTGGATGTTCTTGCCACATCCTGAGACCCACACTCAGTGCCATGCACTGCCACGGGTACTCAAACTGCCACTCGACCTCTCTTTCCAGCAGCACTGACTCACCCTTTCTCAAAGCTGTCCTGGTCCACAGTTTCTTTTCATCATCAGTCACATCCAACATTTTTACAAAAAAACTTTTTTTCTTCCTTTCAGGTGTTAAGGAACACAAGCTCCAACAACTCATAGGTATCAATGCATCTCCAGACCTTTCTTCCCCTTCACTTCCCTCTGACCCCATCCCTTCTTCTTCTAATCCTACTCATTGCTTTGTATTCACAATACCCTCTGACCTTCCCCTCTCTGATGCTGAACAATCTGTACTTAGCAAAGGACTCAGCTTTACCTCCTACCACCTCACCTCAATGAATTTTGAATTCAGCGCAACATTGAACTCTTCTTCCATTGCCTTTGCCTCCTGTTCACTTCTTTAGCCAGCTTGCTTCTACCTCCTTCCCAAAATCCACAACCAGGACTGCCCTGGTAGACCCATCATTTCAGCGAGTTCCTGTCCTACTGAACTCACTTCTTCCTTTCTCGACTCTATCTTTTCTCCATTTGTTCAGCCTCTTCCCACCTACATCTGTGATTCTTCTGATGCCCTACGTTATTTCAACAATTCCCAGTTTCCTGGCCCTAACTGCCTCTTCTTCACCATGGACATATGCCTCCATATCTCTGTCCTCACCAGGAAGGTCTGGGGGCTCTCTGCTTCTTCCTTGGTCCGAACAATCCCCATCCACCACCACTCTCCTCTGCCTGGCTGAACTTGTTCTCTCGTTGAACAATTTTCCTTCAACTTGTTAGGCTACCTGCTTGGGTCCTAGTTCTGCCTATCTTTTTGTGAGGAATGTGGAACATTCCTTGTTTCAGTCCTACTCAGGCCCCCTCTTTTTCCAGTACACTAATGACTGTATCAGTGTCGTTTCCTGCTCTCGTTCAGAACTGGAAAATTTCATCAGCTTTGCTTCCAATTTCCAGCCTTCTCCCACCTTCACCTGGTCCATCTCCAACCCTTCCCTTCCTTTCCTACATCTCCATTCCGGGGATACGTTGTCTACTGATATCCATTATAAGCCCACCAACTCCCACAGTTATATCCACTTTGTCATACTCTATTCCCCGTAAGGACTGCCTTCCATTCTCCCAGTTTCTCCATCTCCATGGCATCTATTCTGATGATGCTACGTTGAATAGCAGCCCTTATGATATGCCTTCTTTTTTCCTCAACTGAGTACTCCTCCCACACTTTGGTTGACAGGGCCCTCAACCGTGTCTGATGCATTTCCCGTCCTTCTGTTCTCACTTATCCCCCTCCCTCCCAGAATGACAATAGGTTTTCCCTTGTCCTCACTTTCCACCCCACCAGCTTCTACATTCAAAGGATCATCCTCCACCATTTTCACCACCTTCAGCATGATGCCACCACCAAAGACATCTTCCCCTCCCTTGTCAGCATTCCAAAGGGACCGTTCCCTCCATGACACCCTGGTCCATCCCTCTATCCCCAACACCTCATTCCCTTCCCACTTTTCCATGCAATCGCAGGAGATGTAACACCTGCCCTTTTACCTCCTCTCTCCTCACTGTCCAAGGCCCTACACACTCCTTCCAGGTGAAGCAGTGATTTACTTGTACTTCTTTCAATTTAGTCGACTGTATTCGCTGCTTATATTGCGGTTTCCTGACATTGGGGAGACCATACGCAGCTTTATGAAAACACCTTCGCTCAGTCTGCAAGTATGACCCTGAGCTTCCAGTCACTTGCCATTTTAATTCACCATCTTGCTCTCACACTCAGATTTCTGTCCTTGGTCTTTTTTAAAATTCTTTCTCTCTCCACAGATGCTGCCAGACCTGCTGAGTATTTCCAGCACTTTCTGTTTTTATTTCCTAGCAGCTTGTTGGAATGTCGATTGGCCTGAAACCTCCTCAGTGAAATGGAAGCTCTTAACAAAAAGATTTCATTTGTAAGTACGAGAGCATCCACCAGGCACGGAAAAGCTGTGTAATAAAATTGAGTTAACACAATTACTCCTTCCAAAGTGTATCACCTCACACTTTTCAGGGTTAAATTCCATCTGCCACTTATCTGCCCATTTGACCATCCCGTCAATGTACCTGACCTAAAAAGACCATCAGTTCGGGCCCAAAGTTCAAAGAATATCACACATTATTTCTCAGATTCCTCAATCAATTTCTCTGCTAAGTATCTATTACGTTTTTGAATTTTCCAATATTATCTGTCTCCATTGATTTCTCAAACATGCAGGGGCTAAATTGGACTCTGTTGCACCAGTTTTTTATGTGCTGGCAGCCATAAAAGCTAGTAAATGAAGTCCAAGAGGCAAATATACACTTCTGATGGGAGCGTGCAGGGCATCACCTTGTTAAAGGAATTCGGATACTTGCAGCCAACGACCATGGCAGATCATGACGGGAACCAGTATGCAACGCTGATTTGATGCCAGTGCTGCCATTATCCAACTGTACACTCCCAGCCAACCCCTTGTCTTAATCTCACACAACTGAACACAATGTTAAATGGAATTAGTGAAGGACACCACCCACGTCCTCTCCCTCACCATTCCACCCACCAACACTGCTATTTATGGAAATCATGAAAGAATTACAGGTTATTTTTTCTGGCCTTTTGTGTAATTATACATAATTTTGGCGTTTTCCCACAGCTAGCTAAAGTTTGAATACTGTACAGAGTGTGGTTGGGGAGTTGCTGATTTTCTATACAATTAAAAGCTTACACTGAAACACATTGCTTCCAGGTGGCCTGGTAGGGTTTCCTCTGGAAATTGAGCTTGATTGGGAGACGGGAGGGAGACCACAAAAAGCCGGATCTAGAAGAGGAAAGAGGAGGAGGAGGATGGGAAGAGCATTCAGCAAGAAACCACATCTGTGGAGGATCTTTAGGGAACAATCTGTTTACATCAACTTCAGCAAGGACCAATACATGAGACAACATGCTTTCATAACACAGGTTGTGACTGAAATCTGCCAACTCCTTCAAATCAGGGCAAGAACAGTACTGCCTGCGGTTGTCAAGGTGATCATGGCTCCTAGGTTTTATGTATGACCCCTTCCAGGCTGCTGCTGGAGATATATCTCACAGTTTGCAGTTCACTAATGCGTAAGGGACAGCATTGAGGCTCTCTGTACACAGGGAAACAGTTTAATCTACTTCCCTCATGCTGGAGACAAGTAGGTGGAATGAGCACGAGGACTGGCATTGTTTCCGGTTTCAGTAGTGCAGGATGCCATTGACTGCACGCACATTGTCTTGTGTGTATCTCATGAGAACTCAGCTATTTTCATGAACCAAATGGGATTCCAGTCCCTCAGGGTGCAGCTGGTGTGCAACCACAGGCAGCCGAATACTGATTATCCTGACAGCACCCACAATTCCTTCAGTCTGTGCAGTCCTTTGTGCCACCTGTATCTGACCCACCAAAGGCTGGCTACTGGAACATAATGGTTATCTACTCATGAGAAGGCTCATGACTCCAGTCAGGAACTCACATGCGCATGCACAGCAGGCCTACAATAAGAGCCATGTGACCACAGGGAAAGTAATAGAGCACACTATCAGCATCCTCAAATAGCACTTTGACTTCTTGAACTGCTCAGGAGAAGCCCTGCAACACTCAGCTGAGTAGGTTTCAAGTATGCACTGGTATGCTGCATGCTGTTCAACCATGGATATATGAATGAAAACCTTTGCCACCGCCTATCAGGTGAGAAGCAGAGCGAAAGGTAAATAGGGCTTTACATTAATGAAGATGTGGAAGGATTCAGGAAAGGGTAAATTATAGTTTTAGTCAGTCTGCACTGTTCTAATTGGTCAGTGGGTTGATTTGGTGGGTGAAGCCTGGCACACACACAGGCACGTGGGGCATATGAAAGAATGGAGTATGTAACGCATGTGTGGCTAACAGTGATTGGTGACAACAGCAGCGGTGGCAGCAGGATGGGAGTGTCAGGGTCCCTAACCAGAGCACAGAGACGTCATGTTCTTATGCACCTCTGTGAACCAGCTTTTCACCACAATTTTAAAATCATCAATTCACATTTGTGTCAGCTCTGCTCCATGAAAAAGCACATGTGTGTCTGCCAACATACATGGTGAAGAAGAGGCCCTACCTCAGAGCACAGAATCGCAGAATTATTCTAGCACATTTGGCCCATCATGTCTACACCGGTTCACCATAGGAGCAATTCACCTTCTCACTGTAACCCTGCACATTCTCCCTTTTCAAGATAACAATCCAATTCCCTCTTGAATGCCTCAATTGAACCTGCCTCCACCACACTCTCAGGCCGTGTATTACCACTCGCTGCATGAAAAAGTTCCTCCTCATGTCTCCACTGCTTCTCTTACCAATTCCCTTAAATTTGTGCCTTCTCGTTCTCCATCCTTCCACCAATAAGAAGCTTTTCCTTATCTACTCTGTTTAGACCCCTCATGATTTTGAATACCTCTAGCATATCTCCTCTCAACCTTCTCTTCCTCAGGGAAACCAGTCCTAACTTCTTCAGTATATCTTTGTAACCGAAGTTTCTCATCCCTGGGGCCATTCTTGTGAATCTTTTCTGCACCCTCTCTAACGCCTTCATATCTTTCCTTAAGTGTGGTGCCCAGGACGGGACACAATACTCCAGTTGAGGCCTCTCCGCAGATGTTGTCAGACCTGCTGAGTTTTTCCAGGTATTTTTGTTTTTGAGGCCAAACCAGTGTTCTGTACAAGTTTAACATCACTCGTTTTCTTTTGTACTCTATGCCCCTATTAAGAAAGCCTAGAATGCTGTATGCTTTATTAACTGTTCTCTCAACCTATCCTGCCACCTGCATTGATTTATACACTTATATACCCAGCTCTCTCTGCTCCTGCAGTCCCTTAAGAATTGTACCCTTTATTTTATATTGTCTCTCTGAGGTCTTCCGACCAAAATGAATCACTTCACACTTCTTTGCATTAAATTTCATCAGCCACTTGTCCGACTATTCCACCAACTTGTCTATATCCCTTTGTAGTTCTACACTATCCTCCTCACAGTTAACAATGCTTGCAAACTTTGTATCATTCTCAAATTTTGAAGTTGTGCCCTGTACACAAAGGTCTAGGTCATTAATATAGATCAGGAAGAGCGAGGGTCTCAACACTGACCCCTGGGGAACTCCACTACAAACCTCTATTCATCTTTCTGCTTTCTGTCACTCAACCAATTCCATGTCTATATTGCTGCTGTCCCTTTTATTCCATGAGCTATAAGTTTACCCACAAGTCTGTTGTGTGGCACTTTATCAATTATTTTTTAAGTCCATGTACACCAAATCAACAGCATTGCCCTCAACAACTTTTTCTGTTACCTCATCAAAAAACTCAGGCAAGTTAATTAAAAACAATTTGTCTTTAACAAATCTTTGCTGGTTTTCCTTAATTAACCCGCATTTGCCCAAACATTTTTAATAAACCAGCAGAAACATGCAAAACATTTGATTCAAATTAATATACTTAACTAATTACATCATCTTTTCCACTTCTTCCAAGCTACCCCTCCCATGCCATTGTCTCCCTTACATGTCATCCCCATCCTGTTATTCCAACCTTCTCATTTCATTTCGGTCATACCATCACCATCCCATGCATTCTATCCTTCCAATGCCACCACTCACATGTCATCCTTTGCCTTCCATGCCACCCTATCCCATGCCATTCCATCTTTCCCATGTCATCATTTTCATGCCATTCTATCTCTTCTATGCCGTACCCATCCTATGCCAACTCTCTCATGCCATCCCCATCTCACCACATTTCTATGTTGACTCCGACCTTTTTGCATTCAGCTAACCAGTTATTGCCTTCCTTATAGGATTCTTAGATGCATGAGAAAATATGTAAAAAGAAAAGGCCATTAATTTCCTGTAGTTTGCACTGTTGCTGACTCCCACTAAAGACAAAAAAAAATTATATCTATTCAGCACTCTCCCTTATCTTTTGAATGCCCCAAAACATCTCACATAGAATTAATTATTTGGCACAGTTCCGTGAGATAACATTTCAACCATTTTGTGCACAGTAAGGTTCCACAAAAATACTCCATGTATCAGATAGATCAAAAAATTGTTATACTTGGTACACTCAGTGCCAGAATATTACAATGAAGTTTTAAAATACACTAAGTCTTTGCTTAACGTTGCCCCTGTTAATGTTCGCTTTAATATCGGTAAGTCAATGCAGCCTGTAATCTTGTTGAGTGTTTGAATGACACTTCCCATGTGATCTGATAGGGGTCATTTTGAAGCGGCGTCTCCCTGCTCATACGAACATACAAATTAGGAGCAGGAGTAGGCCACTTGGCCCCTCAAGCCTGCTCCGCCATTCAATAATTTCATGACTGATCTGAATGTAACATCAATCCCACATTCCTGCCTACCCCCAATAACCTTTCATCCCCTTGTTAATCAAGAATCTATCTAGTTCTGCCTTAAAAATATTCAAAGACTCTGCTTCCATCACCTCTTGAGGAAGAGAGTTCCAAAGACTCATGACCCTCTGAGAGAAAAAATTTTGCCTCATCTCTGTCTTGAATGAGCGACCCTTTGTTTTTAAACATTGGCCCCTAGCTCTAGATTCTCCCACAAGAGGAAACATCCTCTCCACATCCACCCTGTCAAGACCGCTCAGGATCTTAAAGGTTTCAATCAAGTCACCTCTTACTCTTCTAAACTCCAGTGGATATAAGCCTAACATGTCCAACCTTTCCTCATAAGGCAACCTGTCAATTCCTGGTATTAGTCTAGTAAAAGTTCTCTGAACCACTTATAATGCATTTACATATTTCCTTAACTTAGGAGACCAGCAGTGTACACAATACTCCAAATATGGAGATATGGTCTGACCAAAACCCTACACAACTGAAGCATAACCTCCCTATTTTTGTAATCAATACCCCTCACAACAAATGATATTGTTCTATTAGCTTTCCTAATTACTTGCTGTACCCCCATACAAACTATTTGTGACTCATGATCTAGGACACCCAGATCCCTCTGAAACTCAGAGCTCTGTGATCTCTCACCATTTAGATAATAAGTCTCTTTTTATTCTCCCTGCCAAAATGGACAATTTCACATTTGTCCACATTATACTCCATTTTGCCAGATCTTTATCCACTCATTTAATCTATCTAGCCTCCTTATATCCTCTTCACAATTTACTTTCCTACCTTTGTGTCATCAGCAAATTTAGCAACAATTCCTTCGGTCCCTTCATCCAAGTCATTTATATAAATTGTAAAAAGTTGAGGCCCCAGCACTGAACCCTGTGGCACACCACTCATCATATCCTGCCAACCAGAAAAAGATCTATTTATGCCAACTCTCTGCTTCCTGTTAGTTAGCCAATCTTCTATCCATGCCAATATGTTACCTCCTACATCTTGAGCTTTTATTTTCCACAATAACTTTTGATGTGGCGCCTTATCAAATGCCTTCTGGAAATCTAAGTACAGTACATCCACTGGTTCCCCTTTATACATGTGACTCCTTCAAAGAACTCCAATAAATTGGCTAAACATGATTTCCCTTTCACAAAGCCATGTTGACTCTGCCTAATTGCCTTGAATTTTTCTAAGTGTCCTGTTATAACATCTTTAATAATAGCTTCTATTATTTTCCCTATGACAGATGTCTGGCCTGTAGTTTCCTTTTTTTGTCTTCCTCCCTTTCTGAATAGAGGGGATACATTTGCTATTTTCCAATCTAATAGAACCTTCCCCGAATCTAGGGAATTTTGTAAAGTTAAAACCAATGCATTAACTATCTCACTAGCCACTTCTTTCAAGACCTTAGGATAAAGTCTAACCGAACCTGGGGATTTATCAGCCCGCAGCCCCAACAACTTGTTCAATAACACTTCCCTGGTGATTGTAATTTTTCTGAGTTCCTCTCTCTCTTCCATTTCCTGATTTATAGCTATTTCTGAGATGTTACTTGCATCCTCTATGGTGAAAACTGAAGCAAAATACCTGTATAATTCATCTGCCATCTGTCTATTTTCCATTATCAATTCCCCAGACGCACTTTCTAGAGGACCAACGCTCACCTTGTTAACTCTTTGCTTTTCTTTATATTATGTTCAATCTTCTGACCTGCCACCCATCTTTGCACAAGTTAGTTAACCATGGATGGTGGGCCCTCCCCTTGGAATGTTTCTTTCTCATTGGAGTGTACCTATTCTGTGTATTCTGAAATATCCCTTCATATGTCTGCCACTGAACGTCTATTGACCTATCCCTTTACCTCATTTGCCAGTTCACTTTAGCTAGCTCCACTCTCATGCACTCATAATTGCTTTTATTTAAATTTAAAATACTAGTCTTGGGAAGCACTCACTTCTCCCTCAAAATTAATGTAAAATTCAATCATATTATGATCGCTGCTACCTAGGGGTGCCTTCGCTAGGCAGTTATCAATTAATCCTATCTCGTTCCTCATTACCAGGTCTAGTATAGCCTTCTCTCTGGCTGGCACCAGGATGTGCTGTTCCAGGAGACTATCCCAAAAACATTCTATGAACTCCTCATCTACTCTACCTTTGCCCATCTGATTTTTCCAGTCTATATGTAGATAAACACTCCCATGACTGTTGCCGTACCTTTATGACAAGCTCCCATTATCTCTTCTTTTATACTTCTTTTATACATTATTATATACCAATAATGGTATTGTTGCTGGACTAGAAATCCAGGGTAATGCTCTGGGGACCCGGGTTCGAATCCCACCATAGCTGATGGTTTAACAATGACCATTGCTGATTGCTGTAAAAACCCATCTGGTTCACTAATGCCCTTTAGGGAAGGAAATATGCTCTCCCGACCTGGTCTAGCTACATGTGACTCCAGACCGGCAGCAGCAATGTGGTTGACTCGCCCTCTGAAATGGCCTAGCCACTCAGTTGTATCAAACCGCCAAAAAGTCTCAAAGGAATGAAACCGGGCAGACCACCTGGCATCGACCTAGGCACCAGAAATGGTAATGGTAAACTTAGCTCTGTCGATCCTGCAAGGTCCTCCTTACTAACATCTGGGGGCTTGTGCCAAAATTGGGAGAGTGTCTCACAGACTAGTCAAGCAACAGCCTGACATAGTCATCCTCATGGAATCACACCTTACAGACAACATCCCAGATACCACCATCACCATCCTTGTCCCACTGGCAGAGGTGGTGGCACAGTTGTATACAGTCAGGGGCGAGTTGCACTGGGAATTCTCAACATCGACTCCAGACCCCATGAAATCTCATGGCATCAGGTCAAACATGGGCAAGGAAACTTAATGCTGATTACCACATACCACACCCCCCTCAGCTGATGAATCAGTACTTCTCCATGTTGAACACCGCTTGGAGGAAGCGCTGAGCGTGGCACGGGCGCAAAATATACTCTGACCACTACTGAGCGAGCTTGTCGAGTTCTAGGAGTCCTACAGTCCTAGCTGCTAGACTGGGTCTGGCAAGTGGTGAGGGAAAAACATACTTGACCTCATCCTCACCAACCTGCCTGCCACAGATGCATCTGTCCATGACAGTGTCGGTAGGAGCAACCACCGCACGGTACTTGTAGAGACGAAGTCCCATCTTCACATTGAGGATACCCTCCATCGTGTTGTGTGGCACTACCACTATGCTAAATGGGACAGATTCTGAACAGATCTTGCAATTCAACACTGGACAACACTCAAGCAGAATCTGTAACCTCATGGCCTGGCATATCCCCCACTTTACCATTACCACCAAACACTTTACCATTACCACCAAACCAGGGGATCAACCCTGGTTCAATGAAGAGTTCAGGAGGTCATGCCCAAAGCAGCACCAGGCATACCTAAAAATTAGGTGTTAACCTGGTGAAGCTACAACATAGGACTACTTGTGTGCCAAACAGCATAAGCTGCAAGTGACAGACCAAGCTACGCTATTTCATAATCAATGGATCAGATCTAAGTTCTGCAGTCCTGCCACATCCAGTCATGTGGACTGTTAAACAACCCACTGGAGGAGGAGGCTCAATAAATATCCCCATCCTCGGTGATGGGGGAGCCCAACCCAGTGATGAGGGAGCCCAGTGCAAAAGATAAGCCAAAAATACCAAGTGGATGATCCATCTTGGCCTCCTCTGGAGGTGCCCAGCATCACAGATGCCAGTCTTTAGCCAATTCGATTCACTCCACGTGATATCAAGAAACAGCTGAAGGCACTGGATACTGCAAAGGCTATGGGCCCTGACAATATTCCGGCAATAGTACTGAATGCTTGTGCTCCTGAACTTGCCGCACCCCTAGCCAAGCTGTTTCAGTACAGCTACAACACTGACATCTACCCGGCTATGTGAAAAATTGCCCAGGTTTGTCCTGTGCACAAAAAGCAGGACAAATTCAACCCAACCAATTACCACCCCATCAGTCTACTCTCCATCATCAGTAAAGTAATGGAAGGGGTCATCAACAATGCTAACAAGCGGCGCTTTCTTAGCAATAACCTGCTCACTGACACCCAGTTTGGGTTCCGCCAGCTACTGACCTCATTACAGCCTTGGTTCAAACATGGACAAAAGAGGTGAACTCCAGAGCTGAGGTGAGAGTGACTGCCCTTGACATCATGGCCACATTTGACCGAGTGTGGTATCAGGGAGTCCTAGCCAAACTGGAGTCAATGGGAATCAGGGAAAAACTCTCCACTGATTCGAGTTAAACCATGCACAAAGGAAGATGGCTGTGGTTGTTGGAGATCAATCATCTCAGCTTCAGGACATCGCTGCAGGAGTTCCTCAGGATAGTGTCCTAGGCCCAACCATCTTCAGCTGCTTCATCAATGACTTTCCTTCCATCATAAGGTCAGAAGTGGGGATGTTCACTGATGATTGCACAATATCCTGCACCATTCATGACTCCTCAGGTACTGAAGCAGTCCATGTCCAAATGCAGCAAGACCTGGACAATATCCAGGCTTGGGCTGACAAGTGGCAAGTAACATTCACACCATACAAATGCCAGGCAATGACCATATTCAACAAGAGAGAATCCAACCATTGCCCCTTGACATTCAATGGCATTACCATCTAAGAATCTTCCACTATCAACATCCTGGGGGTTACCATTGACCAGGAACTGAACTGGACTAGCCATATAAATACTCTGGCTACAAAAGCAGGTCAGAGACTAGGAATCGTGAGACGAGTAACTCACCTCCTAACTCCCCAAAGCCTGTCCACTGTCTACAAGGCACAAGTCAGGAGTGTGATGGAATAGTCTTCACTTTCCTGGATGAGTGCAGCTCCAACAACACTGAAGAAGCTCAACAACATCCAGGACAAAGCAGCCCGCTTGATTGGAACCCCATCTACAAACATTCACTCCCTTCGCCACTGGCGCACAGTAGCAGCAGTGGGTACCATCTACAAAATGAACTGTAGGAACTCACCAAGGCTCCTTAAACAGCACCTTCTAAACCCACGGCCACTACCATCTAGAAGGACAAGGGCAGCAGATACATGGGAACACCACCACCTGAAAGTTCCCCTCCAAGCCACCCACCACCCTGACTTGGAGATATATCACCGTTCTTTCACTGTTGCTGAGTCAAAATCCAGGAACTCCCTTTCTAACAGCACTGTGGGTGTACCTACACCACAGGGAATGCAGCAGTGGTTCAAGAAGGCAGCTCACCACCACCTTCTCAAGGGTGATTAGCAATGAACAAAAATGTTGGCTTAGCCAGCGAAGCCCACATCCCTTGAATGGATAAAAAAAAATGTACTTACAATTCGGGGGCCGATACACCAATCCCACAAGTGACTCAACCCAACTGCTTCTTCATCCTGGTTTCCTGAACTTAGGTCATCCCTCTGTAATGTGTTAATAGCATCATTAATTAACAGAGCCACCCCTCCACCTTTTCCTGACTTCCTGTCCTTCCTAAATGTCATGTACTCTTCAATATACAGGTCCTAATCTATGTCATTCTGTAGCCATGTCTGTGTAATGGCTATTAGATTGTACTAATTTATTTCTATTTGTGCTATCAGTTCATCTGTTTTGTTTTGAATGCTATGTGCATTTAGATACAGAACCTTTAGTTTTGTCCTTTTATTATTTGTGTAGTGTCTAGCCTTATCTGCTGATTTACTCTTAGATTTATACTCTCTGTCATGGTCTGTTTATCATTTCCTATATTAGTAGTTTTCTCTCTTGCCTTGTCTTTGATTTACCACATCTTCCCAAATTTGATCCCTTGCTCCCACTATTCAGTTTAAAACCCTCTCTACTTCCCTAGTTATGTGGCTCGCAAGGACACCAGCCCCAGCTTGGTTCAGGTGTAGACCATCCCAATGGCACAGATCCCACTTTCCCCACGATTGATGCCAGTGCCCCACGAAGTGGAACGCACTTCTCTCATACCAGTCTTTGAGCCACGCCTTCTTTAATCTTATTTCTCCTATGCCAGTTTGCTCGTGGCTCAGGTAATAATCCAGAAATTATTATCTTTGAGGTTCTGTTTCTTAATTTGGTACCTAGTTCCTCACACTGACTATGCAGAACCTCATTTTCATCCTGCCTATGTTAATGGTACCTACATGGACCACGGCCACTGAATCCTCCCCCTCCTATTGCAAGTCGCTCTCCAGCTCTGAGCAAACGTCCCAAACCCTGGCACCGGGCAGGCAACATAGCCATCTGGACTCTCGCTCCTTGCTACAGAGAACAGTGTCAATCCCCCTTACTATACTGTTCCCTACTACCACTACATTCCTTTGTGCTCCCACCACTTGAATGGCTTCCTGTATCACAATGCCATGGTCAGTCAGCTCATCCACCCAGCAGCCACCACTCAAATCCAAACAAGCTGAAAGAACCTCAAACTTGGACAATTGCGGAGGCTGACACTCCTGCCCTCTGGGCCCCCTTATCTGCCTCAGATATAGTCACAGCCTCCTGTCCCTGACTACCTTCCAAATCAGAAGATCCTATCCTAACAGGTGTGACTGCCTCCCGGTACAAAGTATCCAGGTAACTTTTCCCTCCCTGATATGTTGCAGCGTCTGCAGCTCAGCGTCCAGTTCAATGACTCTGAGCCGATGCTCCTCAAGCCACACTTGCTGCAGACATGCCTGCCCTGGATAACACTGGTATCCAAGAATTCCCACATGCTGCAGCCACGATGCATCACCTGTCCAGCCATCCTTTTGTGCTTTAGTTAATTACTTAATTATTTTATTCAATTATTTATTTGATATATTTATTAATCTTATCACAAATTCCTGTCCTATTTTAAAACTTAGGAGTAGAATAAGCCTTGACCACTTACCTGATACTCACCAAACAGCTAGCTTCTTCCTCTGTAGTAGAGCCAGAACCAGTTCCTACAGGGTGAAAAAGTTAGAAAAAGCAAAGGAGCACCTCTGTTCTCTCCTTACTGAACTCCCTCAGCTCACCAAACTCTCACACCCCATTGAGCTCGCACACCCAGTGCTGGTCACACTGAGAACGTCTGAATTTATATGTTCTAAGCAAAGGGACCAGCTTTTCCCAGGTACAGCAAGACCAGGCCAGACTAGTTTCCATAATTAACTATTTTAGCTGCTGCCAGTGGATACCTTCTATCTTCCTGCTTAGACCCCTGGATGAGACTTAGAATTTAAAAAGTACATGCAGTTAAATGTTTTCTTCATGCAATTTTAGATTTTCAGAAAGATATTTAAGTTTCCCTGAGCTCACCAAACTCTCACACTCCCTTGAGGTCACTCCCTGATCTTCAAGTTGCACTCTCTCCCCGCTCCCTGCCTTGCAGCCTAGTCCCCTCTTCAACATCCAAGTTGTGGCCCCTCCCTCTCCCCAACCTCTGAGCTGCAGCTTTTCCCCTCACCGACCTCAGAATTGTGGCCTCTCCCTCGTCATGACCTTCAAGTTGCGGCCTCTCCCCTCCCTGATCCACCATCTTACCAAACCTCCCACACCTTGATTCACCCTCTTTGGCTTCCCTTTCCTGGGCCTGCGTTCCCATTGCAGATCCAGGTCCAATCTGAATCCAGAGCTCCAATGTTGTGGAAGCGCGAGTCGCGATGGTGCAGAAGTGTCGAGCTGGGGCTGCTAATACCCATGTTTTGCTCCTGCCTCGCTGCAAACAGTGAGAGGGAGCGTTTTAAAAGAAAACATGGATTGTCGCAGACCAACTAGGCACTTCTACACCATTGGGACTCACACTTCCACAACATCGAAGCTCTGGCTTCGGATTGGATCTGGATCTTCAATGGGAATGCATGTCCAGGTGAGGGAAGTGGTGAGACAGTGAGCCAGGGAGTGGGAGGTTTGGCGAGATGGTGGGTCGGGGAGCAGGGTAGGCCACAATTCTGATGTCAGGGGAGAGGCCATAGCTCAGAGGGTTGTGGAGGGGGAAAGGCCACAACTCGGAGGGTTGGGGTTGGGGTTGGGGAGGATTTGCTGCGATCAAGAGGATCAGGGAGTGGGATGTTCAGGAATCACAGAGCCACAGAATTTTAATGGCACATAAGGAGGCCATTCGGCCCATGGCAGAAGCAGGATCTGCGGAGAGCAGGAGATACTGTAAGCAGAAAGTTATGTTGTTTTATATTTTTAAACTTATTTTATCTTAATAGTTATTTCATTTGCCAATGTAGGAATTTAGCAATATAAAATATTTCAACTTAGAGGGTATAATGTTTTAATATTTTTTTCTGATAAAGTAGATCATACTGAACCTAACTACAGTTTTAACATTGATTACTATGTTTTACTTCAAGTCGTTTCAGTTGCAGTAGTGATTTTCAGGAACGCAACCACAACTTTATGCGAGGACTGAGTGTATCTAATTAACTGACTGTTGTCCCAGAGGCGCAGGCAGGCACTACCTACCAAATCATCCCACCGACCAACTAAAACAGTGCTGACAAAACTGCCTATTATTAAAGGTTATCTACTCTCAGAGGCTGATTTGCCTGCTGTGCGGTTCCAGCATTTTTTAAATTTTTCATCTTGAGTTTTCATTCATGAAAGGCCACACACTTGTCCCACTTGAGGCCAAATCGCAGCTCATCAATACAATGCAGCTCTTTCCTGCCCCCTGTTGCATCATATGCTGTACTGGTGCCACCGCTCATCGTCCACGTCATGACGGCTGCACGCTAACGTCGGACCGAAACTGGTCTTCTGTGCGTTTTACGTTATTAACACGTGTTTCTGAGGCCCACCCACTCGCTGTGACGTTGGTGCCGCTGGGTCGGGCGGATATTTTTTGTTTTTTTTTGTCGCCGTCGCCATGAACCGGCTATTCGGACGGTCCAAACCCAAGGCCCCGCCGCCCAACCTGACAGACTGTATTGGGAATGTGAGTGCTGGGAGCCCCGGGGAGAGGGAGGGAGAGCGGTCCGGGCAGAGGAGGACCAGGACCAGGACCAGGACCAGGATCAGGATCAGGATCAGGGCCTTGGGAAGTGGAGCGGCCGGAATCCGGAACAAGCGGACTCGGTTTCCATTGGGAGCCGGGTTGGGCTGGGCTCTGGGGACAGACCCTCTGTGAGGTCTGTGGCCCCGGCTTGGTGAGGACAGTCAGTTTTCAATATAGCTGCTTGTATTTACATAAAGAGACAACGATTTGCATTTATGGAACACCTTTTGAAGAAGATTCATTTATAGGAATCCCAGCACCCAGTTTACCCACAGCAATATCCTACCAATAACAGCAATAAATAACTAGCTCATCTGTGTGTAGGTGTTGGCCAGGACACTGGGGATAACTCCCCTGTTCTTCTGTCAAATATTGCCATGGGATCTTTCACATCCACCTGAGAGAGCAGAAGCTGCCTCGGATAATGTCACCACCAAAAGCCAGCATCTCCAACACTGCAACATTCCCTCAGTACTGCACTGGAGTGTTAGGTTAGATTAATAGAGGTTATGCAGGGAGGGAGAGAGAGAAGTGGGTACAATTGTAAGGAATTCGAGACATGGGTGTAGGCAGGGAAAGGTATGTCTGGAAATTATGATGCAAAGGAATTGCAGGTTGCACGAGAGGCTAATGTCAGACGGATGCAGAATTCCAGGAGTGTTGTATGACTGGAAGAGGTTTCAAAGCTGAGAAGTGGTGAGACCATGAAGGGATTTAATCGTGAGGATGAGAATTTTAATTACAAAAGATATACAGTACAGAAATGGCACAATCACTCCGAGCTCTTGTTTCTATTCCACTTGAACCTCCACCCAACCATCCTCTCTGTTATCAGCACAACCCTTTCTTTCCTCCTGCCTCGTGCTTTTCTAATGCTCCCATTAAATGCATCTCTACTAATCATCTCGTACTCACTGTGGTAGAGTTCTATGTTCTCACCACTCTTTGGGTAAAGACTTCTGAGTTCCCCATTTGATTTCTTGGTGACTACTTTATATTGATGGCCTCTAGTTTTGCTCTTCCCCACAAGTGGAACTTTTCACTTTGTGTCTACTCGATCTAAACTTTTCATAATTTTAAAGAACCTCTCTTCATTATCCCTCAGCACCTTGCTTCAAGAGAAAAGAGACCCAGTCTTTTCACTTTTTTCTTGATGGGTATAACCTTGCATTTCTGATATCATCCTTGTTAATCCTCTGCAGTACCTCTATATCCTTTATATAATATGACGACTAGAACTGTACACAGTACAGTACTTCGTGTGGTACAGTCAGAGTTCAGTAAAAGTTTAGCTTAATTTCTCTACTTTTTAGTTCTATCGCTCTCTAGGATTAAGCTTGATCTTGCTTTTTTATGATCTTATTGACTTGAGTCACAACTTGTTGTAATTTGTGTTTGTACTCCCAGATCACTTTGCTCCTCTACCCCATTTAGATTCTTTCTTTCCTAGTAATATGTGATCTCCTTATGTCTCTAGTAACTCACACTGAACTGTAATGAAATTCATTTGTCAATTAAATGCCCCTTCTGCAATTTTATTGAAGCTTTGGGGGACCAGCAGTAACACAGGTCAGCCAGGACAGGGGTGTTAAATGAGCTGAACTTGGTGTAAGTTAGGATACAGGCAGCAGAGTTTTGAATGTGCTATAGTTTATGGAAAGTACAGAATGGATACCCAGCTGGGTGATCCTCTGGTTAGGTGTTCTTGAACATTGGGCTGTCTTGCTAGTGTTTCTAATGTCCTACCAGCATTCTCCATGTAATAGAAGTGATTTTGAACAACTTCATACTTATGGCATGTACATGAATAGAGAAGGAAAATCAAGAATACTTGCTCATTCACGTGTGTTTAAGCAACCTCGATGTTTTCTATGCATGAGGAAAATCTCAAATGGATTAAATGTATTTTGTTGTTTAGAAAAGTTTAGGTGCAAATTCACTTAAATGCTTTGAGGTTGAAGGGAATCGGAAAGCAAAAAAGAACTTTTTGATTTACAACGAAAAGGTTAAGATCTCCCTTATTGACTAAGATGTGATAAAGCTCAATGGAAACTTTTGTATATGTAGAATACAGTGAAGGATAAAGAATAGCTAAGTACTAATACTGGAATTCTAACTCTTCGCCCACCCCGGGCCCAGTCTGAGATCAGAGCTGATGAAATAATACACAAGCATGTATGTTTGAGTTTTGAAGAAACTGGAAGAACTGGTTCTGTTTATTGGATCTGCATATTTCCTGTTCCTTTCCAAAAGGCAATGACAATTGTTAACACTTGGCATTTTCCAGCCTCTTGTTTATCCAGTCGTTTCTGCTCCTAATTATGTTGCATTTGTTTTTGATGTTTGGTTGCCTCAGACTAGAAACAAAAACTGAAAATGCTGCAAACACTCAGCAGCTCAGAGTACCTATGGATGAAACAGACAAATTAACTTGTCAGGCATGGACCCTATGTCAGAATATTGCAGATGAGCAGCATTTAACAAAAGGAACACAACAAAAGGAATGTGGAAGGGAAAATTCACATGAAAAAAGATCCAGAATGATCAATAAAGTACTTGAGTGGGATACAAGAGATAAGACAAGTGATATTAGGATGAGCCTGTAGGAGACATTGTGAGAATTAATGAAGACATTTACAAGGCACCGAACATGTGAATAGCTGAGGAGGTGGTGGATGATGCAGATAAAAATAGCACAAGAAATGGAGTAGGTGCAGAATGTGGAAGAAGTGTAGGTCGACACTCTCGGTGGTGGCATAGTGGTATTGTCACTGGACTGGTAATCCAGAAATCCAGGGGTGATGCTGTGGGGATCTGGGTTCAAATCCCACTACGGCAGATGGTGGAATTTTAATCCAATAAAAACCTGGAATTAAAAGTCTAATGATGACCGTGAAACCATTGCTGATGGTCATAAAAACCCATCTGGTTCACTAATGTCCATTTCCTTCCATTAGGGAAGGAAATCTGCTGTCCTTACCTTGTCTGGCCTACATGTGACATCAGGCCCACAGCATTGCAGTTTACTCTTAAATGCCCTCTGAACAAGGGCAATTGGGGATGGGCAATAAATGCTGGTTGAGCCAGCGACACCCACGTCCCATGAACATTTTTAAAAAGGTACAGTTTGCCCTTCCAACAAAGGACCCCAACCCAAGCACCAGCCCAACGCAATGCCCATCCCTGGAAAGACCAGCACACCATTTCAGATTGTCATCGCTTCCTGTTCAAGAGAAATTGGGAATGTAGTTAAGACCTGAAGTTATGAAAGCTACAAAGTACCAAATAGAAAGCTGTAGTGGTGTTTCTTCATTAGAACAATGTAGAAGGTCAAAACAAATGAGTCAGAATTGAAGTGGCAAGTGACTACTTGTGGGCAGAATAGAAATGTTTGGCAAAGTGGTCACTTAATCTGTTTTGGTCTTGGTGATATAGAGAAGACCATATTGAGAACAGCAACCACAGTCTACTAGGTTCAAGGTAGTGCAAATAAATTGCTGTTTTTTTCAGAAGGAGTCTTTAGGACCTTTTGTTTGGAGGTGAATGTACAGGTGTACATTCCCACTTGTATGGGAAGATGGTAAGGATGATGCTTAAAGTTTAACTGGATGTAACAGAGGGCACAGTCCATTTACAAAGTGGTCAGGGAAGAGAAAGCAGGAGATACATTTGGTAGTGGAATTATGTTGAAAATGGTTGCAATGACAGAAGATCTGACGGATGTAAGGCGAACATAAGGACACAGGCCATCGTGGTGAGCGATGAAAGTGTGGAGGGACTGTACATTTATAACAGAGAGCCAGAAAAGCAGGATTCTTTGGCTGAAATGACTGTTCTACTGAGACAGTTCTGATTGTATTTTGGGGAGGAAGTAGAAGCAGGCTGCATGGGGGTTGGAACACTTAGATTGGAGAGTGTATGGAAGAAACTGTCCAGAAGGAATGCATGCTGTCACTTATGTTCTGGGGCATAATAACTCAGTGTTTAGTAGTGGGCCATAATCTGGGAGAAGTAGGTTTTAATGTCAAGGGGATTGGTCTTCAGGCTTTGGTAATTTGATGTCCTTTTGCCATATAACAAAAACCCCCTTTGTCAATGGGTTTGATGATGTCAGGGTTATACTTCAGAATATAGTGGGTTGCAAATTCAGAGGGAGAGATTAAAGTAGGTTAGGATAGTGGTGAAACTGTATGATATCATGGCCTGGATTTTGCAGTCTTATTAAGGAGTAAATTGGACAGCAACTTGTGGGACACACACATGGACAGTTAAACATGGAAAGCAGGAAGTTGCTTTCCAAGGTGACCTACTGCTCTAGGAGCTACACTCCACCAGTACCTTATCAAAAGATTCAGCATTAAAACAGATGGAGGACATGAAATTACAGCATTTGCCCACTAAATACCACTAGACACGCCAGAAAAATTTAGGGCTTGTCCATTCAAGTGTATGTGAGCTTTTAATGGCGAGATAAGTTTTGCATTACCAAACAATCTCTGGCACTGAAAATTTACTCTTACTAGAAAGAAGCCTCACTCCTTCAGATTTTTTTTGGAGGTTTTATATTTTCTTTTACATTTTCTTTGACTCTTTAAATCCCATCTTTCCTGCTTTATTTGATTTCTGTGCATGATTTTAAGTTGAAATAAACAGATTAACTGCACTTCCTAAGTTAAACTCTCCATGGCTCAATAAGGATTCTTCAGTCTGATTGGTTGAATAAATATGTGATACTTACACTCACTACACTGATTCTGGAACCCCTGTAGAAAGCACCGTGCTGAAAGTCACAGAATCACAGTAGCCACAGCACAGAAGGAGGCCATTTGGCCTTTCGAGTCCATGCTAGCTCTCTGCAAGAGCACTTTAGACAGTGCCACTTCACTGCCCTTTCCCTGTAACCCTGAGCTTGTTTTCTCTTCAGGTGTTTATACATTTCCCTTTTGAAAGCCACATATGAATATTTCTCTACCACACTCTCAGGCAGTGCATTCCACACCTTAACCGCTCACTGTGCAAATAAATGTTTCTCATGTTGCCTTTGATACTTTTGTCAATCACCTTATATCAGTGTCCTCCGGTTCTTGACCCCTTTTCCAAAGTGAACAGTTTCTCTCTATCTACTCTGTGCAGACCCCTCCTGATTTTGGACAGCTTGATCAAATTTCCTCTCCGCTTTCTTTAAGGAGAAACTTAGAGAAGGGTTTCTAATTACCACATGAAAGCCCACAAAGTCTGTGAACAATTGTAAGCATCAGGAACAAAAAGCATCATTAATTTGCTGCTGACTGCAGAATCCAGGTTCATGTTAGCATTTAATTTAAAAAATGAAGGGGATAAAAGATCGGAGGATCAGGACGGCTGAAGACAGGGCAAAGAGACAATTCTGCAGGGGAACCCTGGCCAAAAATCTGCATGGAGGCAAAAATCATGGAAGGAGAACTCAGTTCAAGTTCAGGATTCATTGAGTTTGAGACAGTTGGAAGGTATGGGCGGTGTGAAGCTAAATCTCTTGCTGCAGATGAATCTTTCAAAGTTAGGGAAGATTGGGGATGATACTGAAATTCAGATGGGGTAAGTTTGGAAGCAAAGATGGGGTTGGAAGAAAGTGAACAAGAAGAGAAATCGTGCAATGAGCTGACATCTGGTAGTTGTTGAATCCTGTGGTTCTTGTTATCTGAAAGGACAAAAATATTTAGGAGTGTCAGAGGAGACAAAGCATGATATAGAACTAAGTGAGTCAGTGCTGCCAATGAGCTGGCAACATATAGCAGCAAATCAGTTATTAGTGATCGTGGGTGAAATTTGAGGTGGAGCTAGTGGAATGACTTGGACTGGCTGTAAAAGTAGGTGTTCGTAAACTAGATAAAAATGGTGAAGCATAGCAGTGAAGGTAAACAGTGGAAAATGCATCAAAGAAAGGCACTGAACTTCTTCAAGTTAAATGTTCATGGAATAGAAGTGGCTGTGAATTAAACAGTATAAACAAAGCAAAAAAAACTGCAAATGCAGAAAATGTACAAAAGAAAATGCTGGAAACAGCAGGTTAGCAACATATGTGGAGTGGACATTTCGAGTGTAGAAGCTTTGTCAGGATGATCCATGCCTAATTCTATGACTAGAAGGCTTTAGACCCTTCTGCCTTCAGCCTCCCCTATTCCCACCTCCAGCTCCCTGTGCTCTTGTCATTTAAATGAGAACTGTTTCTCTAGTGTAATTTATTTCCCCATGAATCTTCAGTGCTCTGTACTCTCATGTCCAACCCCACATTGTTATTAAACTTGCTGACGAAGGCATTAGGACTCCTATTTAACCAAGACTAAGGCAAATGCTGAAACGCTTGCTATATCCCTCGAACCATAACTTCACTTCTGAATATCAAACCATAATTTTCCAGATTGTTATGGACATTTAATTTAGATTAAATTTATCTGCTTTGTCTTTATATTGTCTCATTTTAATAGCATTGCTGCTATTTATTATCTCTCTTTCATGTAAGTGTTGCAAGTCTTTCTATTTCTGTTTTCTCATGTGTCGCTGTTTCTTCTCCCTTTTGTTTATCCTGTTTCTTTTTAAATATCCTTCAGCTGTAAAAATTCACATATTCTAATGAGGGGTCCATGCTTTAGCGCTAACTTGTCTGAGCTCTGCGGATACGACCTAATCTAAAAGTTTAAGTATTTTCTGTTTTGGTTTTGGATTTTCAGCATCTGGTGTGTTTTGAGTTTTGTTTACCCCAGATTTGAGTTTTTGAGCCATTTTAAGCTTGGTACGTGGAGGCCGATAGATATCATTGCCCTTGAGAGCAAACAGAGGCACCCAGTAAAAATGATTCCTAATATTGTATCAGGAATTTAAAATAATATAGGGAAGGTGAGCTTAGTATTTTCCTGAAGAATAAAAGATTTTGAGGAAACCTAATTGAAGCTCAGGGTAATGAAGACAACTAACAAAATTGATTCAGGCAAAATACTCACTTGCGAAAGATTCATATGCAAAAGAAATTAAAAATTAGCATTAAGAAGGGAAATTAGTTGGATTTTCTTAATACAGTAGAAGGTTATAGAATGTTAATGAAGGCCATTGAAGCAGGTGGTAATTTTTTTTTGAAAGGGAAGGTATCAAGGGATAGAGAAAAGCAAGTAGCTGAGGCTGAAACATTATGGGCCTGTTCATCGCTTAATGGCTGTTGTTGTTTTCTTTAAAAATGCCTTGTATATAGTATGCAGCACATTTAAATATGACTGTAGCACGAAGAAACTGTTTCTGATTGACCCTGAGAAATCTGGCAATTTCAAAAAAAATTCATAAGAATGAAGCATCTCTAATAAGTTACAGTCTGAAGTGTTTTCATATCTGTTCAGTTATTAGCATGGATATGTGTACTTGTATAACTGGGAGTGCAGAAGAAGTCAGGATAGTATCAAGATAGGTTTAAAACTAGTTTACCTTGTGCCTAATAAGGAAATATCTGAAGTTAATGCTGCCCACTTTGAAATGTGATATTCTTGCATCTGTCCTGACGAGTGAAAGCTGAAAAACTTTTGACAGCTTGTCTATTTTTCAACATAAATTGTCCCAGTTGGAGGTCTATGTTCTGCAATTTCTGTGATTAAGCTCTGTGTTGCTAAATGTTAACTAATTTTGAGAGTTAGGTTTTTGAAGAGAAGTGGGCAGTTCTGGGCTGTGCTTTGTTCAAATTCAAATTGCTTGAGGGTGCGGTTGGGGGGGTGGGAATGATGCCGCAAAGAGAGACAGAAGAAAGAAAGTAACTATTATAAGAGCAGGGAGTTAGGGTGGTTCCTGCAATGGCGAGAGTATAAAAATCTTATGGATATTTGAAAATGTATTGTTGAACATATTTCCTAAGGTTGTTTGAGTGTTTTAAATGAGTCTCACTTGATTGTGGGTGGTCCAGACCAGGCACTTTTCCAGTTAACGTAAGCGCTAAAAAGAAAAGGACCTGTAGTTAGTAATTCATTGCTCTCAACAGAATTGTTATCAATACATTATAGGTAAAGTAGTGCATAAACCAATTAGCCCCTCCTAATTAATCACCTCAATTAGCACTTAACAATGGCCTGCAATCATCAGTACTTGACTCTGGTTTACAATGTGCCATTTCCAAGTTTGAAAGGGCAAAATCTATCATTGTATTGTTGGGTATTTTTCAAACAACATGAAAATTTCTCTCAGTCCACTCATTGTTATAATTTATTGAAACCCTAGTGACCACACTGTGGTACAGTTCTCTGGATCCTGGAATAATATAGTACACTGTTTGAGCACAGAGTTTTATTGTTTATTTTCCTTGTATGACTGTTGGTAACTTAGTTCGTAAAGTACCAAACTACATTCAGCAGGCACACTAAATGATGTAACTGGTTTCTGAAGCTTAGTTTCTGTTAGAATTCTATCCAGTCTTGAGGCTCTGACAGCATCCTTTTGGGAGCATGATCAGAGATACATATTCAAAATGTTCCTCCCCTAGTTACCACCACTTCAAACAAAGCCAGGAACAAAGTTATTCTGTGAAGTTTTTCACTTGCATATGAACACACAGACTGGTGTTTCAAGTATGTCAAATACCAGGAAAATCACCCAATAAAGAAATATAAACAGAAAATGCATGAATTACTCTGCAGATCAGGTGGCACATCTGTTGAGAGAGAAACCAGAAACTTTTCAAGTCAGTGACCTTTGGTTAGAACTGGAAAGGATGAAAGAATTGCCATTTTATGGTGTCTTCCAGAATCTCAGGACATCCCAAAGCGCTTTACAGTCATTTAGGCACAGGAGGTATTGAGTGCAGCAAAAGCTATGGGATCTAACAACATTCTAGCTGTAATGCTGAAGACTTGTGCCCCAGAACTAGTCATGTCCTCAGCCAAACTGTTCCAGTACGACTACAGTATTGGCTTTGACCTGCAATGTGGAAAATTGCTCCGGTATGTCCTGTCCACAAAAAGTAGAACAAATCCAATTCAGCCAATTACCACCCCATAGGTCTACTCCCTATCACCAGCAAAGTGATGGAACCTGTCATTGACACTGCTATCAAGTGGCACTTACTCAGCAATAATCTGCTCATTAGCACTCAGTGGGTTCCGCCACATCAACAAGGCTCTAGACCTCGCTCTAGCCTTGATCCAAACATGAACAAAAGAGCTGAATTCTAGAGGTGAGATGAGAGTGACTGTCCTTGACATCAAAACAGTGTTTGACAGAGTGTGGCATCAAGGAGCCCCAGCAAAATTGAAGTAAATGGGAACCAGGGAAAACTCTCTGCTGGATGGAGTCATGCCTAGTATAAAGGATGCCAGTGATTGTTGAAAGTCAATCATCTCAGCCCCAGGACATTGCTGCGCGAGTTTCTCAGGGTAATGTCCTAGGCCCAACCATCTTCAGCTGCTTCACCAACAACCATCCCCTCAACATAAAGTCAGAAGTGGGGATGTTATCTGATGATTGTAGAGTGTTCAGTAGTATTCACAACTCCTCAGGTACTGAAATAAATGGATGCTAGAGATCTGAAATAAAAACATAGCGTTGGAAAAACTCAGCAAATCAGGCAGCTTCTGTTCCAAAGAAGAATTATTTTGACCTTGAAATGTTAACTCTTTCTCACGCCACAGATGCTGCCAGACCTGCTGAGTTTTTTCTAGAACTTCATTTTCTTCAGATACTGAAGTAGTCCATGCCTGCATGCAGCAAGACTTGGACAACATTCATGCTTGGGCTGATAAGCGGGAAGTAACATTCTACACAACGTGTGGGCAATGACCATCTCCAACAAGAGAGAATCTAATCAGCTCCCTGTAACATTCAATGACATTACCATTGCTGAATCCCCCACTATCAACATCCTGGGGATGGTGGGGGTATTACCAATAATCAGAAACTTAACTGGGCCAGCCATATGAATGCTGTGGCGACAAGAACAGGTCAGAGACTGGGAATTCAGAGGCAAGTAACTCACCACCTGAATCCCCAAAACCTGTCTGCAATCTACAAGGCACAAGTCAGAAGTGTGATGGAATACTCTGCACTTGCTTGGATGAGTGCAGATCCAACAACACTCCAGAAGCTTGACACCATTCAAGACAAAGCAGCCCGCTTGCTTGGCACCTGATCCATATCTTCAACATTCATTCCTTCCACCACTGGCACACAGTGGCAGCAGTGTGTACTATCTATAAGATGCATTATAGCAACTCGCCAAAGCACCTTCCAAACGTGCGACCTCTACCACATAAAAGAACAACAGCAGCAGATGCATGGGAACACCATCACGTGCAAGTCCCCCTCCAAGTCGCGCACTATCCTGACTTGAAACTATATCACCATTACTTTGCTGCTACTGGGTAAAAATACTGGAACTCCCTTAAAGCACTGCGGGTGTACCTACACCACACGAACTGCAGTGGTTCAGGAAGGGGACTCGCCATCATCTTCTCAAGGACAGTTAGGGATGGGCAATAATCGCTGGCGTTGCCAGCATTGCTCACATCCTAAGAACAAATAAAAAGTACTTTTGTTGTTACTGTTCTAATGTAAGGAAATGTGACAGCCAGTTTATGCATAGCAAGCTTCCACAAACCACGATGTGATTAATGACCAGATAGATTTTTATTAATGATGTTCATTGAGCTATAGTTATTGGCCAGGCCATGGGATAGCTCACTGTTTTTCAAAATGGTGCCCTGGGGTCTTTTACATCCACCTGAGAGGGCAGATGGGTTTAACATCTCACGCAGAAGACTGCACCCCCAACAGTGCAGCACTCCCATGTAGAAGTTTTCTGTTTATTTGAGGCAATGTAACACCATTTACATTTACGGACTACACTTTGCCCTCCCTGTACCCCAATGTCTGGTTTACGGTATTACCTTGTACCCTTTACTCACACCAAAGAATGAAAACATTCAGGGGTCACATGAAGCGACACTGAACAAAACTTGCAGTCCTGCCACTTGAGAATTAAACTGTACTTTTGTTCTGTTGCAGTAACTTTTTGGTTCTGTGATTTCCATTCTTTGTTGACTTTGCTACCCACTTGTCTCTCTTCTATTTCTACAGAAGAAGGAAAAACAAATTATAATGTACTTTTTATGGCAAGTAACATCATTGAATGATACAATACAGGCCCATAGTGCCTGTGCTGTAAAAGTGCTATTCAATTTGTCCCATTCCCTTGCTCTTTCCCCATCCTCCTGCAAATGTTTTCCTTTAGGTATTTGTTTAGTTCCATTTTGAAAGTTATTATTGAATCTGCTTCCACCATCCCTTCAGGCAGTACATTTCAGATCATATTTTATTTATTCTGTTAAAATCTTTCATGATTTTGAACACTCCCATCAAATCTCCCCTTAACTTTCTCTGCTCTAAGGAGAACAGCTGTGATTTCTCTAGTCTCCCTGTATAAGTGAAGTTTTTTATCCAGGGTTGTAGCAGTATCTGGCCAAAGGCAGCTCCTCTGCTCATTTTTCCACACCTCTCAGTGTTGCGCTTTCCTTTTCAGTTGCTCATAGAAGCCTCCATTTTCAATTTCAAGTTGTCTAACATCACCATTCTCTTTCTCCACCTTGGTTTAGATCCCATAATCTCCCTTTGTTTTTCTCAAGGTCCATATTTCAGCCCTGTACAACAAGACACTCCAAATCTAGGTTTTGATCGCTCTTTTAAAATCTCTACTCATTCCTTTGCTGAGCAATTTTTATGTTTGGAGAATGCATTTTCTTTGCCATTGTGATTCTAGTTCTGGTTTCTTTATGGCACTAACCACCTTCTGACAAAATGCTGCCCAGGTACTTAAATTGGGATACCTGGTCCAGCTGTTGACTTCTTGACCTCTACTCTTCCAACATTATTTCTTCCAATCTTCATAATTTTTTTTCTTTTCTACATTAATTTTCATTCCCTAAGCTTTCACCACTTCATTCATTCTATCCATTAATATCTAGATTGTCTGCTGTGCTAGCCACTATAGCCTGGTCATCTACAAATCTCACTACCTTCACCAATTGACCTCCTACTTTCTGTACCTCATATAGTGCATCTTTTATCATGGCTTCCACATAGATGCTGAAAAGCAGTAGTGATTGTAGGCAGCCTTGTCTCACCCACTCCCGATTACACCAGGTTCAGTTTCCCCAAATCCTGAACTGATTGGAGCAGTTTGTCCCATATGCAGAGCAACAATCATTCTTTTATCTTTCCAATCAATTCTAATCACCTCCAGCACTTGCAGTAGCTTTTGACAGTTTACCCAAATCGTACGTTTTTTCATAATCCACAAAGCAGGTGTACACCTCCCGATATTCTGTGCTTTCACTTAACACACTCATCTCTGCTACAGCAGACTTCTGCTGCAAAAAAATTTGTTTGAATAGGTGCTTCTGTGATGCAGAGGACAACATTATTTTGGGTTTATTAAAGTTGTTTCTATACAAAGTATGTTTCTTTTTCTCTTTCTCAGCGTTTCTCCCCCCCACCAACCAACCCACCCTTCCCAATTATAAAATTTGGTGGTGGTTGGTTTAAAGATTGCAGCTGTTCTACTTATGTTGTATGTTGTTTAATTGTGTATTCAATCAACTCAACAACAATCTCACTCAGCAAATGGTTTCAGCATGTCTATATTGAAACTGGTCGTGTAAGGGGGTATAGCTCAGTGGTAGAGCATTTGACTGCAGATCAAGAGGTCCCTTGTTCATATCCAGGTGCCCCCTTGTAAAGTTGCCTTTAGTGTTAAGCTGCATGCTTTGTTTTGAGGTGTCAGCTGTGGCTCAGTTCATAGCACCCTCGCCTTTGAATCAGAGGGTTGTGGGTTCATGTCCCACTCCCGGAAAACCAAGAACTGTGATTGTACTCGAAAGAGTTGCAATCTGTGACTGTTGATAACTTGAAAGAGTTTGAAACTGGTCGTGCTGCATCACCTCACCCTGCCCACACATTTCTCTACAGAGTTTCACAGAGGTGACAGCTATGGGCTACCTCCCCAAATCTTTATATGGCACTGATTAATTCACAGGAGTGTGGGGTATTCCAGGTGAGCTTGATTTTGATCCTTGCTGTTACCCCCATGCACTTTTTAGGAAGAGTCATTGACTAGTGATTGGAAGTGTGTTCTTCCCTGCCCCCTTTCCTGGTCCAAGGGCACTGAGGCCAAATGTGTTGTTACATTGCTGCTTGATTGAGATTCTGTTTTTAACATTAAAAGACACTTTTGTTTCCTGGTTGAAGTAGTGGCAGTGGACTCTAATTGTGAGAAGAAAGCAATTCAGGAAGTGTCCTGTTTCTCTCTTGTATATTTAAGTCACATTTGTAGTATTTAGGTCATCAGCTTACAGAATGTGTAGATCATTTGAATCTAAATTGAAATCTTAGGTTTGTGTTTCCCTTTGATGTGGGCCTGGATGCTGCAGACTTTTAGAAGTGTTCCCTGAAATGCCATGAATCCAGTTTGCCAAATTAGCCAACTAGATTATAAAATGGACCAGAATATTATCTTAAAAGCAATAAGCAGATCACCAAATTCCATGTCAAAGTTTAAACAGTGTCCATTTTTACCTGCAGTATCTTCTGTGCCTGAAAGTGATAACAATGGGACATCTTTACAATAGAAAAAGTAATATCACATATGGAATCTAAAGAGCATTTAGAAATTTGAATGGCAGGAAAAAGTTCCACTGTTAAACCACTTCATGGCCACAGATAAATTGATATTCCATTATCTTGCTGGGTAATGTTTAGGATGAAGATTGAATTGTGTGCAGTTCAAAGCAAAAATTTTGCAAATCTGTGAAGTATGCTGGAAATGTCTATTAGTGAACTTATAGCTGAAAAAGTGAAGAGATGGACAGATTGAGCACATATATATGCCTAAATGTCCCTTCCAGAATGGTCCTGCTTGAGAGGCATGACTTTCCTGTACTCCCACCAACAAACTTCCAGCCATAATGTACCTTATTGTGAGCCCAATAATGGTTTTTACTTATTTTCTTCCCACCCATCTCCACCTCTTTTTATTCGTCCTCCACTGATGTAGACCTACCCACTAGGAGACCTCTGCCACCCCCATGCCAGCACTGACAATGCTCTTTTCCCGGCCTGCAAAGGAGTTTCACTAGCCTCTTTACCTAGCCAAGAGAACTGCCGGTCTGTCTTCCCCAAGTCCATGAGTGATTGCTAACGTCAACCCTATCTAGCATCTCTTTTGTCATTCCTTTGTCCCTCATCCTCTACTTCTCTCCCATCCTTTGTCTTCCTCTTCTGCATCTCACTACCCTTGTCCCCTCTCTGTCACTTTTTCTGTCCCCATCACCAACCTTCTGTATCTGTCCCCCCTCTATCTTTTAGCTGCTGGGGATAAAAGAGAGATTTTATATATTCTCATCAGTAGATTGGTGTATAAGTGAAAGCTGTTATTCCTTTTATATTTTCTCCTCTTCTGTCAGTTCCATTTGAAGGAATGATGAAACTTAGAAATATTTGGGGGTTTTTTTCAGGTCGATGGCAGAGCAGAATCTATCGATAAGAAAATTGCTAGGCTTGATGTCGAATTGGCCAAATACAAAGACCAAATGAAGAAAATGAGAGATGGTGCATCTAAGGTAAGTATTTAATAAATTTTTGTGGTTTAAAAAAAACAAAAGCGAGAACCTTGCTTTCTGCCATATATTTTCCTACATGAGATGAAAATCAATGCAGTTTGTTTAAGAGCATTTATAATTCAGGAAAATAAAGTACTATTCCTTTCATGCATAATACTATCAAATGGCAGTCTTAAAACTGAAACTAAGCAGTGCCAAAAGCATTTTAAAAAAGAAAATCCATGAGGAAGTCGACAGACCCAAGTCTTCTGGTCTCTGGATCATCAGAGACCTGACATAGGACCGGAGAAGCACATCGGGTTCCTGCGGAAGTTCTGATGCGTGTACCTCCATAGGAGTTGCCTAGAAAGTTTCAGCTTCCGATGGATAATTTCCCTGCCCCCCCCGAAGGTCTCTGACTCTGAGTTAGAGTTGGAGACTTCGGACAGTTCTGATGTACTTACTTGGATAGTTATCCGGGGAACGCAAGTCAAATTAAAACCTAGTCTAACTCCTGGGTAACTATAGAACTGACCTCTCCTCAATTACTCACTGACCCCCTGACTTCCCCTGACGCACCCCCAATGACTACCTCCCGAGCCGATTGCACCCTGGCCCGCCAGCATTCAAAGTGGACCATTAAACTTGTTATACGGCAGCTAGTGCCATAAAAAGGGGGTGTGTCCCATTGTGCCCCCCCTCCACTGTCTCTCCCCCGTCCCCCACTGCAATTGAGCTCTCCTAAGGACGCTATGGTCCACATTTCTGGGAAAGCCAGGCTTGGAACACTTGGCAAGAAATGTGGAGCAGTGTCGAGGCGAGGGACAGTTTGCGTGGAGTGGCCATCTGACAATGATTGCTACTCCTCGGAAGATCCGAGCCATCATCTATTGAAGATTTAATTAAATGCTCCACAGTGGTCTATTCTTAAGATTTGGTTCTGCATCTCTTTATCAGAGATTTATCTTTTTACTAAAGACCAGTGGTTGTGCACTCTGATTACACCAGCAAAAATACTCATGACTTTTTTTGCTTTCTAGAACATGGTAAAGCAAAAAGCAATGCGAGTTTTGAAGCAGAAGAGAATGTGAGTTTTTTTTTCTGTAGTTAATCTTGATTGCAGTGTACTCAAAATAATTTAAGCGATAAACATTTTGAATGTTTTGGTGTTTAATGATAGGTATGAACAGCAGAGGGACAATCTAATGCAGCAGTCGTTCAACATGGAACAAGCCAATTATACTATACAGACGCTGAAAGACACAAAGACTACAGTAAGATGAAATGGCATATCTGCAGTACTGCCGTGCTGATAGTGTAAAATTGTTTAACATAAATTTGGGACGCATTTAATGTGGAAAAGTAAAAATGAGACATCTTCGCAGTATTATGGAGCAATATTGCAAATGTTCATGTTATATTAAGAAAACAGCACATTTTACTAAAGAGACTAAATTAGTCTAAAATAAACTTAATTGAATTGTGCAGGTATGCTGATTTTTGATTTGTTGTGTAGGTAGATGCAATGAAAACTGGAGTCAAGGAAATGAAGAAAGCGTACAAACAAGTCAAGATTGATCAAATTGAGGTGAAGTAATATCCTGTATTCTGGGTTTAGTAACTGCTGTGATTTCCAACTGAAATCGGTCAATTGACAAAGAGCAGGATAATTGTGTCAGACATTTCTAAAATTAATAAAACTGATTTCCTACAACAAATGTAATGTCCATATCAGAACCGAGTTAGGCCTATAGAGCCTGTTCCACCATTCAGCGAGATCATGGCTGATCTGAACCTTAATTCCATCGACTTGCCTTGGCTCCATATCCTTTTTTATCTTCGATTGCAAAAATATGTCAGTATCAGATTTGAAATTATTGATTGAATTCAATCTTCTGCTTTTTGTGGAAGAGTTGCACACTCCTACCAGCCTTTGTGTGAAGAAGTGTTTCCTGACTTCTGTCCTGAACGACCTGGATTTTTATTGTTTTATTTTTATATATTTATAATTTATTTATGTTTTATATTTTTATACCCTGGATTTTTTTGTCTGGTTCTTAATTTTGGTGAGTTGCATTTCTTTTTCTCTCCATTCCCACCATTTCTGAGCTAAATACATGCTTTGTTAAGAAAGCAGCCAGTTAATTTGTTTTTAAATCTTTGCTATTGCTGTTCCAAGCAGGCTGCTAGGGACATGAGTGACCTGGAACAAGGCTCTTAATAGTTGGTGATAGTAAGCTGCCAATTATAATTTACTTTCCTTATGTACTTCATGTAATAAGTCATTGCATTTCAAAGTAATGCTTATGTAAGCAGTTGCTGTAGACATAGTACTTCCAGAAGTCAGTCTTTTTCATTATGGTGCTTAAGGAGGAATATTGACCAAGAAAACATCCTCCCCTTTGAACAGTGCCCTGTGATTTTTAATATCTACGTGAGTCGTCAGAACAAAAAGATGCTGCACTGGTTTAGCATTATCCACAGCACCTCTGACAGTGCTCAGTGCTGTGTTATGTTGGTATATCTGGTTATAATAATTTCAGACTTATACATAGCAAAGAAGGGAAGCCATTGGCCCATCACACCTTTGCCGGCTCTTTGAAAAGCTATCCAATTGCTGCAACTCCACTGTCTTTTCACCTTCACCCTGCAAATTTTCCCCTTCGAGCATTTATTCACATTCTTTTAAAAATTATTATTGAATCTGTTTCCACTACCTTTCTGACCGTGCATTCCCAAAAATAACAAGTTTCTCCTTATCTTGCCTCTGATTCTTTTGCCAATTACTTAAATCTGTGCCCTCTGGCCACTGCCCCAGCTGTTTGTTTTTCCTTATTTATTTTATCAAAACTCTTCATGATTTTGAGCACATCTAGTAAATCTCTTGTTCTCAGAGCAGAGGAGATTAAGCCCAGCTTTTGTATTCTCTACTCGTAACTTGGAGTCCCACACCTTTCTGCTATCAACTATGTCAAGCTGATAGTGTATCCATTTATTTGTTTAATATTTACAAACTTTGTGGTTTGTCTAAATTTGAACAAAATATTTTCTTTTTCTGAGCGTAAAATAAAACATTTATTCTGCAGATACTCAATTGATGTGGTTAACTCTTGAGGAACACAGTCTCTGCACCAAAATCAAATGCTGCGTATACACTGCGCTATTACTCTGTGTGTAACCAGCTAACCTAAGTTATAAATTTCAATGGGGTTAATTGGAATCAAACTGAAAATATGAATCTGACTAAATTCATGGAAATGTGTTGAACAGAGGCTGGATCAATTCACATAAAGGACATGATTGTGACTATTTTATCATGTCAGTTGACTATTATTTGAGCCCACGATTGTCCTCCACACCAAAGGCAATGGCGACAAGCCTGGTGATGTTTCAGACTGTCCACGGTTGCTCTTTCGTTGACGTGTTACGTACTACAGCTGCATCATGGCTTGTGGGCTGTAGATGCTGTTGGCTAACACACAGATTCGCTCATCTGTCTTTTGAGGACATTTCCTAAATCAAGATTCCCACTAGCTGCCTGCAGGTGTTCATCTGCTCAGTGGAATTGGCATTTTCTGGAAGTGACCTGATTATTTAACTGCTGCCTGCCACTGTCCATGTCATTATGGTAGCTGGTTTTAATATATGACCTGACTCTCAAGTTCTGTAATTCTTTAAAAAAATGAACTTTAGAAATATACAATAAATCACTTCCCAGATTTGTAATGGAAAATAGCTTCTTCTACATTTAGTTGCCTAAGCTGCAATCAGGAATTAAGATGCCAATGCTAATTTGCACAAGTTGGCATCAATGCATGGCAAACCAATCAACTAATAAGTGAAGGTGAGATTGCTGTTATTTGGATTGCACTTTTCTGGTGCTACATGGAGAATAACTTTGTTACTAGTTAAGGTAACAGTGAATTTTGCAAGAATGTCCTCATACTGTACATTAGTCTAGCTACATTATGATTTACCCATTATTGATCTCCACAGAACATACAAGATCAACTGGAAGACATGATGGAAGAAGCAAATGATGTGCAGGAAGCCCTGAGTCGCAGTTATGGAACGCCAGAGATTGATGAGGATGATCTGGAAGCTGGTGAGAATGAAGTCATCCTGATTTATAAGTACATGAGACTCCCCAGCCAGCGTGGATTTCGGAGCTTGGTATTGTAGCTCTATTTATAAGCTATGCTTAAATCCAGCAAGGTTATGTGCTGGTAACAAAGTTACCCTCAATATATTTTACTGGTTGCAATTTTGTCACAATGTCAGTGTTTCAAAAATATTGGATACACTTGTATTACAATACAATTTCTATGTCAGTGTTGAGCATCAGAACACAATTATAATTTTGTTTGGTAGAACAGTAATAAGAAAGAACCACGAACATCTTGTGACAACTTGGAAGCCAATTATCTCAGCCCCAGGACATTGCTGAAGCAGATCCTCAGAGTGATGCCTGAGCTCAATCATCTTCAGCTACTTTATCAGTGACCTTGCCATCATAAGGTCAGAAATGGGCACATTTGCTAATGATTGCACAATCCATTTGCAACTCTTGAGATAATGGAGCAGCCCATACCACATGCAGCAATATTCAGGCGTGGACTGATAAATGACATTTGTGGAATGTAACTACCTTGCCTTGACATTCAACAGCATTACCATTGTTGAATCCCCCACCATCCACATCCTGGGTGTGTCACCATTGACCAGCCATTGACCAGAAACATAACTGGATCAGCCACATAAAACCTGGCTACAAGAGCAAGTCAGAGGCTGGATATTCTGTGGCGAGTAATGCACCACCTGCCTCTGCAAAGCCTTTTCACCATCTATAAGACACCAGTCAGGAGTGTTATAGAATGCTATCCACTTGCTTGGATGAGTGCAGCACCAAGAAGCTGGACACCGTGCACAACCATGTAGTCTACTTGATTGACATCCCTGCCGCCACTTTAAATGTTGACTCCCTCCACCACAGGCACGCAGTCTGCAGTGCGTACCATCTACAAGATGCACTGCAGCAATTCACCAAGGTTTCTTCAACTGCACCTCCAGACTTGTGAACTCAGCCACCCAGAAGGTCAATAACAGCAGATACATGGGAACAGCATCACCCCAGAGTTTCCTCCAAGTCCCACACCCTCCTGACTTATTGCCATTCCTTCGCTGTTGCTGGACAAAATCCTGGAACTTCCTACCTAACAGAAGGAGGAGTACGTTAACCACACGGACTGCAGTGGTTCAAGAAGGCAGCTCATCACATCCTCCTTAATGGAAGTTAGAGATCGGCAACAAATGCTCGATGGCCACATCCCATGAACGAATTACAGAAAATGCAGTTATGAACAATTTGTCCAGTTCATTTGGCAAGTTTATGCATGAGACTATTGTTTATTTAGATACTCCTGAAAGTTCTATAGGGAATTGACATAAATGCTACTTATTGCAAATGATTTTAGTTGACTTTGTTTCATTTAATAAAATTAGCTATTTTAAATGTTAATGTGAGGCAGCCTTATTGGTCATTGTATTGGCACATAGGTGTGTTGCGCACATAGTAGGTTCAGAGTCTTTTTGCCCAAGTGTCTGACAGAATAGAAAGGAAATCTAGTGCCTGAGTCACTGTGGAATACTTGCATGCTCCAAGTGATTTGTTGTATAGTGTTACAGGAAAGGATGTGGGTGTGAGGATGCTTACCTCAGCCAAAGGTCAGCACATTGATTAAGTGGATGTAAGAAAATCTGCATTTATTTACACTGAATGACCTTGTTTTATACATTCAGAACTGGATGCATTGGGTGATGAGCTTCTAGCTGATGAGGACTCATCCTATCTAGATGACGCTGCATCTGCACCATCTATTCCTGAAGGTGTTCCCAGTGACGCAAAAACCAACAAGGTATGTTTCATAACATTCTGTGTAAACCCGATCTTTAAACATGTTCCCCTTCAGATTCATGTATTTATGTAGTAGTAGTTATATTTTACTGAATATATAGTGGCCATTTTGTAATGTTGCTAGTCTGTCCAATACATATGTTAGCACCATTGATACTTGATTATTATTGTTATTGCACCTAATTCCATCAACCCCCAATATTGTCAAGTGATGTAAAAGCTGCCTGCCTCTTCAGAATTTATGGTGAACAGCAGTGACATGTTTTAAACACCATAAGCACTTTTAATTATTTGTGTAATATGTAGTGCCTGTTATTTTGATGAGTTGACATTCATTAACACTCCCACTTTGCTATCTAAAGGTTGCATTTGATACTTGATTAGTCTTTTAGCCCACTCCAACTTGACAGTTATATCTCTACGTGGACAGTACTCAAATATTGTCAGCAGTAAAGTGTATTTATTTTAAGTTAACCAATACTAAGACTTGTTTGTGTTTTCAGGATGGTGTACTGGTGGACGAATTTGGTTTGCCTCAGATCCCTGCTACTTAACACATGCTTTCAAGCAAATTTGTAATTAAACAATTTTTTTTGTATGTATATTGTTATTTGCTAAGAACATATTCCAAAATCAAAACCTGGACTAATCATAACGTTGGTCACTACATTATGAAATTGTGCTTGAAAGAATTGTACATGTAGACATCTTGAGGATTACTGCAGGTGGGCTTTTAAGTTTCTATTTAATTCCTTTGAATAATGTGCAAGAGATATCTTGTAGAATCTTGACTTATGATATGCCCCTTACAGCCTGTGAACTTGTGATGATTACTTGTACTCATCTAATATTTTAATTTGCAATGGATTCCAAGCATGATAATACAGAAAACTAGTTTGTGGAAAACATTGTACGGGATTTGGTTGACCTGATGTACTTTAATAAACTTGCTTCATGGACAGGCTATTTAACCTCTGTAAATCTTCTTTCTTACTATTGCAATAAATTTTCACATAATTGCAGTCTTCTTATTAAAATCCATTTATATGTAATATGTAACTGAAGAATTGACTCCTAACTGTTCTGCTGAATTGAAGAAAACTTGATACATAAAATATTGAAAATTGAATTTGTGTGGTTGAAATAAATGCCTTTACTATTAACATGCAGGTTGGAATCTAGGCCAAATGGGTAGGATGACAGTCCTCTCTGGTTTGAGGATTTTGTGAAATTAGTTTTGGCAATAGCTATCTAGTTCATAATATGCAAACATTGACAACAATGCTTTTCATTCAATCATTGAATGTCATGGTGTGGAAACATTAGATCACAGGGACATTGCTGCTGTTTATTCCTCACATGAATCTCCTCGTCTGATTTGATTCCCATATTCACTCTCCATACAAAATAGTTTTTTCATGCAATTATCCAATTCCATTTCAAAAGAATTATGGACTCTGCTTTAACAGTGGCTTTATCAGAATTCTGCATTCTTGTCACCTTCTGTGAAGATTTCTAACCTTCCCCTTGTTTGTGGGAAACAAACGCATCAGCGGTTTTATAGCAGGTGCTGATTTGAGGGGAAATTGGGCCTATTGTCAGGCCACAATAGAGAACTTGATTTTGCGTATGAATTGTGTTACTTATGTTTGGAGTACTTTGTGCCAAATTTGGACTAATTCTCTATTTCCCAGCAATGATAACTCCTGCCTTGTTAAGCGCTTACTTCTATAAACTTCTAAGCAGCAGATTTGAGAAGGAGGTTTTAAAGTTGAGACATTGAGGGAATGAGGAGCCATTGCAGCTCAGCAAACAGCAGTGATTGGCAAGTGAGACTTGGTGTAGGACAAAATATATGCTGCAGAGCTTTGAACAAGTTGGAGTGGAAGGCAGAAGTTGGAAGGGCCAGAAAGGAAAGTCAAGTGTGGAGGTGCATAAAGGTTTCACTGGCAGAGGTGAGCCAAGTTGCAGCATCCTTTTGATGGATGCTCAATGGAGTTTAAACCCCAGCTGCGATTGTAAACAATATGGGAAAGCAGTGGAATCAGTAGGGCAGAAGAACACTTTGTCTTCTGAATTAAAATTGGAAGAAGTTATGACGCAAAAGCTGAATGCTAGCAGCCAGCGCTGAGGTGACTGCGATAGTTGATGGAGGAGTAGACTGGTGTACTTTGGCGTATCAGTCCTGTCTGGATGAAAGCACTGAAGGGAAGCATGTAGACGAGAAAGAGGAAGGAGTTCACACTAGATGCTTGGAACTCCAAAGTTGATGGAGATACTCTGGCTAAATGTTTATGTTGGAGTACAGTTAATCAATAGCAAGTCCACAGTGGTTGACTGCAAGAGTTGAGGCATTGGTGGAGGGTGGCATGATAGAGCCATACAAAAGTTACGGTGCAGAAAGAGGCCATTCCGTAGCCTTGCAGGTTACAGCACTTCAGGTACCTTTTAAATGAGTTGAGCGTTAACTACCACTGCAGGGAAATTCAGATAAGATAAAGCAAAGCAGTCACAATTCACAGAGGGAGGTCATTCATGATTGAGTTAAGGCCACTGTGTGGCAAAAGGTGGACTGGAGGAATTCAAACAGAGTTGGAGAGGTGACCTGAAGAAAGGATATGTTTGAGACATGTCAGTAATTGGGAAAGATGAAAGGGACAAAGGTGATTTATGCAGAGTTTGATGGGGTAATTGGTTTTGAGGGAGAAAGAGAGGAGCAAAGCCTGAGGAAACATTAAATAGTATATTCAAATTAACTCTATCAATTCTGAAAATGACCTATAAATATCAGCATTAATAATTTTTAAGACTATATCCTGCTGTACACAATGCGACATAGGAGCAGCAGTAGGCCATATGGCCTGTTAAGCCTTGTCTGCCATTCAGTAGGATCATGGCTGTTCTTGGGCTTCTTCACTCTCCCACCTGTTCCCCATATCCCTAGATCCCCTAAGAAAACAAAAATCGGTCTATCCCAGCCTTAAATATGTTCAACGTTGGAGCATCTACAACCCTCTGGGGTAGAGAATTCCAATGAGTAACTCTTTGAGTGAAGAAACTTCTCCTCCTCCTCAGTCCTAAATGATTGTCCCTTTATCTTGAGACTGCCCATGTTTTAGATTCCTTAATAGATTCCAGCATTTTCCTGATGACTGATGTCAGGATGACTGGCCTCTAGTTCCCTGTTTTCTCTCTCCCTCTCTTGAATAGCGATGTTACATTTGCTAACTTCCAAACTGCAGGGACCGTTCCTGCATCTAAGGGAGTTTGAAAAAACCATAATAATCCATTCTCTCTGCATCAATGCATCAATCTCTTTTAGAACCCTAGGATTTAGGCCACCAGATCTTGGGAATTTTGGATTTTAGTCCCTTAATTTTGGCCAGTACCTTTTTCTCTGAAAATTACCTTAATTTCCTCCTTTTTTAGCACCTAGGTTACCAGCTATTTCTGGTATGTAATTTGTGTCTTCTACTGTGAAGACAAACACAAAATATTTGTCCTCTCTGCTCTTTCTTCATTCCCTGTAATTTCTCCTTTCTCTGCTTCTAAGGGACCAATGTTTGTTTTAGCTTCTCTCTTTTTAAATCCTTGTAAAAATTCTTACAATCTGTTTTATGTTCCTGGCTAGTTTACCCTTGTATTCTATTTTTTTCACTTTTTATTGGCTTTTTGGTTTTTGTTGCTGGTTTCTAAAACAGTCCCAATCCTGCAAAACTTTGTCTGAAAACTCCCAGTTGTTTGTGTTCATTGATACCTTGCTTTTGACATTAGTGAACATCACTATACATACATCAAAGTTCAGTGAAAAGTACTTCGTATTTGAGAGGATAGTGTTGAAGCAGTGTGCCAGGAGGGTGCTGTTTCTGAAGCAAGAGTTTCTATGTTGTAAACTCAGGACTGTGTACATTACTTTGTTTCTATTGTAACACCTATTGAACATATACCTGGCTGGTGAGACACAAGCATCTTCAAGAATGTTGCTGTATAAAATCTTTGCAAATTTTAAAAGGCATAGGATCCTGAGTATTATAACTTATGTGCTCTAAAATTCCTCAGACCTTACTTTGGGTGGATGACAAACATACCGTTGCAAATTTCTGTTTCATTAAACATATTTATAAAGTAATGCCCCGGGTTTTTGAACTCTTCATTAAAGTGAACTATTTGCCTGGGTCAACTTTTGTAAATTCATAATCACAATTTAACCAAGTCATAGTTTTTTCCTCAAACAGAACTAACTCAACATTTAAACCCTGCCCTCATAACTCCTGCCCACCCAATTGCTCTCTGTTCCCCCTGTGCCAGCTGTCATTATCAATAGTTCCCTCTCCTCAGATATCCTTCTCCCTTTGAAATGGTCATTAGTACAAAAATCCCATGCTTGGCACTTCTGTTCCATCCCCAATATTAGAATGGCCTCATTTATCTTAGCACTTGTGGAAAGTGGCTCAATGTAGGTGTACTGTATGGTTATCAAGGAGTTTAAAATCAATCATAATATGAATACAGCACTGAGGGAGGGCATTTGGCCCATCATAACTGTGCTGGCTCTCTGAAGGAGCAATTCTCCTAGTGCCATTCCCCTGCCTTCTCCCCATAGCCCTGTGCATTCTTCCTTTTCAGGTTAATTCCTTTATGAATGCCTCAACTTCTCTCTTCTTTAATGGGATGTGGGCGTCACTGACGAGGCCAGTGTTTGTTGCCCATCCCTAACTGTCCTTGAACTGAGTTGCTTGCTAAGCCATTTTAGAGGGCAGTTAAGAGTAAATGACATTGCTGTGGGTCTGGAGTCACATGTAGGTCAGACCAGGTAAGGTTGACAGATTTCCCTCCCTAAAGTGCATTAATGAACCAGTTGGGTTTTTATGACAATCAATGATAGTTTCATGGTCACCATTACTGAGACTAGTTTTATAATTCCAGATTTATTATTTGAATTTAAATTCTACCAGATGCCATGATGCGATTTGATCCCATGTCCCAGAACATTAGGCTGGATTACCAGCCCAGTGACATTACCATTACGCCACCATCTTCCCCATATTGGCCCTGCATCCATCACACTCTCAGGCAGTGCATTCCAGATCCTAACCACTTAGGTTAAAAAAAAGTTTTTTCTCATGTCTCCATTGCTTCTTTTGCCAATTACCATAAATCTGTGTCCTGTGGTGCAATTGTTCCACCAATGGGAATAGTTCCTTGCAATCTTCTCTGCCCAGACCTATCATGACTTAGAATACATCTAACAAATCTCCTCTCAGCCTTATCTTCTCCAAGGAAAATAGTCCTTGCACCTAACAAGTTTAAACTGGCAGCTCAACTAGCCAATTTCTGACACCTGATCCAGGTTCACATCAGAGGTCAAGGTCTTTGGCTTCCTATGGCAATCAGCAAAAATTAAGTTCAGTTATCTCAGCAGCACACTCCCTCGTGCTGTCTATATTGACGATGTAACACATGCAAGAATTGTCAAAGGATGTGTTGCCTTTGGCAGACTTTGAAGCTCAGTCTGGGAATGAAGAGGACTAAATCTGCCTATCAAACTGAAAGTCCATATAGCAATAGTCATGCCCACTCTGCTCTACACATATAAGACTGTCACATCTCTGAACGTATGAAAACGATGGACATTTTTACTTATTTAAAAAGCAGCATGGAATTTAGACAATTTACCTTGACCCGAGACAGAGTTCAAGGAGTCAGGTGGCTTTTTGTGATTTCTGTATAGGCAGGAGCTAACTATGTGTCAAGAAAGTCATTAAAAAGTAAATGTCTGTGTGAAGAACACTCCCTTGAAAAGACATTCAGGATGTAAGATCACCCGTGGAATTTACAGCTCCAATTGTCTGGATATTTACAGAAACTCAACTACAATGGTCACCCCAGACTTGGTGTCTGCAAACTCAAAACATAACAAAGAGAACTGTGGAGAAATCATTTTATTGCAAGCAGTTGTGAATGCCCACCATTCGTTTCCAATTGCATGGCAATAGCTTATGACACCAGATTATGTGTGTGGATAATGGAAGAATTGATTCTATGGTCATGTGATTGAAACTGGCCTGAGATGAAAAATCTTCTTATTCCAAGGACAGGCCAGGGCAAGTCAGTCTGGGACCACTCAGCGTAGAAGGATCATTACCTCCCCAGCAAGAAGAAACAAACCCTGCCTAAACAGTCAACTCAGGCAGTGAGCAGAGAAGCTAATTTGTTTTCACCTTCAAGATTATATTTCTTCTCCACAGAAACTCGGCAACAACTTCATATGAAACCCCAGAAACCTCTGACCTATCTTCAAAGAACCAGGAGAACGAAATTCCTCAGTTCTGCAATGTTTTCATCTTAAAGGGCTGATTATGGGTACATGATTGGTTTCTTGTCGTTATGTTAATATTCTAAGTGCATGCGTCATCTCTAGAATTCATCTTGTATGCATATATGTCTGTGCGTTTGAGGGAGCGGGTGTTTTCATTGTATTTACATTTAGGGTCTTGTGCAAATAAATATTTATCTTGTGTCTATTCTTTAAAGTCAACACTCCGTCTAAAAAATATATATCTTATTGCGAACAAATGATAGGTGAGGAAAAAGGGGAAAATTATCCCACACCTCTCCCTGTCCATAACAAGACTTGGCCTGTGTACCAGCATCATGCCAAGAATATCAACCATTTTCACTTGAGCTGCCTTTGGAAGCTGCTGAAAATCATATCGCAGGACAAAATACCAGACACTGAGGTGCCCATCTGAGCTAGCATGCTAAGCATCCACACTATGCTGAAACAATCACAACTGAGTTGGGCTGATCATGTACCCAGAATTCCTGACACTCACTTATGAAAACAAATCTTCTATGGAGATCTTGAGTCTGGGGTGTGCTCTCATGGTGTTCAAAGGAAGCACTACAAGGACACTCTGAAGGCTTCACTGATAACTTTGAGTCATGGGAGAAGCTCGCCCAGGATTGCTGTACCTGGCGCAACCAAATAAAAAGTGATGCGGCCTCCTTCGAAAGCATACGCATATCAGAGGCATAGAAAAAATGCAAAGAGAGGAAATTCCAATCCAGCAACTTGCCCAAAACTCAATCGTCTGTTTGCTGCAGAACCTTCCAGGCACAGATTGGCATCAGCATTCACCTACGCACCCACTGGAACCCTATCAAGCACCCCAGAGGATGAATATGGTCAATTTCACCTTGAAGGCTGAACATGGAAAGAGCAGAAATCAGGTTTAGAAATAATCAGAGCTGGATAGCTTTCTGTTACTAAGGTTAGCTCTGAAAGCTAATCTATATCCGGAGGTAAGTTTGACTTTTTTTTTAACTTTTGATGTTACAAGGACTGATAGGAATTAGATTGAATTTCATCGTAAATCGTTCTATTCATTCATATATTACAATTGGCCTCATCTTAGTGAACTACTACTAAGCCTGTCTTCCATAAGATGAGAAACATGTATCTAGTACAAACAATGAAGGACCTCATTGTTATGGCCCTTGGGTTATGCCATTATCTTTTAAAAAGGCTTGCATTTATATAGCGCCTTTCTCAAAATCGGAAATTGCAAATTACTTTACAACCAACCAAATACTTTTTGTAGTGAAGTCCAGTTATAATGTAGGGACCATGGCAGTAAATTGTTGTAGATGTTGGCCGACAAACAGCAATGGATTGACCAGTTATTTTTTGTTCTATCGTGATGTTGGTTGAAGGATAAATATTAGCTAGGACACCAAGAAGAACTTCCCTGATCTTCAAAAATATCATGGGATCTTTTACATCTACCTTAAGAGTGTAGATGTAAAAGGTATAATTAAATGTTATGCAGTAAAGGTAAATTAAGCTGTTAACTGCTGGTGCTCCCTCAACAAGACCTCCTCCCTAATCTTTCCTATGTTGTTGGTTTCGACGTGGACCACAACTATTGGATTCTCTCCCTCCATTTTCAAGATGTCACTTACCCTGGCATGGCATAGGCAAATTTTGGAATGCCTAATACTATAATCTTCCCACTCTGCACTTCCTCCCTTTGAACAGCCTTCTGTCTTATGGTGCCTTAGACAGCATTATGGTTGGCCTTCTTACAGTCAATCCCATTATCCTAACAGGTATTCAGTACTTTGTACCTGTTGGAACTTCTTCAGCACCTTTCCTATGCTCCTCCTACCCAGATGACTGATAGTCACACTCTCCCCTTCATGTACATGTGCTTTCCTCTAGTGTTTGATTGCACTTGGGAATAAATTATCCCAAAATATTTCCTCCTCCTCCCTGATGTGTTTAGCTCCAACTCCAGCTTAACAACTCTGAGCCAGAATGTCAGGAGGCAGAAACTTTTCTTGCAGATGTAGCAGTCTGTCCACAAACTGCCACATATTACAATCCCAATACACGGCCTACAGTGCCTGTCTTAATGATTAGACTTCAGTTTATAGCTGGTGGACCTTGTTTGGAAGACATGACAGGGAGCGGGGGCTCCCAAGACAGCAGGTTCATTGCATGGTACAACAGTGGCAGGATGACACCAAGCATAGTAGCCTGCCAAATTCTGAATATGGGGCCCACCTAGGGGTCCAGGCCTTTGGCTTGTTCTCAACCCCAGAGGAATTTTAAAAGTTAAACATTTTTTTGGCCCTCTAACAAAGGAAGCCAATGATCTTTGTGTCACTATTCAATCGTGAACAAAGGTATCAATTGCTCTAGTTTTAAAAGCTATAGTCTGTTTTTAATATCTACTAATTTGAAGACAAATTAGTAGACATTAAAGGTATGATAAATGCAAATAAATCCAATTAAAATTCTCAGGTTTGTAACTGTTAATCCTTGATGTACATAGCAGAAATGGTTCACTACTGCAGTTGTGGCACTTTAAATTGATATACTTTCAGCTCTGATATCTCTAATGACACGTGGAAATGTCCATAATAAATCAATTATCCTTTGTGATATTTTTTTCAGATGTAAAATAAAGTCTCTGCTCATTCACCAACAAAATCTTAGTTTCTGGTAATATGAATTCAGCAGGTTTTGTTTGTTCCACTTTATACTGGCTTACTGCAAAGTAAAATGCGCAAAGATGAGAATGAGAAGGAGTATTTTGTTTGATAATGTGCTAGAATTCAGGGAAAATTCCTTAGTGATTGCAAACTTCAGTTTATAACATATCAGATCTTGATTGAGACAAATTTAGTGATATATTTGTGTATATAAATTCTCTGTCCTGGCTTTCACCTTCATTTTCTGTGGTGTCTTCTTTGGGATGGAGCTCCTGTTTGAACCAGATATGGACAACTGCTTCACAGGGCACATGGCTAGACGGGAAGGAACACCCAGGCCACGAATATCCGCACTCTTGGCTCTGAAATCCACCAGCTAGCTGGTACACCTATTGAAAGTCTAGCAGTCTACTGAGCAATGAAAGTGAGGACCACCTTGGGGATCTAGGCATGGGACATGCCCTGGACCACTGAAGATTTGGGCTTTTTTTTGCTTTCTGACCGTGTTCCAGATTTTTCCAGGGAGCCTAAAACTCCAGCCCCGGAGCAGGCAGCCATTGCTGCATCACTGGTCTCCATTAGGTGGAATTCAAGATTTGACCTTAGTGTTTTGATAGAATGGAGGTTATGTTACTGGATCACTGATTCAGAGGCCTGAATTAATGATCAGTGACATAAATTGAAACCCCTCACAGCAGCCTTGGAATTTAAATTTAGTTAATTAATTAAATCTGGAAGAAAAAGTAATAATGGCAATGTTACTACCAGATAGTTGTGGAAAGCAATGCACATCCTGCGAATGAATTTTTTTAAATTGCCCACGATCTGCTGGGATCTGTGGTGGAGGTTCCCAGTTGATACACACTGACACTTATAGCAGGGATGTTTGCCTATGGACTTTCAGGGCCACATCATATAATTCACATAATAAATAAAGCTATACAATGGAAATAAACAGTTACTTTAGCTCAAGGAAACAAACACATTTGATTTTGAGTTACAATCTGAACTTTAAGTACAAGAAACCAGTAATTTGAGTTTTGTAACCTCTGTCTTTCAGATCAGACTTATCATTTCCTGTGAATTAGATTAATACTGTGTACTAATATAAGTAGCCTCCAGTACATGCAAATGCAGCACATTGTGAGCCCGACTGACAATGAGTTTGCAAGCACAGGCAGGTTGGAACTGCTGGTCAACAGGACCAGACTGCCTTGCTCGAAAGCAAGCTAAAAAACGCTTGCTGTACTTGTGTAAGATCGATGAGCTGCCACGAAATATATATGACAGGGTTCGTCCTCAAGGCTCGTTCTGCCTATCACACAAATAAGTAATGTGGTATATGAATTTTAGTGCCAGTGTGATGCTAGGTCCCAAAGACTGGCGGATCATATCAAACAACATATTCCCTCTGCTGTTCTCAATGGGCAAGGTACAGACCATACCCAACCAGCTCATGCTTGCAAAACTCAAAACACAGTGTCCAACAGGAGATGTGATTCCACGATTGGACAACATTTGCTAAGTAATCCTCAGTGTGCTAAGAAATCCTCAGTGTGCTAAGAATTACGCTGACAATCAATTTAAAATGGCCAGTCGGGCTCGCAGTGTAGCACGTTTACGCGTACTGGAAGCTACATACATTAATACACAGGGCCCTGTCCTATGCAGACAGAAAGAACACATATACACATTGTGCCTGTTTCAGCTAAACAAAATAAGTGACGGCCACTCGCTAACTCATTTCTCAGGGCAATGGCTTGACCAATCAGAATCAAGCTGCCTGGTTTAAATTTCAAACAATGCTTGGTAGTTAACTATCAGTCACGATCAACTGTTACATTCTCCGTGAAATGCCTCTACCAATCAGAGTCCACTTGCCAACCAATCAGCACACTCACAGTATAAATTGTTGTTTCCTTTACATTTGCTATTCTTGCAATTTGCCTTGATGAGTGCAAGATGAAAAGCTTCAACAAAAAATCTCTTTTTTTTCAGCAATACCCAAGTTCTGTACTACCAAACAACCATTTGCACCTGTTGATTTACATTAGCCCCTCAACCTCCATGCCTCAAATTTAAAATTCTCATCCACGTGTGTAAATCTTTTCATGGCTTTGCCCTTCTCATCTTTATAACCTCTTCCAGTGCAGCAGCCCCCATCAGTTCTATTCCTTTGACTAGCCTGTAAGGCATTCCACTTTCCCTTCACTGCAACCATAGTGCAATTCCTTTAGCTGCCTAGGCTCCGTGTTTTTCTGCAACTCCCTTGTTTAAAGCTCCGCCTTTCTTTTTTAAGGCTCTTCTTAAAACTCAACAAGCTTTTGGTCAATTTCCTAATATCTCCTTTTATACCTCTGTAAAACACTTTGGGAACCTTGTTAAAAAGACTACGCAGTGCAAGTTGTTGTCATTGCAGTAAACTAAACCTTGATAGGCCATACTATAATCTTATACCTCTGTAATACTGTCACTAAGCAAAATCCAGCTAAGCTCTAAGTTGTTGTGATAAGATGAAAATTAAGATGCAAGCTACACAATGAAGAAATATTGAAGTATTTCCTCTAGCAAATCTATTTCTCCTCCAAATTTTCTCATGTTTTCTATTTTACTCTCCTGAAGCTGGTGACACTTCTAAGGATAGTGACAGTCATCTAATGCTTTACCTAAGTGATTATTCTTTACTTGGAAACCAAGACATTGAGGGTGAGCAGAATATTCAACTGTGAAGAATATCTCAATCAAAGTTACTCTGCTATTCACACCCATTTTCCAACAGGGATTATGACAGTTCTCAGGATTGGGAACATCGGCTGACTTAGCCCCTCTTTAGACAACAACACTGAAACCAATTGTAGTAATGAACATTTTTATAAAACACACATTTTAACATAAGTCAATGTCAACAGTACTATATTTCTTACATTAAGGTTTATTTTGGAGCTTACATTTGAAATGGAATGCTGTTAATAATGCTTAAAAATCAGTGTTCTACGTGTTGCTTCTGAAATGTCCAGTTATTTCCCTTGGCACAAACCCCAGCAAAGTAAACTACAAATAAATTATTTTATTAAAACTGAAATCTCTGATTTATGACATAAATGGGAAACTATCAAATAAATTTATGGCACGCAGGCTTGGAGATTCCGTTAGGGTTGCAAGCAAAAAAAATGCCCCCAAAATGCACACAACACTGTGCTGGTTCTGCTAAGGTGAAGTTATGTCCACGTTTCTGCACAAATTTATTGGCATAATGAATCAGTGCAATCAAGCAGCCTATTGATGGTAATTGATCAGTGACTGGAGCAGGGAATTTTCCCCCATCACAAAAATGAGTGAGATTGCCAGGAAATGGGCCATTCTTCAACTGACTGAGTTATTTATCTTGGTCTTACTATTTAGTAGGTTTCAATTGACTGCTGGTCACTGCTGTCTTCAAATTAGTGCTTTACTGCAACAGGCAGAGCACACATGTATGGCCTCAATTGACCAGTGGTCAAAAGTCCAAGATTGAGAGTGGCTGAAGATGAAAAGGTCTGATTGTTTTTGTGTGACAAGGAATCGTGTAATTTTAGCACATTTTACGATATGTAGTGAAATGCAAATGCTCCTGGGCCACTTCAAATAGGTGAAATTATTAGACTTCAAGTGGGTAGAAACATTAGTTTTTCCTTTGTTTACCTTCTGTTACTGTTAGGACTGTGGACCAATGCATTTGTATAAAATCACCAAAGTGACCTCAGCATTTCATCATTCAATGCAATTAGTGCGTGTAACACAGTATTAAGTCCATACTCACAATAGGACATGTTAACATGACACCAGACGCCAACAAAACAAAACAGCAATAGAGCAGCATAGTAACATTTGGTATGTTAAATTTTGCAGATTATGGATCAACATATAATAATACCTTACATAAATATGAAAATCGGTTTTTAAAATATTTTGCAAAATATTTTTAACAGCCTCAGTGGGCACTTGGGTAGTGTCGAGTTCCTGAGCCAGCTAAGCCATAGGTGGCACAATGCAGTGACTGCTGCCAAAGGCAGGATATGGCTGAGACTGCGGCCAGCTGGAATATCCATCCTCCCCCCTCTGGGGCTGGAGCCTGAGCCAGAGCCTGAAGCCAAACGATGGGCTGTGGTTAGTTCAGGGCTGAGTCGCTCAATCAAGAACAGGGCCTTGGATGGTGACAGATTAAAGAGAGAGGAGCTGAGTGATGGTTCCCCTGAGCCAAGCGGAGGTCGGAAAAAAATTAAAAGGGCAGAATTCCATAATCCAAAAGTTAGAATTCTGCCAAACAGAGGAAATTTCTCATCCCTGAAAATCTTATGTATCAAGTGCAGATCAGTTGATCAGGTCAATTGGCCAGATAAATTTATAGACTAACTTAAATGGAATTTAAAATAATAATGTTTGATTAATGTGAACAGGGGTACTTGTATGCTCAGGAATCTGGGCTTAATGTGTTGACCACCCCAAATGGGTACGATCAGCGGTAACCCACTATTCTGAAGTGAGAGCCTGGCCAGTTCTATAGGTGGAGACTGCTTGTAGTGAAGGGGCTTTTGAAATAGTGCAAAAAATCACAAAACCTCTCGTGTAAAATGTTGACGCTTACTCTTAACATTCCATGACCTTTTGCACATGTAAATCCACCCAGATTTTACTGTTATCTGGGTAGAAATAATAAGAAACTCCACAATATAAAGCTTTTCTAATTAGTTGAATTCTCCTTGAGCCACTCTCACTTTTTTTTATATCTTTGTTTAGACCGAACTCTTACTTTTTTCTTTTTTGCTGATTTCTTTTTGGAGGAAGAGCTTTTGGTTTTTGATGACTTTTCTGTGCTTTTTCCTTTGTTGTTGCCGGAAGTGTCAGTTCTTGGTCCAAATTCAACCAGCTGCCCCTGGCAATTCGACTATCCAACAGATTCAAGAGAATAAAAAAAAAGTCAAAACAAAGTTCTCTTTGTAAACACCTTCAAATTCAGTCTTATTAAGAACCAGTGACTTATGTTACTGAAAGTGGTATGTTAAATGTTTATTCCTTTTCCCAAGTCTCTTTCCTTTTATTCTTCTGGCCAGGCTGCTTTGCACAGAAGCCTGTCCCACATTTCAGAACTGATTTAACTTGAGGTGGGAATGGAAGGCATGGGGACCAAAAGCAAACAGGTATTTAGTAAGAGGCCTGAGAGATTTAATGGCCAGGCCTCACTTACATTCTCTAGCACTACCTCCTGCATGGAGTATGTCCCTAGCAAGGTAAGTACAGATGGGGAGGATCAGTAAGTACAAACTTGGAGTGGAGTTGCAAACAATAGGGACAATTTTAATCCTCCCATCCGATGGGAATGGTGCAGGTGTGGAGCTAAGATGGCCAGTTGGCAGGCGTAGGTTCCCCACTCATTTCCACCCTCACCATTTTTACTTGACTGAATTCTGTCATGGGATGGCTATCTGCCCAAAAGGAGCACAGGCCTAATTTAAATAAATGGCTTGTTTCCACGACATCATTAAGATGCACAGTCCATTTTAAGCAACACCAGATTAAGGCTCGAAGAGCTGGCAACAGTCAGGAACCTGGCCACAGGAGGTCCAGGAGAGTGACCTTTAATTTATATTTAAAGTTTCTTCTGAGTCAGGAGCAGCAGGAGTGCTTCTCCTGACCCGACAAGGGTACCTTTAACCTTCCTTGTGATAGGTTTCCGCTCCTCTCTCGATTGCAGATATGCTGATAATCCTCTCCTCCCCAAATCTATACTTACCTAGTCATGGATTGTCTCTGTGGATCCTGGGTGGCAGTTTCACCTCTACTAATTTTGATTCCCTTCAATCAGTGGTGACATCATATGGGCAGGAATCGGTGGAATGGCATGGAAATGAGCCTGGCTGATACAAGCTCCTAAGCCTCATGTCTTGGGAGGTTGTAGGAATCTCTGCCTGTTTTGGCCAATTCGCACCCAAGTTAAAATTGGCCCCTATGGGTGTATCTGTGAACCACTGACCTCAGTCACGCTGCTCAGTGAAAGCTCCAATTGGATGCCATGTGGTTCCCCCATAGGAATAAATGCATGTAGATTAAAGGGTTAATGGTTATGTTAATGATCATGAGATCGATGGTGATGTAAGCATGACATCGAGTTAGATGACCAAGAGGCTGCAAGAGAGCAAGATGCATAACAGTCTGTGTCCTGAAAACCATGTACTCATCATGAGGTCTTTGTAAATAGCTCTTAGTAAATAATTTCAAGAAAAAATATGTACCGACCATCTCAACTCTCTCATAGAATAAGCAAAACCTCATCAGGACCTGGTAACACACCAAACATGGTGACAGACCGAAACATGGTGGCAGTGCTGGAGGCCGCAGTTTAAGCAACTGAGGACATATATTAGTAACCCATGGGTTACTTGGAACAGCTCAACTTTGCAATGAAGTAGTACAAAACCGAAACATACTTTAGTAAGGGACAGTGAGCCACGCATGATACTGATGACCATTGAACAGCCACGACCTCTTCCACAGGCTTTCTAACACATCGAGGTTCCACAGCAAGGACAATGACAGGAGCTCTTGAACAGGCAGTTCAAAAGGTACCGGGCAGCTTCAGGTTTACAAGAAAAAGCACAGAAACACCAGGTCTGTATCCTTTTATGGGCATATAAAAGGGGCCATAGCTGATGTTGCCCTGGCGCAACAAGGCATCAAAGATACTTTGATCCTATAACAAGGTTATGGAGCTTTCAATAAATACTTCAGCCCTAAGAAGAATCTAGTCATTGAAAGTGCAAGATTCAACCAGAGGAGCCAAAGGCCAGGGGAATCCATTGATTCCTTTATTCATGATTTGTATTGATTGGCTAATAATTCTGGCTAGGGAGCCTTAAAGCATGGATTCATTTGTGACCGCATAGTAGTTGGCGTGCTCGGCGACACACTGTCAGATTTTTTGCAATCCAAAGAGGATTTGACCTTAGACAATGCCAAACAGTTTGCAAGGCAGGCAGATCTGTAACAGCAGAATTGGCGTGTAATTCAGGGAGATGTCGAGACTCAGGAGGGGCTGATCCAGTATGTAGGCCCATAGTCAGGAGCCCTCCCCACTAAAAAGCCTGCGAAAAAGCCCGCCAAAGGGGCGGAGAGAGCCCTTCCATCTAGGTTACAATATTTCAGATGCGATGCCAAAAGATAACACTGCTGTGAGCACTGTCCAGCAGGAGGGTGCTGAATGTTTTCTCTGCAGTAGACCAGACATTTTAAACAATACTGCTGATCTAAAACACAATTAAGGGGATGAAAGCTGGAACAAGTTTCCAACCATTTTGAGGTCCAGGAAATAGGAAATACAGCATTTCGACCTGACGATTTCCTTCGAGAAATCAAAAAAGCTGATAAGCAGTTCTGATCAATAGAGTTAAAAGTCCAAGCATACAGAACCGAATTTAAACTGGACACTGGGGCAGGAGTCACAGTCCTGTTTGTCAAATTGGACCGGCTTCAGGAAGTAAAAATCCAACCATCTAACTTAAAGCTACAAGGGCCAGGAGGCACAGTTCTCAAACTGAAGGGTCAGTTCACTATAACCCTTAGGCACGAAGATAAAGAAATTAACAAAATTCTTTATATCTTACAGAGCAGAAAATTTCTCTGTTCAGCAAGTCAGCATGTTTGGGACTTGGTCTTCTACGAAAGGTCGATGAGATAACAGTACAGGATGGCAAAGCAATACTCAGGGATGAATTTCCAAAGTTGTTTAGAGGACTGGCAAACCTCGAAAGTGCAGCAGCAATTGAAGCTCATTCATTACGCAGTGAGTTGCTCTTTATTGTAGAAACACCATCCACTGGACCACCAGAGGAGATTGCAGATCTCCCACTTCTCTTTGAAGACAAGCTAGAAGAGGCAGAAACAAGAGGCACTGAAAAGACGGTGACCATCTGTGAGAGGAGATTCTAGACCCTGGTTGTCTCTCCTGACAGAGTCCAGGAGAATGAAGCCACTGCTGAAGCTGATGATCTGTTGGACAAAGAGGTCCTAGATCTTCCTACACTCTTTGACTCCATTGTCAATGTGTCTGACATCTCTGTTGTCTTTCTTGATGAGCACTCAGCTTTCATTGAAGAAGGTAATAAAGAGGTGAACTTGTCTACTTATTCCACTGAACCCCCCCAATAACATGCATCAACAATTGCAGGCTGACAGAAGAAAGCTATCCAGGGAGATTGAGATCCAAACTGGATCAAACCAATCGAAGTTCCGAGCTTATTAATTTGTATGAATGTAAGTTACAGCTCACACTTGAACCTCACCAGCAAGTCACAGATACATTCAGATCATCTTTCAGTAAAGAAGAAGCAAACTACAGAGCTTATACATCTAAAGAGTCCTATGCAGGAATTTCATAGAGATCCAGGTCTGGAGGTTTATTCCATTGTTGAAGATGGGGCAATCCTACTTTCTCATGCTGACACTGCAACCCCATTGACTAGAGTGGAGCAGCCTCATGCTGAAGCAAACGTGAAAATGATTCCACTACCTATGGAAAGTGCAACTCCTTCCTGAAGAGTAGTAGGAAAGTCTTCTTGTCTTCGTATCCTGCAATGTCTTCAAGATATTCTTCATTCTTATTTTCATCTACCAGGTTCAGCCAGGTCTCAGATACTGTATTGATTACTCCTTTCGTCGTTATTGCAGCAGTGAATGATACAGCTGCGAAGTTCTCCAAAGAAGTTGCAAGTGTTGCATTTTCTCAAGCCTTTCCACAGTGTGCAATGCAGAAACAGAAGATTACTGAGAGAAGGTCAGTTTGTTCTCTTCCTTTTCAAAGGGTTGTGACCATCTGAGTCCTGAAGATTTCTCTCTTGAATCCGTTTTTCCTCAATTGATTTTCGTAGCACTTACAGTCAGGTAATTGTAGAGTCACAGCCCAGGAATCAGCAGTCATGAGAACCTGAATGTGTTTGCCTTCCAAGGAGAAGATAAGGTAACACATATATCCAACACTTCCTCCAAGACAGCCGAGAACACCGTTGGTGATTGAAGCCTTTAATTAGAAATTAGAAATTAGAAATTGGCGACCCATTTCACTGTTGAATATGGACTATAAGATTCTGTCCAAGGTCATCGCCAATCGGGTCAAATCCGCTCTGGAATTGGTGATTCACCCTGACCAGACCTGCTCTGTGCCAGGCAGGAAGATCTCTGACAGCCTGGCGCTGCTCAGGGATACGATTGCCTATGTACAGGACAGGGGTGTGGATACCTGCCTCATCAGCTTGGATCAGGAGAAGGCCTTTGACAGAATATCGCACACCTACATGGGGGATGTGCTCTCCAAAATGGGGTTTGGGGAGGGAATTCGAAATTGGATCCAACTGCTCTACACTAACATCAGTAGCGCAGTCTCAATCAATGGGTGGGAAACAGATAGCTTTCCGATTAAATCTGGAGTCAGGCAGGGCTGTCCTCTCTCGCCTGTCCTTTTCGTGTGTTGCATAGAACCCTTTGCCGAGTCCATCAGGAAGGATCCGGGCATAAGAGGAGTGACGATCCCAGGCAGTGGAGGCACTCAGGTAAAAGCCTCCCTGTACATGGACGACGTCGCCGTCTTCTGCTCGGATCCGCTGTCGGTGCGCAGACTGATGCACATCTGCGACCAGTTCGAACTGGCCTCGGGAGCCAAGGTAAATCGTGGGAAGAGCGAGGCCATGTTCTTTGGGAACTGGGCTGACCGATCCTTTGTCCCCTTCACTGTCAGGGCTGACGGCCTGAAGGTGCTGGGGATATGGTTCGGAGGGACCGGGGCATGCGTTAGAAACTGGAAGGAGCGAGTGGCTATGGTGAAAAGGAAACTGGGCATGTGGGAGCGACGCTCCCTCTCCATTGCGGGTAAGAACCTGGTCATCAGGTGTGAGGTACTCTCGCTGTTGCTGTACGTGGCGCAGGTCTGGCCCATTCCAGACTCCTGCGCGATGGCGATCACTCGAGCCATCTTCCGCTTTATCTGGAGGTCGAAAATGGATCGTGTCCGCAGGGACGCGATGTACAAGCCTCTAGATAAAGGGGGAAAAAACGTGCCCAACATCGCCCTCATACTGATGGCCACCTTTGTGTGTGGCTGCATCAAGCGGTGCGTAGACCCTCAGTACGCAAACACCAAGTGTCACTACGTGCTGAGGTTCTACCTGTCCCCGGTGTTGCGAAGGATGGGTCTGGCCACGCTGCCGCGGAACGCTCCAAGTAGTTGGACCGTGCCGTACCACCTGTCCCTGGTGGAAAAATTTATGCAGAAAAACACCTTTGACCACAAGTCCATCAGGCAGTGGTCAGCACGTAACGTCCTAGAGGCCCTGAGGGATAAGGAGAGGGTGGACCCTGTGGGATGGTTCCCCGAGCAGACTGTCAAAGTCATTTGGCAGAATGCCTCATCGCCAGAACTCTCCAACAAGCACCAAGACGTAGCTTGGCTGGTGGTGAGAAAGGCCCTCCCCGTCAGATCCTTCCTACACGCCAGGAAGCTCACCCCCTCTGCACGTTGCCCTCGAGGTGGCTGCGGTGGGGAAGAGACCGTTGTTTACCTCCTTGTGGATTGTGCCTTTGCAAAGAAAGTCTGGAGAGAGATGCAGTGGTTGCTGTCGAGGTTCATCCCGAGCAGCTCTGTGACACAGGACTCTGTGCTCTACGGGCTGTTCCCAGGGACACACACCGAGACAAACATCAACTGCAGCTGGAGGATCATCAACTCGGTGAAAGAGGCGCTTTGGTCTGCCCGAAACTTGTTGGTCTTCCAGCACAAAGAGTTGTCCCCGACCGATTGTTGCGGACTGGCACAATCCAAAGTCCAGGACTACGTGCTGAGGGACGCACTAAAGCTTGGGGCAGCTGCCGCAAAGGCGCAATGGGGAAGGGTCGCTGTCTAAGACCTTTCTACCACAGCGCACCGAGAGACTGGGAACTGTTTAGAGCCCCTCGGGCTGTACAGATCAAAATGAAAGGCTGTAAATGACTGTAATATTGTTTGTACTGATGCACCTGGTGATACATTTTGTAAAAGTTTAACCTGGATTGTACCCTTGTAATGTTGTTTTTGAAATGGTTTGGAATGTGATTGAAGATATTTTATGAATAAAGTATATTTTTACAAAAAAAAGAAAAAAAAAAGATTGAAGCCTTTGGTGACAGTGACTTGGGGGGGAAGGGAGTAGGAGTTGGATGGAAACTGTAAATAGTATATTCCCAGCATCTGTAAATCTCATGTAATGTGAATAGTTTAACAAAAGAATGTAACAGTTTTGAGATTATACTTGAGGTGAGATGGAAAGGATTAATGGCTACGTTAATGAGACAATGAGATTAAATGATATCCTTTTTTTCTTTATCCTTTCATGGGATGTGGGCATCGCTGGCAAGGCCAGCATTTGTTGCCCATCCCTAATTGTCCTTCAGCTGAGTGGCTTGCCACACCATTTCAGAGGGCAGTTCAGAGTCAAACACATTGCTGTGGGTCTGGAGTCACATAAAGGCCAGATTGGGTTGGAAGGCAAATTTCCTTCCTTAAAGGACATTAGTGAACCTGATGGGTCTCTACAACAATCAACAATGGTTTCATGTCACCATTGCTGAGACTAGTTTGTAATTCCTGATTTATCAGTTGAATTTAAATTCCACCAGCTGCCATGGTGGGATTGAACCCGTGTCCCGAGAGCATTATCCTGGGCCTATGGATTACTAGTCCATTGAAGAAGTGCCAGACTGTCTCCCCCCTTGCTTGATGTAATTATGACATCAAGAGTCAGATGACCAAGAGGCTGCAAGAGAGCAAGACGCATAACAATCAGTGTCCTGAAAACCATGTACTCATCACGAGGTCTTTGTAAATAGCTCTTAGTAAATAATTTCAAGAAAATATATGTACCAACTATCTCAATTCTTACATAGAATAAGCAAAACCTCATCAGGACCTGGTAACACACCAAAGGTGGTGACAGATCGAAACATGGTGGCAACGCTGGAGGCTGCAGTTTAAGCAACTGAGGCCGCAGATTGGTAACCCATGGGTGAAGACCTTGGAACAGCTCAATCTCTCATAAAATAAGCAAAACCTTATCAAGACCTGGTAACATACCAAAACATGGTGACAGATTGAAACATTACACACTTTCATGTGAAGATAAATTTTAAAGTAAATGGTTGTTGCAGAAATTGCACAAATTTCACACTTGCTTCATGCAATGAGATATGCTGTCCAATTTTCTGAGCACATTTAAACAACAACAAATCAATTTGAAAATATTGAGCCACTTCCAAAAACTCTGTGATTTGAGTTTTGTTCTCCCGCTGCTAAAACTGATCCATTGGAACTAGAATACATTTTCAATAGGACAAGAAAGCTGGCACTCAAAAAGCATGATGATTGTCAGTGCTTCCAAGCGACCTAACTGCAACTGAAACAGTTTAAGGCCATTTTACAGGTGTCCTGGCTTCTTTAAGAGAAAGAAAGATAGAAGTTAGATTTTCACAGCACCTTTAACAACATCAGGATATCAGGACATCCCAAAGTGCTTTACAGCTAAGTAAGTACTTCTAGGCTGGAGTCAATGCAGGGAACGTAGCATCCAATTTGTGCACAGCAAAGTCTAGCAAATAGAAGTTAGATAATAATCAAATAATCTGATTCAGTGATTTTCGTTGAGGTACAAACATTGGTCAGGACACTGGGAGTATTTCCCTGCACTGCTTCAAAATAGTGCCATGTGATCACTTAAAACCACAAGGCAGCTGGAGCCACAGCTTAATGTCTTATCTGAAATGCGGCACTTCTGACAATGCAGCACCTCTTCAATAATACACTGATGTATCAGTCTGGATGACATTTTCAAGTCTTTAGAGTGGGACTTGAGCTCACCACCTTCTGATTCAGCACTGTGAAAGTTTTACCACTGAACCAAGGGCAGTGGTTACATTGTTGATCTGATTTCATTCTACCTTATCTCGTCGCCCCCCAGAGAATCACCTGCAATTCTTTCTCTTCCCACACCTACACCATTATTTTGGTGTTGCCCAAGGATCTTTACTTGGCCCCCTGCTATTTCTCATATATATGCTGCCCCTTTGAAAACACAGCATTAGTTTCCACATGTGCTGATGACACCCAGCTCTACCTGTCCCCCACCTCTCACAACCGATCTGCTGTCTATAAATTATCAGACTGCTTGTCCAACATCCAATACTGGATGAGCAGAAGTTTCCTCCAGCTAAATATTGTGAAGACTGAAACCTTTGGTCCCTGCACAAAATCCATTCCCTAACCACCGACTTCCTCCCTTTTCCTGGCAAACGTCTGAGGCCGAGCCAAACTATTCACAACCTTGGTATCATATTTAACCCTGATATATATATATAAAACCACATATCCATATCATCACTAAGATGCCTATTTCCAATTCCATAGCATTGCCCGACTCTGTCCCTGCCTCGGCTTACCTGCTGATCAAAACCCTCATTCATGCCTTTGTTAGCTCTAAACTTGACCATTCCTATGTACTCCTGGCCGTTCTCCCACATTCTACCCTCCATAAACTTGAGGTGATCAAAACTCTGTTTTCCATGACCCAGCTTACACCAAGTCCTTTTTGTCCATTGCCCCTGCCCCCACTGACCTACATTGGAGATCAGTTAAAAAACTTCTCATCCTAGTTTTCAAATACCTTCATGGCTTTACTCCTCCCTATCTCTGCAATCTTCACCAGCTCTACTATCCCCTGAAACGCCTGCACTCCTTCAATTTTGGCATCTTGTGCATCCCAATTTTAATAACTCCACCACAGGCAGCCAAACCTCAGCTGCTGAGGCCCTAAGCTGTGAAATTTCCTCCATAGATCTCTCCATCTCTGTACTTCTTTGACCAAGCTTTAGATCCTCTGCCCTAATGTGGCCCAGTGTCAAATTGTGTTTGATAACACGCCTGTGAAGTGCCTTGGGACATTTTACTATACAAACTGTCGTTGTTGCACATGAGAGTTACGACACAGAAACAGATCATTCAGCCAAACAATTTATATTGGTGTTTATCCTCCCAATCTATTATTCCTTTACCCCCTTATGTGTAAAAACAAATTTATGCAGGTATCCTGGTATATGCAAAGGGTTTTTTTTAAAATTTATACACTTTCTGAAATCATGGCACTGGCAAGTGCTCCAAATGTTTGTTTCAGTTAGGATATGAATTACAGTTCAGCTGGTTGTGCCTGTGTTTTCTAATCTCAGCTAACAGCATTATTTCAGTTGTCAAGTTTGGTGGGAGTCCTCTTTTTGAAATGAACTGGTAAATGAACCCAATCCAATAGGGACACATCAACAAGTGCTTTATGTTACAGTAAGAAAATCACTCATTTTTTTCTTAAATATATAAATGCCCCCCCCTTTCAGAAAGAGAAAACACTAGAAATATTCTCTGGAATGCACTTCCTAAACTGATATTTTAGCAAAGAAAATAACATTAATTTAAATTATGTCTGTTAAATTATGGGAAATGTGTTATTTATACCAACAAACATAAACCAAATTATGCTATTCCTGTTTAATTTGCTGTTTTTATATAAATCAGGTATCTAACTTTCTATTGTAACTTTGTGATTGCTCAGCAGGAAGGAGAATTTATGGATAATTCAATCCTTTTCCCTATTGACCATAGCCTTGCACTAAATGCTGACTGAGAACCAATCAGTCTTGCTACATGCAGTGGAAGGTGAGCTCCAGCAATGAGAAACCCACTCATGAAGACCTTACCTAGTAATGGTAAACAAAACACTGCAAACACTCTGCCTCCAACTTATTTATTACCTGCTGTCATATTAAACTATATATTACTCTAAATTAGGACCTGGTTGGGAAAGTGAATATGTGTTTGTTGTTGTACTGGAATTGCTGGTCGTATTTTGAGTCTTTCTCACCTGGAAGCATACTCTGCATTTATCTGGTGATGACATGGTGCCGCTGAAATCTCCCCTGCCACATTCCTTACAGTAACGTGTCCCACACCATTTACACATATAGACCTGAATGAAAAGAGGAATGAACATGTGACACTATATACAATGCACAGCTCTATTAATGTCAAATAAAGTCTCATTTTCAGCCCAGAACAGACTGATTAACATTTATGCATTATTACCAGTTTCAGCATTCCATATTTTTGCAACAATCTTACTGCTTTCTTGATCCACAAGATATGATTATTAACTGCTTTCTCTTCCACCATGTATTTGATTCTTAATTATATTCAAAATCTGAAAGATTATCTGTTTTCCATTATGTAGACACCAACCACCCTTTCTCCATATAGTGCATAGATTAATTTGCCTCTTAGTTTAATAGTATTGTTCAGGGTCCTTGCCATCTCTCAGTCCATTGTGCCCAAGGCTGTTACCCTCTCTCAGTCCATAGTGCAGAGGACTATAGATCTCTCTTATTCCAAAGTATAGGGAGATCCTGTGGTGCAGTGCATCGCTACCTCTGGGCCAGAAGCCCAGTTCAGGACTTGATGGCCACGGTAGGTGTGTTCATATCATGACCAAAAAGGTTGATTATCAACCTGTAAATCCCTCCAATGTGCCTGACGGCAGGTGGTAAGAATGGGAGAGTTTCCTGGTCAGCCATATTGCAGAAGGCAATGGCAAACTACTGCAGGATTTTGCTAATGCCCTCTTAGGCTAAAGGAGGAGGATTCCATAGTGTCCACTACTATTAACCTCTCTCATTCTATAGTGTATAGGACAGTGATCCTCCCTAATTCCATAGTTTATGGAACCATCATCCTCTCTCAGTCCATAATGTATAGGCCTATTACCATCTCTCAGTTTGTAACGTACAAGACCATCACCCTTTCTCAGTTCATACTGTACAGGACCATCACCCTTTCTCAGTTCATATTGTACAAGACCATCACCCTTTCTCAGTTCATATTGTACAGGACCATCACCCTTTCTCAGTTCATATTGTACAGGACCATCACCCTTTCTCAGTTCATATTGTACAGGACCATCACCCTTTCTCAGTTCATATTATACAGGACCATCACGCTTTCTCAGTTCATATTATACAGGACCATCACCCTTTCTCAGTTCATATTATACAGGACCATCACCCTTTCTCAGTTCATATTGTATAGGACCATCACCCTTTCTCAGTTCATATTGTACAGGACCATCACCCTTTCTCAGTTCATATTGTACAGGACCATCACCCTTTCTCAGTTCATATTATACAGGACCATCACGCTTTCTCAGTTCATATTATACAGGACCATCACCCTTTCTCACTTCATATTGCAGGACCATCACGCTTTCTCAGTTCATATTATACAGGACCATCACCCTTTCTCAGTTCATATTATACAGGACCATCACCCTTTCTCAGTTCATATTGTACAGGACCATCACCCTTTCTCAGTTCATATTGTACAGGACCATCACCCTTTCTCAGTTCATATTGTACAGGACCATCACCCTTTCTCAGTTCATATTGTACAAGACCATCATCCTTTCTCAGTTCATATTATACAAGACCTTCACCCTCACCCGTTCCATAGTTTACAAAACCATTACTCTCTCTCCTATATTGTATAATTACTAACCCCTCTCATTACAAAATCATTGAAATTTCCATGTCAATCGAGACGATTTAGTTCATCACATTTTTACTCGTGGTATCTCATGCCAGTAGAGCTAGCTACCCCAATCCAATTTTCCTGCTTTTTCTCTCTACTTTTAATTTCCTCAATTGTTATCGAATTCCATCTTAAATGTGATCATTGTTTTCTTCAATCACCACGCATTCCATATTCTATTAGTTTTTAGGCTTAGATTTATATCTCCTTATTATCAATTCACTGATCATTGGACATACTGTTTAAATGTATACCCTATTATACCCTAACATTGAAAAGCACTTCTAATAGATCTCCATTAATAATCTCTGCTCCAGTGTATGTTTCCATGCCTTGCATCATAACGATATACTCTCATCTCAGTTATCTCCCTTGTACATCTGTGTTGGGTAATACTCCTTATATCCAATATCCTTTCTGCAGTGAAATGCCCAAAATGCATACAGTTCTCCAGCTGCAGCCTAGCTAATGTGGTTGACTTTTAAATGCCCTCTGAACAAGGGCGATTAGGGGTGGGCAATAAATGCAGGCCTAGCCAGCGACGTCCACATCATGAATGAATGAAAAGCATTATAGATTCGCTGCCACTTTTTTTTTGCTTTTACATTCAATTTCCCTCCAGGAAAAATAATCTATTTTCACCTTTTGCGTCTTATTACACACTCCCCTGCAATACTGCACAGAATTAGTGCCTTCTCCTGTGGCATGTGGGCTAATTACTCCTATTGTGTGCAAAAACATTACCCCCTTTCCATACTGTGTTACACTCTGACTGCAGTTAACCCGAATAAGTGTATACCTTCCTTACGCAGATTTTAAACTACCACAGAAACGAAAACTCTCTTTTATTTCTCCTCCTGTGTTGCCCGGTCTAAGAACACACAGAAAGGAATTTACCGTGTTCACTTCGGTGCAGCCCCATCTGCACATTTTAAATCAATGGTTGCCTCTAACACAAACAGTAAAAACCACGGCTGCTGTTTGGCTTTTGCCGAGAGTGGGGGCTGGGACTGGGGCTGTGCCAGAGGCAGGCTGAGATCCGGGGTAGCTGAATGTTCAGTTTCCTCTCCTTTCTGGAGGCAGTTACAGCTAAGGGCTGACTTTCCTTCCCCTGATCATCACAATCTGTTACGTTTCATGCCTACACGGCATCTGATAATTTGAAAATATTGGTTATTGAATATATATGTATATGTGTAACCTGTCCGATATTTCAGCGCATATCTCTTCGTTATTTAAAAAGAGTCTAAAACTTCCACCGAATGTTTGGAGTCTGTGTTGCTACAGGAACAGAGTTGTTCCGTGTCATTTGCAGCTACCGCACTGAACAGGAAATATCTTCACTTTTCCACATCCTTTATCGCCAGGAGTTTCCTCAGCTTCTCCTGCTCCGTCGTCGCAACTTCGCTAGAAACCCCTTTCATGCCGCACTTTCGGCGAAGTTGCGGCAACAAAGCTCTGAGGAAATTCTTCGGTCTTCTTCACGGATTGGTTACAGCACAGAAGGAGGCTTCGGCCCATCCTGTCTAATGGCACTCATCGGCCTTCTCCCTGTAGCCCTGCACATTCTTCCTGTTCAGATAATGAAAACCTGGACTGAACATGCCTCCACCGCCCTCAAGCAGTGCATTCCAGATCCTAACCACTGGTCTCATGAAAATGTTTTTCCTCATGTCACTATTGCTTCTTTTGCCAATTACCTTAAATCTGTGCCTCCTTCTCTATCCTTCCACAAATGGAAACAGTTTCTTCTTATCTACTTTGTATAGACCCCTCATGATTTTATCTATTAAATCTCCTTCCAACTTTCTCTTCTCCAAAAAGAACAGTCCCAACTTCTCCAATCTTTCTATGTAATTTAAGTTCCTCATCTCTGGGAACATTCTTGTGAATCTTCTGCACCTCTAATGTCTTCTCGTCCTTCCTAAAGTGTGGTGACCAGAACTGGACACAATATTCCAATTGAGGCTAAAGCAGTCTTTTATTCAGGTTTATCATAACTTCCTTGCTTTTGTACTCTAGGCCCCTGTTGATAAAGCCCAGGATGCTGGATGTTTTTTAACCACTCTCTCAACCTGTCCTGTCGCCTTCAATGTTTTATGCACACGTACACTCAGGTTCCTCCGCTCCTGCAGCCCCTATAGAATAGACCTTTTATTTTCTATTGTGTCTCTGGGTTCTTCCTACGAAAATGAATCACTTTGCACTTCTTTGCATTAAATTTCACCTGCCACTTGTCCACCCATTCCACCAACCTGTGAAGATCATAAGTGATTGGAGCAGGAGTAGGCCATTCGGCCCAGCAAACGTACTCTGCCAATTTGATCAGATCATGGCTGATCTGAATGTGGCCTTAACTCCATTTTCTTGTCTGTTCCCATGACCCTTAATACCCTCACTGATCAAAAATCTGTCTAACTCAGCCTTGAATATATTCAATGACTCAGCCCCCACTGCTCACTAGGGAAGAGAATTCCAAAGACTAACAACCCTCTTAGAGAAGAAATTCCTCCTGATCTGTCTTAAATGGGAGACCCCTTATTTTTAAACTGCGTCCCCTAGTTCTAAACTTCCCCACGAGAGGAAACATCTTCTCAGCATCTACCCTGTCAAGCCCCCTCAGAATCTTATATGTTTCAATAAGATCAGCTCTCATTCTTCTAAACTCCAATGAGTATAGTCCTAACCTGCTCAACCTTTCCTCATAAGGCAGCCCCTTTATCCCAGGAATCAGCCTAGTGAACTGCTTCCAATGCAAGTATTTCCCTCCTTAAGGGGACTGAAACTGCACACACCACTCCAGGTGCGGTCTCAATGCCCTGTACAGCTGTAGCAAGAGTTCCCTACTTTTATACTCCATCCCCCTTTTGCCTTCCTAATTACTTGTTGTACCTGCATGCTAACTTTTTGTGATTTATGTATAAGGACATCCAGATTCCTCTGTACCACAGCATGCTGCAGTCTCTCTCCATTTAAATAATAGTCTGATTTACTATTCTTCCTGCCAGAGTGGATCCTAGCATTTTCCCAATGATAGATGTTAGACTAACTGCCCTATAGTTTCCTACTTTCTGAATCTCTCCTTTCTTGAATAGTGGTGTTACATCTGCGGTTTTCAAATTCGCTGGGACCTTTCCAGACCTAGGGAATTTTGGAAGATTACAACCAATGCAAACACTCTCTCCAGATACTTCCTTTAATATCCAAAGATGTAGGTCATCAGGTCCATGAGACTTGTCAGTCCTTAATCCTATTAATTTTCCTGGTACTTTTTCTCTAGTTGCTGGCTTATAGACTATATCAATCAATGTAATTGCACCTTTTTTGTTCCTTAGTTCTAGCCAAATAGATTCGGTCTTTGATCCCTCTGGGACATCCTCTCTCTCCATCACTGCAATGTTGTCTTTAATCAATACTGCCACCCTTCCCTCTTTCCATCCTTTCCTGAATACCTTGTATACAGAAATAGTTTAATACCCACTCCTGTCCTTCTTTGAGCCAGGTCTCTGTTATTGCCATAACATCATATTTCTACATGTCTATGTGTCTATCTGCATCTACAACTCATGACTCTTACTTACCACAACGTGCATTTACATACATGCTCTATAACCCTAATTTAGACTTTATTACTTTCCCCCTTATGCTGAACCTACCTAATACCTTATTATTTCCTACTGTGGTCCTATCTGTCTCTCCCAATATGTTTTGCACCTTGGTATTCCTCTCTGATATTACCTCCTGGTTTCCACACCCCTGCCAACTTAATTTAAACCCTTCACACTAGCAAATCACCCACAAGAAAATTGGTTCTGGCTCTGTTTAGGTGTAACCCATCCAGCCTGTACTGGTCACAGTGATCCTGATCTGCTCCACCCTCCTCCCAGTCAGCTTCACAGTGATCCTGACCTGCTTCACATTCCTCCAGGTCTGCTTCACTTTGATCCCGATCTGCTTCACATTCTTCTTTGTCGACTTCAAAATGATCCTGACCTGCTGCACACTCATCCGAGTGTGCTTCACAGCAATCCTGGCCTGTTGCACACTGCTCCCAGTCTGCTTCACAGTGATCCCAACCTGCTTCACAGTGATCCTGACCTGCTGAATACTCCTCCCAGTTTGCTTCACACTCCTCCCAGTCTGCTTCACAGTGATCCTGATCTGTTGAATACTCACCCCAGTTTGCTTCACACTCCTCCCAGTCTGCTTCAGTGATCCTGATCTGCTGCACACCCTGCCTGGGATTTCTACTATTTCATTTTAACTTCCACAGAATAGGACAGAATAAAATGGAACAGTCACTATTTTGGGGAGAGGAAAGTGTCTTCGCCTTGTGACATCACAAGTTAATATTTTTATAGTGACTTTTAAAACATAATCACATCATAAATGATGTTTGTGTAACTAGAACTACCGTGTAAATGTGGGTTTCTTTCTAAGAGCTTTGCACAAGGACTTGGAATGGGCATGTAGAACTTGAGATTGTTGTGAGGGCAGGAAAAGGATTTATGGATGTAGATAAAGAATTTTAATTTTAAAAGCATTAGGGGATATGGAACCAAAGTAAATCGGTGAGAACAGGAGTGATGGGTAGATCTTAGTGCAGAACAAAATACAGGCTCAATTTTGGGCGAGTTGCTTTTAATGAAGGGGGAGATTGGCAAAAAAAACTGGAACAAGAAACTGAAGGTGGCAAAATATGAATAGGAGTTTCAGCAGCAGACGTGGGCAGTGTTGAAAATATGTGCTTTTGTTGATGGAAAAAATGTAGGTCTTGAGCTCCACTCAGAGCAATTGTTTTGTAGGGTTTGAACGATTGACCAGGGAATATTACGTATCTTTTAGTGGTCTAAATTGTATGTTTAAATAAACTAATGAAGTGTACAAAGTACTACACTTCACGGTTTCCATCCTTACTCTTTTCATCCTTAGCTTGTAACGCAGTCAAGGCATTCCTAGTCATTTCTTCGGTATCCCATTACAGTATACGAGGCGGTTAATATAAAGAAAAAGTTTTAACGTGTAAAGAATTGCTTTAATTTATATTTTTCGATAATCAACTTTGGTTCTTTAAGCTACCACATCTTTCTCCACGAAGGAGAGCAAGGGGAGTCACTGTCGGTGCTGCTCCCTGCTTTGTGTAAAGGGGGAAGAGGTCGCTTCACCCAGTCGGCTCGGAGTGGGACTGGTCACTTTGCTTCCACCAATCAGCCTGAAAACAAAAATCTCAACTCGGATTCAGACAACTTCACAGACTGCAGTCCGGAGATCTTAGTGCAATTATTCGAGCCACTAGTCCAGCTAACAGTTTAAGCTGTTTTTATTTAGAGATCCCACACACATTCACCTCCCGTCCCGCCGCCGCCAAGATGGCGCCCGCCTCCACTTTCTTTCACGTCCGCGTCGCCGGCCATTTCCGCTGCGGAGCGGAAGTTGAGTGAACCCCGGGAGGGTGGAGGAACGATGGCTGGAGACATGGTCGGACTCACACTGATGCACGGTAATGACCGGGGAACCGGGCTCTGCTGCCTCCATCAGATGGGGAGGAACAGCGGCTTTCAGCGGGGGTGACTGAGTCAGCTGCAGGCGGGCAGTGTCTGTCTGCCCGCCCGTGTTTGCACACTGAGCCTGTCACCGCTACAGAATGAGCTGGGCTCAATCCGAGTCAGGTCGGTGCAATACAATAGGTCTGTGTTTGCAGCGATCGAGGGACAGGGTAACCTCTGATACATCTGTTCACCGACTGTAAGGTCTGTAGGTGATAATGAAAACTGAGTAAATGTTAGGGTCTGTAATACGCTGCCTTATATTGTGGTAGAGGCAGATTCAATCGTGGATATCTAAAGGGAATTGAATAATTACCTGAAGAGGGAAAAAATTGTAGGGTTCCGAGGAAAAGGCAGGGGAGTGGGACTGAGTTGCTCTTGCTGAGAACTGGCACAGACTTGAAGGGTTGAATGGTCTCCTGTGCTGTAACCATTGTATGATTCCATGAATAAAATTGTCCATTTTTACCGCACATACGATATTGTGGCACATGAATATGGGGATGTTTAGATATGGAGAAGAAGTAGTCTGAATCACAAGGCCTAGATCTCATTGTGTATGCTGTGTGCAGCAGTTAAAACTGATGCAAATTATTTGTATGTGAGCTATGTTCATCTGTTCTTTGTTTTGGTGCAGAGTGCCTTTTCAAAAAAGTGTCGTGGAATAAGGGTCAAGACATAATGATGTTTACTGATGTGAATTGGTATTTCATTCTTAGGCAGTTCAAAACACAAGATTGAAATTTCTGCAGGACAGGAAGGATGTGAGCCTACATTACAGGACATGGCAACAGTTATTGCTCAAGTCACTGGGGTACCTCAGCAACTGCAGAAACTAATCTTTAAAGGTATGCATAATTTGCTAGTAGAATGGGTAATGCATGAAATAGTTTGCCTTGATCCTAATTGTGGTTATTGCTTACTAAAGAGTTTGTCTCATTGGAAATTTAATGATAAGACTGTCTGAACAAAACTTGCCAAATTATTGTCATGGGTACTTCAATCATTTTGAGAATGGAATAACATTTCTGTGCTTAAAGGTAAAACAAAGAGTTTTGTAGTTTATTGGACAGAAACCACATTTACAGTCCTCTTTGGGAAAGCTGAATGTTGTAGATTAATAAAACATCAAATTCAAAGACAAACTTATGACTGCAGAATTAGAATGCAGACTTCGCTGACAGGATGAAATTCTTTTCATGGAGTGAGCACAGGCTGTACACTCTAGAGGTTGGAGCAATCCCGCCATTCCTTTATCTGTTAATCAATAACCTTGTTACTGCTAATAAATCTTACTACTATTAACAAACCTTACCAATACTAATAAACCTTACTAATACTGATACTTAATACACCTTACTAGTAATAAACCTTACTTTTAAAAAAAAATACTCACCAGTTTATTCCCTGGTTTAAATAAAATAAGTAGGAAATACCCACCAGCCAGTCACCTACCTCTTCCCTGTGATGTCACACCTCATTTTTCCCTTCTGAACACGGGTGTTGAACCCACAGACTGGATCCTGGTGGAATAGCTGCTTTATGTCCCGCTGTGTTCTCACTCCTTGCCGTTCATGCAGTGAACTCTCGCTCTTTTGTGCACTGCTTTATGCCCTCCTTCCCGTGTCATTTGTGCAGAAAGTGTTGTCAATTGCAGCAGCTTGAGTTTCAGGTTTCGGAACTTGAACAACAGCGATGCAATGTGAGGTTGAGAGCTTTGTGGATCACAGGTTTATAGATGTGGTCAGCCTGCAGCTTAAGAGTATACAGGGAGAGAGAGAATGGATGACCACCGGAGTCAAAAAGAAACAGGCAGTGCAGGAGTCCCCTGAGTCATCCCACTCTCTAACTAGTATTCTGAATACTCATGAGAGTGATGGTGCATCTGGGTACTGCAGCCAGAGCAAAGTCCATGGCACCACAGGTTGCTCAGATGTACAGGGGGAACAATACAGCGGTACAGGGAAGAGCAATAGTGATAGATGATTCGATAGTCAGGGGAATAGAAAGACATTTTTGCAGCTGCAGATGTGAACTCAAGATGGTGTATTGCCTCCCTGATGCTAGGGTCAAGGATGAACAGCTCCAGAGCACCCTGAGGGGAGAGTGTGAACAACCAGGAGTTGTCCACATTGGTATGAATGACATTGGCAGAAAAAGGGATATAGTTCTGCAGCTAGATTTTAGGGAGCTAGGGAGAAAATGAACAAGTAGAACCCCAGAAGTAGGAGGTTAAAAAAGATGAATGCATGGCTGGAAAGATGGTGCAGGAGGGAAGGCTTTAGATTCTTGGGACATTGGGACTGGCTCTGTGGAGATGGGACCTGTACAGGCTGGACAGGTTGCGCCTAAATAGAGCTGAGAATGAGTTCTTTACGGGTGATTTGTTAGTGCTGTTGGGGAGAGTTTAAACTAACTTGGCAAGGTTATGGGAAGGTAATATGAGAGAGGAATACCAAAGTGCACAGAATACTGGAGAGATAGATAGTAATTAGTGTAAGGGATAGTAAATTATTATGTGGGGTCAAAGTAAAGGAGAAAGTAATAAAGCCTAAGTCAGGGGTATTGCATGTATGTGAAAGCGCGGAGTTTGACAAATAAGATTGGTGAGTTACAGGTGCAGACTGACATGTAGAAATACGATGTTGTGGCTATAACAGAGACCTAGCTCAAAGAAGGGCGGGACTGGGTATTAAATATTCCTGGATACAAGAATTTCAGGAAAGATAGGAAAGGAAGAAAAAGGGGAGGAGTTGCAATATTGATTAAGGAGAGCATTGCAGTGCTGGAGAGCGAAGATACCCCAAAAGGGTCAAGGGCAGAATCTATTTGGCTAGAGCTAAGGAACAAAAAAGTGCAGTTACATTGCTGGTATAGTCTATAGGCCACCAACTAGTGGGAATGATGTAGAGGAACAAATTTGCAAAGAAGTTACAGAGAGGTGCAAGAATTATAGAGTAGTTATAACGGGGGACTTTAATTATGCGAATGCAGGCTGGGAATAGTAATAATGTAAAGGGCAGAGAGGGCAAGAATTCTGGGACTGTGTTCAGGAAAATTTTCTACAGTGGTATGTTTTTAGTCCAGTGAGAGAGGAGGCACCCTTAGACCTGGTTCTTGGGAATGAGGTGGACCAAGTGGATCTTATATCAGTCGGAGAATAGTTAGGGTACAGTGTTCATTGTATCATAAGGTTCAGGTTGGCTATGGAAAAGGACAAAGAAAATTCTACAGTAAGAATAATTATCTTGGGAAAGGCAACTTCAATGGTGTAAGAATGGATCTGGGGTGAATAAATTAGAATCAAAGGTTGTGTTATGACCACAGCTGGTGTTAATTGCAGCGCAAACCAAATCCCAGAGGAAGCTTGGCTTATGGGCTATAACCATTTTTTTGTATTCTGAAAACAAGACGACGATGTACCGTTCTCAGAAGTATGAGGCCCAGTAACACTTTTGGGATTTAAAGAATTAAAAGTAAAAGTTTTATTAACAAGAGTAAAAAAAACTTAAGCACACAAGTTTACAGTTACACAATTAAAGTTAGTCTTACAAAACATTCCCCAGAAAGACACTCTACTTCGTCAGACCCACAAGTAACACTTCTAGGCAACACTCCCTTATAGTTGTTAACTGTAAAAGAAACCCAGTAATATTACATAAGGCAAACTGCTGTAACTTCAATAAAGGCCTACCACATGACCTCTACCCTCTTCCACTCTGCGGTGGAATCCATTTCAGAATAAAACTGCTTGTTGCAACCCAAGACTTTTCTGGCTTAACTGGATGGCTGGTTAAAACAGCATCCTCTCCCAGCTCAGAGCTCCAGCTTATTGCTCAACAGCTCAAACAGCTCCAAGTATCTCCATCCCCTAAACTCTCCACAGCAACTCTAAAATATCTTTTTCCCCTTTCACCCGGTTCCATTGTTCTTACACCTCTTTGGAACTCAAATCCTTCCAAATATAAAATATTTTGTCTCTATCTTGTGATTGCCTTCGGGTCAATAAAATATAATACCCCACTATTGTTTACCTATGGAACTCCTGCAAGACGCAAATATGTTTTTTGATACCTCTGACTCCCTTTTGATATTCAAACTCACAACTTACATCTAACATTTGTATTTTTAAGTAACCTATTTATTTGTACCTCAAAGTTAACACCTCTATCCTTTCATGTTTTAAGCCCCCAGTCAACCTCACCCCTATCAATCTCTTGCCCAGCTTAATTAACTCTCACACATGCACACAGACACCCATCCTTCTTTACAGAATAACACAGGATTCCCCCAAAATATTAAAGAAAATAACACCCATTTCTCACAGTTGGTGGAAAACGCTAGCTGAACAATGAAGAAATAGTGCGGCACAGCCAAGGTTTATCCCCTTGAAGGGGTAAGATAGGGCAAACAAATCCAGACCTTCCTGGATGACAAAAGAGATAGCGATTAAGATGAATAAGAAAAAGTGTATTTATGACAGATGTCAGGTGGATAATACAGTGGAGAACCAGTCTGAATAGAGAAGGTTCAGAGGGGAAGTGAAAAGCAAATAAGAGAAGTGAAGAGGAATTATGAAAAGACACTGGCAGCTAACATAAAAGGGAATCCCAAAGTCTTCTGTAGGCATATAAATAGTACAAGGGAGTAAAAGTGGATCTATTCATGGAGGCAGGGGGAATTATTAAATTAATACTTTGCATCTCTCTTTAGCAAGGAAGAAGATGCTACCCTGGACACGGTGAAAGAGGAGGTAATTATACATCTAGATGGATTTAAAATTGATAGGGAGGAGGTATTAGACAGGCTGTATATTCCTAAAGTTGATAAGGCTTCAGGGCTGGATGCATCTAAGGATACTGAAGGAAGTGAGTGTGGAAATTGCAGAGGCATGGGCCATAATTTTCCAGTCTTCCTTAGACTCAGGGATGATGCCAGAGGACTGGAGAATTGCAAATGTTACACCCTTGTTCAAAAAAGGCTGTAAAGATAAGCCGAGCAATTACAGACCAGTCAGTGGTAGGGAAACTTCTAGAAACAATAATTAGGTCAAAATTAATAAGTCAAGTGGATAAATCTGGGTTACTTAAGGAAAGCCAGTGCTGATCTGTTAATGGAACATCATGTTTAACTAACTGGCTGGAATTTTTTGAAGAGGTAACAAAGAAGGTTGATAAGGGCAATGCCGTTGATGTAATGTAGATGGACTTCCAAAAGGCATTTGATATAGTGCCACACAACAGACTTGTGAGCAAAGTTATAGCTCATGTAATAAAAGGGACAATAGGAACATGGATGTGAAATTGGCTGGATGACAGGAAACAGAGAATAGTTGTTGATAGATGTTTTTCGGGCTGGGGAAGGTTTGCAGTGGAGTTCCCCAGGGGTCAGTGTCGGAAACCTTGCTTTTCCTGATCTATATTAATGGCTTGAACGTTGGTGTACAGGAACTTGCTGATTATATGAAACTTGGAAGCATTGTGACCTGTGAGGAGGATAGTGTAGAACTTCAAAAGGACATAGACAAGTTGGTGGAATTGGCAGACAAGTGCAGGTGAAGCTCAATGTAGAGAAATGTGAAATGATTCATTTTGGTAGGAAGAACATGGAGAGACAATATAAAATAAAGGGTACAACTCTAAAAGGGGGTGCAGGAGCAGAGGGACTGAGATGTATATGTGCATAAGTCATTAAAGGTAGCAGGACTGGTTTAAAGAGCAGTTAACAAAGCATACAGTATCCTAGGCTTTATTAACAGGAGCATAGAGTACAAGAGCAAGGAGATTACCTTGAACTTGTATAAGATGCTAGTTCAGCCTCAGCTGGAGTATTGCGTCCAGATTTTAGGAAGGATATGAAGGCAGTGGAGAGGTTACAGAAAAGATTCCCCAGCATGTCTCCAGGGATGAGGTACTTCAGCTATGTAGGTAAATCGGAGAAGTTGGGACTGGTCTCCTTGCAAAAGAGAAGGCTGAGAGGAGATTTGATAGAGGTATTCAAAATCATGAGGGACCTGGACAGATTAGGTTGGGAGAAACTGTCCCCACTTGCGAAAGGATTGAGAACAAGAGAGCACAGATTTGAAGTAATTGACAAAAGAAGCAAAAATGATACGAGAAAAAGCTGTTTCACATAGCACCTGAGTGTGGTGGAGGCAGGTTGAATCAAGGCATTTAAAAAGGAATTAGAACTATTATCCGAAATGGAAGAATGTGCAGGGTTATGGGGAGAAGGTGGGGGAATGACCATAAGATGTAGGAGCAGAAATAGGTCATTCAGCCCATCGAATCTGTTCCGCCATTCAATGAGATCATGGCTGATCTGATAATCCTCAACTCCACTTTCCTACCTTTTCCCCATAACCCTTGATTCCCTTACTGATTAAAAACCTGTCTATCTCAGCCTTGGATATACTTAATGACCCAGCCTTTTGACCCTTCTGCAGTAAAGAATTCCACAGATTGACTACCCTCTGAGAGAAGAAATTCCTCCTCATCTCTGTTTTGAATGGGCATCCCCTCACTGAGTTTATGCCCTCTGATCCTAGATGCTCCCACAAGGGGAAACAACCTCTCAGCATCTACCCTGTCAAGCCCCCTAAGAATCTTTTATGTTTCAATAGGGTCACCTGTCATTCTTCTAAATTCAAATGAGTACAGGCCTAACCTGCTCAACCTCTCCTCATAAGAAAATCCCTCCATACCCGAGGTCAGCCTAGTGAGCCTTCTCTGGACTGCCTCCAATGCCAGTATATCTATGGAAATGAGAAAGGGTCTAGGAAGAGTGGATTGGCATAAGTTGTTTTCTGGCAAGGATGTGTTCAGTAAGTGGAAGGCATTCAAAGGCGAAATTTTGAGAGTGCAGAGTTTGCATGTTCCTGTCAGGATTAAAGGCAAAGTTAACAGGCATAGGGAACCTTGGTTTTCAAGGGATATTGGCGATCTGGTTAAGAAGAAGAAAGAGGTGTATAGCAGGTATAGGCAACAAGGAGCAAATGAGGTACTTGTAGAGTATAGAAAATATAAGAAAATACTAAAGAAGGAAATCAGGAAGGCAAAAAGAAGACATGAGGTTGCTTTGGCAGATAATGTGAAGGTAAACCCGAAGGGTTTCTACAAGTATATTAAGAGTAAAAGGATAGTAAGGGACACAATTGGTCCCCTTGAAGATCAGAGTGGCCGTCTATGAGTGGAGCCTCACGAGATGGGGGAGATCTTAAACAGTTTTTTTGCCTCAGTATTTACTCAGGAAACTGGCATAGTGTGTAAGGAAGGAAGGGAAACAAGCAGTAGTTTCATGGAACATATAGAGATTAAAGAGGAGGAGGTGCTTGCTGCCTTACAGCGAATAAAGGTAGATAAATCCCCCGGGCCTGACATGATATTCCCTCGGACCTTGAGGGAGTCTAATGTAGAAATTGCAGGGGCCCTGGCAGAAATATTTAAAATGTCCTTAGCCACGGGTGAGGTGCTGGAGGATTGGAAGGTAGCTCATGTTGTTCCGTTGTTTAAAAAAGGCTCCAAAAGTAAACCAGGTAATTATAGGCCAGTGAGCCTGACGTCAGTAGTAGGTAAATTATTGAAAGGTGTTCTGAGAGATCGGATATACAATTATTTGGACAGCCAAGGGCTGATTAAGGATAGTCAGCATGGCTTTGTGCGTGGTAACGAACCTTGTAGAGGTTTTCGAGGAGGTTACCAAGAAAGTAGATGAAGGAAAGGCTGTGGATGTTGTCTACATGGACTTTAGTAAGGCCTTTGACAAGGTCCCACATGGGAGGTTAGTTCAGAAGGTTCAGACACTTGGTATCCATGGAGAGGTTGTAAACTGGATTCGAAATTGGCTGTGTGGGTGAAGACAGAGAGTGGTAGTGGATGATTGCTTCTCAGACTGGAGGTCTGTGACTAGTGGTGTGCCTCAGGGATCTGTACTGGGACCATTGTTGTTTGTTGTCTATATCAATGATTTGGATGATAATGTGGTGAATTGGATCAGCAAGTTTGCTGATGACACTAAGATTGGAGGCGTTGTGGACAGCGAGGAAGGCTTTCAAAGCTTGCAGAGAGATCTGGACCAACTGGAAAAATGGGCCAGAAAATGGCAGATGGAATTTAATGCGGAAAAGTGTGAGGTGTTACATTTTGGAAGGTCAAACCAAGGTAGGACATACACAGTAAATGGTAGGGCACTGAGGAGTGCGGAGGAACAAAGGGATCTGGGAGTTCAGATACATAATTCCCTGAAAGTGGCGTCACAGGTAGACAAGGTTGTAAAGAAAGCTTTTGGCATACTGGCCTTCATAAATCAAAGTATTGAGTATAGGAGTTGGGATGTTACGGTGAGGTTGTATAAGACATTGGTGAGGCCAACTTTGGAGTATTGTGTGCAGTTCTGGTTGCCTAACTACAGGAAGGATATCAGTAAGATTGAGCAAGTGCAGAGAAGATTTACTAGGATGTTGCTGGGTCTTAAGGAGTTGAGTTACGGGGAAAGATTAAACAGGTTAGGACTTTATTCCTTGGAGCGTAGAAGAATGAGGGGAGATTTGATAGAAGTTTGCAAAATTGTGAGGGGTATAGACAGAGTAAATGCGAGTAGGCTCTTTCCACTTAGATTAGGAGAAATAAACACGAGAGGACATGGCTTTAGGATGAAAGGGGAAAGGTTTAGGGGGAACATTAGGGGGAACTTCTTCACTCAGAGAGTGGTGAGAGTGTGGAACGAGCTACCATCTGACATGGTAAATGCAGGCTCACTCTTAAGTTTTAAGAATAAATTAGATAGATACATGGATGGGAGAGATCTGGAGGGTTATGGACTAGGTGCAGGTCAATGGGACTAGCGGAATAATATTTCGGCACAGACTAGAAGGGCCGAATGGCCTGTTTTCTGTGCTGTAGTGTTCTATGGTTCTATCTTTCCTTGGATAAGGAGACCAAAATTGTTCACAGTATTCCAGGTGTGGTTTAACTAGTGCCTTGTATAGTTTTAGCAAGACTTCCCTATTTTTATACTCCATCCCCTTAGAAATAGAGGCCAACATTCCTTTTGCCTTCCTTATTACCTGTTGAACTTGTATGTTAACTTTTCCCTTTTATCTATCCTGCTTGTTACCTCCTCAAAGAATTCTAATAAATTTGTTAAGCATGATTTCCCCTTCATCAAGCCATGCTGACTCTACTTGATTAGATTATGTATTTCTAAATGCTCTGCTATTACATTCTTTGTAATAGACGCCAACATTTTCCCAATGACAGATGTTAAGCTAACCGGCCTATTGTTATCAGTTTTTGTCTCCCTCCCTTTTTGAATAAGGGTGTTACATTGGCCATTTGCCAATCCTCTGGGACTTCTCCAGAATCTAAGGATTCTTGGAAGATTACTACCACTGCATTCTCTGTAGCTACTTCCTTTAATATCGTGGGATGCAACCCATCAGGTCCAGGGGGCTTATCGGCCTTTAGCCCCATTAGTTTCCCTGGTACTTTTCATCTAGTGATAATTACTGTATTTATTTCCTCCCCCGCTTTTGCCCCTTGATTATTTAGTAATTTTAGAATGCTATTAGTAACTTCTACCGTGAATACTGAAGCAAAGTATTTATTCAACTCCTCTGCCATTTCCTGGTTCCACATTATTATTCCTCAGCCTCATTCTCTAAGGGACCTATGTTCACTTTGGCCCCTCCCTTCCGAATTGCTAATTTGGAGACCCGGTACATACACGATGGGCTGAATAGCCTCCTTCTGTGCTGTAACAATTCTGTGATCCTGTCATTCTGTTTATCTTGGTTTGAAGGCCCCTACTTAGTTTGATTTCAAGCATTCAAAATGTAACTTCTGATGGTGATGTGGTTTAGTACAAAACATGACAATATTTGGGAGACTTTGTTCTGTATAGTTGGTATGGTAAGTGTCAGGAATTTGACGAGTGCATGAAAACATTGAATATCAACAAGTGGAAAATAAGTTCCATTCTGATCACTGACCTTGAAATCCAAAAATTCCACAAACTTGAGATGATTTGGTAATTTCTTGCTTTGCTGTAACTGTTACACGACCTTAACAAGAGAAAGCTTTTGGTATTTTATTGGATATTCTTGAACTTTCACAACTTGAGCAAATCTATATTGCCTGGGAATGTATAGAGCAGATTACTGTGTATATATTGAGCTAAAAATATAACAATAATGCATCAAATTGCAGGATGAATAGAGAATAGCAAGACCATTGGAGCCATCTTAGCTTATCCTAAAGGAAGCTATAGTCATCGATCAGTGCATTCAGTTGATTGTGGGTTTTCTTTGCTTCCACTGTGCCTATGTTCACTGCACTTTGTATGTACAACCTTCAGAATTTATATGGCTAGTCCAGTTCAGTTTCTTGTCAATGGTAACTCCCAGGATGTATGTTTGTCTTTGAATTTGTGTTCATTTGCCTTACTGTTTAATATGAAGTAATCTACTGGGTTTACCTTTTCTATACCATACCTATATGAGGCGTAGTGGCCTTGTTAAGGCTGAAAGGCCGAAGTTTTTCCATTTTTTTCATAGCTCAATTCTCTGACTCGAGGGAATAATTTCATGGTGTACTATGCACTGCCACCAGAATTTGAATGTCACAGTACACACAGTTCTAATAATCTAGCTTGGCTATGCCCAAGGCGCACTATAGTTTTATCTTTGACTTCGTCGAATTGTACTGTATTGTACTGTTTCAGCGATACAGTTCAGCACTCTATTCATTTTGTTCAGTGGTCTGAAATGACTAGTCATGTTAACTGCCATCTGTTAATAACCTTTAATCTCATTCAACATGATCTGTTCTTTCTCAGCACCATTCATGGAGTACAGCATTTCTGTTCTTATGTGGACTGTTAAAATTTATTTCATTTTTATTATTTATTCATTAATGGGAATGTGGGTTTTGCTGGCTGGGCCAGCATTTATTGCTCATCCCTAATTGTCCTTGAGAAGGCGGTGGTGAGCTGCCTTCTTGAGCCGCTGCAGTCCTTATGATGTAGGTACACCCACAGGGCTGTTAGGAAGGGAGTTCCAGGATTTTGACTCAGTCACAGCGAAGGAATGGCGATATATTTCCAAGCTAGGATGGTGAGTTACTTGGAGGGGAGCTTCCAGGTTGTGATTTTCTCCTCTATCTGCTGTCCTAGTCCTTCTAGATGGTACCTGTCATGGGTTCGAAGATGTTGTCGAAAGAACCTTGGTGAATTCCTGCAGTGCATCTTTTAGATGGTACACACTGCTGTTACTGTGCGTCGGTGGTGGAGGGAGTGAATGTTTTTTATGGATGTGGTGCCAATCAAGCGGCTGCTTTGTCCTGGATGGTGTCAGGCTTCTTGAGTGTTGTGGGAGCTGCACTCATCCAGGCAAGTGGGGAGTATTCCATCACACTCTTGACTTGTGCCTAGTAGATGGTGGACAGGCTTTAGGGAGTCAGGAGGTGAGTTACTCACTGCATTATTCCTAGCCTCTGACCTGTTCTTGTAGCCACAGTATTTATATGGCTAGTCCAGTTCAGTTTCTTATCAATGGTAACTCCCAGGATGTTGATAGTGGGAGATTCAGTGATAGTAATGCCGTTAAATGTCAAGGGGCGATGGTTGGATTCTTTCTTGTTGGAGATGGTCATTGCCAGACACTTGTGTGGCACGAATGTTACATACCACTTGTCAGCCAGAGCCTGGATATTGTCCAGGTCTTGCTGCATTTGGACATGGACTGCTTCAGTATCTGAGGAGTCGCAAATGGTGCTGAACATTGTGCAATCAGCGAACATCCCATTTCTGACCTTATGATGGAATGAAGGTCGTTGATAAAGCAGCTGAAGATGGTTGGGCTGAGCCACTACCCTGGGGAACTCCTGCAGTGATGCCCTGGAGCTGAGATGACTGACCTCCAACAACCACAACCATCTTCCTTTGTGCTAGGTATGACTCCAATTAGTGGAGAGTTTTCTCCCTGATTCACATTGACTCCAATTTTGCGAGGGCTCCTGGAGGTTACACTCGATCAAGCGTGGCCTTGATGTCAAGGGTCACTTTCACCTCACCTCGGAAGTTCAGCTCTTTTGTCCATGCTTGACCCAAGGCTGCAATGAGAGCAGGAGCTGAGTGGTCCTGGTGGAACCCAAACTGAGTGACAGTGAGCAGGTTATTGCTAAGCAAGTGCTGCTTGATAGCACTGTTGATGACACCTTCCGTCACTTTACTGATGATTGAGAGTAGACTGATGAGGTGGTAATTGGCCGAGTTGGATTTGTTCTGCTTTTTGTGTACAGGACATACCTGGGCAATTTTCCACATAGCTGGGCTGATGCCAGTGTTGTAGCTGTACTGGAACAGCTTGGCTAAGGGCATGGCAAGTTCTGGAGCACAAGTCTTCAGTACAATTGCTGGAAATTGTCAGGGCCCATAGCCTTTGCAGTATCCAGTGCCTTCAGCCATTTCTTGATGATATGTGAAGTGACTCGAATTGTCTGAAGACTGGCATCTGTGATGCTGGGGATCTCCGGAGAAGGTTGAGATGGATCATCCACTTGGCACTTCTGGGCTGAAGATTATAACAAATGCTTCAGCCTCATCTTTTGCACTGATGTGCTGGGCTCCTCCATCATTGAGGATGTGTTGGGCTCTTCCTCCAGTGAGTGGTTTAATTGTCCGCCATTCCCGACTGGATGTGGCAGGACTGCAGACCTTAGTTCTGATCTGTTGGTTGTGGGTTCTCTTAGCTCTGTCTATCACCTGTTGTTTATGCTGTTTGGCATGCAAGAAGTCCTGGATTATAGCTTCAGCAGGTTGATATCTCATATTTAAGTATGCCTGGCACTGCTCCTGGCATGCCCTCCTGCACTCTTCATTGAACCAGAGTTGATCCCCTGGCTTGATGGTAGTGGTAGAGTTGGGGATATGCCGGGCCATGAGATTATAGATTGTGTTCGAGTATAATTCTGCTGCTGCTGATGGCCCACAGCACCTCATGGATGCCCAGTCTTAAGTTGCTAGATCTGTTTGAAATCTATCCCATTTAGCATGGTGGTAGTGCCACACAACACAATGGAGGGTATTCTCAATGTGAAGGCGGGACTTGGTCTCCACAATGACTCTGTGGTGGTCACTCCTACTGATACTGCCATGGACAGATGCCTTTGCGGCAGGGAGGTTGGTGAGGGTGAGGTCAAGTATGTTTTCCCTCATGTTGACTCCCTCACCACCTGTTGCAGACCCAGTCTAGCAGCTATGCCCTTTAGGACTCGGGCAGCTTGGTCAGCAGTGGTGCTACTGAACCACTCTTGGTGATGGACTTTGAAGTCCCCCACCTGGAGCACATTCTGCACCCTTGCCACACTCAGTGCTTCCTCCAAGATCCGTTCAACATGGAGGAGCTCTGATTCATCAGCTGAGAGAGGGAGTTGCCCATCCCTAATTGCACTTGAGAAGGTAGTGGTGAGCTGACTTCTTGAACTGCTGCAGTCCATCTGGCAGAGGTGCACCTACAGTTCTGTTAGGGAATGAGTTTCAGGATTTTGAACCAGTGAAAATGAAGGAACAGTGATATAGTTCCAAGTCAGGATGGTGAGCGACTTGGAGGGAAATTGGAGTTAGTGTTCCTGTGCGTCTGCTGCTCTTGTTTTCCTACGTGATAGAGGTTGCGATTTGGAATTTGCTGTTGAAGGAATCTTGATGAGTTCCTGCAGTGCACCTTGTAGACGGTATATACTACTTCCAATGTGTGTTGGTGGTGGAGGAAGTGAACATATCAGGTGATGGACAGGTTACCGATCAAGCGGGCTGTATTGCCTTGGATGGTTTCAAAGCTCTTCAGTGTTGTTGGAGCTGTACTGATCCAGGCAGGTATAGAGTGTTCCATCAGACTTGTGCCTTGTAGGTTGTGGTCAGGCTTTGGGGAGTCAGGAGGTGAGTTAACACAGAATTCTTATCCTCTGACCTGCCCTTGTAGCCACAGTATTTATATGGCTGGTCCAGTTCAGTTTCTGGTCAATGGCAGCCCCCAGGATGTTGATAGTTGGGGAGCCAGCAATGGTAATGCCATTGAAGATGATCAATGTCTGGCACTCGTGGCGTGAATGTCACTTTTCACTTATTAGCCCAAACTTGGGCATTGTCCAGATCTTGCTGCATGCAAGTACGGACTGTTCAGTAACTGAGGAGTTGAGCATGGTCCTGAACACTGTGCAATTACTTCACCGCTTTTTTAGCTGACCTGCTGCTGAAATCCTCATTCGTACCTTTGTATCCTTTAGACTTAACTTTTCCAACGCTCTCACGGCTGGTCTCCCACATTCTACCCTCTGTAAACTTCTGGCCATCCAAAACTCTACAGGCTTTGTCTTAATGTGCATCAATTCTGTTCCCCGTCACCCCTGTGCTCTCTGACCAACATTGGCTCTGGCCAAGCAACGTCTTGAGTTTAAAATTCTCATCCTTGTTTTCAGATCTTCTGTGGCCTTAACTCTCCCTAGCTCTATATTCTCCCCCAGCCCCACAATTCTCTGATATCTGTACATCTAATTCTGGCCTCTTGAGCACCCCTGATTTTAATCGCTCTACCATTGGTGGCTATGCTTTTAGCTGCCAAGCACCTAAACTCTGAAATTTCCTTCCTGCATCTCCTGACCTCTCTACCTTGCTTTCTGCCTTTTAAGATCTCATTGACCAAGCCTTTGGTCCTATGATCTAAATATCTCCATATGTGGTTTGATGTCATATTTTCTTTTATAATGCTCCTGTGATGTGTCTTGAAACATTTTGTCACCTTAAAGGTGTTGTATTGGTTTGTAGCTCCTAGGCTGTCTCTTCTAATATAATTGCCCCTCCAGTTTAGTTTTGCCAGTGTGTTTAGCGAATTGATATTCAGTTGCTAAATTCCAGCTCTTCATGTAAATTAGAAACTGTTGCCGTCCAAACGGTGCGGTCTGGGTGCCTCACTCGGCCCTCTCACCCTTCCGTCACTACCCAAATGCCCATTGCTTTGTACCTTTCTGAGATCTTATTCATCAACCTCAAGTATCATCCTGAACCCCCGTCACTTGGTAAGTTAAAATAGCAGCTTTATTAATATGTATATTATTCTAACAGTTGATGGTAATGGCTGAGTTGTTCAAACCTCAGAGGGAAACTTGAAACAACTGTCATAACCCATTTTTGCAATTTGTATATTTCGAGATGCAGGCTTTGAATTCAGTAGTAATAAGAACTTAGATCTTAGAATTTCTCCTCCTTTTACCAACAGCTGTCTCTTCCTTTATACATATTTTCCTCTTTGAATGCAAATTATCATTGTCACTAGGTTTTTTTTAACATTAAATCTACTAACAATAAAACCCTTTCATAATACCCACTTTACTCGTAAGCTTTGAGAAAAATAAATACATAGTTTCTGAGCTTCACCTGGTTAGGTGTAATATTTCACCTGCTCTTTTGAATAGTTTATTTAAAAATGCAAATTGCCCCCTTCACACCTCACCTTTTATTTCCCTGTGTTTATCTAATTACCATTTCAAACCTACTTCTCTTCTATATAATCAAAGCCTCTAGACAAGCTAGCTTTAATCCAATTAACACACACATACACCACTAACCTCTATTTTAAAATAATTTCCAATAACATTATTGACATTATATCTTCTTGACAATATGCATATGCATTTAAAAAAACCTCCAATTGTTCTAAATGATAACCTCTTAGAAACTTAAATATGTCTACTTTTTTATTCATTCACGGGATGTGGGCTTCGCTGGCTGGGCCAGCATTTATTGCCCATTCCTAGTTGCCCTTGAGGAGGTGATGGTGAGCTGCCGCCTTGAACTGCTGCAGTCCATGTGGTGTAGGTACATCCACAGTGCTGTTAGGCAGTTCCAGGATTTTGACCCAGCGACAGTGAAGGAAATGTGATATATTTCCAAGTCAGGATAGTGAGTGACTTGGAGGGGAACTTCCAGGTGATGGTGTTTCCATCTATCTGCTGCCCTTGATGCGACTTCAGTCCCACACAACATAGGTGACTCTTAATAATCTCCTAGATTGTCACAAACAGTGTGATTTAGAATTGCTGTTTTGTAATTAAATAGGTTAAAATGCTTCAGACTCAAGACTCTGGCTGTCCAGTAGCATGGTTTGTAATTTTCTACTTAAGGACAATTTCTTCAGAATTTAGCAGAAAAAGAAAGATTTTAAATCCCTGTCATAATAAAAGGATTTAATTAATAAAGTTGTAATTATAGAGGAAACAAGAACACAATTAGAAACTGAATTAAGTGTAAAAATAGCCATAGGCGATTATTTGGGTGGACAAAATGAATGATCCAACCAATTCTGTACTAGATGGAGGAGGAGACTTCAACCTCACCAACTCGATTTGAAGTCTACTCTCTGTCTGAGTATATTCAGGCACTTGCTGTTTGTCTTAAAACTTTGCCCTATCACCTGACTCTGTCTCATCTAATTTAACTGATTTGTTTAATTGAAGCTTCTCGGTTATGGGATTTTGAGACCCTTGTCGACATGAAAGCTAAGTGGCGGAAGAAGCGTGTGCACAGGCTGAAGCGTAAAAGACGAAAGATGAGACAGAGGTCCAGGTGAACAACTACTGAAGATGCAGTACTGATCAGGCTTTGTTGAATCTTACATGGCAAATGGACTCTGACGCTTCTGCTTATACATCTTTTTCTAAGACCAACAATTTAGAGGCACTTCAGATGCTGGTGATGAGAAGATCTTGTACATTGATCTGCTGTGGTACTGTAGTTCATGTACAGTAGTTGCAAAATAAAATGTGAAGACTCAAAAAAAAATACTTAAAAGAGCATCTCAAAATGCTGCAGGTGAACCTACCATATGATGGTGTATGAGAGGTCCAGTGACTCTCTTTCCACCATGTTACTGAAGAAGTGAAGAATACCAAGTTTCCACTTCTACTTAACCCCCACATGTGTTTAAGCAAGCACTGTGTGGGTTGTACCTATTGAGACCCTGCAACCTTTGGAACATCGCTCCTTTACAGTTCAAAGACATACTGCCTGAGATGCTCAACATGTAGGGATTTTAAGCTGAGAGCTGTGAAATCTTTTCACACTTTTTAAAAAAATTAATTTGCCATTGGAATTTTAGTAACTCTGATGGGCCGGCATTTGTTATCCATCCTGAATTGACCTGAGATTATTAAGAATCACCATGTAGTGTGGGATTGCAGTCACATGTAGGCCAGATCATGTAGGAATGGAGTTTTCTTCTCTGAAACACATTAGTGAGCCAGTTGAGGTTTTCTGACATCTTTCATTTTCTGGTGGTATCCTACAAATTGACTTTTTTTTAGAATATAACTTCCCATGGCAGGATTTGAACTTGCAAGCCCCTAAATTGTCAGGCGACCAAAAGACATTGGAATCTTCAGACACTGCGTTTGTCAGATCAGTTATCTTGTGCCCCAAAAAGTGTCACAATAACTACAACATTTTTAATGTTTAATGTTTTTATTTTCTGTGTCACGTAGGTAAATCTCTTAAAGAGATGGAACAACCTTTGTCCGTCCTTGGTGTTAAAAATGGCTGTAAAATAATGATGATTGGTAAAAAGGTAAGATTCTATCATTTTTCCGTGTCAATGAGTTTTTACAGCAAAATATCTAAAATCTTGAACGACTTTCCATTTTGTGCTTTCCTGACGTTATTTATATATTCCTTTTTTAAAAAGAAGGATAACTGTATTCTTATTTTCTCCTTCCTTCACCGGGTTTTCTCACCCATGCATGATTTCCTCATTTAGCAGAGTAGATAGATCACCTGCTGCAAGGCTACTGTTATTCTATAAGGGGCATGAAAGGAGTCTGGGTGACTTGGCCTATGGCATTGTCACTTCTTCTGTAGGGAAATGCCTAGGCTGCATTCTTTGTTTTGATAAGTAAGTAATTCATCTGTTTCTTATATATAGTCACTGCAAGAATTACTTAATGGTTGCTGTCAGCTGGCACAACAGGCATAATGAATCTGTATAATCAGAAAGACACTTCACACATTTTAACATGATTGTTCATCTTAGTAATCCATCAACAGTATGTTAAATAACTGCCATTCCTTCAAATGATAATGTTTGTTTTGGTCAAAGAACTAACAATATATCATGAAGCTAACTTTCTTTGAGTCACTGAAGTTAGGAACCTGACATCAGTGGTTAAACATTCTGGCCTTGCCACTTCCTACAAGCCTGGATATTTTAGGATTACTTAATACTTTATAGTGTCAGGCTGGCTCAGTTGACAGCATTTGCAGTGTTTTACTTTTTGTTTATTTTGTAGTACTCTTGCCTCTGAGAGCATGTTTCAAGGCTTGAGCACGTTATTTGAGTTGACACTTCAAAGCAGAACAGAAGGAGTGTTACGTTTTTGCAGTTGCCATCCTTCCAATGAGATATTAAAACGAACCCCTATAGTCTGTTCCATTGGTTCAAAGGAACGTTTAAGGACACATTGGTACTTTTAGGGAATTCCTTTGGCAGTGTCCTGGTCAACATTCTTCCTTTTACCAATATTACCAAAAACAAATGTACCGGTTGTTCATTTTATTGCTGTTTATGGGATCTTGCTCAGTACAAAGTGGCTGCTACATTTACCTACATAATAACAGAACAAATTACTTTTGGAATAACTATATATGATGCTTTGTGAAGTGCAATAAAGCAATTTCTCCACCCCACTCAACCCTTTCTTAAAAAAATTCATCCTGATTTGATTGTTTTCTCTCAACTTGCAGAACAGCCCTGAGGAGGAAGCTGAATTAAAGAAGTTAAAGGAGCTGGAAAAATCCACAGATCAATTATCACATAAACTGGAAGAAATTAATGCAGAGCTGACAGGCATTCAGAATGTGAGTTATTTCTTATTTGCCTTTGAAAATACTACCTTTTTGATATCCTTGCCATCAAATCATCCCTCCTTCAAAAAATAGCTGGAATGCTGTTCGGGGAGGGACTAAGCAAACAGGAATGTGCCAATGCCCACTTCTCTGCAAACCCTGTTGTCCCCATGTTTGGCTCACTGCAGTGGCGTGAAGTACGCTCAGGTTAATCTTTCTGGTTAGACTAGTGAATTGCATTCTTGATGTTGGGGTATTGCACTTGGCTTCAATCCCTGGTCTGGGTAAATGTATGAGTGTAGGTGAGGACAGTAAGATTAATACCTTAAACTTAAATAAGGGTGACTATGTAGGGATGAAAGCTGAGCTAGCTGAAGTGAACTGGGAAACTAGACTAAAGGATAGATCAGTGGAGAAGCTGTGGCAGACATTTAAGGGGATATTTCAGAGTATTCAGAAAAAGAACTATTATAAAGAAAAATTCTAAGGGGAGAACCCACCATCCGCGGTTAACTAAAGAAGTTAAGGAAAGCATCAAACTTAAGGAAAAAGTATACAATTCCACAAAGGTGAGTGGCAGGTCAGATGATTGGACAGAATATAAAGAATGGCAGAAAATGACTAAAAGGCTAACCAAGAGAAAGAAATTAATGAGAGGAAGCTAACTAGAAATGTAAAACGGACAGCAAGAGTTTCTACAAGTATTTTTAAAGGAAAAGAGTAAGTAAAGTGAGTGTTGACCCTCTAAAGAGTGACAGTGGGGAGTTAATAGTAGATAATAAGGAAATGGAAGAAATTAACAAATATTTTTCTTCTATGTTCACTATAGAGGATACAAAAAACATTCCAATAATAGCTGCAAATCAGGAGGTTAACGGGAGAAAAGAACTTGGTGAAATTGAAATCACTAGGGAAATGGTACTGAGCAAATTGATGGAGCTGTCGGTTGGCAAGTCTCTTGGTCCTGATGGACTACATCCTAGGGTCTTAAAAGAGGTAGCTGATGAGGTAGTTGATGTGCTGGTGTTAATTTTCCAAAATTCTCTAGATTCCGGAAAGGTTCCATCAGACTGGGAAGTAGCAACTATAACCCCTATATTCAAGAAGGGAGGGAGGCAGAAAACAAGAAACTATAGGCTAGTTAGCTTGATACCTGTCATAGGGAAGTTGTTAAAATCGATCATTAGGGAGGTTATAGCTGGGCACTTAGAAGAGCTCAAGGCAATTGGGAAGAGTCAGCATGGTTTTGTGAAAGGAAAACCATGTTTAACCAATTTATTGGAGTTTTTTGAAGGAGTAACATGCGCAGTGGATAAAGGGGAGCCTGTAGACGTATTGTACTTGGATTTCCAGAAGGCATTTGATAAGGTGCCACATCAAAGGTTATTACGGAGAATAAAAGCCCATGGTGTAGGGGGTAAATATTAGCATGGATGGAAGATTGGCTGGCAGAACCTTTGCACAAATGGGTCTTTTTCAGATTGGTAGGGTGTGACTAGTGGAGTCCCACAGGGGTCTGTGCTGTGACCTCAACTTTTTACGATTTACATCAATGACTTAGATAAGGGGAGCGAAGACATGGTAGCTAAATTTGCAGATGACACAAAGATAGATAGGGAAGTATGTTGTGAAGAGGGCGTGAAGAGGTTGCAGATGGATAGCGATAGGTTGAGTGAGTGGACAAGGATCTGGTAAATGGAGTTTAATGTGGGAAAATGTGAAGTTGTTCACTTTGGCAGGAACAGCCAAAAAGCAAAATATTACTTAAATGGAGAATGGCTGCATAATTCTGAGGTGCAGAGGGGTCTAGGTGTTCTAGTACGAGTCATAAAAAGTTAGTATGTAGGTACAGCAGGTAATTAAGAAGGCTTATGGAATGCTATCCTTTATTCCAAGAGGGATTGAACATAAAAGCAAGTATGTTATGCTTCAGTTATACAGGGCATTGGTGAGACTGCGCCTTGAATACTGTGTGCAGTTTTGGTCTCCTTATTTAAGGAAGGATGTAAATGCATTGGAGGTGGTTCAGAGGAGGTTTACTAGATTGATACCTGGAATGAGTGGGTTGTCTTATGATGAAAGGTTGGACAGACTGGGCTTGTTTCCACTGGAGTTTAGAAGAGTGAGGGGTGATTTGATTGAAGTATACAAGATCCTGAACGGCCTTGACAAGGTGGACGTTGAATGGATGTTTCCTCTTATGGGTGAGTCCAGAACTAGGGGGCACTGTTTTAAAATTAGAGGTCGCCCTTTTAGGACAGAGATGATGAGAATTTTTTTCTCCAAGGGTTATGTAACTTTGGAACTCACTTACTCAGAAGGTGGTGAAGGGTGGGGTCATTGAATATTTTTAAGGCAGAGGTAGATAGATTCTTGTTAGGCAAGGGAATCAAAGATTATCGGGGCTAGATGGGAACGTGGAAATCGAAATACAAGAAGATCAGCCATGATCTTATTGAATGGCAGAGCAGGCTTGAGGGGCCGAATGGTCTACTCTGGTTCCTATTTCTTATGTTCTTATGCAACAGGGCTGGACTCAGCTGTTATTTCACCATGATATGCCAACATATACTGTCCAGACTAATGAACTTATCTCTTGGATAAGGTGCCTACCTCAGTTTAAATGAGGGGAGGGTCAAGAGGAAACTTCAACATAATACAATATAATAAAATAAAAGCACCAATTCCCACAGTTCCCTCGACTACATCTCCTCACATCTTGCTTCCTGTAAGGACTCCATCACATTCTCTAAGTTCCTTCGCCTCTGTTGCATCTGTTCTGATGATGCCACTTTCCAAAACAGTCCTACTGGCATGTATTTCTTCTTCCTTAACTGAGGTTTCCCACCCACGATGGTTGACAGGGCCATCAACCGTGTCCGACCCATCTCCCACGCCTCTGCCCTCGCACCTTCCTCTCCCTCCCAGAACCATGATAGGGTCCACCTTGTTCTCACTTTTCAACCCACCAGCCTCCGCATTCAAAGGATCATCCTCCGCCATTTCCGCCAATTCCAGCATGATGCCACCACCAAACACATCGTCTGTTCACCCCCCTGTCAGCATTCTGTAGGGAACGTTCCCTCCGGGACACCCTGGTCCACTCCTCCATCACCCCCAACACCTCAACCCCCTCCCACGGCATGTTCCCATGCAATCGCAGGAGGTGCAACACCTGCCCCTTTACTTCCCCCTTCCTCACCGTCCAAAGGCCCAAACACTCCTTTCAAGTGAAGCAGCATTTCACTTGCACTTCCCTCAATTTGGTCTACTGTATTCACTGCTCCCAATGCGGTTTCCTCTACATTGGAGAGACCAAACGCAGGCTGGGTGACCACTTTGAGGAACATCTTCACTCTGTCCTGAAGCATGACCCAGAACTTCCTGTCGCTTGCCATTTCAACACACCACCCTGCTCTCATGCCCACGTCCTTGGCCTGCTGCAATGTTCCAGTGTGAAGCTCAACGCAAACTGGAGGAACAGCACCTCATCTTCCAATTAGGCACTTTACAGCCTTCTGGACTTAACATTGAGTTCAACGACCTCAGATCATGAACTCTCTCCTCCATCCTCACCCCTTTTTAATCCCCTTTTTTCAAATATTTATTTTTTAATTTTTTAGATATATATATTTTTTCCCCACCTATTTCTATCATTATTTTAAAAATATATTTCCATTCATTGTTTTACCCCCACCTTTTAGCCTATTTTGATCTTTTCCCCCGCACCATTCCCCACCCCCCCACCCCACCCCCACTAGGGCCATCTGTCACTTGCTCATCCTCCTTTCTTCTCTTAATGTCACCATTAGCACCTCCTTTAGCCAGTATCACCACCAGCAACACCCCTTCGACCTTTTGTTTATGACATCTTTTGCAATCTCTCCTTTGCCTCCACCTATCACTGGCCTTCTATCCAGCTTCACCTGTCCTATCCCCCTTAAAACAGTATATATTTCACCACATTTCTACTTCTCTTTAGTTCTGAAGAAGAGTCATACGGACTTGAAACGTTAACTCTGTCTTTCTCTCCACAGATGCTGTCAGACCTGCTGAGTTTTTCCAGCAATTTTTGTTTTTGTTGAATATAATACAATAACCTGATTATATTTCAAATACCGGGATGGTGGGGATAGACGATACTGTAGTTTTATTTGAAGGGATTCCTTGGTGAGGTTGACTGTATAATTCAGAGTTAGAAGTTATGGATTAACAATATAGGTACCACCACAAGTGCAACAAAACTACACAAAATCTTTGTACATGATTATATTTTAAATGTATTGGTGGTGGGGGGAGGGGGGCGGTCAATAATTTTGAAGCATTACAGATTTGGATTTTACAGATTAACATCTTTTGGTAGTATTTTAGAGATAAGCATTTTGGTTTGTTCGCAACATCAGGCATATGAAACATGATGTTCTTGGGTATGAATTCTGAGGTGAGATTTTGTTTCAATTATCACCCAGGGGTTCCTAGCTCAGGATCTTCAATCTGCTGCTTTAACCAAGTTAGAGAAGAAAGTGAAGAGCACATCTGAACAGTGTATGAAGTTCATTGAACAGATTGATGCTATGGTGGGTAAGAGAAAATGACATATCACAACTGATATAAATATAATTGCTATTTTTGGTGGGGGTGAGGGTTTTAGCTCAAAATTTGAATTTTTTCTCATTAGGCTGCGTTGACCGTTTTAAATTTTAATGTTTGCCATTTCTGTAAAAAACAAAGTTCACAGCTTTTTGATAACTTATTTCAGAATCTTGCTTTTTCAAAAAAATGGTCTATCCTGAACTGTGTAATTATTTTTGAAGCACTTGGATATTGATAATTAAATTTTCTTAAACAAAAATGGATCAGCTATGAACACCAACAAATTTTATTTAATCCAAGACACAATACAGAAAAGACATTCTTGTCAAATTTTAAATTGTGTACTTTGATAAAATAATCAACATATTTGAACTAGTAGTCCTCTAATCACCTATTTATGCAGTGATAGTTTTGTAATTTATTTTGGATACAAATATCATTTTTTGTTTCTTCTATTTTCAAAATACAATAAAGCAAAATGAGGATTCCACAAGGCTATAAATGAGTGCGAGTCCGATCCTTGTTAAATGTGTCTAATTCAGTAACAATTGTCCATGTTTAAATATGGTTCATACCACTTCACAATGCCACCTTTTTATTTCATTGGAGATCATTCAACAGTTGAAAACACATGGCATGTAAGGGAAGCACAAGAACCACTCTTGGACCATGTATCATTTTAATTGTGTAGGTTCATGTGAAAAGTTTAATTATGTGGTACAAGCCTGGTTTGGATCTGTCAAGTCACAGTAAGTTTTGTAGATAGGAGCAGAAAGTTATAAAGAGGCAGAGACAAAGTGTGTGGACAAAACTGGCAGATTTAGTGCAATGTAGGGAAATGTCCACTTTGGATCCATGAAGGACAAATCAGAATACTTTCTTAATGGTGAGAACCAGGAGTCATAGAGGAACATGGATATGAGTATCCTTGTACATAGGTACAAAAAGTAATCAAAAAGGCTAATAGAACATTTGCCTTTATCTCAAGGGGGCTAGAATTCAGAAATGAGGAAGTGATGCTTCAGTTGTACAGAGTCTTGGTCTGATCACGTCTGGAGTATTGTGTTTTGAGTACCACTCCTTGGATATATTGGCTTTGAGGTTAAGCACGGATTTTTAGGATTATTAATGGTGTTTTAAAGGCTAAATTAACAGATTGCATGAATTTGGCCTGTAATTTGCTGGAGTTTAGAAGATGGAGTGAAGATCTAATTGAGACCTTTAAAATGATAAAGGGATTCATCATCCCTTTATGATAAGTGGATAGAGAAACTATTTCCTCTTGTGGTGTAATCTGGAACAATGGGGCATTATGTTAAAATCAGAGTTAGACTAGGATTGAAATCAGCTCTTCACACAAGGGGTAGTGGAAATCTAGAACTTCCCCAAAAGGATGTGGGCTGATTGAAATTTAAGACTGAGATTAATATACTTTTATTAAATATGTCAAGGGATATGGAGCAAAGAACATGATAGATGGAATATAACGTGGAAAAATGTGAAGCTATCTACTTTGATAGAAAAAACAGAGATGCAGATTATTTCTTTAAATGGTGAGAGATGGGGTAGTTTTGATGTCCAAAGGGACCTGGGTGTCCTTGTTCATGAGTCACTGAAAGTTAACATGCAGGTACAGCAATCAATTGGGAAGGCAAATGGGATTTTGGCTTTTATTGCAAGAGGACTTGGAGTACAGGAGTAAAACGTCTTGCTGCAATTGCATAGAGCCTTGGTGAGATCGCACCTGGAGTATTGTGTACAGTTTTGGCCTCTTTACCCAGGGAAGGATATACTTCCCATAGAAGAAGTGCAACAAAGGTTCACCAGGCTGATTCCTGGGACAGTGGGAATGGCAGGATTGTCCTATGATGAGAGATGGAGGATACTGGGCCTGTATTCTTTAAAGCTTAGAGGAATGAGAGGTGATCTCATTGAAACATGCAAAATTATTACAGGGCTCAACAGGGTTATTGCAGGAAGGACCGTTCCCCTGGCAGAGGGGTGGGGTCTAGAACCAGGATGTCTCAGGACAAGAGGTAGGCCATTTAGGACTGAGATGAGGAGGAATTTCTTCACTCAGTGGATGGTGAATCTTGGGAATTCTCTACCCAGAGGGTTGTGGAGGCTCAGTTATTAAGTTCAAGACAGAGATCAACAATAGATTTCTAGATATTAAAGATATCAAGGGATATGAGGATAGTGTGAGAAAATGGCTTAGAGATAGATGATCAGCCATGATCTAGTTGAATGGCAGAGCAAGCTCGAGGAACTGCATGGCCTACTCCTGCTCCTATTTCCTATGTTCCTATGTAAAGGTAGGTAAATGGATTTGAGATCCAGATCAACCATGATTGAGTAGAATGGTGGAACAGGCTCATGGGGCTGAATGGTTGACTTGTATCCGATGATTTGTGTCTCCATTGCAGCATTGCTCATAATACATACAGAACAATTCGTAGCAAGGAGTTATCAGATTATTTTTAATTTTAATTTATGTGAATTCAGGAAAGGGATTGAGATAATGAAAGGAAGTTCAAATCGCCAATGAATAATGTACTTTATTTTTAGTGGATTCTGCCACTATTAAGAGTTTTTTAAATCTGATTTTTCAACATAATTGCAGAATGCTTTTTAAAAAACTTTATATTGTGACTTTCTTAAAGAAAAAGTCATCCTTCTTGATACTTAGACAAGACTTTTAATAAAGTGATTGCAATGACTCCTGCCATTTAACTCTAGTTGATTTGATGTAGAAGAGCCGTCAGCAGGATGTGAGAATCTTTGCTTTAAGTGTGATCTCAGATTGATATAATTGTATTTTTTTGTTTGCATTTAAATTAAACTCAACATGCTTGTTAATCAACAAACTTGAAACTATGACGTTTCTCTGGAAAACATGAAACTGATAAGTAAAACTATTCATTGTGATGAAGAGCACATTGAGAAAAGAATCTTCATTTTTGTTTGGAAACGCATTGGGCAGAAGTTTTCAGTTTTCTATTTCTCCAAGTGCAACCAATGCTACTTGGCTCCTGTCACAGCTAATATTGAGTGAATCTGAAGTCTGAAGAAGATAGATTTGAAAAGTCCTTTAACATAATCTTTAGCAAACCTGATGAGAAGACCCTGTACCATAATGGACTGTCCCCTCTGTTTCAGAAAGTTCCAAACTAAGTTTAACTTTAAACAAGACTATAGTTCAAATTTGTGCAATTTATACCATATAGTCCTTACAAATGAAATATTTTAAATTTATTTTCAAGAGTTTGCCTGATGACTTTAGTGACTGCAGACATAGGAGGAAAGGTCTAGTAAAGAACGTTCAGGTGAGTCTTTCTTCTTACATGTTGAAGATTTAAGGGCTACCTTTCTTCAGCAATAGGTGATTATTGCTATGTTGTGTTGCATGTTACTTTGTTCAGAAAGTGTTACCCTGAATTCAGTTTCATGTGCAAAGTGATATGTATATACAGAGTAAATGCCCAAAGTAGTATTTCCAGCATTTTCTGTTTGTTGCCATCATCTAATTGTTTGTTAAATTTATTCCAGGTTGTTTTGTATATTTCTATTAGATCCAAGTCCATTTCATCAGTTAAAAACTCTGAAGAGCTTCCTGATTTCAGTCCTAAATTCACCTTTTATAACTTTGAACCCATTACCCTTTCTTTCCTCTTCTCCACTTTGACCTCAGCATGTGATTATCTCCTTTGTTTATCAGTGACCAAAACTGGACATAGTACTTATGTACATATGCTGACGGTGATACCGTATAGTTTAAGCACTACTCCCTCTACTGTTCTGTTCTACTGTGTAGCTCAACATTATATTGGCTTTATTGACAGCTGCTCTGTAGCATTGACTTGTACATCCTGTACGACTATACAACATCCATACAGCAAAAGCAAATTACGTGCTGATCCCTTGTATCAGAGGTCTAAGGTATGAGGAAAAACTGGAGAAGTTTGGGGCTTTCCAGCATGTAAAAGAGGCGTCAGATAAAATAGTTAACGGAAAGGAAAAAGAAAGTCTGAAATATTAGTAATTGCAAGCGAAGAGAAAGGGGTAATGGGTTCAAACTTATGAAAGGTGAATTTAGGACTGCTATCGGGAAGTTCTGCAGAGTTTTCAACTGATTACGTGGACTTGGGTATAGTAACGATATTAAAAACCTGGAATCATTTAAAAATCAGATACTGAAATGGGTAGACTATAGCATCACTCTGGGTGGACGAACTAAGATGGGCAAAATAACCTTCCTCATCTGTAATTTTCTTCAGATGTTTGAAAGTCAAATTCAAAACCATACTGTGTATTTCAAGTGCAGTTGGTATCTTATTTAATTGATGGCTGAATGTTTAAGTTATCTAGGTTTTTAACCTACACATGCTGCTAGCTAAAGCTCCTGTAGCCAGTATCACACAAAAAATTGAGATCAAACAATGGCCTTGAGTGTTTAAACACTTAGTAAACCTCATTAACATTTTTAGTAGCATGTAATTTTCATATACTCTTCTCGAATAGAAACATAGAAACTAGGAGCAGGAGTAGGCCATTTGGCCCCTCGAGCCTGCTCCGCCATTCATCATGATCATGGCTGATCATCGAACTCAATAGCCTGCTCCCACTTTCTCCCTATATCCTTTGATTCCTTTCGCCTCAAGAGCTAAATCTAATTCCTTGAAAACATACAATGTTTTGGCCTCAACTACTTTATGTGGTAGCGAATTCCACAGGCTCACCACTCTCTGGGAAAAGAAATTTCTCCTCATCTCAGTCCTAAATGGTCTACCCCGTTTCCTCAAACTGTCATCTCTGGTCCTGGACTCTCCCACCATCGGGAACATCCTTTCTGCATCTACCCTGTCTAGTCCTGTTAGAATTTTATAGGTTTCTATGCGATACCCCCTCATTCTTCTGAACTCCAGCGAATATAATCTTAACCAACTCAATCTCTCACCATACATCAGTCCCGCCATCCCGGGAATCAGTCTGGTAAACCTTGGCTGCACTCTCCCTATAGCAATAACTTCCTTCCTCAGATAAGGAGACCAAAACTGCACACACTATTCCAATTGTGGTCTCACCAAGGCCCTGTATAATTGCAGCAAGACATCTCTGCTCCTGTACTCGAATCCTCTTGCTATGAAGGCCAACATACCATTTGCCTTCTTTACCGCCTGCTGCACCTGCATGCTTACCTTCAGCGACTGGTGTACGAGATCACCCAGGTATTGTTGCACATTCCCCTCTCTCAATTTATAGCAATTCAGATAATAATCTGCCTTCCTGTTTTTACTACCAAAGTGGATAACCTCACATTTATCCTCATTATATTGCATTTGCCCACTCACTCAGCTTGTCCAAATTACACTGAAGCATCTCTGCATCCTCCTCACAGCTCACCCTCCCACCCAGCTTTGTGTCATCTGCAAATTTGGAGATATTACATTTAGTTCCCTCGTCTAAATCATTAATATATATTGTGAATAGCTGGGGTCCCAGCACCGATCCCTGCGGTACCCCACTAGTCACTGCCTGCCATTCAGAAAAAGACCTGTTTATTCCTACTTTGTTTCCTGTCTGCCAACCAGTTTTCTATCCATCTCAATACACTACCCCCAATCCCATGCACTTTAATTTTACACGCTAATCTCTTATGTGGGACTTTGTCGAAAGCCTTCTGAAAGTCCAAATAAACCACATCCACTGGCTCCCCCTCATCAATTCTACTAGTTGCATCCTCGAAAAATTCCAGTAGATTTGTCAAGCATGATTTCCCTTTCGTAAATCCATGCTGACTCTGTCCGATTCTGCCACTGTTTTCCAAGTGCTCAGCTATTAAATCTTTTATAACGGACTCTAGAATTTTCCCCACTACCGACGTCAGGCTGACTGTTCTATAATTCCCTGTTTTCTCTCTACCTCCCTTTTTAAATAGTGGGGTTACATTAACTACCCTCCAATCTGTAGGAACAGTTCCAGAGTCTATAGAATCTCGGAAGATGACCACCAATGCATCCACTATTTCTAGGGCCACTTCCTTAAGTACTCTGGGGTGTAGATTATTAGGCCCTGGGAATTTATCGACCTTCAATCCTATCAATTTCCCCAACACCATTTCCCTACTAATACTGATTTATTTCAGTTCCCACTCTCTCACTAAACCCTGTGTTCCCCAACATTTCTGGTATGTTACTTGTATCCTCCTTTGTGAAGACAGAACCAAAGTATGTATTTAGTTGGTCAGCCATTTCTTTGTTCCCCATTATAAATTTCCCTGTTTCTGACTGTAAGGGACCTACATTTGTCTTCACCAATCTTTTCCTCTTCACATACCTATCGAAACTTTTACAGTCAGTTTTTGTGTTCCCCGCAAGCTTACTCTTGTACTCTATTTTCCCTTTCTTAATCCCTTGGTCCTACTTTGCTGAATTTTAAAGCGCTCCCCATCCTCAGGTTTGTTGTTTTTTTCTGGCCAATTTGTATGCCTCTTCCTTGGATCTAATACTATCCCTAATTTCCCTTGTAAGCCATGGTTTGGCCACCTTTCCTGTTTTACTTTTGTGCCAGACAGGAATAAACAATTGTTGCAGTTCACCCAAGCGCTCTTTGAATATTTGCCATTGGCTATCCACTGTCATCCATTTAAGTAACGTTTCCCAATCCGTCACAGCCAACTCACGCCTCTTATCATCGTAGTTTCCTTTTTTAAGATTCAGGACCCTAGTCTCAGAATCAACTATGTCACTCTCCATCTTGATGAAGAATTCTATCATATTATGGTCGTTCATCCGCAAGGGTCTTCGCACAATTAGATTGCCAATTATTCCTTTCTCATTACATAATACCTAATCTAGGACGGCCTGTTCTCTTGTTGGTTCATCAACATATTGGTCCAGAAAACCATCCCACATATACTCCAGGAATTTCTCCACTACGGTATTGTTACTAATTTGATTTGCCCAATCTATATACAGATTAAAGTCACCCATAATTACAGATGTTCCTTTATTGCATGTGTCTCTAACTTCCTGTTTAATGCTATTCCCAACATCACCACTACAGTTTGGGGGTCTATGTACAACCCCCACTAATGTTTTTTGCCCCTTAGAGTTTCTCAGCTCTACCCATACAGATTCTGCATTGTCGGAGCTAATATCTTTCCTCACTATTGTGTTAATTTCCTCTTTAACCAGCAATTCAACTCCACCGCCTTTTACTTTTTTTCTGTCCTTCCTAAGTACTGAATACCCCTGGATGTTCAGTTCCCATCCCTGGTCACCCTGCAGCCATGTCTCCGTAATCCCGACTATATCATACCTGTTTACATCTATTTGCGCGGTTAATTCATCCACTTTATTGCGAATGCTCCTCGCGTTAAGGCACAAAGCCTTAAGGCTTGTCTTTTTAACATTACTTGTCCTGTTCCCACTATTTTTCACTGAGCCCCTGTTTGATTCTTGCCCTTAATTTCTCTGCCTATCACTTTTCTTATTCCCCTTTCTGTCTTTTGTTCTTGTCCTTGATTCCCCCTCCTCTGACTCCTTGCATAGGTTCCCATCCCCCTGCTATTTTAGTTTAAACCCTCCCCAACCACTCTAGCAAATATTCCCCCTAGGACATCAGTCCCGGTCCTGCCCATGTGTAACCCGTCCAGTTTGTACTGGTCCCACCTCCCCCAGAACCGGACCCAATGTCCCAGGAATCTGAAACCCTCCCCCTCACACCATCTCTTCAGCCACGTATTCATCCGATATATCCTTCTATTTCTACCCTGACTAGCACGTGGCACTGGTAGTAATCCTGAGATCACTACCTTTGAGGTCCTACTTTTCAACTTACTTCCTAACTCCCTATATTCTGCTTTTAGGACCTCATCCCTTTTTTTACCTATATCATTTGTACCAATGTGTACCATGACCACTGGCTGTTCACCCTCTCCCTTCAGAATGTCTTGTAACCACTTTGAGACATCCTTGATCCTAGCACCAGGGAGGCAACATATCATCCTGGAGTCTCGTTTGGGGCCACAGAAACACCTATCTATTCCCCTTACAATTGAATCTCCTATAACTATTGCATTCCCACACTTTTTACTCCTCCCCTGTATGGCAGAGCCAACCGTGGTGCAACAAATTTGGCTGTTGCTGCTTTCCCCTGAGAGGCCATTCCCCCAACAGTATCCAAAGCAGTATATCTGTTTTGCAGGGAAATAGCCACAGGAGATTTGTGCACTGCCTGCCTAGTCCTCTTGCTCTGCCTGGTGGTCACCCATCCCCTTCCTACCTGTGGACTCTTAGCCTGTGGTGTGACCACCTCTCTATACGTGCTATCCACGATACTCTCCGCCTCACGGATGCTCCACAGTGTCCCCAGCTGCCGCTCCAGCTCCAAAACCCAGGCTTCCAGGAGCTGCAGCTGGAGACACTTCCTGCACGCATGCTGGCCCCGGGCACTAGAAATGTTCCCGTCCTCCCTCATAGAGCAGGAGGAGCACACCACGGCTTTGAGCTCTCCTGCCATGACTTACCCCTTTAAATTAAATTAAATCTTTTGGAAGATACTTAATATCAAATAATATCAATTACTCTAGGGCACTTCTTCCTTGCTTCTCATTGTTACAGAATATAGCCCTTACAACGATGAACCACAAAATAAGACCTTAAAAACTATAAGCGATAAAAGTAGTAAATACTTACCCGACCGTACTCACGGTACTCAAGGGATCACCTCGTTCCGTCCTCACCAAACTCCCTCAGTCACCAAACTCCAACTTAAGCACTCTACTGCAGCCCAAAGCAGCACTCCAGTGCAGACACAGTCAGCACTGTAAGATGGCCTGTTTTTATACTCTCCCTAAGTTTATGCCAAGTTGCATTTTGAAGTTGAAACATTGACAGTTCAAACTTTGAACGGTGGACATTTTATTTCAATTTAGTCAATTCTGTTACCTGGAAGCAGGTATATAAATGGTTTAGATGTAAATTCCCAATCACCAACAAACATAATCAGGTAGTCTGCATATTTCAAATTTGATGCTCTGTTTACGAGTCTGAGATTGATAGCTGGAGTTTTGGGCCTGGCAATGTATTACCTAGTATACATTTCCTGTCTGGAAATTCCAACTCCCATGGCGTGAGCATGCTCTGCATCAGCATATAATCATAGTGGTTGAATTAAAATTTAAGAGTGTGTGGATGACAACATGCACACTGTTAACTGTAGGCAGGTTTAAAAAGTGCCCATGAGGCCCGAAGGACTTTATAAACCCAATTTTATAATGTACAAAAGTTACATTTTCATCTGCTAGATTCCGGCAGGGGCAGGTGGTACTTGCAACCGTGCTCCTTCTGTCAGGAAAGAGAGATACCCCACTAGTTCTGCCCATTGTAAAGCAAAGCTTAAGTAGTCACTGTTTAATAGCTGTAACTGGATGGCAATCTCTCTCCATTAGGGATGTGGCAAGTTAACAGTGGCAAAGCCAACAACCGAAATTCATTCACTGGCCACTTAAGCCACACCTGGCAGCATTTCTCTTTCTCCTTTCCTGGATTTTAAAGCAGCACTTTGTGAACCTGTTGTGCAAATTACTCTGTCTCCATATTTGTGATGTGGTCAGGAGATGGGGCAAGCCGCAGACTGGGGTTCAGAATTTCTAGGCTTGTGTATTTATTGACTAATTAGGATGAAGTGGTTTCACCCAAACAGATTTTGTCTTTTTTCGGGATGCCAGCAGTCAGAAATACTAAAGATGTTATCCAACTTGTTACATATCTGGCAATCAGGGCACAAACTGCTTAGTTTCACATATTGTTTTTTAAAAGAAAAATAATCACTATCCTGGAAATCATTATAGAATAATTCATAAGGCCTCCATCAAATGTATATGAAAAGCTGCTACATTTTATTGTGAAGCATGAAATTTCTCTTCTTTTGGCTGCAGACTTACTTGGCTCAGTGTGATGTCATTGAAACACATATCTCACAGGAACGAGAGAAACTTCAATCGAAGAACCTTGCTCTTGCTGACTGATTTTACGGAAAATAATTGAGAATTATAATAGTAAGGAACCATCCTGTTCAGATTTTACTATTTAATGTAAAGAACTTTTAAATTATTTACAAACTGGTGTAAATGATGATTTGGAGAACAGAAACTTTGTAATAAAGGTAACCATTGCCTTCTAGGACAGAAACATGTTTATTCTGAATTCTCTCTTACATTGTCACTCCAGAATATTCTCTATTACTACAAAGACACCGGGTTGTTTTTAAACACTTGGGGGTCATAAGTTCAAGTATTAATGGACATACATGGCACGGAAATAAATACACATTGTTTTTTGTACTCTGGCAGTATGTCATGCTTGCATGTGGTAGTCAGTCAAAATGCAATCTACATTCCTTAATAAATTACTTAATTTCATTCATTTGATATGTCTAATTTATTTAACAATCTTTGGTGATTTCCATGAATAAGTAAAAGGTTATTCCACATAATTGAAAACACACTACATCAGGTCAGTGCTTATTTGCTCTATGGAAGGAGTTGATGCTGGGTCATTGTAACGCACGTCTTAGCTATCTTAAAGCTGCAGAGGGCTGGGTAAGTCAACTCCTCATTTTTCCTGCCCAATGAGATTTATGCAGAAACATATAAAGATGCCAATGTTGGGGCAAAAGATCAGTTTATGTTTAATAATCAATGCTATCTGCACTGGGTGTAAATGTGCACAAATCATTGAAGATTGCAGAGTAGGTTGAGAGCACGGTTATTAAAGCAAATGGGATCCTGGACTTTATAAATAGGGACATAGAGTACAAAAACAAGGAAGTTATGATAAACTTGTATAAAATAGTGGTTTGGCCTCAGCTGGAGTATTGCGTTCAGTGTGGTCACAACACTTTAGGAAAGATGTGAAGGCATTAGAGAGGGTGCAGAAAAGATTCACGAGAATGATTTGAGGGATGGGGACCTTCAGTTACATAGATTGGAGAAGCTGGGGCTGCTCTCCTCATGAGGGGTCTAGACAGAATAGATAAGGAGAAATTGCTCCCATTGGTGGATGGATGGAGAACCAGAGGACCCTGACTTAAGGTGATTGGGAGAAGAAGCAATGGCGACACGAGGAAAAACTTAAGTTAAACATATTGACCTATAGATACAAGAATAATATATTTACTGCAAATAAGTGCATTTGGAACTGGATTTACTTTTTAGTACCCTTTCTGCCTAATGAAATGTATAAAATACACAACTAATAGTATTTCAGGAGTTTTTTAAAAATTGCATTATTTTCAGTAGTAATTTTATTTATATAATTGTATTCAAGAAATTAAACACTGCAGTAGGATATCCACCATTACATATTGTCTTTTTGCTGACATTGTGAGTTTCTAAGGTGGAAATTAATTGGCACTTTGTTTTAGTTTCTTCACCAAGCAAGTCTGTAGCTGTATGGAAAGATCTTCTTGTGAAGGTATTTTACCATCTCCTCACTATTCTTCAGTCTGTCAAATTCATGGAATGGTATCTGGATAAAACAAATGACAAATTTTCATATTATGCTTAAGGATCCTAAAGTAATCGTTTAATAAATATGCATGAATTCATGTGTAGACACTAATTGTAATCACAGGTTTTCATATTATGCTTTATAAATATGCATGAATTCATAAGAGAGACCCGAAGCTTGGAATTACTGCCAACAAAGCGTTTTATGACCATATATTCAAGTATGTATCCCAAATATGCTTTTTCACGAATGAGGTATTTTTGGTTCTCACAAGTTGAGATACACTCACCTGTACAACATTGTAGCCCAGCAGTCGCAGTTGCCTCTGTTTGATGATTTCCTTACCAAGCAGATTGTGACTGTTTACAGAGAACCTTCTCTGGTCATCAATGCATAGTGCTATTCTGAAAAGGATAATGAGTACATATAAAAACATGATTTCAAAACTTAAATCTATATATTTCACTTGATGTAAAACCCTTCTATGACTGGGTTTCAAGATTTTTAAAGGTGGAGTGTCGTCAAAGGGTTTAGGGTGGGAGTTCCACAGAATGGAGCTAAGGTAGCAGAAGTTGGGGCAGAGAGTAGAAAACAAGTGTCAGGACAGAGGCATGTAGGGCTGGGACGATAGTTGAAATCGTAAGTACTGCATGTGTGGCAAACAAAATCTACAATTAAAATACTTCCAGAAATTCAGGATCAGGTTAAAATCTCTAGTTGCATTTCAAGCTTTACCATTGGTTTGAGTGATCCCAGAGTACTGATATGCAGTATCTGCCAGTTCACAAAGCTGGCGTGCGCTGTGTGATAGTGACTGCATTATTATATCGGACCTCCATTGACTTGGGATAAACGATTTGTTAGTTTAGGCAGACCTTCTTCGAAATTTTGTGATGTACTTATAAAAGAAACAAAAAACACTATCTGTACATAATACTTAACATTTTCATGGCAGGGGATGTGTAGTTCATTGTTTTTAGACCTTCTGGGGAAGCCTCTGACATGGTCTTTGAAGGAAAATATTGTGAACAGCACCAAGAACTCTTTACGATCATCGACCTGACCAAAGCATCTAACTCAGTAAATCATGAGACTCAAGATAAAAGCAAAATACTGCGGATGCTGGAAATCTGAAATAAAAACAGAAAATGCTGGAAAAACTCAGCACAGCATCTGTGGAGAGAAAGATAGACATCTCTCTGTCTTGAGAGAGAAATCTTGAGGCTCTGTGGATTATGCTCCAAAGATTTGTATGAACAAGAAACGTCACAATTCTGCAACTGCTTCATGATGATATGACTGCAACTGTTGAGTGAGAGATCTTGAGCAGATGTCTTCAAAATCTGGACCTGGGTTAAGCAAGACTGTTTGCAATCTACCTAACAGTGGCTGTTCACCTCAAAGATCTACTGCCCTCTGGTGTGAGCAATAAATACCGCCTAGATGGAAAACACATCTCAGCCAAATTAAACTGACCACCATAGACATACATGATGTACATGTATACGTATGGTTGCTGATAACTGCAGTGTCATTACCCATGCTGCACCAGATTTGCAAGCCACTATCGATCTCTTTAATACTGCATTCAAGAGACTTGGCCTGTCCTTGAATGTTGCCAAAACAGAACTCATATCAACATCTGGTCAGCCAAATATTCCACCTTCCATATATGTTGAAGGAGAACTCTGGAATATGTCAAGCACTTTCCATACCTTGGTAGCCACATCTCTCAAAAGGCCACCATTGACGAGGAGATCCAACATGGGATTAGCTGCACCAGCTCAGCCTTCTACAAACTACATCAGTGAGTGTTTGACACAAAGATCTCCGCAAGTCAATAAAAGTCCTAGTGTACAGAGCAGTAGTCGTCACCATATTCCTGTACTGCAGTGAGACCTGGACTGTGTATCATCAACACAAGATGCTTGAGAAATTTCATCAGCATTGCCTCTGCCGCATCCTCTGGATTCAAAGGGAGGATCGTCGAACAAATGCTAGTGTCCTTGAAGATAACTCCACAAGCATTCAAGGAAAAAAAAACTCCTGCAAAAATCAACTTCAACGGACTGGACACTGTCGGATGGACTAAAAGCATCTTCCCCACCAGGTCCTGTTTTCTCAACTCTCAAATGGCCACTGTTCTGGGGAGGACAAAGAAAGCGCTTCAAAGACACTCTGAAGCTATCCTTGAAGCATGGCAGAATTGCCAATAACTCTGAGAAGCTTGCTACCAATTATTCAACATGGTGACAACTTGTCCATCAAGCTGCATCATGCTTTGAGTCACAATGTCTTAATGATGAGGCAGAGCGGTGGCAGAAAAGGAAAGAAATGGAAGCAAATCCTACATTCCGGATCCCACTACTTTGTGCCCAATATGGTCAAAAATCTGCGGGTTGAGAATCGGCCAGTTGAGTCACATGAATACAAATGGCAGAAACTCACAACCCTGAGTAGACGTCATCTTTGAATCGAGGGACAGATAAGGACGATAATGACTTAACATTTCTGTAAGTTTTTTACTAATGTTAAAATAGGTGGTATTTCTAGCAAGGTGAACACCAAAAAATTGAATTTGTATAAAATACAAAAATGGGATAGAGGGAATATAAAACTTGCTGTTAACATTACTGTTTTAACAATTGATATAAAGATAATGTGAAGAACCAAAGTACAAGATTAGGCCATTTAGCTGCTCAAGCCTGCTCTGCTATTCAGCTAGGTCATGGCTGAGCTGTAAAAACATGGGTATTGTTAAAACACACTGGTGCCATCTAGTGGTATAAATTGGTTTTACACAGAAGGATCTCCAAACGGTATTTTCACACTGTTCAAGTGGAACACCGAACCTAGATACTGTCTATACACATCTGTGAGGTGATGGGGTAGCATCTGCAAATGACAATTTACCAAAGTGATGTAAAGCTCACTAAGATATCACATGGAGCCATAATTTGTTGTGACAGGGCATCTAATGGCAAACTCCTTTAGACTTGTCCTTGCATGTTTAGGTTTTTACATTTTTAGTGTGGCAAGTTGCTGAAAGTGTGAATTGATAATGGTGATTTGAGGGGAAACAGCAAGTGGGCAACAGTATCTCTTGAACCAACCATTTTGAAGGATTGTGAAATAAACTGAGGAGGAAGCGTATCTTGGAATAAGTGAACTCTGTGTCAATCAGGTGGAGGGGGAAAGGAAGATTGGATTGAGAGACTAAAGGGAAAATAATTTTTAATTTAAACTGTACATTTTCAAAATACTCAAAGTGCCACTGATTGGCAATAGTTAATACCATAATTTAACAAAAAAGACAACAATGTGGCAAGTTTAGTTTGTGTCCACTGCGCAAATACAGCATCTTATTGCTGTTCAATGCGTTTCGGTGGTGAGCAAGATGCAATTTTCGAAGCTAACAGAGGAGCAGTGAACTTTTGAATATTCACATTTAATCTCGTATTTTTTAAGACTTATTCTTTCACAGGATGTGGGTATCACTGGCTAGGCCAGTATTTTTGCCCATCCCAAATTGCCCGTGAGAAAGTGGTGGTAAGCCACCTTCTTGAACAACTGTCATCCATGTGATGTAGGTACACCCACAGTGCCTTTAGGAAAGGGAATTCCAGGATTTTGACACAAAGACAGTGAAGGAATGGCAATATATTTCCAAGTCAGAATAGTGTATGGCTTGCAGGGGAACTTGCAGATGGTGGTGTACCCATGCATGTGCGGCCCTTGTCCTTCTAGGTGGTAGAAGCCGCAGGTTTGGAAGGTGCTGTTGAAAGAGCCTTGGTGAGTTGCTGCAACGCAGCTTGCAAATAGTACACATTGCTGCCACTGTGCATCAGTGGTGGAGGCAGTGAATGTTTAAGGTGGTGGATGGGGTGCCAATCAAATGGGGTGCTTTGCCTTGGATGGTGTCGAGCTTAAAGTGTTGCTGGAGTTGCACTCATTCAGGCAAGTCAAGAATATTCTATCACATTCCTGACTTTGTGCCCTTTAGATGGGGGACAGGCTTTGTAGAATCATGGGGTGAGTTACTCGCTGTAGAATTCCCAGCCTTTGACCTGCTCGTGTAGCTACTGTATTTATATGGCTTGCCCAATTAATTTTCTGGTCAATAATAACATCCAGGATGTTGAAAGAGAATTCAGTGAAGGTAATGCCATTGAATGTCAAGGAGAGAAGGTCTTGTTGAAGATGGTCATTGCCTGGCACTTGTATGGTGCAAATGTTATTTGCCACTCATCATCCCAAGCCTGAATGTTGTTCAGGTCTTGCTGCATATGGACACAGACTGCTTCAGTATCATCAGCGAACATCCCCACTTCTGACCTTATGGTGGAGGGAAGGTCATTGAAGCAGCTGAAGATGATTAGGCCTAGGACACTACCCTGAGGAACTCCTGCAGCAATGTCATGCGACTGAGATGATTGACCTCCAACAACCACAACCATCTTCCTTTGTGCTAGGTATGACTCCAGTAAATGGACAGTTTCCCTGATTACCATTGACTTCAGTTTTGTTAGAACTCCTTGATGCCCTCGGTCAAATGCTGCCTTGTTATCAAGGGCAGTCACTCTCCTTCATCTCGAGTACAACTCCTTTGTCCATGTTTGGACCAAGACTGTAATGAGGCCTTTTCTGGCTCTCTCCTGAAGTTGCTGTGCCATTTGCTCAGAAATAACAGCAATGCCATTAGTCTCAGTTATTTAATCAGCAATGTCTGGCCGATCAGCTCTGCATTCTGACAAATGGTTATTGATCCGAAACATTAACACTGTTTCTCTCTTGACAGATGATGCTAACCTGCTGAGTATTTCCAGCACTTTGTCTTTATTTCATATTTCCAGCTTCTGGAGAATTTTGCTTTTGTTTAACAGCTTTGACTTTGCTTTTGATATTGACCCAGATACTGTAGTAGTAATGACAGCAAAAGTCAGCATTTGTTGTCATTACACTTCCAAAACTGACAGTAACTTCTGGAATTGGCACATGTGGAAATCCAGAAGCTGCTAGTAATTCTGTTTCCCTATGGTGCACTGTTCCCCATGGCAATCAATTAAAAGTCACTGAACTGAAAACTTATCCATTTATGTTATTAGTCTCATTGTAAAACCCCTTGAAAAAGTGTAACTTTTTTGAATAAGGTGCATCAAGGTTTTTAATGGCGTACTAAGCTCATAATTAATTGGCATCAAAAATAGTAAAATCCAAGCCACAGAGCATTTTGTAGATCAAGGACAATTTTCTTCTTATTTCAGTGGGTATACAGCATCACCTTGGTGTAGATCAGAAGATCAGGCAAAGAGGATTGCACATATGCAACAGAGCTGACCTGATTGTTCACCTATTTAAATTCAGGGGTTCTATTTCAATATGGGATTCTCACATCCAATGTTTCCTCTATGCACTGTGCCCATTCTTTTGCACCCACGCATAATGAGGATAATTTTCCCTTTCATCTTCAATCTCACTCAGCACCCTCGAATGTACATTAGCCATTAGATTTAGTTGCAGACAGTGATGGGTGGCATAGTGTCTTTAGTGAACACTGTCAGCAGGTAACCATCCAGTATTTTAATTACTTTAAGATCCTCAGTTTTGAACTTGTTTACATTCTTAAAGGATTCTAAATATTTGATAACCTTTGTTATTATCTGGAAGAATTTCTTAGCATAGGAGCCAAATACAAGATTGTTTATTTCTAGTTCCCTCTCTGCTCCTCTTGACTTTTTTTACTTTTTAAGTTGAAATTTCTATTTCTGTGTTTTCCCTCACTTTTCCCCTTCCAGGTGTTATAGAGTTTGTTTCACTTCTATTGAATCACTTGCCATTTCCAAGTAGAGATTTGACTTGCATTTTGTGGCGTGCCCAGTAAAGTAGGTGTGAAAACGGTCCTATATGACATTTACCAGCTCACATTCTAGACCAGGTAAGCATCTCGGTTCTCTTAGGTGGTTTAAATCCCCCTTGAGTATGATCTTTGAATTTCCTTTCCCCCACTTTACTAGGTTAAATCCTCATCCACTGACCTTTTTTACCTTCTCTGAAAGGATGTTTGTACCAATCATCTTCACCGACAACCTGATGATTCCATTTGCAATGCCACTGTTGCTGATGACATCATCCTTTACAGAGTTAACTCTGAAAGGTGAGCTGCAGTCAAAATAATCGCAGACCAATACATGCAGAACTGAACACGAGAGCAAATGGAGTATTCTCTTCAATGAAAGAACAAGTCTATAAAACTAAATGAGATTAATTGATACTGTCTCTGTAATTTTGCTGTGGGATACGAACCCACATAACTTGTATTCGGCCTGTTTAGTTTGGTAATCATAATAGTGATTCAAGCTGATGCAAACAAACGAATTGCCGTTCTTACACCAGCTTTTCTAGGCAATCTAACAACCTAAAGTTTCTAAATCACAGGTGGAATGCTGCAGTGCTGTTAAACAGATTAGAGAAAACCCATCTCTTGGGCATGTGTCGACCCGATCAACCCATTGGCCTGTAGATCAGTGCATTTGATGAGCATAGCCTACTCAGATACAACTGGATTTTTAGTGGTTATAAACACATGAGATGCTAATATTTAAGCCAGCGTTTATGTTTATACCAGGACCAAAAGAGCAACTCTTAATTACATCTCAACACCATGGCATAGAATTTCTGTTGGGGGTCTGATCGTCAGCCATAACCTCAGTGGAGACTGAAGAAGTGGCATAAATGGCCAGTTATGGTGATTCTGCCAGTCTTACACACTGTGGAATCAGTTGCAACATTGCACTTTAAGTGCAGAAAATGAAACATAGGACAAGCTATGGTTGCTTGAGCATACATTAGGCTACAGGAAATCTGCAACATTTCCTTTCTCTCCCAGTACCATTTCCATCTACTATCAATCATCATCAGGGTTAAATTTAGGACAAGACCTTGTTCCTTTTTCAAAGTTTCCCTTTATGTACCTTACTGTCAAGTCATCTACATTTCTCCAGTGTTGTGCTGCATTCTGAGTGTTAAATAAAAAAATTCTCTGATGGACAACAGCTTCGTCAATTCATTCTAACTAATGTTCTCACCTCCTGAAGACTTCTTCACGCTGAGAGGCGGGAAGCACATATCCTCCTTCATCCAGTTTAACCTCAGCATCTGAAAAAAGTGCAATCGATTTATTTTTTCCCCCCGAAACTGAAACCGAAGCTGTAAGCTTGTTTTATAGAGCTGGTCAATACAATATTAAGAGGCAGTTTAGAGGTGCAGAGCATGTGGGAACATGTTGCTGAGCTTCCATATACTTAGTAAAAGACAACCACTGAGCAGAGGCTAATCTCTTTCCCGAACAAAGAAAGAGGTGGTTTGGGGAGTAGTAATCATACTCTTATAAACCTCTTTGTAAATAGTTACAGAGCAATATTGGCAAAGGCTGAAGAACAGATCATTGCCCATTTTCTCAGCAGGTATATAATTATGGATACAGCAAATGAAAAGACAGGATAGGGAGAAATATCCTGTATTTTTATTTCAAGAGCATTGCACTGCTTTGCCAATAAAAAGTTCACATTACGAAGGTCATATCTTAATACTGAAAGAAAATTTAGTTCATTGCAAAAAACTTTTCAAAAAATGGGAGGAGCTGACCGTTGGATTCATATTTTATCTTTTTATGCACAGAAAAACATTTTCCTTTTTTCCCAAATTTTAAAAAAATAAAACATTAACTATTATTCAATACACCATTTAAACTACAAAGAGGTGGTAGCAGAAAACCTTTCTCAAATACATTTGTATTAGTGTCTGCTTCATAAATTCTGGAGACATAGAAAGCAGAATCCTACACAAATGTACTGACTGATAACACAGTTCTATGGTGAACATCTAGTTTCCATTAAAAAATTGGCAAATACTTGCAGTACCTAATGTATACCCATATGGTGTGAGCACACGGGAAGCAAAGTAACTCCTTGCTCCAAGAAGATCCGTCAGGGCATTCTTAACTTTGTTGTAGAGATGTTCATCCACCAGGCTTTCCACTGAGTGGCCTGGTGTAAGAAATGATTTCACTCGATACTTTGGAGGAAGGTTAGGACCCTGTTGAGAAACAAAACTAGTGTATTTCTAATCCAGAGGTATGTCTGCACATACATTAAGTATTAGGTCATACAAGTCGAGGACAATCTTATTTCCACTGGACACAATGTTCTTTATTGCTTTAGGCCATGATTTTAGAAAGAAAGACTTGCAGCTAAATAGCACTTTTCATGACCACCGTACATTCCAAAGTGCTTTACAGCTAATGAAGTACACTTGAAATGTAGTCACTGCTGTAATATAGGAAACGTGAGTTCAGCCCACCAGTTGGAGAACCGGTGGGAAATGGTCATCACTTCTGAGGAGGGAGGCTCAACCAGAATAAGTGCTATCACTTAACTGGCCAGCATCGGGCCTTCCTCGGGATTCAGGACCTGAGGGTGGAAATCCATCTGCCGACAGCTGATAGCCAGAGGCCAGCAGCTCTCCATTACAGGCAGCGTCAATGGGGCCTGTGGCAGCTGCTGCTGGTAATGTGCCCAGGGGGAGGCCTAGGATCACTGAGGGACCCAGGCCACAGGTGAGTGAGAGATAAGAGGGGGTCATGGTGGGGAAGGGGATCAAAGGAAAGTGCAAGGGAGTGGCTTTCAGCAGCTACCCCCTTGCCTGTTGCTGGATCCCTCGATCGAGCACTAAATGCATTTGAAAGAGGGACAAACTCTCCCCACCCCTGGCCCACCCCAAAATGCCATAGTGTTTGCCTGGCGACCTTCTGGAGACAAGGGAAAGCCATGCCATTCACATATAATCCCTGAAGCACCACTAAATTCCAGCGGGCTCACTGATAATTAGTGTCAATTGGCTCAATAATGAGCCTAATTGACAACCCACCATGAAGCAGGCAAACTTCCCCATGGGCCAGACTGTGATTGTACTCGAAAGAGTTGCAATCTGTGACTGTTGATAACTCGAAAGAGTTTCCCCATGGGCCAGTTCCTGCCACCAACTTATTTATAGAGTCATAGGGTCAGAGTTACACAGCACAGAAACAGGGCCTTTGGCCCATCACGTCTGTGCCAGCGATTAAGCACCAATGTCACCAACTATGTAATTCTTATACTGATCAGGATTTTCCACAGTATCTCTAAAGCATCTAGAAACTTATACAAAAGGTTTTCATGGTAAGTAACATAGGAGCAGTCTGTTCAATGAGATCATAGCCCATGGCTGATATGTAACCTAACAATAACAATAAAAAATGCGGGCCACCACAGGCTTAAGTAACTTGCCATATGAAAGCGGTGTCACAACAGGCTATGAAAAAACTTACATGATCAGTATACTGGTCAAATGTTTGCCTTTGCTGTTTTGTCATCGCCATTAAACAACAAAGAATCTCAGAAGATTTGTATTGGCAGTGTATACCCTCATAGCATACCAAATTGTGAATGGGATTGCAGAATATTACAACTGAATTCACTACATAAGCAACATAGTAAAGACACTACTGAAAACCACTACTCCATTGATGACTATGCTGAACACCAAATTTCCATTCATTTTGCTAAATACTTGCAGTACATAGTTTATAGCCATATAGTGTCAGTAAATGGAAGGAACAGTCATGAGATGAATAAGTTTATATTTTTAAGCTTTTTTTTGTCAGCTTGAGTGATTGGGTGGGTGGGGGCAGCAGTGGGGAAAAGGTTCCTGAAGGTGAAAAATATCAGGTATGGATAGCAAAACACTCCTACACTTTGAACTAGCTGAAGTCTTCTGTTTCTATGTTCACCAGCCTTAGATTTTTCATCTCATCATTTTAATGGGTTAAAAATTGCAGGCTGATAAGTATCTAAGTGGAAAACTCAAGCACCAGCATCAGCACCAAGTACTTCCAGATCAGATATGCCACATCCAGATGAAAAGTAAAACTCCCTCTAAACTGCCTGACCTATCATTGCTCTAACCTCTGAAGGGCAGTCTTACCGTATCGTTGTGAGTTTTCCATTTCCGACACTGCTATCCTCAACAAGACTGCCAAAAATTGCCAATACAGGTTGAACGTTATATAGTTTTGCACAGTAGATGAGTTGATTGGGTTCAGACTATCTGGTTTCAGCAGGGCTTTATAATTCTCTCTCAATTTAGGAACTGCTTCACTTTTTTCAGTGAAGTCATAAAATGACTTAAATTCTGATACTTCCCTAAGCTCAGATGACACCTCCATACTCAGACTAATAAATGGTCCAATCACCCTCTTCATCCTTCTCCTAATATATTTAAAAGAATACTTAATTATCTTTTATATTTTCTGTCATATTTATGCTCCTTATTCGTAACTCTGATTAGTTTCTTATTATTCCTTAGTTCGATTCTGTAGCTCCTGCTATCCTGCATCATCTACATTTCCTTACATATTGACCCGGATGAGCAGCGTCAATGATCATAGGTTTGTCGCTGCGCTCAAAAAATCCCCCAACTTGACAATGCTGTGCATTTCTGCCAGGGTCTTCCAAGCCCAGATTTCACAGAAATGTGCAGTGCAGCATTTTTCAAGGAACTCCATCGGAGTAGAGTGGGGGAAGTCAGGACACACCCCCTTTTAACAGCACTAGCTGCCGTATGATAAGTTTAAAGGTCCAGTTTGAATGTTAAGTGAATGGACGAGTGGATGAATGGTGGGTGAAATGGGTAGAGGGTAGGTGTGTGAGGTGGGTCAGTGGGTGAGGTGGGTAAGTGGGATGGGGGGGGGTAGATGGGTGAGATTAGTGAGGGGGTAGTTGGGTTGGGAGGGTAGCTGGGGGTGGTCAGGAGGGCAGTTGGGTGGTGGGGTAGTCGGGGATTCAGTTGTTAGACTAGATTATACTCTAACATTGCCTGGGTGACTACCCAGGTAAGTACATCGGAGCTGTCCAAAGTCTCCAACTGAGGATCCCCCAGAGCACCCATCAGAAGTTGAAACTTCCCAGCCAATTCCCACAGAGGTCCACGCATCAGGACTTTCTCAGGGTGCCAAAGCCTATCTTCAGTCATACTGGTCTCCAACAATCTGGATACTGGGAGATTTGGCCCACTATCTTCCTTTCTTATCCATGTTGGTTTTACTCTCCATTTAAAAAAAAAATGGACTCATTTCTGGGCCTCTGCAATGTAAAGAAAAATTTCCTTACAGTGCTTTATTTTTCTCTCTCTATTCTTCCCTTGAAATGGTTTTTCCAATTTTATTCCCTTCATGCATTACTTCCATCTCTTCAGATTCTGCTTTTCTGAAATACAACTTAATCTGTTGTTTTCATTTCAACCTTAAAATTAACAACTTTATGATCATTAGACCTGATCATCAGACCTCAATGTCCATTGACCTCAACTTGGCCTAATAGTCCCTCTTCATTAGTAAGGAGGGAATCTCATTCTGCCCTCCGTGGGTTCCCTCACCTGCTGTCCAAGAAATGATTTGAGAAGTACTTTAATGTGCTTATTCACATGCAGATTGGCTCCATTATAAGTCAAATCTCTGTTAGCGTGATTAAAATCCTGCATCATTATAATTGAGATATTTGCAATTATCTTTTTATGATCGCCTGTAACAGCGTATCCTCCTTCTCATTTTGTGCTGACTTGCAACATTATGACATTGGGAAAGATTGAACAGATTATTTTTTTTTGTTTAAGAGAAAATTTAGAGGTGACCTGCTAGAGGTCTTAAAAATTATGAATCGGTTGGACAGGGTAGGGAAGAGGAGAATCCAAAACTAGGGGCCATAAATACAAAAAAGTTGCAAATAAATCCAATATGGAAATCAAATCGCTTAGATGCTTTTGAAAGACAGGCTAAAAGGTTGAGATGAGGTAAATAGAATGGGAGGAATGTGGAACACAAATACCAGCACAGGTTATTTGGACCAAGTGACTTGTTTCAGTGCTGTCTATTCTATGTAAATTTTTCAATTTTCCTAGATGCATCTAAAAAGCTTCTGCGCCAACCCCCCAAATACTTTTAGCAAAATTTAAGCTTCCCATGATATAAGCAGTGTTACCCATATCCTTTCTTTTCTTCCTGAAGTACACAAAGCCTCGCAGAATGTTCCTCAATCACTTCCTTCCTTCAGCCAGATTTCAATAGCTCCCATGATCAATGTTAGCGCTCTTTTTACCATGATTTCTCAATAACCATTTTTTCCTTTTGGTCTTGGCATTCATGTATTCATCTTATATCATTCCTAATCTTTCTTGCTTGATTCACATCACTCCCTCCTAATATCGTAGATCGTGGTGTATATTTCAACCCCATTTTTCCAGCACCAAAAATCATTTTTAGGCCTATACTCGGTGTCTAAGTTGACCCTCTTTTCTGCTAAGAAATGCTTTACTTGCATCAAGAGTCAGCCTCAATTTCTCACCTCAGAAATGCATGTTTTACTCACCTCATAAGTTGGCACATGGGATCAAGCAGGCGATACAGGACGTGTTGCCAAGAAGATGCATGTGAGTTTAAGGCACGCCCACAAAGAGCTGACCAAGCATATTGATCGACGAACAGAAATGGGTCCTCCAGCAAAAATAATCAAGTGTGAAGCTGCTTTCAAGTTAAAAGTTGTAACATTTGCTAACTTGGCAAATAACTGTGCTGATGCGAGGGAATTCGGTGCTAGTGAAAAACTGGCCTGAGAATGAATTGGTGCACAAACATCTCTGCCTCTGCTGGAAAGAGGGGTGGGGCAGTGACCCAGGATATGCGTGATGCAAAGATTGTACACAAACAAGGGTGACTGCAGCAATTGTAACAGCTATCGAGGCATCTCCCTGCTGAGCATTGTGGAAAAAGTATTTGCCTCTTGCTTGTCTTGGCTGAATGCATCTTTGTGTCGGATGCTAAGGTTTTTAAAACATTTTGATTGTGGTTAAAGGTATGGTTGTAGAATTAATTCATTCAATAAAATGCATCAGTGATTTACTTTGAATTACTGGTGTTATTTTTTTTTCACATTTCAAATCAGTGACCACCCACACCAATACCAGCAGTTTATGTTTTATACTTGGTGTTTTAGAGGTGTCAAAGGTTTGCTAATTGCTATTATTTCTTCCCACCACTTTCTTTGTTTAAACTTCTTCCAACTGTTTTATTCATCTTAGCAATAAAGATAATGGTACAAAAAAGGTTTAGTGCCAGAAGACTGGTAGGTAGTTAAAGTTGTGCCTATATTTCTGAAGGGAGATAATAACATGTCCAGGGAATTACAGACCAGTAAGCTTAACATCGGTGGTTGGAAAAATAATGGAATCCCTACGAAAGGAAAAAGCCGAAAAACATCCAAAAACCAAAAATATAACAATGAATAGTCAAAATGGATTTCAAAAGAGGAAGTCTTGCTTGACCAAACTCATTGAATTCTTTGAAGAGGTAAGAGAGTAAACAGGGGTAATTTTGTAGATCTAAATTAATGAAAATAAGGTGCTACATAATTGACAATTGAGTAAGGTCAGAGCACGCAAAGTAAGTGGACAAGTAACGGAATGGATAGCGAGCTGGTTGCAAGGGAGAAAGCAGAGAGTCGGGGTAAAGTTTAGCCATTCAGAGAGGCAAAAGGTAGAAAGTGGGGTTCCTCAAGGATCAATGCTGGGTCCACTGTTGTTCACAATTTATATTAGCAATTCAGACTTTGGAGTCAAAAACACAATTCTTAAATTTGTGGATTACATCAAATTGTGGGGCTTGGTGGGGGGTTGTTGTTTGGGATAGTCAGTACTGAGGGGTGACTGCGACAAATTCCAAGAGGAGATTATTAATTTTCAGAATGAGTTTATAACTGCCAAATTAATTTTAAGATAGCTAAGTGTGAGGTATTACATTTTGCAAAGAAAAATAAGGTGGTCACACATTACTTGGAAAATAAGAATCTAAATGCATTAGAGGAGTAAAGACATCTGGGATTAGAAATACACAAATTACTAAAAGTAGTGATATAAGTCAATCAGGTCCTAAAACAGCAAGCTAAGCACAAGGGTTTGTTTCTGGAGGAATAGAATTAAAAGTTGAGAAATTATGCTAAACTTGTATTGAACATTGGTTAGACCACATTTGGAGTACTGCGAACAGCTCTGGTCATATATATATATATCTTTTTAAATTACGAGAGTAGACAGAGAGCAAAACTAGAGGCTATCAATGTAAGATAGATATAAGATACTAAGAAATCAAGTAGGGAATTAGAAGAAACATTGTTAGTCAGAAAGTGGTGGGAATGTGGAACTCGATAACACAGTAAGTGTGTTAAGGCAAATAGTGTGGATGCATTTAAGGGGAGGCTAGAAGAATAATGAGGGAAGAATACCCTTAAATTTAATTGGTTAAGGAGGCAGACTGTTAGTCCCATCATTCACCAGATATCTTGCTGACCTCTGCACAGTTATCAACTCGCACTGCAAAGTTTTTTCAGCTGAATGGTCAGGAAATCTAACTCACATGAGGTGCCCTGCTTCAGCAAATTCTAACCCAACATCTCCATGGCTCAGCAGAAGGCCATCCCTACCCCAGAAGGGGTCCGATTTGGCTAAAATTTTGAACTCTTCAGAATGTATATTCCTTTAAATTGAAACTTAACTATGTCTACGTGCTCTGGTCCAATTATTTTTGTTCATGGGATGTGGGCATCGTGGGTTATTGCCCTTGGTCAGAGGGCAGTTAAGAGTCAACCACATTGCTGTGGGTCTGGAGTCACATGTAGGCCAGACCAGATTTCCTTCCCTAAAGGGGATTAGGTGAACCAGATGGGTTTTTATGACAATCAGCAATTTTTTCATGTCCATCATCAGTCTTTTAATTCCAGGTTTTTATTAAATTCAAATTTTATCATCTGCCATGGTGGGATTTGAGCCAGGGTCCCCAGAGCATTATGCTGGATCTCTAGAATACTAGTCCAGTGATAATACCACTACGCCATCACCTCTCCCTTGAACCCTGCTTCACCTGAAGCCTAAACTTGGTCTTGACTCACTGTGTGCAATATACAAGAAAAATATTTGTTTCGCAATAAGACAAGGCAAATATTTTAAAAATCTTACATACCTCATACGTTTGACACTCCAGTTTCATAGCCATGAACAGCTGAGTCAGCTGGGCAAGGACAAACTTGTCAAAGCCTGTTCCTTCTGCTTTTAGGATATACAAAAAAAAATACTAAAATTAAAATGACCCATACAAATTGGAGTTAGGTATCACCATCAGTACTGCTTTAAAATATCCAAAGAGCCTTATAGACAAGTACTAACTTGAGACAGTTAGCTAATCTGTGAGACAGGGGCAACTTTCTGTTTGCTGCTTTCTACTGGACATGCGTTGGTATACACTGCCTATGCAAGGATTTTAGCTAGAAAAATCCTAGAAAAGCTAGAAAAAGAATCTGAACCATTAGTGACGCTCCCTAAATTTTGGTTAACACATGAAGAATAAACACTTAGGCGATATTCTGGAGGCCTGCTTGTGGCTGAAACTGTACCCCAGTATGAATCAGACCTCAACAGAGGAGGAAACAGAGGAGTATTTTGAGTTGGAAGGCTGTTCATTCTGCTGTCACAGAAGTAAACTGGTAGATGCTTGAGACCAGGTTTGCTGCTGACCTTTTACAGGACCACAAACACAATAGATCACTGGTGCAATAGATACTGGGGTAACAGATGGAAGCACAGATTGGAGAAGATGGAGAAAGAAGTGAGATTGGGAAGTGGTAGAGAAGGTTATTAGGACAGAGAAATGTGAAGGTCACATGTACACTTATTGAGAGAGGCATGAAAAGAGACACATTCAGGGACAGAGATAGAAGGGCGGTGCTGAAAGGGGATAGGTGAGAGTCTAAAAGTAAGCTGAAAGGATTTAGTGACAGGCAACGACAGTTTAATGGAGGTATGAATAACTGTGATGCCTGCCTGAAATAGTCACATGCTTAGTACGGCTTAAGCAATGACTTTGTGCATAGGTGGTAGAGGGAGTGAGTGTTTAAGGTGGTGGTTGGGATGCCAATCAAGCAAGCTGTTTTGTCTTGGAATTGATGAACATTCTGCTGAATCCTTGATCTGAGACAAATTGTTGTTTACGGACAAAAAAAAGATAAAAATGTTACCAGCGAAAGTTGTTGTAATCAACTCATGAATAGTTTGTGACCCTATAAGGAAAGATTGAACAGGCTGGGTCTCTTTTTTTCTAGATAAGAGAAACTGAAGGGTGACCAATTGAGGTCATTAAAGTTTGATAGGGTAGAAGATGTTTCCACTGGTGGGCAAGACCAGAACTAATATAAAATAGTCACTAAAATCCAAAAGGGAATCCAGGAGAGACTTCTTTATCCAGAGAATGGTTAGGATGTGAAACGTGCTACCAGATGGAGTATTTGAGGCAAATAGTATTGATGCATTGAAGGTGAAACTAGGGAGAAAGGAATAATAGGATATGTTGATGAGAGTTAGATGAAGAGGTGGGAGGTGATTTGTGTGAAGCAGTGGCATAGATCTGTTGGGCCAAATGGCTTGTTTCTGCACTGTGAATTCTACGTATGAATGTGAGAAAGAAAGGAAGACTGAAGTTCCTCTTTTTGTCTCCTTTTTTCTCCTCTCTCGCTGAAGGCATTGACTACTTGCTGGGGTATGGTTTCACAGGTGCCTCCATTTATATGCAAGCTTAAAGAATGAACCTCAGTAGGTTATTGGATAATAGGAAGATCACAGTCGTTCCTAATGTTGCTCTCACTTGACATCCAAAAACTCTGCTCAATTTTTCTCTCTCCAACTTGAGCATGTTGCGGTCAAGTGCACCACCCAAACTATTGCCATAACTTAGCACAGACTAAGAATCGAACCATGGGGTCCAACTGGTCTATATCACTTGGCAATTCATTGAACAAACACCATGTAACATCATCCTGTCTTGTTGTCTTATGCTCACTCAGAAGGACTCAATTAGTTGTATGCATCTTTTCCCTCTATGTCTTTAACCCATCATCGCCATACTGCAGATGGGTTGTTCCCATTGGGAAACATTTAGTCTTCACTACATAACAACCACTACAGTTCATGTATATAGTACCTAATAAACTGACAATACTGTAGGCCTGCTTTGATAACAGACAGAAAAAAGGAAATAAAATTATTTTAAAATGCCACCTGTTGTTTTGATGTTTATAGCACCATCTGAGCCCTACAGCTAGGTATGACAACATAATCACTCATCAGATCGTACTGTTCTCTATGAATTTACTTTTTCTTGACTTAAAAAAGATGACTAATTATCGTCAATCTACATGCAACACCTTAACAGATATTTCAAACAGAAAGCTTAGTTATAACCTCTGTTGCTGGCCTCTCCTCCCCCAGGAATAGAGTACAGTACTGCACACTGTTTATAATGTAGTCAGTCCAGAACTGACTACATTATCAAAATCATATTCTTCAAAATTTGACAGCATTATCAAAATTACTCTCTTTCTCCCTCCAAAAATCAGCTAATAAATTTCCTATTTTGAAATGAAATAAATCATAAAAAGAGCACTTTGCTTCCACATCCCAAGAATGGTATATATGGTATGAGAACCAGTATAATTAAACAGGTCAGCTCACCTTCCAGCTGTTGCAGAAAGTATGGACTAAAGATTTTGGCTACAAAATTCACAGGAAAGCGTTCTATTAATATACACGAATGGAGGAGGTTCAGCAGAGTACGCGGTTGAAATTGTGAAAATCGTCCCCTTAATAAGTTTTCAATCTTTCGAAAGAGCTGGCCTGCATTTGGTGGCAGATAATTCAGCTTGCCAAAAGGCATAATTTGTAAGGCAATCTCTTTAGTTGTAAAATTATCTGAATTGTAAACAAAACTCTCAGCGACTGCATCAAATATGGGTGGTGACAGGATCCGCCGCTGGCTGCAATACTGCATCACTTTGCTGATTGGTTCTGGCTGCATGACAAAGGCTTTTTTGGGGATATTTCTCTCCAGAGCATCAGTGAAAAATCTGTCGCTGTGTCCAAAGTACATTAGAGCATTCAGTACCACAATGAGTTCCTGATCTGAGAAATGAGGGACATGTCTCACTGAATGTTTACACAGGTTAATCACCAAAGGAATTGCTTGGGTTTGCTTGAGGACAACCATTGCATGAAGTATGTCATTTTTGGCTTTACGACCCAGCCTGGAAGCTAAATGAAGAGTGTGGGTGTTCATTTTGTTCAGCAGCTGCTGGTAATTTCCTCTTTCTCCCACACCAGCCGCCAGCAAGTTATAAACCATTGCTATCTCTTCAGATGTCCAGTCATCCACTTTCCGTCCTTGAATTTCCTCCATTATTTGCTTAAGCATTCTACATCCTGGGCCCTCCAAATCCAGCAAGGCCTTGCCCAGCAAACACAAGTCTTTAATGAACATATGTCCTTTGTTGAGCCGCAACTGACATTCTGACAGTAATCGCACCATGAGAGTGCTCTGTGGGTCCACATACAATTGAACATAAGCATACAGTGCAGTCACTAGTGCTGCATTGCTGAGCCTCAAAGATTCATGCTCAAACTGGAAACACAATGCCTTGAATACCTCATCCTGTAGCAGTACTGCAGGGGTCTTCAGTCCATTCCCATCTCTTTCAATCTGTGATATTTTAAGTAAGGCGGCAGCTGCCATTGTGTCTATAATGGACGCTGATGAGTTCAGCAATTTAAGGATGTGTTTTATAGTTTTACAGTTGTTTAAATGTTTCAAAAAATTCTGTTCATTACAGGGTGCGTGTTGCTTGCCGTCCAACTTAAAGTTCTCCCCAGTGTCCCCATGGAGGCACACTGTCCCCAAGGTGCAGCAAGGCTGGTCTCTGACCACATTGTGGTATCCTTTCTGAGGAACCCATTGATACCATGCTTTTAGAGGTCCAGTTGACAAAATCTGGCTACATTGTGGATACAGAATTTTGTTAAGGCTCTTGCGGGGAAAAAATTGCCGCTTCACAATTTGTAAAAAGTTGTATGTTTGTAACTCAGTTGAATTAAAATGAAACGCTCTTAGAAGATTTAATGCCATAGCAGCTTCAGCAATTTTAATTCAGACCTGTTAGAAAAGAAGATTGAAGGTCAGAATAGCCTCAAGTTCCCAATACTACAGTGTACTGATAATTTTAAGATGCTTTTAAGAAGGTTAACAACTTGGTAAATTGCATTCAGCATTTGCAATAAATGTGAATACGTTACGTTTTTAAAGTTTCTCCCACAAGGATTCCATTAATAGGCAATGTCACAAATTAAATCACTTCCTCACATGACTTTTGCTTTATTTGTTAATGTAATGCCATTTGCTGGGATTAAATGCCGCCGATTTGAGACACCCGATGGCAGAGAATCGAGACAATTCTCCTTCTCTCACCCTGCGCTGCTGATTCAAGCTGTGTCCGTCTCCCATTGACCTGGCTGCCATCTCTGATCGGCCTGACAGAGACACTGAGGATGGCAGCCAGAGAGAAGCGGGGCGGGGCCGGGCTGAGAGCGGGGCCGGGTCGGGTGAGAGAGAGAACCGGGTGAGCGCCCGGATACAATACCTGGTCTGAGGCCTGGGAGATCCGCGGCGGTTGGACTGGCCTGATCGCCTTCTTACTGACCTTCCTCCCCCATGGGCCGGCCGACCCTGTCCCCCGGACCCTGTGGCCTGTCCCCCCCCGCGGCGGCCTGTCCTCTCCCCCCACCCCACCCCACCCCGCGGCCCGGCCTGTCCCCCCCCCGGGCCTGTCCTCCCCTCTCACCGCTTCATCTAATCGGGAGTCCGAGGCTCGGCGAGCGGCCGATCGCACGCTTCCCCGGAGTTGCAGTGTCTGGCTCTGCAGGTTCCCAGCCCCAGGCAGTGCTGATTCAGTGAAGGGATTTGGTTCCTGAGAACAGCCACATCCTCAAAATTATCAGCTGGGCTTCTCTTTGACTCACACTTTTAGTGCAGCAGTCCCCACTAACAAGAGGTCTCTGCACTGAAAAATCCTGTAAAATCCATGTCAGTTCAGTCGAAGTATTGTATATTTTAAGAAGTAAATGGCTGGAGAGATGGTGCAAGAGGCCCAAATAATAATAAACTATGCCCCTCACAACATCCATGTATAACATATTTTACTTAGTCTGCCTGCTTGAACCTGTCGACACTGTGCATGCTGCTCCCCAAAGCACAAACACACACACCTCTACTCACCTCCCTGACAGACATACTCAGAAGCCCCTCTCCCTCAGGCCTTTATTCTTTGATGGGATGTGGGTGTCACTGGCAAGGACAGCACTTGTTGCCCATTCTAGTTGCCCTTAAACTGAGTGACTTGTTAGAACATTTCAGAGGGCATTTTAGAGTCAACTACATTGCTGTGGGTCTGGAGTCACATAGGTAGGCCAGACTGGATAAGGACGGCAGATTTCCTTCCCTAAAGGGTATTGAACCAGATGGGTTTTTAAAACAATCAATGATAATTTCATGGTCACGATTACAGAAAATAGCTTTATATTCCAGATTTATTAATTTTATGTCTTGAGTCTATGAGTTCAGTAGTCGAGTAAACTCTAATTGCACACCTTCATATACACTTGTTATTTGATGCTCGCTATCAATAACAGAGAGAGACCAATATAAGAACAAACTGTGATTGTTTATTGCAACAGAAGGCACAGCACTAAATCCTTATTTACTCCGACAACCACTTCTAGCTCTAGATTTACAGTTAACTAATAGCTCACACTGTACAGTGATTGGTCAGTACTGTCACATGGTTAGTCCACTTGCATTCTCTTAAAGGTACATGGTACTCCACTTTACCACATCTCTCCCCCTTAACTTAAAAAATACAGTTGACAAACTTAATAACGTGAACTATTTATACTAATAACTATTTACAAATAAAGTCTCTCAAGAAGCTTCCTCAGGCATGTTGAGCGTCACAGTTCAACAACCTCGGTTGTTTTTTCTGTGACCCTTTCAGGGGACAGTTGTCCACTAGGTTCCTCAGTGGATGATTTCACCATCTTCTGGGTGCGGTCATGTTCACTCTTGCTGCCCCTCCCCTCCAAACTGAAACAGAGGGCAACAAGCACAAAGCAACACGGAGAAAAATTGTTTTTCTTTTCAAGGATTGTCAATAATTCCTCTTTTTCTTCTGTGTGTCCTTTTCTTGGTAGCACTGATCCGTATCTCAGTCTTCTCTTTAATTTTGCTATTGGCTGGACTTGACTCAGGCACGAGCTGAATGTGAGTGAGCTCAATAGTTGGGTTTTCCGACAGCTCTTCTGAGAACTTAGGGCCCTCTTGTTTTAAAACTTCAGGGTTTTTACGCAGCTGCTGCTTCAGATCTTTTAATTCTTTCCTATTCTCATCAATAGTTGCCTGGAGAATCTCATATCATTGCCCTTCTCAGCTAATTCGTTCCTTAACTCGGCCAGAGACAGGTTTAACTCTTCCTTTTCTTGTTCATATCTTTTCAGTGGCACAAATTGGGAGCTGATTGAATTTCATAGCGCACAAAAGTCCTTTAATAGATTTTCCTTTTCTTTTTGAAGGATATTGACTTCAGCTTGAACTCTGTCCCGATGTAACACTTCCATGGGCTTCTCCTGTTGGGTCTTCGCGCACTCATTTCTTTTCTGCAGTAATGCTTCTGGTTTCCAATTGGGAACTTAGCGGGTCCTCAAAGTTTAGTTCTCCTACCCAGTTCCTAATGAGGAGACTTGGTCCCTTGCCTGACATTACAAATAGGGGTAACTTTGCAGTTGTTCCTCATGCTGCACCTTGACTTGACATATCCCTTTCGGTCTTATTTCTTCACCCGTGTATGTTTGCAGTTTAATGTCCAAAACTTCCAATATTAAAGGATGGGTTCCTTTATTCAAGCATCTGAATGTCTGTTCTCCAATGACGGACATCAACGCTCCAGTATCAACTTCTATCTTAACGGATTGTCTATTGACTATAATGACTATTTGGATTGGCTTGGTTCTATCCACTTTCAGGTTATATAATGAATGGATGTCTGATTCTATTTATTCTGGCTCTTCCATGAGACACATCATGATTTCTTCCTTTGTCTTTAAAATGCTGTCTCAGCCTATCTCTGCAATGCCGCATTATGTGACCATAGCAGTGGCAGAAAAAGCATTCAACTTGTTTGAATTGTTGATCACCCACTGGATGCCTGGATGCATTTCTCTCATTCATTTTGTGGGTTTTCACTGTGGTACTGCTGTTTTTTACTGATCTGTACATAGGCGCCGTTTCCAGCATTTCTGTGGGGTCTGATGTTTTCAAACCTTTTGTTGCTGGTCTGTCCCGCCCTATCAGATGGATAATGCCATTTTGTGTATCTCTTACAGCTTCTGAATTTCTAACAGCACTCTCCATGGCTGTGGCTAATTCTAATGCCTTATTGAAATCTAGATTAGCTTTGGCTAGCAAACGCCTTTTAATAGTATCACCTCCAATTCTGTATATCATTTGGTCTCTCAACATATCACGAATGGATGTTCCGAATTCGCAATTTTCATTTAATGCCTTTAAAACAGCAACACAGTCCGCTATTGTCTTCCCTGGAAGCCGATTCCTTGAATTGAACTTGAAGCGCTGCATGGTAACTGAGGGCTTTGGTCTCAGGTGTTTTTGTACAATTTTTGTTACCTCGTCGAATGTCTTTGAGTCGGGGGTGTTAGGTGATATGAGGCTGTGGATCAGCCCATACATTTTGCTAGCGCATGTGGACAAAAGAATCACCCTCTTCTTTTCCTCCCCCACGGTGTCGTTAGCAGTAAAAAACAACGCTAGGCATTTGACATACTGAGACCAGTCATCTGAAATGGGGTTGAATGGGACGACGCGCCCGAACTACGGCATCGTGAATGACTGCAAGGGGACTGCGCTTCTGATAGGCTTTCCAGTTAATGTCGAATTCAGGTGTTTGGCTTACCGCAGCTTTCTTGACTGCCATCGATCGATTTGTGCTTTGCCTTTAGCAGAGTTGCCCTCTCTCTGATGTCTCTCATAATTTTCTGTCCATAGTCATTTTTCTTGCATGTACCTCTTTAAATGTATTACTGCTTTAAGAACAGTCACTGTTTTTTTTCAACTCCTTCTCTGCAGCTGTTGGCTTTTCTGTTCTGTGTTTCGCGTTCTTTTTGAGTTTTGGCATGATCCCCACGATCGTGATGCCAGTGTTTTTTCTTTTCTCTTTTCATTTCAAATTTAAAACTGCAGCATTGCTTTCTGCTCTGATTGCCGTCTGTTTTATAACATAAGTACAGATTCTCTTTCTAATGTTTTGCTCACCCATCTTGTGGATTCTCACTCAGGGGTCTTATAATTTTGCTATGTTCATCCTCGTCGCCAGTTTTATGTCTTGAGTCTATGAGCTCACTAGTCGAGTAAACTTGAATTGCACACCTTCATATACACTTGTTAGTTGATGCTTGCTATCAATAAAGGAGAGATATAAGAACAAACTGTGATTGTTTATTGAAACAGAAGGCAGAGCACTAAATCCTTACGTGCTCCCACAACCACCTCCAGCTCTTGGCTTAAAGTTAACCAGTAGCCTGCACTATACAGTGATTGATCAGTACTGTCACATGGTTAGACCACTTGCATTTTCTTAAAGGTACATGGTACTCCACTTTACCACAATTAATTTAATTTAAATTCCACCAGCTGCCAAGGTGGGATTTGAACCCGTGTCCCCAGAGCATTAGCCTGGACCTCTGGATCACTAATCCAGTGACATTACTACTAGGCCACCACCTCCCCTGCTGGACCCTCTCCCCCGACTCAGGCCTGCTGGATGCCGCCACCAACCCTGACGGGCCTGCCGGACTTCATCCCGCCGACTTGGGCATGTGCCACCAGGCCTTGAACCCCCCACCCCCCCCTTCCCTCCTGCCCGACTCAGGCCTGAGTGCCCCTGGACCCAGACACTCCTCGCCCTTCCCACCCTGCCCCCAACCATCCACCTGCCGAAGTCGAACAACTTTCAGACAATCTGCTGGCCAGTCCTCCTGCTCCTTGTGGCTGAGTGGACTCTGGGCTGCCCCTGTGCAGTAACACAGTGTGCATGCCCAAACACTGTTCAGGCAGCAGGACAAATTGGAAAATTATGGTAAAATACATGGCGGTTTATCACCCTTATCTGAGCAAGCAGATGGGGCTTTGGTTTAACATCTCAGATGAAAGATGGCACTTCTAACAGTGCAGTACTCCCTCAGTCTTGATTTTTGTGCTCAAGTCCTGGAGCAGGGCATGAACCCTGAATCACCTGAGTCGGGGCAAGAGTGCTACCAACTGAGGAACGGATGACACTACCAACTGGGTTTAGGGTAAAAGGGAATGCAATAAGGTTTAAATTAGGTTTTTAGTGTATGGCCATTGAGGAAAGAGGCATTGATATAAGATTAGGTTAGCTATGGAAAAGAGCAAGGAGCAATCTAGAGTAAAAATACTTAGTTGGAGGAGGGCCAATTTCAGTAAGGCAAGAACAGATCTGGCCCAGGTTTTATATAATCCACCAGTCATTGCGACATATAGCCTACATACCTAGCATCACACAGACACTGAAATTCATATGCAAAATTACTATTTTGTGTGGTAGGCAGAATGTTTTTTTGGCTTGACATGATTCATATGTTCATAAAACATATAAATCATGAAATTACATATTTATAACAAGAGAGGTTTGAGAAGAAACCAGCAGCTAACTATAGGCATGTAAATAGGAAAAGGATAGTAAGAGGAAGGATGGGGCTAATTAGAGGCCAAAATGGGGATCTATACATGGAAGTACGGAGCATGACTGAGGTGCTAAATGAGTACTGTCTATCTGTCTTTACAGATACAGATCTTCTGTCAAAGATGCTGCCAAAGTCAGTGAAAGAGAAGGTAGTTGAGATACTAAAAATTGATACAGGAGATATTAGAAAGGCTGGCTGTATTTAAAGTTGATGGTTACAAGGACCTGATGAGATGCATCTGAAAATACTGAGGGATATAAAGGAGGATTTTACAAGTGCACTGACCATAATCCTCCAATACAGGCGTAGTGCCAGAGGACTGGAGAATTGCAAATGTAAACCCTTGTCCAAAGAAGGGTGGTATAAACCCAACAATTACAGGTCAGTCAGTTTAACCTTGGTGGTGGGAAAGCTTTTAGAAATCATAATCCAGGATAAAATTAACAGTCACTTGGACAAATGTGGATTAATTAAGGGAAGCTTGCATGGAGTTGTTAAAGTCAAGTTGCATTTAACTAACTTGATCAAGTTTTTTGATGAGGCAATGGAACGGGTTGCTGAGAATAATGGTGTGACATATGTGGACCTCCTAAAGATGTTTGACAAAGTACCAGCCAGCCAAGTTGAAGCCCATGGAATAAAAGGGACAGTAGCAGCATGAATACAAAGCTAACTGGGTGACAAGAAACAAAGTAGTGCTGAATAGTTGTTTTTCAGACTGGAGAGAGGCATAGAGTAGGGATCCCTTGGTTTGATATTAGGACTACTGTTGTTCTTAATGTATATTTTGACCTAAACTTGGGTGTATGGGCACCATTTCAAAATTTGCAGTTGATAAAACTCGGAAGTATTATGAACTGTGAAGTGAGTGATAGGCTTCAAGAGAACATGGGTAGGCTGGTGGAGTGGCAGATGTGTGGCAGATAAAATTCAATCCAGAGAAATGTAAAGTGATTCATTTTGGTACAAAGAATAAGAGAGGCAATATAAAATAAAGGGTGCAAATCTAACGGGAGCGCAGGAGCATAGAGACCTGGGGGTTTATGTGCACAAATCATTGAAGGTGGCAGGACATGTTAAAAAGGCATATGGGAACCTGGATTTTATAAATAGAGACCTGGAGCACCAAAGCAAGAAAGTTATGATGAATCTTCTGGTTTGGCCTCAACTGGAGTATTGTGCCCAATTCTGGACACTGCACTTTAGGAAGGATGTGAAATCTTTAGACAGGGTGAAGAAAAGATTTACAAGAATAGTTTCAAGATGTGGATAGTTTGGAGAAGATGGGATTGTTCTCAATAGAGAAGAGAAGATGACGTTAAGAGGAAATTTGATGGAGGTACTCAAAGTCATGGGAAGTCTAGACAGAGTAGTTGGATAAACTGTTCTCATTGGTGGAAACGTTGAGAATGAGAATGAGACAATATAAAGGTGAATGGCAAAAATACTAACAGCAACTTGAGGAAAATATTTTTTAAGTCATGAGTGGTTAGGATCTGGAACACTGCCTGAGATTGTGGTGGAGGCAGGTTCATGGCTTTCTAAAGGGAATTGGATAGGCACCTGAAGGGGAAAAAAAAATGCAGGGCTACAGGGAAAGGGCAGGGGGGGTGGGACTAGCCGAGTTGTTCTTGCAGAGAGTCGGCATGGACACAATGGGCCAAATCTCCTCCTGTGCTGTAACCATGCTATAGTTCGATGAAGTATTGTGTTAATAATATATATATTATTTGCTGTGATTTTGCACACAGGACATCAAGATTAAACCAGGTCTTTAGATGAAAGGAGATTGGAGGACAGGGAATAAATGAACCAGGCTGTCAGGAAGTAATTCAGCCACCACTTTAAGGTTATGCATACTGTACCTGTAGTTGGAATCATAGAATGATAGAGCACCCAAGGAGGCCATCCTGCTCATTGTACTGGTGCCGCTCTTTGGCAGAGCTATCCAATTCATTTTATTCCCCTGCTCTGTCTCCATAACCCTGCAAACTCAAGCATTTATCCAATTCTTCTTTGAGTGTTATGATTGAATCTGCTTGGAATCCCTTTCTGGCACTGCATTTCATGTCACAACAACTCACTGTGTAAAACACAAACTTTTTCTTGTGTCGCCTCTGATACTTCTGCCAATCACCTGGTTACTGACCCTTCTGACACGAGAAACAGTTTCTCCTTATTTACTTTTTCAAAACCATTTTTGATTTTGAACATCTCTATCAAATCTCTTGACCTTCCTTGTTCTAAGGAGAACAATGCCAGTTTCTCCAGCTTCTGCACATAACTGAAGTTCCTCGTCCCTGATACCATTCTAGTAAATCTCTTCCACATCCTCCCTAAAGTGTAGTCCCCAGAGTACTCCAGCTGAGGCCTAGCCAATGTTTTGGAAAGGTTTAACATAATTTTTTTTACTCTTTCTCTATTAACAATGCCAAGAATCCTATATGCTTTTTTAACAGCCCTCTTAACTTCTCAATTGCCACATTCAAAAAATTTGTGCGCATAACATGTCAAGATCTTTTTATTCCCTTTAAAATTAGACTATTTTATTCATATTTCCTCTCCTCATTCTTCCTATCAAAATATATCACTTCACACTTCTCTGCATTAAATTTCACCTGCCATTTGCCTATCCATTTCACCAATCTATCTCCTCCTGAAGTTTGTTAGAATCCTTATTATTTACATTTCTGAGTTTCATATCATATGAATATACATAAGAACTAGGAGCAGGAGTAGGACACTTGGCCCTTCAAGCCTGCTCTGCCATTCAATAAGATCACGGCTAATCTGACTGTAACCTCCTGCCTACCCCAAATAACCTTTCACCCCCCTTGTTAATCAAGAATCTATCTAGCTCTGTCTTAAAAATATTCAAAGACCCTGCTTCCATTGCCTTTTGAGGAAGAGAGTTCCAAAGACTCATGACCCTCAGAAAAAAATTCTCCCCATCTCTGTCCTAAATGAGTGACCACTTATTTTTAAACAGTGACCCCTGGTCCTAGATTCTCCCACAAGAGGAAACATCCTCTCCACATCCACTCTGTCAAGACCCTTCAGGATCTTAAAGGTTTCAATTAAGTCACCTCTTACTCTTCTAAACTCCAGTGGATACAACTGTCCAACCTTTCCTCATAAGACAACCTGCCCATTCATGGTATTAGCCTAGTAAACCTTCTGTGAACTAATAAGGAGACCAATACTGTACACAGTAGTCCAGATGTGGCCTCACCAGTGCCCTGTTCAACTGAAGCATAACCTCCCTACTTTTGTATTCAATTCTCCTCGCAATAAATGATAACGTTCTATTAGCTTTCCTAATTACTTGTTGAATCTTGTGATTCATGCATTAGGACTCCCAGATCCCTCTGAATTTCAGAGTTCTGCAATCTCTTGCCATTTAAATATACTTCTTTTTATTATTCCTGTGGACAATTTCACATTTGCCCACATTATACTCCATTTGCCAGTTCTTTTCCTACTCACTTAATCTGTCTATGTAATTTTATAGCCACTCTGGTCCTGATTAATGTTATATTGTACCTACCTACCTTTAGTACAAGATGATCTCTGCCAGAGCCAGAATTAGGTCCTGCTCTTGCTTGAAGGGATTCAGTGAATTATTGTTTACCACACAAGTCTAACCTGATCTCAATATTTACATATATTTTCAGTTCTGATCACTAGGCAATACTTCAAACAGTAACTCAGGAATTTTTTTTCCTTTTCCTAATCCAGGAGTGCTAAGGCCAATTACTGTGCCCCGTCACTATCCTGGGAGTGGTACTTATAAGGCGATATAAATTTTAAAAAATCACATTTTGAAACCAGTACTTCAGATTTGGCAGGTCCATTTGTAACAACTATATAGAATGATTTTGAGCAAAAGAAGGCCAAAGATAAAGTAAATGCTTATAAACAAGTGAAAGGGAACAATAAAGAGTCATGTTAGCTTGGAGTACATCTATCTCCATATGTTGGATCTCGAGCCTCATTCTCATGGAACTAGTGCAACGATTTGAGCCCACTGAGGAAGAGGAGTGCAAAATTGGGCCATTGCTAGTATCACAGCACCCTCTGTTAAGTGGGCCAAGGACAGGGATCATTGGGGAATGAGGATCAACAACAAAAATATATATTTATATAGAGCATTTAATGTAATGAAACATGCCATGGCGTTTCACAGGAACATTATAAACAAGGTACTACACTGAGCACATAAAGAGATATTAGATCAGGTGACCAAAAGCTTGGTCAAACGGGTGGATTTAAAGGAGTGTCGTAAAGGAGGAAAGGAAGCTGGAGAGGCAGAGAGGTGTAGGGAGCAAATTCTAGAGCTTGGGGTCTAGGCAACTGAAAATACAACCACCAAAGGTGCAGTATTTATCATTGGGAAAGGACAGAGGCGAGAATTAGAAACTTACTTAGGCTTAAAAGACTTCCTACGTCTAGAGATGCATATGGTCGACAAAGCAAAAGCTTACATCTGTTTTTGTGGCTAGTTGTTCCTGGAACAGGTTGCCAGCCTGAAGCCTATAGCTACATCCCCTCTGTATCTCTTTCTCAAAACCATAAATCAGTGTTTGAGCCCTTGTACCATCTGGGAGCTTTGTCTTCCTTACCTAAACATGTCATAATCCTTTACATCTCTATCAGGTCACTCCTCAATCTCCTTTGCTCCAAGGAGAACAATCCCAGCTTTTACAACCTAACTTTGTAGCTAAATTCCCTCACCCCTACAAGCATTCTGGTAATCGTCCTCTGCACCCTCTCAAGGACCTTCCTAGAAGACACATAATGGGGAATCAGGGGTCTAATGGAAGTGAGGAACAAAGCAATTATTAAAGAAAAAAGGCTGCAGAAATTAATTGGACTAAAATCTGACAAATCCCCTGGACCTAATGGCCTATATTCTAGAGTTTTAAAAGTGTTGGCTGCAAAGGCAGTGCATGAATTGGTTTTGATCTTCCGGCATTCTCTAGATTTTAGAAATGTTCCTGTGGATTGGAATGTAATTATTCAAGAAAGGAGGGAGAGAAAAAGGCCAATCAGATATCAGTAGTATTAAAATGCTAGAATCTATTAATGGAACATAATGACAGAACATGTAGAAAGCCATAATATGATTAGGCAGAGTCAACATGGATTTATAAAATGGAAACTGTGAAATTTATTGGAGTTTTTGGAGGATGTAACTGGCAGTTTTTTTAATTCATCCTTGGGATGTGAGCTTCCCTAAGTTGCTCTTGAAAAGGTAAACTGCTGCAGTCCATCTGATGTAGGCACAAACACATTGAAATGATCTGGCAAGCTGCTATAGAAAAAGCAGAGGGCAGTTACAAGTCAACCTCATTGTTGTGGATCTGTTTGCCAGACCAGGTAGGGAGATTTCCTCCCCTGAAGGATATTAGTGAACCAGATGGGTTTTTATGGCCATCCAGTAGTTTCATGGTTATTACTAATGAGATTAGCATTTTATTCCAGACTTATTAATTAATTGAACTTAAATTCCCCCAGCTGTCTTGGTGGGATTTGAACTCATATCTCTAGACCATTAATCCAGGCCTATAGATTACAAATCAAGTAATATTACCATAATGCTGCTGTTCCCTTCATGTGTATAAGGAACCACCAGTGGAGTATATTTGCATTTTCATAAGGCATTGGTTTAGGTACCACATAAGATTAGGGCTCATGGATTTGAGGGTATGGATTAAGAATTGGTTAATGGGCAGAAGACAAAGTAAGAATACATGCATCATTTCAGGTAGGCAGGATGCAATTAGTGGGGTACCACAAGGATCAGTGCTAAGTTCTCAGCTATTTGCAATCTATATTGATGACTTAGATGAGGGGACTGAATGTAATATATCCAAGTTTGCTGATGATACAAAGTTAGGTGAGAAAGTTTTTTAAAAATTAATTCATGGTATGTAGGTGTCATTGGCTAGGCCAGTATTTATTGCCCATTCCTGATTGCCCTTGAGAAGGTGGTGGTGAGCTGCCTTCTTGAACTGCAGTAGTCCATGTGGTGTAGGTACACCCACAGTGCTATTAGGGAGAGAGTTCCAGGATCTTGACCCAGCAACAGTGAAGGAATGGCGATATATTTCCAATTCAGGGTTGTGTGTGGCTGGGTAAGGAACTTGCAGGTGGTGGTGCTCCCATGTGTCTGATGCCCTTGTCCTTCTAGATGATAATGGCCGTGGGATTGGACGGTGCTGCCTAAGGAGCCTTGATGAGTAAGTAAGCTGTGAGGTGGAGGCAAAGAGGCTGCAATGGGATATTTACACCAGTTAAGTGATTCGAAAGGAAGGTGGCAGATGGAGTATAATGTGGGGAAATGTGAAATTATCCACTTTGATAGGAAGATTAGAAAAGTAGAAGTTTTTAAAAAGTGAGAGTCTAGTAAATGTTGGTATGCTGAGGGATTTGGGTGTTCAAATATGAATCACAGAAAGTTAACATACAGGTGGAGCAAGCAATTAGGAAGACAAGTAGCATGTTAGCCTTTATTGCAAGGGGATTGCTGTATCATAGTAAGGAATTCTTGTTGCAATTATATAGGGCTTTGGCAAGATCACGACAGGACTACTGTGTACAGTTTTGATCTCCTCACCTAAGAAGGATATACTTGCCTTGGAGAGAGTGTAATGAAGGTTCACCGGACTGATTCCTGAGACAAAAAGCTTGTCCTATGCAGACTGATTGAACAGAATGGGTCTATATTCTCTAGAATTTAGAAAAATGAAAGGTGATCTCATTGAAATCTATAACATTTTAGTGGACTTCATGGGTGGATGCTGTTTTCCTGGGCTGTGGATCAGTGTCAGGATAAGAGGTTGGGCATTTAGGACTGAGATGAAGCGACATTTCTTTGCTTACAGGTTATTAACCTTTGGAATTGTCTACCACAGAGGATTCTCAGTTGTTGAGCATATTCAAGACTGAGCTCGATGGATTTTGGGCATTAAGGAAATCAAGCAATAAGTGAATAGTGTGGGGAAGTGGAGTTGATGTAGAAGTTCAGCCATGATATATACATATATATATTAGAATGACCACTTGGATAAGTTACTGGTTAACAGCCATGGAATTCTAATATCAGTTGCTGTCTTCAGGAAAGGATTATAGCAAGTTGCAAGGAAAGGTAACCAAAGAGCCAAGTGTACCTGAAAGGTCAGAATAATCAATTACTGGAGTTTAAAATCGCAAACCATTAATGTGGTTCTCACCAGTTTTATGAGAAGGAAAGGGAATGTTTTCAAAGATTCTAACCAGAAGTTCCTATGTCTCTGGTCTGCCTTGATAAGTAAAACCACGTCACACATTTATGTGCTGAGCTGATAAAATGTTTGTGCTTTCAGATATATATTTTAAAAGAATATCATGTTCAATTTCTCACTATCAGATCATAGTTTAGTGTTTACTGGAATTGAATGTTCTTAATGCAAAATTGATTGGAATAATGCTGAATTATATTAACTATGCATTATGTTAGAAATGTAAGCAACTCATTTTATTTTGTCAATCACCATTTGTTATACTCATTAAGCTATTTACACTTAGCTTAATCTTAAAATTCTAACTTGGGTTTATCTGTTTATTTTAATTTAGCTAAGTAAAATCAGCAACAAAAATAATACAAATCAGCATTTAATCCACTTACATCTTTCAAATAATTAGGGTTTCAATATTGAATCAATAAGGGCAGAAAGTTAAACCAATAATGGGTGTGTACATCTCTATATAACAACGTATATATTTACAAACATAAATATTTTAATAAAGATGAAACAGTCCAGTGTCAATGATGTTAATTAATTAAATAAACATGCCATAGAAAGTTAGGATTAGTACTCAACAGTGTTAAGGATCTTTTTAATCATGAAATTTATGTTCCTGCCCTACCACTCAACCTCTTCAGTCTAGCGAGAGAAAAATTTAAACTGGTGAATTTCATTCCCACATGTGGTAAATTGTTCTTAAGAGTTTTTTAAAAAATTTGTAATGTTTTGACTTACAATCCCTTTTTGTCGCTTTATTAACTCTGTCTTAATCCAATCCCTTTTACCCTCTCTATATTTATTTTTCTGTACCTAATTTGGCAGTAAATTACCCTAGTTCCTTCTCTGGTATTCCTTTATTTTTTTTTCTATCCTTAAGTTTAACCAGTTCATGAGATAAGCTGTTGGTTTTGTAGTTTGCCAAGATTCCAGATTGCACATTGATCTCCATGTACTGTTGTCAGCTCACACTTCCAGCAATTTACATCCAAAACTGTATTCAAGCTGAAGAGTGAAAGGAAAGATCTAACTATTGGGGCATGCTGTGAGACACCCTGCTGCAGCAAACTCTGTGCCATTAGTTTTTTTTTTTGAAAAATATACTTTATTCATAAAATATCTGGAAGAACATTCCAAATCATTTCAAAATCACAATCACAAAAGTACAATCAGATTCAACATGTATCACTAGGTGCATCAATACAATCAATGAATATTACAATCATTTCACTATGGTCAATGCAGACAATCAGACAATGGTATTGGAGTTATCAACATACATCATGTTGCACTCTGAGGTGCTTCAATACAATTATAATACAATTAGTATTCACTGCATACATTCATTTTGAGCTGTGCAGCCCGAGGGGCTCTCAACAGTTCCCAGTCCCTCGGTGCACTGTGGCAGAAAGGTCTTAGACAGCGACCTTTCCCCATTGCGCCTTTGCGCCGGCTGCCCAAAGCTTTAGTGCGTCCCTCAGCATGTAGTCCTGGACCTTGGAATGTGCCAGTCTGCAACACTCGGTCGGGACAACTCTTCCCGCTGGAAGACCAACAAGTTTCGTGCAGACCAAGAGCGTCTTTCACTGAGTTGATGATCCTCCAGCTGCAGTTGATGTTTGTCTCGGTGTGTGTCCCTGGGAACAGCCCGTAGAGCAGAGTCCTGTGTCACAGAACTGCTCGGGGTGAACCTCGACAGAAACCACTGCATCTCTCTCCAGACCTTCTTCTCACAATCCACAAGGAGGTGAACAACGGTCTCGTCCCCACCACAGCCACTTCGAGGTCAACGTGCAGAGGGGGTGAGGCTCCTGGCATGTAGGAAGGATCTAATGGGGAGGGCCTTTGTCACCATCAGTCAAGCTACGTCTTGGTGCTTGTTGGAAAGTTCTGGCGATGAGGTATTCTGCCAAATGACTTTGACAGTCTGCTCGGTGAACCATCCCACAGGACCCACCCTCTCCTGGATCAGGAGAAGGCCTTTGACAGAATATCGCACACCTACATGGTGGATGTGCTCTCCAAAATGGGGTTTGGGGAGGGAATTCGCAATTGGATCCAATTGCTCTACACTAACATCAGTAGCGCAGTCTCAATCAATGAGTGGGAATCAGATAGCTTTCCGATTAAATCTGGAGTCTGGCAGGGCTGCCCTCTCTCCCCTGTCCTGTTTGTGTGTTGCATAGAACCCTTTGCTGAGTCCATCAGGAAGGATCCGGGCATAAGAGGAGTGATAATCCCAGGCAATGGAGGCACTCAGGTCAAAGCCTCCCTGTACATGGACGATGTCGCGTCTTCTGCTCAGACCCGCTGTCGGTGCGCAGACTGATCCACATCTGCGACCAGTTCGAACTGGCCTCAGGAGCCAAGGTAAATCGTGGTAAGAGCGAGGCCATGTTCTTTGGGAACTGGGCTGACCGATACTTTGTCCCCTTCACCGTTAGGGCTGACGGCCTGAAGGTGCTGGGGATATGGTTCGGAGGGACCGGGGCATGTGTTAGAAACCGGAAGGAGCGAGTGTCTATGGTGAAAAGAAAACTGGGCATGTGGGGGCGACGCTCCCTCTCCATTGCGGGTAAGAACCTGGTCATCAGGTGTGAGGCACTCTCGCTGTTGCTGTACGTGGCGCAGGTCTGGCCCATTCCAGACTCCTGCGCGATGGCGATCACCCGAGCCATCTTTCGCTTTATCTGGAGGTCGAAAATGGATCATGTCCACAGGGACACAATGTACAAGCCTCTAGATAAAGGGGGAAAAAACGTGTCCAACATCGCCCTCATACTGATGGCCACCTTTGTGTGTGGCTGCATCAAGCTGTGCGTAGACCCTCGGTACGCAAACACCGAGTGTCACTACGTGCTGATGTTCTACCTGTCCCCGGTGTTGCGAAGGATGGGTCTGGCCACGCTGTCGCGGAACACTCCAAGGAATTGGACCATGCCGTACCACCTGTCCCTAGTGGAAAAAGTTATGCAGAGAAACACCTTTGACCACAAGTCCATCTGGCAGTGGTCGGCACGTAAGCACGTAACTCTGTGCCATTAGTGTAACACCTGCATTTAACATGGCCACAATGAAAATGACTTTGGCACTTCTTGCTCCTCCAGTAATTAAGACACATGAAAGCATTAAATAAAAGAAAGGTAATTCAACCCATTCAGCATGCTTCTTGCACTTGCAATCCAACTCACCCTCACCTATTTCCTGTCATGCTGGGGGATAAAATCAAGCTTCTGACCCTTGATGTATCTTGATGCTTGTTAATTTTTGTCTTATCTGTGCTCATAATTTAAGAAAAACAGCATCCCTCCGCATTCTAAAGACCCAGATTGTGTTTCCCTCAATGTAATGAAAGGCAATTTAGCTATGAGTCCAACCTCAAAACTAAAACTATAGGTACCAGAATTATCCTTGTCACTCCCTTTTCTGCTTTCTCAAATTCCTCATTGTCCTTTAGAGAGTAGACCGTAAAACTTTAATATTCCAAAAGCGGTTTCATTGTGGTCTCAATTAGACTTACATACAAATGCCCTTAAGACGCATCTTAGCACAGCATTTGCTTGTGAATCAACAAAACCATTGACTAGAAGTTTTCAATATTTTCTTCCGCATCTTATGTATACATTTTCTGCTATAACTATTATCTTTAGATTTATTAACTTTAACATTCACCTAACATATAAATGTACACAAAAGCCATGAGTTGGTGTTATCTGGACTTCCTCAGTTCTTTCTCAATTCTAAGATGGCTATTGTTCTTATGTTTAAAATGATTTTATCTGGGTCTCCTGACCAACATTGATCCCTCAACCAAAAATAATTGAAATTTCCTGTGTAAACCACCAAAACATCTTGCATTTAAATAGTACCTTTAATGTCAAAAACATCCCAAGGTAATTTAGAAAAAGTAATTAGGCAAAAATAGATGCAGAACCAAGGAAGGCAATATTAGGAGGGATGATCAAAGACTTAGCCAAAAAAGGGGATTAAAGAAGAGTCTTAAAAGGAGGAAAGGGAAATAGGTGTAGTGAGGGAATTCCAAAGTGTGGAACCTCCACAGCTGATGGCCTGGTTGTTAAAGGGAATGGGATAGGCTGAAGGTCACAAAGATAGGGAGTGGCAAAGCCATGAAGAAATTTAAACACGAGGATATGAATTTTAAATAAAAGGTAATGTAGGTCAGTAAGTTATAGCTATTGGTATTTTATCTAGGAGTGCATTCCAAGTATTGATCATTCTGTGTGTGGAGAAGAACTTCCTGATTCCAGTCTTAAATTTAACTTTTACTAGCGTAAATCTGTGACCTCTTGCTTTTTGTTCTACTCGTCCAATTTAATCTAAAATATTTTTCCAAATTTTTTTCATTCTTTCATGGGATGCAGGCACCATTGACAAGACCAACATTTGTTGCTCATCCCTAATTGCCCTTGAGAAGATGATGGCAAGCCACATTCTTGCACTGCTGCACTCCATCTGGCGTAGGTACATTCAGTGATGTTAGGGATTTCAAGGCTTTTGAACCAATGACAGCGAAGGAACAGCGATATAGTTTCAAGTCAGGATGGTATGTCACTTGTAGGGAAACTTGCAGGTGATAGTGTTCCCATGCATCTGCTGTCATTGTCCTTCTAGGTGGTAGAGGACACAGGTTTGGAAGGTGCTGTCGAAGGAGCACTGGGGAGTTCCTGCAGTGCATGTTGTAGATGGTGCACACTGTTGCCACTGTGCATCAGTGGTGGAGGGAATGAATGTTTAAGTTGGCGGATGGGTTGCCAATTAAGCTTTGTCCTGCACGATGTTGAGCTTCTGGAATGTTGTTGGAGCTGCACTCATCCAGGCAAGTGGAAAGTGTTCCATCACACTCCTGACTTGTGTCTTGTAGATGGTGGACAGGCTTTGGGGACACAGAAGGCAAGTTACTCACCTCAGAATTCCCAGGCTCTGACCGGCTCTTGTAGCCACATTATTTATATGACTTGTCCAGTTCAGTTTCTGGTCAATGGCAACCCCTGAGATATTGAGAGTAGGGGCGTCAGCAATGGCAATGCCATTAAATGTCAAGGGGAGATGGGTAGATTCTATCTCATTGGAGATGGTCATTGCCTGGCACTTGTGTGATATTAATATCACTTGCCACTTATAAAAACAAGCCTGAATGTTGTTCTGGTCTTGCTGCATTTGGACACAAATTGCTTCAGTACCTGAGGAGTTGTGAATGGTACTGAACACTGTGCAATCAACAGGGAACAACATCCCCACTTCTGTCCTCATTGATGAAACTGCTGAAGATAGTTGGGCCTAGGATACTACCCTGACGAACTCCTGCAGCAATGTCCTGTGACTGAGATGATTGGCCTCCAACAACCACAACTGTCTTTCTTTGTGCTCGGTATGACTCCGACCAGTGGAGATTTTTCCACCTGATTCCCATTGACTTCAATTTTGTCAGGGATCCTTGATGCCGCAGTTGGTCAAATACTGCCTTGATGTCAAGGGCAGTCACTCTCACCTCACCTCTGGAATTCAGCTCTATTCTCCATGTTTACATGAAGGCTATAATGAAGTCAGGGGCCAAATGGCCTTGGCAGAACCCAAACTCAGTAAGCAGGTTATAAAATAAAAACAAAGTGCTGGAAGAACTCAGCAGGTCTGGCAGCATCTGTGGAGAGAGAAGCAAAGTTCATGTTTTGAGTCCATTATGACTCTTCATCAGAACTCAGTGAGCAGGTTATTGCTGTGCAAGTGCCACTTGATAGCACTATTGACGACATGTTCTATAACCTTGCTGATGATCGAGAGGAGGCTGATGAGGCAGCTAGATTGGATCTGAGCTGTTTTATGTGGACAGTAAATAGCTGGGCAATTTTTCACATATTCGGTAGATGCCAGTATTGTAGCTCTACTGGAACAACTTGGTTAGGGGTGAGATTAGGTTTGGAGCACACATCTTCAGTTCTCTTGCCAGGCCCATAGCCTTTGCAGCATTCATTGCCTTCACGTGGAGTGAATTGAATTGGCTGTGGACTGGCATCCATGACGCTGGGGGCCTCAGGAGGAGGCTGAGATGGTTCATCCACCAATTCATTGACATTGTCACTATACTGCCGTCTCCCCTAGATTTACCTTTTCCATGCCATTTACTACATCTTATGTACTTTGGGAAGCATATTTCAGATGCCAAATATCAAAGATGAAAATCCCAAATTTCTCCAGTCTTTCCTCACAACTCAGGCCTCCAACACTAGGAATCAGTCTGATGACTGCCTCCAAAACTTGAATGTCTCCTTTGTGTCTTGGTAACCAGAACTGAAGCCATGGCACTGACCAACCAGGATTACAGTTTGATCACCACCTGCACTTGCATTCTACTTGAAGTTCAACAGCATTACCATCTCTGAATCCCCCACTATCAACGTCCTGGGGGTTACCATTGACCAGAAACTGAACTTGACTAGCCAAATAAATACAAGAGCAGGTCAGAGGCTAATAATTGTGTGACAAGTAACTCACCTCCTGACTGCTCAAAGCCTGTCCATCAGCTACAAGGCACAAGTCAGGAGTGTGATGGAATATTCCCCACTTGCCTGGATGAGTGCAGCTCCCACAACACTGAAGAAGCTGGACACCATCCAGGTCAAAGCAGTCCACTTGATTAACACCACATTCACAAACATTCACTCCCTCCACCACCGACGCACAGTAGCAGCTGTATGTACAATCTAAGAGATGCACTGCAGGAATTCACCAAGGCTCCTTAGACAGCACCTTCAAAACCCACGACCACTACCACCTAGAAGGACAAGGGCAGCAGACAGATGGCACCACCACCCGGAAGTTCCCCTCCAAGTCACCCACCATCCTGACTTGGAAATATATTGCCGTTCCTTCACTGTCGCTGGGTCAAAATCCTGGAACTCCCTTCCTAACAGCACTGTGGGTGTACCTACACCACATGGGCTGCAGCGGTTCAATAAGGCAGCTCACCATCACCTTCTCAAGGGCAACTGGGGATGGGCAATAAATACTGGCTCAGCCAGCGAAGCCCACATCCTGAGAATGAATTAAAAAAACTGTTCTGGTTAAGTAGTTCAAAATTTTGTTGGCTTTTCTGATTGCCATTCTGCATTGGCTGGATATATTGACAAAGTCTTAGTAAATTTGATGCTCAAAGTCTTTTTTCAACTTCATCTGTAGCCATTCATGGAATGTGTTGTCCATTTTCTGTTCCTACATAGGGTGACTGGGTTTCACCAGGACAGTCCAAGTTTTTCACTAAGTATCGCGATGTCCCAAGAGTTTTCTCCAAATTGGTCAAACGTCCAGGTTTTCAGCTCCACTAAGGCCCCTCCCCTTTCATTCCATTTACTCACACTTGGTTCACCTTTCAGTGACCAGATTGACCAGAGGCCAATTAGGGATTTCATAGACGAGGCCAGCAGCGAGGAGAGCAGGAGGCCAACTAGGGAGAGCAGGGGACCAAAAGGGGAGAGTGGGAGGCCAGCAGGAGGACAGTGGGAATTGGGAGAGCTCTTGGGGAAAATCCCAGGGTGGTATTTTTGTTGTGCCTGAATAAATAAAATTCCATTTTTATTTTGAGATTCTGGATTTTTACATTATCATGTGGATTAAAAGAGCTGTGGCAGCTGCCAACATACTTGGCATACACTTTCTGTTGTGTTGGTCACTGTGAGTTGAACATTCAATGAATGATAGTCTTTTCTGTTCAATTGGCACAACTGCTCTCTCACTCTCTTGCTGGTGGGATATGCCAAAGTTAATGATGAGTGTACTAGTGCCCAGACAAATGCAAGCATAGGCATCATACTGACTTGTGTTGCTAAGGTCCTCTGCTTCACACTGAACAGTGATTTTTCCAGAGGTGTGGGTGAGCAGGAGGGCAGCATGGGTGAGTGGCATGGCAGCAGGGGAGGCACTGACTTATGGGAGTTACTGGGATTAATTTACAGGAGTTACAGTGGTAGTTTGTAGTAGGTCATGGGCATAATTTACCCTGGGGGCCTGGACAGAATCAGAATGTGTAATAAAAACAGAAAATACTGGAAAACTGAGCAGGTGAGCGGCACCTGTGGAGAGAGAAACAGGCTTAATGTTTGGAGTCCGATATGAATTCTTCTCAACTCTTTTCAACGTGTCCCGGTTTTGACTTTTGAAAGTACGTTCATCCTATTTCTATGTTCACCACTTTACCATTGTCTGTATAAAATGTTGTCTGTTACACTCACTTGCTTTACCTATTTATTCTGTCATTTCTAAGTTGTATCCTCCAATTCCACATCCCCATCTAGTTGTTGTTATGCAAGCAAAACGAATGACTTATTCCTTCCAAATTAGTGGCCTTGACAAATCAGATTAAACTCCAAGATAAAAGCAAAATACTGCGGATGCTGGAAATCTGAAACAAAAACAAAAAATGCTGGAAAAACTCAGCAGGTCTGACAGCGTCTGTGGAGAGAGAGACAGAGTTAACGTTTCGCGTCCGTATGATTCTCCTTCCAGCTCGGACTCGAAACGATATCTCTGTTTTTCTCTCTCCACAGACGCTGTCAGACCTGCTGAGTTTTCCCAGCACTTTTTGTTTCAGATTAAACTCCGGCCGCCTAGACAGCTCTGCTTCTTGGAAATGAAACTTCATGCAGTGCTCTTTGCAGATCTTCCTAGTACAAATGGAGCAGTGCTGAGGATATCAGGAAACTCACCTACTGACCGACATATGATAGCACCAGCATTCACATCATTCCTCCCTGCCGGCTACGTGCCCGACGCAAAACCGCCGAATTTCTTCGTCCCGCCTATTTTCTTTGGATTGTATTCATTGGATAACGGCGTATTCGAATGGTTATTGGATAGATGCGCTGTCAATCAAGCGGCGCTTTGTTCTGCGCTTGCGCCGGGTGCCAATGTTGCGAGCGAGTGGAGGAACCTTCAAAGTATCGAGCTGGAGTTGGGTTGTTCCAGCAGCTGGTAAGCAAGTGGGACCGGTTCGCAGAGCACATGTCTCTCAGCCCAAGCTCATTCATTACCGTCATGCAATTTTTACCCTTAAGGTATTCCTGACTGCGGCCCTGAGGAAGAAGACAATTATCGCTAGTCCTCCGACGTAAGTAACGCACGTTTAGTTCTTGCAGTGCCCGAGGAAGGTGTTGGGGTTACATCATAATTTTACAGAATTCATTGTAAAAAAAATGATTTAATCATTTAAATTCGATGCGCCATTCCCTCAGTTTGTGTCATCTTCATTTTCGACATAACAGCGGTGACATAATGATTCTGTGTCCCCTACCTAAATCACTGGACAGTTTTATTTAAAAGGACGAATTTATAATACCAAAATTGTTCAATCTTTGCACTTTATTCTGGGATGGGACGAGGGAGATTGAGAGCCAATAAAAACTGTAGGTCTTTCTGAGTTGTATAATATGATTAGATGTAATTCATCTTCTTGTAAGCAGATGGGGGTGGGGAAGAGAGGGAAGGGGGGTGATGGGAAGCATGAGCATGATTTTGTCATGGGACATAGAGCACAGAGCGAGGTCGTTTGGCCCAACCAGTCCATGCCGGCGTTTATGCTCCACTCCAGCGCCCGCCCATCTTTCCTCATCTAAACCTATCGTGGTAAACCTGTAAAATAAAAACCGAATACTGCATACTGGAGATTCGAAATAAAAACAAAATGCTGAAAAAACTCAGCAGGCCTGGAAGCATCTGTGGAGAGAGGAGCAGAGTTAACGTTTGGAGTTGAATATAACTAAGGAGTTCCTATTAAATTCGAACACTAAGCCTGCGGGAAAAAGAACTTGCTGGATAGATCAAATAGCCTTGACAGCAGAATTTCCAGTATTATAGTCTAACATGTTTGTAGAATGTCCTAATAATCAAAGGTAAATTACTTATTGCCAAACTACATTATTGTATTGCAGTTGTTAATTGTTTCAGGATGACTGTCTTTATGCATCATGGTAACAATGAAAATGCTACTTGTTTCCTGAATTGATTGTAATATTAGTATAAAAATGGACTCAAGTACTTCAGGGTTCTTCATACTGTATGCATCAGGAGCAAGATCCTTGCTACTGTACAGTGGTAACTATTTAAAATGTGTCCAAAGAGCAGCTGTACATTGCTACTGACTTGCAACCTGACCCAGGTTTCTCTGCTGAATGCCACAGTAATAGATATTATTGACCCTGCCGTGGCTATTTCTTCCGAGTAGCCCAAATGCAGGGGATAAGATACAATTGGATGACGAGGATAAAGCTGATGCTCTAAGCTTGCAGTTTCCGGTTATCTTCAAGGAAGGAATCGGAGCACCTGAGTACTAATCTGTAGTACGAGGACAAAAACTTGTCTGATGTTATAATTGCAAAGAGTGTTGAGAATCTATTCCTTATATTGATCCATCTAAAGCTTGTGGTCCTGATGACATCACAGACCATGCACTTTAAAGCTGCAGCAGGTGAGTTTGCACCAATGTTACTGTATATCTTCCAACAATCCATAAACATAGAACTACCTTTTGACTGGTTACAAATTAACATCTTTCCAATTTACAAGAAAGGACCCCTTACAGATCCAGCAAACTATCACTATTTCGCTTACTAGCGTTTGCTGCCAATTACTAGAACATATCATTGATAGGCAGCTAATGAGACACCTTGAAGGGCAAATATCCTTATTGACAAACAGCATGCCTTTTGTAAAGCTAAATCAACAGAATCACTATCATCCTTATCATCCACGATTTGACCTGTAACCTTGGCAATTGTATCACCTCAGATCTAGCTATTTTAGATTTTTCTAAGGCTTTCTAACGTATCACACACGAAGCTACTGGACAAACTAGATCATATGGAGTCCGGGAGAAAAGTAAGCAATGGACAAGAATATTTCTTACTAAAGAGCAACAAAAAGTCACAGTGAATGAAGAAACCTCAAACTAGAAACCAGTCTTAAGCAGTGTGCCCCGAGGTACTGTCCTTGGCCCATATTTGTTTCTGTTCTTAATAAATGACATCCAAGATGGAATATCAAGTCAGATCAATCACTGTGCAGGTGACTGCCCAGTCTATAGAGCTATTACTGAAGCAGCAGATGAGGTTAGCCTTCAGGAAGATCTAAATGATCTTGTTAAATGGGCCAGTATATGGGGAATGAAATGTAACGTAGCGAAATGTAACATCATGCGAATCAGCAATAAATAAATGTCCAGCAGTGCCCAACAACACACTACATGATTTCTCCCCCTCGAAGTTACTACAGAATGTTGTTACTCAAGAATAATTTAAAGTGGAATATACAAAGTCAAGACACAGCCTCCAAGGCACCCAAAATGCTTGGGTTCATGAAACAGAGCTTCTGTCACTCTTCAACTACAGTAAAGGAATCCTGCACCAGACATTGATTAGACCACATTTCGAGTAAGGCATAGCCACTTGGGACCCATATACTGCTAAAAACATTATCCTCCTTGCAGCTGTTTCATTACATGCAACTACTCATGAGATTCTAGAGTCTCCCAGTTGGTCACATCGCTAGACTTGCACAGCCTCCAGAACTGAAGCAAAGGTCGTAGGTTGACATGCCTCTATAAAATTTCGAATGAGCAATTAAATATTTCTAAGCAGCACATTAAGCCCCAGGGTGACCGAGCTTGAAGAGTTCATAACCAGCTGCTCCAACTATATACGTGCCAATGTGCTTTCTTTGTTCACTCCTTTTTCCCCTAGAACAGCTAAAAACTGGGCATTCTCCCACAAACCTTAATCTCCATGCCCGCTAAGGATTCATTTAAGGAAAATCTTTTGAACTTTTTAAATTAATGTGACTATCAACTGCACTGGTTGTGCACCTCCTGTGAAAATTCCCTGATGGGAAACTCTACCAGGTACCAAGTATGGAGATAATATGTATGTTATTGGTATGAGGGCATGTTTAATCATCATTTAAAAGCAATACCAAATTGACCCATCTTGCATATGGTCACCAACATGTACTCAGTTGGCAGTGCCCTTGCTGGTGAATCAAAAGGCTTTGAGGTTAAGTCCCACTTCTGAGATTTGAACACACAATTTTGACTGATACTCCAATGCAATACTGAGGAAGTGCTGCAGTAGTGGTGGCAATGTCTTTCAAATGACATATTATACTGAGGTCCTGTCTGTGTTCTTGGATGGATGTTAAAGATCCCGCTGCACTATTTTAAAGAGGAGCAGTGGAGTTCCCCCAGTGTCCTGACCAATATTTATTCCTTAACCAACAACAACTTGCATTAATATAGCACTTTTTTTTATCATAGTAAGACATCCCACAGTGCTTCACAGAAGCATAATCAAACAAGATATAACACTCAGCTATCCGGCGATATTAGGTCAGGAGACCAAAAGCTTGGTGAAAGAGGTCTATTTTAAGGATCATCTTAAAGGAAGACGGGGGTAGAGATTTGGGGAAGGAATTCCAGAGTCTAGTGCCCAGGCAGCTGGAGGCAAAGTTGCCAATAGCGGAACAGTTAAATTCCGGGATTCCCATGAGACCAGAATTCGAGGAGCACAAATTTCGGGAGGTTGTTGGGTTCGAGGAGGTTACAGAGATTGATGAGTGAGGCTATGGAGGAATTTGAAAACAAGATTGAGAATTTTCAAGACCGAGCTGTTGCCAGACTGGGCATCAATTATTATCAGGTAAATTGTTTGAAGGACCTGTGTGAAAATGGGCTGCCACGTTACCTACATTATAGTAGGGATTACATTTCAAAAACAGATAACTGGATGTAAAGTGCTTTGGGACGTCTTAAGGTCATGAAAGGCATTATTTAAATGCAAATATTTTATATTGAGCTGATCTCATCTGTTCATATTGGACATGGTGACTGATCAATATTTTTGATCTTTGCAGTTGGTGCAGGAGGATGTCTTTAGAAACGAAACACCGAATTTTGTTGCTTTATGCCTCACAACAAGGGCAAGCGAAAGCAATTGCTGAAGAAATTGCTGAGGAAGCAGACGGAAAAGGATTTGTAGCTGATATATGTTGTGTGAGCCAACTTGAAAAGGTAACTGGAAAATAACTCTTTGGCACCAGACAATGTATGTGATGAACAGTGCATGTTTCCCATGAGGAGATATATTCTAGCATCTATTGCTTTGATGTCACATTTGCAGACAGATGTTTATCTTTTGAGTTACCCTGCAAATAAGATAGTTCTCTGTGATTGTGATGTAAAAGCCAATTAAGTACTTTTGAAATGCAATCATTATTGCAATGTAGGGATATATAGTAGTTGACTTGCTTAACCTCACTATCTGACAAATAGCAATGTAATAAGCTGCTGGATAATCCATTGTGAATTGGGTTGAGGAAGAAATACAGGGAGAACTTGCCTTTGAAAAGTGCCATGGGTTATTTGTAAATAAGGCATTGGTTTAATGACTCCTGTTTAAGATAGCACCTCTGACAGTGCAGCACTCCTCAGTACTATTGCTGAAACATCAGCCTGGATTATTTGCTCAAATCCAGAAGTGGGCTTGCACCCACTGTCTTCTAACTCATGCTATCGTTGAGCCAAGACTGATGTTTGATTTCACACCCAAATGTTGGACATGCATCTTGTTCACCAAAAGTGCTTATCGTTCAGACACAATTAGAAACATTGGAGATGAACTTCATAGCCATTACTTAAGCAGATCTACTCTTGCTTTACTGTTCTCCACTTAGGAAAACAGTTCTCCGCTTAAAAAAACAAGAACAAAACCTGTTGATGGGGGAGGAGAAAAAAATTCTGTGGTTGTGTTTTTAGCTTTGCTAAATGTGGATGCTGCCACCTTTGGGTTAGGTTGTAAAACCTATTGTACAATACTAACCTCTGATTCTCTGACCTGAAGTCCCTTTGAGTGTGGCTTCCCAATGGGTATGCAAGTGAATTCTGTTTCCACAATTTAAAAAAGAAAAAAAATATTTTGGTCATTCATAATCATTGTTTTTTATTTATTCATTCACAGGATGTGGCATTCACTGGCTAAGCCAGTGTTTATTGTCTATCCCTAACTGCTTGAGAAGCTGGTGTTGAGCCACCTTCTTAAACCGCTGTAGTCCATGTGGTGTAGATACACCCACAGTGCTGATAGGAAGGGAATTCCAGGATTTTGACCCAGTGCCAGTGAAGGAATGGCAATATAGTTCCAAGTCAGGATGGTGTGGAGGGGAACTTGTTAGTGGTAGTATTATCATGCATCTGCTGCCCTTGTCCTTCTAGGTGGGAGAGATTGTTGGTTTGGAAGGTGTTGTTGAAGGAGCCTTGTTGAGTTGCTGCTGTGCATCTTGTAGATGGTACACATTGCAGCCATTGTATGTCGGTGGTGGATGAGTGCCAGTCAAGCAGGCTGAATTGTCCTTGGTGGTGTTGAGCGCCTTGAGTGTTGTTGGAGCTGCACTCATCCAGGCAAGTGGAGAGTATTCCATTACACTCCTGACTTGTTCCTTGTAGCTGATTGGCAAGCTTTGGGTAGTTAGAAGGGGAGTTATTTGCTTCAGAATTCCTAGCCTGTGCCTGCTCTTGTAGCCACAGTATCTATATGGCTGGCCCAGTTGGGTTTCTGGTCAATGATAGCCCCCAGGCTGTTGATTGAGGGGATTCAGCAATGGTGATGCCATTGACTGTCAAGGGCAGGTAGTTAGATTCTGTCTTGTTGGAGATGCTCATTGCCTGACATTTGCGTGGCATGAATATTACTTAGCATTTTTCAGCGCAAGCCTGAATGGTGTCCAGGTCTTGCTGCATATAGACACGGGTTGCTTCAGTAACTGAAGAGTCCAGTATCTATAGGAGTCTGTCCAGATACTCATCCACCATGACCTACAATGGCTGCAATGTGTAGCATTTACAAGATGAATTGCAGCAACTCAACAAGGCTTCTTCGACAACACCTTCCAAACCCACAATCTCTCCCACCTATAAGGACAAGGGCAGCAGATGCATGAATGGGAATTCAGTATCTGAGGAGCCTGTTGTGCTATCACCCTTCTGCTAAAGAGAGTATATCTTCTTTCAGTATCTGTTACATGGGCATGCTAGCAGTGTGTAACTTAGGGGGACTTTGGGTTACGGTTTTCATTTACTTCATTTGCTTAATTGTTGAATCATATTGAAGGGCTCTTCTTTCAAGATTGGTACAAGAAACAGATTGAAGAAGTTCACTTTCTCTCGTCTTATTCTTTCAGTTCAATCTGGAGAAAGAACGTGCTCCAGTTGTTATAATTGCCTCTACGACTGGTAGTGGGGATCTACCAGAAACAGCAAAGAAATTTGGGCAGGAACTTAATAGCACTTTTCCAGCTCACCACTATTCACACATAAAGTATGCAGTATTAGGTAATAAATGCTCTGAATTCTTCAGTTAATTTCTCCAGTTAATGTTAGAAGTGGTACCTATAATTTATTGCACTCATTTTAAAAAAAAAAAAAATTATTCTCTCCAGCTCTTGGAGATTCCAATTATTGCCTTTTTGCCAATGGTGGAAAGATAATTGATCAGCGCCTTCAACAGCTTGGTGCAGAGCACTTCTATGCAACTGGATATGCAGACGATGGTGTTGGGTAAGGCTGGCGACAGAATTTTTACTATCTGCTGATTATTTTTATCTGTGTTTTACATTAGCGATATTATTTTGCTGACACCACATAGTGTGTTGAATTTTGGGGAAAATAGTTCATGAATGAACAGCAGCTGTTGAAAACTATGTAAATTAATCATTTTCCCTATTTGCTAAATAAGTTGTTTTCAGCTGCTTATTTACATCCTTTAGATTACATCTAAACTGTAATCCGTATGCTTGCCTGAGTGTATTTTTAAGCAAGTTGATATAGTTTGCTTTTTCCCACTCTGCCCAAGTTGTTTCTAATCTCCATTATGTTGTGTGGAAGTTTCCCCAAAGTAACAGAGTCAGAGGAAATTGTTCTTTCAGGGTTGCTCTTGTGCAGCTTCTTACTTCTGACTTGGCAGTATTGAAGCAGGCCTAGAGGTAGCTCACTTAGCAGTACAAAACATGTGTGAGCTGTGGAGAAAGGAGGATAAGTGAGAAGTGAATTGTAGGATAGCATACCTTTAGAGTTGGCATTTTATAGAACTGTTATTTCTCATTCATGGTTAGAGTCGAAAATGCCCCCGGTGATCCGGAAGATTTTTTTTTTTGTAGACTACCTTTTAGACAGATGAATAGGTCAAACAGTTATACAAAATGGATTTCACAGGCTGTTACTACACCTACAGCCTACACAATAGGTGAAATATCATCGCACAGATTTGCTCCGCAGCAGGCTTGAGTTAGTTGTAGTGATCTGCTTTCATGTTCAGTTGCTCATAGAAGCTTCCCATTTTCAATTTCAAGTTGTCTAACATCATCATTCTCTTTTATTTCAGATTTTCAGCATCCACAATATTTTGCTTTTACCATCATTCTCTTTCTCCCTTTTGGTCTACATCTCTCATCTTCCTCCAGTCACCTTCTTCAGCAAGTTCTCATCTAACCTTGTTGCCTTTTCTTGATGATATTCATGAGCAATCTTTCCTCCTTCCTGGGAACTTCCTCGTCGCTCTTACGTTCTCTCCAACTGACCCCCTCCATCCTTCTCCATAACCACATTTCACAAGATAGCGAAACAAAAACAGAAACTGCAGGTCTAGCAGCATTTGTGGAGAGCGAAACAGAGTTAACGTTTTGAGTCCGTATGACCCTTCTTCAGTGCTGAAGAGAAGTGGAAATGTGATGAAATATATACTGCATAAGGGAGGTGGAGCTGGCTAGAAGGCCAACGATAGGTGGGGACAAAGGAGGGATTGACAAGGATGTCTTGGACAAAGGGAGTGTTAATGGTAGTGGTTAGTGCTTTTTTAAAAAAAAAAGGTGCTGATAGTGGCATAAAGGTAAGAAAGCAGAATGTGATAATAGCAGAACAAGGGTAGCATTGTGTGAAAGAACAACATGGAACAAGTAACAGATGGCCCTGTAGGGGATGGGGTTGGGGAAGAGAGTGGTGGTGGGGACACAAAATGATGGAAAATGGGATAGAAGGGGGGAATAAAAAAGGGGATAAAACCATGGATAAATGAATAAAAATAAATGGGTAAAAAATAAAAATGAATGTAGAAAAAAGGGGATTAAAAAAAGGGGCGAGGATGGAGGAGAGAGTTTGTGGTCTGAAGTTGTTAACTCAATGTTAAGTCTGGAAGGCTGTAAAGTGCGTAACTGGCAGATGAGGTGCTGTTCCTCTGGTTTGCATTGGGCTTCACTGGAACATTGCAGCAGGCCAAGGATGGACATGTGGGCATGAGAGCAGGATGTTGTGTTGAAATGGCAAGTGACAGAAAGGTCTGGGTCATGCTTGCGAACAGACTGGAGGTGTTCTGCGAAGTGGTCACCCAGTCTGCGTTTGGTCTCCCTGATGTACAGGAGACCAAATTGGGAGCAGCAGATACAGTAGACCAAATTGGAGGAGGTGCAAGTGAAGCACTGCTTCACCTGAAAGAAGCGTTTGGGCCGTTGGATGGTGAGGAGGGAGGAGGTAAAGGGCAGGTGTTGCACCCTCGGCGATTGCATGGGAAGGTGCCATGGGAAAGGGATGAGGTGTTGGTGGTGATGGAGGAGTGGACCAGGGTGTCCCGGAGGGAACGGTCCCTACAGAATGCTGACGGTGAGGGCGGGGTGGGGGGTGTGTGGAGATGTGTTTGGTGGTGGCATCATGCTGGAGTTGGCGGAAATGACAGAAGATGATCCTTTGAGTGTGGAGGCTGGTGAGGTGAGAAGTGAGGATAAGGATCATGGTTCTGTGAGGGAGAGGAAGGTGTTAGGGCAGAAGCGCGGGGTATGGGTCGGACACGTCTGAGGCCCTGTCCACCACCGTGGGTGGGAAACCTCGGTTAAGGAAGAAGGAGGGCGTGTCAGAAGTGCTGTTTTGGAAAGTGGCATCGTCAGAACAGATGCAACGGAGGCAAAGGAACTGAGAGAATGGGATGGAGTCCTTACAGGAAGCGGGGTGTGAGGAGCTGTGGGAGGAGGTCTGAGTAGGACTGGAACAAGGAATGTTCCACATACCCCATAAAGAGACAGGCTTAACTGGGGCCCATGTGAGTACCCATAGCCACACCTTTTGTTTGGAGGAAGTGAGACAAGTTTAAGGAGAAATTGTTCAGTGAGAGAACAGTTTCAGCCAGATGAAGGAGTGTGCTGGTGGATGGTGATTGTTTGGGCCTCTGTTCAAGAAAGAAGCGCAGAGCCCTCAGACCACCCTGTTGGTGGATGGAGGTGCAGAGGGATTGGGCGTCCATGGTGAAGAGGAGGTGGTTAGGGCCAGGGAATTGGAAATTGTTGATATGACGTAGTGCACCAGAGGAATCGTGGATGTAGGTGAGAAGAGATTGGACAAGGAGGGGGTGGGGGGGGGGTGGGGGGAGAGAGAGAGAGAACAGAGTCAAGATAGGAAGAAATGAGTTCCGTGGGGTAGGAACAGGCTGATGTGATCGGTCTACCGGGACAGTCCTGTTTATGGATTTTGGGAAGGAGGTAGAAACGGGCTTTCCGGAGTTGGGAGACTGAGGTTGGAAACTGGAGGGAAGATCTCCAGAGGTGACGAGGTCAGTGACAGTCCTGGAAACCATGGCTTGATGTTTGGTGGTGGGGTCATGGTCCAGGGGGAGGTAGGAGGAAATGTCTGAAATTTGGCGTTCAGCCTCGGTGAGGTAGAGGTCTGTACGCCAGACAACAACAGCTGCACCCTTGTCGGCAGGTTTGATAACAAAGTCAGGGTTGGACCTGAGAGAACGGAGTGCAGCAAGTTCAGAAGGAGACAGGTTAGAGTGGGTGAGAGGAGTAGAGAAATTGAGACAGCCGATGTCACGCCGACAGTTCTCAATGAAAAGATTGAGAGCAGGTAAGAGACCAGAGGGAGGGGTCCAGTTGGAGGGAGAATATTGGAGGCGGGTGAAAGGATACGTTGAATGGGGGGAGGACTCCAGCCCAAAGAAGTGGAGCACGGAGACGAAGGTGGCGGAAGAAGAGTTCAGCATCGTGCTGAGCCCAAAATTCATTGAGATGAGTGAGTAAGGGTATGAAACGGACTCCTTTGACAATCCCTCCTCTGTCCCCACCTATCGCTGGCCTTCTAACCAGCTCCACCTGCCCCACCCCTGTTATGCAGTATAAATTTCATCACATTTCCACTTCTCTTCAGCTCTGAAGAAGGGTCATACAGACTTGAAATGTTAACTCTGTTTCTCTCTCCACCGGTGCTGCTAGACCTGCTTAAATTTTCCAGCACTTTCTGTTTTTGTTTCAGATTTCCAGCATCCGCAGTATTTTGCTTTTTTTCACAAGATAGCCTTTGGATGACTGCTTTACTCAAGGTCCATGTTTCAGGCCAGTACAACAAAGCACTCCAAATCACAGCCTTGATAATTCAATTATAATATATTTCAAAATATAATATTGGCGGAATTTTCCCAGAACTGCACTGTGTGGCAGCGGGTGGGTAAAATGGAGTCCTATCCGTCGATGAAAATGGCGGGTTTTCACGGAGTATCTTCCGCAGCCCGCCTCATTATATATTCACTCCAGTGAAACACACAGTTTCCATGGTGGGCTCTCATTCGCACTCCTGCCATCACCCTGCCATTGCATCATGCCGACCGCCAACTTTAAAAGGCAGCCGCCAGCAAAGCGCTCATCGCCACCAGCTCACCACCGCTGCCTGGGAGACATGGCCAGCAAAGGCAAAAAGACTGCAGCCCCCTGCTTCAACGGCAGGTCCCTCGAGCCAACTGCTGGGTGCCGATGAGGCCCACTGGGATGTGCTCTACCACCACTTTGGCCGCAGGACGGGTAGCAATGTCACTAACCCGACTTGGGAGGCAATGGTAGTGGTGGTCAGCACGGACGCCCTGCAGAGGAGGGCAGCCACCCAGCGCCGGAAGAGGATGAATGATCTGCGTTCTGCCAGAATAAGTCACTCTCTTCATCACTCCCAACTCTTACACTCTCAAACCCATCACACACCCACAGGGCCCTTGCCAGTGCAAGGGACATCACCATTCACTCTCACGCACTGTCATTGTCCTCATCCTGGCAATGGGACCACTCACCACCCACTACTTATCATCTGACCCAGCAGGAGTCCTGATACACTCTCCCCATCTCTATCCATGCAGGACAAACTGGCTCACAACAGGAGGGAAAGGTCGCAGATAGATGGAGGGATGCCGGAGATCAAAGTTGTGACAGAATTCGAAGACAGAGCCATCCAGCTGGCTGGTGATGACCGGGACCGGTCCTGTGTTGACTGAGAGGTCAGCGCTGCTCTACCAAGTGAGGATCCAGCAGTGCAACATCCATCAGACAACCATGCTGTGAGTGATGTGTCCTCTTTCACAGGCCACTGCCATGCACTAATTATCCCCCCTCGCTTTCGCAAGCACATCTGCCAAACAGCCAACAGAGTCCATGACCCAGGGCCTCCAATCATGCTCCGAAGAAACCTCTAAAAAGGAATCTGAAGGCACCCTCCCTGAAGTCCCGTCACAGCGCTCACCCACACCCTCCACCAGCGCAGCGACACACACCTTGGTGGGACCTAGCTTTAGAGTAGCCTCGGGATTACAGTCTGGTGAGCACGTGGCACTTTCTGATCCACAGCAGGCGGAGGCAGGGACTTCCCAGGCCCCCGGCACTCGGAGGACTGCTGAAGGCTAGAACGTTGCTGAGTCTGAGTCAGATGACGAGCCTCTGGACTCGGTCATGTCACAGTTGCTGGAGCTGCAAAGGTAAGCTCGGGAACATCAGGAAGGGATGTCCCTTGCACTCCTCAGATTGTAAGGCACGATGGAGGAGTCTGTCCGTCTTCAGGCTGAGGTGATAGCGCCGGCATTGCAACACATCAAGGTCAACACTGGCAGGATGGCGGCCACCATGGAGACCTTGATCCCGAATGTCACTCATGTACTGCTGCGCGGGCTTAACTCCATCGCTGATGCCTTAGTTGGCCTCCAACAGTGTGTACACGTGAGGGGTGTTGGGCAGCTCGATCTTACTCCAACAACCCCTACCGCTCACTGAGTCAGCCAGGGGCTCTCGGACACCCATAGGGAGGAGGATCAACAGGTGCACACCCCGGAACCATCCACCCAGGTGACTCTGGGAGTGACCGGCCCATCTGACTCCCCTCTTCCTGTGACCTCAGCTCTAGCTTCACAGGCCGAGGAGGGTGCCACTGCCACACAGCAGGACCCCGAAAGCAGGCCAAGGCCCTCCAAGTCTCGGCCCTCCAGAGGATGCCGGGCAAAGTCATCACAAACAGGGCGTCGCAGTCAGCAGGCTGCTCCCATCTCTGCTGTAGATGTCTGGGGAGCACCAAGATGTAGCGGCAGGGTTAGGAATGTCAGGTAAAAGTATTTGCACAGTCTGGTCAAGGGTGTTGATCACTTGTACGTACTGTTCACTGTCATCAATAAACTCCTCAGAATGTCACCCTGCCAGTGGTTCCTTGTTCTGATGAACAGTGTCCTTGTCACTCAGATGTGAAACTTTTCTGCACAAGATAAAAGGCAGGTGCCTCAGTCCAGGGCCTCTTTGTGCAGCCTTCAGACCACAGTGATAGTCCAGCCTCACACTCCCTGGACACATTACTGATCCCTGCACCTCGGCAGTGCTGGCCATTGCTGCCAGAATGTAGTGGGCAGGCGCCACAGAGCTCTCTCATACTCTTTGTGTGCCCTCAGCACCTTTAAGGTGGGGCTGGCCCCCATCACACCAGCATCTGTGACCAGTGATGCTGTGCACCATCTCCTGAAGGGCTGAGGTGCTGAAGGCGGACACAGCATCATATGCATCTAAAGTTTCATGGCTGCGTCTCTGAGATGGCACTGATCGTGGAGCGCAAGTGAGCTGCCCTCGGCCAGACAGGAGTCAGGCATTCTCAGAGGCTAGGTGAAGATCTATGGAGTGTCCTCCTTGCATGTTGTCATCATCCTCCTGCGATCGAGCGACAATTAGGGCCTCCACTGCCTCTCCATGTCAGGAGCATTCTCACAGAGAGTATTGGCGCTGCGATAAGCCAGACTAGAGTCAAACATTCACAACTGTGATGTGAGGATCTACGGGGACACCTCACTGCATGTCTTCATCCTCCACAAATCTGGCAGCTATGCGGGCCTCCAGAGTGCTCCTGCATCATCTCACCAGTGCAAGAGCCTCATCCCTGTTGTCGTCACCACTGAGAACCCCCTAACCCTCATCCCCGTCGGCATCCTCCTCATTGGAGGAGACATGCATCTCCTCCATCTCCTCAGCCAGCTCTTCACCCCATTGCAGCGCCAGGTTGTAAAGGGCGCAGCAGACGACGAGGTCTGACAACCTCTGTGGACTGTATTGCAGGGCTCCACCAGACCGGTCCAGGCACCAGAACCACATCTTCAGCATCCCGATGGTCTGCTCCACCAAATTGTGAGCTGCTGCATGAGCCTCATTATAGAGTCGCTCTGCTGCAGTTTGAGGCCACCACATGGGTGTCATCAGCCACAGCCTCTGCAGGTAGCCCTTGTCCCAAGGAGCCATCCCTGCAGCCTCTGTGGACCCTGGAAGACTGCAGGGATCTGCGATTGACTCAGGATGTAGGTGTCGTGTACACTCCCTGGAAAGCGTGTGCATATCTGCAGGATGCATTTCTGATGGTTGCATACCAGCTGCATGTTCAGTGAGTGGAAGTTATTGTGGTTGAAGAGGTCCACCAAGTGTAGTGACAGAGGCCTGAGCGCCACATGAGTGCAGTCAATCGCGCCCTGCACCTGTGGGAATCCTGAGATCAGGGCGAATTCAATGGCCCTTGCATCCTAGCTGTCCTGGGTGAAATGCATAAAGTTGTGTGCCATGGAGAAGATGGCATCTGTGACCTCATGGATGCATTTTTGGGTGGTGGATTGTGAAATCCCATAGAGGTCACCTGCAGAGCCCTGAAAGGAGCCACTGGCATAGAAATTGAGCACCGCGGTCACTTTCATAGTCACTGGCAGTGGATGCCCTCCATGCGCCCTTAGCACCAAGTCCTGCAGTGAGTAGCTGATAAGAACCACCAGACTCCTAGACATGCGCAGTCGTCAGCGACACTGGTTCTCAGCCCTCTGCAGGAATGGCAGGCAGCATCTATGGATGCTGGGTGTTGCTAGGTGCCGACCAGCCATGGTTCACAGTTGCTCCTGGACAGCGTGTGTGGGAGCCCCTGCTGCCCCTTCATGAGGTTGCTGCTCCTGCCTTTGCACTGCCAGGTGCCTCAGTCGCTCTCTCCTCCATCTTCTATGGTCACTGTGGGCTATCAGGCATACAGCTAGCTCACCGGGATCCATGATCCTGATGTTGTCCTCCTGCAGCATGAAAGAGAGAGAGAGACATGGTTATCATGGCTGTAGTTAGCACCTTTCCTGGCCCTGTGTGACCGCCCCTTAATGCTTCCCAGACAGTGCTGGTCAACCCTCGGATGGCCAGAGATGAGCCATGACTGGCTGCCCTGTCAGCCTGCAACATGGGGGACACTGGTCCAAACCAGGATGCTGAGATTGCAAGGGGCTATGAGCATCTCCAACAGTGACTGCTACATGGCCAGCGTTGGCAAGGAGATTGCACAACGTGTGCAGCCCAACTGCTCCACGGTCCAGTGAAGTGGTGGCGGACTCAAAGTCTGTGCCGGTGGGGTGGGGGGAGGTATGAAATGCTTGGTGGCCCTTTGGGGCCTCCGTGTTGCTTGCATGGGCGGGCAAGCTAGGAGCCTGACTCCAATCATATCACTGTGGCTGCGCCTGATCCGTCTCAGTTGCAGAGGCATGGTCAGTTTATACAGGTGTCCCTAATGTGTGGCCACTTCCCTCGCTTACCCTGCCCCCCACCTCAATTGCCTGTGCGTGGGATGCAGCACCAGGGCAGCACTAGATGACACCCCCCCCCCCACCCCACCACCCCTCAGCAGTTGCCTCAGGGCCTGGCCAGCACTTGCCCCCAGACACCCCCCCGCCACTCTTCAGCAGTCGCCTGCGGGGCCAGGCATCAGTGTCCCCCCCTAGGCCTGTAAATTATGGGTGAGCTGTGGTGAACGCTGCTGCTCACTCACCGCAGCTCCCCCAAAGTGAAGGCCGCCAAGTGTACATAGCCTGCGTGCTGTGTGAAATACTTCGGTGTGCTTTCCCGCCGACGTGGATGGACGATATTGCGGGGTTCCAAGAGCCTGGTGGGATGGCTTTTTAACTATATGTTAACGTATTATAATTAGCTCCCCACCGACTGATGGTGGGAAATGCGGCCCACTGTTGGTGGGCTGACCGGAAGGTCGTGACCTGCCTTCATGCCGTCATGAAGTGGGTCCCGCCATATGTTCTGCGCACACCACCTATCACGCCTGCCGCCAGCGCACTTGTAAATTTCCACCCACGATTGTACATAAGCACCATGGTTAGGTTGATACTATAGCAAACCATTTATAGTGATAAACTACAGTAAAAGATGCTGCAGTAACTCAGTTATTTATTGATTTTTTTCAAATGACAGATTTGCTCCAGACTCTGTTGTGAAACAGCAAAGATCCACGGAACTTATGCATAAAGACAACAAACTGACATCCGATCATAGATTTAAACTTTATTTTCATTTGATACTGGGGTTTACAGACTGAAAGAAGTAATATTTAAAGGCCATTTTGGTACATACCAATGATACAATATGTTCAAATATTACTCAAGACAAATTAAACAAAATATTGGCCTAGAATTAGCAGAGTGAGTTGCTGTCATTACCGCCTCTGAATTTGCAATTTCAGGATTGTCGCATGGGCCGAGTAACACTGAAATCCCAAGGTTGTGGAGTGTCATTCACTGCTCCGTCACCGGCTGGGCTGTGCACCTCTCCAGTGCCCACTCCCCCACCCAAAGTCGGCAATTATTGAATTCCGTTAATGTGGCGAGAATTTATTTTCTGTTCTGATATCACTGCTAGAAACCCCATAAAAGTTTAAGCCTTGTTCAAAGAGGTGTAACTGGGTCTTTAAACGGTGATCTGAGTAATAACTACTGCTGAGCAACCATCTACCGTGAAAAATGTAGAATGTCGCTGAATGTCTCCGTTCTGATTAATTACTAGATTATTTAAAACCAAATTTGTTTTCTCATGCTACCTCAACTTCTACCTTCATCCCATGTATATATCCCAATTTTTATTTTGCTCTATGTAACAATATAGTTACAATCCCTATAGAGACTGATAACTTTTAAAAATAGATATGAATTTCCCAGTGACTCAGGATCACATGACAAGATTTCACGTTTCAAGACTTTTACTGTAACAAACTAAACACAACATAGACTAAAAACTTAAAAGACAGCTAATACACTAAACTACAGAAAGGGTATTATCTATTAACTTCTTAATACTATGAAAAACCCCATGCTACGTTTATATGTTACACCATATTCTTCGTAGACATGTAGCCTTGTAGTTGAAGCCTAAAGCTTCTCCTGGTGCCAACAGGATCTCTCCCTGGTTCACCAGGGTGAATCTTCCAGTGTCCGTGTAAACAAAGTTTCCTTCGTTCAACCCTTTGAGCATAATCGAATAAGCTTTCAATTGCAAGGTATCCCCTGGTGATTGTGGTCTTTAACTCTTCACAATTCTTGTTTCCTTGAACAGGGGTTCCATCCTCACCAGCTGTCCGCTTGGTTGTTAACACAAAAATAGTCATTTTCTCCTACCTGCCATAGCAGCACCTGCTTTGTCGTCTTCCCCCAAACGTTTCTGTCTGACTGCCTCTGAGAGTCTGAGTCTGGGCAGCAGCATGGCTGGCTGCTGCCTCCTTTATGTCAAGGTGTTAAAATTTGCACTTGACTTTGAATAAATTTCAATTTGCGTTTCTGTCTCTGTAATAAGCAGGTCAAATGGGCTTGTCTCCAGGCAGACTTAGTAGGAGGTTACACGCTTATTTCTAGACAGATCCCATAAGAGGTCCTATCCCTCTGGACTACTCCATTTTGCCATGAATTAAAGGAGACAGTTTAAAACATAACTGTCATATAAAGTTCAGCAGTCTTAACAATAAGGTAAAAGCAAAATACTGCGAATGCTGGAAATCTGAAATAAAAACAGAAAATGCTGGAAAAACTCAGCAAGCCTGGTAGCACCTGTAGAGAGAGAGAAACAGAGTTAATGTTTCGAGTCCATATGACTCTTCAGGGTGGTATATATTATTTGTAATGATGTAAACTGCCTGCTTAAGTTGGTTGCTTTCAAAATTTATTAGAGTACTCATTCCTAATCCATCCATAATTACACTAACCCTTAAATTGAGGCAGAGATTGATAGATTCTTGTCAAACAAGGGAGTCAAAGGTTATCGGGGTAGGCTGAATATGGAGTTGAGGCCACAATCAAACTGACTGTGATCTTATTGAGTGGTGGAGCAAGCTAGGCCTACTCCTCATTTTTTATGTTTGTATGTAAATTGCTTGCAAGGAAAATTACTGTGTCCCTGTATGCTTTTGAAAGTCTTAATATAAATTTCATGGTTTTTAAAAAAAAAAATTATTAATTTTATTTGCTTTTAGATTGGAGTTAGTGGTTGAACCTTGGATTCAAGGTCTTTGGGATGCCTTGAAAGATGTGTGCCAGAAGAAAGAAGAGATTAATGATGGTGTAGCCAAGATGTTAGATACAAACGATGGTTCAACAGCAAACAAACTTGATTTTAAGAACCTGAATGCATTGGCAGGTCTTGAATTATTGAGGATAGAAGCAAATGTACCAACTGTGGCTGAAGATTCAGTTATTTCATCTGAGAGTGTTGAACAGAATTGTATAGTAGCAGGACCACAGGAAAATTGCCTAGTGCCGAACTGGGTAAAATTTGAAACACCCTTGTCAGAAACCGCACTGAATATCCCTACATTGCCAGTGGAGTATCTAAACATGGAGTTTCAAGAAGGCACAGAGCAGGTAAGGCCACTTATCTCTAAAGGCTTTTTTTTCTGTTTGTTAGTATCATTTAAATGCATCAAATAAGCTGTACAGGTAGCTGCTGTTGAATACATTTGCATATGGTAGTAAAAATGACTCTTTAGCCCAACAAACCTTCCAAAAGGATATGCACAATAAGTGATGCTGTTGACTTTCCAAAACCCATCAATTTTGACAATAAGGGAAAATGAGCACTGAAACTTGAAAAGGAGAGCAGCTATTCTGAAACTGTGTAGATGTTCTGAAGCTGTGTAGGAGTCATTGATATCAACAGGCAGTGCTGCAACAAGAAAGTAAGTAAAATGCAAAGTTCCAACCACAAAGGAAGTAATGACAGAATTTTTAAAATGGAGCAAATAATAGGGTAATGGAAGCCAGCTGTATGTAAGTGGCAGTAGATTCAGAATAGAATCAGGATCTAGGGTTTTGCAAGGGAGGAAAGTAAATTGTTACTGATGTCATGGAGATCTGACTAAATAATGGACCAAATCTTCTGGTCTCCAGCTTGTTGGAGATGGGACATAAGTTGGGAGATGCGTTGCAGGACCTTGCAGAAGTCCTGATGCACGCACATGTGCTGAAATTGACCAGGAAGCTTAAACTTCTGATGGGCTGATTTCCACTGCCCAGGACCCTCCACATATGTCTTTGACACTTGAGCTCAGGTCAGAGGCTTGGGCCAGATACATAGGACTTACCTGAATACTTACCTGGGAATATTACACAGTTTAATACCTGGTCCAATGGTGATTAGCCAGTGTAACTCAACTGAGCACCGCAACTGACCCTGCTTCTCCCTCCCCCACCTGGCCCACTCGCTCACCCATTTGTTAAAAAAATTAAGACATTTAAAAATGTACCTGAATATGGGGCAGCCACTGTTATATGAAAAAAAGGGTGTGTCCTCTCCTTCCCCCAACTACTATGCCTGCCAGTCTTCCACATGATAGGCTTCGCTGGTCCATTTCTGCTTCAGCAGGGATTAGAAGTCTAGGCTGAAAATGGGTAGTATTGCTGGGTTGGAGAAAGCTGCTGGCCGAGAGGTTATGTGCCCAGCATTGCTGTTAACTGGAAGATCTGGGCCAACAATGTAAATTGGGGAGGTGAATTTAGAATGAAAGAATTTACTCCCCAGGTATAGAAAAGATAAAATAAGGGGGTGGAACTTTTTTTAAATTTGAAGAACAGTACAGAGGTGACAGAGAAATCTGGGTTAAGTCAGAGGTCTACAGCACAGAAAAAGGCCCTTGGGCCCATCGAGTCTGCGCCGGTCAAATTCTAATCCCATTTTCCAGCACTAGGCCCATAGCCTTGTATGCCATGGTATCACAAGTGCACATCCAAATGCTACTTAAAGGATATGAGGGTTTCTGCCTCTACCACCCTTTTAGGCAGTGAGTTCCAGATTCCCAACACCCTCTGGGTGAAAAAAATTCTTCCCCTCATCCCCTCTAAACCTCCTGCCCCTTACCTTAGATCTATGCCCCCCGGTTATTGATCCCTCCACCAAGGGGAAAAGTTCCTTCCTGTGTACCCTATCTATGCCCCTCCGTAATGTTATATATCTCAATCATGTACCCCCTCAATCTCTTCTGCTCCAGGGAAAATAACCCCAGTCTATCCAATCTCTCCTCATAACTAAAACTCCAGCCCAGGCAACATCCTGGTAAATCTCCTCTGCACTCTCTCTAGTGCAATCACATCCTTCCTATAATGCAGATTCCAGAACTACACGCAATGCTCTAGCTGTGGCCTAACCAGCATTTTATACAGTTTCAGCATAACCTCCCTGCTCTTATATTCTATACCTCGGCTAATAATGGCAAGTATCCCATATGCCTTCTTAACCACCTTATCTACCTGTCCCGCTACCTTAACGAACTGGTGGACATGCACACCAAGGTCCCTCTGATCCTCGGTACTTCCCAGAGTCCTACCATTCATTGTGTGTTCCTGTGCCTTGTTTATCCTGCCCCAGTGCATCACCTCACACTTATCCGGATTAAATTCCATTTGCCACTGATCAGCCCATCTGACCAGCCCATCTATATCCTCCTGTAATCTAAGGCTATCCTCTTCACTATTTACCACCCCACCAATTTTTGTGTCATCCGCGAACTTACTGATCAACCCTCCTACATTCAAGTCTAAATCGTTTATATATACCACAAACAGCAAGGGACCCAACACTGATCCCCGTGGAACCCTACTGGGGTCCAGTCACAAAAATGCTCCTCGACCATCGCCCTCTGCTACCTGCCACTCAGCCAATTCTGGATCCAATTTGCCAAATTTCCTTGGATCCCATGGGCTCTCACCTTTGTTATCAGTCTCCCCTGCGAGACCTTATCAAAAGCCTTGCTGAATTCCAAATAAACTACGTCAAATGCATTGCCCTCATCTGCACACCTGGTCACCTCTTCGAAAAATTCAATCAAATTCGTCAGGCATGACCTCCCCTTAACAAAACCATGCTGACTGTCCTTGATTAATCCCTGCCTCTCCAAGTGTAGATTAATGTCCCTCAGAATTGCTTCCAATAGGGGGCATAGATCTAAGGTAACCACTGAGGTTAGACTGACTGGCCTGTAGTTCCCTGGTTTATCCCTTCCCCCCTTCTTGAATAACGGTACCACATTGGCTGTCCTCCAGTCCTCTGGCACCTCTCCTGTGGCCAGAGAGGTATTGAAAATTATTGCCAGTGCCCCTATCTCCTCCCTTGCCTCACTCAACAGCCTCCAGGCATGAATGTATACACAACAGCCAAAGGTTTAATTGTTTTCTCCCACAGCTTGGCATTATTGTGGATCAAAGTAGACAATATTAATGAAGTGGGAGGGAAAACTACATTACTGGGATTTATGGTAGTCTGGGGCCTGGATCCGAATGAAGGTTTCAAGGGATTCAACACTGGTTCACTTGTCTCCATCACACCAACACTTTTTAAAGTAAATTTAACCCAAAGGTTACAATGTCCAGATAATAGTTTTGCCTTCCAGCCTCAAGTCATCATCACAGACATTATTACTTTAGGCCTGCACAGTACTTGATGAATTGGCAACCGCTGCTTGGCCCTAGAGGCTCATTGCCGAGTGCCTTGTTGTCGGTGAGATGGCTTCCAGTTGCAGTGGGCATGGTCCACTTGGCTTGATAGTAACTGACCAGAGAAGAAGTGAGAGTCTTCTCTGTCAGTATTGCTGTCAACACCATCAGCCTCTATGACAATCTGCCAACTTTAAGGACAGTTTCTCACTTCGGTATAACTCCGTATAGGTGGTAGAGTTATAGTGAAGCAGGGACAGCATTATCAAGCCTGGATGAACAGTGAGCATGTACTTGTTTAAGGTACCTCCACAATTGGCAGAATTGCTTTTTAGCAGCAACAACAAGTTTCACATTAAATATATAAGTTTAATTGTATGACAGATTTTTGTGCAGTAAAAATATTTACGGTAAGGTGTCTGTGGAATTTTTATAATGTTGGAGTGGGGCCTCAGAAGCAAAAAAGTTGAGAACCCTTGATATATAGCACAAGGTTAAACAAGGGAGACTTAAAAATATGGGAAATGATAAAACTGAATTGTTAAATGGACACTTCAAATTACCATGGATAAATTGGAATGTAAAAGTTGGGAAAATATAGTATTTTGACCTCCCCTTTGAAGTGTTTAATGTCTATTTGTCAAAGAGCCCCCACATGAGGGCTAACATTAGTCCTGATACTATGTAACAACTATGATTTGGTAGATGGGATCAGCATTAGAGAGGGAAATTGTAGTAGCATGATTGCGTTTTGATTTTGGGTTTGTTGCAGAGAAGGGGAGGAAGGCCGGCTTTGATAGGATGTGAGGACATTTAAAAGGACTAGACTAGAATATGGTAAGCAGAAGTATACAGGATAAATGGAATACTTTCAAGAATAGATTACAGAGAATACAAATCAATCATATTGCATTGGAAGTGGAGGGGATGGGTGAGTGTAACAGGGAAGAAGTCTGATGTGGGAACAAGTTCAATAATGCAAGGAACAGAAAACTTAAATTTTCAGCTAGATCAGAGGGCAGAGATGAATGTAAGGGTGGAGGAGGGGTGGGGGTTGCAGTGGTGGAACTTACTCTTGTTGGAGTCACGCCTGGCACAAAGGAAGATGGGTGTGGCTGTTCGAGGCCAATCACCTCAGTTCCAGGACAACACTGCAGGAGTTCTTTAGGGTGATGTCCGAAGCCTAACCATCTTCAGCTGCTTCATCAACGACCTTCCCTCCAACATAAGGTCTGAAGTGGGGATCTTTGCTGCTGTTTGCACAGTATTCAGTACCATTCACAACTTCTCAGGTTGAAGCAGGCCATGTCTATATGCAGCAAGACCTGGACAACAATTAAGCTTGGGCTGATAAGTGGCAAGTGACATCCGTGCCACACAAGTGGCAGGCAATGACCATTTCCAACAAGACCGAATCTAATCACTTCTGCTTGACATTCAATGGCATTGCCATCACTGAATCTCCCACTATCAACTTCCTGGGGGTTACCATTAACCAGAAAGTTAACTGGACCAGCTACATAAACACTGGCTACAAAAGCAGGCAGACAGCTGGGAGTTCTGGGGCAAGTAATTCATGTCCTGACTCTCTCAAGTTGCCTACTGTCTACAAGGCACAAGTCAGGAGTGTGATGAAATACTTTCCTCTTGCCTCGGTGAGCACAGCTCCACCAACACTCAAGAAACTTGACACAGTCCAGGGCAATGCAGCCCACTTGATTGGCACCCCATCCATCACCTCATGCACTCACTGCTTCCACAACCACTACACTTTGGCAGTGGTGTGTATCATTGACAAGATGCACTTCAGCGAGAAAACAAAGCCTCCTTCGACAGAACCTTCCGAACCCACGATCTCTGCCACTTAGTAGAACAATGACAGCAGGTGCATAGGAACACCAGCATTTGCAAGTTCCCTTCCAAGCCGCGCACCATTCTGACTTGGAAATATATCACTGTTCCTTTACTGGGTCGCTGGGTCAAAATCCTGGAACTCACTCCCTAACAGCACTATGGGTGTACCTATACCACATGGACAACAACAGTTCAAAAAGTCAGTCTATCACCACCTTCTCAAGGGCAATTAGGGATGGTCAATAACTGATAGCCTTGCCAGCGATGTCCATGTCCCATGAACCAATTTTAAAAATAAATTTACAGCATAATCTCTGCCCCCTTTTTTTTCCATTTTGCTTTGCAGGTTTTGGTTTTACACTTTTTTTTCTTGTTTTGGCTTTGGACAGCAGCTGTTCATCATTCTGTCATTCATACCTGCCCTTGACACATCTTTTATTTCTTTACTTGCCCTATTTTCACCCCCTTTGGCCCCCCCCATCATCAACTCTTGTCAGTTAATCTCTCCTGTCTCCCACTCTATCACAGGCCTTTCCTTTTATTCGTTTTCCATCCTCTCTGCTTTCAGTGCTTGAAACCTATCACATTTCTAACTTTTCCCAGTTCTGACGCAAGGTTATCAATCTAAAACGTTGATTCTTTTTCTCTCCACAAATGCTGCCTGACCTGCTGAGAATTTCCAGCATGTTCTGTTAATATTTCAGATTTCCAGCACCTGCAGTGCTTTGTTTTTGTGCCTCCATCTCTTGGCCTTGTTGATTTGGCCCTCAAATTGTACTAGTTATTTTAGATGCATATTAACAGTCAGTAATATCAGCTTAATGAGTTTTGGTTACTCTTGTCTGTATTTAACCGTATAACTTTCAGTTCTGATAATGAAATACATAGTTCTTTACAAAGGAGTTAATTAATTCAACATTAATTGGTTTTGTTGATTTCACTTCCACAGATCCATTGCTCAGTTTAGGAAGAGAGTTTAAACTTTTGTTTTGCTTTTGGTTATTTATTCTGGACACCAATTCTCTAACTCTGAGATCATTATTTTAATTCAATAATTTAAATTCAGTACTTTAAAGACCTGGATTCTGTCCCTTTGGTTTCTGACTCAAAGTTCAATTCTGGAGTTCAATGTTCTGGAGTTCTTTGATATGTGCACTTTCTAAATCCTTTTTCCCCCACTGTTTAACCCTCAGGTCTCCCAACAAGAATTTTTTTCGTTGGCACCAAACTTCACTGTGTTTCAGGTTCCAGTGACTAAAGCAATTTCTCTAACCCGGGAGGATGCAGTGAAAACTGCCCTATTCTTGGAACTTGATATTTCAGTAAGTCCTCCTGTTGATTTAATTTTGGAGTTTCCACTAGAGATGAAACCTTGTGTATGTGATGTCGAATATGGGACATTAAATACAGAAGGGTGTGATGCAGCTTGTGCAATTCCTCAAGTGGAGATGTTTTTTTAACCAAAATCACTTATACAAATTGGGGATTATTTTGATGAAAAGGTGAAAGTATACACTAACTGTACAAATTAAGACATGACTGTTTGAAAGTCTGATTTCTTTTTAAACTCCATTTTGGTCCTAATTGCTATTATTTGAACTTGCTGAAAGGTGCTAAAATGGACACCTGCAGGGGTTAGCATTCAAAGGCTGATTTAGCAACAGTTTTTGTGGAGCACTCTATGTGGGCTCCACACACACATTTTTTGCTAAGTGTGGAGATGGCTGGCTGACACAAAACAGCATGCTTCAAGATAATTCCGAGACTTAGGAAGAACCCGCACAGATTCTCTATGGCACTGGAAGATCTGGTGGAGGAAGTACTGAGAAACTGGGATGTTATGTATCTGCAAGGGAGAAGTGTTGGCTGAAGTCTTAACAAACTGCTTCAAAGTCTCCTGATTGTGTTTCAAAAGTCACCTTCAAGGCTGGAGGTTTAAGTAGCGCTCAATCCTCAGTAACAACTTGTTTATTCCTTGCTTACTCCCAATCAGCTGGTTACTGTTGAGAAAGGGTATTAGATCAAACACTAAACAACAAAATATAGTGCAGCCTGTTTTAATGAGTGTCAGTTCCCCACTTTAATTTCCCACTAGCAATCAATCTCTATATGGACCTTCCTAGTGTGTGTTTCACCTTCTTTATCAAGGTGGTGCCTTGCACTAAATGTAGGGAAACTGATATTTCACCTCTACTCTACCTTGCCTAGCTTGAGGCTCTTTAAAGGAGCCATTGAAAATTGCCACTATCATCTGGTCGTTTGTATCATTGCTGTTTGTGGGACCCATTGCTGTGTGCAAATTAATGGCTTCATTTCCTACATTACAACAGTGACTACACTTCAAAAAAAAACTTAATTACCTGTGAAGAGCTTTAGGAGATCTTGGGGTCATGAAAAGTGCTCTGTAAATGCACAGTTCTTTCTCCCCTTCTGACATCTGTTGTGCTCCAGCGAAAAGGCAGAGAAGTAAGATATTGGGTCACAATGCAGTTGCTCACCACCTGGAAGCAAGTTATAGAATGGCATTAGCAAATATCTCTGAGGTGGTTCCTTTCCCAAATATTTCTTTGGGGCTGACACATCTAGTGAATAGACTGAGAGAAGGGGAAGAAGTGGAGTTGTGATTTATAGGCACAGTACGGTGTACTGAATTTAATGACTTGGTATCATAATTTTTCATTACGGATAGGGTGGAAGAGGTCCTTTTTTCCCTTTTTTAAATTAACTTTATCAGCATGTGTTGTGTTGGATTTGTAAGATTGCCCCTGTGTGTTAGTGGTGTGCTAGCTTTGCCCACAGTTAGCTCTGGTCAGATGTTATGGGTTGAACTTCTCATTGAACACCTTGCTTTGCCAGGCACTCAGATCAGAGAAACAGGTTTGGAGGTCAGCATGCCCAGCTTATAGCATTGCTATTTCTGCTCTCTACATTGAGTGTGAATTCTCATAGTTTGGGGACTAGAACCTCATTGTTGAATGCAATTTGAGGGATTGTTGTGTTGTCTGAGGTGCAGCCTTTCAATGAGACTTTAAACCAAGGTTCCTTCCACTTGCTCAGGTATATGTTAAATATCCCATGGAGTTAACGAAGTGCTGGGGAAGCCAAATCAATAGCAACAGTAACATGGGAAATAAATGAGGGGTAGGAAGTTAGGTGTCATTCAATTGAAGACACGTTTCTTGTGGAACCCAAAAAGATGTTTGCGAGAGCTGGGCCTAGAGGGGATCCCATGGCAACACCATGTACTTGGTGTCATTAAAACTGAACTCAACTGCGCGAGTTTCTGAGTTCATAAGTTTAATGAATACAGATTCACGCAATGGTGGTGGGCCTATATCACTGTGATATAGTGCTGCAGTGCAAGTATCTATGGCTTCCTTAAGTGGAATATTGGTGAATAGGCTAGCAATGTCAAATGAGCACATGTACACAGCATTGCTATCGATATGCAAGTCCTGTCTGGCCTTCGCAAATGTGAAGGAATCCTTCACTGTATCTGGAAAACTTGGTCAAAACTGGTTGTAATTGTAACAGTTCTGCCAACCGTTTGACCAATTCGTGGTGTGTGGAACCGTTCATAGATAAGATAGGGCGTAAAGGTACATCACTTTTGTGTGTCTTAGGCAGCTTATACATTCGTGGACTTTCTAACTTCACACCCCTCACATTTCCAATATGTGAATGATACGTTTGCTATATTTAAATCCACAGCTGCATGTAATAATTATGCCTTAATGGGCTCCATCCTGTGCTCAAATTCACCTTTGAAACGGAGCAGTCAAATGAACTCCCCTTCCTTGATGGACGAATTGAGAAATCCGCCAGGGGATTCTCTACCATGGTCCACCGCAAGCCTACCTTCACTGGTCAATATACACGCTGGGATTCTTACAGTTTCACACGTTATAAGATTGGTCTTATCAGCAGCTTCGTAAATAGGGCCCAGTCCATTGGCACACCATACAAGCTTGATGCTGAAATAGGGCACATCAAAGGCATCCTGTGGAATAATGGCTACCCTGATCAGGTCATTTAGCATTGTATATTGCGTAAACTCATGAACGGGCCTAAGGCTGTCACTTTTAGCCCTGAAAAGTTCCCAGTCTACCTCAGATATCTCAAAAATCTGAGCAACAGGTGAAGCTAGCTGTTTCACGCTGCTATTATGCAGTAGCAACACAAGTGGTATTCACCACTAACCGGATGCTGCTGTCAAGCCAAAAAAGACATTCTGCCGATCATGCAAATGAGTAATGTGGTGTATGAATTTCAGTGCCAGTGTGATACTAAGTATGTAGGCCATAGAAACATAGAAAATAGGACCATTCGGCCCTTCTTTTGCTCTGCCATTCATCATGATCATGGCTGATCATCCAACTCAATAGCCTGCTCCCGCTTTCTCCCCATATCCTTTGATCCCTTTCGCCCCAAGATCTATATCTAACTCCTTGAAAACATACAGTATTTTGGCCTCAACTACATCCTGTGGTAGTGAATTCCACAGGCTCACCACTCTGAGTGAAGAAATTTCTCCTCATCTCAGTCCTAAATGGTCTACCACGTATCCTCAGACTGTGACCCCTGGTTCTGGACTCCCCCACCATCGGGAACATCCTTCCTACATCTACCCTGTCTAGTCCTGTTAGAATTTTATAGGTTTCTATGAGATCCCCCCCCTCATTCTTCTGAACTCCAGCGAATATAATCCTAACCGACTCAATCCCTCCTCATATGTCAGTCCTGCCATCCCAGCAATCAGTCTGGTAAACCTTCGCTGCACTCCCTCTATAGCAAGAACACCCTTCCGCAGATAAGGAGACCAAAACAACACACAATATTCTAGGTGTGGTCTCACCAAGACCCTGTATAATTGCAGCAAGACACCCCTGCTCCTGTACTCGAATCCTCTGGCTATGAAGGCCCACATACCATTTGCCGCCTTTACCGCCTGCTGCACCTGCATGCTTACCTTCAGCGACTGGTATACGAGGACACCCAGGTCTCGTTGCACATTCCCCTCTCTCAATTTATAGCCATTCAGATATTAATCTGCCTTCCTGTTTTTGCTGCCAAAGTGGATAACCTCATATTTATCCATATCATACGGCACCTGCCATGCATTTGCCCACTCACTCAGCTTGTCCAAATCACACTGAAGCATCTCTGCATCCTCCTCACAGCTCACCCTCCCACCCAGCTTTGTGTCATCTGCAAATTTGGAGATATTACATTTAATTCCCTCATCTAAATCATTAATATACATTGTGAATAGCTGGGGTCCCAGCACCGATCCCTGCGGTACCCCACTAGTCACTGCCTGCCATTCAGAAAAAGACCCGTTTATTCCTACTTTGTTTCCTGTCTGCCAACCAGTTTTCTATCCATCTCAATACATTACTCCCAATCCCATGTGCTTTAATTTGACACGCTAATCTCTTATGTGGGAATTTTTTGAAAGCCTTCTGAAAGTCCAAATAAACCACATCCACTGGCTCGCCCTCATCAACTCTACTAGTTGTATCCTCGAAAAATTCCAGTAGATTTGTCAAGCATGATTTCCCTTTCGTAAATCCATGCTGACTCTGTCTGATTCTGCCACTGTTTTCCAAGTGCTCAGCTATTAAATCTTTTATAATGGACTCTAGAATGTTCCCCATTACTGATGTCAGGCTGACTGTTCTATAATTCCCTGTTTTCTCTCTACCTCCCTTTTTAAATAGTGGGGTTACATTAGCTACCTTCCAATCTGTAAGAACTGTTCCAGAGTCTATAGAATCTCGGAAGATGACCACCAATGCATCCACTATTTCTAGGGCCACTTCCTTAAGTACTCTGGGATGTAGATTATCAGGCCCTGGGGATTTATTGGCCTTCAATCCCATCAATTTCTCTAACACCATTTCCCTACTAATACTGATTTATTTACTGATACATTCCAAAGACTGGGGGTCATATCAAACAGCATGTCCCAGCCATTCTTCTCAATGGGCAGGGTACAGACTGTATCCAACCAGCCTATGATTGCAAAACTCAAAACAGTGTCCAACATTAGAAGTGACTGTGCAATTGGACAACATTTGCTAAATAATCCTCAGTGTGCTAAGAATTAACACTGACAACCAATTTAAGATTCAGTCAAGCTCACAGTGTGGTGCAGTTTTGTGTACTGAAAGCTACATGTATTAATACACAGGGCCCTGTTCTTTGCAGACAGAAAGAACATGTATACACATTGCACTTGTATCAGCTAAACAAAGTAAGTGATAGCCATTTGCTGACTCATTCCTCAGGGCAATACCTTGACCAATCAGGATCAAGCTGCCTGGTTTAAATTTCAAACAATACTTGGCAGTTAACTGTCAGTCACCATCACTGGCGCATTCTCCATGGCAATGCATCTCCCAATCAGAGTCCACTTGCTAACCAATCAGCACTCTCGTCATACTGTAGTAGTTGTTACTTTCCCCTTAGATTAGTATTCTTGCGAAGTGTCTTGATGAGTAATAGCCAACAACACACTACACGTTAAAAATATATATAAATATATAGATGGTGCCTTGACAGCATGAAGAAATGAAATATGGGACTGCAGTGATGTGTAGACCAGACCATTAGAGATGACAAGTTCCCTTTCCAAGGACCTTTAATTAATTCAAATTGTCAACTTGCTATGGTGGAATTTGAGCTGACAATCTCTAGATTGCTACTCCAGTACTACACGAAGCAACCATACCCTATATCTATTCAAATAGAATAAAAATAGAATACCTGGCTCTACTGTTACAGTTGCAAATATTATAAGATGCGATTCAGTAGATATAATAGGTAATTGTCTGAGGTTTTAACAAATCAAGGCAGTTCAAGTACCAGGAATAAACTTATCTACTTACGTCAGGGTAACTTTCTGCTTCCACTTTTGTTTCATAGCACTCATAAATTTCACCTTCTATCCTTCATTGAAACTGTGCTGAAGAAAGACTCGGACTCAGTTGTGTTGTTAGGAGGCTGTTAGTGATAATAAGCTAGTCATAGATGAGGAGGAAGGTTGGGTTAATCCCATTTCCTGGAGGATTTGTTTTGATGCATTTCTTTCTATGAGCTGGAGAGAAAGGAGTGTTGTATTGTAAAAACACACCAATTATTCTGGGAACATGGAAAAGATGGGCTGTCTGGTCTAAAAGTGTTTCTCTCTACTAACACCGCCCTGCCCCTGCTCTTTAGGCAGGTACTGCTGGTGCCTGCCAATAGCATTTCAGTGCCTGGGATATTGGAACACCTGTTGATATATTAGAATAACATCAACAATACAGGCAATACAACAATTATTTGGGCAACAATACAACAATAACATCAACAATATAGTGGTATTGTCACTGTTTGGAGTAATATCTAGCACAAAAGAAGATGGTTGTGGTTGTTGGAGGTCAGTCATCTCAGCTCCACGACATCACTGCAGGAGGTCCGCAGGGTAGTGTCCTAGGCCCAACCATCTTCAGCTGCTTCATCAATGACCCTCCTTCCATCATAAGGTCAGAAGTGGAGATGTTTGCTGATGATTGCACGTTGTTCAGCACCATTCACGACTCCTCCGATACTGAAGCAGTCCATGTCCAAATGCAGCAAGACCTGGAGAATATCCAGGCTTGGGCTGACAAGTGGCAAGTAACATTTGCGTCACACAAGTGCCAGGCAATGACCATCTCCAAGAGCGAATCGAACCATCACCCCTTGATGTTCAATGGCATTACCATCACCGAATCCCCCACTATCAACATCCTGGGGGTTACCATTGACCAGAAACTGAACTGGACTAGCCATATAAATACTGTGGCTTGTAATTCTGAGGTGAATAACCTGCCTTCTGACTCCCCAAAGTCTGTCCACCATCTACAAGGCACAAGTCAAGAGTGTGATGGAATACTCCTCACTTGCCTGGATGAGTGCAGCTTCAACAACACGCATGAAGCTTGACACTGTCCAGGACAAAGCAGCCTACTTGATTGGCACCACATCCACAAACATTCACTCCCTCCACCACTGACGCACAGCAGCAGTGTGTACCATCTACAAGATGCCCTACAGAAATTCACCAAGGCTCCTTCGACAGCAACTTCCAAACCCATGAACACTATCATTTAGGAGGACTAGGGCAGCAGATAGATGGGAATACCACCACCTTGAAGTCCCCCCCCCCCCAAATCTCTCACCATCCTGACTTGGAAATATATCACCGTTCCTTCACTGCCACTGGGTCAAAATCCTGGAACTCCTTTCCTAACAGCACTGTGGGCGTACCGACACCACATGTACCTACACCACATGGAGTGCAGTGGTTCAACAAGTCAGCTCACCACCACCTTCTCAAGGGTAACTAGGGATGGGCAATAAATGCTTCCCCAGCCAGCAATGCCCACATCCTGTGAATGAATGAAAAAAAAATTCTGCCTACCACATGACTTTTTTGATGTCAATTGGTTCTTTTAGTATTATTGTTTAATCTATCCTGCCATTTCAACATAAATAATTTCCTCAAAAAAACTGAATCCATCAAGCTTATCATCAATCCAGTATCTCAGAGCTTCTTGAATGATTTTTGTGCAAGAGTTTAAAAGTCAGAGTAGCAGGTGTGTGAAAAACACAATGTAGCTTGGAGCCAAAGAATTGAAAAATGTGATAAGCCAAATTACTTGGACACAACCTTCAGTCATTCCAACAGCTGGCCAAAGGAAATAAGAGGACAATGCTAGTAATGGCACAGTCTGTGAATATCATGTAAAAGAGCAAGGCTTGGATTGCTGTGCCTCTGTCTCTTTTCAACAGTGTGTGGTGCCTAAAACTGGACTTTAAATGCAGAGATCCAGTGAAGGCAAGAAAACAGTTACGATATACAGTAATATTATCACATCTGATGGCAAGGCAGGGGATATAGCCTGATCATACTTTAAAAAGAATATTTTGAGTTTTATTAAACTTTATTTCCAGCATATACTTGCACAGCTGCCAAATTTTGTCATGGCGACAAATGAGCAAGAGTAGATATGATAACGAATGAGCCATTCCTCCTCTCCTCTTCAACTACACCACCATTACTCCTTCCCTCACACCAAGTCTTCTACAGTTCCTGAATGCGAGTCATTGGAAAATATTTCGTGAAAAACAGCCCAAATTTTTTTTGCAATTTCTTAAAATTATTTAGTATTGGTGCTTCAGTGTTCTTTTATGATATTTTGACTAAATTCTACGAATGACATTCCCACGTTCACATCAGTGTAAATAATATCCTGTTCTGTGATGTATTTGATTGTTTCCATGTAAACCTGTCTTTATCCCCTCCCACCTCAATAGTAAAAGGCGACCAAGATACTTCAAAGCATTCTTGAGTTCGTCCAATCTTCTGCCCTAGTTTGCCTATATCATATGAGGAAAATACTTAAATGCAAAGAACCACAATGAAAGTGTATTGAGAAATTGTGTTATTTTTATAGTGCTTTGTCTATTTTACTACATTGAAAAGTTTGGTTGTGTGTTGTCTTTTTATTGCTGCTTGCCATATAGCTAATGTAATGATGTATAAGTTGTTCATAGTGAATATAATTGTGTAATTTAGGATAAACCTTCCTTCCATCATAAGGTCGGAAGTGGGAATGTTTGCTGATGATTGCACAATGTTCAGCACCATTTGCAACTCCTCAGATACTGAAGCAGTCCATGTCCAAATGCAGCGAGACCTGGACAATATTCAGGCTTGAACCATCAAGCGGCAAGTAACATTCACACCACAAGTGCCAGGCAATGGCTATCTCCAACAAGAGAGAATATAACCATTGCCCCTTGACATTCAATGGCATTACCGATGCTGAATCCCCCCACTATCAACAATCTGGAGGTTACCATTGACCAGAAACTGAACTGGACTACAAGAGCAGGTCAGAGGCTAGGAATCCTGGGGCGTGCAACTCACCTCCTGACTCCCCAAAGTCTGTCCACATCTACAACTCATAAGTCAGGAGTGTGATGAAATGCTCTCCACTTGCCTGGATGAGTGCAGCTCCAACAACACTCAAGAAGCTTGACACCATCCAGGACAAAGCAGTCTGCTTGATTGGCATCCCATCCACAAACATTCACTCCCTCCACCACCAACACACGCTGGCAGCAGTGTGTACCATCTACAAGATGCACTGCAGGAACTCACCAAGGCTCCTTGGACAACACCTTCCAAACCCATGAACACCACCACCTAGAAGTTTCCCTCCAAGCCACTCACCATCCTGACTTGGAAATATATCGCCGTTCCTTCACTGTTGTTGGGTCAATATTCTGGAGCTCCCTCCCTAACAGCACTGTGGGTGTACCTACACCACATGGACTGCAGTGGTTCAAGAAGGCAGCTCACCCACCACCTTTTCAAGGGCAATTAAATTAGGGATGGCCAATAAATGCTGGCCTAGCCAGCGATGCCCACATCCCATGAATGAATAAAAAAAATGGATACTCTATTTGCAGTTGACCTGTTGATTATATTTCCATATGCTTGGCTACGAAGTGCATTAGTACCTGACCTGAGGCTTCCAATCATAATCTACAGAGCACATAATTGTGGGAGAGATTTCATCGCTATTTTGTTTGTAATTTATTTTGACAAGAAGGCTAATTTCTTGGTTGTTAAGGTGCTAAACATGACAGATGCTGTTGTACTGTGATTTACTAAACCAGATAATAATGGGTAATGTGGAAATACAAAAAATTATTCAAAATTATAAGTTCATATTTGCTGATAAACTGATCTGTTCAAAACTCACATTGTGGACAAATAAAATTGTAGCCTCATTGTGTCCACATGTAATGCTTTACCTTTTGATTACCTGCAGATTACTGAACCAGATATCTACAAGAGTTTGTAACTAAGTCATTTTTACATCAGTAACAGACATGCAAGATACAATGCAGATTGCATACTGTTTTTTTTAAAAAAAATTGTGCAGGCTAATGCAATTTCAGATACCATAAATGTTAAAATATGATTTAATTCGGTTACTTGAATCTTTTGACAAACTAATCCCTACTCCACCACCTTGATTATGGAAAATAAAATTACTTGAGTAATCTGTGGACCATTACAAAAGTCATAAAATAAAGTCATTATTATTTTGCAGAAAACATCAATGACCTATGAGCCTGGAGATGCTTTCAGTGTTATATGTCCTAATAGTAGGAGTGAAGTGGAAGAACTGATTTGGAGACTTGGGCTTGCAGACAAGAGAGACCGTGTTGTTGAAATAAGCATGAGACCAAACAATAAGAAAAAAGGTATCTAAAAATAAGGTAGTACTTCAAGATAATGATCTATATTGTCCTATTGTGTAGTTTCACATTTAAAATCTTAACCCATCTGTTTTTTAAATTATGAAGTCACCTGATGGCCGAATAGATGATGCCTTTTAGAAATGGGTTATGCAAACCAGAAGATGAAAGGTATCATTCCTGATCTCTGCTGAATTATCTGATCTCAATCAGTGTGACAAGTGCAGCTTCTTTCCAGTTAGTGACTGGCATATTCAGTTGACTTGCTAATGTTGGAAAGTGGAACTGGCAGCTTGTGCTCCAACTGATTGGTCAGCAAGGTGTGGCAAGAATGGAAATTAATTTAATAAAAAATTAGCATGCGATTGAAACTCTGTTTATAAACATAAAAGCATGAATATTATTGAACTTTCAGATGATAAGGTGCATTGTTGCGAAAGGATTTGTACCTGCTAAAATTAATTTGAAGAAGCTATTTATTTTAGTACACTTTTGTATTGCACATACATCTATTTAAGTTGACATTTTTCGACAACATCTGCATTGATGCATCTTTTGAAGATGGTTGTAGTATTTCAACTTCAAAATAGAAATATAACTTGATTTAAAAAATGCATTTATATAGTGCCGTTAACACCAAAAATATCATGGGATAGTTTAGGAAAAAATGAGGAGAGAAATGAAAATAGACTTTTTAAAAAAAACAACAAAGCTGTCGTCAGAGGGAGGTTCAGAGCAGTGATCGGATGCTCAACCAAATGATGAGGTTTGGCAAAAGTTATGAAGTGACGAGAGAAGAAATATTTAAGAAATTAATTCCAGAGAGTAAAGTTGAAGTGGCTGAAGCTGCTGCTGTGAAAGTGAAGAGGAGATAGCCATGCACAAAAAAGTGATAATTATAAAAAGCTTATTTAGCAGACTGAGTTGAGAAGTTTTCTATAGTTCAACACATTTAATAAAGAAAACTTCTATATCAATTTAAACTTATAGGAACAAAAGAGCAGGAGTAGGCCGTTTGCCCCCTCCAACCTGCTTAGCCGTTCAACCAGATCATGGCTCATCGTCTACCTCAATTTCATTTTCCTGCACTATCCCCATATTATTTGATATCTTTAATATCTAGAAATATATCGATCTGTCTTGAACATACTCAATGACTGAGCCTCTGCAACCCTCTGGGGTAGAGAATTCCAAAGATTCCGCCCTCGGAGTGAAGAAAATCCTCCTCCGTCTCAGGTCTAAAACACTTACCCCTTATTCTGAGACTGTCCCCTCTGGTCCAACACCTTCCCTGCCCTCCCATGCCCCCACCCCCCTGCTCCCCCCAACCAGGGGGAAGCATCCTTCCTGCATCTAGCCTGTCCAGCCCTGTAAAAGTTTTGTATTTTTCAGTGAGATCACTTCTCATTCTTCTAAACCCTAGAGAATACAGGCCCAGTCTCCACAGAGGAAGATCCCACCATTCCAAGAATCAATCTGGTGAACCATCATTGCACTCTCTCTATGTCAAGCCTATCCTTCCTTTGGTAAGGAGACCAAAGCTGTACAGTATTCCAGGTGTGGTCTCACCATAGTCCTATGCATTTGCAGCTAGACATCTTTACTTCTGTTCTCAAACGCTCTTGCAAGACAATTTGCCTTCCTAATTGCCTGCAGCATCTGTATGTGAGCTTTAAATGACTTATGAACAAGGATGCCAGGTACCTTTGGAGGTCAACACTTGCCAATCTCTCACTATTTAAGAAATACACCTTGGTACAAAATGCAGATTTTTTTCACATTATATTCCATCTGCCATGTTCTTGCCCACTCACTTAACCTGTCTAATCCTTTTGAACCCTCTTTGCATCCTCCTCACAATTCACACTCTCACCTAGTTTTTTGTGTCATCAGCAAAGTTGGAAATATTACGTTTGGTCCCCACATCCACATTCCCTTTCATAAATCCATGTTGACTCTGCCCAATCCTACCATTATTTTCTAAATGTTCGTTATCACATTCTTTATTATAGATTCTAACATTTTCCCCACTACTGATGTCAGGCTAACAGGTCTGTAGTTCCTCACTTTTTCTCTCTCCCTCCTTTCTTAAATAATGGGTTTACATTTGTGACTTTCCAATCTGCAAGAACCATTCCAGAATCTATAGAAATTTTGTAAGATGATCACCAGTGATCCACTATCTCTACAACCGCCTCTTTCATCACTCTGGGATATAGATCATCAGGTCCAGGGGATTTATCAACTTTGAGTCCCATTAATTTGTCCAGTACTACTACTTTTTACTAATACTAGTTTCTTTCTTTGCTTCTTTCTCGCTAGTCCCTTAGTTTTCCCGTATTCCTGGAAGGTTTTTTTCTGTATCTTCCTCGGTGAAGACCAACAAACAGTATTTGTTTAATTTCTCTGCTGATTCCTTATTCTCCATTACAAATTCTCCTGCCTCTGCCTGTTGTGGGCTCACTTAGCTAATTTTTTCATTTCTGCTACCTTTGCAAGTTTTTGCAATCTGTTTCTATGTTTCTCGCCAGTTTACTTATTCTATTTTCTCTTAGTTCTCCTTTGCTGAATTCTAAATTGCTCTCAATTCTCAGGCTTACTACTTTTTTGGCAACGCCTCCTTGATCTGAGGCTGCGTTTGCTGCACATGTGCAGTTATGTGTGGCCGCCATCTTTGTAGGGCACATATGCGGTCATCACTGGCCCTGGAATTGGAAATATTACAGCGCTGGCAGCATCAAATTACTGGTGCCTGTTAAATAATCTACACGCATCATAAAATATATATGAAGTCTCACTACCCCAGCCCTAGCATTTTTTTAAATTCATTCACTGGATGTGGGCTTCGCTGGCTGGGCCAGCATTTATTGCCCATACCTAGTTGCCCTTGAGAAGGCGGCGGTGAGCTGTCTTCTTGAACCACTGCAGTCCATGTGGTGTAGGTACGCCCACAATGCTGTTGGAAGGGAGTTCCAGGATTTTGATATGATTAGCACAAAAATGCCAACAAAACAACAGAGAAATAAATATCTTAAACAGCTAAATATCAGAAAGCATATCAGTGGTTACATTACTTCATTATTTGAATTGTCATTTAACTTCGAATCATGTGGAAAATGTTTTTCCAATAAGTAACCAATAATTCAGTGAAAATGAACCGACTCAAATAAATTAATTTGAAGCTGTTGCTGGGAATTTCTCTAGCATGATTAAAATGGTAGCAAAGGGAAATCACTAACGATAGTGCAATACAAAAAAAAATCTGTTCTGTTAAAAAAGAAATGCACAATGATTTACCCTTGCTAGTTTTTAAGCATGCCAAAGTTTACCATTCCACACATTATCTCTCCCACACATAATTAAGGGTGGATTTCTGCATGTGCACAGATAAGTGCGCGTGCACAGATAAGTGCGCATGCACAGAAGGACTGTTGGTGGCCATCTTGCATTGACAGGAGTTAGTGTTGATCTAATACAATCTTTAATTTCTCTTGTTAGCCATGATTAGATCACCTTTCCTGCTGGGTTTTTATGCCTTAAAGGAATGTAAATTTGTTGTGAACTATGTATTAATTCTTTAAATCCTAGCCATTGCCTGTCTACCATCATACCTTTCCATGTAGTTCCCCAATCTACCTCAGCCCACTTACCCCTCATACCTTCATAGTTTCCTTTGTTTAGATTTAAGACCCTAGTTTTGATTGAACTACATCACTTTTAAACTTTATGTAAAATTCTATCATATTATGGTCACTCTATGGTCACTCTTCCCTTGAGGTCCCTTTACAACAAAATTATTAATTAGTCCCTTCTCATTGTATAATACTAGATCTAAAATAGCCCATTCTTGAGTTGGTTCTTCAACATACTGTTCTAGTACACACTCCAGCAATTAGTCCTCCACAGCATTAGTGCTAATTAGGTTTACCCAGTCTATATGTAGAATGAAGTCCCCATGATTACTGTACTACCTGTGTTAAATGCACCTCTAATTTCCTGATTTATACTGTATCCTACATTACCACTACTGTTTCTACACCTTGATCTTCCAATCTAAGATCCCCTCTCATTAATGTACTGATCTGATCCTTTATTAACAGTGCTATCGTGCTATCCCATCCTACCTAAACACCAAATAGCCTTGAACGTTCAGCTCCCAGCCTTGGTCACCCTGCAGCCATGTCTCCGTCATGGCAATTAGATCATACCTGTTTACTTCCATTTGTGCTGTCAATTCATCTACCTTGTAAATGCTGCATGCATTCAGATAGACAGTCTTTTTATTACTTTTGCAAACTCTAGCTTTATCTGGTGGAGCACTCTTAAGTTTATATGCTCTGTCCCTGCTTGCCACACTCAGATTGTCAATTCCCTTATGTCTACCTTGCTTGCTCCCTTGCCTTGTCCTCTCTCTTTGGCTTATCACACCATCCCTCACCTGATCCTTTGCCCTCACTGTTTAGTTTAAAGCCCTCTACCACCCTAGTTATAGGACTCAACAGAACTCTGGACCCAGCATGGCAAATATTTATTGAAATATCTATAAATTAAATCACATTTCTCCCATGACAATCTTTGAGCCACACATTTAACACACTAATCTTATTTACCTTATTCCAATTTGTTTTCAGGAATATTGTAGAGATTATTATCTTTGAGGTCTTGCTTTTTAATTTAGCCCCTAGCTGCTTGTATTCTCTAAGAAGAACCTCTTTCCTAGTCCTACTTATGTCATTGGTACCTACATGGACCACAACAACTGGAGCCTCCCCCTCCCACTGCAAGTTCCTCTCCAGCCTAGACCAGATGTCCCGAACCCTGGCATCGGGCAGGCAATACAGCTTTCTGTACTCATGCTGTTGGTTACAAAGAAGTGCATCTATTCCCCTGACTATACTGTCCCCCTACTATCACCGCATTCCTATTAATCCCCCCCACTTGAATGGCTTCTTGTATGACTCTACCATGGTCAGTTCGCTCATCCATCCTGCAACTCCCACTTTGATCCATACAGGCTGCACGAACCTTGAACCTCTTGGACAGTTGCAAGGGCCTGAGGCTCCTCCTCAGGGAAATTAACCAGATTATTACAGCAAATAGTTTGTATTTTGCATATTACAATAGGCATTTGTTACTTTGATAAAGCCCCAATAAATGTTGTTAGGGTTGAGCTGCTGGATAAAGGCATTGTTTGTCACCATAAATGGTTTCTCAACGCCGCAAGTCTTCCTTGCATTGAATTGAATTTCTGCAAAATGAAGGCAGTTCACAACTACCTTCTCGAGGGCAATTCACAGAATCTCCGAATGATTACAGTACAGAAGGAGGCCATTCTGTGCTGGCTCTCTGAAGGAGCGATTCACCTCATACCACACTCCGTCTTCTCCCGTAGTCTGCACATTCTTCCTTTTCAGATAACAGTCAAATTTCCTCTTGAATACCTTGATTGAACCTTCCGCTACTACACTTTCAAGCAGTACATTCCAGGTCCTAACCACTCACTGCGTGAAAAAGTCTTCCTGATGTCATCGTTGCTTCTTTTTCACACTACCTTAAAATATGTGCTCTGGCTCTTGCTGCTTCCACCAATGTAAACAGGCTCTCCCTATTTACTCTTTCCAGACCCTTCATTATTTTAAATGCCTCTGTCAAATCTCCTCTCAGTCTTTTCTTCAGGGAGTCCTAACTTCTCCAGTCCATCTATGTAGCCGAAGCTCCTCATCCTAGAATAATTCTTGTGAATCTTTTCTGTACCCCCTCCAATGCCTTCACGTCTTCCCTAAAAGTGTGTCACCTAGAGCTGGACAGAATACTCCCGTTGAGGTCGGACCAGTGTTCTGTACAAATTTAACATAACTTTCTTGGAGATGGGCAATAAATGCTAGCCTTCCCAGCAATACCCACATTCCATGAATGAAGATAACACAGTAGTTTCCACAATTGAGATATTAGGTTCACAGAAGTCTTGATACAGGATATGGTTTATATCTGTACCAAAAAAATATTTTTTAAGATAAATAATCAACTGATGCTTAGTTGGTGGAAATCACATTTTATTATTCTTTTAAAAATGAGTTAATACTTTTGGCAAAAATGAGACACAAATGAGATGAAATTTGATTTTTTTAATATGCCAGTAGTTTTCCATGTCATCAATGCAACAGATTCAAGTTGCAACTACATTTTTAGTTTTTAGTGAAGCATTCCTATAGATGTAACTATTTGCCTTCACTTGTGTAATTATTTGCCTTCACTTGTGTAAACAAATGTGTGGCCAAGCCACTGGTCAGCCAGTTTATTGTACAAAGTCAAAGTTTACTAATGAGTACCTTATCCAGAGCAGTAAATCACAAGGCCACATCCTGTACTAGGAGGAGAATAAATTGAACATTGATCTGCTGAAATATTATTTCAGTGAGCAAGTGTTCTGATTCTGGAACTGGCATCCCAGGGAGATGGTGGAAGCAGATAGTATTGATTCATTCTAATGACAATTAGATGGATTTCTTTCAGTAAATATTTTGGGATACAGTGCAAGTAATTTGATACGTAACACAGGGTAAGTGCAGAATGCCTGGGAGGAATGGTTCCAAAGCTTTCCACCACCAGGGGTTTCCTTGTCTCATGGCTGGACCTGTTGTCGATTAATTGATACCAGAAATGAACTTCCATGATTAGTCGTCAGCTTCATTTTTGTTATATCATGTGACTGCCAGAATGTAAGAAAGTGAGCCAGATTAATTTTTAACTTTTTTTGCCTAGCAGTTCCTATGTAACTTAATTGATACTTTAATGAGGTCTTGTTGCCACTAACAGAATAGCTGAATCTTTTACTAGCTGTGGCCTACTGCTTCAATTTTAACCAAATACTTTCCAAGTATGATGTAACGTTATGCAGATTGGGTGATGCAAGCCTATATGCCTTGAACATGTGTTATATAACACATTATGATACAGAGAGTGTACAAACATAAGAGTGTGACAGCAATTAAGGTCAGGGATGGAAATATAGTAAAAAGACAGAACTAAAGGCTTTGTATCTGAATGCCTGTAGCATTCATGTGACCTGATAGCCATTGCAGAGATGTGACCGCGAGGTGACCAATGCTGGGACCTGAATATTCAAGGGTATTTGACATTTTGGAAGGATAGGAAGCTAGATAAGGGTGGTGGGGTCGCTCTGTTAATTAAGATGTCATTACTACAATAGTGAGAGATGACCTTAGTTATAAAAATCAAGATGTTAGAATCAGTTTGGGCAGAGATAAGAAATAGCAAAGGGAAGAAGTTAATTGTGGGAGTAGTTTATAGGCCTCCTAACAGTAACAACATTGTAAGATGGGGTATACAGGAAGAAATAATGGGGGCGCCTAAGAAAGGCACTGTAATTATCATGGGTGATTTTAATCTGCATATAGATTGGATGAATCCAATTGGCAGATGGAAGATGAGCTCATAGAGTGCTTTTGGGGCAATTTAGAACATAACATAAGAAATAGGAGTAGGAGTAGGCCATTCGGTCCCTCAAGCCTGCCCCGCCATTCAATAAGATCATGGCTGATCTGCCTTAGGCCTCAACTCCTCTTTTGTGCCAGCTCTTCATAGCCCTTAACTCCCTGATATTTCAAAAATCTATCTGCCTCCTCTTTAAATACTTCCAGTGATCTAGCCTCCTCAACTCTCTGGGGTAGAGAATTCCAGACATTCACTACCCTTTGAGAGAAAAAATTCCTTCTCCTCTCAGTTTCAAATGAGTGTCCCCTTATTCTGAAACTATGTTCCCTAGTTTGAGATTCCTCCACTAATGGAAACATCTTCTCAACATCTACCCTGTCAAGTCCCCTCAAAACCTTGTAAGTTTCAATAAGATCACCCCTCATTCCTCTTAGCTCTAATGAATAAAGGCCTAACCTGTTCAGCTGTTCTCTAAGTTAACCCCTTCATCTCAGGAATCAGCCTAGTGAATCTCTTTTGAACTGCCTCCAATGCTAGTGCATCCTTTCTTAAATATGAGAACCAAAACTGTACACAGTACTCCAGGTGTGGCCTTACCAACACCCTGAACCGTTGTAACAAGACTTCCCTATTTTTAAACTCCAACCCCCTAGCAATACAGCCCAAAATTCCATTTGCCACCTTAATTACTTGCTGCCTGCACACTACTTTTTGTGTTTCATGCACAAGAACACCCAGATCCCTCTGTGCTGCACTTTTTTAGAGTCTCTCTCCATTTAAATAATAGTCTGCCTCTTGACTCTTCCTACCAAAGTGCATGACCTCACACTTTCCTACATTAAACTCCATCTGCCAAGTTTTTGTCCACTTACTCAACCTGTCTATATCCCCTTGCAGAATCCTTCTGTCCTCATCACAACATGCCTCCCACCTATTTTTGTATCGTCAGCAAATTTGGATACATTACACTCTGCCCCCTTCCCCCAAGTCATTAAAGTAGCTAGTAAATAACTGAGGCCCTAGGACTGATCCTTGTGGCACTCCACTAGCTATGTCTTTCCAACCTGACTCCCTTGCTTCTGTATGTTAACCAATCCTCAATCCATGCTAATACATTACCCCCAATACCCTGAGCTCCTATCTTGTGCAATAACTTTTTATGTGGCACCTCATCGAATGCCTTCTGGAAATCCCAAATACACTACATCTACTGGTTCCTCTTTATCAACTCTGCTTGTTATATCCTCAAAAACGCTAGCAAATTTGTAAAACATGATTTCCCTTTCACAAAACCATGCTGACTTGGTTTGATTGCGTTACGCTTTTCTAAATGTCCTACTATTTCTTCCTTAATAATGAACTCTAGCATTTTCCCAACGACAAATGTTAGGCTGACTGGCCTATAGTTTCCTGCTTTTAGTGTCCCTCCCTCCTTGAACAGGGGTGTCACATTAGTGGTTTTCCAATCTGCTGGGACCCTCCTAGAATTCAATGAACATTTCCGGAACATTTCAACCAATGCCTCCACTATCTCTGCAGCCATTTCCTTTAAAACCCTTGGATGCAGGCCATCAGGTCCTGGCAACTTGTCTGACTTTAGTCCCATTAGTTTGTCAAATACTTTGTCCCTCATGATAGAGACTGTTACAAGATCTTTTCTCCATTACCTACTTTATACCTGATTGCCTTGGGATGTTTATAATGTCCTCCACTGTGAAGACTGATGCAAAATGTTTGTTTAAATTATCTGTCATTTCCCTGTTCCCTGTGATCAATTCTCCAGTCGCATCCTCCAAGGGTCCCATGCTCACTTTAGCCACACTCTTTTTATATACCTGTAGAGGCTCTTGCTGTTTGTTTTTATATTTCTTGCCAATTTACTTTCATAATCAATTTTCTCCCTCTTTATTCGCTTTTTAGTCATCCGCTGCTGGTTCCTTTAAAAAAAAAAAATTCCCAATCCTCTGGCCGGCCACTAGTTTTCACTGCTTTGTATGCCTTGGTTTTTGTTTGGATACTCTCCTTGACCACCTTTGTTAACCACGGGTGGTTCTTCCATCTCATCGAGTCCTTCTTTTTGACCAGGATAAATTTTTGCTGAGTGTTATGAAATATCTGCTTAAGTGTCTAACACTGCTCATCCGCTGACCTTTCCCTTAGTTCATATTCCCAGTCCGCTTTAGGCAACTGTATTCGTACCTCTGTAATTGCCTTTATTTAAGTTGAGGACGCTGGTTGGAGACCTGATTTCTCACCCTCAAACTGACTTTAAAATTCTACCATGCTTTGATCTCTACCCCCTAGAGGATCCTTAACTACGATATCTCTTATTAATCATTGCACACTACTAGATCCAAAATAGCCTCTTCCCAGGTAGGTTCTGCAATATATTGCTCTAAAAAAACAATCCCTGATGCACTGTATAAATTTGTCTTCCATGTTACCTCCGATTTGTCCAGTCAATATACATATTAAAATCACCCATGACAATTATAGTGCCCTTCTTACACGCCTCCATTGTCTCCCGATTTATACTTTGTCCGACTGCAAGGCAACTCTTCGGGTGCCTATAGACAACTCCCAGCCGTGACCTCTTCCCCTTGCTATTCCTTATTTCTGCCCAAACTGATTCCACATCACGATCTATTGCACCCATATCACTACTCACCACCGCACTGATACCTTTCTTTATTAACAAAGCTATCCCACCTCCTTTTCCTTTTTGCCTATTTTTCTGGAACATTGAATACTCTTCAATATTGAGTTCCTAGTCTTTGTCACCCTGCAACCATGTCTCTGTAATAGCTATCAAGTCATAGTCATTTATTTCTATTTTTGCCAACAGCTTATCTATGCTGTATGCATTTTGATAAAGAGCCTTAAGCTTTGACTTTTTACCATTATTACTCATTCTGGTTCTAATTTCTGCTGCATCCTTCTGCTTATATTTTCTGCCCCTTCCTGTCACACTTTGATTATCGTTCGCCTCTTCACTACCCTGTACCTCTGCTCTCTCATCTCCAGCCCAGAAGAGATGTCCTTAACCTTGGCACCAAGTAGGCAACACAGCCTTCAGGACTCTGTCTTTGCTGCAGAGAACAGTATCTATTCCTCTAACTATTCTATCCCTTATTACTGCTACATTCCTCTTTTCTCCCCCCACTTGAATGGTGCTCTATACCACGGTGGTGTGGTCAGTTCGTTCATCCTCCCTGCAACACATTCTAGAGCCAACCATACAGTAGCCTATTCTAGACCTGATCAGTGCAATGAAGCTGGATTAATGACCTCACAGTAAAGGAGCCTCTAGGCAGCAGTGATCATAACATGATTCAGTTTCACATTCCATTTATGGAGCGAAGAGTGGATGTAAGACGACTGTTTTAAACTTAAAGGCATTTACAAGGACATGAAGATGGAGCTGGCTAAGGTGAACTGGGAAAATAGGTTAAAGGATAGGTCAGTAGAAATGCAGTGGCAAACATTTAAGGAGTTATTTCTTAATGTTCAGCAAAGGTACATTCCAATGAGAAAGAAAGTCTCTAGGTGACGAATGTACCATCTGTGATTAACTAAGGAAGTTAAAGATAGTATCAAATTGAAAGAAAAAGTTTACAAATCTCTGAAAATTGGACAGAATTTAAAAGCCAGCAAAGAATGACGAAAAAAAAATGAGAGAAATTAGAAGATGAAGGAAAGCTAACTAGAAATATAAAAGCAGATAGTAAGAGTTTATGCAGGAATTTAAAAAGGAAAAGAGTAACTAGAGTGAACATGGGTCCTCTAGAGAGTGGGTCTGGGGAATGAATAATGTGAAAAAAGGAAATGGCGGAAATGTGGAACAGATGATGTGCCTGTCTTCATTGTAGAAGACACAAATAACATCCCAGAGGTAATTGTAAATCAAGAGATGAAAGGGAGTGAGGAACTAAAAACAATTGCAATCACCAGGAAAGGATACTGAGAAAATTATTAGAACCAAAGGCTAACCTGCCAGCAGGACCTGATGCCCTTCATCCTCACGCCCTGGAAGAAATGGCTGCGGAGATAATAGGTGCATTGGTTTTAATTTTCCAAAATTACCTTAATTCGGGAAGGGTCCTATCAAGTTGGAAAATAGCAAATGTAACTCCTCTATTTAAGAAAGGAAAAGACAAAGCAGGTGACTACAGGTCAGTTAGCCTAACATCTGTCATAGGGAAAATGCTGGAATCTATTATTAAGGAGATTATCGCACTGCAGTTAGAAAATCTTAATGCAATTAGGCAGAGTCAACGTGGTTTTGTGAAAGAGAAATCATGTTTGACTAATTTATTAGCGTTCTTTGAGGATGCAACAAAGGAACACGGATAAAAGGAAACCTGAAAATCTGGTGAAATTGGACTTCCAAAAGGTGTTAGAAGGTGCCACATCTAAGGTTGCTGTACAAAATAAGAGCCCATGGTGTAAGGGGTAACATATCATGATGGAGGATTGATTGGCAAACAGGAAGCAGAGAGTAGGGATAAATTCAGGCTGGCAAGCTGTAACCTCTGGAGTGCCACAGCAATCAGTGCTGGGGTCTTAACCGTTTACAATCTATATATTGATGACTTGGATGACGGGATCCAATGTATGGTCGCTAAATTTGCAGATGGCACAGGTAGGGAAATAAATTGTGAGGAGCGCATAGAGTTTACAAAGGGATTTAGATAGGTTAAGTGAATGGGCAGAAAGTTGGCAGATTGCTTGTAATGTGAGAAATGTGAACTGGTCTGTTTTGGCAGGAAGAACAGAAAAACGGTATATTTAAATGGAGAAAGATTACAAAACTTGGTGGTACAGAGGGATCTGGGTATCCTGGTACATGAGTCACAAAAAGTTCGTATGCAGGTACAGCGAGTGATTAGGAAGGCAAATGGAATGTTGTTGTTTATTGCAAGAGAAATACAAAATAAAAGTAGGGAAATTTTGCTACAGTTGTATGTGGAATTGGTGAAACCACATCTGGAATTCTGTGTACAGTTTTGGTCTCCATACTGGAGAAAAACATTAGAAGAATAAAGAAATAGCATTAGAAGCAGTTTATAGAAGGTTCATTTCATTCATTCCTGGGATGAGGGTGTTATCTTATGAGGAAAGATTGGACAGGTTGGGCCTGTGTCCATTGGAGCTTAGAAGAATAAGAGGTGATCTTATTGAAACATATCAGATCCTGAGGGGAATTGACAGGGTGGATGTTGAAAGGATGTTTCCCCTTGTGGGAGAGACTAGAACAAGGTGACACAGTTTTTAAAAGTGTAACTTGCATTTAAGACCGAGATGAGGAAAATTTTTTTCTTTCAGGAGATCGTTGGTCTGTGAAATTCTCTTCCCCAGAGAGCAGTTGAGGCAGGGCCGTTGAATATTTTTAAGGCTGAGTTAGATAGATTCTTGATTGGCAAGGGAGTCAAAGGATATAGGAGGTAGACAGGAAAGTGGAGTTGAGGCCACAGTCACATCAGCCATGATCTTATCAAATGTTTGAGCAGGCTCGGGAAGCCGAATGGCCCACTCCTGCTCCTAATTCTATATGTTTGTATGTATGTATCGATGTATGTATAATTCAGCAATAATTTACTTAGGCCAATTTGTAGGTCAACTGATTTGCTTCAATAAATTAGGAACCTTTAAGGTAGCTTCAGAGCATTTCTCAAATGCAACTGATTAAGAAGCGAGAACAGGTATTTGCTATGATTACAGACGAGTTCTAATTTGTGTCCATGGTGGAAGTTGATATGCACAGCTTGCTTGTTACCTTGAAATGTATATGTAGGAATTCATTTAGCAAGGCTTACCAAAATGTTTCTTTCTTGGTTAAGGTGCTCACTTGCCCGAACACGTACCAAAGCAAAGTACGCTGCAATTCATTCTGACTTGGTGCCTGGAAATACGATCAGTTCCCAAAAAGGTACATACAGGTGTTCCGGAATCATACCTAATGAATTGTTTTGATTAAAGAACCAGTACCACCATGCGTAAAGTTGATTAAACAAAATATGAACTGGGAAAACCTAAGTTCAGCTGAGAAGACCCAAAATTTACAGAAATGGAATGTGCAGCACCTTGGGGGATAGCAACCACAAAATGATCAAGTTTAACATAATCAGAAAATACAGAAAATGCTGGAAGAACTCAGTAGGTCTGGCAGCATCTGTGGAGAGAGAAAGGAAGGTGAGGAAGCTCTGAAGAAGGGTCATATGGACTCTAAGCGTTTACTCTGTTTCTCCCTCCACAGATGCTGCCCGAGTTTTTCCAGCATTTTCTGTTTTTATTTCAGATGCACCTTGCTGCTGGCCTTGGTAATTAAATTATCTGAGGCTAAATGAGGGAAGCAAAGGGAGTAGATAGGAGGATATCAGTTAATGGCCCAGATTTTGCAGTTGGCGGCGAATGTCATTGCGTCGCTGCTGACCTCGAGGAAGGCTGTCCATGAAGATCTAGAGACCTCTGGTGTGGATTTTACATTTCTCGACATTAATTTGAGTTTGCCGCATAGTCAAGCAGATCTCCAGAGGACCAGCAACAGTGATGTCATCAATTAGGGTAGAGAATGAATTACATTGAAGAATTCTCACAAACAGAAAACCAGAAAGATGGAATATTAAAACTTAGCTTTTGGTATAAATTTATGGAACTTTTATCCTAATGGAAAAATCCTGACAAGACAAAAATAGAAAATTGGTTTCCAGGGCTAGAGGTTGTTCAACAGCATCTATGTATACACTGTTTAGAAAGCCCAGTTAACCTCATTTAACAAGGTATAACATTTTCAGGGGGCTATTGCAGCATAAAAGGCAGGACTCTCGACAGTTCATTGATTTCTAAAGTTTGCCGTCTGTGGGGATTTCAACAATGCACCTCGTGGAGGAGCAGGGAATCACAGACAACAGCTTCTGGATTCCCTTGTTTAACTCGGCCTTTATGGATGTTAGAAGCTGCTGTCAGTCTCAAAGGGGTAATGGTGGCAAACTGACAGGTTTTTCAGTCATTACAGCTGCAAAATCCAAGACAATACGTCTATAAAGGGCAAATGGAATATCTTTAAAGCGATAGTACTGAGCCTGCAGTACCATAATGTACCTACTGGCAAGCTCAGAATATGAAGCTTGACCCTAAATGAAGTAAAACAGGTTAATGGTGAAGCAGAGGAGAAAACTGACCAAATCATGTGAGGAGAAAGGGCAAGGAGTTCACAGGGATAAATATATAGAGGTATAGAAGTACATCAAGGAGCAAATAGAGGGATTGAGGGGGGAAAATGCATTTCTGCTGAGGCAAAATTAAAAAAAAAGGAATTTTTAATACTATAATCCTGAGAGGGCTGTTTGGGGAGAGAAAAGTTGCGTGTGGACTTGAAACTAAAGATCAGCATGAATTAGTAAATATGCTCATTAGAAATAGGACATTGGAAATGTTTTAAGTTCTGGAGGCAATGCAGAGTAAAACCACAACATTGATTCATGTCGGAATGATGAGGAAAGACTACACCAAAGGGATATCCTCCATTTATTTAGCAGCTTTAGCTTAGAAAAACATCTCTAGGTAGGTGTTATCAGATAAAAATGGATGGCAAGCCAAGGAAGGAGATAGTAAGGGGAGCAAAAGCTTACTCAGAAGTGTGTTTTAATGGGAATCATAAAGATAGAAAAGGAAGTGGAAAGATGGGGGAATTTGAGCATGGGAGCCCTCGGCAGCTCAAACATTGCTGTGAGGCAAAGGCAGGGGAGAGTTGTACAAGGGTCAGAATCTTCACATCGTGAGAGAATTATTATTTTTAAGGACGGTCCACTTGGCATTTTGTGTATAATTTTGATTTATTTTACATTGTATATTTTAGGCATGTTTGCGAGCATTAGCTGAATACACCTCTGACTCTTGTGAAAAACGGCGACTGCAAGAACTGAGTAGCAGACAGGGTGCTGCAGACTACAACCGGTGTTTGAGAGACCACAACATCTGCCTGCTTGATATTCTTCGTGCTCTTCCATCATGCCATCCACCGTTTAGCCTACTTTTAGGTCAGTCATCTTATCATTTCTTTCCTCTATCAAGATCCCAAATGATATGAAATTCAAAATCTTAAAAATGTTCAGCATTGTTCAATACAGGGGATTAAAGTTGGATGAAAGTGAACTCTGACATCAGATTTATAAGTAATTTCTCAGTTTTGTTCCAATTTAAATCTAAGGATAAAAGTGATCACTGTTGAGGGCACTGTTTAATTTTATAATTACTCTGCTATAGTTTGCCTGTACCATCACACAAAGAGGAGCTGTTTACTTCTGTATAAATGTAAAATGAACTTATAATCTCATTATAGATATTCAGTGTGGAGACATGAATTTAGTTGTGTTTTTAAAGATTTAAAAGAAATTCAGTTACAAAAGGGATCTTCATTTCAATTTCTAAAAAAGCTGGCAGATATCTTGTAGCTTTGCTCAGGGTGATTCAGAGGACAGGTCATTTGTAATGATATAAGTGTTTTGTCATGTAAGGGAGAGTCTCCAGGGCTACTGATTCAGAGACTAAGTCAAATTCCATTTTTATTAAATATAATTATGGAATTTCTGCTGGTGCTTTGGAGATTGACATCTATGGGTCTACTATGCTTTGAAAACTATAAATGAGTGACATTTTCATATTATTTCTTTGCCTACATGTTCATTATATATTCCTCACCATTTTAGAACAGAGTTCCAACCAAAACACACCAACCAAGGTTAGATTTCTGGGACAGAATATTACGCTCGGCGTGCGGGCACACGCCCGACATGCCCGAGCATAAAATGACGTGCGATTACGTCGGGCATGCGTCCCAACGTCATCGTGCAGTCTCACGATATTTCGTTCAGCGGGCGGGCACCGACAATTAAAAGGCCATTAAGAAGCTAATTAAATTCAAATTTACGCTGCCCATCCAGCCTAACAGTTGGCGGCCAGGTGAAAAGGCCGGGCAGCCTTTACAATTTTAGGAAACCTCACCCATGGGCGATCACATGAGGGTACATGTTTCATGACAATTTTATTTCCTTTATTATTTAAGCAGCAGCTCCGTGCCTCAGGAAGATTGAAACGCTCTTTCATGCGCATGTGCGAAGTTCGCACTCGACCTGCTCGCCCTCCTCCTCCACCCACCCGCACAAGCTGCGCTAAGCGCTGCTGCTAGTGTTCCATGCTGGGCGGGCCTTAATTGGCCCACCAGTGTGAAATCGCGGTGCAGAGCCAATCGCAGGCAGCAGTTGGCTTTCCGACCACCCCCGCTAAGGGCAAAATCCTGCCCCTGGTATTTAACAGTGTCCCATATGGGAAAGTGAGTGTTTCTGTATTTTGGTAGCACTTGGGAACGGCCCTGGGTTTTGAAAGTTCTGTTTGGGTATAATTTTTTAACTGCACTCTATGGGGGCTGCGAGGGTTTAATAACATGGCGGTGGGGTGGTTTGTATTATACTAGAGGGAAAGCCTGGAGTTTGGCAGATCTAGGGAAGCAGAAAGTGGCTATGGTTCACTGCTTACTTTGTTTTTGCTTCCCGAGTGTAATAACTTACCCACATTGAATTCCATCTTTCAAGGATTTTTTGTATGCATATTTTATTTAGCTTATTTTGAGTATTGCTGAAAAAAGAGACTTTTTTGTGGAAGCTTCTCACCTTGCATTCATCAGTACACTGCAGAAACTTATCAAGGTTCCTTAGGCAGCACCTTCCAAATACACGATCACTACCATCTAGAAGGACAAGGGCAGCAGATAGGTGGGAACAACACCACCTGGAAGTTCCCATCTAAACCACCTGACTTGGAAATGTATCGCTGTTCCTTCGCTGTTGCTGGGTCAAAATCCTGGAACTCCCTCCCCAGCTGCACTGGGTGTACCTACATCACGGGGGCTGCAGTTGTTCAAGAAGGTAGCTCACCACCACCTTCTCAAAGATAATCAGGGATGAGCAATAAGTGCTGGCCTAGCCAGCGATGCCCACATCCCATAAGTGAATTTTGAAAAAAAAATTTGCAAGAAAATACCAATGTCTTGGCCACTTGGAGTCAAGCTGCCTGGTTTAAATTTCAGATGTTGCTTGGCAGTTAACTGTCACTATAAACTGATGCATTTCCCATGGCAATGCCTCTACCACTTGCCAACCAGTCAGCACTCTCTTCTCATGCAGTATAAATGTTATTTCCCCTGACATTGGTATTTTCTTGCAAATTGCCCTGATGAGTGCAAGGCAAAAAGCTTCAACAAAGAAGTCTCTCTTTTTCAGCAATGCTCAAATTCTGTACTACCAAATGACTGTCAGCTTATTTTGTTGAGCTTTAGCTACCTTTAATTTTGGAAGCAGTAGAATTTGAATACAACCATTGATTAACCTAGTGGTTACATAATATGGTATTTTGATGATGCCTTTCTCGTAATGTCAGTGTTTTATTTTTGATATTTGTTTCATTCCATGAGACATCTGTTCTGAATTGTATTAAATTTTTAATTACCTGGTTTCAAGTTCCATCGCATTGATTGAGTTGAAAGATTAGGCTTGCACAGGCGCAAATGAGTGAAAGGAAGTAAAGATGGAGAATTAGGCCTAATATGGAAAAGAGAAGGTACCAAAAAAAAATCAGCAAGTTAATCAGTGTATTTTAAAATGTTGCAGAGAACACTATAAACATTTGCATAAAAAATCAATTTCACATGCCTTTTTCCCCACCAAAAAATAAGTTTTGCTCTACCAGAGCTCAGTTACCTCCTTCAAAACTTATAAATCCGTCATTGTTAAAATTGCACTTCTGTGTGTTTTTGTTTTTTGTGCAAGTTAGCTGATGGTTATTGGTTATTTTCATGACCAATGCATGTCCCACTGTACTCCCATTGTGATTCATTATTTTTACCAGTCAAATGACTGAGTTTCAGTTTACAATTATGGAACGTGATGCAAAATACCTTCACAAATCCTAGTATTTTGAGCTTTGTCCACTTAAATGAACATTTAGCATATAACTATTTTATCTTTTTCCTGTTAATACCTTGTTGGCATCCATTTGGGTCTTTGGATCTTCTCTGACTACCAAGTTAATGTTCTAATGCTAGGAGATTCTAGCATCTGATTTTTAATTGTTTTTATGAAAGTCTCTTGGCGTTAACATTTTATTAAAGAGTTAGATAACTGTAGCAGTTACAAATATATCTGCACATCCAAACTAGTCTCTTGTCTCTTTTCAAGGTTAAACTGTCAGTGCTGCTGAGTGGGTCTTTATGTAGCCTGCCACAGATAAGTAATCTTATGGGCTGTGTTCCATTACTGTTATCTTTCTCAATATTGATTGTCTTTCTGTGCTGGTGCTGGTAGTTGTGATGTGAGTTCATGATTGCTGAAACAAAGGAGATGTGCAGTTTTTTATCACAGCCTTAGGTGCTCAGAATGGAAACCAGTTTATCTTAAACCTGCTTTTACATTACAGCTCAATTTGATTTTTGTTGTGAATTTGCTGTTGCTGTTTTTCAGTGAGCCTAAGCTTTAGGGAATGATGTAATCTGATCACCTGTTGAAGTTAAAAATACTCTGCTCATATGGTTGGGGTAGATTTGGGCTGTAAAATTGGATGCTGGCATTCAGCATTAGTGAATTTTCTAATATATTTTCCTGCTACAAGTGGACATCAGCATGCTTGGGACAGTCTCTACTACTTTGATCCATGTACTTATAAACATTCACTATATATTCTGTCCTGTGACTCTTGACAAAGCTGAAAGAATGATTTGTATGTACATAGCACCTTATTGCATCTTGGTGATTAGGATGCTGACTCTTATGTGACTTTAATGTATATGGGGAAAAAAAAAATCCCCAACTGCTTCACAAATAGGAAAATGAATGCCAAGCCAGGAATTGAGACATTAGGTGACATGACTGAAATTTTAGTTCATGAGTACTGAAATATTTGTGTTCCTCTAATTTTGGTCTCTTGAACATTCCTGATTTCAATTGCATCACTATTGACAACTGTGCCTTCAGTTGCCAAAGCCTGGAATTTCCCCTCTCAACCTTTCCATCATTTTATCTCTCTTTACCCCTTTTAAAGTACTCCTTAAACCCTACCCCCTTTAATCAAACTTTTGGTCATTTGTCTAATATTTCCTTATGTGGCTCATGTCAAATTTTGTTTAAAATTCCACTCAAGTGCCTTGAATGTTTTGCTACATTAAGGGAGCTGTATAAATATATTTTCTTAAAATAAAGTATAGGTGAAGAGAGGCTTCTGAATTATTTCACACTTCTCTGCCTTGAATTTGATCTGCCATTTGTCCTCCCATTCCATCAACCTGACTATGTCCTTCTGATGTTCCTCCTCACAGTTCACTATGCTTCCAGATTTTGTATAACCCGCAAATGTTGTAATTGTTCCCTGTATACTAAGGCTAGGTCATTGATATATATTGGGAAGAACTAGGGTCCCAACACTGACCCCTGCGGAACTCCACTGCCAACATTCCTCTAGTCCGAAAAACATCCATTAACCACTTAGCCAATTTCATATTCATGTTGCTACTGTCCCTTTTATTCCCTGAGCTGTAACTTCTCCCACAAGTCTGTTCTGTAGCACTTTATCAAATGCCTTCTGGAAGCCCATGTACAACACATCAACAGCATTACCCTTATCACCCTTCTTTGTAACCTCAAAAAAAACCTCAGAAAGTTATTGAACATGATTTGCCCTTAACAAATCCAGGATGGCTTTCCTTTATTAACCCACATTTGCCCAAGTGATTATTAATATTGTCCCAAATTATTGTTTCTAGAAGCTTCCCCACCACTGAAGTTAAACTGACTGACCTGGTCTGGGCTTAACTTTACAGCCTTTTTTGAACAAGATTGTAAAATTTGCAATTCTCCAGCCCTCTGGCACTAGCCCTGAGTCAAAGGAAGACAGGAAAATTTAAGGCCAGTGCCTCTACAATTTCCATGCTCACTTCCCTCTGTATCCTTGGATGTATCCCATCCGGTCCTGGTCCCTTATCAATTTTAAGCACAGATGACCTTTCTAATATTCCCTCTTCATCAATTTTTAGCCCACTAACTGTCTGAATTACTACCTCCTTTTCATTATGACCTGTGCAGCAGCATCTTCCTTGGTAAAGACAGATGAAAAGTATTCATTTAATACCTCAACCATGCTCCATGCGTAAATCCTGAAAATCTGACCTCGATGCCTGTCCTCTCTGCCATTGGTATCAACGTATACCACAAATGCTGGCTCACTCCCTTCCCTCTGCAGAATATTTTACACCCTTTTTGTGATGTCCTTTACCCTGGCACCAAGGAGTTAACACACCATGCGGGATTCACAATGAATGCTATAGAAATGCCTTTGTCCCCCTGGCATCTCCTATAACAACTGCATTTCTAATTTAAAGGCTCAGGCATGAATAGAACTTGAGACTCTCCGAGGCAAGTTTACCCAGCCTCTGCTAGCTTTTCAGGGCAGGATAGGAAAACTGGCTGTAGGACAGCTACTGGGCATTTTTAAGGTCTTGTGGCGCACCATCTAATGTGATGATAAAGATTGATGAGGAGGATTCAATTCATCATGACAAATTCTGTTTTTATGCTGCAGTTTGTAAGTTTACAATTTTAGGGTTATTTTCACAAGTCTAAATGTAATTTCTTCAGTTTTTAAAAATTTGTTTGGTCCCCCAGTCCCTCCTTTGCCTTCCTGTTTCCAAAGGCATAAAATTATTATTCATAAATTGTAATTATCTCACTGTCTCCCATAAGTAACCATTCTTCATGTGTGAGCATTAGAAATGAGCGTTTCCCAGCTATTTTTGTATTTGATTGACATCCACATATGTTATGTTTTCTGTTCTTTGACAATACAGGGCATCACAGAGTGGCCTGATACTGTCCTGTACTTGCTCAATATCCACAATGTACACTTTTCAGGTTGCTGCATAGTGATAAGAAGTGGTCACCTTGTATGTTTGCCTTTTCTCTTTCTTTGCATGGGGGATGCTGAGCAGAATTGTCCATCATGCTGATTTAAGATTAGCTAATTCAGCACAAACCTGGGATCAGACTTGGTACCTCCTTGGTTTGTATGGTTCAGCACCACAGCATACTGTTAGTAAAGCTCTGAAGAAGAGTCATACGGACTCGAAATGTTAACTCTGTTTAACTCTCTGCAGATGCTGCCAGACCTGCTGAGCTTTTCCAGCATTTTTCTGTTTTTATTTCAGATTTCCAGCAGCTGCAGTATTTTGCTTTTATTGTGCAGTTAGTATAAATTTTAGAGGCTACTGGTAACAACAAAAATTTTTTTTTTATATTAATGCTGGGGATCAGTGATTAATAATGGATGTTAATTGCTGAATAGTTCTTCATTATGAGCAGATTTTGTTTGTTTTCTTTGTGTGGGGAAAATCCTGTCTACCGAAGAGTCATCTGTAACATCATGAACTATGAAGTCTATGGTGTGATGACCAGTGCTCGCTGAGCTAAGGTGCCAGCTTCCATTATAACCCAGCATAGAGCCTTAAGGCCTAGTCTTAATGCAATTTGCTTAGTGCTTAAAGCATTTATGAAGGAATAAGAGTTTATTGAAATGAGGACTGCTGGTCATAATGCTGTAGGAGTACCTCAAAGTGCTCAATTTGGTCAGCATCAATTGGAAATTAAAACCACAAGTTAGAGCCTTGTGAATTCCATTTTAAATTTTTTATTTGTAGGCCTATCCTTCCAACTTGCTGGCTACTAAACTCGGTCCTGAAGAACAATTGCTCAGAAGCCAACCCTGCCCAATGCTTCCAAAAGGATCCTTTCTGTTGGAGTGCCAGCAGCCATTTACCTGCTCCTGTTGCATTCATTTGCGATCAGTGCACAGGGAATAAAATTTTCATCTTGAAATTAGTTGACTCCTGCATTTAGAAGCAAATTCTGCTAACTTGGGTACAGGCAGTTGGGTGTCTGAGGAGTGGCAGCCCTGTGACAGTATACTGGCCGCATTATTGGTGCTTATGTGTGTTCAAGAGTAGAACTGAAGGACAGCCAGCAAAGTAGGAAAACATTTCATATCTAAATGTCACACTTAATGAATCATAAGACTTTTGTCTTCAGACATTTCTAGGGTAATTCTGTAGTTTTTGGTTTGATTTCTACAACAGTACACAGAGTCCAGCAATAGATTGATATTCAAAGCTCCTATGTAGCTTTAATTAGTGTGCTGTTTTGGTATGAACTCTAGAGTTGCTTTTTAATCAGTTTTTTCAAAGTTATAAAAGCTTTTTGGGAAATGTATAAACAAAATTACTACAAAACTTCTGTTATTTTCCAAGATTTTGATTGAATGATCAAAACATGTCTACTAAGCTCTCTACTTTCAAACTCTTAAGACTTTCTAAGCTTTATCACGCTTTATATGCCTCACTATTTGGAGCTCTTCTTATACCCTTAAGCAATCATTTTCAGGACATGAAAGTTGTTCTGCCTTCTTCGCACTGTTGTGCGATTACTTCTTGAAGAAAAATCATTGCTTTAGTCCAAAGGGCTAGCAGGACAGCCAACTTATATTTTAAAAAAACAAAATGTGTGGAACACTCAGCAGGCCTGGCAACATCAGTCGAGAGAGAGGAAGACAGGCTTAATGTTCAAGTTGATTCCATGTTCTGATGAAAGATCATTGAACTCAAACATTAACCCTACCTTTCCCACTCCACTGATGTTAAGTGTTCCCACCATTTTTTGTATTTTTCAGATTTCCAACGCCTCCAATATTTTCCTCTTTGTACTTAAAAGTGAGCAACCTTTACCTAATGTGTCAATGACCTCACTGAAACCTACAAAATCCTGAAGGGGCTTGATAGGGCGGACGCTGAGATTGTCCCCACTGATTGGGGAATCTAAAACACAGTCTCAGGATAAGGGGTCGATCATTTAAGACTGAGATGAGGATAAATTTCTTCAGTCAAATGATTGTGAATCTTTGGAACTCTCTACCCAGACAGTTGTGGACCATTGTTGAATATGTTTAAGGCTGGGATATACACATTTTTGGAGCCTCAGGGATATGAGGAGTGGGTGGGAAAATGGGGTTGAAGCTCAAGATCAACGATGATCATATTGAATGGTAGAATATGCTTGATGGGCCGTGTGGTCTACTGCTGCTCCTATTTCTTGTGTTCTTAACCTCCTGACAAAACTGGTTAGACGTTAACTGCTGTTGCAAGTTTTAAGCAAGATTTGGGGTACATCCATGAAAGTGTTTTACAAATGTTAAGTTTCCCTTTTAAGTTGGGCATAAGCGTAAATCAAAACTGTACAGAATGGCTGTAGTTAAGTGCCCATGAAGAAATCTGCCAGATCCTTTAGTATCCATTTAACTCAGCTGTAAGTGCAACATCTGCAGTGTGTCAAACCATTTTTGATTGCTCTATTGATCTTTTTAAATTTGTGTTCTATATAAATCAACCCAGCAATTTGTTTTCCTTCATTTCCTATTTTTCAGAAGATGGCTCTGGCAGCCTTCACTTAATTATTGTATGAAAAATCACGTTGGGCTAATTTTTTGGTGTGATTTATTCTGATACACTCCTCAGTCTATCAGTTTGTAACACCAGGACTCATTCATTTTCGCATAGAAGACACTGGAGAATGACTAGAAGCAGGAGTTCTGGTCAATTGCACACTTCTCCTTTCTTGGTATTCTTTACCCCACAATCATCATAAGATTCAAACAAGGACATCAGAGCATAAGAAGGAGGAGCAGGAGTTCACCATTCAGCCCCTCAAGTCATTTCTGCCATTCAATAAACCCACTGCTGATTGATTGTGGCCTCAACTCCACTTTCCTGCCTTCCACCTTACCGCCTCATAACCTTCGACTCCCTTGTCGAACAAAAATCTGTTGAACTTGCCCTTGAATATATTCAATGACCCAGCTTCCATTGCTTTCTTGGGTACAGAAAGCCAAAGATTAACGACCCGCTGAGAGAAAAAATTCCTCCTTGTCTCTGCCTTAAAAAGGAGACCCCTTATTCTGAAACTGCCCCCCCCCCCCCAACACAAGGGAAACATCCTCTCAGCCATCCTCCCTGTCAAGCCATCCCAGAATCTTGTGTTTCAATTAGGATCACCTCTCATTCTTCTAAATTCCATTGAGTTTAGACCCATCCTGGTCAGCCTTTCCTCATAACAGAAACCCTTCATCCCAGGAATCCACATAGTGAACCTTTTCTGAACTGCCTCTAATGCAAATATTTCCTTCCTTAATTAAGGAGATCAAAACTGTATGCAGTAGTCCAGGTGTGGTCTCACCATTGCCTTGTACAGTTGTAACAATACTTCTCTACTTTTCTGTTCCTTTCAATAAAGTTCAATATTCCATTTGTCTTCCTAATTACTTGCTGTACCTTTTTTATTCTTTCACAGATTTGGGAATCATTGGCTTGGTCAGTTGCCCATCCCTAATTGCCCTTGAGAAGGTGATGGTGTGACACCTTCTTGAACTATCACAGTCCATCTGATGTAGTTACACCCACAGTGCTGTCAGGAAGGGAACTCCAGGGTTTTGACCCAGTGACAATGAAGAAACTCTGATTATAGTTTCAAGTCAGTATGTGTGGGGCTTGGAGGGGAGCTTGCAGGTGGTGGTGTCCCCATAGATCTGCTGCCCTTGTCCTTCTAGGTGGTAGAGGTTGCAGGTTTGGTAGGTGCTGTAAAAGGAACCTTTGTGAGTTGCTGCAGTGTATCTTGTAAATGGTACACACTGCTGCCATTGTGCATTGGTGAAGAGAGTAAATGTTGAAGGTAGTGGATGGGGTGCCAATCAAGCAGGTCCTGTATGGTGTTGAGCTTCTTGAGTGTTTATTGGAGCTACATGCATCCAGACAAGTGAAGAGTATTCCATCACACTCCTGACTTGTACCTTGTAGATGGTGGACCAGCTTTGGGGAGTCAGGAGATGAGTTACTCACTGCAGAATTCCCAGCCTCTGACCTGCTCTTATAGCCATAGCATTTATTTGGCTGCTCCAGTTCAGTTTCTAAGCCTACATGCTAACTGTTTGTGATTCATGTATAAGGACATCCATACCCCTCCATACCACAGCATTGTGTAGTCTCTCGCCATTTAAATAATATTCTGTGTTTCTGTTCTATCTGCCAAAGTGGAGAATCTCATATTTTCCCATATTATACTCCATCTGCCAAATTTTTGCCTGTTCACTTAACCTATCTGTATCCTTTTTCAGATTCTGTCCTCCTCACAACTTGCTTTCCTGCCTGCCTTTGTATTGTCAATAAATTTGGCCCTGTCCCTTCATCCAAATCATTAAAATACATGTTAAATAGTTGAGGCCCCAGCACTGATGCTGTGGTTACCCCAACAATTACTGTTTGGCAAACAAAAATGACCCATTTATCTCAACTATCTGTGCCCTATTAGTTAGCCATTCCTCTATTCACACTAATATATCATCCCCAAGACCCTGCGCTCTTATCTTTTGCAGAACCCTTTAATTGGAACCTTATTGATTGCCTTTTGGAAATCCAAATACACTACATCTGCTGGTTCCCCTTTGTCCATCCTGCTTGTTACAGCTTCAAGGAACTCTAATAAATTTGTCAAACATGATTTCCCTTTCACAAAACCATGTTGACTTTACCTGATTGTATTATGGTTTTCTAAATGTGTTGCTACTACTACTACTCTGCTACTACTTAATAATTGATTCCAGCATTTTCTAATGATGGATGTTAGGTTAACGTATGGTTATCTGCCTTCTGTCTTGCTCCTTTCTTGAATAAGGGAGTTATGTTTGCAGTTTTCCAATCCACTGGAACCTTTGCAGGATCTAGGAAATTTTGCAAAATTACGACCAATGCATCTACTATTTCTGCAACCGCTCCTTTTAAGACCTTAGAATGTAGGCCTTTAGCTCCAGGGGACTTGTCAGCCTTTTTAGCTCCATTATTTTAACTAGTGCTATTGCTCTAGTGATGATAATTGTTTTAAGATCCTCCCTCCCATTTGCCTCTTGATTTTCTATCGCTCTTAGGATGCTTTTTGTGTCTTCTACTATGAAGACGAGCCACACAATCCTTGTTCAAAGTCTGCCATTTCCTTGTTTCCCATTATTGATTACCCAGTTTTGTCCTTGAAGGGACCAATGTTTACTTTAGCTACTCTTTTCCTTTTTGTATACTTGTAGAAGCTGTCACTGTCTGTTTTTATGTTTCTTGTTAGTTTGCTCTCATTATAATTTCTCCCTCGTCATTATTTTGTTAGTCATCCTTTGCTGTTTTCTAAAATGTTCCAAACTTTCTGGCCTACCGCTGATCTTCGCAACATTATTTGCCTTGCCTTTCAGCTTGATACCATCCTTAACTTCCTTAGTTAGCCGCAGATGGTGCATCCTCCTTGTGGAGTCTTATCAGTGGAATGTATCTTTGTTGAGAGTTATGCCACTGCTTATCTACTGTCTTACCTTTTAATCTATTTTTCCCAGCCATTTTAGCCAACTGTCTTCATACCTTTGTAATTGCCTTTAATTAAGTTTAAGGCACTAGTTTCAGGCCCACGTTACTCACCTTTAAATTGACTGTGAAATTCTCCTTATGATTCTCTTGCCCAGAAGACCCTTTACTATGGGTTCATTAATAAATCTTGTCTCATTACACATAACTAGATCTAAAACAGCCTGTTTCCTGGTTGGTTGTACTGCGTATTGTTCTAAGAAGCTGCCCTGAATGTACACCATGAACCTGTCCTTAATAACTTGATACAGAACAGGGAATGAACCCATAACTGTATTGGTCTGTATCAACCTTAGCTTAGTGATGACCACTTGGGGATTGAGAGTGCTCAAATACCACTCCAAGACTTTAGCACATAATTCGAGCTGACTCTTACACTATGCAGGAAGTGCTGCAATCTGAGGTGCAGTGTTTTGGACAAGATGTTAAACCGAGGCCCCATGAAGCATTAGGTGGATGTAAAAAATCCTGTGGCACTATTTGAAGAAGAGCAGAGGAGTTGTCTTGGTCAACATTTATCTCTCAACCAACATCAGATACTTCATCTTGCTGTGGTTGTTAGAAGTGGGCAAATTGACTTGATGTTCCCTTACATCAGGCAACTGAAGGGTTGCAAATGTTACACCTGTTTAAAGACCATAAGACTAAAACCGGGCAAATTCAGGCCAATCTAATTTTGGGGAAGCTTTTAGAGATGGTAATTTGGGACAATATTAATTGACAGATAGGAAAGCATGAGCTTATAAATAAAAGTCAGTGTGGATTTGTTAAAGGCGCAACAAGTTTTACTAACTTGCAAATAACAAAAAGCTATGATGAGGATAGTTGTAGTTGATGTGTGCATGGACTTTCAAAAGCTGTTTGACAAGTACCACAAAACAGCTATAGAATTAAAGAGACAGTGGCAGCATGGATAGAAATTAACTAAATGACAGAAATTAGAGCATTGGTGAATAGTTTATTGCTCAGAATCAGGGGCAAAACTCTCCACTGGTTGGAATCATACCTGGCACAAAGGAAGATGGTTGTGGTTGTTGGAGGTCAATCATCCCCATCAAAGGACATCACTGCAGGAGTTTCTCAGGGCAATGTTCTAGGCCCAACCATCTTAGCTGCTTCAACAATGATCTTCCCTCCATCATAAGGTCAGAAGAGGGGATGTTCGCTGATGATTGCACAATGTTTAGCAATATTTGCCACTCCTCTGACACTGAAGTACGGCTGTGTCCATGTGCAGCAAGACCTGGACAACATTCAGGCTTGGGCTGGTAAGTGGCAAGTAACATTCATGTCGCACAAGCCCAGGCAATAACCATCTCGAACAAGAGAGAATCTGATAATCTCCCCGTGACATTCAATGGCATTAACATTGCTGAATCCCCCACGAACAACATCCTGGGGAGGTTACCATTGACCAGAAACTGAACTGGACTAGCCACATAAATACTGTGGCTACAAGAGCAGATCAGAGGCTAGGACTCCAGCAACAAGTAACTTGCCTCCTGACTCCCCAAAGCCTATCCACCATCTATAAGGCACAAGTCAGGAGTGTGATGGTTAGATTCTCTTGTTGTAGATGATCATTGCCTGGCACATGTGTGGTGCGAATGTTACTTGTCAGTCAAAGCCTGGATATAGTCCAGGTCCTGCTGCATTTGGACATCGACTGCTTCAGTATCTGAGGAGTTGCAAATGGTGATGAACATTGTGCAATCATCAGCAAACATCCCCACTTCTGACCTTCTGATGGAGGGGCTGGGTTTGCTGTTGTTGTTTGAATGTCTTTGTGATCTTCAACTGTGTTGGAATTTATGCACAATTATCCAAGAATATTGTGGGAATTAAAATCCACCTTAATTATGGTTCGGGAAAAAACTTGAGACCATATTTATGTTGTTACCTTATTTCTGAACATACCTGTAGGGCTGTTCACTCACAATTTCTGAAGCATGCTCTTAATTTTGGCAGTGGGTATTTTGACTTGCCTTTTATTTGGAATTATTTATGTATTAATATTTATAAATGGCACATAAAATAAAAACTTGCCTTTTAAAGAGTAAAACATCCAAGGTGCTTCCTATGATCATTATCAAATAAAATTCCTTACCTAACCACATAAGGGGAGAGTGGCGGAGGTAACCAAAAGCTTGCTCAAAAAGATACATTTTTAAGGAGCATCTTGAAAGTGGAGAGAGAGAGAAAGATCCAGGGAAGGAATTCCAGACCTTAGGGTCTTGACAGCTGAAGGCATAGCTGGAAGATTGAACATGAAGGATATATATGTAAGAGATACACAATTCTGAATTGAGGAAAGGCAGAGATCTCAGAGGTTGTAGGGCAGGGAAGTTTACAGAGGTAGGAAAGTGCAAGGTAATATTCTCCATTCTCCAACTCACCCAAAGTACACGGTCCTATAAGTCCTATTCAAGTCCTCACCTGTTCATTTAAAAAAAAACCTGAAAAAGTAAGTAAATTTGCAAAGGTGAAATCTATTTTCTACTAACCTGGAAGATTATGTCCCAAGTTCAACTACCCCATACTATTTATTTTAATTTTTAAAAAAAAACAGGTGTTGGATGTTTTGAGCAACTGACTTTTGCCCCCCTCAGTGCGAACAATGACTTTTTTTATAAGTTTTGAAAATAATTACTTCCTTAGTATAAAATATTGCAGTAACAATAAGTTGTTTCTTAGTAATTACATCAATTATTGGGCACTTTTGAGAGCTGTAGGTTGTTTTGATGAGGGCTGATCTCATTAGCTTTGGTTAGTTCTTTGCTGAGTGCTAAACCCATCTAACCAATGTTTTATTTAATATTTTCATGATTATTTTGTTCCAGCGTATGAAGGAAATATTTGTGTATTTTTAGAAATGTACATTGAATTTATAAAAGTTCATAATTTGGTCAATAGCAATCATGTTATAGCTATATAGTTTGAAAATGACAATCAAGTGCAATATATTGGTAGTTTTCTTTGAATAAAGTTGAATGTTACTGAGATCAAATTTTCATTTAGTTGGTAATCTCACAGGGCATTTGCATTGGAACAATGAGATATTTCTGTCCTTTTCAAGTTATTTCTTAAATTTGCACACTCAATGGCTAATGAAATTTGCCATTTGCGAGTAGGATATGACCAGAGCACCTCATGATCAGTCTTATTACATCCTCACTAATTCATGCACTAAATCTCCCTCAACTATTAGTTGTGAGGAATGACATTGACACTCGGGGACTTTCGGGTTGGTAAATAATTCATGGTTTAGGAAGGTCTTTCTTCCCATTTCCTCAACCTATGCTTTTAACCAACCCTTCATCCATTCCTTCTCAGTTACTAGTTTTTGTGTCACTCCCCTATACATCTAGTTGCACTGCTACAAGGCCCTTCCCCCGCCACCCCCGGCTGGAGTTTTCTGTTTGCAAGTGTATTCAAAATACATCTGTTTTAATTATGAAGGTTGCAGTTGCAGCCTACGTGTAAGATGAGGTTTAATTGGTTCAGAGCATGAGGACCGTTATATTTCAGTTTAAGCAGATCTCCTGTTTAAGACAGTTGATCCCAATAATGCTTTGGCCATGAAATACAATGAATGCAAAGTTTCAGTTTGGTTTCACTGTTTTAATGTTTTTTTTTATATACTTAAAAGCTTTATTTGATAACGTGGTTAATTTGCTATTTTCCAAGATCATCCATGATTTGACTTGCTTGAGGCTTCACTCTAACAAATGGCCAAAACTGCAGTTTACAACAAAAATACGCCTTTAAAGCCAGTTTTTATATTAATTTGCCTACAAGTATAACACAAAAAGATCAAACTTACACTACATTTTCCCAATCATAGCTTGTATTTTCTAAAATCTCTTCTCTTTCAGAACATTTACCAAAACTGCAAGTTAGATCCTATTCAGCGGCAAGGTAATATTTTATATTGTATTTGTTGAAGGAGATGAATGTTGGTATTAGACGTCATAAAGGAGGAAATGGCAGAGGTTTTGAACAAGTATTTTGTATCTGTCTCATAGTAGACGACACAAAAATCATCCCAAGAATAGTAGAAAATCACGAGGCAAAAGAGAGGGAGGAACTTAGAACAATCGTTATCACTAGAGAAAAAGTAATGGGAATATTAATGGGGCTTGTTTTCATTCGTTCATGGGATGTGTGCGTCACTGGCTGGGCCAACATTTATTGCCCATCCCTAATTGCCCTTGTTCAGAGGGCATTTAAGAGTCAACTAAATTGCTGTGGGTCTGGTGTCGCATGTAGGCCAGACCAGGTAAGGACAGCTAAAGGACATTAGTGAACCAGATGGATTATTTCATGGTCATCATTAGACAGTTTAATTAGTTTTTAATTCCAGATTTTTATTGAAGTTAAATTTCACCATCTGTCAAGGTGGGATTCAAACCCAGGTCCCCAGAGCATTACCCTGGGTCTCTGGATTACTAGTCCAGCAACAATACCACTATGCCATCACCTCCCCCATAAGGTGAACAAGCCCCCTGATGGCCTGCATCCTACCAAGGGTCGAAAAGAAGTGGCTGTAGAGATAGATGCATTGGTTGTAATTTTCCCAAATTCCCTATATCCTGGAAAGGTCCCAGTGGAATGGAAAACTGCAAATGTAACACTTCTATTCAAGAAAGGAGGGAGACAAAAAGCAGGAAACTATAGGCCAGCTAACACCTGTACTTGCTTAAAACCTGTTCCATCTCTAACCTTTTCCAATTCTGACAATGGGTAAACAACCCGAAATGTTAACTCTTTCTCTCTCCACAGCTGCTGCCTGGCCTGCTGAACACTTCTAGCATCTTCCGTTTTTATTCCAGATTTCCCACATCTTCAGTAATTTGATGTTAAGCTTCAGTTGTACAGGGCACTGGTGAGACCACATCTGGAGTACTGTGTACAACATTGGTCTCCTTATTTAAGCAAAGATCTAAATGCATTGAAGCAGTTCAGAGAAGGTTTACTAGGCTAATACCAGGAATGGGCAGGTTGTCTTATGAGGAAAGGTTGGATTGGCTAGGCTTGTATCCATTAGAGTTTAGAAGAGTTAAGAGGTGGCCAGATTGAAACCTTTTAGAACCTGAGGGGTTTGTTATTCAAGAATCAGGACTCTCATATGCATGGTTTTTCTTTTCCACAAACAACAATATGATAATGCAAAAATCCATTATTAAACAGGTAATAGTAGGACATTTATAAAATCATGGAACAATCGGGAAGAGTCAACTTTTATGAAAGTGAAATCACGTTTGACAAAGAGTTCTTCAAGGATGAAACAAGTAGGGTGGATAAAGAGCAAGCAGATGTAGTGTATTTGGATTTCCAAAAGGCCACATAAAAGTTTACTACACTAGTTAAGAGCTTATGGTGTTAGTGGTGATATATTAGCATGGATAGACGACTGGCTAACTAACAGGAAACAGAGTCTGGATAAATGGGTCATTTTCAGGTTACCAAACTGTGGCTAGCGGAGTGCCACAGAGATCAGTGCTGGGGCCTCAACTATTTAAGATCTATTTTAATAACCTGGATGAGTGACCGACTGCATTGTAGCCAGATTTTCTGCCAGTACACAGTTAGGTAAGAAAGCAAGTTGTGAGAATGACATAAAGAGAATACAAAGGGATATAGATGGGTTGAGTGAGTGGGCAAAAAATTTGCAGGATGAAGTTTAATGTGGGAAAATGTGAACTTGTCCATTTTGGCAGGAAAAATAGAAAAACAGAATATTATTTATTTGGCGAAAGACTGCAGAATGCTGCAGTACAGAGGAACTTGGATGTTCTTGTACGTGAATCATAAAAAGTCAGCATACAGCCATAGCAAGTAATTAAGAAGGCAAATAGAATGTCGGCCTCCATTGCAAGGGAGATAGAGTATAAAAGTAGGGAAGGCTATCACAATTGTACATGGCATTGGTGAGATCACACACAGTTTTGGTCAGCTTACTTAAGGAGGGACATACTTGCATTGGAGTAGTTCAGAGAAATTCACGAGGCTTTTCCTGGGATGAAAGGGGTTTTCTTAAGAGGAAAAGTTGAGCCTATACTCATTGGAGTTTAGAACAATGAGAGGTGATCTTCTTGAAACATATAAGATTCTGAGGGGGCTTGACAGAGAGAATGCTGATGGAATCTAGAATTAGGGGGCACAGTTTCATACTTTTTTCCCATTTAAAACAGAGCTGAGGAGGAGTTTCATTAAAAATGTCCCTGCTTATTAGGAAGTCAATGACCCGAAAGTAACTATTGGCTCCTTTCCATAGCCAATTCTCCCCCACCCCCCCACTCCTCCTCAGGTGGGCAAATGTGAAATTGTCAATTTTGGCTGGAAGAATAAAAAAAGAAGCATATTATCTAAATGGTAAGAGATTTCAGAGCTCTGAGATGCAGAGGGGTCTGGGTATCCTAGTGCATGACTCACAAAAGGCTAGTATGCAGGTACAGCAGGTAATTAGGAAGCTAATAGAATGTTATTGTTTATTGTGAGGGGAGTTGAATGCAAAAGTAGAAAGGTTACATTTCAGTTGAACAGGGCACTGCTGAGACCACATCTGGAGTACTGTCTACCTGTTAAGGAAAGATGTAAATTCGTTAGAAACAGTTCAGAGAAGGTTTAGTAGACTAATACCAGGAATGGGTGGGTTGTCTTAAGAGAAAAGGTTGGACAGGTTAGGCTTGTATCCACTGGAGTTTAGAAGAGTAAGAGGCGACTTGATTGAAACCCTTAAGATCTTGAGGGGTCTTGACAGAATTGGTGTCGAGAGGATGCTTCCTCTTGTGGGAGAATCTAGAACTAGAGGTCATGGTTTAAAAAAAAATAAAGAGTCGCTCATTTAGGATAGAGATGAAGAGAATTTTTTTTCTCTCGAGGGAATCTTTGGAACTCACTTCCTCAAAAGGCTGTGGAAGCAGGGCCTTTGAATATTTTTAAAGCAGAGCTAGATAGATTCTTGATTAACAAGGAGGCGAAAGGTTATGGGGGTAGGCGGGAGGCTATAATCAGATCAGCCATGATCTTACTGAATAGCGGAGCAGGCTTGAAGGTCTGAGTGGCCTACTCCTGCTCCTAGTTCATTTGTTCATAAGTATGTACATTCATATGCAATGTGTTCTCTAGCAACTGGGGATCAGGATGATATTCAGTGCTTCAATTCAAAGTACAGGACGTTCCTGCTGAAGGAGATGGTCAAGTGTATTGTCAGCAGTAAAAAAATAAATTCAGGTGGACATTGTGCAAACCACGTACTTCAAATACAAAACATAGGAGCAGGTATCAAGAACATGTTTCATAATCTGTTTTGATATTCTGGATGGACTGGAGAAAATAATGACCAGAAGAAGGGGTTGTGTTGTCTGTCAGAAACAAAATCAAAGTGAATGGAATTTGAAGAGAACCAAGCCCCGACACGTGCAATTATGAGCGATGAGGACATTAATGAATTGGTGTCATTGAGTAGGGGAGACTGAGGGTGTGGAAGACACAACCAGTTGCCCCTTCACTGGATGAGTTCACAAAGGCAATCGCAACTATGCAGAACTTCATAGCCATTGCCTAGGACTAAGGATCCTTTTGGATCATAACATGCAATGAGAAAACATCAAAGGTTATTACGGAAACTAAAAATGCATGGTGTAGGGTGTAACATATTACCATGGATAGAAGATTGGCTGGCTGGCAGAAAACAGAGTATGCATAAATGGGTCTTTTTCGGATTGGCAGGGTGTGACAAGTGGAGTCCCACAGGGGCCTGTACCTCAACTTTTCACAGTTTACATCAATGACTTAGATGAGGGGGGTGAAGACATGGTAGCTAAATTTGCAGATGACACGAAGATAGGTGGGAAAGTATGTTGTGAAGAGGACATGAGGTTGCAGATGGATATGGATAGATTGAGTAAATGGGATAAGATCTGGCAAATGAAGTTTAATATGGGAAAATGTGAAGTTGTTCACCTTGGTAGGAAGAACAAAAAAGCAGAGTATTACGTAAATGGAGAACGGCTGCATAATTCTGAGGTACAGATGGATCTAGGTGTTCTAGTGCATGAGTCACAAAAAGTTAGTATGTAGGTACAGCAAGTAATTAAGAAGGCTAATGGAATGCTATCCTTTATTACGAGAGGAATTGAACATGAAAGTAAGGATGTTATGCTTCAGTTATACAGGGCATTGGTGAGACCGCACTCGAATACTGTGTGCAGTTTTGGTCTCCTTATTTAAGGAATAATGTAAATGCATTGGAGGCGTTTCAGAGGAGGCTCACTAGATTGATACCTGGAATGAGTGGGTTGTCATATGAGGAAAGGTTGGACGGACTGGGCTTGTTTCCACTGGCGTTTGGAAGAGTGAGGGGTGATTTGATTGAAATATACAAGATTCTGAATGGCCTTGACAAGGTGGACATCAAAAGGATGTTTCCTCTTGTGGGTGAGTCCAGAACTAGGGGGCACTGTTTTAAAATTAGGGAATGCCCTTTTAGGGCAGAGATGATGAAAATTTTTTTCTGAGGGTTGTGTGACTTTGGAACTCTCTGCCTCAGAAGGTGGTGGAAGTGGGGTCATTGAATATTTTTAAGGCAGAGGTAGATAGATTCTTATTAGGCAAGGGAATCAAAGGTTATCAGGGTTAGATGGCAATGTGGAAATTGAAACACAAGATGATCAGCCTTGATCTTATTGAATGGTGGAGCAGGCTCGAGGGGCCGAATGGTCTATTCCTGTTCCTATTTCTTATGTTCTTAAAAGCATGAATAGTATGTACCCTGTTTTCTATTCAGTTAAAATTGGTATTTTCTAAATTTTTTTAAAGCAGCAAGTCACCAAATCATGCTACAGTGAATATCATGATATAACAGTCTTTTACGTCACTCCTTGAGGAGGTTAATTATAGTGAAGTTCAACTATAATGGATCTTGTCTCCTTGACTTAAGTGAATAAATGTTTGTGGAAAATGAATAATTAGCAAAATGAGGCAAGATGATAAGTATTGTGTGACAAATATTCATTTGGTAGTATCGAACTCGAGTGTTGATGGAAAAAAAGACGTTTTCCAACAAAAAATGTATTTTTCAACAATATTGAGTGATTGTGGGCATGAACAAATACTAGTGATATTATTAAAATTTATTTTTAAAATTTCTTTACAGTTCATCTGACTATTATCCTGGTAAACTTCATTTTGTTTTCAATATTGTTGAATTCCCATCCTCTCCTGAGAAGCCTGTTGCCCGGAGAGGTGTATGCACAGGTTGGCTGGCAGAACAAGCTATACCAATACTTCATAGCTATGAAAGCATAGCTACAATTGGTGACTGCATGTCAAATGGGTTTCCGCTTCCACAGGTATGTGCTGTGTGATAAAACTTTATAAAAGTGAAGCCATACCTCAGTTGCACTGTATTCAGACTCATTTTAACAGTGGTGTACTTGTGGACTAGATTTCTCTTTAGAACCTTGAAATGAGATTGCAGCCCTTCTCTTGTACCCGGCCTTATCTTTAGTTTGGGATGTGGCTTGCAACCAGCAGAGTACTGCTTTAGACCGGCAGGTGTCCTGAAGTTGGGTTTGAGGCGGTACTATAGCTAGAACAGTGATGAAAGTGGGGAGCCAAGATTTAAGAGTGCATGTTCCATGATTATTGTTCTATGTCAATTAAATTTTGTTGTGATTGACTTCAGTCATTAGCATATATGTAGCTGTCAGCCTCCGTTACTTAAGCAGCAAATTCTCTGGGCTGCATTTCGTGCTCCTTAGATGTGCGGGGGTGGGGGGGGAGGGGTGCGATTTGTGGGCGAGGGGGTGCGGAACGTAAAGCCCAGAGGAGTTTTCCCGCTACCTACACACACCCCGACCGGTCTGAAATTTTACAGGGAGCGGGGATACACCAATGGCCTGCCTGCCCTTAGGCATGTTAGGGCCATTAAATGGATTAATGGCCACTAATGACCTCAACCTGCCCTCTCTGGTATTTTACTTGCAACGAGGGGAGGTCCATGTTGGAAACCTGCCAGCTTTAGATGTGCAGGCTAGTATTGGACAAGCTGGGGGGGAGCGGTATCTCCTTTGGGGGCCCCCTCAGCCCATCAGAGGCATCCCCCATTAACCTTCCGCCCTACTCCAGCCTATTAAACCGATGCCAACATTCATCCCCACTGAGCCTTTCGCCATGACCCCTGACCATGAACTTCAGCGTTGGCTTGGACTCCTCAGCAGTGGAGACTGCTCGTAGCTACGGCAGTGGCTCCCCGTGGCGCTGCTGGGACTAGAGAGCCAATTAGATTGGTCAACAGCTCTTGAAGGCGGGACTTCCTCCTAAGAAAGGGGCAGAAGTTGCACCTTAAAGAAATTAATATTGCTCCCAGCGTTAAATTGTCACAGGCCGGCTGTCAGAAAAGTGGAAGGCCCCCCCATCCCCCCCCCCAAAACCAACCATGCTGACATTTTAGTCAGGGTGGGGCTGGAGTCGGGTGGGCAAGGTGGGGGCATTGACAGGGACCTGGGCGCCCCATAAAATCCAGGCATATATGATATACTATTACCAATTGTTATACATCTTAGAATACTCGCCTATCTCTGCAGCAACACATGTTGCAGTGGATTTATTACAGAACATTGAGTAATCCAAAAATAAGTTATTTCCAAAAATTGTACTGCATGTTTAACTTATTTTGTTAATATTCTGGGATAATGTACTGTAACAGAGATTTGAATCTAGGATTACCTAATGCTGATGGAACCATAACAAGGTGCAAAGTCAACACATTCAGGAAAAGATTTAAAAAGGACAAACATGCTGGGCTAGATTTTCATTCCAGGGCTCTGATCCTGATGCTCGGCTGAAATCGGGGTTCAGAAACAAGAACTAACAGCAGTGGGACCCTGGAAATGATTTTCCTGGAGCTGGCTGCCTTCAGGAACCCCATGCAATTAAGAATGGTGGACAGGCTCCTGAGACTGGAGGGCCAGTAGGAGGCCCTCCAGCACTCGAAGAATGGCAGCCCCACCATCAGGGATTGAAACTTGCAATGTAGGCAGGAGAAAGGGAGGGCACGTCAAGATAGAGGCACCCTCTGAAGACTTCTTAAAATGGTAAAATTAAAAGTGACCACTGTTGCCAGGCCATTATTGTGGAGGAGAAATAGTCCCTGAGATCGATGCTGGGAGGCCGCCTCCATTCATTGGCTGGGATCCAGCCCCAGTGGGGAATCAGCCCTGACTGCTGACTGGAAAATTACAGTCGGTATCTGCACCATGGCCTTGATAGCCTCTTTAAGGGGCATAATTGGCTACCCTCCACTCCATCCAGTCTCTTCAGTAATGGCACCAAGGTAGGTACCTGCCAGCAAACCGACATGCTGACAGGCAGGAAGAAATTGAGGGTCGCCCGTCTTAGTTCCCATTTCCCCCACTCCTTCCAAAATCCGACCCACTGTTTTTGAAAGAATTTTTTGTGGAAGAAAATCTTGTTATTTAAAATTCTGGCATTGAACTCAATGATCTTAACTATTGAATAAATTTTCTTCTGCAGATTTCTATTTTCAGCCGGCAAAACACATTATTCCGTCTACCCACAGATGCTGCAGCTCCTATTATCATGGTGGGTCCTGGAACTGGCATCGCTCCCTTCATAGGTTTCCTACAGCACCGGTATGTGACCTGCTCTTAATGTCAGTACGAACTCTGAAACCTTTAAAAACAAAGTGTGTATTTAAGTGTGTTATATTTTTGATTGAATTTTAGAGATTGATACTTTAAGGTGAAGGAAAGACCAGGGGTTGTTTTTCTTTTGCTTAAAAAAGTCAGTCTGCTGTGGTGTTGCATACAGAAAGCAGTAATTGGATCAAGAAGAGTTAGAGGATGGAGGTTAAGTAGGCTAACATTGGCTGGGCAGGGGAAGGAGAGGGGTAGGAGACAAAGGTAGAGGGGCACAGGAAAAGGTGGGAAAAGGAGTTGGATGGGGTATGGGGACAAAGATAGCAGAGGCAGAAAAACTATCTTAGTGGAAGAAGAGGGATGACTGCAAAGATATCTCAGTGGTATGAAGGAGCAAAGCATTCAGCAGGGAGGAGAGGATGAGTAAATAATCTTTTGTTTGCATTTCAAGTGTCTGTGCATCTGCCAGTTGATGCCATCCTTCCATCCTTTAATTGTCCCAGCAGAAATGCAATGAACATTGTCAGTAGCTGCAGCAAATTGGAGGGTAGTGATGGGGTTTGGGCGGGATGGGGAGTTACTGCTGGCAAAGCTAGTGTGAGAAAGAGAGGGAAAGTAAAAACAAAAACATTAAGAGAAAGTAAATGAAAATAGTTTATATGCCAGAAGACAATGCTCACTGTTATTATGGAAGCATTGAATTGCACAGCATAGGAGGACGTTCAGTCCATTGTGCTCTGCGGACTTAAAGAGCCACCTAATTGGTCCCACTCCCCTGCTGATAGCCCTGTGATTTTTTTTTTCCCCTTCAAGTATTATCCCATTTCTTTTTGAAAGTTGTTGAATTTGCTTATACTGTCCTTTTCAGGCATTCCAGATCATGATTCTGTGTGCGCGTGAAAAAATCTCCCTTGGCTCCCCTTTTGGGGAGAATTCGACCAGAATCCTGATGACCTTTTGTAATGCGAAGACTTTGCCTGTTTGGAAAGCACGATAGTTTGTTGTTCAAATTCTGTTGCGGCTTATTTTCCTTATGTAGATCGATGATAAGAGTCCACTATGAAATATGCTGTTTTATGACTCAATTAGGACATAGAAATTGCATCTTGCAATGAAATAATGAAATGAGATAAATGCAGATAGAAGTTCATAAATATTAATTGTACACCAGTGGCCTGTCTCTCTCCCCTGTGGCATTTCCTGTGGTGATATTATCAGACTATAGTGGAAGTTTCAAGCAGCTGCACTGTCTTGCATAGTAAGGGTATTGAAGAGCAACAGATTTGAAGAGCTTTGATCTCAACTTCTATTTTACTCTGAAGCCCATTGTTTTATTGTTTCATTTAGTGGGAGGGAGATAGGGTTTTGCAGTATTGTACAAAAATTTTAGTATTTAGTCCATAATAAATAGCTAATGGGCCACTTTCAAATTCAGGCATTGTGTAGTATTGGTATTCAGATTTTACTCAATGTTGTATTTCTCTACCAATATAACTGATATTGTGTATTGAGAAAGTCTCTTAATAACTATATGCAGTCTCAGAGACCTGTTTCAAGGAGTACTCATTTCACTTTAAGGAAAAACTAAAAGTCATGAGGACTAGTGTTCATCTAGGTGCCAAATCTAAGCATTCTCTCAAATTAGATTTTTTTTATTCATTCACGGGATGTGGGCTTTGTTGGTTGGGCATTTATTGCCCATACCTAGTTGCCCTTGAGAAAGTGGTGGTGAGCTGCCTTCTTGAACTGCTGCAGTTCATGTGGTGCAGATGCACCCACAGTGCTGTTACGGAGGGAGTTCCAGGATTTTGACCCAGCGACAGTGAAGGAATAGTGATAAATTTCCAAGTCAGGATGGTGAGTGACTTGGAGGGGAAATTCTAGGTGGTGGTGTACCCATCTAGCTGCTGCCTTAGTCCTTCTAGATGGTAGTAGTTGTGGGTTTGGAAGGTGAAACCACAGAATCTCAGTGCAGAAGAGGCCCTTCGGCCCATCGAGTCTGCACCGACATGTGAGAAACACCTGACCTACCTACCTAATCCCATTTACCAGCACTTGGCCCATAGCCTTGAATGTTATGACATGCCAAGTGCTCATCCAGGTACTTTTTAAAGGATGTGAGGCAACCCGCCTCCACCACCTTCTCAGGCAGCGCATTCCAGACTGTCACCGCCCTCTGGGTAAAAAGTTTTTCCTCACACCCCCTCCACCCCACCAAACATTGAACTTATGTCCCCTCGTGACTGACCCTTCAACTAAGGGGAACAGCTGCTCCCTTTCCACCCTGTCCATGCTTCTTACAATCTTGTACACCTCGATCAGGTCGCCCCTCAGTCTTCTTTGCTCCAACTAAAACAACCCAAGTCTATCTAACCTCTCTTCATAACTTAAATGTTTCATCCCAGGCAACATCCTGGTGAATTTCCTCTGCACTCCCTCCAGTGCAATCACATCCTTCCTATAATGTGGCGACCAGAACTGCACGCAGTACTCCAGCTGTGGCTTCACCAAGGTTCTACACAACTCCAACATGACCTCCCTACTTTTGTATGCCTCAATTGATAAAGGCAAGTGTCCCATATGCCTTTTTCACCACCTCACTAACATGCCCCTCCGCCTTCAGAGATCTGTGGACACACACACCAAGGTCCCTTTGTTCCTCAGAACTTCCTAATGTCATGCCGTTCATTGAATACTTCCTTGTCAAATTACTCATTCCAAAGTGTATCACCTCAGGGTTAAATTCCAACTGCCACTTATCTGCCCATTTGACCATCCCGCCTATATCTTCCTGTAGCCCAAGACACTCAACCTCACTGTTAACCACCTGGCCAGTCTTTGTGTCATCTGCAAACTTACCAATCCTACCCCCCACATAGTCACCTATGTCATTTATATAACTGATGAATAATAGGGGACCCACCACAGATCCCTGTGGTATGCCACTGGACACTGGCTTCCAGTCACTAAAGCATCCTTCTGTCATCACCCTCTGACTCCTACAACTAAGCCAATTTTGAATCCATCTTATCAAATTACCCAGTATCCCATGTGCATATGCCTTCTTTATAAGTCTCCCACGTGGGACCTTGTCAAAGGCTTTGCTGAAATCCATATAAACTACATCAACTGCACTACCCTCATCTACACACCTGGTCACCACCTCAAAATATTCAATTAAATTTGTTAGGCATGACCCCCCCCCCTCTGCCAAAGCCATGCTGACTATCCCTGATCAAACCTTGCCTCTGCAAGTGGAGATAGATTCTCTCCTTCAGAATTTTCTCCAATAGTTTCTCTACCACTGACGTGAGACTCACTGGCCTGTAGTTCCCTGGCTTATCTCTACAACCCTTCTTAAATAGTGGAACCACATTAGCTGTTCTCCAGTCCTCTGGCACCTCCCCCGTGGCCAGAGAGAGTTTAAAAGTTTGGGTCAGAGCACCTGCGATCTCCTTCCTTCCTCCCTCAGCAGTCTGGGACACAAATCATCCAGACCTGGAGATTTGTCCACTTTTAAGCCTGCCAACACCTCCAATACCTTGTCACTCCCGATATCAGTTTGCTCAAGAACCTCGCAGTCTCTCTCCCCGAATTCAATACCTTCATCCTCATTCTCTTGGGTGAAGACGGATGCAAAGTATTCGTTCAACACTCTCCTGATGTCCTCTGGCTCCACCCATAGATTGCCCCCTTGGTCCCTTATGGGCCCTACTCTTTCCCTGGTTATCCTCTTCCCATTGATATACTTATAGAAAATCTTGGGATTTTCCCTACTTTTACCAGCCAGAGCTTTCTCATATCCCCTCTTTGCTCTCCTAATTACTTTCTTAAGCTCCACCCTGCACTGTCTGTACTCCACTAATGCCTCTGCTGATTTGCTTCCCTTGTACCTGCTAAAAGCCTCTCTTTTCCTTCTCATCGTATCCTGAATATCTCTGGTCATCCATGGTTCTCTGGGCTTGTTAACTCCTTCCGATCACCCTAGAGGGAACATGTTGAGCCTGTACCCTCCCCATTTCCTTTTTGAACGCCCCCCCACTGCTCCTCTGTAGATTTCCCCACAAGTATCTGTTCCCAGTCTACCTTGGCCAGATCCTGCCTTTTTTTACTAAAATCTGCTCTCCCCCAATCCAAAACATTTTTTTGCAACTTGTCTATTTCTTTGTCCATAACAAGCTTAAATTGTACCATGTTGTGGTCGCTATCACTAAAATGCTCCCCCACCACCACCTCAGCCACCTGTCCGGCTTCATTCCCCATTCTTAATTAGCACATTCTCTTAGATAATATCACCACCTTTAACACGTCTTTGTTCCTTTGTCTGTGACATCTTTTGACTATCTGCTCCTATCACTGCTCGCTTGTCCCTACTACCACCCCCCCCCCCAAACTTCTCTCCCCCCACCCCACCCCCCACCTTAAACCAGCTTATATTTCACCCCTCTCCTAACTTTACTCAGTTCTGCCGAAGGGTCATGAGGACTCGAAACGTCAACTCTTTTCTTCTCCGCCGATGCTGCCAGACCTGCTGAGTTTTTCCAGGTAATTCTGTTTTTGTTTTGCATAAAATACTAGTTGTACCACAGCTAGAGTACTATGAACAGCTCTGGTCACTGTATTACAGGAAGAATGTGATCACACTAGTGAGGATACAGAGGAGATTTATGAAGGTATTGCTGGGATTTTTAACTATGAGAAAAGGTTGGATTGGCTGGGGTTGTTTTATTTGAATCAAAGGAGGCCAAGGGGAGTTTTAATTGAGGACCCAGGTAGAATCAGTAGGAAGGACCTATTTCCCTCACCAGGAGTTGAATTTTTTCATCCAGAGGATGGTGGGGTTTGAAACTCACTGCCTGTCAGGGTTGTAAAGGCAGAAATCCTACTTTCATTTAAAAAAAAATCCGGATGTGCTCTTGAAGTGCTGTAACCTACAGTGCTTTGTACCAGGAGGTGGAAAGTGAGATTAGAATGGTAGATTTTTTTCAGCCAGCACAGGCGTGTTAGGTAAAATGGTCTCCTTCATTGCCATAAACATTCTATGGTGGTTCTTTGGTTCAATAAGGAGTGTAGACGAGCATGCCAGGAGCAGCACAGGCTTACCTAAAATTTGCCAATCTGGAGAAGCTACTAAAAGCTGGACAAATCCAATATGGCCAATTACTGCCCCATCAATGTAGTCTGCATTGTCAGCAAAGTGATGGAGAGTGTCATTAACACTGCTATCAAGCAGCACTTACTGTCTGATTACCTGCTCACCAATACTCTGTTTGGGTTGTGCCAGTACCATTCAGTCCCAGACCTTATTACAGCTGTGATCCAAATATCGGCATAAGAATATCAGAAATAGGAGCAGGTGTAGACCATTCGGCCCCTTGATGCTGCGCTGCCATTCAATAGGATGGGCCAATTACTGTCCCATCAGTCTACTCTCGATCATCATAAAGTGATGGAAGGGGTCATCAACAGTGCTATCAAATGACACTTGCTTAGAAATAAACTGCTCACTGATGCTCAGTTTGGGTTCCGCCACGATTACTCGGCTCCTGACTCATTACAGCCTTGGTTCAAACATGGACAAAGCAGCTGAACTCCAGAGGTGGGAGTGACTGCCCTTAAGATCAAGGCTGCATTTGACAGGGTGTGGCATCAAGGAGCCCGAGCAAAACTGGAGTCAATGGGAACCGGGGAAAACTCTCCGCTTGCTGGAGTCATACCTAGCACAAAGGAAGGTTGTTGTGGTTGTTGGAGGTCAATCATCTCAGTTCTAGGACATCGCTGCGGGAGTTCCTCAGGGTAGTGTCCTCGGCCCAACCATCTTCAGTTGCTTCATCAATGACCTTCCTTACGAACATACAAAATAGGAGCAAAATTAGGCTATTCGGCTCCTTGAGCCTGCTCCTCCATTCATTTAAGATCATGGCTGATCTGTTTGTGGGTCAGCAGAGATGCAGATGCAGAGTTGTCCCATGAACTGTAATGATGCCTGCAGTAATCTTAAGCATTGAACTGGCATTGTAACAGTCAGATCAGCCCTGAAATGTGACTGCATGTTCTTGCTAGGAATGCTGACCTATGTGAATGGTGCTGTGCTATGCTGCTGCAATGGGAAACCCTTTTTGGAAATACCTAATTGCTGATGTTCTGACTGTGCTACAAGGAAACGGGACAAGTTGCTGGGGTGCTACGTGTATTTGCAGATTCCTGTCTGTAGCTAAGAATATAAGAAAAAGGAGCAGGAGTAGCCCATATGGCCTGTCGAGCCTGCTCCGCCATTCAATATGATCATGGCTGATCTTGGGCTTCAGTTCCACTTTCCCACCTACTCCCCATATCCCTTGATTCCCTAAGAGATCAAAATCTGTCTTTATCAGCATTAAATGTAGTCAATGCAGAGCATTCACAACCTTTCTGGGGCGGAGAATTCCGAAGATTCATAACTATTTGAGTGGAGAAATTTCTCCTCATCTCAGTCCTATATGAACAGTCCCTTATCCTGAGACTCTGCCCCGTTCTGGATTCCCCAGCCAGGGAAACAATCTTTGTGTCTACCTTGTCAAGCAAGTCCGCTTCAAAATCTCAAATTTTCAATGAGATCACCTGTGTCATTCTTCTAATTCCATTGAGTATAGACCTAATTTACTTAGCCTGTCATCATAAGATAACCCTTTCATCCCAGGGACCAATCTAGTGAAGCTTTAGTGTACTGTCTCCAATAAAAGTATTTCCTTCCTTTAAATATGGAGATCAAAACTGTGCACAGTACTCCAAGTATGGCCTCACCAAAGCCCTGTACGATTGTAGCAAAACTATTCTTTCACTCCAACTCCCTTGCAGTAAAGGTCTACATGCCATAGCTTTTTATTTGGACTTCGTAATTCTGTACTTCATCAGCCATAACAAATGCTGTCAGTTGGTTGTGATGTCTTTTATGGTTTTCCAGAAATATTCTCAATTTTTGAGCCTCCCAACGCCTTTGCTTCACCCTGTTTATTTGAATTACATGCACTCTTTCTCTCCCACCACTAGAGTACTCCCTAGACCAGCCTTAGTCTGTATGTGGAGTTGTGATTGATAAGACAACTAGTATTTATATAGGGCCTTCAATATAGAGAAACAACCCAAAAAGGGAGATGTTGGAATGGATTTTGAAAGAGATGAGATTTAAAGATGACCTTGGAGGAATAGGAGTGGGGTTTAGGAAGAGTATCCTAGACTGGGGCTAGGTGTCTGAAGTTATGATCCCCAGTGGTGAGAAAGAAGCATGAAGGGATGCAGAAGAGGCTGGAGGCAGAGGAATAGAGTTTGAGAGAAGAGTTGGGTATCGATAGGGAAGATGGGGAGGGGCAAGGTCATGAGATTTAAACATGATTTTTAAAAATATATTTCGGGCCAACTGGGAACTAGGGAACCAATGTAGGTTGGTCAGTGAGAGGAGGGATAAATAGTCAAACTGGACTTGGTGTGGGGTAAGATAGAGCAGCAGAATTTTTAATTTGGTTCCGAAGAAGAATCATATTCGACTCGAAACGTTAGCTTTGTTTCTCTTTCCTCAGATGCTGCCAGATCTGGCGAGTTTTCCCACATTTTCTCTCTTGATTTCAGATTTCCAGTATCTACAGTATTTTGCTTTATTTTAGAATTTTTAATTAGCTGTTTTATACAGGATTGGAGCCAGGAGAGTCTAAAGGTGGCAAAGGTAGGAATGAAGGTTTCAACAGCAAAAGAGCTGAGGTGGCAGATGCAGGTGGAACTAGATAATATTGGTAATAGGAGAGGATTATGGGATCAGAAGTTAAGCTGGGAATCAGTTAGGACACCAAAGTTTAAGTCCACCTGGGCTATACTATGGAAGATCATCAAAAAGTAAAAGAAAAATGGGCGGCTTAGTGTGTATTTAAATTACAAAATTATCATTGGTACAAAGTGGTTTCTAATGCTAAATTTATGTAATATAAATCTGGAATTCCGGCCTGCCCTCATACTGGAGTGAAGCAGGGTGAGAATGCTACCTCTGGGGAGTCTGCTCTGCTTCACTTCACTTTCGTTCCAGATGAGGTCTTAATTCCAGATTTAGGCTGCATTTGTAGTATTTCTGGATTATCGGTGTAAAATGAAACCACTTAGCACTGAAGCTGCAGTTGTAGGATAAATGCACCCTTGATGGGAGGAATTTGAGATATGGCATAAAGAACATCTGAAGCATAAATTGAGCGATAAAAGCGAACTGTTGGTAAATGCATTGAGCAAAGGAAAGGGCATAATGACTTAGTATCTTTCAGTGTTTTAAATCCCATGGTTAAGAAGCTGTTTTCTCTTGCTTTGGAAATACCATAATTCCTGTAACATGCCGGTATTTAAAATTTTGGATTTAATTCATGCCAAAATGATTAAAACTAGACAGCAATGCCCCTTTTTATAGTTTTGATTGAATACGCTAAATGTAAGCCAATGTTTTTCCATATACATCTCTTAAGAAAAATCTCTCTCTTTAAAAGAAACACATGACTCCAGTTGTTTGTAGTTTCCGATATCCATAGCATTGCAAAAACAGACCATAACAAACGCTGACCAACATGGCATGTGGTTATTGGTGCCTATAATTAAAATTCTTCATAGTTTTATGGTTGTGTTTTCAGTTTTATTTTTGAAACGTTGTTCTGGGATTTTTTTGAAATTCATTTTGGACCTTTGAAAACTGGATTAAAAATTGGGAGAGGGAATCGAAACACTTGGTGGGAATCAGGAAACATTCTTATGGTACGAGAAAGGCTATATTTCAGCTTTTAATAATACTGTATCATCAGTATTATTTCTTAGCGGCTTCTCTGTATGACTGTACATTAGGACTTAACTGATTTTTATTTTGTTTTAATTCATACAATGAAGAGCAATCCAAATCTCAACTACCTTGATATTATACCTGATGAGGATACAAGAAATGTGACTGTCATATTTGATGATCTCTGGAAACACTTACAAAACAAATGGGAAGCCGCTATCCCCCAAAATATGGAGTCTTGAGGTTTTTCTTGTGATTACTGGTTCTGGAAAGCCATGCAACTTTTGTTCAACTCGTTCTACAATTAGACAATTAACGCAAACTACCAATAAGACCAGTGTGATGCTTCTACTCGACTACAAAAGCTAACCTATTAGTGTGACTGTTTATATTCAATCCTGAACATTTATCCAGACATACACACTCCCAAATATCCATGTGCTATTATAACTAGCCTAACTGGCCCTTATCAGTATATGGATATCCCTGTTTAAAGCACGTTCTAATAGCATGTTTTTGCTTTAGTGTAGTTTGTAAATAACAGAACTTCCCTGAATAGCGCTGCCTCTATTTTCCTTTTAGAGCAGTTGCTGAGCATCTGCCAAGAGCTGCATTGTAATTGTGCATGTTCAATCTATTTTTTAAACACACCACCGCTTCACTCGCTGCCTCCTCCCAACCACACCCCCCATTCCCTCCCACTCACTGCTCCCCTTTCCTGGCCCCCTGTCTGCTTCTCACTCACTCATTCATGGGCAGTGAGGGGTTGGTGAGTGGGAGGAAGCAAGGGGGCGACAAGTGGGGGAGAGAGTGAGGGGGTCAGGAGGGGCAAGGAGCAAATGGGAAGGAGGGAAGCAGTGGGAGGGAGCAAGAGGGTGGCAGGAGGTGGGTAGTAGCAAGGAAGAATAGAAAGAATATCAAGTTAGTAAGAATAATGAATTGCTATACTATAGTATGGAAAGTTAGTTGGAGTAGCAAGTAGGAGGATGACTTTGGAGCCAGTTAGGTTCGAGGCAGTCAATAGGTTTTTAACGTAAAAAGTTACAAGTCAGGAATGTAACCCATCCTTATGTTTTCTCACAGGAAAGTGATTTTTCCTTTAGCATGTTTTCATTTAGCATGCCATTTTTTAAGAAACAAATTAAGAATGCTAAACAAGAGATAGCTGTACTCCAGAATGTTCTGTAATGTGTCAAGCCATGGGCTCATTCGAAGACTATCCTGAAGATTTAGATTTGGGAATCTATCTAACTGAGTGAGGGGTGCACAATTTAAATTTAGAAAAATATTGAGCTGCAGCTGCCAGAAACCTAATTGAGAAAATGGTCACATTTGAGATTAACATTCCCATGTCCTTAGTAAATTCACTGCAGAGTTTTCTTAATTCAGGAAAGTATGGAATACTTATATCATTGGTAGTTGTTATTAAAGGTTTGATTGTTGAAGACTTTGTGCTTGGGCAGTGGTGGCCTCAGTTGTTATGCAGATTGATGGGATTTTGTGAATCCAGGAACTGTTTGCATTTCAAATACAGGTTAAGTAAGCAGGAGAAAAATCAGTTTTAACTGGTCGATGATGAGGTGTAAAAAAAGGTGAAAATTGAAAGAAACGTTGAGCTGGATTTTATAGGCCATTGGCTGTTAATAGGCTGGAGGTGGGATTTCTGCCCCTCAGGGACAGGAAGTCCTGCCTCAGGGAGCTGCCAGCCAACCTGATGGCCAGCAGCGCCAGGCAGTCCCCAATGGAGATCGTCGCTGGAGCCAGTCACTAATATAAGTTGGGTGGGGGTTGATTTTGCTGTTTCAGGCTGGCAGGCCCCAATGAGAGGAATGGTGGCAGGGTGGGGGGCAGGTTTGAGAGGTCAGGAGGGAGGGCAAAGGGGAATGTGATCTTGGGGGGAGGGGGTGGGTGGCGCGTGGCGTCTCTTATGCATGAGGTACCCCCGCCCTTTCCTGACACCAACCTGCGTAGCTAAAGCTGCCGGACTGCCCGCTTGGTGTGGCCTCCCCATTCTGTGGGTAAAGTAGCAGTGGAGGGCGGGGTGAGGCCTAAGGGTGGGCGAGCTACCTACCTGACCCCTCCACTGCACCCTATAAAATTTCATACAGGCCTCAGGCAGGTGACGGGAAGACCCAAGCGCTGGATTTTAGAACACCCCCCCCCCCCCCCCCCCCCCCCCCCCACCACCTGCCTTCAGTGCTGTCGGCGGGGGAGTGTAAAATCTAGCCCATGGGCTGGTGGATGCTGAAGCATGCACAAAACTTTATTTCAGTTTTTAAAAACAGTAAATGCTGGAAATGCTCAGTGGGCCAGGCAGCATCAGAGAAAGAGTTAATGTTTCAGGTCCATGACCATTCATCAGAGTTGGGAAAAGTTAGGTTTTGAGGGAGAGGGTGGGCTTCTAGTCGCCTGTCATTTTAATTCTCCACTTTGCTCCCACTCTGACTTTCTGTCCTTGGCCTCTTGCTGTGTTCCAGTGAAGCTCAATGGAAGCACAAGAAATAGTAATCTCAGTTTCTGATTTGGCACTTTCCAGCCTTCTGAACTCAACACTTAGTTCAACAATTTTGGACAGTAATCTCTCCCTCCGTTTTTTCCTTGGCTGGTTTTCATTTCACTCCTTGTTTCTGGATTTTAGAATTTTCTGGATTTTTTCAGACCCATTGGCAGGAGACCAAACTGCCTACTTCTCCTAATTTGTATGTTCTTTCTCATTTTTGCTTTCAGATGACCTTTTTCCATTCACTCTTCCTCTAGACACGTCTTTTATTTCTTTACTTGTCCCATTATCACTCTCTGTGGCCATGCATCACCAGTTTACTTAATCTGTTCTGTCTCCCATTTTATCACTCACCTTCCCTTTTGTTCTCTTTTACACTGTCCCCCTTTCAGTGCGCCTTTCACACAGGCTGGCTGTTAATTGGCCAGCCAATGTGAAATCGCAGGCGGTGGCCCATTTCCTGACTGCTCCCAGGCCTGCTGACCACGCCTGCATGCCGAACTCAAAATCCTGCCCTATGTCTCTAATATAGTTCCTTACTATGATAAGGGAGGCAAAGTTTGAATGCACCTTTAGGCCATGGTCAGCTAATATTTTGTGTCTACTGTATAGATAGCAGATTGGTTATCACTACTATGAGATTTCAATGTTGCAATTTCTGGGATAAAAGATAAAGCAATAGTGAAATAGGTATCTAAATTTTTCTGTAAGGTAACATGGCTTGAATGTTGTGGCACAATGGATATTTATTGTTTTATCCATTTCTTTCAACTCTGCTATAGTAAGACTGGCAAATGAGATGCTGCATGATATAAAGATTCAGTTTAAGTAGAATGGGGGCAGAGAGGCAAACCTCATGTGGTTTACCATCTTGCAGCCATACAAATGCCAAAAATTGACTTCTGTTGGGATTGTTTCATGCTGTTTATTTCATCAGTGAAACTTTACTAGTCAAATTTTCTGAGCTTTTGTCGGAAGGCTACGTATTCAAAGAAGTTAATAGTGAACAAACCTAATTTCCACCCTCCCCTCTACCCCTTCCCAAGAAACTGGTCTTCACCACGAACATTGACTTTGGTAAAGTAAAACGGGCATGATGTAAACTGGCTGCCAATTCACCATGAGCCCGTTTCATTCTACTAATGAAGACCAATTTCACCCCAAATTGTACTAAAATTCATGTGTTCAGGATCAGAATGCTGAAGGAGATTATTGCAGAAGTGACATGGAAAATAACTTTTTTCCGGATTCGCTAGAGACAGGCTGTGTCAAAGGGACTGACAGACATGGCACATGTTCAAAAAGAGAAAGGAATAAAGGAGGTAACTATTAACTGATGAGCTTTGCATCAGAATAGAAAAATTATTAGAGATCCTGGCTGGTGATTTCTGTTGCTGCATTCCCCAACCAGTGGTGCCCCCAGCCCCCACCCCCATTTAATAGATGGAAAAAGTGTCTGAATATGAAATGCTTGAAGGGGAAGAAAGTTGTAGGGCAGTGGGGAAACGGCTAGAGAATGGGACCAAGTAGATAACTTTATCAAAGAACTGGCACAGGCACAATGGGTTGCATGGTCTCCTTCTGTATTGTGTCATTCTATGATTCTAGGCATGTGGGCAGATGAGGGCACAAGTAGAAATCTTCAACTCATAACTAGCAATAAAATGATACTTATAGGGCATGGAGTGATTAGAAATAATCCATAGGTTTGTAAAGGGATGGTCATGTTTGATAATTTAAGAAAATTTTTCAGGGGAATGAAGCATACATTGTGGATGTGGATGCTTTTGTTTATAATATAAATGCCTGAAAAGCATTGGATAAACTGCTGAATAAAAAAATCTTTGAGCTTTGGGGAAGAGAAAGAAACATGAGGATATAATTTAAATAGAAAATTTTCCAATGCAAGACAGGAGCAAAAGTGACCTAGATGTGCAATACATAAATCCACAAAAAGGACAGGTTGAATATGTACTTTTAAAAAAGCAATGAAATTTATACTGAAAGAGATAAATACCAAAGCAAAGTAGTCATTGTAACACCGAACATAACAATGGTTCAGCCACACCTGAAATGTTACTTGTAGTTTGAGATTCTTGGCTACTGGAGTGGTATACAGCATTGGAGAGAAATAATACAAATTTACTAGGTTAGTCCCAACAAGAAAAGCCTGAGTTACAAGGAAAGGCTAGAGCAACAAGGGCTATGTTCTCATGAACTGAGAAGATTGAAGAGGATTTGTTAAAACAAATAGATGTTGTAAATAAAAAAGAAAATGCTGGAAACATGTCAGGCAGCGTCTGTGGAGAAAGAAACACTGCATTGGTTATTGCCATAAGTCTGTAAATCAAAGCGAAGCCATGACCTTAAGGTAAATATTAGATACTTGAGAGGGAGAGTAAAAATTTTTTTTTTCACTTGGCTATATTGATTCATACTTTACAACAGGTAATAATTAATACTAAATCAGTTATCGTTTTCAAAAACTACTAGATAATTATTTAAAGAAAAATGCGTTGGGAGAAAGCAAGAAAATGTGATTAGTTTGTGGTAAAAGGATAACGTAAATCTTGAGAGGTTTAAATTTAAGCCTGTGCTAAAAATTTTTGTTTCTGCCTATTCTTTCAAATTCAGGAACCTAGGGATTTTATTCAAGACTTTATTTTTCTTGTTAGCATGCCATCTAGTAAAACCTTCATTAATTTACAGATGGCAAAACCAAGCTAAAAAATTCAGATAATATTGAATGTGTGATTCTTGAGTTTAAAAGAAGCTAAGGTTTGTGTTTCTGATGCATAACCTTTGTTAACACAACTTTGGCGGCTAGAGTTACTGTGAATTTTAACATATTACTTTGAAGAAGAGTATGTTAATAAATGCAGCAAATCTACCAAAAATTCCAAGCCTGATTCATAGTATAGTTTAGGAGCACAATGGAGGTTGCTTGATAGAGGTGCCTTAACACCAAAGTCTGAAGAGAACCCCCAACCTGTACATGTATTTTTACCCATCTTTGTCATTTCCATGAGCAAGATTGCTGAACTGGAGGAGAATTTTGTACTGTGTATTTGTCTTCCTAGACATTAGACCAAGATTTTAAATTACATAAAACAATTTATTTTACAAAGTTAAGATCTGAGAAACAGGAAGTCTCCGTTGTATTTCCTCCACTAAAAATTGCCCATATTGAAGATGTAAAAATAACAGATACCTTGCAAAATCTGGCAGAAAAATTGAAACTGCTAGAAACGTTCATCTGTCAGGCGTTGTATAAAGGAAAGATAGTGATGGTTTCTGGTGGCATGCCATCCTTAGAACTGACCTGGTAGGTAAGCAGTTCTGACAACAGTATCGTCTAAAATAGTGACTTACTCCCTTCTTTCAAATGCATACAAACCTATTGTGTATTTCCTTCAGAACTCGAGAGAATACAAGTTAAATTTATGCACCCTGACCTCATAACTTTTTAAAGCTCTGATACTCTACTAAGTCTGCAGTCTACCTCCTCCAATACCAATGTATCCTTCCTAAGATGTGCCCAAAACTGAATGCAGCACTGCAGGTAATGTCCAGCCAAGGGCCTCTATAACTAAGATATAATTTTCTCCCTTTTGTATTATAGCCCCTCTTGAGATAAAGGCTAACATTCTATTAACCCTTTTGATTAATTTTTGTACCTGTCCATAAGTTGTGAATGATTTTGAGTACATGGACACCACAAGTCCCTTTGCTCCTCCACAGAAGCTAAACTCTTTCCATCAAGAAATAATTCCAATTACTTTTTCACGTCCAGTCCCTTTCCTCCTCATTATAAAGTATCCTGAGGCATTTTCCTGCAAATGAGGAGTGCCATAGAAATAAATGTTGTTCTTTGGCATGATAAGTGTGTGGTTAATTTCAACAGAAGGATGAATGACAATTCTGACTGACAAAGGCTAGACCTTTTGATTTTTAACAGTTGGCCTTATGGCACCTTCAGGGTGTCAATGTCTGATACTGGCCTGATTATGTCAATGAAGTCAAAAGCTCAACCATCCAAATAAAAGAACTGAACTCTGCAACAACTGAATAATTGATTTTAAAGCTTGCAGATTTTTCAGAATTAATTTGGAATGTGATACTATATTAAAAGAGTATGAACCGGACAGTGAGAAATTTGTAGTTTTTAATCTACTTTTATGTTGATAATGTTTAGATTTGACTGGGAATTGGAAGTGAGAAATGATAATAAAACACTGTACTTGATATTTGTTTTACTTATTTTAAGTGCTGCTGATTGACAAGAAATGTTACCAAGTGGTTGAGTGGGTAGTGCCTAGTAGATACTAGGCAGAATCTTAGCACTATCGCTTCGTAACAATGTGCATGTGACGCAGTGGCCATCGTGATCTTCCACCTTACAGTGTCTGAATTTTTTATTTTGTAAAACAGTAAAGTTAACTTTTTATTTGTTCCTGGGATGTGAGCATCACTGACAAGGCCAGCATTTGTTGCCATCCCTAATTGCCCATGAGTAGATTGTGGTGAACCACCTTCTTTACTCACTACAGTTAATGTGGTGAGGGCACATCCACAGTGCTGTTGAAGAAATGGAGTCAAATTTTTCTGTCATTGGGCAGGCATGTGCCTGACCCAAACGAGCATAAAACGATGTGCGCTGACATCAGGGGAGTGTCCCAATGTCGTTGCGCACCCGTGCGATATTTCAGTCGGCAGGCGCACGCGGGAGCTGGCCGTGCTCCCGCTGACAACTAAGTGGCCTATTAAGGCCCTTAATCAATTAATTGACTACAATTTTTCGCTGCCATCCAACTGTTCGGCCAAGCGGCCTTTGCATTTTTGGCGAGACCTCATCCACGGGTGGGATGAGGTTTCGACCAGTGATTTTTAAAAAAAAGATAAAACCATTTAACACTCATATTTAATGTGTCCCTGCTCATGACAGAGTCATGTGAAGGGACATGTTTTCATTATTTTTAACATCTTTTATTTTTAATTTTAAAAATCTTCAGCTTCCTGAGGCAGCTCTGTGCCTCAAGGATGTTTTACCGTGTGCACTTGCGCGCATGCGCGAACTTCCGCACTCGGCCTCCTCCCGCCCCCACCGGTAACGCTGAGCGCTGTAGCGCATGACTCATGCTGGCTGGCCGTTAATTAGCCGGCCAGTGTGAAATTGCGGTTGGGGCCTGATCGTGGGCGGTTACCGGCTTCCTGACCGCTCCTGGATCCACCCGCCCGGCAACCGGAAAATCCTGGCTATGGCGATTATAGTTTCAGGTTAGGATGGTGTGGAGCTTGGAGAACCAAGCAGTGGTGTTCCCATGCATCTGCTGCTCTTGTCCTTCTCAGTGGCAGAGGTCATGGGTTTGGAAGGTGCTGTTGAAGAAGCCTTGGTGAGTTGGTGCAGTGCATCTTGTGGTTGGTACACATTGCTGCCACTGTGTATTAACATTGGAGGGAGTGAATATTTAAGGTGGTACATGGGGTGCTGATCAAGCGTGTTGCTTTGTTCTCAATGCTGTGAAGCTCCTTGAGCATTGTTGGAGCTGCCTTATCCAGGCAAGTGGAGAGAACTATGGGTGTACTTACCTCACATAGACTGCAGCAGTTCAAGAAGGCAGCTCACCACCACCTTCTCACAGGGAATTAAGAATAGGCAATAAAAATGCTGGCCTAGCTAGTGACGGCCATGTCCTGTGAAAGAATAGGTAAACATGTTATCTCCTGGCATATATGTAGGAGATAACATGTTTACAACACAAAAGTACATAGATTTCTATGTGAAGTACTGGTATATTACCACTACCTGCAACTATTTATAAAAATATATTCCTCACTGTTGGGTAATTTCTACAGAAGTCATCTTTAAGGTCTGACCTCTTTAGTCATGACATTATTAATGAAGGTCCAATAATGGTATTTACTGCAGCACACAAGGTAATGCTATTTTACTAAGTTCTCTTTGGTCTGGATTTTCATGGAGTTGGGAAGACTCCATGGAGGGGTGAAAATGGTGGCTGGAGCCCAATTTTTGCCAGGGGCTTTTAAGGATGCGCTTTTCAAAGAAAGCACCAAAAGGTCCTCCTCTTCCCACCAAGCCAATGCCAAACTATGGCACTTCACACCCGTTCACCCACTATCAATGGTTTTGTTCAGTGGGCGGAGAAGTGCCAAATGGAATTCAATCCAGAGAAGTGTGAGGTAATGCATTTGGGAAGGGCAAGCAAAGCAAGGAAATACTCAATAAACGGGAAGTTATTGAGAGGGGTTGAGGAAGTGAGAGACCTTGGAATGCATGTCCACAGGTCGTTTTAAGGTGGCAGGACAGGTGGACAAGAAAGCACTTTATTGGGCGAGGTATTGAATACAAAAGCATGGATATAATGATGGAACTGTATAAAATGCTGGTTAGGCCTCAGCTGGAATTTTGTGAACAGTTCTGGTCACCACATTACAGGAAGGACATAATTGCTCTGGAGAGACTGCAGAGGAGATTTACAAGAATGTTGCCAGGGCTTGAAAATTGCAGCTATGAGGAGAGATTGGACTGGCTAGGGCTGTTTTCCTTAGAACAGAGGAGGCTAAGGGGTGACCTGATTGAGTTGTACAAAATTGAGGGACCTAGATAGGGAGAAGACTTGTTTCCCCTAGCTGAGGGGTCAACTTTCTATGCACCCTGGCTAAAGGATTAGAGGGGACATGAGAAACGTTTTCACCCAGAGGGTGGTAGGCATCTGGAATACACTGCCTAAGTTGGTGGTTGAGGCTGAAACTCTCAACCTATTTAAAAGGTACCTTGATCTGCACTTGAAGTGCTGTAACCTGCAAGGCTCACAGACCAGGTGCAGGAATCTGGGATTAAAATGAGCGGCTAGTTTCTTTTTGCTTTTTTTGCCTGTAGATACGATGGCCTGATTGGCCTCTTTATGCACTGTAACTTTTCTATGGTTCTACACACTGTATGGAACCAATGAACCCAGAGTAAGCTCTGAAGAAGAGTCATACGGACTCAAAACTTTAACTCTGTCTTTTCTTCTCTCCACAAATGCTGTCAGACCTCCTGAATTTTTCCAGCATTTTCTGCTTTTGGTTCAGATTTCCAGCATCCGCAGTATTTTGCTTTTAACCCAGAGTATATGCTGCTATGATGACTGGAATTTTTACACTATATTCACATTCATCATGCAACACTTATTTGAATCTCGAGGTTCTCTATTCTCTAGTTTTACTAAACTGAGATGTGATTTAGCTGAAGTAGATTGGAAACAGCTACTTGAGGACAAATCAGTGTGAAATCAGTGGGAGTCATTTAAGGAAGAGATAGTGAGAGTTCAGAGAGAGTGTATTCCATAAAGAAAAATGATGGGACTGACCAATCTAGAGCCCCATGAATGACAAGAGGCTTAAAGGAGAGGATAATCAATAAAAGGGAAGCTTATGACTGATGTCATGGGCTCAATAGTGCAGAAAGCAACAGTATAAAAAGCATAAGGGTGAAATTAAAAAGGAAATTAGGAAAGCAAAGAGGGGGCATGAAAAAGCATTTGGAAGAAAAATTTAAGGAGAACGCAGAAGTTTTTTTTAAAAAGTACATCCAGAAAAAGAGGATAACTAAAGAAAGAGTAGGTCCTATTTGGGAATATAGGGTAACCTGTATTTGGAGGCAGAGAATGATGGTATAGTTTTTAATGTCTATTTTCACAAAACAGAGGGAAGGTACAGTCATTGCAATCAGGGAGGAGGATTGTGAGATACTAGATGATGTTAACATAGTGAAAGAAGAAGTATTAAGGGTTTTAACCTCTTTGAAAGTGAATAAATGCCCATGCCCAGCTGAAGTGTGTCCTCAGCAGTTTAGGGAAGCAAGAGAAGAAATAGTGGAGGCACTGCCCATCATTTTCCAATCTGCTCTGCATGGGTGTGGTGCCAGAGGAGAGGAGGACTGCTAATGTTGTGCCACTGTTTAAAAAGGGAGAGAGAGAGAGAGAGGCCAGGCAGCCTTACCTCTGGTGGGAAAATTGTTGGGAAAAGTTCTGAGGGACAGGATAAATCTTCATTTAGGAAGACATGGATTAATCCAAGCAAGTCAGAATGGATTTAAATGAAGCAAGCCTGACTAACATGATTGAAGTTTTTCAGGAGATAACAGAAGGGCTCAGTGAGGGGGAGTGCATTTGATGTAATTTATATGAATTTTATCAAGGCTTTTGCTGAAGTCCAGCATGGCAGACTGGCTACCAAACTGAAAGTCCATGGGATCTAAGGCAAAGTGACAAGTTGGATTCAAAATTGGCGAAGGGACAGGAAGCAAAGAGTAATGGTCAGCTGGTGTTTTGTAACTGGAAGGCTGTAAACAGTGGGATTCTGCAAGGCTCAATACTGGGTCCCTTCCTTTTGTGGTATATGATTTGGACTTGAATGTAAGGGAGACGGTACAAAAATTGGCAGTGTTGTTGATGATGATGAAGAAAACTACAGACTATAGGAATCAATGGACTAGTCAGGTGGGTGGAATAATTGCAAATGAAGTTTAACCCGAGAAGCATGAGGGTGATGAGAAGGCTAACAAGGCAAGGGAAATACAATAAATGGTAAGATACTCAGAAGTGTAGAGGAATACTCTGAAGGTGACTGGACAGGTAAATAAGGTGGTCAAGAAGACATGGGATACTTGCCTTTATTAGCCGAAGTATACTATATAAGAGCAGGAGGTTATGCTGGCACCATATAAAATGCTAGTAAGGCCACAACTGGAGTACTGTGTGCAGTTCTAATCACCACACGATAGGAAGGATGTGATTACATCAGAGAGGATTCAAGAGATTTAAGAGGGTTGTGCCTGGACTGGAGAATTTTAATTACAAGGAACAATTGAAGAGGCAGTGGAACAGTGGGAGGTTGAGGGAAGACCTGATTGAAGTGTACAAAATTGAGAGGTCTAGATAGAGTGGATAGGGAGGCCCTGTTCTCCTTGGTTGAGAGGATCGTAACCAGGGAGCATAGATTAAGGGGAAGAGGTAAGCGGTTTTGAGGGGATTCATGGGGAAAATTTTTGCTGATCTGGAACTCACTGCCTGAAAGGCTGGCAGAGGCAGAAACTCTAATAACATTTTTAAAAAGTACTTTGATATGCATTTGAAGTGTCATAATCTACAAGGCTATGAACCAAAAGCTGGAAAGTGGGTTTAGACTGGATGGCGCCTTTTTGACTGGTGTGAACAAGATGAGCAGAATGATCTTCTCTAATGCGGTAAATTTCTATGATTTTGATTTGCTCTTGCCAAACTTCCTCACCTAGTGCACCCACTGGGTGCTAATTTCAACAAGCTCTTCCCTGTTTAACCTACCCCATCCAGCAGGTCTGTTTGGATTTTGCTACTGTATTTGTTGTCCCCCTTCCATTGCCCAGCTCAGTGGACTGCCCTTGCTTCATTCTACATTTACCTATCAAATCAAAGGCAGAACATCTCCAACAATCGATTTTTCTTCCTGTGCATGCTTCATTCCCTCTGGCGATGTCCAATAACCTATCTTTAGCTCCTTCTTCCTCGTCAAAATGCTGTCCCTTGGTGACATCATCTGAAGACCAGGAGTTATGTTTCACATGAATGCTGACAACATCACTTCTATCCCCCTCACTGTCTCGGGTTGAACCAAGCTGTTTACAACCTCGAGTTCTGTTCACCCTAAAGCTGAGCTTCTGGCCCTATATCTTCTCCATCACAAAGATCACACACTTCCACTTCTGTGAAATGGTTTGTCTCCATCTCTAAATCAGCCCATCTGCCATTGAAACCATCATCCATGCCTCTGCCACCTCAAGACTCAATTATCCCAACTATGGCTTATTGTGCATCCTAAAACCCCTTGACACAGCTATTAGCAACCATGCTTTCATCCATCTAGGACCTACACTCTGGAAATCACTCCCAATTCCTCTCTACTTCTCTTTCCTTTTAAGACCCTCTTTAGAACTCGCCTCTGAGATCAAACATTTAACCATTCCTCTTAATATGCACTTTAACCAGTTGTGAATTTTTGTTGGGTTATACGTTTGTGAAGCACCTTGAAATGTTTTCTGTAATAAGTGCAAGTTGTTTTTACTGTTTCTCTCTATTTACGCTATAGCTGTTCTTGATAAGAAGTCATTCACATCTCTGCCTCCATTGCCAGCATTTTAAGTAATAACATTTCCGTCTCTAGCTGCTCACATGTTTTAAATGCCTACAGACAGAAATTGGTTAGACAGCAAAATTAGTACTGTGAAAACTCATCTGCCTAATTCTTTGAAACTATTTAACTTTATTTTCTATATGTCAGCAATTTATAATGTTAAGAGTTATATAGACAAGTGGGCGGGCAGGTAGCAGATGAAGTTCAATGTGGAGAAATGTGAAGTGATTCGTTTTGGTAGAAAAAATATAGAGACAATATAAAATAAAGGGTATGATTCTAAAGGAAGTGAGGAACAGAGGGAGCTGAGTGTATATGTGCATAAATCATTAAAGGTGGCAGGACAGGTTGAGAGTGTGGCTAATAAGCATACAGTATCCTAGGCTTTATTAATAAGGGCATAGAGTACAAGAGCAAGGGGGTTATGTTGAACTTGTATAAGACACTAGTTCAACCTCAGCTGTTGCATTGCATTCTATCTGGGCGTCATACTTTAGAAAGGATGTGAAGACATTGGAGAGAGTGCAGAAAAGATTCATGAGAATGGTTCCAAGAATGAGAGGAACTTCAGTTATGCAGATAGATAGATTGTAGAAATTGGGACTGTTTTCCGGGGGTGGGGGGGCGGTGTAAAAAGACGGACAGAAGATGTGATAGAGGTATTCAAAATCATGAGGGGTCTAGATAGAGTAGATGGGGTAAAAACTGTTCTCACTCGTGAAAGGATCAAGAATGAGAGGGTACAGATTTAAAGTAATTGTCAAAAGAAACAAAAACAATATGAGAATTTTTTTCATGCAGTGAGTGGTTAAGGTCTGGAATGCACTACCTGAGAGTGTAGTGGAGGCAGATCCAATCGAAACATTCAAAAGGAAACTAGACTGTAATCTGAAAGAGAAGAATGTGCAGGTTACAGGGATAAGGCGGGAGTATGGCACTTAGTGAATTGCTTATTCGGAGAGCCAGTATGGGCACAATGGGTTGAATGGCCTCCTGCACTTTAAAAATTCTATGATTCTGTAAATGAAAAAAGTATTCGTTGTGGATTCAACTGTCAGTGAGATTTTTAATTTAAAAAAAACAACTTTTGGTTTTTGGAACGTTTGAAAGTATGTGGATGGTGGAACTGTGAGAATTGGTGCAGTTAAGGACACAAGCTGTGGCAATTAGAATTATTTGAAGATTGTGGAAGGTTGTATATGAAAATAATCTTTTTAAATGTTTGGTCACTGAGGTAGAAATTAAGTACTTTAATGTATTTGGTTATTCATTATAAAATGAATTTAATTAATGGGCTGACTGTTTTCCTGATAGATCAGTGAGATTATTGAGACGAACTCTCCTCTCAGTATTCTTAGCTGACCTTGGCTGAGATGGCAATAGATGTCCTACGTTTAGCCTTAGTGTATATAATTAAGGAGAGAAGTGAGAAGAAGTTTCTTACCCTTGATAACTACCCAGCTACTCCAAAGTGTGAGTATATTGCCTCAGCTGGGAACGCATTAGGTTCAACCATGATGCTGGCCACAGACAAGCAGCTTGCTGGAACTCAGACACATGTGAATAATGATCATTCGGATGAGGCACTGCAAGATGGTCGTGAAACATCTTCATGTAGGAGAAGAAAAAAAATGCCTCAACATTTTCAAGGATCTAGCATGGGTAATTGGTGGTCTAGATTTTTGAACAATTTAGTTTTTGCTTTCTTAGTCTGCTGGTTTTCTGTTTCAGTCAAAAACAGAAAGAAGAGAATCCTGACTTTGATTTTGGGGAAACTTGGCTATTTTATGGTTGTCGACATCATGATCGAGATTATCTGTTTCGGTAAATACATTGTTTTTATTCTTTATTTACTACTTAGTCCCCTGTAACTTAGATCCATTCACAGAGTAACTTGGGGCATTGTGCTAGCTCAATACATCCTATTTTTCCCACACCTTGCACTGTTATATCTACAAACTTTAATTTGAATCACTTCAAAAACAATTTTTTCACTTTTGTCTTCAAATTACTCCTTTTTTTCGTATATTACAGCAACCAAAATTCTATCCGCGTATTATTCAGTCCTGTTCAAAAACTTTGTAGAGCTCATGGGCTGGCTCTACTTTTCAGTTGAAGTACTCTTTCATCATCAAATGTTAGCTCAGCTCAAAAGATTTCTGACTTAAGGCAGTTCTAGTATCCTCCCAAAAATTACTCCAAGTCCAAAATATAGCCCTGGCATGATTCAGAGCTACCAGCATCACTGCTCCTGAGGTTCTTGCACCTGAAATGAGTTGATTTTTCCCTTTTATGAATGGTAAGCTCGTTACTTAATTTGATGCTGGCCACAGTACGTTGAGCATGGGCCAGAGGCTAAACTGTTTGGCACCAGCAGCCCAGTAAAGGCCACCTGTGGGGCACTTGTTTTTATATATTGCAACTGATGAGATGCAAAGACTCCATTGAAAAATAGGTAGTTGGAGTAAAGGTGACCCAACATAATTTTAAAAAAGATCCATGCTGTGCAAATTCCACCCCTTCCCCATAACACATCTCTGTTGCAGCAAGTTTGAAACCTGTACTTAGTGTCTGGCATAACATTCAGCTGCATTATTGGGTTACCCTTAATTAAATTCACTCCTGGGGACTTGTTGAGATTTGAGCACAGTTGTGTGTGCATAGGCTCCCAGCATGCTATATGCTTCTTAACTACACTGAGCACGGAGTAGGCCTCAGGCCTTCAAACCTGATCTAAGGGGAAACTGGTGGCCAATCTACATCAGAGTAGTGGCAATGAGCCACTGCATTATTGGCCCCTAACTGTCTTAACTTTTCTCTGTCAAACTTTAGTGAAATATTGTGCTTCAAAACTAATCATGGTGAGTAAACATGGAAGTTTTTATTTTAGGAAAGGAAGAATTTTAACATGTACAGTTGTAGTTCAAAAACCTGATCTCTCTTATAATGGGGCAGAAGGCTTAAAATTCACCTTCAAAAAGTAAAAAAAAAACAAATGTTGAAAATTTGAAACATAAGCGAAAATGCTGGAAATGCAGCATGTCAGATCAGGCCTGGCAGAATCTGTGGAGAAAACAGAAAATTTAACATTTCAGACATAGACCTTTTGTCAAGACTGAAAGACGCTACAAATGGATTAAGTTTAAAAATGAACAGAGCAAAGGGAAAAGGAAATTAAAAACTCTAAATATGTCTTTCGAGGGGAATGGGGGTGACTGGAAAGCAAGAGACGGCAAAAATGTATCTTGTTCCTTTGCTTTCCAGAAATGAGTTGAGGAGCTTTCAAACCAATGGCACTTTGACCCAGCTGAAAGTCTGTTTCTCAAGAGATTTACCCAAGGACACAACAGAAGGAAAACCAAAATATGTTCAACATCTACTTCAGCTCTTCGCTGAAAATGTCACGAAAATGTTGCTGAGTGAAAGTGGATATTTGTATGTATGTGGGTAAGTAGAAATTGATAGGTTCATAGTAATGATGTATATAATTGCATGTTACAGAATGGCACAGATTAAAGCATATAATTCAACCATAATTCTCTTATGAGATAAATATATATGACTTATAACATGTGGGCAGTGCTGCATTTCAATCCATAAAGGCACCCAATGCATGTATCAGCTGGTGAATAAATGTTCTGTAAGTACATTCTCCCTGAGGTGGATGGTATTGTTAACGCAGAGTATCTGAATTGAATGTAATGACCCAGAGCTTCCGATGAGTGGCAATCATTGTTGGATTTCCGCTCTGCTCAAATCCCGCCTTAACGTTGCTCAGCATTTCTTGTTGGATTTTCCGGGCCTGGCTTTCCCAGGGGAGAGGAAGTCGGGGCTGGGTGGGGGCGGGTCAGTGTGAGTGATTAGGGGTGCTGTCAGGTGAGTAGTTACCCAGGAGTTAGATTAGGTTTTAATCTATCTAACATTTCCTGGGTAACTTACCTAGGTAAGTACATTGGAACTGTCCAAAGTCTCCGACTCTAACTCACAGACGGAGATGTTTGAAAAGGGTCCCGGGAAGTAGGGAAATTGTACATTGGAAGTTGAAACTTCCCGGGAATTGCCACGGCAGTCAGTATGTTGGGGCTTGCAGGGTTCCGATGCACATCATCTGTTGTACATCCGACCTCCAACAATCTGAAGACTGGAAGATCTGGACCAATGTACTTTATCTGTAGTAAGAAAGTTTTGCATTTTTTAATTAAAGCTGAAATTGCTAAATGTCCTATTTAGAAGAAGAGAAAATAATTAGAATTGACCAACAAGAATGGATTTGGAGGGTCAGTTTCACAAAACAGTAAGAACAAAGCCTTAAATGAATAAAAGCAAAAAACTGCAGATGCTGAAAATCCAAAACAAAAACAAAAATACCTGGAAAAACCCAGCAGGTCTGACAGCATCTGTGGAGAGGAACACAGTTAACATTTCGAGTCCGTATGACTCTTCAACAGAACTAAAGAAAAATAGAAAAGAGGTGAAATATAAGCTGGTTTAAGGGGGGGTGGGACAGGTAGAGCTGGATAGAGGGCCAGTGATAGGTGGAGATAACCAAAAGATGTCATAGACAAAAGGACAAAGAGGTGTTGAAGCTGGTGATATTATCTAAGGAATGTGATAATAAAGGTACAGATAAGGGGTGGGGTCGGGGGAAGGGATCGAAATAGGCTAAAAGGCAAAGATAAAACAATGGATGGAAATACATTTTAAAATAATGGAAATAGGTGGGAAAAGAAAAATCTATATAAATCATTGGAAAAAAGGGGGATCGGAAAGGGGGTGGGGATGGAGGAGAGAGTTCATGATCTAAAATTGTTGAACTCAATATTCAGTCCGGAAGGCTGTAAAGTGCCCAGTCGGAAGATGAGGTGCTGTTCCTCCAGTTTGCGTTGAGCTTCACTGGAACAATGCAGCAGGCCAAGGACGGACATGTGGGCATGAGAGCAGGGTGGAGTGTTGAAATGGCAAGCGACAGGGAGGTCTGGGTCATGCTTGCGGACAGACCGAAGGTGTTCAGCAAAGCCGTCACCCAGTCTGCGTTTGGTCTCTCCAATGTAGAGGAAACCGCATTGGGAGCAGCGAATGCAGTAGACTAAATTGAGGGAAGTGCAAGTGAAATGCTGCTTCACTTGAAAGGAGTGTTTGGGCCCTTGGACGGTGAGGAGAGGGGAAGTAAAGGGGCAGGTGTTGCACCTTCTGCGGTTGCATGGGAAGGTACTGTGGGAGGGGGTTGAGGTGTAGGGGGTGATGGAGGAGTGGACCAGGGTGTCCCGGAGGGAACGATCCCTGCGGAATGCTGCCGGGGGGTGAAGGGAAGATGTGTTTGGTGGTGGCATCATGCTGGAGTTGGCGGAAATGGCGGAGGATGATCCTTTGAATGCGGAGGCTGGTGGGGTGATAAGTGAGGACAAGGGAACCCTATCATGGTTCTGGGAGGGAGAGGAAGGTGTGAGGGCGGATGCGCGGGAGATGGGCCGGACATGGTTGAGGGCCCTGTCAACCACCGTGGGTGGAAAATCTCGGTTAAGGAAGAAGAAAGACATGTCAGAGGAACTGTTTTTGAAAGTGGCATCATCAGAACAGATGCGACAGAGGCGAAGAAACTGAGAGAGAATGGGATGGACTCCTTACAGGAAGCGGGGTATGAAGAGCTGTAGTCGAGGTAGCTGTGGGAGTCGGTAGTCTTGTAGCCTTTCCATCAGGACCCTCAACCCCCTTGCCCCCTGCCGTTCTCGCCGTTAGACCCCCACACCTACTTGGTCCTGTATGCTCCAGCATCATGCTTGCATCCCAGCAGTGGCTGCCACTACCCATGATGTGGCTCTTTGAGACGGGACTTCTCCTGAGAGAAGGGCACAAGTCTTTTTTTTTGTAAAAATATACTTTATTCATAAAATATCTTCAATCACATTCAAAACCATTTCAAAAACAACATTACAAGGGTACAATCCAGGTTACACTTTTACAAAATGTATCACCAGGTGCATCAGTACAAACAATATTACAATCATTTACAGCCTTTCATTTTGATCTGTACAGCCCGAGGGGCTCTAAACAGTTCCCAGTCTCTCGGTGCGCTGTGGTAGAAAGGTCTTAGACAGCGACCCTTCCCCATTGCGCCCTTGCGGCAGCTGCCCCAAGCTTTAGTGCGTCCCTCAGCACGTCGTCCTGGACTTTGGATTGTGCCAGTCCGCAACAATCGGTCGGGGACAACTCTTTGTGCTGGAAGACCAACAAGTTTCGGGCAGACCAAAGCGCGTCTTTCACCGAGTTGATGATCCTCCAGCTGCAGTCGATGTTTGTCTCGGTGTGTGTCCCTGGGAACAGCCCGTAGAGCACAGAGTCCTGTGTCACAGAACTGCTCGGGATGAACCTCGACAGCAACCACTGCATCTCTCTCCAGACTTTCTTTGCAAAGGCACAATCCACAAGGAGGTGAACAACGGTCTCTTCCCCACCGCAGCCACCTCGAGGGCAACGTGCAGAGGGGGTGAGCCTCCTGGCGTGTAGGAAGGATCTGACGGGGAGGGCCTTTCTCACCACCAGCCAAGCTACGTCTTGGTGCTTGTTGGAAAGTTCTGGCAATGAGGCATTCTGCCAAATAACTTTGACAGTCTGCTCGGGGAACCATCCCACAGGGTCCACCCTCTCCTTTTCCCTCAGGGCCTCTAGGACGTTACGTGCTGACCACTGCCTGATGGACTTGTGGTCAAAGGTGTTTTTCTGCATAAATTTTTCCACCAGGGACAGGTGGTACGGCACGGTCCAACTACTTGGAGCGTTCCGCGGCAGCGTGGCCAGACCCATCCTTCGCAACACCGGGGACAGGTAGAACCTCAGCACGTAGTGACACTTGGTGTTTGCGTACTGAGGGTCTACGCACCGCTTGATGCAGCCACACACAAAGGTGGCCATCAGTATGAGGGCGATGTTGGGCACGTTTTTTCCCCCTTTATCTAGAGGCTTGTACATCGCGTCCCTGCGGACACGATCCATTTTCGACCTCCAGATAAAGCGGAAGATGGCTCGAGTGATCGCCATCGCGCAGGAGTCTGGAATGGGCCAGACCTGCGCCACGTACAGCAACAGCGAGAGTACCTCACACCTGATGACCAGGTTCTTACCCGCAATGGAGAGGGAGCGTCGCTCCCACATGCCCAGTTTCCTTTTCACCATAGCCACTCGCTCCTTCCAGTTTCTAACGCATGCCCCGGTCCCTCCGAACCATATCCCCAGCACCTTCAGGCCGTCAGCCCTGACAGTGAAGGGGACAAAGGATCGGTCAGCCCAGTTCCCAAAGAACATGGCCTCGCTCTTCCCACGATTTACCTTGGCTCCCGAGGCCAGTTCGAACTGGTCGCAGATGTGCATCAGTCTGCGCACCGACAGCGGATCCGAGCAGAAGACGGCGACGTCGTCCATGTACAGGGAGGCTTTTACCTGAGTGCCTCCACTGCCTGGGATCGTCACTCCTCTTATGCCCGGATCCTTCCTGATGGACTCGGCAAAGGGTTCTATGCAGCACACGAAAAGGACAGGCGAGAGAGGACAGCCCTGCCTGACTCCAGATTTAATCGGAAAGCTATCTGTTTCCCACCCATTGATTGAGACTGCGCTACTGATGTTAGTGTAGAGCAGTTGGATCCAATTTCGAATTCCCTCCCCAAACCCCATTTTGGAGAGCACATCCCCCATGTAGGTGTGCGATATTCTGTCAAAGGCCTTCTCCTGATCCAAGCTGATGAGGCAGGTATCCACACCCCTGTCCTGTACATAGGCAATCGTATCCCTGAGCAGCGCCAGGCTGTCAGAGATCTTCCTGCCTGGCACAGAGCAGGTCTGGTCAGGGTGAATCACCAATTCCAGAGCGGATTTGACCCGATTGGCGATGACCTTGGACAGAATCTTATAGTCCACATTCAACAGTGAAATGGGTCGCCAATTTCTAATTTCCTCCCCTTCCCCCTTGTGCTTGTAGATGAGGGTGATGATGCCTTTCCTCATGGATTCTGACATACTACCGGCCAGGAGCATACTCTCGTACACCCCTAGCAGGTCTGGGCCGATCAAGTCCCACAGAGCCGAATACAACTCCGCCGGCAAGCCGTCGCTTCCGGGGGTTTTACTCTTCTCGAAGGACTCGAGGGCCTTAGTCAGTTCATCAGGAGTTAGCGGTTTGTCCAGGCTCTCCCGCGTACTGTGGTCTAAGACCTCCGTGATAGAGGACAGGAAGGACTGGGAGGCCGTGCTGTCCGTGGGCTTCACGTCATACAATCCGGCATAAAAGGATTTGCTGATCCTCAGAATGTCGGATCGTGATGACTTTACTGAGCCGTCTTCTTCCTTCAGGCTGCTGATCACAGAGCGCTCTCTGTGTACCTTTTGGAAGAAGAAACGTGAGCACGTCTCATCCTGCTCCACGGAGCGGACTCTGGAACGGAAGATGATCTTGGAGGCCTCCGAGGCAAAGTGCGAGGCTTGCTGGCCCTTCACCTCATGGAGCTCCTCCTTGACATCGACCCCCATCGACTGCAGCCAGAGCAGATTCTGCATCTTTTTCTGGAGTCGGGACATTTCCCTCTGTTCCTTTCTAGCTTTCTGGGTGCCTTTGAGGATGAAAAACCTCTTGATGCTTCCCTTGGTCGCTTCCCACCAGTGTGTCAGGGACTCAAAGAGGGGTTTCACGGTTCTCCAACCTTTGTAATCCCTCTTGAGCTCCTCAATGTTCTCTGGGGTCAGCAGTTGCACATTTAGCTTCCATGCCCCCCTGCCCACCCTCAGGTCCTTCTCCAAGTGGCAGTCCGCCAGTAGGAGGCAGTGGTCAGAGAAGAACGCTTGACGTCGGTGGATCTGACTGTGAATGCACGGGACACAAACAGGAAGTCTATCCTGGAACGAATGGACCCGTCTGGCCGCGACCAGGTGTATCTACGCTGCGCTCCATCTGCAGGGTTGCTGAAGACGTCGTGCAGCTTGGCATCCTTAACTGTTTCCATCAGGGATCTGGACGTAGCGTCCAATCTGCTGCCGGCCCTGCCGGATCGTCCAGCCGCATCGATGATGCAGTTGAAGTCACCGCCCAGAATGACCGGCCTGGAGGTCGCCAGCAGCAGTGGGAGCTGCTGAAAAACCTCCAGCCGCTCAGCCCCTTGTGCCGGGCCATACACGTTAATTAACCGGAGTGGAGCGTTCTTGTACATTACGTCTGCTACGAGGAGTCGCCCGCCCACCACCTCCTTGACCTCGGAGACGGTGAAGTTGCCTCCCCGCAGCAGAATACCCAGGCCGGAGGAACGAGAGTCGTTTCCGCCCGACCAGATCGATGGCCCGTGGGACCACCATCGTGACCATTGCCTGTAGGAGCTGAGGTGCGGTATCGCACACTCCTGCAGAAACAACAGGTCAGCTTTGACCTTGGCTAGGTAGTCCAAGGTCGCAACACATCGCGTAGTAGATTTAATGCTACGCACATTTATGGATACAATCTTTAAACCCATTTTAAAGCATTTATTCTCCTACCAAACCCACTGTCTCTGAGAGTCCCAGACCTTTAGTCTGCTCCTTCATACCCGTAGTGAGCTCAAATTCCTTCACTTTGGATGGACTGAGGTAGATCTCCTTGGCCGTGTTCTGCTCCGGTGGCATCTGGAGGTTCACGTAGAGAGCGGGTTTTGAGATGACCTTTGCTGGAGAAGCTTCTCCAAAACTCTCCCCCTCTGGGGTGTTGCTGTTCCCGGCTTCCTGGAGCTGGGGTGCGATGATTGCCTCACTGCTCCCAGATTCCAGGGGCTGTGGTGCACTGGCCTCCTCAGGTTGCAGGCAAAGTTGGGGTGCGCTGGTCTCCTTGTTGTCTCCAATTTTCTGGAGCTCGGGTGTCTCGTCCTCCAACGCCCTGGAGCTTTGCCGCCTCTTCTGTCGGTGCCGCCCTGGCACTTCATCATCCGAAGAGCTGCTGCCCTTGTCATCCGTGTCGGATGGGAGACGCCTCTTGCCGCTTCTCTGGGAAACGCCTTTGCTTCTTCTTCGCTCCCTCTTACTTTTCTTCTTCTTCACCGTCCGCCACTCCCCCTGCTGCTTTTCCACTGCTGCCTCCTCCTCCATTGATTCGCTGTCCTGAGGACTGGGAGGTACAGGGGGTAGTGCTGCTGATTGGCTCTCTGTTGCCTCGATCTCTTTCTCCACCTTGTCTCTCTCTGTGTCCTCCTTTGTCCCGTTGAGCTCCCTGGGGGCCTTGGTGGTTGGAGTGACACGAAACATTTCTTCTGCTTCCCCCTGGTCGGCTTTGGCTGCCTGTGTGTAAGTACGGCAGCGTTTGGTGCAGGTCCTGTAGAGGTGACCTGCCTCGCCACACAGGTTGCAGCACTTGGCCTGTTTGCAGTCTTTTGTCTGGTGCCCTTCCTGTTTGCAGATCTTGCAGAGGGAGGCGCTGCAGTTGGCCGCCACATGACCAGCCTTGCCGCATGAGCGACAATGCTTGGGTTGCCCAGCGTAGACCAGGTAGCCACGGTTTCCCCCGATAGCGAAACTGGAAGGAGGGTGGAAAATGGCTCCCTTACCATCGGTCTTTAGCGTGACCTTAAACAGGCGTTTGCCTGTCCAGATCCCCAAGTCGTCTCGAATCTCGGTGCCGCTCCCCACCTTATCGAAGTACCTGGTGAGGAAGGTGACCACGTCGGCGACAGGGATGAAGGGGTTGTACACATGCACCATCACCACACGTTCCCGTTGCAACGGCAGAGAAAAGTGCGGCTCCGCCGTCAGGATCTTCATCTCCGGCAGGTCTCTCTTCTCCTCGAACACCCTCAGGAGCCGGACGCAGTCTGCCACCCGCTTGAACGTCACGTCAAAATAACCACCTTTGCGGGAGTCGTGCAGGGTGAAGATCTCCGGAGCTTGGAAGCCGCACGCCTTCAACAGGATCCTCCTGGTGAAGAAGCCCCGATCCATAGGTGATCCTCCTTCGCTGTGGTTCACCGTGACTCGGACGGTGATAGGTAACCCACGGTATGGATTTGGATTGCGATTGGTTATAGCCCTTCCATCCCGACCTTGCCTTGGTAGGACCATGGTGTCGCCCCTGCAACACTTGATCTTAGCCAAAAGGCCGAGAAGGGCACAAGTCTTGCCTTCAGCCAATTAATACTCCTTAAAGCATTAAATGCCTGCCGTCCAGCCGTGGTCAGTGGCGATGCCATCTCAGCTAACTTTTTCGCTGACGGTAGGAAACTTCGCTCTCTGAAAAATCCTGTCCTGTGTCAACTTTTATATGTAGCTTAGATGAATGCCACCTCCAGGGACGTTGGTTCCAATTTTAAAAATATATTTCCTCACCATTGCTTTGTATCTTTGCCATTATTTGAATATTAATGGCAGGGTGTCTGGTTGTTTGGACCATTTATTAATTTATGACCAGGACTGAGTTCTACATGGCCTATTTCTTTTGTGGAATCGCTGAAGCTCTGCAAAGTTGGAAGATGGTGATGGAGAAGAGGAGTTGGTTGGTTGAGAGTCAGAGTATATTGTGTAGACCATGGCATTTCATATCAGTTTCCTGACTTTGGTCAATTCCAGTGACTCGACGAACAAAATGGACTCTGTGTACAACATGTGACTTGTTTGATATAATTGTAACCAAATTACCTTTTAGCAGATTTTGATATGTTTAACATGGGAAATAATTTGTCACATTTTAAAGTTCCTATTTTGGGGTCAGGGAGGAGACCTAGAGTTAGAAAAAAATTGAATTAAAAATAAACACTTTAGAGGGTTGGGCAGAATTCTGCTGAACCTCTCCACCTACTATGTAATACTGTTTTCTAAAACCATTAATTTGAGAGATTATTGCCAAACCGCTGCCAACCACCAAACAGATGGTAATATAAAAGCAAAGCTTTAAACTTAAAAGCTTATCTACAGTAATAACCATTTATCTAATTTAGAGAGTATTGCATAGTGTTCAGGCTTTCAGTGTAATTTGGAAGGAACAATCAGGTCTCCCCTAATGCCTTGGTGCATATGACCTGGTCACAAGCTGATCCCACCAAATGTGGAACAGCAGTACTGGACAGGGTTCAGCAACCGCAATGCAAGAAAGCTGCATTTGGTATTAGGAGTTTAAATCCCAATTGCAGTTAACATCAGTATCTGCATGGCAATTTGCCTCTTCTCTGGTGGCATGGAGGAGGGAATGAAACTGTATCTGGGGCAAGCATATTGTGATCTTCCTACATAAATACAAACTCAGTGAATAACAGGGAAAACTAAATTGCATTTGTGGAGGTGACAGTGTCCCATGTTTTAAACCAACAAAGAATACTGTGGGGGTTATTTTGGTGAAAGAGTGTAAACTGGTCGTTTTTGGGTGCTCTGCTAATAAGCCATGCCTGCTTGAAAGTCTGGTTTTAGTGCACAATCTTAACAACAATAATAATGGGTTAAATTTTTAGCTTGGTGGGTGGGCACCCGACCTGACTGAGTGTAAAATGACACGCGATGACATCGGGCGTGCATCCCGACGTCATCGTACACTCGTGCGATATTTTGGTTGGTGGGTACACCCCGGAGTCGGCAGTGCGCCCGCTGACAATTAAAAGCCTAGTAAGGCTATTAAGAAGTTAATTAAATGAAATTTTTCGCTGCCCGTCCAACCTTACGGTTCACAGGCAGGTGAAAAGGCCAAGTGGCCTTTGCATGTTTTTGGAAACCTCATCCACAGATGGGATGAGGTTTCCTAAAGCAAATAAAAATCAAATAAAATCTTTATTCTTTCATTAATAACATGTCCCTGTATTCATGTGACAGACTCACATGAGGGGACTTGTTTCATTTCATCTTTATTTCTTTAATTATATTTTTTCATATGTCTTCATCTCCCTGAGGTGGCAGGAATTATATAGCGCGTGCTTGCGCTTGCCCAACTCATCGTCCTCCCCCTACCCACACAGGCAGCGCTCAGTCTTGCCGCTCGCGGTTCACGCTAGGAGGGCCTTAATTGGCCCGGCAGCATGAAATTGCCTCCCGGGCCCAATCGTAGGCAGCAGTTGGCTTCCCGACAAGGCAAAATTCTGCCCAACATCTTTAACATAGTAAAACATCCCTCGGCACTTCACAGTAGCATTTATTAAACATAATTTGAAACAGAGCCACATAAGGGGATATTGGGGCAGATGACCAAATACTTGGTCAAAAAGCTAGATGTAAAGGAATGTCTTAAAGGAGGTAGGATAAAATGGAGGCAGAGAGATTTAGGAAGGGAATTCCAGAGCTTACAGTTATGTTTCTAGGCAACTGAAGGCACAGAGACCAGTGGTGGAGACATTAAAATAAGGGGATGCTCAAGAGGCCGCTATTAGAGGAGCGCACATATCTCAGAGGGTTGTCAGGCTGGGTGAGATTAAAAAGTTAGGGAGGGGCAAAGTCATGGAGGGGCTTGAAAACAAGGCAAAGATGAGAAGTTTAAAATCACTGCATTGCTTAAATGGGAGCCAGTGTAGGTCAGCAAGTACAGGGATAGATGCAGGAACAGGACTTTGTTAGAGGCAGCTCAAAGAAAATTCACTCCATTGATACCTGCAATGGGGGGCGGGGTTATCTTGTGAAGAAAGGCTGGACAGGCTGTGCCTATATCCATTGGAGTTTAGAAGAATGAGAGAAGAGCTTATTGAAACATATAAGATCCTGAGGGAACTTGACAGGGTGAATGCTGAAAGGATGTTTCCCCTTGTGGGTGAGACTAGAACTAGGGGACACAGTTTAAAAATAGGGGACCTCCCATTTAAGACTGAGATTAGGAGAATCTTTTTGAGGGTTGTGAGTCTTTGGAACTCTCTTCACCGGAGAGCTGTGAAAGCAGGATCGTTGAATATTTTTAAGGCAGAGGTGGATAAATTCTTGACTAATAAAGGAGTCAAAGGCTATTGGAGGTAGGCAGAATGTAGAGTTGAGGCCACAATCAGATCAGCCATGATCTTATTAAATGGCAGAGCAAGCTTAAAAGGGCCAAATGCCCTATTCCTGCTCCTAATTCATGTGTTCGTATAGACTTGGTGCAATTTAGGATGTGTGCAGCCGAGTTTTGGATGACCTCAATTTTATAGAAGGTAGAAAGTTGGAGGTAGCCGGGGGTGCATTGGAATTGTCACATTGAGCAGTAACAAAGGCATGCAGGTGTGTTGAAACAACAGCAGAGTCAGGTGATATTACAGGGTGGAAATGGACAGCCTTAGTAATGGTGCAGGTATGTGGCTGGAAGTTCATTTCAAAGTCACACATGATACCAAGGTTGCGAAGTGTGTGTTGCAACCTCAGACATTGCCAGGAAGAGGGACTTTGGTCCCAATTGTTGATTACCATAATTTGAACTTGTCTGGAGATGCTAAAGTGTACACATGCTAGTTTTACACTCGACCACTGATTAGACATGATTTTCATGCAGCGGCGTATATGGACTGTACTCACCCAATGAAGGTTTGAAATTTGCTGGCTAACGCACAACAATGTGTTTCATGATGGAATGGGGCTTTAGTTTAAGTACTAGCCACTGAAATGCCTCACTGCTTCCTTAATGAACATTGGCAATGACTTAAATGGCGGTCTGCCCCTTAATGACCCTCCAATTGGCAGTTCCTAGTACAAACTTCACCTAATTCATCAAAATTTTGGTTTTGGTTTAAGACCCTGTCTTGGCCACCTTGGAGGCTGTTTGGCACCTAAAATAGTGGGGAAAATCGCTCCCCTGAATGCAGAGAAATTATAACAAAGGTTGGGGCTTTTCATATACACTCTATTTGACAGATATGTAAGGTAAACTTCACACTTTGATGCCCCAGGCACATGCCAGGTACATACATAAAGCTTTGTTTCTCCTCCTGTGCGACCTATAGTCTATCAATTTTAATGAATAGAACCCTACTAGTAAACTGTGGTTTCCTTCTTAACCCTCCATGCATGTACCAGTACCACTGTAGTGGAGAATGACACTCCATCACAACCATCAAGCTTTTCAATAAAACCATGCCAGCATTCTATGTATTTTTGTAATTGTACTTCATGTACCATTTTAAGTCTTTCAGTTTCTTCAGGATTTTGACTGGTGCCAGAGGTGATGGGTAACCTTTTTCAAATAAGTTATGGACATCCTTTTTGGATTTGTTTAATTGCTGCCCTAGGGAGGCAAATAAGAGTCAGAAAATAGGACAAAAGTATCTGGTAGGGAATTAGGAATGCCTTCAACCAGGCTGCTGAAAGAAATGTACCTATATTTTTAAACGCATTAATGTTTGGGTTGATATTTATTTTAGGAAGAAGATAGACATTGGTTGTAGTTGTATTATTAGCTTTGAATTTCTAATGTGCTATTTGTGCAGTACCCAGGCAAACATAGCATGCCAGTTACTTGCCATTACTATTTGAAAATTTTAAATTTTAAAACAGATGTTTTCTCTTTCATCATTCAGAAATTTGGTACTGATAATGAATGTTGTTGGAGGGGAAGGAAGGAAGGGAAAGCCGGAGGGCTGGCCAACCTATTGTCAATATGCTGGCTAGATGGGAAAAATTTCAACTGAATAATTCATTTTTTCCTCTTAAAAAAAAATTCTTTGAAAACCCTGATTGCAGATGCATGTCAGGTTCAAAAAATAGCAATAATTGCAGCTACTGTTTAAAATATATATTGAAAATGGGGAAACAAAGCAGTAATTCCATCTCAGATGGAGAGCCAACTGTGTAACATTGTTTGTAAATCATTTTCAATTCTGTAAAATTGCCTGCAATTTGTACCATTGAAATGAAAATCAGTGATTGTGCTGTAGTTCACTTTCAAAATAGATAGTGATTCCTCTATATCATGAGATGGTAAACACTCCATTACCTATTTAATATTCTATGCTGAGCTGCTACACTTGCCTAGGGTTTGATTGAAATGATTAAGTCCTTCTGACCCCAACTTATTCTGCCCTAAAATTCTTAATTATTCAAACTGTATGCAGTATCCATGTCTAATACATATTGCCTGTCTATGAAGAAAGAGATTTTTTTGTCGAAGTTTTTTGCCTTGCACTCATTAGGACAACTTGCAAGAAAATGCCAATGTTAGGGGAAACAACAAATTTATACTGAATGAGAAGAGAGTACGGATTGATTGGCAAATGAACTCTGATTGTTAGAGGCAATGCCATGGCGAATACACCTGTTGATGGTGACTAACAGTTAAGTGCCTAGCATTGTTTGACATTTAAACCAGGCAGCTTGACTCTGATTGGTCAAGACATTGCCCTGGGGAATGAACCAGTGAATGGCTGTCACTAATTTTGTTTAGCTGAAACAGGTGCAATGTGTGTAAATGTTCTTTCTGTTTGCAAAGAACAGGGCCCTGTGTATGAATGTATGTATATGCAAATGCACTACACTGTGAGCCTGACTTACAATATTAAATTGGTTGTCAGCATAATTCTTACCACACTGGACAACATTTGCTAAATAGTCCTCAGTCACAGAATCATGTTTAATGTTGGACACTGTGGCTGGACTTTTCCGGCCCCGCTGCGGGTGGGACCTGCCACGGGCGAGGCAGCACCCCAGCCAGAAGTCCATTGACTTGCAGTGGGACCGGAAGATTGCGATGGTGGGCGGGTGTGGAAAATCCCGCCCTGTGTCTTGAATTTTGCAAGAAGAGGCTGGTTGAGTATAGTCTGTACCTTGCCTGCTGCGAACTGTGAAAGGGACATGCTGTTTGCTACGATCCGCCAGTCTTTGGGATGTATGACCTACATACTTAGCATCACACAGGCACTGAAATTCATATAGCACATTACTCACTTGCCTTTTTGGCTTGATGGCAGCATCCTGTTAGTGGCGAATACCCTTTGTGTTGCTACTGCATAGTAGCAATGTGAAGCAGCTAGCTTCACCTGTTGCTCAAATTTTCGAGATACCTTGCCCTTCGAGGGTAATCTGAAATAAACTGGGCACTTTTCAGGGCTGAAAGTGATGGCCTTAGGCCCATTCATGAGTTTGTATGATATACAGCGTGAAATGATCTGATCAGGGTAGCCATTATCCTGCAGGATGTCTTTGATTTGCCCTATTTCAACATCAAGCTTGCATGGTGAGCAAATGGCTTGGGCCCTTTTTACAAGGTTGTCGATAAGACCAATCTTGTAGCATATACAACTGCAAGAATTCCAACACATGTATTGACCAGTGAAGATAGGCTTGCAGTAGACCATGGTAGAGAAATCCCCTGGCAGATTTCACAACCAGTACGTCAAGGAAGGGGAGTTCATTTAATTGCTCCATTTCAAAGGTGAATTTGAGCGCAGGATGGATGGAGCCCATTAAGACATGCAAGGAAACTATTACATGCAACTGCGGATTTAAATATAGCAAATGTATCATCCAAATATCAGAAATATGCAAGGGGTAGGAGGTAGGTATGATTCCATCAAAGGTACGTTACTCATGGAACCCAACAAAGATGTTTGTGAGACCTGGGCCAATCAATCAGCACTCTCTTCACATACTGTATAAATTTGTTGTTTCCCCTGATATTGGCATTTTCTTGCAAATTGTCCTGATGAGTGCAAGGCAAAAAAAAAAAGTATTTTTCAGAAATACTCAAGTTCTGTACTACCAAACAACTAATGACTATCTACACTTTGGGTTTTGTAACATCCAAAAGAATAGGGTCTTATTGTAACTGCTATTTTACTGAGTTTATTTTTGTTTCTTAAATAGAGATGGCAAAAATATGGCCAAAGATGTGGCCAATTCTGTGACGGAGATTGTATCAGAAAAGCTGGGAGTGGATACTCTGGCAGCCATGAAAATTATAGCCAACCTACGTGAAGAGAAACGTTACCTACAGGATGTCTGGAGTTAACTGCATCTGGAGAGAGGTGTATAAAGTATATTTTAAAAAAAGACTATGCCATAGAAACTAGGTACAGTGTTTAAAAAATGAAAAGCAATGTTAATTGTTGGAAGGAGTGTTAGAAAAACACTCTTCATAGACAAAAGGTTTGGGAATTTTATTTTTAAACCATCCGCACATCCTTGTCAAAGACATAATGTAGTGAACATCACTCTGACGACGTTTAGAAACAAATGATAAAAGTTAGTCAGACATCTTTTCAAATAATGCACTTTCAGATGAATTCAGATGTTTTCAACAATGCTGTTAGGAGTTGCTGCAATGTGATTTTTCTGCTCTTTGAAATGTAATAGCCCATTCTGCAGCATTTTAACTGTTTTAATGTAACCTGTTACTGTAATGTTTGACTAAAGCAATGTAAATGCATTTATTTATGCAATTTTTAAATTATGCCTTTTAAAACATTTCTATGCTAAGGTTAAGTTAGTTATGAGACAGAAGTGTAGAAGCTTCCATAGAGCTCCAGTTAGGTCTAGTGGGAAGTTATTGTTTAGATCTGCACTAAATGCCAGCATTTTCAGCACATTTACCAGTAGGTTTTGTTACACAATTCACACTTCGTTAATAAATTCTCAGGGTTAATTGCATTTTGTCATATCACTTACCTCACTGTTATTTTATTTGTTGTGCTGTCCTATTCTTTACTTTTGGCTTTGGTACCAAATTATTTTTATTCATTATATAAAAGGCAAAAATATTGCTGGAAATGCGTCTCTATGCCAATAGATAGAACATTAACTTTTGAGATCACTGGAACTATAGCCTTTGTGGACCTTCAGCAAAGGACATGCATACTCTTACTAACTTTATTTCATTATCTTTGTAGCAGCATAGCATGTGGGAGATCTTTTATTCTTGGATTCAATACTTCGATAGAATATTTGGGGAAGGCAGAACGGCAAAGATCATAATGATCCTTTGAATGTTAATCAAAGCACTTACTATGAAGTTCTGTTAGTCTTCCTTCCCCCACTCCTTGTTCTGTTAACTCTTTCAATTCAAGGATCGTGTTCCTGAGTGCTCGCCTGGAAACAGAAAAAAGTAATTTCTGTTTATGTTTGTGTTATAGTTTGTGTATTTTTATGCATGGAAAAATGTTCAAAATCTTTGTGTATTCTTTAGGTCTGCAAATTCTGCACATAAGTGCTTTACATGTGACCTCTGTTCTGTTAAAATTGTTACCATTTGATGCAGTTACACTGTAATCATCAAACAACTTGAACAATATTGGGTATAACCAGCTGAGGAGGAATTTATTTACATGCAAAATGTTTTTGGGAAAACTTTTGTTGGTTGGAAATTGAACCGCAACATTTACACTGTAGACACAATACAAAATTGAAACTAATAGCATGGTGCAAATGGCAAAGGAAAGGTGCTCTCTGTTCACTATGTTGCCTGCGGATTTTTGCAGGCTTTTGATTGACAACTTCCTGTCATTAGGCAGCTGACCCAGCTCGACATAGGGGACCTGTGGCAGGGCAGGCAACAGCATGGTTCCTCAATCAACCAGATCAAAGAATCCTCACCGAGTCAGAGGGGGAAATTTTAACCTCAGTTGGTCAGTCAGGTAGTTAAAATCTTAAAAGATTTAGACCTCTATCCCACCTATGTCCAGCTTTAATGGAGGTGGGATTGTCTGCAGTTGAGTGACAGTAGGTGCCTCCGAGGAGGCGGGTTGGCACTTTAAGTATTACAATGAGGCTTGCAGCCTCATTTTTCAACTTTTCAAATTGAACTGTGAATAGCCAGGTTTCCTGACCCACAGGGAATCCAGCAGCTAAACCCAGGTGAGGAGTGGTCAAATCCAGGAGGTAGGTTCTTTTACACCTACCTGGTGGATCAACATGCCTGGGCACCCCTGTGGTTGGGCACTTCCTTGTTCTCTACTCCCGACCCATGGTCCCCTTCTGAAGCTTCCAAACCTCACTCCCGATCAGGCTGGTTTCCATGTAAGGCACCAGTTAGTGTCGATGCGCACACACATTGGAGTTAAAACCACTATGTGCGGGGAGCCCCAACTTTTCGGTTCCCTACCCCTTACCAACCACCTCCCCAACTCACCTTGGACAGGAAACTTCAGATTTCTGCATTTAGCTGCAAAGGTGGACCCCAGAAGTTGGTGTCCAATTTACTCCATAATATCTGAGTGCTGTTAGCCTTACCATTCTTCTGAAAACAAAATCCGGACTAGCATGTTTGTAACATTTTCATATGCTTACTCTTGACACCCCTGCGCTCTCCACATTCGGAGGTAAGTAACTTTTTTCATTTTTGTAGTAGTTGTGTAGAGTAGATTTTCTAACGGGACTGGATGCTCCAGGCTTCCTCAGGATAAACCAGCCTTGTAGCAAAGACCTCAGGCAAGGTATTTGACACACTCTTTACCAATACTTGCTTTAGTTCTGCACAAAGGCCACCTCTTTTCCCTTGCCCTTACCCAGCGTGACAGGCAACAGACTCAGGGTGACCAACCATCCTGTATTTTACGTGATCGTCCCTTAATTTAATGTTTTGTCCCTCGTCCCGTTTGTTTGTTCCCCAGGGTGCCATTTATCCTGTATTTCTCAGGCAGTGACTTGGGGACTGCTGGTGAGTCTCTTCTTGCCACTGCCCTAGTATCTTTGTTTTTTGCTCATGCGCACTGTGCATAAGACCATAAGATGTAGGAGCAGAAGTAGGCCATTCAGCTCATCGAGCCTGCTCCACTATTCAATTAAATCATGGCTGATCTGATAATCCTCAACTCCACTTTCCTGCCCTTTCCCCATAACCTTTGATTCCCTTATTGATTAAAAATCTGTCTTATCTCAGCCTTGAATGTACTTAATGACCCAGCCTCTACAGCTCTCTGGTAAAGAATTCCACAGATGCACGACCCTCTGAGAGAAGAAATTCCTCCTCATCTTGGTCTTAAATGGGTGACCCCCTTACACTGAGATTATTCCCTCTGGTCCTAGACCCTCCTACAAGGGGAAACAGCCTCTCAGCATCAATCATGTCAAGCCCCCTAAGAATCTTATATGTTTCAATAAGGTTGCCTCATTCTCCTAGATGCCAATGAATAGAGGCCCAACGTACTCAACCTTTCCTCATAAGAAAATCCCTCCATACCTGGTGTCAACCTAGTGAACCTTCTCTGGACTGTCTCCAATGCCAGTATATCTCCCCTTAGATAAGGGGACCAAAATTGTTCACAGTATTCTGGCGTGGTTTAACTAGTGCCTTGTATAGTTTTAGCAAGGTTTCCCTATTTTTATACCCTATTCCCTTTGAAGTAAAGGCCAACATTTCATTTGCCTTCCATATTACCTGCTGAACGTTACCTTTTTGGGATTCATGCACTAGGACCACCAAGTCCCTCTGTGCTGCAGCTTTCTGTTCTTTCTCCATTGAAATAATATTCAGCTCCTCTATTCTTACTGCCAAAGTGCATAGCCTCACATTTTCCCACATTATATTCTATCTGCCAAGTTTTTGCCCACTCACTAAACCCTCTGTAGACTTTGTGTCATCCTCATCACTTGCCTTCCCACCTATTTTTGTGTCATCCGCAAACTTGGTGAAAGTACATTCACTCCCCTCATCTAATCATTAGTATATATTGTAAATAATTGTGGCCCCAGCACTGATCCCTGTGCACTCCACTAGTTATAGGTTGCCATCCTGAAAATGCCCCCCTTATCTCAGCTCTCTGTCTTCTATTAGTTAGCCAATCCTCTATCCATGCTAATATACTACCCCCAACACCATGGGCTCTTATCTTATTAAGTAGCCTTATGTGCAGTACCTTATCGAACGCCTTTTGGAAATCCAAACATATTACACCTACTGGTTCCCCTGCTTGTTACCTCCTCAAAGAATTCTAATAAATTTATCAGGCATGATTTCCCCTTCATGAAGCCATGCTGACTGTGTTTGATTAGATTATGATCTCTAAGTGTTCTGCTATTACATCCTTTATAATAGACTCCAACATTTTCCCAGTGACATGTTAAGCTAACTGGCCTATAGTTACCTGTTTTTTGTCTCCCTCCCTTTTTGAATATTGGCAGTTTCCCAGTCTTTTGGGATTTTTCCAGAATCTAAGGATTCTTGGAAGATTACTACCAGTGCATCCACTATCTGTGTAGCTACTACCTTTAATATCCTAATCCAGGAGACTTATCAGCCTTTAGCCCTATTAGTTTCCCTAGTACTTCTTCTCTAGTGATAGTTATTGCATTTATTCCTCCCCTCCCCTCACTGGGATATATCTTAGTTGTGAGTCAAGAACTATTTTCTTAAACGTCTGCCATTGTTCATCAACCGTCTTTTCTGCTAAACCCCTTTCCCAGTCCACTCCAGCCAACTCTGCCCTCATTCCTTTGTAATTGCCCTTATTTAAGTTTAGCACAGTTGTTTCCAACCCAAGTTTCTCACTCTCAAACTGAATGCTAAATTCAACCAGATTATGGTCACTGTTTCCTTGGGGATCTTTTACTCTGAGATCATTTATTAAACCTGCCTCATTGCACATTACCAGATCCAAAATAGCCTGATCCCTGGTTGGATCCACAACATATTGTTCTAGGAAACTGTCCCAAAAACACTGAATTCTCACTCGTGTCTACCTGTGCCAATTTGATTTTCCCAATCTACATGAAGATTAAAGTCACTGATGATTAATGTACTGCCTTTTTTACATGCCCTCATTATCTCCTGACTTATTCTCTGTCCTACAATATAGCTACTGTTAGGGGGCTTATAGACTACTCCCACCAGTGTCGTCGTCCCCTTGTTATTTCTTACCTCCACCCACATTGGATTCTACATCTTCCGATGCAAGATCATTTCTTGCTATCGTACTTATTTCATCTTGTACTAACAAAGCTACCCCACCACCCTTTCCTCCCTGCCTGTCCTTTTGAAAAGTCTCGTATTCCTAAATATTTAGTTCCCTGCTTTGATCTCCTTGTAACCATGTCTCCGTAGTGGCTATAAGGTCATATCCATTAACCTCTATTTGTGCCGTTAATTCATTTATTTTGTTCCGAATACTATTAAGTAAAGAGCCATTAATTTTGCCTTTTTTACCACTTTGTCCCCCTTTGACTCATTTGCTGCTTTTTTTTATATTTGTATGCTCTGCCTCTTCCTGTCACAATCTGGGTATCATTATCTAAATAGCTGTCCTGCAATGCTGCCATATCCTTTTGCTTTGTAAGCATATGTATCCTCTCTCCAGAACCCTCCCCCACCTCTCTCCCTCTATTTAGTTTAAAGTACTCTTTACAGCCCCAGTTATTCGATTCACCGGGACACTGGTTCCAGCGTGGTTCAAGTGAAGCCCGTCCCACCAGAACAACTCCCTTCTACCCCAATACTGGTGCCAGTGCCCCATGATCTAAAACCCATTCCTCCCACACCGATCTTTGAGCCACGCATTTAACAACTTGACTTTATTTACCCTATACCAGTTTGCCTGTGGCTGAGGTAGTAATCCCGAGATTATTACCTTGGAGGTTCTGCTTTTTAATGTAGCTCCTAACTGTTCAAATTCTTTCAACAGAACCTCCTTTCTAGTCCTATCAATGTTGTTAGTCCCAACATGGACTGCGACAACGGAATTATTCCCCTCCCACTCCCCTCTCCAGCCCTAAGGAGGTGCCCTTAACCCTGGCACTGGGCAGGCAACACAGCCTTCGGGACTCATGCTCATGTCTGCAGGGAACAGTATCTATACCCATAATTGTACTGTCCCTTACCACTACTACGTTCTATTTCCTTCCCCCACTTGAATGGCCCCCTGTACCACGGTGCTGTGGTCAGTTCGCTCATCCTCTCTGCAGTCCCTGATCTCATCCACACAGCTTGCAAGAACCTTGGACAGGACAGTTGCAAGGTCTGAGGGTCCTCAAACACTCCTCCCTGGCTCTTCATACCTACTTCACCTGCAGTCACACCCTCCTGCCCCTGATTACAAACCAAATTTGAATGAGCTAATCTGAGGGGTGTGACCATCCTCTGGAGCAAAGTGTCCAGGTAACTTTCCCTGCGCATGCACTCTGCAGATGGTTCACTTGGCCATGAGGAGGAGAGAAGAGGAGGAGAACTGGCCGATGTTGGACTGAGCAAATCTTTTTTTAAAAAAAAGTTTTAAAACACATCACGCAGAAGAGAAAACTGTCAGCAGAAGGTAATAATCTAAATCATTTTCTTACATTTCATTCTTGACTGCACATTGTCTCATTCTGTTCCTCCTCTGTAATGACCCCACTCATCGTGGTGCTCTGAGTCTCGGCCCTGAGTCCGAGCTCTGGCCCCAAGTAAGCTCTGCCCCCCCTTCCCCGGTCTTGCCTGCACCCCTCAATCCCCTTGATCAAAGTGTCCCTGACTTCTTCAGAACTGTTCGTCCTGGACACACTTCCAGTTGGATTTGTATGCATGCTTCCTGCCTACTACTTTTGTGGCTGAGGATGTGGCTACATGGCGCTACTTCTAGGCCCCGAGTCTAAGAGCTGTGAATGGACCTGCTTTGCAGCTTGATAACCAAGGATGCAATATGCTATCACCAGATGCATATAAATTTTTTTGAATTCTGAACTATTGGTACTGAGCAGGATGAAATTCCTTAATTAATTTGATTCTTTGACCAGCTTTTGGTATAATAAATTATATTGTCCACAAAACATACATTATTTGGAAGTTGAGTATTTTTGAAATGTGAGCGCATTTTCTATTCTATAAAAATTGCATTATTTATAGTGTAATATGTTAAGATAGTGGCAGAATTGTAAAAGACAGATTCTCAAATAAAATCATTCATTCAATTTTATAATCTTGCTTTTTGTCAATGTTCCTCACTTCCTCCTCCTAATTTGATAACCAAAAATAAATATCTGGATTTTAAAGTTGACCCCCAGATAGCTTAATTAAAGAGATGTTGGCGGATGAAATGAATATTCTTTTCCTCCACAGCACTGCCTACTGTAGGGTTGGCAACCAGACTCTTCAAAGTGAGTGCTTGGAATAAAGTCAACAATATGTGATCAAAGGTCACAAACCTGAAATGATAGCTCTGCTTTTTCTCCCTGCAGCTGCAGCCAAACCTGCTGAATATTTCTAGCATTTTCTGTGTTATTAGTGATGAAGGTAATTAGGGATGGGCAATGAATGCTGGCCTAGCCAGCAACATCCACATCCCATGAACAAATTTAAAAAAAAAGCAACTTTTCACTCCTCCAGGAGTAAGTATGTCGAGCAGGTCTGATTTGCATATTTAACTTCTACAGACGGTATAATGAGGAAACTGCTCACTATTCCAGGATCAACCTGGCATACAAAGATAACCCCTGACTACTTTGCTGCACTGCAAGCTGCCTTCTTAAACCCCTCTCCCCATACTCTCCGCCCTCATCTCCAACACTAAGTGCAAAGAGCTCATGGACTGCTTTGATCTTCATGACAATCAGTTGCCTCAGATGTGTCCCTCCCTTCCACTAGCCCACCTGGCCAAACATGCCCTCTGAGTTCGTCAGTGAGACCCACCTCCAGTACCTTCAATCCCATTCCTACTAAACTGCTGACCACCCAACTTTCCCTCCTCGTCCCCACGTCAGCCAATATTGTAAATGGTTGTCTCTCTTAAGGTGCTGTCCCTCCTTTAAATCTGCTGTCATCATCCCTCACCTCAATAAACAAGCCCTTGACACCAGCGTCATGCTAACTACTGACCTACCTCCAAACTCCCTTTCCTTTCAAGTCTTTGAATGTGGTGTTGTCTCAAATCCATTCACATCTTTCCTAGCGCTTCATATTGGAATCTTGCTACAGTACTTGTCATAAATACTTTAATCACAGCAAATGGCTCATCTTCAAGGACTAAGAACATTCTGGAAGAACTTGTTTTTAAAAAGACTTATGTTCTTCAAAAGCTCCAGACCCAGTCGAAAGCAAAAAGTGAATGGAAGATGCCCCAAAGTGGCTCTATGTTCTGAAATTGACTGCAAGTTTTCTGCAAAGCCTGCCTGAAAAGTAGTGCAAGACTCCGATTGTTCGCAGACCAGTGCTGAGAACCACATGTATAATCCAGACACCATTTCAAGGACTCATCATATACCCTTTTCCCTTGAACCATTGATTTTTAACCTTTCGTTTATTTTGGGTTTTTTTTTTGGTGTATGTATGTATGAGAACGAGAGAGTTAGGGTACTTAGAGTAATTATTATACTTTCATATTTCATACTTTGTTAATGTTTTGCCTTCTACTTGACAAGTCTGGTTTTATAATAAACTAATGATTTTGTTGTTTATTGAAAACCTGGGCATTGCGTGCTCATTCTGAGAATCATAGGTAAAGCACATGTTTGGCCAAATAGCTAGCTGGAGAAATCATTTAAATATGTGTTGTGACCTGTGGAGTAGTGGAAGTAGAGACAGACTGTGCACTCCCATCTTGTAAACGACATCTTATATGACTGATGAAGGTAAACTTGTCCCCTCCTTTACCTGTTGTAGCCTTTGATATGGTTGACTACACCATCCTCCTTCAATACCTCTCCACTGTTACCCAGCTGGCTGGGGCTGCTCTCACCTGGTTCCATTCATATCTATATAATCACAGCCAGAGAGTCACTCGCATGGCTTCTCTTTCTGCTCCTACACCATTACCTTTAGTGTCCCTTGAGAATCTATCCTTGGTCATCTTTTTCCCATCTACAGACTACCCCACAGTGACATCATCCAAAACCATAATGTTAGTTTTCACATATACACTGGCAACACCCAGTTCTGCCTCATCACCACCTCTTGCGGCTTCAACATTGCTAAGTTATCAGATTGCTTACCAGACATACGGTGCTGGATGAGCAGAAATTTCCTTCAATTAAATATTGGAAAGACTGAAGTCATTGCTTTAAGTCCCTGCTTCAAGCTCTGTTCCCTAGCTACTGACTCTGTTCCTTCTCCCTGGCAACAGTCTGAGATCAAGCCAGCCTATCTGCAACCTTATCAGATTTGACCTTGAGATTTGTTGTGTTAAAAATTGTCAGTTTAGTGCCAGTTTTGTGTTGTGGAAACAGAGTACAAAAGACTAAATTTTCTACACTGAGTTGAATGCAGCTTCCAAAGATGAAAGACCATTGCCTAATCCTAATCGAGAGAACGATAGCATATTGGTATTGTTGCTGGACTAGTAATCCAGACACCTAGGGTAATGCTCTGGGGACCAGGGTCCGAATCCCACCATGGCAGATGGTGGAATTTAAATTCAATAAAAATCTGGAATTAAAAGTCTAATGATGACCATGAAACCATTGTAAAAACCCATCTGGCTCACTAATGTGGTTGACTCTTAATTGCCCCCTGAAATGGCCTAGCATGCCACTCAGTTGTAACAAACCGCTACAAAGCCACAAGAAAGGAATCAAACCATACGGACCACCCAGCATCGATGTAGGCACCAGACATGACAACAGCAATCGTAGCCCCATTGACCCAGCATTACTGCCAAAATTGGGAGAGCTGTCTCACAGACTAGTCAAGCAACAGCCTGAAAATAGTGATCCTTACAGAATCATACCTTACAGATAAAGTCCCAGACACCACCTCCCGCTGGTAGGACAGACCCAGCAGAAGTGGCAGCACAATGGTATACAGGCGCGAGGGAGTTGCCCTGGGAGTCATCAACATTGACTCTGGACTCCCCATGAAGTCTCACGGCATCAGGTCAAACGTAGGCGAGGAAACCTCCTGCTGGTTACCACGTACTGCCCTCCCTCAGCTGATAAGTCAGTGCTCCTCCATGTTGAACATCTCTTGGAAGAAGCACTGAGTGTGGCAAGGGTGCAGAATGTAATCTGGGTGGGGGACTTCAATGTCCATCACCATGAGTGGCTCAGTAGCACCACTACTGACCGAGCTGGCCGAGTCCTAAATGACAGCTGCTAGACTGGGTCTGTGGCAAGTGGTGAGGGAACCAACAAGGGGGAAAAACATACTTGACCTTATCCTCATCAACCTGCCTGCTGCAGATGCATCTGTCCATGAAGTGACTGCCGCACAGTCATTGTGGAGACTAAGTCCTTTCTTATTGAGGATACCATCCTATTGTGTGGCACTGCCACTGTGCTAAATGGGATAAATTTTGAACAGATCTAGCAACTCAAGGCTGGGCATCCATGAGGCGCTGTGGGCCATCAGCAGCAGCAGGATTATACTCAAACACATTCTGTAACCTTATGGCCTGGCATATCCCCCACTCTACCATTACCATCAAGCCAGGGGATCAACCCTGGTTCAATGAAGAGTACAGGAGGGCATGCCAGGAGCAGAACCAGGCAAACCTAAAAATGAGGTGCCAATCTAGTGAAGCTATAACACAGGACTACTCGTGTGCCAAACAGCATAAGCAGCAAGTGATAGACAAAGCTAAGCGATCTGACAACCAATGGATCAGATCTAAATTCTGCAGTCCAGTCAAGAATGGTGGTGGACAATTAAACAACTCACTGGAGAAGAAGGCTCCACAAATATCCCCATCCTCAATGATGGAGGAGCCCAGCACAGCAGTGCAAAAGATAAGGCTGAAGCATTTGCTACAATCTTCAGCCAGAAATGCTGAGTGGATGGTCCATCTTGGGCTCCTCCGGAGGTCCCCAGCATCACGGATGGCAGTCTTCAGGTAATTCGATTCACTCCACGTGAAGTCGAGAAAAGGCTGAAGGCACTGGATACTCAAAGGCTATGGGCCCTGACAATATTCCGGCAATAGAACTGAAGACTTGTGCTCCAGAACTTGTTGCTCCCCTAGCCAAGTTGTTCCAGTACAGCTACAACACTGGCATCTACCCAGCTATGTGGCAAATTGCCCAGGTATGTCCTGCACACAAAAAGCAGGACAAATCCAACCCGGCCAATTACTGCCCCATTAGCCTACTCTCAATCATCAGTAAAGCAATGGAAGGGATCATCAACAGTGCTATAAAGCAGCATTTGCTTAGCAATAACCTGCTCACTGATGCCCAGTTTGGGTTCCGCCAGGGTCACTTAGCTCCTGACCTCATTACAGTCTTAGTTCAAACGTGGACGAAAGAGCTGAATTCCTGAGGTGAGGTGAGAGTGACTGCCCTTGACATCAAGGCAGCATTTGACCGAGTGTGGCATCAAGGAGCCCAAGCAAAACTGGAGTCAATGGGAATCAGGGGGAAAACTCTCCGCTGGTTGGAGTCATACTGAGCACAAAGGAAGATGGTTGTGGTTGTTAGAGGTCAGTCATCTCAGCTTCAGGACATCGCTGCAGGAGTTCCTCAGGTTAGTGTCCTAGGCCCAACCATCTTCAGCTGCTTCATTAATGACCTTCCTTCCATCATAAGGTCAGAAGTGGGGGTGTTCACTGATGATTGCACAATGTTCAGCACCATTTGCGACTCCTCAGATACTGAAGCAGTCTATGTCCAAATGCAGCAAGACTTGGACAATATCCAGGCTTGGGCTGACAAGTGGCAAGTAACATTCGCGCCACACAAGTGTCAGGAAATGACCACCTCCAACAAGAGAGAATGCAACCATCACCCCTTGATGTTCAATGGCATTACCATCACTGAATCCCCCACCATCAACATCCAGGGGGCTACCATTGACCTGAAAGTGAACTGGATTAGCCATATAAATAATGTGGCTACAAGAGAAGATCAGGGGCTAGGAATCCTGTGATGAGGAACTCACCTCCTGACTCCCCAAAGCCTGTCCACCATCTACAAGGCACAAGTTAGATGTGTGATGGAACACTCCCCACTTGCCTGGATGAATGCAGCTCTCACAACACAAGAAACTGGACACCACCCAGGACAAAGCAGTCTGCTTCATTGGCACCACATCCACAAACATTCACTCCCTTCACCACCGATGCACAGTAGCAGCAGTGTGTACCATCTACAAGATGCACTGCAGGAATTCACCAAGGCTCCTTAGGCAGCACCTTCCAAACCCATGACCGCTACCACCTAGAAAGGCAAGGGTAGCAGACAGATGGGAACACCACCACCAAGTCACTCACCATCCTGACTTGGAAATATATCGCCACTCCTTCACTGTCGCTGGGTCAAAATCCTTGAACTCCCTAACAGTACTGTGGGTGTACCTACACCACATGGACTGCAGCTGTTCAGGAAGACAGCTCACCACCACCTTCTCAAGCACAACTAGGGATGGGCAATAAATGCTGGCCCAGCCAGCGAAGCCCACATCCCATGAATGAATAAAGAAAAAATGTGCCACTGAATCATATTGTTGCAATTCTTAGCCTACAATTGCAGAAGATGTAAGACAGGCTTATTTCATGCCTGCTTCCAGACCATTGCCAAGCTTTTCCTTAAGCGTGTCTTTAAATCTTTGTGGGAGATGCTTAGAAATAATAAGCTCCCATGGATTTGCGAAAAGATGAAATTTGATCTACACCCTGCAACTTGATGCCCTTTAGTAATGAGCTTTTTTTTATCTCTCCCACAAGCCCAACTTCCTCCTATTATCCCTCATCTGTTCTCAGATGACACATTTGAGACATGCTTTCACTTGCTGTCTCCCTCTGCTTCATCTATGCACCTTGTCACTCAGTTATGCTTGCATTTTTGCCTTATTTCTAATAGTTACAAATTAAAAATTAATTTTTCACATTTTTCCTCTGTGAGGATTGCAATTTGTGATCAGCCCATGTTTGTTCAGGTGAAGGTAGACAGCATGTAAATTTGATGCTGCCACCTTATTTATCTGATAGTGGCATTGAGCTGAGTGGCTTCCATGCTGTTGGCTTCCTCTGCACTCATCAGGGAGCTCGGCTGCATTCACTGGTAGATCATGATGCAGCCAGTGTTCCATTCTTCAAGGCAGTCTCAACCTCACCTGTTGCAGATGTATCTGTCTATGACTGTATTGGTAAGAGATAGCATTGCACAGTCCTTGTGGAGACTTCATGCTGTATGACACTACTACATGCTAAATGGGATAGATTCAGAACAGATATAACAGCTCAAAACTGAACATTCATGAGGCACTACACACCACCAGCAGCAGAATTATATTCAACCATAATCTGTATGCACTGGCCTGGCATATCCCTCTCTCTACCATTACCATCAAGCCATGGGATCAACCCTGATTCAATGAGGAGTTCAGACTGCATGCCAGGAGTAGCACCTGGCATAACCAAAAATGAGTTGCAACATGCATGCTTAACAGTGGAAGCTCTATGCAACGGACAGAATAAAGCAACCCTGCAACCAATGGATCAGATCAATCTCCACAATCCTCCCACATCCAGTCATGAAAGGTGTTGGATAATTAAATAACTAAACGGAGGAGGCAGCTCCACAAACTTCCCCATCCCCAATGATAAGGGAACCAGCATAGTAGTGCAAAAGACAAGACAAGCATTTGAAACCATCTTCAGCCAGAATTGCGAAGTGAATGATTCATCTCTGCCTTATGCTGCAATTCCCAGCATCATGGATGCCTGTCTTCAGCCAGTTTGATGCAATCCACACGATTTCAAAAAACAGCCAAGTGCATTAAATACAGCAAAGGCTATGGGTCCCAGCAAAACCCAAGGTGGGGTACTGAAGACTTGTGCACCAGAAATATCTGCGCCTCTAGCCAAACTGTCATAGCACAGCTACAACACTGACCTCTACCTGACCATATGGAAAATTGCCCAGGATAAATCCAAACTAGCTAATTACCACTTCATCAGTCCTACTCTCAATTATCAGTAAATTGATGAAAGCTGTCACCAACAATGCTGTCAAGCAGCACTTACTCAGTAATAACCAGCTCAACAATGCTCAGTTTGGGATCACCAGGGCCACTCAGCTCCAGACCTCACTGCAGCCTTGGTCCAAACATGGATGAAAGAGATGAATTCAAGAGATGAAGTGAGAGGGTAAGTAGTACGAAGGTGGAGCTTGACTCAAGAGCAGTGAGACACAGTACTTAAATCTGGGAATTTGGTAAGTGATATTTTAGAAAAATCAGGTTGATCCTTCTAACATCTAGTGAAGTTTGCTTTTAGCATTTTACTGTAACAGTAAATTGCAGTTTCTTTCAGTTTTAGTCAACATTTTCCCTCTAGCGCGATAGGAAGGAGTAACAAGCCCAGAGAACCATGGATGACCAGAGATATTCAGGTTACAATGAGAAGGAAAAGAGAGGCTTTCAGCAGGTACAAGGGAATCAAATTAGCGGAGGCATTAGTGGAGCACAGGAAGTGCAGGGTGGAGCTTAAGAAAGCAATTAGGAGAGCAAAAAGAGGATATGAGAAAGCTCTGGCTGGTAAAAGTCGGGAAAATCCCAAGATTTTCTATAAGTATATCAATGGGAATAGGATAACCAGGGAAAGAGTAGGGCCCTTAAGAGACTATGGGGACAATCTATGGGTGGAGCCAGATGACACCGGTAGAGTGTTGAACGAATACTTCACATCCGTCTTCACCCAAGAGAATGAGGATGAAGGTATCGAACTTGGGGAGAGAGGATGCGAGTTTCTTGAGCAAATTAACATAGGGAGTGACAAGGTATTGGAGGTGTTGGCAGGCTTAAAAGTGGACAAATCTCCAGGTCTGGATGATTTGTGTCCCAGACTGCTGAGGGAGGCAAGGGAGGAGATCGCAGGTGCTCTGACCCAAATTTTTAATCCCTCTCTGGCCACGGGGGAGGTGCCAGAGGACTGGAGAACAGCTAATGTGGTTCCTCTATTTAAGAAAGGTTGTAGAGATAAGCCAGGGAACTACAGGCCAGTGAGTCTCACGTCAGTGGTAGGGAAATAATTGGAGAAAATTCTGAAGGAGAGAATCTATCTCCACTTGGGGAGGCAAGGTTTGATCAGGGATAATCAGCATGGCTTTGTCAGAGGGAGGTCATGCCTAACAAATTTGATTGAATGTTTTGAGGAGGTGACCAGGTGTGTAGATGAGGATAGTGTAGTTGATGTAGTTTATATGGATTTCAGCAAAGCCATTGACAAGGTCCCACATGGGAGACTTATAAAGAAGGCAAATGCACATGGGATACAGGGTAATTTGATAAGGTGGATTCAAAATTGGTTTAGTTGTAGGAGATAGAGGGTGATGACAGAAGGATGCTTTAGCGACTGGAAGCCAGTGTCCAGTGGCGTACCACCTATTATTCGTCATTTATATAAACGACATAGATGACTATGTGGTTGGTAGGATTAGTAAGTTTGCGGATGACACAAAGATTGGCCAGGTGGTTAACAGTGAGGTTGTGTGTCTTGGGCTATAGGAAGATATAGACGGAATGGTCAAATGGGCAGATAAGTGGCAGATGGGATTTAACCCTGAAAATTGTGAGGTGATATACTTTGGAAGGAGTAATTTGACAAGGAAGTATTCAACGAACACTCGGAAGTTCTGAGGAACAAAGGGACCTTGGCGTGTGTGTCTATAGATCTCTCAAGGTGGAGGGGCATGTTAGGGGGGTGGTGAAAAAGGCATATGGGACACTTGCCTCTATCAATTGAGGCATAGATTACAAAAGTAGGGAGGTCATGTTGGAGTTGTATAGAACCTTGGTGAGGCCACAGCTGGAGTGTTGTGTGCAGTTCTGGTCGCCACATTATAGGAAGGATGTGATTGCACTGGAGGGGGTGCAGAGGAGATTCACCAGGATGTTGCCTGGGATGAAATATTTAAGTTATGAAGAGAGGTTGGATAGACTTGGGTTGTTTTCGTTGGAGCAGAGAAGACTGAGGGGTGACCTGATCGAGGTGTACAAGATTATGAGGGACATGGACAGGGTGGATAGGGAGCAGCTGTTCCCCTTAGTTGAAGGGTCAGTCATGAGGTGACATAAGTTGAAGGTGAGGGGCAGGAGGTTTAGGGGGGATGTGAGGAAAAACATTTTTACCCAGAGGGTGGTGACGATCTGGAATGCGCTGCCTGGGAGGGTGGTGGAGGCGGGTTGCCTCACATCCTTTAAAAAGTACCTGGATGAGCACTTGGCATGTCATAACATTCAAGGCTATGGGCCAAGTACTGGTAAATGGGTTTAGGTGGGTAGGTCAGGTGTTTCTCATGTGTCCGTGCAGTGTTGATGGGCCTCTTCTGCACTGTGTGATTCTGTGATAGTTAGTGATAAACAAACTCCCTGCTGAGAGTCATCTGGAATTAAAGTTTTCTTGTTGGAACTGGTGCTCTACTGAGCAGGAACTGACTCAGATCTCTAAAATTTCAGCTAGTATAGATACAGAAGGTTTTGCAGACATACAAAGTAAGTAGCGTGCAGTGAGATTGTATTTTTAACTTTGGGAATTTGGGAAGTGAGAGAATTTGGTGCAGTGAAGGAGGAAGTGCTGCTCTGGTCTTTTACAAAAAAAAAAGTGGTCCAAGGGAGGGAGCTGGAAACAGAGGGAGCTGAAGCCTGAAGGCATTAACTAGGTGAACAGGTAGCTGATTGGTTGCTGAATTTTAAGGTTTATTCTCTAAACTGTTAGAAATGACAAGTATACTTTTAACGCTATCCCCATGAACACACTTTGAAATAAAACCGTCCAACTTTCTTGAAGTTATTGCAATTTCATGGCAATTTTCTGAAATGACACAATATACATTTTGCCTTCCTCACTGAACTTTGGCACTAGGCGAATATTCCTTGACAAATCAAAGCCAGGAGTTAAATCTGAATCATCATCAAGTATTCCTGCTGCCTCCTGTTTGCATAACCTGAACTTTTTCTTTGTATCAAGATCAAATTTCCTTGCTTTTAATCTCTGTAATTCAAGGTTTTTCCTTTCTCATGCAGTTTCAAATTCTAATTTAAAGTTTTCACATTTCCCTTTTTCTCTTTGTCCTCTTTTTCGAATTCAAGTTTTTAAAAATTTCTCTCTCTCAAATTCCAGTTGCTTTATTTGCAACGGAATCCTAGCTAACTTGACCTGTGTACTTTCAGGATTACTTTTCTCACCCTCAATGTTCAGGTGTTGAGCCAATAATTTGACAATCTCTGCCTTTTTAGCCCTGACTTTTAAATCTATTTCTAATTTCTTTGTTACTGCCTTTAAATTAATATTTATTAACTATTCAAGGCACTCGCAAACAGATTCTCCCTTTCGAGAAATGCTTGAGCAATGGACATAGCCATGGTGACTTTTAAATGAATACAACAAAACTAACTGTGAAATGGTTGTTCACTTAAAGCCTAGAAAATTCCCATCTCCTCACTCCCAGCCTCTGGATTTGTATCCTGAAAGAGCCCCCAATTTGTTACAGTCCCTGTGGCGTCCAATAAATTTTGATTAAAAAAAAGATTTCAATTCCAAGTGACTGGCCTAAAGGAATTGCATGACAAGATTTCCAGTTTTAAGTCTTTTACTGCAACGAACAAACTGAAATCAACACTGACTAACCATTACTTAGTAGGCAACTAATATTCTAAACTACAGAAAACACTGACTAACCATTACTTAGTAGGCAACTAATATTCTAAACTACAGAAAAGACATCCCTTTATTAGTGTTTTAGCACACAAATATTTCATGTCGCATTTATGCTTTACAGCACGCTGTCTGCAGAATTGCACCCTTTACAAGAAGTAGCTTCCAAAGTGTTCACTTCTTCCTGTTTCACATGAATCCAGTGTTCATCAAAGGCCCTGTCCTTCAGTCTTCCAGGAATTACTGAACCATCTTCCAGCAACAAGGCTCACTCTGGTGATTCATTCTCCCTGCCTTGTGAGAGCAAGTCTTCCTGTGGCCTTATGATTCTGCAGGTTCTTTCTCTTTATCCAGAGGATAAGCTTTCATTAACATTCTGCCTAGTAGCTAGCAGAGAACAGCTTTTCCTTACTGCTTGCAAAGGCTGCTGCTTGTCTGTCTATCAGTCCATTTACCTCTTAATCAGGCTGCCTGGGGAAGCTGTAAGTCAACAATAAAAGCATGTTCATCTGCCTAAGTCTGTAACGTTACCCATGGCAATACCAGGTGTTGTGCCCTTTATTTTTCAGGTGTTAAACCTGGCATGTGGATTTCAATAACATTTGGCCTGGGCCCTGTCTCCAAGGCATCCAGGTCACATAGGCCTATCACCAGGCAGAAATGGCAGGAAGTCGCATGTTCCTTTTCATTCCGTCATTTTTCTGTGAATTTAAAGGGACAGTTCAAAGCCACCTGAGAAAACTGTTCATGGTGTCAAAGTGCAGGGGGCCATTCAAGTGGGGGGATAAAAAAGGAATGCAGCTGTAATAAGTGACAGTATAGTTCAGGGGATTGATATTGTACTCTGCAGCTGAGAGTGTGCATCTTGAAGACTGTGTTGTCTCCCCAGAGTTAAGGACATCTCCTTGGGGTTGGAGAGGAACTTGGAGTGTGAGGGGAAGGATTCAGTTGTTGTGGTCCATGTGGGTACCAATGACATAGGTAGGATGAAGAAAGATGCCTTGCAGAGGGAAATTTGCAGTTATGGCTTAGAATAGAAAGCAGAATCACAAAGGTAATAATTAGATTACTACTGGAGCCATCAGCAAATTTACATAGGACAAATAAGGTCAAAGAGTAGAATTAAAAGCAAAATCTACTCTCCGTCAGGATTTTCGTATCTCTCTTTTGCCTTGTTCACCTTCATTGCTTTCCATTTCTCTCCTGGTGTTTGACAAGGTGTTTACTAAAACCCGCTTTCACAGCCATATTTCCTTTCTCAGTGACTGTCTCCGTCTCTGACTTACCCCACGTGGATTTCAACTGAAATTCCATCCCTCATGTTTCGAACCCACCCAGGATTACAGGTATCTCCGGGACATACAACGTTCCTCGGACTGCTGTTCCCGTCGCATTCTGAGATCCACACTCAGTGCCATGCGCCGCCATATGAACACACTCGACCTTTCCCTCCAGCAGCACCGCCGCACTCTTTTTCAAAGCTCCACGTGCCCCCAGTTTCATTTCATTCTTTGTCTCATCCGACGCCTCAACAAGAAACTTTTTCTCTTTCTCTCAAGTGCTAAGGAATGAAAGCTCCAACAACTCATTGACACCAACACCCAACCAGGACCCTCCACCCCTGCCTGTCCCTCTGTCCCCATCCTGTCTTCCAATCCCAGCCCCGGACGTGTATTCACCATACCCCCTGACCTTCCCCTCTCTGACGCTGAACGTTCAGTGCTCAGCAAAGGACTTAGTTTCATACCCTTACGCCCTCATCTCAATGAATTTCGGGCTCGGCACGATGCTGAACTCTTCTTCCTCCGCCTTCGTCTCTGTGCTCACTTCTTTGGGCAGGAGTCTTCTCCCCATTCAATGGATCCTTTTACCCACCTCCAATATTCTCCCTCCACCTGGACCCCTCCCTCTGGATTCTTACCTTCTCTTGTTCTTTTCATTGAGAACTGTCGGCGTGACTTTAGTCGTCTCAATTTCTTTGCTCCTCTCACCCATTCTAACCTGTCTCTCTCTGAACTTACTGCACTCCATTCTCTGAGGTCCAACCCTAACATTGTCATCAAACCCGCTGACAAGGGTGGTGCTGTTGTTGTCTGGCGCACTGACCTCTACCTCGTGGAGGCTGAGCATCAACTCTCAGACACTTCCTCCTACCTCTCCCTGGACCATGACCCCATCACTGAACATCAAGCCATTGTTTCCAGGACTGTTACTGACCTCATCTCCTCTGGAGATCTTCCTTCCACAGCTTCCAACCTGATAGTCGCCCAACCTCGGACAGCCCGCTTCTACCTCCTACCCAAAATCCACAAACAGGACTGTCCCGGGAGACCGATCGTGTCAGCCTGTTCCTTCCCCACGGAACTCATTTCTCGCTATCTTGACTCCCTTCTCTCTCCCCTTGTCCAGTCCCTTCCCACCTACATCCGTGATTCCTCTGACACCTTACGTCACATCAACAATTTCCAGTTCCCTGGCCCCAACCGCTTCCTCTTCACCAATCCCTCTACACCTCCTTCCCCCACTGGGATGGTCTGATGGCTCTCCGCTTCTTCCTCGAACAGAGGCCCGAACAATCCCCAACCACCACTACTCTCCTCCGTCTGGCTGAACTTGTTCTCACACTGAACAATTTCTCCTTTAACTCCTCTCACTTCCTCCAAATAAAAGGTGTGGCTATGGGTACCCGCATGGGCCCCAGCTATGCCTGTCTCTTTATGGGGTATGTGGAACATTCCTTGTTCCAGTCCTACTCTGGCCCCCTCCCACAACTCTTTCTCCAGTACATCGATGATTACTTCGGTACTGCTTCATGCTCTCGTCGGGACCTGGAAAAATTTATTAACTTTGCTTCCAATCTCCACCCCTCCATCATTTTCACATGGTCCATCTCTGACACTTCCCTTCCCTTCCTTGACCTCTCTGTCTCAATTTCTGGTGATAGACTGTCCACCAATATTCATTACAAGCCTACCGACTCTCACAGCTACCTCGACTACAGCACCTCACACCCCACTTCCTGTAAGGACTCCATCCCATTCTCTCAGTTCCTTCGCCTCCGTCGCATCTGTTCTGATGATGCCACTTTCAAAAACAGTTCCTCTGACATGTCCTCCTTCTTCCTTAACCGAGGTTTTCCACCCACGGTGGCTGATAGGGCCCTCAACCATGTCCGGCCCATCTCCCGCGCATCCGCCCTCACGCCTTTTCCTCCCTCCCAGAACCATGATAGGGTCCCCTTTGTCCTCACTTATCACCCCACCAGCCTCCACATTCAAAGGTTCATCCTCCGCCATTTCCGCCAACTCCAGCATGATGCCACCACCAAACACATCTTCCCTTCACTCCCCCTGGCGGCATTCCGTAGGGATCATTCCCTCCGTGACACCCTGGTCCACTCCTCCATCACCTCCTACTCCTCAACCCCCTCCCACGGCACCTTCCCATGCAACTGCAGAAGATGCAACACCTGCCCCTTCACTTCCTCTCTCCTCACCATCCAAGGGCCCAAACACTCCTTTCAAGTGAAGCAGCATTTCACTTGCACTTCCCTCAACCTAGTCTACTGCATTCGTTGCTCCCAATGCGGTTTCCTCTACATTGGAGAGACCAAATGCAGACTGGGTGACTACTTTGCAGAACACCTTCGGTCTGTCCGCAAGCATTACCCAGACCTCCCTGTCGCTTGCCATTTCAATACTCCACCCTGCTCTCAAGTCCACATGTCTGTCCTTGGCTTGCTGCATTGTTCTAGTGAAGTTCAACGTAAACTGGAGGAACAGCACCTCATCTTCCGACTAGGCACTTTACAGCCTTCCGGACTGAATATTGAGTTCAACAGTTTTAGATCATGAACTCTCTCCTCCATCCCCACCCCCTTTCCGTTTCTTCCCCCTCCTTTTTGTTTTTTCCAATAATTTATATAGATTTTTCTTTTCCCAACTATTTCCATTATTTTTAAATGTATTTCCACCCATTGTTTTTCTCTATCTTTTAGCACTTTTAGTATTCCCCCAACCCCACTAGAGCTATCTGTACCTTATCTGTCCTGCTTTCCACTTTTAATTAGCACATTCCTTTAGATAATATCACCACCTTCAACACCTCTTTGTCCTTTTGTCTGTGACTTCTTTTAGTTATCTCCACCTATTACTGGCTGCTTGTCCCAACAACGCATCCCCCCCACTTAAACCAGTTTATATTTCACCCCTTTCCTACTTTTACTTAGTTCTGTTGAAGGGCCATGAGGACTCGAAACGTCAACTGTGCTCTCCTCCACCGATGCTGCCAGACCTGCTGAGTTTTTCCAGGTATTTCTGTTTCTGTTTTTGTCAAAGAGTAGAATGCTTATTTCAAAGTTTGGAGAAAAGGGTTTTGATTCACAGGACACTGGCACCAGTCCTAGAAAAGAGGGAGCTATGCCATTAAGGTGGCCTTCACCTGAACTGCACTGGGACCTGCATCCTAGCAAATTGTATAACTAGGGCTGTGGAGGGGCTTTAAATTAAATAGTGGGGAGCGGAGTGGAGGTGCACATGAGGGGAGATTTGAAAAGTTAATGAGAAAGTAAAAAGCAATAATGCAGGGTAGCGATATGGGTGATGATAACCAGAGTGTGACAGGAAGGGACAGAGAGTACAAACATAAGAGTACACCAGCAAATAAGGTCAGAATAGGGAAAAACGGTGAAAATACAATTAAAGGCTCTTTATCTGAAATCATAACAAGGTGGATGAATTGCTAGCACTAATAGAAATAAATGTTTATGATATGATGTCCATTACAGTGATGGGGTTGTTCAGTGACCATGAATGGGACCTGAATATTGAGGGCAAAATGATTTTTCAGAAGGACTGGAAGGAAGGAAAAGGAGGCGGGGTAGCTTTATTAATATAGGATGAGATCAGTACAGTAGTAAGAAATGATCATTGTTCGGAGGATCAAGATGTTGAATTAGTTTGAGTGGAGATAAGAACTAGCAAAAGAAAGAAGTCATGGGTGAGAGTAGTTTATAGGCCCCCCAACAGTAGCTACATTGTAGGATAGAGTATAAATCAAGAAATAATTGGGGCTTGTAAGAAAGATACTGCGATAATTGTTGGCGATTTTAACTATCCTATAGATTGAATAAATCAAATTGGCAAAGATAGCCTGGAACATGAGTTCATGGTGTATTCAGGGCAGTTTCTTAGAACAATACGTTCTGGAACCATCCAGGAAATAGACTAATTTAGATCTGGTCATATGTAATGATGAAATTGAATTAGTTAATGACCTCACAGAAAAGGATCCTCTAGGTAAGAGTGATTATAACATGATAGAATTTCACATTCGGTTTGAGAGTGAGAAATGTTGGTCTCAAACTAGAGTCTTCAAGAAAATTACAAGGGTATGAAGACGAGTTGGTTAAAGTGGACTGGGAACATAATTTAAAAGGTAGGATAGTGGAGAAGCAGTGGCAGACATTTAAGGAGATGTTTCATAACTGTCAACAAAGATATATTCTATTGAGAACAAGCGACACTTATGAGAAAGATGTACTATCCGTAGTTAGCTAAGGAAGTTAATGATGGTATCAAATTTAAAGAAAGGACGTACAATGAGGCAAAGATTAGTGGTAAGACAGAAAATTGGGAACATTTTAGAAACCAGCAAAGGATGACTAAAGTATTAAAAGGAGAAAGAATATGAGAGAAAACAAGCAAGAAATATAATAACACATAGTAAAAGCTTCTACAAGTATGTAAAAAGGGAAACTAGCTAAAGTGAGTGTTGGAGGGTCAGACTGGGGAATTAATAATGGGAAACAAGGAAATGGCAGATACTTTGAAAAAGTATTTTTATTCCGTCTTCACAGTAGAAGACATTAAAAGCATCCAAAGAATAGTACAAGATAAGGGACAAAAGGGAGGGAGAAACTTAAAACAATTACAGCCACTAGAGAAGAAGCACTGGGTAAATTAATGGGACTAAAGACTGACAAGTCCCTTGGACCTGATGACCTGCATCCTAGGGTCTTGAAGTGGCAGCAGAGATGGTGGATGCATTTGTTGTAATCTTCCAAAATTCCCTAGATTCTGGAAACGTCCCAGCAGATTAGAGAACTGCAAATGTAACTGTTCTGTTCAAGAAAGGAGGGAGATGGAAAACAGAAAACTATAGGCCAGTTAGCCTGATATCTGTCATTGGGAAAATGTTGGAATCCATTATTAAAGAGGTAGTTTAGAAAAATCATAATACAATTAGGCAGAGTCAACATGGTTTTGTAAAAAGGAAATCGTGATTGACACAATTTGACAAATTTATTAGTTATTTGAGGTTGTAACAAGGTACCAGTAGATGCATTTGGATTTCCATAAGGCATTTGGAAAGGTGTCACATAAAAAGGTACTACACAAGAGCTCATGATGTTGGGGTGGTATATTAGCATGGATAGAGGATTGGCTAACTGACAAGAAATAGAGAGTCAGGGTAAATGGGTCATTTTTAGGTTGGCGAGCTGTAACTAGTGGAGAACCACAGGGATCAGTTCTTGGCCCTCAACTATTTATAAACTATATTAATGACTTGGATGAAGGAACCGACTGTATTGTAACCGATTTTGCTGCTGATACAGCAATAGGTAGGAAAACGAGGTGTGAGGAGGATACACAGAGACTGCAAATGGATATAGATAGGATGAGTGAGTGGGCAAAAATCTGGCAGATGGAATGTAATGTGGGAAAATGTGAGGCTGTCCACTTTAGCAGGAAGAATAGAGAAACAGAATATTCTTTAAAAACAGTAAGACTGCAGAATGTTGCGGTACAGAGAGATCTGGGTGCTCTTCTACATGAATCACAAAATGTTAGCCTATAGGTCCAGCAAGTAATTAAGAAGGAAAATAAGAGTGTTGACCTTTATTGAGAGGGAGATGAAGTATAGAAGTAGGGAAGTCTTTCTACAACACACCAGGCCAGAATTTTACGCCTCGCGGGTGGACATACACCCAGCCAGAACGGATGTGAAATAGCGCATGATGACATCGGACGAGCATTCCTTACGCGAGCAATCTTCAGGTTGGTGGGCGCGCATAGGTGTCACAGCCACACCCGTCAACAATTAAAGTGCTACTTAAGGCACTCACATCAAATGAACATAACAATATATGGCATTAATGGTCACACTAGTAAACATATTAACAAAACATGGCAGAACAGAAGATCACCCGTGAAAAGTCCCTCTTGTGCTCACGGTGCCTTAAACTTACGTTTGTGAGTGCTGCGTCTTGTTGCCTCCCCCACAACCAAACCGTTGCTGGCAGCGGCATTGGAGGCATCCTGCTGACTCTGCTGTCCTGTTGGCCTTGATAACCTTGGTGGCTATGTCTGGCCAGTGCTAGCCCCGCCTTGGATGGAACAGCCAATGCCATGGCTATCCTCTTGTCAGTCTTCGCAGTTTCATTGGATGCCACGGTTACTGGCAGAGGGGCAGAGGAGCTGCTGCCATCATCCAAAGCACCCTGAGAGAAGCCCGCAGAGATGACAAGCAGCTTGTGTGCCAATGTGAGGTTGCTCTGGACCTCCCTGCTGGCCATTGATGGACAGGCATCTTTCTGGGATACTGGGCGCCTATTATTGCATAGCCGATGGTAAAGGCTGAGTTGTTCAAATCCCAGAGGGAAACTTGAAACAACTATCATAACCCATTTTTGCAATTTGTATGTTTCGAGATGCAGGCTTTGAATTCAGTAGTAATAAGACCACCGAGACTCAAGAGGTTTTTATAAAACTAAATTAAACATTTATTAATACAAGAAAGATTGTAAACACATACATATGCCTACATAAATTACTACTATAATAACTACCAAAATCCCTTAATCTGACTCTCAGTTACACCCCTTTAAGGCAACAGTAAATCTCATAGATTTAAACAGATACCTGGCAAAGCACACCCCGAACAGTCGCATTCAAAATTAGTTTCTTTCAGCTCTGGATCATTGCAGACAGCAGCTTGAGCCTCACAGGCTGGAGGCTTCTCACACTTGTTGGATCTTAAAATGTCTCAACCTTACACACAATCTCCTTTCTCCTTTATACATATCTTTCTCTTTGAATGTAAATTTTCCATTGTATCACTAGGCTTTTAACTTTACCACTTCTAACAATAACATCCTTTCATCCCACCAGTTTTCCCACCAAGCTGAAAAAAATAAATGCATTGCTTGGTGTCTTCTAGCTAGGTGTACGATTTCACCTGCAGTCTTGAATGGTTGGTTTAACAAATGCAAATTTACACTTTACCTTCTATCCTCCTTACGTTTATCTAATTAGCATCTCAAAACTGGTATACATCAAAGCACCCAGACTAGCTGGCTTTGATCCAATTAAGACACGCAGACACACACATAGGCACAGATCTCACTAGAACTCTATTTTAAAAAATAATTTCCAATAACATTATAGGCATTAATATCTCTTCATGACTTCCCCTCCTTATTGAAAAATGAAACATCATAATTATAAAAGATGGCTTCATTTTTCTTTAACCCATCTTACACTATCTCCGATACTTAACTATATACTTACACTATTACAGTACCAGATGCATGCATTAACAAAACAAAAATGCACAAATCCTTGGTATCAGCAGAAATTGTTCCAGTTCAGTGTCAGGCTTTAAAATTGTCCAATTTTCCCGTTAAGTGTCAAACTCTTGATACGCACCTGCAATCAGATTCTCTCAAACAATGACATGTATTATCTGTAGATTGAATGGTTGCACTAATAAAGTCCACCTGAATAGCCTTGCACTTTTGCTTCAAAATTTGTCCAGAAACTTTAAAGCATTGTGGTCTGTATAAACAACTGTTTCTCACAACTTGTTTGCCACATAGATTTCAAAATGCTGCAATGCTAACACCAAACTCAATATCTCCTTTTCAATCATTGAATATCTTCTTTGTTGTGCAATCAACATCCATCAATAATACCCTATCAGTTTTTCAAGTCCAATGTCATCTTGTAACAATACGGCTGCAATGCCTGTATCGCTTGTGTCAACGGCCAACTTAAATTGCTTGGTGTAATTGGGTACTGCCAAAACTGGTGTCATAGTTAATACAGTTATCAAACTATCGAATGCCTTCTGACACTCCAGTGTCCATTGAAACATCTTGTTTTTTTTAAATAGTCCAGTCAGTGGAGCAACCACACTGTTAAAATTTGGTACAAATTTCTGGTAAATCCCACTCATGCCCAGAAATCTCAAAACTTCTCATTTTGTATAGGCACTGGGAAATCCATGATAGCTTTGACTTTCACATCTCTTGGAGCCAGCCTCCCATGTTCAATGGTATGGCTTAGGTACATAACTTGCGCTTTTGCAAATTCACTTTAAGTCAAGTTCATCACCAAATTAGCTTCTTGTAATCAAGTAAATAATTCTTTTGGATGCTGTAAATGCTCTTTCCATGTCTGACTGAAAACTATTAAGTCATCAATATAAACAGCACAATTGCTTAGAAGTGCAATTACTTTGTCAGTCTTTGAAATGTCGCAGGTGCATTCTTCATACCAAATGGCATGACTTTAAACTGAAATAGTCCATTGGCATCACAAAAGCCAATATCTCCTTTGCTCTCTCCAATAACGGTACTTGCCAATGTCCTTTTAGCAAGTTAATATTTGTGATAAATTTTGATTGTCCCACTTTCTAAATACAATCCTCTACCCATGATATAGGATATGAATCCGCTTTTGTCACTGCATTCACCTTTCAATATTCCACACACACTCTGTTTTCCATCCAGTCTCGGTACCAGCACAATAGGTGAACTCCAGTTACAGCAGCTATACTCAAAGATATGATTTTAAAGCATAAAATTAATTTCTTTCTGTACTTGTGATAACTTTGCCATATTTAATCTATAAGGATGCTGCCTTACCGAAGATGAAACTTCTAGACACATCATGTATGGCTAAATCTGGCCTCCCCAACTTATTTCCACAAATAGGTTTGTGTGACTGTAATAGCTTTTCCAAATTACTTTGTCACTTGTTTGGAAGGTAACTCAATATTACATTTAAGTTTTCAAGTACCGCCTCATTATCCAATTTGATTAGAGGAAAATCAATTTCAGAGTGCTGCATTTCTACCTCTTTCTCATTATCTACTATTACTAATACCTCCTTTTGTTCCTCTTCCATGCCAAAGTACTTTTTAAGCGTATTTACATGACACACCCTCTGCTTTATTCTTCTATCTGGAGTATTTATTAAATAATTTACTTCACTCAATTTCTTTGCAATCCTGTAAGGCCCACTAAACCTTGATTTTAATGAGTCACTCAGTGCTGGTAACAAAACTCGCGCTTTTCAGCAATAAAACTGTGAGTTTTAGCTTTCTTATCTGCCTTCACTTTCATCACTTACTGTGATGTCTTTAAATGTTCCCTAGCCGACTCACATGCTCTGTTTAACCTCTCTCTGAAGTTTGATACATAATCCAGGAGAGTTGTTTCTGGATTTTGATGCACCAATTTCTCATAAATCAATTTCAATGGTCCCCTTACCTCATGACCATAAACTAGTTCAAAAGGACTAAAACCAGTCAATGCATTAGGAGTGTCCCTAATAGCAAATAACAAGAATGGAAATCCTCTATTCCAAGCATGTAGACAATCCTGACAGTATGCTCTCATCATAGTTTTTAAAGTTTGATGCCATATTTCGAAAGCTCCTTGTGGCTCCGGATGATAAACTGTCGACTGAAACTGTTTTATCCCCAAACTGTTTATTACTTCCTTAAACAGCTGTGACATAAAATTTGAACCCTGATCTGATTGTATTTCCTTAGGTAAACCATATCTTGTAAAAAATTTAGTTAACTCTTCCACAATCTTCTTAGGTGTAATATTTCTTAAAGGTATTGCTTTAGGAAACCTGGTAGACACATCATCCATTATTGTCAATAAGTACTGATTTCCACTTTTAGTCTTAGGGAGGGGTCCTAAACAATCAATCATGAACCTAGTAAAATGTTCTTCAAGTGCTGGTATTGGGATTAAAGGTGCCGGCTTAATCACTGTTTGTGGTTCTTTTTCACCTGACACATATAATGTGTTCTACAGAATTTGACTACATTCCTATGCAATCCTGGCCAATAAAAATGTTTCTGGACTTTTGTCTGTGTCTTTCTAATTCCCAAATGTCCCCCCCATTGGAATTCCGTGAGCAACCCTCAGAATCTCATTTCTACACCCTAATGGGATAACAATATGATGTACCACCCTCCAGCTTTCATTTGCTGAGACATGGCCCAGTCCCCATTTTCTCATTAAAATATCACCCTTAAGGTAATGACGTTCTGGAATACATTTTGCCTTTGTTCCTGAGTAAGCTGTCTGATATAACTGCTTTAATTACAAAGCTTTTTGCTGCAATTCAATTAACTGCCTTGAGTTAAACACTTCAGCTGAATGGTCCTCTCCTGTGTCTTTCTGAACAATGTTATCAAACACAGTGCCTGCTAATTGGATTTCAATGCCTTCTTCCTGCCTTTGAACTACCTGTCCTTCTTATTTTCCTTGCTTCAACCTGTGTGTCTGTGATCTCGTGAATCTGGAAACAATCCAGGATGCTACTCTTGTAACATCTCTGTTGAAAACACTTCTATAGGCTGTTCAACTACCACAGGCATCACCCACATTTGTGATCCAGCTATATCATTACCCAGAATAACTTGAACCCCTGCAATGAACATTTTTTCCACCATCCCAAGTCACTTCACCGGTTTTCCACTTACTCTTTAAATTTACCTTCCATGGTGGAATGGGTTTAGCATCTCCATGAACCCCACTTATTATCACCTGTTCCTGCAATACTTCCTCTGGATAACAAATGTTACTATCCCACAACATCAAGGATTGACTAGCCCCAGTATCTCTTAAAATTTTAAACCCTTTACCTACTCCACCCTGTACACGTGGAAAGACTTTCCTTCACGCACAAAATCTTTAAATATTTCTGCAACCTGCTCCTCAGAATTCTCTTGGGTAAACTATGAACACATTCCCACTTCTTGACCTATTACTGATTCTCCCTGTGTGCCCCACTTTATTACAATGAAAACACCTCAACTTTCGAATGTCACTTCTACCCTCAGCACTTTCCATTTTATTCTGAGAAAAAAACCTCCTGGGAATTTCCAACTACTCCTTCTCTTCACTGACTACCTACTTTCCTTTCACCTTCCTACTTTCTATCCTCTTCTGATTTGGAAGGGTGATTAAAAACAAGGTTTAGCTCTATGAACTAACTCCTAATCGGTCAGCTATCTCTGCTGTTTGTCTTACCGTTTGAACCCTCTGTTCCTCCACATGAGTTCTCACTACTGAAGGAATCGAATCTTTAAATTCTTCCAAAAGAATTACTTCTCTAAGAGCTGCATATGTTGTCTCTATTTCTAATGCCCGTATCCACCGGTCAAAATTACTTTGTTTTACTCGTTGACACTCAACATAAGTTTGCCCAGGCTGTTTTCTCATATTCCTAAATTTCTGCCTGTATGCTTCAGGAACCAACTCATTTACACTTAAAATATCCTTTTTTACCACATCATAATTCAATGATACTTCTTCAGACAGCAAAGCATATACCTCATGTGCTCTACACACCAACTAGATTGTAACAATAATGTCCAGTTCTCCTGTGGCCATCTCATCCATTTAGCTATCTTCTCAAATGAAATAAAGAATTCTTCAATATATTTTTCCTCAAACTTTGAAAGAGCTTGTAGAAATTTAAAGAAGTCTTTTGCTCATCAGAACTTTCCTCAGAATCTGAGGTCTCTTTTTTAACTTCTAGCCTTTTAAGCCAATGCTCTCTGTCTCTTTCCTTAGTTCTCTCTTCCATTGCTAACTTTTTCCTCTGGAGATCAGGTTTTCGCAATTCCATTTCTTTTTGAAATAATCTTTCTTTTTCCCTTTCTTTTTCTGTTGCCTCTAGTTCCAGTTTTTTCATTTCTTTTGTTTGTTCAAATTCAAGCTTCTTCATTTCTAACTGAAGTCGCACTACCTGCAGCTGTTCTCACTAGTGTCAGGTGTCACTTCCAACTTCAAATGCTGTGCTATCATTTCAATTATATCTGCTTTCCTAGCTCCCGCAGATAACCCCAATTGTAATTTATCCCCAAACTCTGTTAACTTACTCTTAGATGCTTTTTGTAACACGATCAGAGTGATATCTTCTACTCCCAAACAAGTCTTAGCAATTACCAAAGCCACCTTGCAGTCTCACCACTTGAAAAAACCTCACCAACATGTGGATTCAAAGTGCTTCTCGTACTCGTAGCCTTAAGATCCACCAATCCAAAAAATCAAGGAATTTCAAATATATCCGGCAAACAGCCCCCAATTATTATGACGCAGCCGATGGTAAAGGCTGAGTGGTTCAAATCCCAGAGGGAAACTTGAAACAACTGTCATAACCCATTTTTGCAATTTGTATGGGCAGAATTTTACTACAGTGGGATTTTACGTTCCTGCTGTCGTCAATGGCATTTATAACAGCCTGCCACATTTTATAGCCCTGTACCCACCGAAACGGGGCCATAAAATTCTGCCCTATGTTTCGAGGTGCAGGCTTTGAATTCAGTAGTAGTAAGACCACCAAGTCTCAAGAGGTTTTTTTGATAAAACTTAATTAAACATATATTAATACAAAAAAGATTGTAAACACATACATAAATCTATAAAATTACTACTATAATAACTACCAAAATCCCCTTATTAATCTGACTCTCAGTTACACCCCCATTAAGGTGACAGTGAATCTCATAGATTTAAACAGATATCTGGTAAAGAACACCCTGGACAGTCGCATTCAAAATTAGTTTCTTTCAACTCTGGGTCCTTGCAAACAGCGGCTTGAGGCTTACAGGCTGGAGATTTCTCACACCTGTTGGATCTTAAACTGCCTCTCCCTTGCACTCAATCTCCTTTCTCCTTTATACATATTTTTCTCTTTGAATGTAAATTTTCCATTGTATCATGAGGCTTTTAACTTTACCTCTTCTAACAATAACATCCTTCCATCCCACCAATTTTGTTAGTAAGCTGAAAAAGAATAAACACATTGCTTGGCATCTTTTAGCTAGGTGTGAGATTTCACCCGCAGTCTTGAATGGTTGTTCTTAACAAATGCAAAGTTACACTTTACCTTCTGCTCTTCTTACGTTTACCTAATTAACATCTCAAAACTTCTATACTTCAAAGCACCCAGACTAGCTGGCTTTAATTCAGTTAAGACACAAACAGACACATACATAGACACAGACCCCCACTAGAATTCTATTTTAATAAATAGTTTCCAATAGCATTATAGACATTAATATCTCTTCATGGCATTCAGTGGTCCTCTGGTGTCAAGGGTGGCTCTTTGGGGTCCTGTGTTTGTGGGCAAGCTGGCAATTCTAGGGGAGAGCAACGACATGTCATTAGTTCAAGTCATTGCACTGTCACTGTGCATGCCAGGCTCCCTGGTGAGACAATGAAGATCTACATCACGGTGCCATCATCTTTCAATGATCAATATGGACTCCAGGTTTGAGGATCCCATCAATGATGAGACCACAAAAATATTTGCACAATCTGACACTTTCACCTCTGTGCACCTCACCTTTACCTTCATCAGGGACCCCTGCCTCTCCACGACTAGCTGACCTAGTTGGTGGCGGCACTCCAGCTTCAAGGCATCCATCTCGTACCTTGTCAGAATGAGGATGTTTAGGGGCCCTCTGCCTGTCTTAGTTCTTTTGTTGGTGTTATGGCTTCTCTTCTCCTGAAATGGCGGAGGAGCATTGATTTGTCCACTCTCTGCCTGCAGCGCCATTGCAGCCTGGCGCACCCACCCCCGGGACACCTTGCAGGGCACAGCCAAGTCATGGCCCTCGACCCGCAAGGCGCTCAGGCCAAACAGCCAGGGCTCACCCCCGACTGGCGCCAGTGTTAGTGACAGTTGGCACTCAGACTCTCACACCCCTGAGCTCCAGCCCTTAATGCTTCTCCACACTGACCCATGCCAACTCGGTACTCAGCTTGATGAGCACAGCTTTTGCGGAACTGCACCCACATGTGCCGCACAACATTGTGGCCGCTGACCTCGCCTGCCACCTCCCCCAGGCTTTTATGGTCCTGTGCGGTTGCCTCCTCCTGCCATCCTTAGGTACTAGAGTGTCTTGCCTGACACCGACCTCTTCCACCAGGACTGCAAAGCACTCGTCCGAGAAACAGGGGGAGCCGAGTGCACACCCGACTTGCCCTCCCGCCTGACGTCTCCAGCTGCTGGTGCGGCCATTGTTCAAATGAGCTAGTTTCCTGGATAGACTCTGAAGATTCTTCCCTGGCAGTTATCAGGAAACTGCCTCTGCTGGTTTCAAAGTGTCTTCTGGATCGCCATTGGACCCAGCGCCCGATAGGCTCCCGCCTGGCCCTTCCTGACCATTGAGAAGGTGCGTTTCGCGTTGGGCAGATCTTAATGGGCCATCCAATTAAGTGTGAAATCCCGTTTGCAACGTGACCGCAGCTGGGAGCAGATTCCACATCCACTTCAATTCCCGCTAAATTGGCCCACGCCAAGCGTGAAATTCAGTTTTGCTTTTCTTACTTGAGGTAGATAGACTTGCATTGGAAGCAGTTTGGAAAAGGTTCACTAAGTTGATTTCTGGGATGAAGGGGTTGTCTTATGAGGACAGGTTGAGCAGGTTGGGCCTATACTCATTGGAGTTTAGAAGAATGAGAGGTGATCTTATTGAAACATATAGAGGAGAATTTTCCCCATGTCGGGCGGGACGGTCCGGAGCGGGTGCAAGAGGGCGCGGATCTGATTGCCACCTGCAATCGGGTCCGTGCCGCCATTTTACGGGCCAATTAAGGCTCGCCCAGCGTACTTCACAACTCCCGCGCATAGCGGGACTGGGCAGGCGGCGGTGGGCACGCGCAGACCGCCAGGTCCAATAGCGACCCGGCGGCCTGTATAAAGGAAGGCCTGCTCTCAATGGGTGGGCGAAGGGCTCTGCAGAGGGGCAATGTTGGTGACGCAAGTCCGGAGGGTAGACCATCGGGACAGGCCAGGACCGGGGGTGTAGGCCATAGGGCAGTGTGCCCCTTGTTTTTCAGACGAGTCCTAGCTGCCCCCCATGGAGGAGGTGGCAGCGTGGCGGGAGGTCATTCTTCCGAGGGACAGGAGGCAGAGGCCTCCCATCTGACCAAATGTGTGTGGGAGGAGGTGGCCGAGAGTCTGAGCTCCCATAATGTGGTGCGGCGCACATGGCTCCAGTGCCGCAAAAGATTCAATGTTCTCCTGTGCTCTGGAAGGGCGAGTACCATGTTGCCTCAAGTCACTTAATGCAGCCGCCACCCTTCCCCCAAACTACCCCCCCAACTCACCCCGGCAGCTCTATGTACAGTAACGTTATTGAATCCCTCAGGGCATGCATCCCTCGCTGGGTGTGACAGCAGAGATTGCCCATGCCCAGTTCACCCTGAGAGGGTTGAGCTAGGATGGGTTCTGCATCCGCTGCATGTGTGACACTGACACCCAGAATATAGAATGGGGGTGAAAGTCAAGGTTCTGCACCTAGGCAGAGTGATGGAAATGGAAAGCATGTCAAAGTCAGGGTGCTAACATGCTGGGAGGGGAGCTTCCAGTTGGCAGGGCACCAATCCATCTGCTGGTTTTTGCACTCCACGTGCCTGTGCCTCCTTGCTTAGCAAAGTGACACCTTGTGGTGCCAGATGTGAAGGAGGCAGCATTTGGCCAATGGGGGGAGGGGGTCAGCCCTGTCTTGTTTGGGTGAGTGTGCGGCAGCTGCGGGGTGATGAAGAACTGGAGTCCTGCAAAGTCCCACTCTGGCTGGGTTGGCAGGGATATGATAGGAATCCTGGTGCAGGCTGGACTAATCAATGCTTCTCTCTCCTTTTCAGGAGAAGACTGCGCACAATGTATCGGAATGAATGTGGACTGGTGGAGGGCAGGCCCAGCTGGTCATCCTAACTGCTTATGAAGAGCAGGCCATGGATCTGGAGAGGTGCCAGGCCCAGCAATGAAGTCACGATGTGTGTCCCAGAAGCCGTGGCACTGTTGAATGCTCAGTGATTGAAGTTTGCAACATGGGTTTACCATTGATTATGGAAGGATGAGCGCATAATGATCTGGGGGAGCGGCATGCAAGTTAACATTGTCTGCACTGTAACTAATCAAATGTCCTTTACCTTCCTTTAAGCATCACCGGAGCAGGGCTGGGAGGAGGAGGCAGAGGGCCCACCTCTCACCCCTGAAGTCCCAAAGCAAATCCACTCACCCGCGTCACACCATCTCAGCCAGGCAGGCGCCTTGGTGGGAATTAGATATTTGGCTAGTGTCCCGGGGCACAGCGGTGAGGGCACTTCATACTCGCTTGAGGTGTGGGCAGAGACAGAGAGTGCCCAGGGCACCACCTTTTGGAAGACTACTGGGGACCAGGTACTTGCTTGGTCGGTGGCTGATGATGGGCCTCTGGAGTTGTCTGTGAGGCAGCAGACGCTGGATGTCCATCAGGGTCTGCGGGAGGATCTGGCGGAGATACACGAGGCTATGCATAGCATGGTCCCCATGTTGGAGGGATCCACGTGGAGGATCACCGATGCAATGAGCCTTATGACCGAGTGCCATGCTTCCTCCATCGAGAGAGTGGTGACCCTCGTGGAGAGGCACCTCCAGGAGAACAATCAGGGCCTCCTGGGGTTGCGCTCGGACCTGCAAGCCCTCACAGCGGCATTGGCCACAGCTGGTCAGTGCCAGTGTAGGATATAGTCTGGGCACCAAGTATCCCAGCTCGGTGCCCATCCACCAACGGTGAGCAGGGAGGTCCGAAGTGACCTCACATCAATGCAGTAGTCTCTGTGGGCTCCTCTCAGGGCGATCTGGACGAGGGCAGCAGCTCCTCTGCCCCTCTGCCAGTGACCGTGACATCCAATAAGGCTGCGGTTACTGGGGAGAAGCCAGCTGTGGAACTGGCCACTCCCTCCCAGATGCGACCATCAAATGTTCCACGGGCCACAGGACGTCCGCCAAGGTCATCGAGGCCAACAGGACAGCACAGTGAGCAGGCTGTCTCAGATGCCAATGCCAGCAAGGGGACTCTGCAATAACACCCGTAAGGGTAAAATTAAGGCACCTTAGGCACACCACAGGTTTCTCACTGTTGCTTTTGTTGGCCCACAGTACTTAGTCGAAGACTGGGTGTGATGTCCAACACCGTTTTTGTTTTGCTTTATCAATTTACTTTTGTTTACTCAATAAATTTTGACATGTTGCCATGCCTCAGGGTGATTCCTTACTTCTGCATGTGTATGGGAAGCTATGATGTTATGAGTGAGTTGTTTGACATTGAGCTTTATTGACTAGGGCATTAGTTAATGTTAGTATCCAGGCAGATTTAGCACTCAGGTATCGAGTATGGAGCCTGCAGCTCCGGTGTGTGTTGAAGGTCCATCTGTGGTGGGCTAGCTGAAGGATTAGAGCCTCCCTCCCGGGTGTCCCTGCCTTCCTGGAGTATGCCCGGGTCAGCCCCCTCAGCATTCTCCTTGGACTCACGTCTGGACTCATCATGTGCATCCGGAGCAACTGCGTCCACGTCTTCCTCATCCATAGCGTCGCCCCTTTCCAGCGCCAGATTGTGGAGAGCACAGCATGCAACCGCTATCAGCGATACATGATCTGGGGGGTATTGGAGTTCGCCCCCTGAATGGTCCAGGCATCGGAAGTGCATCTTGAGAAGACCAATGGTTTTCTCCACCACAGCCCTTATGGAGGCGTGGCTCCTATTGTACCACTGCTCAGCCTCTGTTCTTGGATGGTGGAGAGGCGTCATGAGCCATCTTTTGAGGGGATAGCCCTTGACAGCCAGCAGCCGTTCATCTAGCTGGGCTGAAGCACTGAAGAGCCTCAGCACCTGGGAGCGTCTCAGTATGTAAGCGTCATGGGAGCTGCCTGGGTACCTTGCACAGACTTGTAGAATCAGCATCCTGTCATCACACATTATCTGCACATTCTTGGCGCCTTGATGGCCACATGTGTGCAGTCTATTGCTCCTTGAACGCAGGGGAAGCCAGCAATTCCTGCAAAACCTCTGGCTCGCTGTGTCTGGCTGGCATCATCCCAGCAGTAGTGTATGAAAGTCAATACACGCCTGAATAGAGTGTCTGTCGCCTGCTTAACACAAGTGTGGAAAGCTGATTGGGAAACTGCAGAGATCACCCACCGACCCCTGGAAAGAGCCGGAGGCATAGAGGTTGAGGGCAGCTGTGACCTTTAGAGCCACTGGCATGGGGTGCCCACCCACACAGTTTGCGGAGATCTCAGGGCCTATCATCTGACAGATGGAATTCACTGTCTCCCTTGAGAGACGGAGCCTCCTTCAGCACTGGACCTCAGACATATTGAGGTAGCTGCTTCGCCGCCTGTAAACCCTGGCAGCAGGATATTGGCATCTTCTGCAGCCCCTTCCGCCTTGCACTTCCTGTTGGCCCTGTGCCCCTAGTGCCTGCACCTCTCCTTCCAAAGGTGGCTCCCCTGGAGGTTGAATGTGGACTCCTGGCCTCCTCCCCCTTCTGGCCCTCCCTTCCTTCTCAGAGGAGGTGCCTCCAGTGGAGAGCATATCTCCCATTCCCAGGCTAAGGGAAGGCTTCAAGAAAGCTGCAGGCCCCAGAAATGATCTTCACTGTAGAGTCCTGACCAAGGCTTTTACTCCTGTCATAGCAGCTGGTATGAGTTTTGAAGTCACTCTGCTCACTCAGGCAAGTACTTTCACACATAAATACCTCAAACATCACATTCGCGACACCACTCACCCCTCTTATCCTGTCCGTGGATGAGGTTTATACAAATGTCTCCTACCCGCCTGCCCATTGTGTCCGTGCGACATCCTGAAGATCGCAAGGGCTGTGAAAAATCGAATTCAATTGCTGCCTCAAGGGCTTTAACTGGTCCGTTAATTGATGGCGGGTGCACATCCGAACTTATAGCACCCGCCTTCCCAAATATTGCGATGGCGCATGGTGACGTCGGGATGCTCGCCCGACGTCACCGCGCGTCATTTTACACGTGGGGGTGCAGGGCCCACCCCCACAAACCAACGGGAAAATTCTGGCCATAAGATTCTGAGGGGGCTTGACAGGGTAGATGCTGAGAGGATGTTTCCTCTTGTGGGAGAATCTAGAACCAGGGGGCACAGTTTCAAAGTAAGGGGAATCCCACAGAGGTGAGGAGGAATTTCTTTTCTGACCATCATTATTCTTTGGAATTCTCTCCCATGGAGAGAAGTGGAGGCTGGGTCATTGAGTATATTCATGGCTGAATTGGACATATTTTTGGTCTACAAGGAAGTCGAAGGCTATGGGGGACAGGCAGAAAAATGGTGTTTAGGCCACAATCAGACCAGCCATGATCTTTTTGAATGGCGGCGCAGGCTCAATGGGCTGAATGGACTACTCCTGCTCCCAATTCTTATGAGTCGCTGCCCTTGACATCAAAATAGCATTTAACTGAACGTGGCATCAAGGAGCCCCAGCTCCTGTCAATGAGAATCTGAGGGAAAAACTCTCCACTGGTTAGTGCCATAGCTAGCTCAAAAGAAGATGGTGGTCGTTGTCAGAGGTTCACCACCACCTTCTCAAGGGCGATTAGGGATGGACAACAAATGCTGGCCTTCCCAGCGATACTCACATTCCATGAAGAAATAAAAAAAAGTCTGTTGCCCCTAAAATGAAGGCAGCACTACCTGACAGGATGCTGCTGAAAACTATTGCTACAAATCTAAACAAGGAAAATGGATCTCAGGGACAAGAGGAAGATCCAAGGTCACAAATGGGGCACTGGAGGCCTCGATGTGCGATGGTGGACAGGAGGAGAGATGCAATGGTTCCTTGGGAGGGGGCAGGAAGCCCTCAAGGGCAACTCCCAGAGGGATTGGGAATGAGCGGCCAAGGAGGTTAATTCCCAACTTCTGAACCCGAGTCCTACAGGAAATCTAAGGATCTCACACAGGTGATCAAGGTCAGTGAAATGAATGCATCTTCACATGACATTTCCTATCCACCACAACATCAACCTCTCCCGCTGCTCAATGTACCACAACAGCAGCACACCCTGGCACTCAGGACTTGCACATAACATCCAGATACTCCCCCTCCCTTCACCCACCTACCAATACTGCTAACCTCACAGCCATTTCACATATATCCAGTCATTCAGCTGTGGCAGGCCCAAGCATTGTGCAAAACAATCACTGATATTCTGCCCTCTCTTTTGCAGGATAAGGTGACACATTAAAGATGAGAGAATTACTGAACCAGTGGGGGAACTTGACCTATGTCTTTTGAGTCCTAAGGAGGAGATGGTTCTCCGCATCATGGGGTCAGCTGAGAACAGTCAGGATGATGCTATGTTCCTGCCTTATGCTCTTTCTCAACTCCCAACTCACCCTCATCCTGCTGTCTGTAATGACGAGCAAGCTGCGGATGGTGTCAACATGGACCTCTTCTTTTCCATGCCACCCCAATCTTCCCCTGTTTTTCTGTTTTCAGACATCCAATAACTTCAGTCTGCCCAGCCATAGGAGCCCAGGAGGAGTGAAGTGAGCAACAGCACAGCACTGATGAAGAGGCCCTAACACTTGACGTGACACTCGAAAATCAGCTCAGAAACTGGTACTGTATATGCCTTCGAGGCTTCTATAGTATTGGAGCCAGCAAGTGGTGAGTCACTAGGCACAAGCATGCTGCAACTAGGCAATAGATAAATTATGATTTGGTTGCTAGGTCACAGAAGGGAAAGGTCACAGATAACCTTCACTACAGGGAGCTCAGATATGGATCTTGATACAGGAAAGCACTTACAGTATGCGTACTGAGATGCAGGGTGGACTGGCTGGTCTGCAAGACAGCCTCGTGTCACTTTGGATCAGGATGGAAGAGTCTGGCTCCACATTGGCAGAGGGTATCGTGCAGTACTTTCCTTCTCCACAGTCTCTGCTCATCCCCTTGACATGCTGCGGAGCCAGAGCCAGAGGCACTGCAGTTCCCATGCCTCTCGAGGCCTCTTGTGTAGACAGGTCACCAAATCCTCTGCCCTCCCTGTGAGGGTGCAAAATACAGGAATTCAACACAACATCCCCGGAAATTAAATACATCTTACCTGCATACTGGCTGCACGGCCCTTTAAATAACATTAATGTTGCAACCTCCTTATAGGACAATGGGCAGCATATTAACTGGGTGGGTTGTGTGACATCAGGATAGCACCAGATCAACTGCTCTGGTCTTGCAGGGGAGCTGGCATGGGCTGCCCATCTCATTGCACTGCATGGTCTGTGCCAGAAGCAGCTGAAAACATAGCCAGCATCGCAGGGAAGGTGTTGGCTTCAGCGATGCTGCAGTTATGGATTTCATGTGCAATCTCTTTTCAGGCCATCTAATAACCTCTTCCAAACCTATTCTCAATAGCTAATTTTTTTCATCATTATTATTCCTTCCCAGGACGTGAGTGTTGCTGGCTAGGGCAGTATTTATTGCCCTTCACTAAGTGTCCTGGGGAAGGTGGTGGTGAGCTGCCTTCTTGAACTGCTGCAGTCCCTGTGGTGTAGGTACACCCACAGTGCTGTTAGGGAGGGAGTTCCAGGATTTTGACCCAGCGACAGTGAAGGAACGACAATATAGTTCCAAGTCAGGATGGTGAGTGGCTTGGAGTAGAACTTCTAGGTGGTGGTGTTCCCATGCATTTGCTGCTCTTCTCCTTCTAGATGGTAGCGGTCATGAGCTAGGAAGGTGCTGGTGAAGGAGCCTTGGTGAGTTGATGCGTGCATCTTGTAGATGGTACACCCTGCTGCCTCTGTGCGTTGGTGGTGGAGGGAGTGAATGTTTGTGGATGTGGTGCCACTCAGTGGGCCGTTTTGTCCTGGATGGTGTCAAGCTGCTTGAGTGTTGTTGGAACTGCACTCGTCCATGCAAGTGGAGAGTATTTCATCACACTCCTGACTTGTGCCTTGTAGATGATGGACAGGCTTTGGAGAGTCAGGAGGTGAATTACCCTCCACAGAACTCCTAACCTCTGACCTGCTCTTGTAGCCACAGTATTTCTATGGCGGGTCCAGTTCAGTTTCTATTCAATGGTAATCCACAAGGTGTTGATAGTGGGGGATTCAGTGATGGTAATGCTACTGAATGTCAGGGGGAAATGGCTAGATTCTCTCTTGTTGGAGATGATCATTGCCTGGCACTTGTGTGGTGTGAATGTTATTTGCCACTTATCAGTCCAAACCTGAATATTGTCCAGGTCTTGCTGAGTCTGTATACAGACTATTTCAGTATCTGAGGAGTCACGAATGGTGCTGAACATTGTGCAATCATGCACAAACATCCCCACTTCTGACCTTATGATGGAGCGAAGGTCATTGATGAAGCAGCTGAAGATGGTTGGCTTAGGACACTACCCTGAAGAATTCCTGCAGCAATTTCCTGGGATTGAGATGATTGACCCCCAACAACCGCAACCATCTTCCTTTGTGCTACATATGACTCCAACTAGTGGACAGTTTTTCCCCTGATTCCCATTGATTTAATTTTACTGGAGCTCTTTGATGTCAAAGGAAGTCACTCTTGTTTTGTAAACTGGTTGTGTGGCCTATCTAACCTGGAGTGACTGTAGTCTGACTCAGGTGGTTACTTCAAACTAGCTTTTTAAGACTATATTTAAGAGTAGGTATGTCTCTCATGAGTGTAGACCGTTTCATCCTCTATTCCAAGCATCTAGCACATGACTGCTGATGTCATTGTTACATCACTCATTACCATAAATATGCTATGGGCAAAATATTTCACTCATTGGGTGGGCATGTGCCAGACCCAAACGAGCGTTAAATGATGTATGATGATGCATGCGTGTGATACTTCGGTCGGCAGGCATGCGCAAAAGTCAGCAGCATGTCCACCAATAATTAAGCGACCTATTAAGGCCATAAAGTCATAACTAAAAGAAATTTTTCACTGCCGGCCAACCTTACAGTTGGTGGGGCAGGCGAATCGGCCAGGCGGCCTTTGGATTTTTTGCAAAACCTCATCACGGGCAGGATAAGGTTTCGATCAATGGTGAAAAAAAATTCAAACTAATTTCCAACATCTCTGCTCATGTGACAGAGTGACATGAGGGGATGTGTTTTTAACATTTTTAAATTCTTTATTTTTTATTTTAAAAACCTTTGGCACCCTGAGGCAGCTCTGTGCCTCAGGGAGCTTTTACTGCGTGCACCCGTGTGCATGCGTGAACTTCCACGCTCACCTTCCCCCCCCCACCCTTAACCCCGGCAGCGCTGAGCGCTGCAGCGCACAATTCACATTGGCTGGCCGTTAATTGTCCGGTCAGTGTGAAATCGCGGTTGGGGCCCCGACTGTGAGCGACGGTCTGTTTCGCGGCCGCTCCCGCTCGCCCGCACCAACCCCGCCTGATGACCGAAAAACCTGGCCTATTATCCTTTATACTCCAACTCTCATCTCATCACTTGAATTCAGCGCTTTTGTCCATGTTTGGATCACGGCTGTAATGAGGTCAGGAGCTGGATGGCTCAAATATTGTACCAAAAAAGCTTGGAATATCTTCTAAAAATATTTTGTCATAGATTTGCCTCTACAAATTTATCCAGTACAAAACATTAGAAAACCTAGGATAAATGTACTAAAACCTACTTGAAATACTCTGTTATTTTCTCAATTAGAGAACTGGGGAATTCACCAAAAATACATGGACTGCTCTTTTGACTATTTTAAAGTAGGACAAGAAACCACAGGTGAGAATTTCCTCTATTTCCTCTTCATCTATGTTATTATCCATCAACCCCTAGTTTTTCCTTCCTGTGATTAAAAAAAAATGAGGAATGAGAGCACATTAATCTCTCTAGGAATTAGTTTGCCCTATGACAATAGGAGTCCATTATTCAAAAGGAATTGAAACAACTAAAATGCCTCAAATTAATTTATGAAATACTTATTCTGCAATGTACAATGCTGTGATATGATGTGCAAATGAATTAGCTATTGCCTTTGTTTAAAATGCTCATATCTGTTCATTAAACGGCTCTTTAGAAAACAGTTTTCTAATCAGAATCTATAGGAAATTAATTGGTATCTTGGCAATCATGCCTGTTAAAGGATATACTAACTGATTTATGGTTTGGTCTGAAGTTCTTATTGAATTGATTCTGATTACTATAATGCTATTTTGCTGCTCAAATTTTGAATGGAAGAAAATAGCCCGTAACTTCTGAGCTCCGGGGCATCGTAACTGGCGGGCACCCCAAAGATGCACTGAGGAACCCAGCGTGGAAGTCCCCAACTAAGGATTGCACAGCAATTGCTCAGGAAGTTCAAATTTCTGTTGGCCAATTGCCCTGCAATCAGGTCCATCTGGAAGTATGATATAAATTGCAAACTTCAGATGGTTCCTGACCACCCCACCCACCCTCTTCATGACCACCTGCACCCCCCACTTCTCCACCCCCAGTCCTACTCACTTACCTTACCAACTTACTTTCTCCTTGGCTTCTCAAAGTGGCTGCACCTTTAAGCTTACCTGCTTTAAGGCATTTAGTGCTGTTAAAAAGGGGCGTGTCTTTCTTACCTCCGACTCCCCAGCCCTTGACATAAGGCTTCGGGAACCTGCTGCGCTACACATTTCTCTCCTAGCCTGAGCCAGAAGGTTGGGTGAGAAAGGAGCGGCTGGATTTTGAAGTAAAAAACAAGGAGCAGAATGGCAATCTAACTCTGATTGCCACTCCGTGGAAGTTGATGCATATAGTAATAGGAGATACTGTATATACTTGTGTAAAAGTTGGATTTTTGAGACCAATTTTTTGGGGCCAAAGGTCATGGGATCGACTTTTACAAGGGTAATGTTTTTGAGGGATTGACATGCATGCTTGATTTGGACCCAAAAAGACCATCAAAAGGAGTAAAGTAAAAACCAGCAACACTATTAATTCATTATAATTCCCTAAAATTAATTTATTTTATAACATTACATACATTTCATCCAACATAATATAAATATATACCATAATGAATCAATTATAACTCCTTTGAAATCACTGATCACAATCTGAATCACCAAACAATTCGTCCCAACAGCCTGGTTATATAACATCATCGTATGGATCTTCCTTGTCTTCATCATCACCTTCAATCATTATTGTTGTAGTACCAGTAATTTCTGCACGATCATTCCACAAGTAGTAATTTTTGGTACTGTCGAGAGCATTCGATATTCCACATTTTTGAAATGATATTTTTGGACCTAATTCTGGGAAATGAAGCCAGACAGGTGGCTGAGGCGGTGGTGGGCGAGCATTTTAGTGATAGTGACGACAACATGGTACAGTTTAAGTTTGTTATGGACAAAGAAATAGACAAGTTGCAAAAAAATGTTTTGGACTGGGGGAGAGTGGATTTTAGTAAGATAAGGCAGGATCTGGCCAAGGTAGACTGGGAACAGCTACTTGTGGGGAAATCTACAGAGGAACAGTGGTGGGCATTCAAAAAGGAAATGGGGAGGGTACAGGCTCAACATGTTCCCTCTAGGGTGATAGGAAGGAGTTAACAAGCCCAGAGAACCATGGATGACCAGAGGTTACGATGAAAAGGAAAAGAGAGGCATTTAGCAGGTACAAGGAAGCAAATCAGCGGAGGCATTAGTGGAGTACAGAAAGCGCAGGGTCGAGCTTAAGAAAGCAATTAGGAGAGCAAAGAGGGCATATGAGAAAGCTCTGGCTGGTAAAAGTAAGCAAAATCCCAAGATATTCTATAAGTATATCAATGGGAAGAGGATAACCAGGGAAAGAGTAGGGCCCATTAGGGACCAAGGGGGCAATCTATGGGTGGAGCCAGAGGACATCAGTAGCGTGTTGAATGAGTACTTCACATCTGTCTTCACCCAAGAGAATGAAGATGAAGGTATCGAACTCGGGGAGAGAGAATGCGAGGTTCTTAAACAAATTGATATAGGGAGTGACAAGGTATTGGAGGTGTTGGCAGGCTTAAAAGTGGACAAATCTCCAGGTCCGGATGATTTGTGTCCCAGACTGCTGAGGGAGGCAAGGGAGGAGATCGCAGGGGCTCTGACCCAAATTTTTAATTCCTCTCTGGCCACGGGTGAGGTGCCAGAGGACTGGAGAACAGCTAATGTGGTTCCTCTATTTAAGAAGGGTTGTAGAGATAAGCCAGAGAACTACAGGTCAGTGAGTCTCACGTCGGTGGCAGGGAAATTATTGGAGAGAATCTATCTCCACTTGGAGAGGCAAGGTTTGATCAGGGATAGTCAGCATGGCTTTGTCAGAGGGAGGTCATGCCTAACAAATTTGATTGAATTTTTTGAGGAGGTGACCAGGTGTGTAGATGAGGGTAGTGCAGTTGATGTAGTTTATATGGATTTCAAGGTCCCACATGTGAGGCTTATAAAGAAGGCAAATGCACATGAGATACAGGGTAATTTGATAAGGTGGATTCAAAATTGGCTTAGTTGTAGGAGACACAGGGTGATGACAAAAGGATGCTTTAGTGACTGGAAGCCAGTGTCCACAGGGATCTGTGCTGGGTCCCCTATTATTTGCCATTTATATAAACGACATAGATGACTATGTGGGGGGTAGGATTAGTAAGTTTGCGGATGTCACAAAGATTGGCCGGGTGGTTAACAGTGAGGTTGAGTGTCTTGGGCTACAGGAGGATATAGACGGGATGGTAAGATTTTAGAGTCCATTATTAAGGATGAGATTTCAGAATACTTGGAAGTGCATGGTAAAATAGGGCAAAGTCAGCATCGTTTCATCAAGGGGAGGTCATGCCTGACAAATCTGTTAGAATTCTTTGAGGAGGTAATGAGCAGGTTAGACAAAGGAGAGCCAATGGATGTTATCTACTTGGACTTCCAGAAGGCCTTTGACAAGGTGCCGCACAGGAGGCTGCTCAGTAAGATAAGAGCCCATGGTGTTAGAGGCAAGGTACTAGCATAGATAGAAGATTGGCTCTCTGACAGGAGGCAGGGAGTAGGGATAAGGGGGTCCTTCTCAGGATGGTGGCCGGTGACTAGTGGAGTTCCGCAAGGGTCAGTGTTGGGACCACAACTTTTCACTTTATACATTAATGATCTAGATGAAGGAACTGAGGGCATCCTGGCTAAGTTTGCAGATGATACAAAGATAGGTGGAGGGACAGGTAGTATTGAGGAGGGGGGGAGGCTGCAGAAGGATTTGGACAGGTTAGGAGAATGGGCAAAGAAGTGGCAGATGGAATACAACGTGGGGAAGTGTGAGGTCATGCACATTGGTAGGAAGAGTAGAGGCATAGACTATTTTCTAAATGGGGAGAGAATTCAGAAATCTGGAGTGCAAAGGGACTTGGGAGTCCTGGTCCAGGATTCTCTTAAGGTTAACTTGCAGGTTGAGTCAGTAGTTAGGAAGACAAATGCAATGTTGGCATTTATTTCGAGAGGACTAGAATATAAAAGCAGGGATGTGCTGCTGAGGCTTTATAAGGCTCTGGTCAGACCACATTTAGAATATTGTGAGCAATTTTGGGCCCCGTATCTCAGGAAGGATGTGCTGGCCCTGGAGAGGGTCCAGAGGAGGTTCACGAGAACGATCCCAGGAATGAAAGGCTTAACATATGAGGAACGTTTGAGGACTCTGGGTCTATACTCAATGGAGTTTAGAAGGATGAGGGGGGATCTGATTGAAGATTACAGAATACTGAAAGGCCTGGATAGAGTGGAAGTGGGGAAGATGTTTCCATTAGTAGGAGAGACTAGGACCCGAGGGCACAGCCTCAGATTAAAGGGAAGATCTTTTAGAACAGAGATGAGGAGAAACTTCTTTAGCCAGAGAGTGGTGAATCTATGGAATTCATTGCCACAGAAGGCTGTGGAGGCCAGGTCATTGAGTGTATTTAAGACGAAGATAGATAGGTTGTTGATTGGTAAGGGGATCAAAGGTTACAGGGAGAAGGCGGGAGAATGGGGTTGAGAAACTTATCAGCTATGATTGAATGGCGCAGCAGACTTGATGGGCCGAATGGCCTAATTTCTGCTCCTATGTCTTATGGTCTTATGGTCAAATGGTCAGATAAGCGGCAGATGGAATTTAACCCTGAAAAGTGTGAGGTGATACACTTTGGAAGGAGTAATTTGACAAGGAAGTATTCAATGAATGGCATGACACTAGGAAGTTCTGAGGAACAAAGGGACCTTGGCACGTGTGTCCATACATCTCTGAAGGCGGAGGGGCATGTTAGTGGGGTGGTGAAAAAGGCATATGGGACACTTGCCTTTATCAATTGAGGCATAGATTACAAAAGTAGGGAGGTCATGTTGGAGTTGTATAGGACGTTGGTGAGGCCACAGCTGGAGTACTGTGTGCAGTTCTGGTCGCCACATTATAGGAAGGATGTGATTGCACTGGAGCGGGAGCAGAGGAGATTCAGCAGGATGTTGCCTGGGATGAAACATTTAAGTTATGAAGAGAGGTTGGATAGACTTGGGTTGTTTTCATTGGAGCAGAGAAGACTGAGGGGCGACCTGATCGAGGTGTACAAGATTATGAGGGACATGGACAGGGTGGATAGGGAGCAGCTGTTCCCCTTAGTTGAAGGGTCAGTCACGAGGGGATATAAGTTCAAGGTGAGGGGCAGGAGATTTAGGGGGGATATGAGGAAAAATTCTTTTACCCAGAGGGTGGTGACGGTCTGGAATGTGCTGCCTGGGAGGGTGGTGGAGGCGGGTAGCCTCACATCCTTTAAAAAGTACCTGGATGAGCACTTGGCATGTCATAACATTCAAGGCTGTGGGCCAAGTGCTGGTAAATGGGATTAGGTAGGTAGGTCAGGTGTTTCTCACGTGTCGGTGTAGACTTGATAGGCCGAAGGGCCTCTTCTGCACTGTGTGATTCTGTGATTCTGTGATCAGGATCAAGTTCATTTCACACATCTGTTGCTAATAAGGGCACGTGCATATTTCTGCCTTTAGTAGCTATTTTTTCACCTTCCAATTGTTCCACATTTTTCAGATACTGTCTTTAAGAGGTCTAGTTATACAGACATCCAAGAGCTGAACAACACTTGTAAGACCACCAGGAATAACTGCCATGTTGATGTTGGGTGACCTTACATAGGAACGACATAATCGACAAGGTGGGATTTGAACATGTCACGGATGAGCACGTTTTTCTTTGCATAGCCCACCTGGTCTCAAATTCCACACTTCATTGATGCATTTCAGCTGCTTTCATCCATCCAGCCTTTCTCATGAACATGGACAACAATGCCTTTCTGAAATTTCTCTTTAAGGAGAGATTTACCATTAAATATCAAAGTTGGCTTTAGGTTTGTGCCATTCACCATGCAAGATGGAGCCACTTTGAACCGTGTCTTCTCGTGGTCAGTCATCTTTACAAGGATGTTTTATTTTACCAATCTTAGTAATGGTCCTATTTGCTGACATTGGTATTTCATCCATATTTCCAATGCAGGCCAATTGACATGCATTCTTCTCTTGATGTCAGATGACAAAACTGTGTCATTCAATCTCACCTGTCTTCCACCCTATTGCAGACCTTCATTTTTTCCTTTCTCCCACCCACCCTTTGCTCCCAGCCTGTTGTGTTTCTAACTTTTCCCAATTCTGATGAGGTCATCAATCTTAAACTTTATCTCCATTTCTCTCTCCACAAATGCTGCCTGACCTGCTGAGAATTTTCAGCATTTTCTGTTTTTAGTTCTTTCCATGGCCCAACTCTCCCAGTCTGGATGGTCGGAGTCCGGCTGTCTGATAAAAGAAGCACATCAGGATCTTGTGGAAGTCCTGACGTGTAAACCTATGTGGAAATTGCCCTGGAAGTTTAGACTTCTAATGGGCAATTCTTCCACTGCCCAGGACGCCCCATGAAAGTGTCCAACTCTGAGCCAGTCAGAAACTTGGGAGAGATCTTCAGTATTTACCTGATAGTTCCCAGGAAATGTTAAACATATTAAAACCTTGTTAACACCTGGGTAACTTCACAACTGATCATTCCCAACCAGACCTGACTATCCCCACAACCACCCAACTACCCCCTGACCTGATTACCCCCTCACACATTCACTCACTCACCCATTCACTAACATTCATTAAAAGCCAGGACCTTTATATACTTATCAGAATATGGTAGCCAGTGCTGTATAAAGGGGCATGTCCTCTCTTCCCCGGACTCTGCTCCGATGGAGTTCCCTGGGGGAAGTTGCACTTTGACAGCTGGGGTTAGAAGATCTCGGAAGAAATGCGCAGGAGCGTTGGGTTGGGAGAATTTTTGCATGCAGCATTGCCACTACTCAGAAGATTCAGACCCTTGTGCTGTTTACACCAGGAAATGGACAAAACATCTGGTTGCAACTTGAAATTTTTGGGCTTATATTATTTGGACTTTTTGACTTGACACTGCTTGTTTAACACTAAACTCATGCACAAGCTAAGCCTGATATATTTTTATTTGTTTTTATATTTAAACCTATTATGGTAAGAACAAAACCAAACTAGACTAAAGGATTCAGAAGCCCAAGCAATGAATGAATCTCAGAATTCAGCCTCAGTCCAGTGGTGATCCAACCCTCAGGTTCATTCCTGAGTAGCACGAGTTTCATCAGATCATGCTTGGCTAACTGAATGGGACATGATGGGGGAGCTCAGATTGTTGGTGCCTCTTGATTGCGTAGGCCAAAAATGAAGATGCTGACTTTCATTCCTGCTGCTGTCCTTGTCCTTTCAATTGAAGGAGGTGACACTGTAGTTCATAATGTGTAAATAGAGAAAGAAAAGGAATATCTGTAAGCAAATGTCATTCTGGGTTGGTAAAAACTTTGATCACCATCATCCTATGCTGTAGATGTAAATTTAAAAGTCACATCATCTAATTGACATAAATAGTGCAAGAGATTGAATAAAGGAAAATATTATTAAGCAAATATCATGCTTTTTCAATAAAGTTTTCTCCTGGAATTATTGCACCTGTACTGATGAGATGTTGGAGAGCTGCCCCATACTTTCTTGTGGATACGAATGAGTGCGGGGAGAATTTAACTCAGTTTTTTAGTCATGTTATGCACTAAAAGATCTCTCCCAAGTTTCACTGATTTTTGGCTGAAGGCAAGATAGTTTGTTTATGACAGTATTTGGAGAATACCTACAGTTCAAAGTTTTAGCCTCCAGATTATGTTTTCAGCCTTTCTGGTTTGTAAGGTTAAATGTGTGTGGCAGGGCCAAAGACCTTGCAAGGGATCAAAAATGTTTTACAGTTGCCTTCTCCTAACATGAAGCACCCTAATAGCAATCTGCTATTTCTTCTGCCAGGAAGCCATGTTTTGGCTAAACTCCTCATTACTTAGAAATATAACTTGACAGAATTACTTCAAAAACAAGTGCATGTATTAGGATAGCATAGACAATGTGTAGATCTTTACCCAGATACCAATATACTTTATTGTAAGCTCCAAGCTGATAAAACTAAGTTCATACTCTGCATACCGAATCCTCAAAGTGCTGAAAGATCTACCAACTTTTAGAAAACATATTTTCTAATGGGTACAGTGTGTAGGATACCCACATCCCCGGCATGAATGCAGCTTGCATTTACTTTAAGTTAAATGTAATACTGAATTAGGGAGCCGTAAGGAATTGTAGTACTCTTGCAATAAAATTCAAAACTCCTTTCAATAGTAGATATTTGGAGGCAGAAATATTTGCTCAGAATTGGACTTGAGTTAGGCACTCATTTATACCACAAACTCGTATAGGAACTCAAGCTGGGAATTTAACACTGGGTGAGGGTCGTGTGGGTGGGAATCAAGGACAAGAAGCCATCATGCCATCTGCAGAGTGAAGCCTGGATGATGTTATGTAATTTGCATAATCCCCTTTAATCTCCCACTTGGCAGGAAGCACTTCTGTTCCTCCTGGCCCACAGGGAAGTAAAAATAATATACTTAATTTCCTGCAACGTAGGAACATGCAGGGATGAAACAGTAAGTACTTGATAGCTATTTCAGCCACCCTGCCACATTCCTTTCAGAAGGCCAGGGGTAAAGTCAGGGCTACTCTGATCAAAGGAGAGCAATAAGGGATTTTGTTTTGGTGCTTTTTGGTAGAGTGGTGTTCATATTCCACATTGTTTCTTTGAAGGGGCTGAGTGTGACTTGTGTCCAAGCCTTTGCTGGTGTGCCCTTAAAGTGACCATTAAACGATGAACCATGAGCAGTAGTTGATTTACCCAACTTTCTGCAGCACCTCCACTCAGCACCTAACCAGAAAGCCTGTTCGAGATCAGAAGCAAGCCATGTGAGGAAAAATTTCAACTAGCTCGTACATAAACACACTGTGCCTCTTTCGAGCAATGCACCTTTAACACGGGTTTTTGTAGAGTGTTTGTTTTATAATAACAAAATGTGGTTAAGGCAGTTTTTCCATTTCCCCTCTCTTGGCCTCTTCACAGATTGTAAGGCCAGAGATCTACAATTCCAACTAATAACCAGTCATTAAGAGAATAGAAGTACACCCTGCATACCCTTCCTCCGACAGTTCATAACTACATACACATAGAATGTACAGCACCGAAACGGACCATGGCCCATCTAACCAATGCTGTGTTTATAGTCCACACAGATTTTGTTGCCCTCCTCAAAAACTTCATCTCACTCCACCAAGATATCCGATTCTTTTCTTCCATGTGCGTTTATCCAGCTTCTTCTAAGTACATCTATTTTATGTGTTTCAGCCACTCTCATTATTCTCGCACAATAGGGTGGCAGCATACTCTATCAAGTCGGGGAATTGACGTTGGTTCAATGAGGAGTGCAAAAAAGCATGCCAGGAGTAGTACCAGCCATATCTGAAAATGAGGCGCCAACAAAGTAAAGCTACAACACAGGACTACATATGAGCTAAACAGCATTCTATAGACAAAATCAAGTAATCCCACCATCAACAATCAGATCAAAGTTCTGTACTCCTGCCAAATCCAGTCATCAATATCAGTGGACAGTTAAACAACTAACCATAGGAGCAGGGTCCACAAAGGTCCCCATCCTCAATGATGGTAGAGCCAGCATGACTGCAAAAGACCAAGCTGAAGTGTTTGCAACAGGTTTCAGCCAGAAGTGTTGAGTGGATGATCCATTTTGGCCTCCTTCTAAGGTCTCCAACATTAGAGATGCCAGTCTTCAGCCAAGTTGATTCACTCCACGTGATATCAAGACAGCTGACTGCACTAGATATATCGAAGGCCCCAACAACATCCCAGCTTGGTACTGAAGCCTTGTGCTCCAAAACTAAGTGCACCCATAATCAAGCCATTCCTGTAAGGCATCTACAGCGTACACTGGCATCTACTGATGATGTGAAAAATTGCCCAGGCATATGCTGTCCGCAAAAAGGATAATCCACTCCAGCCAATTCCCTTCCCATCAGTCTACTGTCAATCATCAGCTAAGTGATGGAAGATGCTGTAAACAGTGTGGCACTTACCACAGAATCACTGAAATGTTACGGCATAGAAGGAGGCCATTCAGCCCATCATGTCTGTACTGGGTCTCCAAATGAGCAATTCACCGAATGCCATTCCCCCACCTTCTCCCCATAACCGTGCTCATTCTTCCATTTCGGATAATAGTCTAATTTCCTTTTGAATGTCTTGATTCAACCTGTCTCCACCACGCTCAGGTGCATTCCACTCGTTGTGTGAAACAGCTTTTTCTCGTATCATTTTTGATTCTTTTGTCAACGACTTTAAATCTGTGCTCTCTTGTTCTCAATCCTTTCATGAGTGGAAACAGTTTCTCCCAATCTACCCTGTCCAGATCCCTCATGATTTTGAATACCTCTATCAAATCTCCTCTCAGCCTTCACTTTTGCAAGGAGACCAATCCCAACTTCTCTGATTTATCTTCATAACTGAAGTTCCTCATCCCTGGAAACATTCTCAGGAATCTTTTCTGCAATGCCTTCACATCTTTCCTAAATTCTGGATGCAATACTCCAGCTGAGGCTGAACTAGTGTCTCATACAAGTTCAAGATAATCTCCTTGCTCTTGTATGCTATGCCTCTATTAATAAAGCCTATAATACTTTTTTAACTGCTCTCTCAACCAGTCCTGCCACCTTCAATGGCTTATGCACATATACACCCCTATCCCTCTGCTCCTGCAGTCCCTTTAGAGTTGTATCCTTTATTTTATGTTGTCTCTCCATGTTCTTCCTACCAAAATGAATCATTTCACATTTCTCCACATTGAGCTTCATCTGCACTTGCCTGGCCGCTCCACCAACTTGTCTATGTCCTTTTGAAATTCTACACTATCCTCCTTACAGATCACAAAACTTCCAAGTTTCATATCATCAGCAAGTTCTGAAACTGTGCCCTGTACACCAACGTTCAGGTCATTAATATAGACCAGGAAAAGCAAGGTTTCCAACACTGACCCCTGGGGAACTCCACTACAAACCTTCCCCAGCCGAAAAACATCCATTAACAACTACTCTCTGTTTCATGTCATCCAGCTAATTTCATATCCATGTTCCTATTGTCCCTTTTATTACATGAGCTATAACTTTGCTCACAAGTCTGTTGTGCGGCCTTTTGGAAGTCCATGCACATTACATCAAAGGCATTGCCCTTATCAGCCTTCTTTGCTATCTCTTCAAAAAATTCCAGCAAATTAGTTAGACATGATTTTCCCTTAATAAATCGGCACTGGCTTTCCTTAAGTAACCCACATTTGTCCATTTGACTATTAATTTTGATCGAATTATTGTTTTTCGAAGTTTCCCCACCACTCAAGTTAAACTGACTGGCCTGTAGTTGCTGGACTTATCCTTACAGCTTTTTTTGAACAAGGGTGTAACATTTGCAATTCTCCAGTCCTCTGGCAGTCTAAGGAAGTCTGGAAAATTATGACTAGTGCCTCCACGACCTCCGCATCATTAGATGCATCTCATCTGGTCTTGGTTCCTTATCAACCTTAAGAATGTGAATAAATGTTTTTGTTGTGAAAGTCACCATAGTCCCAGAAGACCATCAGCTGCTCTCTCATTAGAGCAAGTCAACTGGTGGTGAGTTTAACCTGAGGGTCACCACACCTCAGAAAAGGGGCAAGGTTGAGAAGGCAGGGCCTTCATGGATGACCTCAGCCAGTACAGGAATTGAACCCATGCCATTGGCATCATTCTGCATCACAAACCAGCCATCCAGCCAACTTAGCTAACAGATGGTCAGTGTAACTGTAATCTTGTGTGCTTAAGTTTTCTTTCATCCTTGTTAATAAAACTTTTAATTTAAATTTTTAAAATCCCAGAAGTGTTACTGGACCTCTTACTGCTGAGATCGGCACATCCTCTTCTCGTTTCAGAATACCAAAAAATACGGTTACGGCCCGTAAGCCAAGTTTCCTGCTCACCGGTGCCCAGTTTGGGTTCTCCCAGGACTTCTTGGCTCAAACATGGGCAAAAGAGCTGAGTTCCAAAAATGAGGTCAGAGTGACTGCCCTTAGCATCATGGCAGCATTTGTCAAAATGTGGCATCAAGGAGCTCAATTAAAATTGAAGTCAATGGTAATCAGCGAACAAACTCTCCATTGGTTGGAGTCATACCTAGCACAAAGGAAGGTGGTTGTGGTTGTTGGAGGCAATCATCTCAGCTCCAGGACATCACTGCAGGAATTCCTCAGGGTAATGTCCTCAGCCCAACCATCTTCAGCTGCTTTATCAATGACCTTCCTTCCATCATAAGGTCAGAAGTGAAGATGTTCACTGATGATTGCACAATGTTCAGCACCATTTATGACTCCTCAGATACTGAAGTAGTTCATGCCAACATGCAACAAGACCTGGACAACATTCAGGTTTTGGCTGATAAGTGACAAATAACATCTGTTTCATACAATTACCAGGCAATGACTATCCCTGACAAGAGAGAGTCCAACCACCTCCTGTTAACAGTTTACAGCATCACCCTTGTTGAATTCCCCATCTACATCCTGGGGGTTACCATTGACCCAAAACTTAACTAGACCAGCCACAGAAATGCTGTGGCTACAAGAGCAGGTCAGAGGCTGGCGGTTCTGTGGTAAGTAACTCATCTAACTCCCCAAAGACACACTTACAAGACACAAGTCAGGAGTGTGTTGGAATACTCCACACTTGTCTGGATTAGTGTAGCAACAATACTCAAGAAGCTTGACACCATCCAGGGCAAAGCAGCCAGCATGATTGGCAGCCCATCCACCACCTTAATTATTCATTCCCTCCACCACAGATGCAAAGTAACAACAATGTGTACCATCTCAAAGATGCACTGTAGCTTGTTCAACAGCATCTTTGAAGTCCAAGACCTCTACCACCTAGAAGGACAAGGGCAGCAGGCACCATGGCAATATCACAACCTGCAAGCTCCCCTCTAAGTCACACACCATCCTGACTTGGAAATCTGTCGTCATTCCTTCACTGTCGCTGGGTCAAAACCCTGGAACTCCCTCCCTAACAGCACTGTGGGTGTACCTACATCATATGGACTGCAGCATTTCAAGAAAGTGGTTCACCACCAATTTCCCTAAGGGCAATTAGGGATGGGCAACAAATGCTGGCATTGCCATTGATGCCCACATCCCAGGAAAGAATGAAAAGGTGAGGGTGCGGGTAAGAAACCTGGAACTCTACTTTCCTCACATGCAGTGGAGATTTGACTCCCTCACGTGCATCTTATTTTTTTCCCAACAGGTTCCCCACCAAGGAGTCAGCTTACTTAACAGCCTTTGCTCCCTGCTGGACATGGCAGATTCTGGAGGATGCTGCAGGAGCAGGTAAGGGACCTGCTGCCAAGTTGGTGGGAGCTTGGGTGGAATCTGGATCTTGGCGACATTGGATCCCCAATCTAGTGAGGGAGTCAGATCCCAGGAGCCAAGTGCCCCTTCCCTGATCGTGGAGCATCTTTGGATGAGGGTAGTACATAATGGCAGGGAACAGGATGAGCTGAAGTGGCGGGTGTTACCTTTCCAACAAAGCAATTCGCACCTTCCTTAAGCTGCCAGGTTTACCAAGGCCTGGAAATTCCAGTCAATCTGTGAGAGGTTAAGTGTAAGGCTCCCAGCCTCACTGTAATAGTTAAATGGCCATACTACCTCCTGGGAGTGGGTTGGCTGCCTGCCCTGTGTCACACCTCTGATAAATCTGGAAGTGAGAGGTGGAAGAGGGATGGGGTTGGGTTTGAGATTTTTATTTTATTTGAGATTTTTATTTTAGTTTTGGGGATTATAATTACCCACAAAGATTTTGGCGTCCGTGTGCTAGCTTTTCTTTTTTTGCTCTTTCTGGTTTCTGGAGATCCGTTACATCTGCTTCCAAAATCTGGCTTGATAGATCAATACAAAAGTGGCTGAAAAATATTTCTTTGACTCTTTCTGAAGAAGAAACTTGTTCTGTCACTTTCCATTACCTGTCAATGTGGGAGAGTTTTGCTGCTGATTTTGTTGCAGTTGTTGTCAATCTGTGATCAGGATGAACTGGGCATTGTCCTTTGTTTCATTTGCCTTGAGATGGTGGCGTATAGACAGAATTTGTGGTGCGGGTATCCACTTTGTCTGTCAGAGGAGGGCGATCTTGCAATTTCCCAGTCCTGAATTATTTTCATGGAACATTTGTTGCCTGGGCTTTGTCTTGGAATCAGGGCAGAAAGATGGAGCGCAGTTGCAGGTCTGAGAGGGCAGCCAGGAGGTTCTAAGGCCTAAATATTGTCCTGGTGAGGGAGAGAGGTGGAAAGTATTTTCAGAGCTGTTTCTCAGTGACTTCGCTCTGATCTTCCTGTGTCTCTGGGACCTGCACAGACCCTCTGCTCCACAGGGGATTCTCACACAAGCCTTTAATTAGTGTTCTCCTGCGCACTAGGCCCCACAAAGAATGTGACGCTGAAAACGGGAACATCTCCCCACCTCATAAAATGCTAATGCTTGGCCTGCATTTATTCCAGATGCAGCACTTGCTTAGTCAGTTTGGGAAGCTGCAGGAACTCTGAGGGCAGTGTAGTAAGAAATTATTTGTTCTGATACATTTGACCTTTTCTTGTGGCCCTCTTCCAAGTGCATTGGTCAACCCCTAGCTCCGCAGCCAGTGTCCATTTTTCATTTGTGAACCTTACACTGTAATATAAAAGACAATTAAACAATAGTGCAAATCACAGCTGAGCCCAATGATACCCTCACCAGGAGGAAAACTCTCCTTTGCTGGATTCATACCCAGCACAAAACAAAATGGTTGAGGTTTTTGGAGGCCAATCATCTCAGTCCCAGGGCATCACTGCAAAAGTCCCTCAGGATAATGTTCCTAGGCCCAACCGTTTTCAGCTGTTTCGCCAATGACCTTCCCTTCACCATAAGGTCAGAAGTGGGGATGTTTGCTGATGATTGCACAATGTTCACCACCAGTCATGATTCCTCAGATACTGAAGCAGTCCATGCCCAAATGTAGCAAGACCTGGACAGCTTTCAGGCTTGTGTTGATAAATGGCAAGTAACATTTGTACTACACAAGTGCCAGGCAATGATCATCTACAAGAGAGAACCTAACCATCTTCGCTTGACATTAAATGGCATTACCATTGCTGATACCCCCACTATCAACATCTGGGGGTTTCCATTGACCAGAAACCGAACTGGACCAGCCATATAAATAATGTGGCTGCAAGAGCAGGTGAGAGGCTGGGAATTCTGTGGTGGGTAACACACCTCTTGACTATCCAAAGCCTGTCCCCACCATCTAAAAAGCACAAGACAGTAATGTGATGGAATACTTTCCATTTGACTGGATTAGTGCAGTTGAAGCTTGACACCATCCAGGATAAAGGAGCCCACTTGATTGGCACACCATCCACCACTGTCTACATTCACTCCCTCCACCACCAATGCACAGTGGTTGCAATGTGTACCATATACAAGTTGCACTGCAGCAACTTGTCAAACCTCCTTCCACAGCATCTTTTAAACCCACTACTTTTACCACCTATAAGGACAAGTGCAGTACATGCATGGGAACACCACCACCTGCAAATTCACCTCCAAAGCCACACACCATCCTGACTTGGAACTATATTGCTGTTCCTTCACTGTTGATGGATCGAAATCCTGGAACTCTCTAACACCACTGTGTGGTCTACTGCGGTTCAAGAAGGCGACTCACTGTCACTTTCACAAGGGCAATCAGGGATGGGAAATAAATGCTAGCCTAGCCAACGATGCCCACATTCCATGAAAGAATAAAAAATAGTTCACTGAGCTATCAGCAAGGTGATGGTTGTCATTTATTGTAATTACTTAAAGGATTTTGTGTTTTATTTTGAAAAATAATCAAATCTATTCTCAGTAATTGTCTATTTTCTTCTATGTTTATTATCAAATTTAGAATTGTTAAAGTTCATAGTGTAAAAGGAGGCCATTCAGTCCATTGTGTCTGTGCCAGCTTGCCCTCCTTGACACTTACTCTAAAGCCTCCATTGCCCAACTCCATGGGCTGAATATTCTGGCTGGCGTGTGGGTGGCGGAGCCCGCACGTCAACGCTTAAAATGTCACGTGAGCGTCCCGACGTCAGCGTGTAGCATCGCGATGTTTTGGTTGGTGGGCACGCTGTGCAGCGCGATGCATGCCCACCATTAATTAAAGGCCTCGTTAAGGCCATTAAGTCACCAATCGACCAGGATTTTGAGGGGCCCGTGCGAACTTCGGCTCGGCGCAAGGGCCCAATGGGCAGTCGGGTAAGAGATTTTTTAACAAACCTCACCCAGTGGCGGGATGAGGTTTGATTTCGGTTTTAAAAAAGTTTACTAAAGTTTTTGTGTACTTCATTAACATGTCCCATCTTGTGTGACATTTTCACATGAGGGGAACATGTTAATGATTTTTTTATTTTTCTACTTTTGAACTTTCACCACCTTTCAGCAATCTCCCTGAGGCGCCACTTAGCCTCAGGGAGATGTGCGCTCTTTCGCGCACATGCGCGAAAGGGCTCACTCTCACAGTTGGGGAATCCTCCCCCGCCCACACAGGAAGTGCATAGCGCTTCCCGTTGGGTGACACGTTGGGCAGGCCTTAATTGGCCTGCCCACTCAAAATGGCAGTGGGGCCCGTTTCGGTGGCGGTGATCAGCTGCCCGCCTGCCGCTGAGTCGGCTGGGCCCGCCCGCCCATCAAGGGCAAAATTCTGCCCCATAATTCCAATCCTAACTATAAAATTGTAGCCAGAGTATTTCGAACAATAGGTTCTCTTTCCACACCCACATAATCACACCCAGGGTTCCCCAAGGACCCAGACTTGGTCCCATCGACTTCTTTTGGTGACATAATCCAAAGTCATAGGGTGAACTTTTAAATTCACCTTGATGACACAAGCTCTATTTACTCACCAATTCTCTTCACCTCTCCACTAGCATTGTATTATTAGATTGCTTGTCTTTGATCTTGAATGAGCCAGAATTTCACACTCTCCATATCGTTGCTACTAACTCCATCCCACTATAGTTGTTCTCTCATACTGAACCACATTGTTTGTAACTTCAATGTCCTAGTCAATCCTGGGTATTTGATTGCATATCCTCTCCATCACAAAGACTACCTGCTCTCACCTTTACATTATCACCTGTCTCCATTTTTGCCTCAGCCCGGTGCACTTCAATGCATCTGTTTAATAACCCAGTGTCTTCCTGACTGATTTCCCATCCTAAATATTTCATTGACATCTGCTGCACATATCACATTCGGCACCAAGTTGCTGACCTAGATTTCTTGCTGTTCCTCCAACACCTCAAAATTAAAAATTCTCATTCTTGTGTTTAAATGCCTCCATAGTTTTATCCCTCTCTAACCTCTTCCAGGCATACTATTTCCCCACCATTAATGTTACTCAAAAATGCAGGTTATTGTTGTTTAAGGACTATCACACCATCCTGATGCTTTTGAAACCACAATGTTGTTAGCAGCATATGAAGTCACAATGACTGAATCTGTACAACCAACATTTGAGTAGCTTTTTTCTTAGTAATTACGTTTTCAGCAGTCAGTACAAAATAATATCCAAGTAAGAAGGATTACAAAAAAAAATAACCAATAAGATCAGAGTAGCAGTGAGTTAGAAAGTATTTCTTCTTCTTAATTAGAGACACAAGGCAGACTTTGGAAGGACCTTTCCTCGTCCAGCACTTTATCTTACAATCCGAAGCAGTTAAGAGCTGAAATAGAATAGTGAAGATGCAGTTTCTAGAGAGTAGCAGTAAAAGTATTGAAATCCGATGAATTATCATCCGTGGATAATGACTTTTCATTTCAGTTGGTCTATCCACCAAATTCTGCTCGATTCTAACCATCAGGAAATGCAATCTCTCACAGACCTCATTAAATTTTGCATCTATTGACTAGGCTTTCAGTACAATGTTGTCTGAAAATCTTAGCACATTTCATCCTTTAGCGTAAGTACCCTCTTGCTTTCTAATTGTGGAAATGACTGCTGAAGAATTTCCTTTCTTAATTAAGCATGCGATGCTCGCCTGTGGAGTACCATGTACTTTTAAGAGAATGCAAATGGACTAACCATGTGACAATCCTGACCAATCAATGTACAGCGCAAGCTCCTGGTTAACTGGAAGTCTAGAGCTGGAGGTGGTTGTGGGAGCACACAAGGATTTAGTGCTCTACCTTCTGTTGCAATAAACAATCACAGTTTGTTCTTATGTCTGTCTCTCTCTGTTATTGACAGTGAGCATCAACTAACAAGTCTATATGAAGGCGTGCAATTCGAGTCTACTCGACAAGTGAACTCATAGACTCAAGACATAAAACCGCCCTACACTCTCTGTTTGAAATAACTCAGTTTTTGCCCTTGTCAGAATGATTTCAGGCTTTTCAGTGAGCAAAGATTAAGGTTTAAAATTACATTCATCAGTTTCTGTGACTATCTGTTTTCCCACAAGCCCCAAAATCAAACTGTTCAACTGCTACCTGAAATCTGCAGATACTTTGTTTAATGCAGCTTAAAACTATAACTAATTTTCCTCAAAAAAACCCTTGCTGTACCAAACAATGGATTGAAGAAGTTGGGACTGTTTTCCTTGGAGGCTGAGAGGAGATTTGATAGAGGTATTCAAAATCATGAGGGGGTCAGGACAGAGTAGATAGGGAGAAATTGTTCCCACTCATGAAAGAATTGAGGACGAGAGGGCAGAGATTTAAATTAATTGACAAAAGAAGCAAAAAGTGGATAAACTTTCTCATGCAGCTCCAAACTGGGCACCCATGAGGCACTAGACCATCAGCAGCAGCAGAATTGTATAGTGCCATTGGTAGCAATAGCGCTCGAGTACCTTCATTAAGTGAATGTTCAAACACAATGTTGAATGACTACTCAATTGTTGGAAATATTGCAGCTGAGCCCAATCATCCCCATCCCTTTAACCTCACAAATTGATGCATTGATGAAGGAAAGATTGCCTACATATAGCAACTTTTATTAGGACATCTCAAATTGCTATATTGTTTTTTATTCTTTCAAGGGATGTGGGCATCACTGCCCAGGCTAGCATTTGTTGCTCATCCCTAATTTCCCTTGAGAAGGTCATGGTAGCTTTCTTGAACCACTGCAATCCATGTGATGTAGGTACACCTAGTAGTTACAAGTCAGGATGGTGTGCGGCTTGGAGGGGAACTTGCTGGTGGTGGTGTTCCCATGCGTCTGCTGCCCTTGTCCTTCTGGGTGATGCACTTTATAGGAAGGTGCTGTCAAAGGAAGCTTGGCGAGTTGCTGCAGTGCACCTTGTATATGGTACACACTGCAACCACTGTCTGTTGGTAGTGGAGGGACTGAATGTTTAAGAAGGTGGATGGGTGCTAATCAAGCAGGCTGCTTTGTCCTGGATGGTGTCAAACTTCTTGAGTGTTGTTGGAGCTGCTCTCACCCAGAGAAGTGGAGAGTATTCCATCACACTCCTGACTTATGCCTTGTAGATGGTGGACAGGCTTTGGGGTGTCAGGAGGTGAGTTAGCTTGCACAGAATTCCCAGCCCCTGACCTGCTCTTGCAGTTATAGGATATATATGGCTGGTCCAGTTCTGTTTCTGGTCAATGCACAGGTTGATGATGATGGGGGATTCAGCAATGGTAATGCCATTGAATGTCAAGGGCAGATGATTAGATTCTCTCTTGCTGGCAATGGTCATTGCCTGGTTCTTGTGTGTGTGAATGTTACCTGTCACTTATCAGTCCAAACCTGAATGTTGCCCAGGTCTTGCTGTATATGGACATTGACTGCTCAGTATCTGACTTGCAAATGATGCTGCACATTGTGCAATCATCAGCTCATATCCCCACTTCTGACCTTAATATGGAGGGAAGGTCATTGTTGAAGCAGCTGAAGATGGTTGGGCCTAGGACATTACCCTGAGGAACCCCTGCAGTGATGTGCTGGAACTGAGATGATTGGCGTCCAACAACCACAACCACCTTCCATTGTGCTAGGTATGACTCCAACCAGCGGAGAGTTTTCTCCTTGATTCCCATTGATCTTACTTTTGCTAGGGCTCTTTGATGCCACACTCAGTCAAATGCTGCCTTGATGTCAAGGGCATTCACTCTCACCTCACCTTGGGGGTTCAGCTCTTTAGTCCATGTTTGGACCAAGGCTGTAATGAGGTCAGGAGCTGAATGGACCTGATGGAACCCAAACTGAGCATCGGTGTTCAGGTTACTGCTGTGTAAGTGCCGCTTGACAGTACTGTCGACAACACCTTCCATCACTTTACTGATGATCGAGAGTACACTGATGGTGCGGTAATTGGCTGGGATGGATTTGTCCTGCTTTTTGCAGCCAGCACATACCTGGGCAATTTTCCACATTGCCGGCTAGATGCCAATGTTGTAGCTGTACTGGAACAGCTTGACCAGGGATGCGGCTAGTTCAAATCTTCATTACTACTACTGGGATGTTGTCAGACCTGAAGCCTTTGCTGTATCCATTGATATCAAGTAAAGTGAATCCAAGTTTCTGAAGACGGGCATCTGTGATGATGGGGACCTCAGGAGGAGCCCAAGATGGATCATCTACTCAGCACTTCTGGCTGAAGATGATGCAAATGCTTCTGCCTTGTCTTATACACTGATGTGCTGGAATCCCCCATCATTGAGTATGGGGTTATTTCTGGAGCCCCCTCCTCCTGTTAGTTGGTTAACTACCACTGTTCATGACTGCATGTGGCAGGACTGCAGAGATTTGATCTGATCCATTGGTGTGGCATCATCTAACTTTGTCTATTGCATGCTGCTTCCACTATTTGACATGCATGTATTTCTGTGTTGTAGCTTCACCAGGTTGGCACCTCATTGGTGTTACACCTGTCATGCTCTTCTGCAGTCCTCAATGATCTGGGGGGTGATCCCTGGCTTGATGGTAACGGTAGAGTGGGGGATATGCATGGCTATGAGATTACAGATGTGATTGAAGACAATTCTGCTGCTGCTGATGGCCCACAGTGCCTCATCAATGCCCCATTTGAGCTGCTAAATCTGTTCTGAATCCAGGCCATTTAGCATGGTGGCAGTTCCACACAACACAATGGATGGTATCCTCAGTATGAAGACCAGGTTTTGTTTCTACAAGGGCTGTGCTTTGGTCACTCCTATCAATACTGCCATGGCCAGATGCATCTGCAGTAGGTAATAGAGTCATAGAGGTCTACAGCACAGAAAAAGACACTTCGGCCCATTGAGTGTGCACCAGTCAAACAGGTACCTAACTATTCTAATCCCATTTTCCAGCACTAGGCCCATAGCCTTGCATGCCATGGCACCGCAAGTGCACATCCAAATATTTCTTAAATGTTATGAGGATTTCTGCCTCTACCACCCTTTCAGGCAGTGACTTCCAGGTGAATTGGTGAGGCAGAGGTCAAGTAGGTCTTTACCTCCTGTTGGTTCTCGCACAACTGCCACTGGCCGAGCCTGGTAGATATATCCTTCAGGACTCGGCCAGCTTGATCAGTAGTGTTGCTAACAAGCCACTTTTGTGATAGGCATGGAAGTCCCCTGTCCAGAGTATATTCTGTGCCTTTGTCACCCTCAGTGCTTCTTCCAATTGATGTTCAACATAGAGGACTAATTCATCAGCTGATGAGTGGGCAGTACGAGTTAATCAGCAGGAAATTTCCTTGCCCATGTTTGACCTGATGCCACATGACTTCATGGAGTTCAAAGTCAATGTAGAGGACTCCCAAGAAAATTCCTTCCTGGATGTATACTGCCATTGCCTCTGGTGGTCTGCCCTGCTGGTGGGACAGGCTGGTGGTATCTGGGACATTGGCTATAAGATATGATTTGGTGAGTATGACTATGTCAGGTGATTGTTTGACTAGTCTGTGGGACAGCTCTCCAATTTTGGCACAAGCTCCCAGATGTTAGTAAGGAGGTCTTTGCACAATCAGCTGGACACAGTGTGCCATTGTTGTTTCCAGTGTCTAGTTTGATGCCAGATGGTCTATTCAATATTGTTTCTTTTGATTTTTCTGAAGCAGTTTGGTACAACTGAGTGGATTGCTTGGCCATTTCAGAGTGCAGTCAAAGGTCAACCACAGTGTGTCGGTCTGATGTCATATGTAGCTCAAAGCACATAATGGCAGCAAATTCCTTTCCTTAAAAGACATGAGCAAGCCAGACGGTTGTTGTAATCCTGTAATGCCTCAACTTTAAAATTCACAGCCTTTTTTCAAATCCTTTCATGGCTATACCTCTCCTTAACTCTGGAATCTTCAGTACTACAAGAGATCACTGTGCTCCTCCAATACTGGCCTCTTGCTTAATCCTGAAGACTGTCCACAGGCCTTCCCACCAGGTGGTAAGGTGGCGACATCCTCACCCACCATCTTCCTGCCCAATTTAAATGCTCCATTGCCACCGATTTTGTCATGGGGAGGACATTAAATTCCAGCCATGAATGGTTATAGCATAGAAAGAGGCCATTCGGCTGACTGTGTCTGTGCTGGCTCTCTGCAAGAACAGTTTGCCTAGTGCCACTCGCCTGCCTTTTTCCTGTCACCTTGCAAATTCATCCTCTTCAGATAATGATCCAATTCTCTTTTGAACCCTACAACTGAATCTGCCCCCACCACACTCTCAGGCAGTACCTTCCAGATCCTAACCACTCCCTGTGGAAAAATGTTTTTCCCCAAGTCGCCTTTACTTCTTTGGCTATTCACCTTAAATCTGTACCATCTGGTTTTCGATCCTTCCACCAATAGGAACAGTTTCTCCCTATTTACTCTGTCCAGACCCCTCATGATTTTGAATACCTCTATCAAATCTCCTCTCAACCATCTCTTCTCCAATGAAAATAGCCCAGATTCTCCAATTTATCTATGTAACTGAAGTTCATCATCGCTGGAACCATTCCTGAGAGCCTTTACTGCACCCTCTCTAATGCCTTCACTTCCTTCCTAAAGTGTGATGGCTAATAAGTAGATGTTTACGCATTGTTAAACTGTTAACTAAATCTGGCTCATTGCTCATTACTAAATCTAATATGGCCTGCCCAATGGTTGGTTCCAGGATATACATTTTCAGGAAATTATCCTGAACACACTCAAGAAATTTGCTGAATGAGTTTGTCTGCTTATCCCAATCAATATGAAACCAGAGACTTATACACGATTCCCACCAACAGTCTTAAATCATTTTCTATTTTTTAATTCTACTCATGAAATCTCTATTGTTTGCTTACCTCTTGTTTTTTCAGCTTTTATTGTAGAAGTAATTTCATCTTTCCTTAATCACTAATGCTACTCCTCTCTCTCTATCAGATTCCTTATGTTTCCTGTAAACAGTATAACCTGGTATATTCAGTTTCCAGTCCTGACTGTCTTACAGCCATGTCTCAGTTAAGGTTACCGTATTCTCTAAATTGAATTTACGCCTGCAATTTATTCAGTCTGTTCCTTATGTTCCCTATGCTTGTATAAAGAACTCTTATTTGGGTCACATACCATAACCTGTCCTGCTCTAATGTTTTTTCTTACTCACATCTTATTTCTCTCTCCCTTTACATCATTTAGTTTTCCCTTTTCCTGTGGTGCCTAATGCATAAATCCTGACTACCACTCTACTAGCTTCCTTTTCAGTTGTTTACACTATCTTTTCTATCTCATCCCTCTCCTCCCATCTCCCATTTACTCCTGTAAAGTCTTTGTGACTACCTTATTTATCCTTTCCACGAGCACCATTGTCCCAACCTGATTCAGGTGGAGCCCATTGCCACAGAACAATTCCTTCCTGTCCCAGTGCAGTTGGCAGTGCCCTATGAGATGGGTCCAGGTACTGAACCTTTTGACAAGTTGGGACTGAGCATTTGTCCAGATATTGCTCCTGCTTTCTTCCATGTAAGACGAGCTCTAACTTGCTCTCTAGCTCAATAAATCTGTGCTGCGGTGATTTGGGATGGGGATGTGTTTGCTCAGTTTCACTGTCCACAAAGTCTCACATACACACACAACCTATTCTGCCATACCTCAGTCTATGGGCAGAATTTTCTGCCTGTCGGGCGGGCGGGCGGGCCCGACCCAATCTCTGGCGGGCGGGGAGCTGATCCCCGCCAGCGAAGCGGGCCGTGCCGCCATTTTACGTGGGCGGGCCAATTAAGGCCTGCCCAGCGTGATGTCCGGCGGGAAGCGCTATGCGTTTCCTGTGCAGGCGGGGGGGGTGGGATTCCCTAAAAGCGAGAGTGCGCTCTTTTGCACATGCCCACGAAAGAACGCACATCTCCCTGAGGCTAGGTGCCGCCTCAGGGAGATTGCTTTCACTTTGAAAAATATTAAAAATAGAAAAAAAAATTCCCTAACATGTCCCCCTCATGTTGTCACATGAGATGTGACATGTTCATAATTTACAGAAAAACTTTATTAAAATTTTTAAAACCCTGCATGAAACCTCATCCCGCCGGTGGATGAGGTTTCATGTTTTCTCTATTTGCCGCTGGGGCTCCTGGCCTGCCCACCAACCTTAAGGTGGCCATTGACAGGTCGGCGGGCCCACAGCTAATTTTGCTGTGCCCCCACCTTCCTGAAAATTTAAATGGGCTGGGATGACATCAGGGGTTCCGCCCAACGTCACCCCGTGTCATTTTACGCACCAGCGAGCGGGCCCCGCCCCCTGCTCACCGACGGCAAAATTCTGCCCTATATTTATTTATGGATAAAATTTATTTATAGGTTCCATTTTAGATTTAAGCTTTTTTAACCGTTTAGCTAACACCAAAATGCAAATGCTAACCACTAAATAAAAGTCACTAACCACTAAAACAAAATTATGTTTCTGTAATTTACCCACAACACACTACATTACGTACATTTCCCTCTATTTGTCTGCTGCTGTGTTTCCCTCAATGGACTTTGGTGCTGCTGTTGGCTTGCGTGCACTATTTAACTTGTTCAAGGCAAAAAGAAGCACTTCCTCCCTCCTCTGCATCAAGTTCCCACTCTCACCAACTTCTAAACTTCCCATTCTGTTCACGGTGCCTCCCCCTCTTATCATACTCCAGAGCTTCATTCAACATTAGGGTGGCAGAGCAACCAGCCAGTAAGAACTAGTGTTAATACATATTTAACAGAGTAATTTACATTCTGATAACGTAAATTACTGACAGCCTGGCGATACCTGTTATGTAGGAGGTGAATCATCTTTATGGTTTTGTACTGCAATAACTCTAGCAGAAAAAGGTTTGTTTCTGGAGCCTTCCAAACAACATTCTGAACTTGGCTGCATAATTTGCAATCACACGTAAATTGTGTCGGTCATGCGCTTCACAGTAAGGTTCTTCAATTTATGTTGATTTGAGAAAAGGAATGAATTTGGAGACCTCAAAGCATAAACAGGATGTGTATCACAATGACATCTAAGACACGATTAATGAATTTTGAGCGTGTGAACATTATTGTTAGATAAAGGGCCCACTAGTTTCCAGAATTACTACTATATCACTATCATATCTTCACAGCTTAAAATTTTTGTGACCAACACCGTACATGGAGCTGAAAAGCAGCTGTTGAGGAATAGACCAGAGAAAGTCTACTGCATGGTACAGAGAGCAACACTAATTAAAGAATTGCATAATGGAAAGAAATAGATATACTAGTTTTTGCAAGAAAATAAAAATAGAAACAAACTTCACCCAAAATCTATTAAGTAGGAAGGTGTTTTTGTATTTCTCCTTCAAACCGTATCTTCATATTTAAGTTTTATTTTAATAACTTTTACAAAATTATTGCATTTCTGTAGCAATTATTTTGAAGGAGGGGCATTAAAAATCAAATAGTTTCTATTCTGCTTTTATTCCAGGTTTTTTTAATTTTAAAAATTTGTGCTACTGAAACTGAAAGATGTCAGTTCTGGGTAAATGGAGCACTTTACGTTTCAGCTACGTATTCTAATTGGCTGAGTATTTCTACCTGATTTTGCGATTTTTTTAATTCATTCATGGGATGCGAGCAAAATCGGTTATGCCAGTATTTGTTGCCCATCGTTAATTGTCCTTGAGAAAGAGTTTATGAGCAGCTTTTTTGAACCCCTCTAGTCCACCTGGTGAAGGTACACCCACAGGGCAGGACTTTTCATTCGGTGTGTGGGGGTAGGCCCGACATGCCAATGCATAAAATGACGTGTGATGACGTTGGGCCTGCGTCCCGACGTCATCGCACTGAGTAGCGATGTTTCGTTCGGCGGGCGCGCGCCGGAGTCGGGGAGATTGAAGCCCTCTTTCGCATGCGCAAAAGGAAGATTGAAACCCTCTTTCGTGTGTGCCTACTCTCCCTTCTCCTCCCGCCCACACAGGTAGTGCATCCGCTCGTATCTTACGCTGGGCGGGCCTTAATTGGTCCACCCGCGTAAAATGATGGCGCGGAGCTGATCGCGGGCGGTGATCGGCTACGCGACTGCCCTGCCGACTCCCGCCAAACCCGCCTGCCAAATGAAAAATTCTGCCCACAGTGTTGTCAGGAAGAGAGTTCAAGGATTTTGAACCAGCAGCAATGAAGGAGCAGCAACATAGTTGAAATTAGAATGGTTTTACTTGGAGGGGGACATGCAGGTGGCAGTGTTCTCCTGCATCTGCTGCACTTATCCTTCTAGCTGGTAGAGGTCGCTTGTGTGTAGGGTGCTATTGAAAGAATTTTGGCAAGTTGCTGCAGTGCACCTTGTAATAAGATACACTGCCATGTGATTCAGTGGTGGAGGGGGTGTTTGAAGTGGTGGATGATGTGCTGAGCAAGCAGGCTGCTTTGTCCCAAACAGTGTTGTGCTTCTTGAGTGTTGAGCTGCACTCATCCAGGAAAGTGGAGAGTGTTCCATCACACTCCTGACTTGTACCTTGTAGACTGTGGTCAGGCTTTGGGGAGTTAAGGGATGGGTTACTCGTCACAGAATTCCCAGCCTCTGATTTGCTCCTGTAGTCACTGTATTTACATAGCTGGTCCACTTAAGTTTTTGGTCAATGTTGAATTCATCAATGGTAATGTCATTGAATGCCATGGGGAGATGGTTAGATTCTCTTTTTGGTACTTGTGTGACATGAATGTTATTAGCCACTTACCAGCCTAAGCCTGAATGTCATCCAGGTCTTGCTGCATATGGAAATGGACTGCTTCAGTATCTGAGGAACTGCGAATAGCACTGAACATTGTGCAATCATCAGCAAACATCCCTACTACTGACCTTACGATGAAGAGAAGGTCATTGATGAGGCATCGGAGGGTAGTTTGGTCTGGGACACACCCCTGAGGAACTCCTGCAGTGATGTCCTCAGCTGAGATAATTGACCTCCAAAAACCACAACCACCATCCTTTGCGCTAAGTATGACTCCGACCACTGAAGAATTTTCCCCTTCATTCCCATTGACTACAACTTGCTAGAGCTCCTTGATGCCACACTCGATCAAATGTCAAGAGCAGTCACCCTCACTTTAGCTCTGAAATTCTGCTCTTTTGTGCATGTTTGGACCAAGGCTGTAATGAGATCTGGAGTCAAATGTCCCTTGGCGGAACCCAAACTGAGCATTATTGCGGTGTACGTGCTATTTGATAACACTTTTCCATTGTTTGATTGTGGGTTATTGATTTCATCTGTAATTATTATTGGGGCCATTGAGCCCTATGTACCCAACAGAAACTGGGTGAATAGGTTATTGCCCAGGCCACTTACCTTGGAGTTGGCAGTTTCTGATTTTTACCTGTTCTCCTCAGCAGGAGGCAAGGTCACCCACCCAAAGCTGGTCGGGTCCATTTTAACACATGTATGTGGGTCATCTTTTTACAAGGTGGCCTGAGCGGGAAGCAGCAGTGAGTTCCCTGCCAGGTCAACACAGAGATAAAGAGAACCAGGGGCGAAGCAACCTGAAAAAGAATGTTCTTTCTTTAGACTTTCCTAATGGGGCCAGCATCGGAGCAGGAGTGGGGCACTGGGAAAGCTTGGGCCTCCCTGCTGCAAACACCATATTTTCTGATTGTGGGATGGAGCAGCAGTCAATCTTGCCACTTGCATGCTGTCTGAATGGGTGGGGACAAGGTCAAAGCATTTAAATGAGGCCTGGCCATTAGTTACTAATAAAAACAGAAAATACTGGAAATGGTCAGAAGATCAGGCAGCATCTGTGGAGAGAGAAACAGAGTTAACATTTCACGTCAATGATCCTTCATCAGAACTGGCCCTTAAATGTCTGTGTCTCAATCTGTCACAGACAGATGAGGAAACCAAGTCATCCGTGTGGTTTCCTGCCAGAACGTTACTGGCCGTTAGAAGCCAGGCCAAATGTGTCTGCAGCTAAGATAAATAGGACGACTAATGCTGGAAATGAATGAAATTCAGTGCAGTTGTTTAATTGAAATTTGTGTGAGGGTGTGTTTATACTACAACTTTAATGTTAGGTCCCCAGTGCTTAGAACAAGCGGGTTGGTGGTAACATAATTTGCAGTGGATGGTAAAACCCAAAATCAAACATTATCAACATATTTTTAAAATACAGATTTGATGTTAAATTGTGAAAGTCTTCACTTAGCCACTGGCTCTGCAATGGTAAGAATTTCAGTATTAAGGTAATCACACTTTAACGAGGTGCAATCTGCTGGCTGATGGAAGCTGCATGAAGACCCGACTTTGGCTGAAATCAGCAGGGCTTTTTAGATCATAAATTGCAGGGGATTAATGAGGTGTGACAAACTTATTGAACTGCCCAAAAGAGTCTACACACTTAATATATTACAAGCAGTGCATTGTAAGTGATGCCTATGTTACTGGCAATGGGTTCACACTATTTGCATTGATAAGTGAGGAGAGTGTATGTCACAGGGCTGCATTGTGTGTGATTTTTGGAAACTAAAATCGCAGTGTCAATTTAGAGCCAGCGCCTAACCTGATTTTGGAGAGATGAGGCGTGAAATTTCTTGGAACAAACTTTTGGGGCTGAATTTTATGAGTCGGTGATCGGGGGCGGGGTCCACACACCGATGCATAAAATGACGTGCGGTGACATCGGGGAGAACTCCCAACATCACCGTGCCTGATTTAAATTTTCAGGAAGGTGGGGGCACAGCAAAATCAGCTGCACGCCCGCCGACCTGTCAATGGCCAATTGAGGCCATTGACAGGATCAATTAAGCAATTAAAAGACCTGCCTGTCCAACCTTAAGGTTGGCGGGCAGGCCAGGAGCCCCGGTGGGAACTAGAAAAAACATGAAACTTCATCCATGGGTGGGATGAGGTTTCATGTAGGTTTTAAAAATTTTAATAAAGATTGTGTAAAAATTATGGACATGTCCCAACTCATGTGACATTGTCACATGAGGGGACATGTAAGGGAAATTTTATTTTTCTATTTTTATCTTTTTTACATGTAGAGCTGATCTCCCTGAGGCTGCACTTAGCCTCAAGGAGATGAGTGCGCTCTTTTGAGCACATGCGTGAAAGAACGCACTCTCGAGTTTAGGAATCCCCCCTGCCCGCACAGGGAGTGCATAGCGCTTCCCTGTGGATGTCACGCTGGGCGGGCCTTAATTGACCCGCCCACATAAAATGGCGCCACACCTCCGATCGAGGGCGCCAATTGGAAGCGTGCCCATATGCGCCTGCCCATCAACTTCCCCCCAACAGGCGGGATAATTCAGCCCTTGAAGTTCATTTAAGTGTCTACAGATCAACTCTATTGTTAATAGTACAATTCTTCCACCCTACAACAAACTGGCGATGAGGACAAAACAGGATTGAACACAAGAAATCAAGTTAGAAAGAAATCGGCAATGTACCTCACCCAGTGATTGTAAGTAGCAAGCTCTGTTAGAATTGAAGAAGTTATCCTCTCTCAAAATGGCACAATTTTGGAGAATTGATCCTTTTGAACTGGCCACAGATGATCGGTCTCAATTCATAGAACGCCTCACGTTCTTTTTTCAAGCCAACGAGATTATGGGGGAAGAGAAGAGGTGAGCGATCCTCTTGAGTACTTGTGGGAGCAAAACCTAAGGTATGATTCAAAATTTGATGGCACCCAGTGCCTCAGATTTGAAAAATTTTGATGAATTGGTGGACCTCGTGAAGGATCACTTTCAACCCAAATTCTCAGTCATGTTCAGAGGTTCAGGTTTAATTCACAAAATACAACCCCAGGTGAGACAATTGCATGCTATGTGGCAAATGTGAAGCAGCTAACGGAACATTGTGAGTTCGGTATGACTCTGAACGATATGCTCAGAGGTCGTTTAGTGTGCGGTGTGAAAGAGGACACTATTCAGAAAAGATTATTGTCCAAGGTGAACCTAGATTTCAAGAAGGCGCGAGTGATAGCGCTGGCAATGGAAAGCACTGTTAGAGATTCACAAGCAATACAGGGTATGCAAAACGATGCCATCCCCCATATCAGGAGGGAAAACTCAGCCGAAAGTGGCGCGAAAAAGTGAGACTCTGCCAAGAAGCAGGAAACAGCCCCCACTAGCTGAAGAGTAAAGAAAAATAACTTAACAGAGAAATTGAAGTATAATTTTAATAGAGGTCAAAATAATCAGTCTTTTAGTGATTGGCAGTTTAAAAAAATCAAATGCTACTATTGTCACGGAAATGGACATATGATGAGGCAGTGCAAGGAAATATTCAAGCAGGCTTGTAAACATAAGAAGGTGGCCATGACTCTGTTAGTATGAAATTTTAACATTTTTTTAATGATGGATCAAAACCTCATCCCGCCCATGGATGAGGTTTTGCAAAAAATTCAAAGGCCGCTTGGCTTTTCCGCCTGCCCGTCGATGGGCAGTGAAAAATTTAAATCAATCAGATTGTTAATGGCCTTTATAGGCCTTTTAATTGTTGGTGGGCGCGCTGCCAACTCCTGTGCGCGCCCGTCGACCAAAATATCGCACGAGTGCGGGATGACGTCGGGACGCTCACCTGACATCATCGTGCATCATTTTATACTAGATCGGGTTGGGCATGTGCCAACCTAACAAGTGAAAAATTCTGCCCTGGGTGTTATATAACCTGTTCAGTCCTCAGGATAGGCAGCACCCACAGTCTCTGTCCTTAAATGTGACCAAATTTGTAGGGACCACAAGCTGATGGTTAACAAAGTAGCCAAACTGGGCAGGTACCCCATTCCAAAAATTGAAGACCTGTATGCCAAGCTGGCAGGAGGGACAATATACACAAAGCTTGACATGAGGCACGCTTATCAAAAATTAAAACTGGATAATGCTTCCCGGGAATTTGTCACAATTAATACCCACAGAGGGTTGTACCAATAGACACAATTACCTTTTGGTGTCTCCTCTGCTTGTGCCATCTTTCAGGGACCAATGGAAAGCTTACTGCAGGGACTGCCCCAGGTTGTAGTCTATTTAGATGATATATTGGTGACAGGATTCACTGAAAAATAGCATTTGGCAAACATAGAAGAAGTCTTAAAACGTTCCTTGCAAGCTGGAGCGCATCTAAAAAAAGAAAAGTGCACATTCCAAACGAGGGAGGTAATCTATTTGGGTCACCAGGTAGATTCACAGGGCCTCCACCAGTTGAGGAGAAAGTGAGAGCCATAAGAGAGGCACCTGCACCAAAGAACGCCTCAGAGTTCAAATCATTCCTAGGAATGATCAACAATTACGGGCAGTTCTTACCCAAGTTGTCTACAGTGCTGGCCCCCCTGCATTCTCTACTCAAAAAGAACCAATGTTGGTTTTGGGAGGCACCCAGAGAGAAGCTTTCACAAAGGTGAAACAATTGTTGCACTCTTCATATCTGCTAGTGCATTATGACCAGACGAAAGAACTGGTGCTGACATGTGACGCATCTCCCTACGGAATGGTAGCAGTGCTGTCTGATCTGATGGATGACGGCACAGAATGGCCAATAGTTTGTGTTTCAAGGACATTTACCACAGCGAAAATGGGATACTCACAGATAGAAAAATAAGGCCTGTCCATCATCTTTGGTGTCAAGAAATTTTGCCAGTACGTACATGGCCGCCATTTTACAATTGTTTCGGACCACAAATCACTGCTAGGATTGTTTAGTGAGGAAAAGTCTATACCACCCATAGCCTCAGCAAGAATACAACGATGGGCCTTAATTCTGGCAGTTTACGAATACGCATTCGTACATAGGCCTGGAAATCAAATCACAAACACCGATGTCCTTAGTCGTTTGCCATTACAAGAAAATGATGAGCACGTCCCAGTTCCACAGGAACTTGTCTTACTGTTAAATTTCTTATATTGCTCACCGGTATGTGCTCGACAGATCAGAAGCTGGACAAGTTGGGACCCAGTCCTATATCAGGTACGAGAACAAGTGCTACATGGTTGGTCACAGGAGCCCGTATCTGATGTATTGAAACCGTCCTTCAACAGAAGACATGAAATAACCAGCCAGGATGGCATCTTCTTGTGGGGAGCACGAGTGATAGTTCCTCCAAAGGGAAGGGAGTCACTTTTAATTGAACTAGACAGTGCCCCATCCAGGAATTTCCTGAATGAAGACCATAGCACACAGCTATCTATGGTGGCCTGGGATGGATGGTGAAATAGAGAGTTTAGTGAAGCACTGTGTGCAATGTCAGCAACTATAAAAGTTGCCAGTGACAGCTCCGTTACACCCATGAGAGTAGCCAGGTAGACCCTGGGTGCGGTTACACATTGACTACGTTGGACCTTTCCTGGGAACAATGTTTCTGCTCATTGTCGATGCCCATTCAAAATGGTTGGACGTATGTGAGGTGAAGTCACCAACGTCGGGCGCTACAATTGAGAAACTATGTCAGAGTTTTGCCATTCACGGACTACCAGAAGTAGTCGTTTCCGATAATGGTACGGCATTTACGAGTGATGAGTTTCAACAGTATCACTCATGTGAAAACTGCACTGTACCACCCTTCACCAAATGGACTGGCCGAAAGGGTGGCTTAAACGTTCAGGGCAGGCATGAAAAAGCTAACTGGAGATTCCTAGGCAACCAATCTAGCACGCTTTCTTCTTCATTACAGGACAACCCCTCACACAAAAACAGGTGTCACACCTGCGGAGTTATTGTTGAAACGCCGTCTCAGGATGAGATTGAGCTTAATAATGCCGAATTTAGAGGGGAAGGTGGAAAGGAGTCAGGGAAGCCAGAAAACTAGACACAACTGGCATAGTTGCGAGAGGAAATTTACCGTGGGAGAGCTGATATACGTGAAAAACTTCAGGGAAAGTGGTTACTGGGTGAAATAAGTGCGGTGACTGGACCTCTATCTTACCACGTGGAGGTGGAAGGCCGGATCATCCGTAAACATGTGGACCATTTATGGAGGAGAGAGACAAATCAGCAAGATATGGTTCCACCAGTGACCATGATTGGGTCTGTGTTTCCTGTTGAGGATACTCAACCCAGGGCTATGTCAGCCTATGTCTGATATTCCTGTAAGAGTTGAGGATATAGAACTACAAGTGCTCAATGAAACACTTGGTGTTCAGGCAACTCTGGAAAAGGAGGTTCCTGACAAAGAATCTGAAGTTGTGGAGCTGCGATGGTCCACAAGTACCAGGAAACCACCCAGTGTAAATATTATGTTGTCTTGAAAAAGTATGTAATTGTAAATATAATATGTATAGCCAAGTTAAAAGTGGAGGAATGTAGTAATTATGGTTTTATTTAGTGTGTAATGTACCTTTAAGAATAATATTTGTTAAGGAAGATCAAATGATAACCAACAGGAGAGTAGCACAGGCTACCTCAGGAGTCAGTGTAGAGATAGAGTTAGAATTGAAAGCACATGTGTAGTTGCTGCTGAGTATATTGTAAATAAACTTAATGGGCAGAATTTTGCCCTTGGCGCGCGGGCTCGGCTGGGGAGGGTGGGAAGCCGACCACCGCCTGCAATCGAGCCCAGAAGGCAATTTAATGCTGGCGGGCCAATTAAGGCCTGCCCATCATGAAATGCAAGCTTCAGTGCTCAGCACTGACTGCACAGGTGGGGTGGGGGGCAGTGCGAGCTGTGCGAGCATGACCTTTGCGCATGCACGTGAGCGGATGCTACATAATCTCCCTGAGGCAGAGAGCTGACTCAGGGAGGTGAAGAGATATAAAAAAAATTTTTTAAATAAAAATGTACTGAAACATATCCCCTCATGTGGCTCTGTCTCACGAGCAGGGGCATGTTATTAATGAAAAATTAAAGTTTTTATTTTATTTTTATTTGCTTTTGGGAACCTCATCCCGCCCGTGGATAAGGTGTCCAAAAAAATGCAAAGGCTGCTTGGCGTTTTCACCTGCCTGACAACTGTTAGGTTGGACGGGCAGTGAAAAATTTATTCTAATTAACTTTTCAATAGCCTTAATAGGCCTTTTAATTGTCAGCGGCGTACTGCCGACTCCGGTGTGCGCCCACCGACTGAAATATTGCACGAGTGCGAGATGATGTTGTGATGCTTACCCGACATCACCACGCATCATTTTACGCTTGGTTGGGTTGGACGTGCACCCGCCCGCCGGCCAAGCAAAAAATTTTACCCAATGTCTCCACCCAAGAAGTGTCTGAAGATCAACTCTATCATTAATAGTACAACTCAGCCACCCTACAGCAGCTTTCACTTTAGTATGCTATATTTTGTACTGACAATGCGGTCTGCTGTACATTGGGAACCCAGTGCAGATTGGTTGATTGTTTTGCAGAACACTTCTGTTCACTCTGCAGGCATAACCCTAAGCTTCTGGTGGCCTGTCATTTTAATTCTCTGACCCACTCCAGCTCTCTGTCCTCATCCACAAGACCACAAGTAATAGGAACAGGAGTAGACCATTGAGCCTGATTCGCCGTTCCATACGATGACACTGTTCTTGGGCTTCAACTCCATTTTCCCTCCCGCTCCCCATATCCCTTAATTCCCTGAGAGACTAAAACTCTGTCTATCCCAGCCTTAAGTGTATTCATCGATGGCGCAGCCACAATCCTCTGAGGTAGAGAATTCCAAAGATTCACAACCCTTTGAATGAATTAACTTCTCCTCGTCTCAGGCCTAAATGATCAACCTGTTATCCTGAGACTGTGCTCCTGTTTTTAGACTCCCCAGCCAGCAGAAACAGCATCCACCCTGTCAAACCCCCTCAGAATTTAGTAGGTTTCAATGAGATTTCCCCTCATTCTTCTCAGCTCCAGAGAATATAAGTCCAATTTACTCAGCCTCTCATCATAGGACAACCCCCTCATCCCAGGGACCAATTTAATGAACCTTCACTGTGCTGCCTCCAATGCAAGTATAACCTTTCTTAAATTTGGAGACCAAGACTGTACACAATATTCCAGATGCAGTCTCACCAAAACTCTGTACAACTGTAGCAAGACTTCTTTATTTCTGTACTCCAATCCCCTTGCTGAAAGGCCAACATGCCATTTGCCTTCCTAATAACTTGCTGCACCTGCATGCTAACTTTCTGCATTCCTGGTACAAGCACACCCAGGTGTCTTGGAACATCAACATTTACAAGTTTCACACCATTTAAAAAATATTGACTTTTCTATTCTTATGACCAAAATGAATAACTTCACACTTCCCTACATTATACTCCATCTTGTTGCCCACTTGCTTAACCTGTCTGTATCTCTTTGCAGCCTCTCTGTATCCTCCCCACAGCTTACCTTTCCACCTAGTTTGGTATCATCAGCAAACTTTGATACATTACTCTCTGTCTCCTTATCTAAGTCATTAATATAGATTGTAAATAGCAGAGGCCCTGGCACCGATCCTTGCGGCACTCCACTATTCATTGCCTGCCAACTTGAAGAAGCCCGGTTTATGCCCATTCTCTGCTTTCTATCCATTAACCAATCCTCTACCCATGCTAAAATATTACCCACAATATTACCTCCTATACTGTTTCAATAAAGTTCAGCATAAGCGTGAGGATCAGCACTTCATCTTCTGATTTGGCACTTTACTGCCTTTTGAATCCACCACTGAATTCAATAATTTTGGGTCAGCGCCATCCCTTTTGCCATTTAATCTCTGCTACCTCCACGCTATCACAAACCTTCCCTTTTGTTCCTCTCCCCATTCCTTTGTCTGCCGCTGTACTTGCTTAAAACCTGCTCATCTCTAACTTTTCCCAGTCCTGATGAAAGGTCATCGACCTGAAACATTGGGCTGAATTTTACTGTCCCCAGCTCATGGGTTTGAAGGAGGTGGGGCGGGGGTGCTCGTTAAATCCAGCAAGTGGCTTGCCCACCGTCGCCTGCCCTTCCTGGCCCCAGCAGAATTATGCCAGGATAGGGGTTACATTGGGCCAATTGAGACCCTTAAGCAGGGAATTACTGTCCACTAAGGGCCTCATCCTGCCACTGCTGGGATTTAACCGGCAGTGGGAGAGCCTCACGCTGTGCCCACCCTGGCAGGTTTCCCTCCACAAATTGGTGGTGGGCGGGAAGTGGGGGGTTCCCTCCTTAACGAGCCTGCTGGGCCCATCGGGGAACTCCCCAAGGTGTTACACCCCTAGATTCCCCTCCCAAATGGTCTTTCAAACCCTAGGCCCCAACACCTCCTCACTCCCCTTACTCCCCTCACTGGGGTCTGCCAGATTTGCATCTGGTGAGATCACACTCCCATCCACACACCCAAATCCTGATTCAATGCCGCAAGCCTCTGTCCCAAAGTTCTAGAGAGCTGCCAGTATCTGATTGGCCAGCAACCCCATGACACAGGACTTCCTGTCCGTGAGGGGCAGATATCCTGCCCCCAGCCTATTAACTGCTAATTGGCCACTAAGTGGCTGTGGGGCAGCCTCTGTTCCCCTCCTGACTTTTTAGCTATGGGAGCAGAGAATCCGGCAGCTCGTACAGCCCGTTAACCCTGTTTCTCACTCCGCAGACACCTTCTGAACCTGCTGAGTATTTTCACCCTTGTCTGTTTTTATTTCAGATTTCCAGCGTTTGCAGTATTTTATTTTTGCACTATAAATTGGATACTGTCTGTCTGGAACTCCAGTAGGCTGGGAGAAGGTTTGTGAAGTAAACACCAGCACAGACCAACTGGGCTAAATGGTCTGATTTGGTGCTGTACGTTCAATGTAATTCAAGGTCATTTCATATTATTGCCACTGATTTTATGTTGGCGGCAGTGGTATAAATATGTTCCAAAGATGGCAGTAGAACTTAAAGCTTAATAATTGATTTTGGTTCATAGGTTTCACAGTCAGCCCTGTAAAATGGAGATTCCACCATTTAGCAATGAAAACCAACAACTATCACATCAAAACACTGACTGCAGTGACCCAGAAATGGTGTTAGGATCCCTACAAATTCTAATTTGCATTAACATCTTGGCTTCAAAAACTCAATGCAAATTTGTCGTATTCTAAAAGGAGCAGTGGAATTCAAGGAGGCAGCTGGGGAATTTCAAAAAGATTTGGGCAAAACATTCAAGTGACCTAAACAGATAAGGTAGCGCACAGGGGAAGAGAAGATGAATAGTGTTGAAAATCTAAAGGATGAATTTGAAAGAGACATAGGAATGTTAGTGGACTGAGCAATCTTCATGTCGATGCAGAACAGCAATCAGAATGCCAATAGAACATTAAACTACACAGCCGGGCAATCATGTTCAAACTTTATAGTGTTATAGTGTTCACAACTTTCCTCCAAATTGAAATATCTGGTGCATGCTTGTAGAATTAAACATAGCTAATTGCAGAAGAACTTAGAAAATCTACCCTAAGAGTCACCATGGAGAACAACTCGCAATGACCCCATGTACGTTGTAGTAAATGCACACCATGGGTTGAAAGTTGCAGTGGAGTGTTTGTTGTTTTGATGTTTGCAGTATGATTTTTCCCATAGTGATTTTCATGTTGAAATGTAGTTTACCAAGTGAAATCCATACACAGTAGAGCAGAGCAGATTAGTTCAGGCTACAGGCATCAATAATAAAAACTGTATCAGCAGAGGCGATTTACAAAAAGCTATTAGATTTGGCTCCTGGTGAAACGATGGTTCAATTTTTAAATGCTCCTTGTTTCCAAATCCCTTCATAGCATCACCCATTGCTATCTCTGCAATTTCCTCCAATCCAACAACCCTCTGAGAAACCTGTGCTCCTCCATTTCCAGTCTTTTGAGCAGCCCTGATTTTAATCGCTCCACTATCGCTGAACTCTGGGATTTCATCCCTAAATCTCTCTGGCTCTCTCTCCTTCTTTCCTCCTTTTACGGCATTAAAGGCAGTATATATATGCTTCTGATGTTGTAGATTTATCTAAATTGTATAAATAATCTACACAGTTTAGTAATCTGAAAGTTTAGATGTGCTAAGTAACGCCAGACAATAATGCTTCCATTTGCCAAGAGAGCTAGGGTACAAGTCAGGTAGCTGTATCTGACTTTTTACTGAGACTGTAAGATTCTTTTTCTCTAACTTCCCCTCTTCCTGTCCTCTCCTTTGTATATAACTTAAATGCATGTCATGGAATTTTTGAGGACTGATTGGTGTCAAGATAGTGGCCAGGATTTTCCATTTGTCGGCGGGCCCACTGAGAGTGAGTATGGTCGGTCGCAGAGCCGACCGCGATTTCACATGGGCGGGCCAATCGTGGATCGCGAGCAGTAGCGCAATACCTGTGTGGGTGAGGGGAGGAGGGAGAGTCAGGTCCAGCGCTCTTTCATGCATGTGCGCCAAAGAGTGCATCAATCTCCAAGAGACAGGGGAGATTGAAGCGCTTTTTAAAAAAATAAATAAATGCAATGAAAATTTAATGAAACATGTCCCCTCATGTGATTGTGTCACGTGAGACGGGACATGTTTTTATTTTTCAAAGAAAGTTTTTATTTAATTCGTAAAAGCTTTAGGGAACCTCATCCCACTCATGGATGAAGTTTCCTAAAAAAACGTAAAGGCCGCTTGGCCTTTTCGCCTGCCCGCCAACCATAAGGTTGGACAGGTAGCATAAAATTCAGGTTAATTACCTGGTTAATGGCCTTAATAGGCAATAATCGACGGGTGTGCAGCCGATTCTGGCGCATGCCCGTCGAATTAAATATCGCGTGACTTCGCAATGACATCGGGAAGCAAGCCTAACGTCATCGTGCGTCATTTTATGTTCCGGTGTGTTAGGCGCGCGCCCGCCTGCCGAATGTAAAATTCTGCCCAGTGAGAATGGAACTAGAATGAACAATTCATGAGGGGAACACCTGAGGTCTAACTCATCGATGCCTGTCAGCATCAAACATGGCTCTTCCCACAACAATGCCTCCAAGGACTCATTTTTGAAGAAGTGCATCTTTCATGCCACTTTCATAATACTTGTATTATGCATTCATTATACAGCTCTGGTGAAGTCTTCAGCCTTGAGCAGAACAATTGTAATGGCCTGTTAAGGGTGAACAACAGCTGTTAAAGAACTGATGCCTTCCCCAATTCTGCAAATTTCAGCTTTCATGTCAGATTCCATGTGCATATTTTTCATGCACTGGGTAACTGTTTAATGAAAGGAAAGGGCTTGTCTCACATAATTCAGTGACCCTAGGACAGTTGGATGCAGGTCAAATATGCTGGACTTGCATTCTGGTTGGGAAAATGTGGACAGTATTTCTGACATATGGGGCTGGAATTTCCCTGGGTGGTTAGCTTGGAGGTGGGGTAGGAAAATAGTAGGGAGCTGCATTAGAACAGTCCCTGATGAATTCCTGTCACTGGGGAACTTTCCCAGGAGGGGTGATGGGTCAGTGGGGGTGCCTGATGAGGCGCAGATCAGCAGCAGCACTGAACGGAAGCTGGCAGCCAAGTTAAATACTCAAGGCCCAAAATACTGATGATTTAGAGGGTCCACTGGCATTTTGCTAGTGGCGGAGCAGCCCCTGGTCACTTGCATAGGCCTCTGGCTTACTAGAGGTGGCTTTCTGCAGCAAGCTGGAGAACTCCATGCCCCAAAGAGGAGGCTGTTGCCATCAAAGAATGCCCTAGTGACCCTAATGATCCAAGCAGAAGTCTTTCCCTAATGATCCAAGGGTCTAGCACCTTCCCCCCTCGTAATTATTTATTGTCATGCCTCTGAGCCCACCTCCATTTTGAGGCACCTTCGTAATCCATGACCTGCATCAGCAGTGTCCACCTCTCCAGGTAGGGCTTCCAAAGTTTAGAGCTGCTAGCCCTATGATGGGTCGACAGCATTGGGAGCCTGTCTGCCATCCTTAATAGGATGACCTGTATGGAGATGGCCAATTAAGGGGAAACTTCTGGGAAAACAGCTTCTTCAGTCAGGCTCCTGGCCAGTCTGTTTTCGGGTCTTCCACCTGGTCCCAACGTCGGGGCCCTGAACCCCGCAGGAAAATCCTGCCCATGGTCCTAAGGAACAAGGCTGCCTGCTATGAATGTGGACTTAACAAACTATCCCTATGTTACATTGGAGCTGAAGAAAAGGAAATGTGCTGTAAGACTGCTATTCCCATCGGTTCTGGCTGGTAATAGTCTAGAAACCAATTTGCAATTTTTCTATTTAATGAATTTGATACTGAATTGATATTGAGCTTGCATTGAAACACCTTGGGATTGCCATTTTCAGGGCCTTAATCCATTGTGGCATTAAACACAATTTTGTTTGTGCTTTTAACATTTACACACGGTCTAGGTCATTATATCATAAGTTATTTCTTTATATTTATGGTATGTGTGCTTCAGACTGCTGGAGGTGAAACGCTAAAGTCATTGTGTTTTAAATTACATCATTAAATGCAGAGTGTGGGAAAGCAATTGTAAAATGTCTCACATACCAGTTCACTGACCAGACAATAGCAATTTAAATAACTTCTAAAATACATTATTGAGATTAAATAATGTTGAAATTTTCAATAGAGGCAGCTCAAAAGGAATGAAAATGATCAGAATCTATTTAAACATGACATTTATCCCCAAGTATTGTAACCAAGCACAATCTTCCTTTTCTTAATTAAAATGTTATTGATATTTTGTAATATATTTGCTGACATATAAGCGCTTGATAATCTATCCCTTCTGTGAAAAGAAATAAAAAATACATTTCCTGGCTTATTGAGTATACTCCTCCCTTGAATATTGGAAAATGAAAGCTCAAGTGACATTTATTCTGCCCACTTCAGATGATTGAAACTGACTGGAATTATATCTAAAAAAAATTGCAGCATGTCAGTCAATATTACTCGACTTAGCTGTCCTATGCGGATTGTCCTACATTATGTGCAAGTAGAATCAGAATGGAATAATATACCTAATTAACAGCGAAGAGCACAAAGGATTACAAAAACATTAAATAAAATAGAAAAGCATCCTTCAGATTCCTTTTGCCCCATTAAGCCACTGAAAACTGCAATATTTTTTCTTTAATAAATATTGATAATATCAAACAGCATATCCTCTGGCATAATGTGAACCCAACACTGCTGTTTCTCTTGTAAAGTTATTCCTTATATACTGTTAAGAAATTTTTCCAATATTTATACTTATTTATATAATCTAGATATTATAGATTAAAAGTCCTGTCTATTGTACAGACTTCTTTCAGGCATTAACTTTGTTTCCATTATGTATGTTAATATTTATATATTTTTTATTCTTTCACAGAATAAAAAACATCGCTGGCTGGGCAGCATTTGTTACCCATCCTGAATTGCCCTTGAGAAGATTGCGGTGAGCCACCTTCTTGAACAGCTGCAGTCCATGTGATGTGGGTACACCCACAGTGCTGTTAGGAAGGGAGTTCTAGGATCTTTTTTATTCGGAGAAAAAAAAATGACCCAGTGAAGGAATGCTTAAAAAGTTCCAGGTCAGAGTGGTGTGTGGCTTGCATGGGGAACATACAGGTGGTGGTGTTCCCATGCATCTGCTGCCCTTGTCCTTCTAGGTGGCAGAGGTCACGGGTTTGGAAGGTGCTGTTGAAGAAGGCTTGTTTATGTTTATACTGTTAACATATTATAATGGTAAAATCCAATGGAGCTAAAATTGAGTGGTCGTTCTGGCAGACTCCAACTGTAACTTCAGAATCAGTCAGTTTGGGTGGAGCTAAGAAACAACAAGGGACAGCAAACATTGATGGGAGTTGTTTATAGGCCACCAAACTGCAGTGCTAATTTTGGGCACGGTATAAATCAGGAAATTAGAGATGCATGTAGCATGAGTATACAGTAATAATGGGCGACTTCAATTTGCATGACTGGGTTAATCAAATAAGTACTAATGCTCTGGAGGAAGAATTCCAAGAGTGTGTGCAATATGGGTTTTTGGAGCAGTACGTTGTGAAGCCAACTAGGGAGCAGGCTATTTTGGATTTAGTGTTGTGTAATGAAAAAGGGCTGCTTAATAACCTTGCTATAAAGGAGCCTTTGGGAAATAGTGACCATAATATGATAGAATTTTGCATTAAATTTGAATGTGATGTAGTTCATTCTGAAATTAGGGTCTTAAATCTGAAGAAAGGAAACTATGAAGGGATGAGGGGCAAGTTGGCTATGGTGGATTAAGAAAATACTCTAAAGGGTTTGATAGTAGGCAGGCAATGGCTAGTATTTAAGGAAATACTACACGGTCTACAACCTCTCCCTAACAGCACTGTGGGTGTACCTACACCACACGGACTGCAACAGTTCAAGAAGGCAGCTCACCACTACCTTCTCAAGGGCAATTAGGGATAGACAATAAATGTTTGCCTAGCCAGCGATGCCCACATCTTGTAAATGAGTAAAAAAGATAGACATTCCTCAAAGGCACAAACACCCAAAGGGAAAGGTAAATGAACTATGGTTAAAGGTTGCATTAGATCAAAGGAAGTGGATCATAAGGATGCCAGAAAAAGTGGTAAGCCTGAGGATTGGTAGCAATTTAGAACCCAGCAAAGGAGGACAAAGAAGCTGATTGAGAAAGGGAAAAGAGAATATGAATACAAACTAGCAAGGAACATAAAGGTGGACTGTAAAAGTTTTTTTAGGTATGTGAAGAGGAAAAGATTAGCAAGGACAAATGTGAGCTGATTACAGGTGGGTTCAGGTGAATTTAAAGTGGAGAACAGGGAAATGTCAGAGAAACTAAACAGTTACTCTGCACCTGTCTTCACAGAAGAAGATACAGACAATCTCCCAGATATACTAGGCGACTAAGGGACTTGTGAAACTGAGGAACTAAAAGAAATTAGTATTAGGAAAGATACCTCTTGAAAAGTTAACTGGATTGAAGGTTGATAAATTCCCTGGACCAGATGAGCTTTATCCCAGAGTGTTGAAGGAGGTGACTAGAGAGATAGTGGATGCATTGGTGGTTATCGTTCAAAATTCTATAGATTCTGGAAAGATTCCTGCAAACTGGAAAGTAGCAAATGTAACACCACTATTTAAGAAGGTATGAAGAGGGAGAATGGAGAACTGTAGGCTTGATAGTTTGGTGTTAGTAGTAGCGAAAAAATTAGAATCTATTATGGAGGATGTGATAACTGGACATTTAGAAAAGAATGGTAAAATTGGGCAGAGGCAATATGAATTTATGAAAGCGAAATCATGGGCAGAATTTTCTGCCTGTCGAGTGGGCTGGTCAGGAGCGGGCGGGCGTGGTGGGATTGTCTTATAAGGAAAGACTGGGGAGACTGGGCCTGTATTCTCTAGAGTTTCAAAGAATGAGTGGTGACCTAATTGAAACTTTAAAAATTCTTATAGGGCGTGACAGGGTAGACGTAAATTAGATGTTTCCCCTGGCTGGTGAGTTGAAAACCAGGGGACATAATTTCAGGAAAAGGGGCAGGCTTTTTAAGACTGAGATGAAGAGGATTTTTTTCACTCAGAGGGTAGTGAATCTTTGGAATTGTCTACCCCAAAAGTTCAATCATTGAGCATATTCAAAACAGAAATAGATAGATTTCTGGAGACTAATGACATCAAAGGATATGGAGATAGTGCGGGGAAGTGGTGATCAGCCATGATCTAACTGAATGGTGGGACAGGCCCGACAGGCTGACTGGCCTACCCCTGTTCCTATTTTCCTATGATTCCAGAATGACTGCAAACTAAATCGAAACCTGTACACCAAAGCTTCTTATAAAGACATCATCTGAATGGAGGGTGGATGAGGAGGGGGCAGAGCCTGAATCAGAGATTTTCAGAGCTCTGGGCCTTCAATTGGACTATTTGACCTTTAATGCACAGCTATGCATTGCTGATGAGATTCGGCATACAGGCTGACGAAGAAGCAGATGTGGGGACTACCTGGGGGAGTCTAGGCTTGGACCATAGTTTGGACCCCTGAAGATAAGGGCTGAATTTCTTTTTAATTTTTAAAATGTCCACTTTGAATCTTTACCACAAGGGGCAACTATACTTTGTTTCCAGTGGTGCCCTAAAACATCTCTGATGGACCACATACACTGGACCCTGTAGTATTATTGCAACAATGGGTGCTCCAAATATGGCCCCAGTAGCACCCCTTGTGCAACAAGTTGCCACAAAACCTTGTCATTGCACTCTCCTCTACTGCAGTATGTTGTCCAATTCCAGTTCCTACATAAATAAATGCAAACAACAACAAAGAAAGACAGCTATGAGGATTTATACTTTAATCAATTTAGTTTAGGAGAATGTGGATTTAATCTGCATTGAAATGGAAAAGAGATTGTGAAACTAATTTGCTGGAAACTGAGAAGTTCATATGAGGAACGAAGGTCAAAGAACCAAGTTTTATGATTAAAGACTAGGCAATTACAGGATAGATGGGGATTAATGCTTATAACTGTTTTAATATGATTTATCAACTAATGGCATTAACATAAAATGGCAATAAATGTAGAATCTATTGAATCTTTTAAGAAGCTAATGAGGAAGAAGAGGTAATAGGAATAGCCTGCACTGTAGAATGGTAGGATTCAGATTTGCTTCCTTTTTTCCCCACCTGATGATTTACTGATCTTAGCTATGTTGTGCCAGGAGTTGCTGAATGGAGGTCAGGATCTTTTCAATAGGGATAGAAAATGGGAGGATCAGTCACCTACTTCTAATAATGAACTAGGGTCTTAGATTTTTCCTCCTAATTCTTTTTCATTTGTTTTGCTGAAGGCATTGGAGGAGCAGTTCCAAAGCATTAATTGCCGTTCAGCACTTCATCCAATCGTCCATTTGTAATGTTATGACCAGGATGGGAGGAGTGTGCAGTTTATCTATCCCTACCACTCTCATGGTATCAGGCAAGGCAACGAGAGTGCGAGCTGGGCAGCTTATCACTTTCTCAATTCAGTCCTAACTGAATTCAAAAAACCAAGTCCAAAACTTAATGCTCATCCCTATCATATGATTTCCAGTAAATCACTAGCCTTTGCCTTTAAACCAGTTTTTTCCCCATCCATTAAAATAATTGCAGTGCAAACAAGCAAACAGCTCTTCCTCCTTAAGTAACATGTTGCTCAGGTGATTTGTTGGAAAAGGCATGTTTGCTGCTAGTCCAAAGGTGAACTGATGACCCTTTTAAAAAAAATACAGGTCAGCCTCCAAGTGACCGGATAATGCAGAAAATATGTTTTTTTTTAACAATAACAAGTGAGACCAGACAGTAAGTGTTGGTGTACTATTCATCCATGAGGGCAGGGACATCATAGCTAAGCACAACTCTGCCTTCTCCTTACATCTGCATATTCCATCAAGACTCAGTGGGTAGTGACCAGAAGTGGAAACCTTGGTTGTTTTCCTACTCTTGAGACTGATGGAGGCTGAGTGTAGCATTGCTCCTGTTAACCATGCTAGAGAACAGACCAAAAATTAAAACTCCCTGGCATGCATTGTTCAGCACCTCACAACGTATTGGCCCAGGGCCAGGATTTTTCAGTCCCGCTGCGGTGTGTCTCCCCCACAGTGGATGCAGTGAGCCATTTAAATCTCCATTCAGTTTGGCAGGACCATAATATCCTTCAGGCGGGAGGGTCCGTAAAATCCTGGCCCAGATTTCAAATGGCGCCAGCCATTCAACACGCTGGTAATTGACTATAGAATTTCTATGTGATTTTCAGTGGAAATTACCATAATTAGGGAGTTATTTGAGCAACATAGAGACTGAACTAGAAAGTATAGATTATAATATTTAATTCAAAATCAAATCAGGTACAAAAATTGGAATAAAAGGAAGGAAAGAAGAAATTAAGAGGAAACTACAGGAGTCAAAGAAAATGTTAAAGAACTTACATTTTTTTAAAAACTCCAATAATACTTAAAACCTGAAGGAAAGAGACTCCACACTTATAAAAACTAATTTCCAGTGCCAGAGAGGTTGTTTGGCTGTAATTAAGACTTATCCCACCATTAAAATTTTACTTACACTGAAATGTACAAGCCCAAATGTTTTCTGGCAAATTTAGTGGGTTAGTATCATGTATGTACAGCAAAATTACCTTGTCTTTCAATTCAACATTGAGTCTCTTGGCAGTATACTGTTATAGTGCAGCTGCTGCAGCACACCTCAGACAGCAACTTCCTGATTTATGCATTTAACTGCACGTGTGGTCACCAGAATTGCTGTCTGATTTACACTTTAATAGCTGTGAGCGCCAATTGCCCCATTATTATTTTTACAAAAAAATAAGGACCAGTGTGTTTGTTAATTTATTTGCGTGCAAAAATACTATTGCAGTCTTAAGAAACACCCTCTTTGGATGTTTCATCAATTTTGATCATATTTTCAAAATTTTGCTTCACACCCTGATTATAATTATGCCATGAACATTTTTTTTTTAAATAAAATACATTTATCTGGGATTTCAACACTAATATGCAAACAGCATAAAACATGCCCATTGTTTCCTTCACTCTATAATATATGTTTGATATTGCTCCCAAAGACATTGGTATTAGAAAGATTTCTAATAATAGCTTTATCCATTCCCCATTTAGATTTTAAATTTGTCAAGGAATTTGTTTTGCAAAATCATGAGGGTCATACAGCTGTGGATCAATTTAGAAAATAATCACAAATCTGTCATGAATGCAATTTATATGCAAACTATAATTCCCAATCAAATGGACAGCAAGGGAAAAGGACATGTCATTCATCTTAAATTGCCTAGACTGACTGTACATTACAACTTATAGAAGCATTCGCCTCTACAATCCTAGATTTGAAAAGATTCTTGAAAGAATTGCTTTGAGAGTGACTGACAGCAGATAAATATTTGTCACACTATCACTGGCTGCATTCACTCTTCACTTAGAGAAGAAATGTCAGGCAGCTGAAATGATGCAAATAGAACTTTAAGAAGATGCAAGGTAACAGAGATGAAATACTGCCTGAGATGGAGGTGTGAAGTGATTAGAAAACCCAAAGAACTTGAAAAAGACACTGAGAGCTAAAAAGTCGACTGGGTTTTGGGATTTGGAGGAGAAACATTAAGCAATTGAAGCAAACACATTTTTGTGGATGCGAGTTATTGTGAGACCCCTGGCACTTATAAATTTCTGAAACCAACATTTATATTTAGAAGCAATATTACTCTCTCTTCGCGTCAGGAATGACTGACTTGTCGACAAACTGAAAGCTGAGCAGTGAGATATACTTAAATTAATAGCATTGTTTCAGGACTATGTTAAAAACACCCGGGGGGGAGGGGAATATATTGGATAGCTTTGGAAAACAGCAGCAGGGATCACAATGTGTCATTAGCCTGCACTTGTTGTGAAAACGCAGGCATCACATCTTTATAATTGATATCCGGATGCAGCCAGCACTTAACCATGCTGTTCATTGTCTACTCATACCAACAGTGGGCTCAAAATCACAATTTCCCAATACCATTTAAAGCTAGCCTGCACTCTTAAAGTGAGGGGGTGGGGGGCAGTGGTGGTGGTGTGTGTTGGTTACACTGTGGCTGGATTAGGGGGGAGTCATGCGGAAATCTGTCCTTAGAAACAGTGAGTAATGGCACAACTCAAGAGAGGGCAGGCTTCAAGGTTTTCAGATGCTGCACGGGATGCCTTGGTGGACGATGTGGAAATGAGAATCAATGTTCTGTATCCAGAGGGGGCATGAGACCCTCTAGACACATGATGAAAATGCAGTGGGAGCAAATAGCTGCAGAGGTCAATATAGCTGCAGGAGTCAAGCCCCAAGGACCTAGCTGCAATGCCACAAGATGTTTAGACAAATGGTGAAGGTCAGTGAATGCACCTTCAAAAGCTATATCATACTAACTGCTGTACAAGCCTGTCACTGCTCAAAGCATCAGACAGCTATCCTTCACTTAGCAACCATCTTTATCAATCAGGACTCATACCTAACATTCAAAGCTGCACCTCACCCTCAAACACTTAACACTCCTGCAAGCCTCACACCCACAACTTACAGCTTTAATGTGTTGCCAGTTGTTCATCAATGACAACCATCAGAATCAGATTGCATGACACTTACTGATACACTTGCTTGTCTCTTTCAGGAGAAGGTGGCACATAATGGGAAACAGCAGGAGCTAATCGGAGGAGGACTGGCATGACTTCATGTTCTGATGTAAGTCATTAACCTGAAAAGTTAACTTTGTTTCTCACTCCACAGATACTGCTTGACCTACTGAGTATTTCAAGCATTTTCTGTTTATATTTCAGATTTCCAGCACCTGCAGTATTTTGCTTTTGTATGGAAAAGTTAGTGCTGGCCATTATTTGAAAAGGTTTTTGCTGAGCCTGCTATTAGTGGCTGAAACAATCAAAGATTACTGAATCCTTATACCTAGTCTCTCTCTCACACTCCATTTCCCCCTCTCTTCTGACTTATGATCTATAGATGGTGTAAGTACGCACCTATTATTTATCCTTTCTTGGTGCATAACAACCTTCCCTTTGTATATTTTTAGTTTCAGACACCCAAGAAATGGAACCTGGCCATGTAACAGTGGAACTCTCAGTAGAGAGTGATGATGACGACAGAGCACTGTCATTTGATTTCACATTTGGAGCCACCAGCTCAGATACTGACACTGTGCGTCTTAGAGGATAAACTCGTGGCAGGATCTGCATGTGGCAGGACATCAGGCACAAATGGGCTGCAGCCAAGGACAGCAATGGTGACAGCTATCAGAGGGCAAGGCTGTGCACACTGCAGAGAATGCAGTTGTGGATGTCGAAGAGGCAGCATGCGGAAGAACATATATAGACATGTGTTATTAAATGCTTGGTGCTTTGGAAGCCTGGCAGAAAACCTATATTTAATATCAAGGAACATGCATCAAATGGCACAGGGCTTTGTGTAGAGTTGGAGCCCATCCTTTTCAGCATGGAAATGGTGGCCAACTCCCATTGCATACACATGGAACTAACTATGATACAGTGTCTGGCTGATGTAGCAAATCCACGGCAGCACAAGCAGATGCCATCCATTGTCTGCGTGCTTCAGTGCAAGCTCAGAATTCTGTCATCATGGCTGTGGATTATAGGGTTAAAAGGGGCTTGGAGGGTGTCACAGCAGTCCTGCAATCTTCTTTTCCTTCTTTCATGTGATGTGAGTATCACTGACAAGGTCAGCAACTGTTGCCCATCCATAATTGCCCTGGGGAAGGTGATGGTGAGCTGCCTTATTAAACTACTGCAGTCTGTGTGGTGTGGGTACTCCCACAGCACTTATAGAAAGGGAGTTCCAGGATTTTGACCCAACAACGGTGAAGGAATGGCAATGTAGTTCCAAATCAGTATAGCATGTAACTTGGAAGGGAACTTGCAGGTGGTGGTGTTCCCATAGGTCTACTGCCCTTGTCATTCTAGGTGTAGAGATCATGGATTTTTGGGGTGCAGTCGATGGAGCCATGGCGAGTTGCTTGTAGATGGTACACACAGCTGCCCCTTTATGCCAGTGGTGGAGAGAGTGAATGTTTAAGGTGGTGGATGGGGTGTTGATCAAGTGGGTTACTTTATCCTGGATGGTGTCAATCTTCTTCAGTGTTGGAGCTACACTCATTCAGGTAAGTAGAAAGTATTTTATCACATCCTTGTGTCATGCTTGTGTTATGACCCCAATAGAGACCATCAACGTTTAAAGAGAAATTCAAACAACCAATGGTTAACTGAAAGACATTACACCACAGGATTTGAGGAAGAGCAAGGGTCCTAACATTGACCCCAGGAGAACTCCACTACAAACCTTCCTCCAGCCCGAAAAACATCATTAACCACTACTCTCTGTTTCGTGTCACTCAGTCAATTTTGTACTCATGTTGCTACTGTCTCTTTTATTCCATGACCTTTAACTTTGTTCACAAGTCTGTTGTGCAGCACTGTATCAAATGCTTTTTGGAAGTCCATGTACAGCACATCCACAGCATTACCCTCATCAACCCTCTCTATTATCTCATCAAAAGACTCCAGCAAGTTAGTTAAACACAGTTTTCCTTAACAAATCCAGTCTTCCTTTCCTTATTTAAAACACATTTACCCGAGTGACTATTAATTTTGACCCAAATTATTGTTTCCACTTTCCTACCATCGAAATTAAACTGACTGACCTGTAACTTTTTCAACAAGGATGTAACATTTGCAATTTTCCACTCTGCCAGCACCACCCCTGAATCTGAGGAAGACTGGAAAATTATGACCAGTGCCTCCATAATTTCCACTGCTGCTTACCAAAGTATCCTTGCAGCATTTCATCCGGTCCTGATGCCTTATCAACTTTAATTATAGACAGCCTATACAATAGCTCCTCCTTTTCAATTTTAAATCTTTCTAGTGTCTGAATTACCTCCTCTTTCAGTGTGACCTGGGCAGAATCTTCTTCCATGGTAAAGACAGATGCAAAGTATTCATTTAATATCTCAGCTATGCCTCCTGCCTCCGTGCATACATCACCTTTTAGGTCCCTAATCATCCTCACTCCTCCTTTTACCAGTCCTTTACCATTTATAAGCATATAGAAGAGTTTGTGATTCTCTTTTATATTAGCTGCCAGTCTCTTTTCATACTCTCTCTTTGTTTCTCTTGTTGCTTTTTCATTTCCTCTCTGAACCTTCTCTACTCAGCATGGTTCTCCACTGTTTTATCTGCCTGACATCTGTCATAAGCACACTTTTTCTTCTTCATCTTATTCTCTATCTCCTTAAAGGCTGCCCATTATTCAGTTATTATTTTTCCTGCCATCCTTTGATTCCAATTAATCTGGCTCAGACCCATTCTGATCTCATTGAAATTGGCTTTGTCCCAGTTAATTATTATTACCCTGGACTGTTCCTTATACTTTTACACAGCCAACCTAAACCTAAAAATGATCACTATCCCCTAAATGTTCTCCCATTACCATTTGATGCACTTGGCCCTCCTCATTCCCAAGAACCAGGTCTAGCAGTGCGCTCCCTCTCATTGGACTGGAAACAAACTACTGTAGAAAATTCTTCTGAATAGGCTCTAAGAGCTCTTGCACCTCTCCGCCCTTTACATTGCTATTTTTGGATAATTAAAGTGCCCCATTATAACTACTCTACAATTCTTGCAATTTCTTTGCAGATTTGTTCCTCTGCATCCTATCCACTAGTTAGTGGTCTGCGGACAAAGAGAGGTGGTGGCGTAGTGGTATTGTCACTAGACTAGCGATCCAGTGACCCAGGGTATTGCTCTGGAAACCCTGGATCAAATCCCACCGTGGCAGATCTGGAATTAAAAGTCTGATGATGATCATGAAACCATTGTCAATTGCCATAAAAACCCACCTGGTTCACTAATGCCCTTTAGGGAATAAAATCTGCCGTTCTTACCTGGCCTGGCCTATAGGTGACTCCAGATCCACAGCAATGTGTGGTTGGCTCTTAAATGCACTCTGAAAAGCCACTCAGTTGTATCAAACCACTACAATGGAGAATAACAGGACAGAGCCCTACCTTCACATTGTGAGGTTCCAGGTAGAATTCTGGGATGCAGACAGTGAGAGAAGGGATGTTGAATCTGGTCTCGAAGTAATAGCGCAGAACCACTGTCTTGCACTATCAAAGTTATGGTGCAGTTATAAATTGAAAGTGGAAGCAATTCTGAATGGGAGGGGTCTGAGGCTGTGTGGGAGGAGCGCACTGCTGAACTAAGGGGCCCTTACTGCGGGTTCCCTTTAACTTGTTGGTGCCACAAGAGAAAGTGGGAGTCTGAGTTAAGAGAAAGGAGGAAGACATCCTTGAGAAGATAGCCATTGGAACCCATGCCTTTTTCTGCACTGTAACAGGGATATGTAAGAGTCTATGGCTTAACATCACAGTCACTGCATTTCAGTATTAACACATAGGAATGTGAAATTTGGGAATTGAGGCAACCATTAAGGAGGCACAGGTGTAGCTTTTATGGCATCCAATCAAGGGAGGACTGTCATGTTCTGTCCAGAATTGGCATCCATAATAGGCCAAAGGGCATCCAGTATTTAATCATGAGGAATGTATTGTTAATTAGTATGCCAGATCTAAGATTGGAGCACTGAGCAAGGTCAGGTTGTACATGTCATTCAAACCTTCTCCAATCACTGTGGGATTCAGATGTTAAGTCTTAGGGATAGCATCTAGGTCACCTCGATGTGTCTGTTAGTGCCTCAGATACAAGGCTGCATCAATGACAAGGCTCATTGAACCACGATAGACGATTACAGTTGCTAATGGTTATAGATTGTGAGCTTCACTATGTTAATCATTAATCTGTTCATTCTTTCATTTCAGAGAGAAGGATAAAGCAATTATGGATCCAGGGCTCAATGCTGCCTTTTTGAGGGTTCTAATTTAATGAAGGAGGAAAAGGAGGGAGAGGTGACACCGAGCATAGCTTCAGGAGGAGGCCTGAGGTCCAGGGCCCAGGGGAACCACAGCAAGAACATGAGGGTCATGGAGGATAGCCCCAGACAATGGAGGCGATTTGCCAGACCTAGGGTATACTGAAGAAGACTCTCTTATTTACAAATGAGTGAGAGACAATGCCGCACACGTCTGCGCTTGTCCCGAGCTCTGGTAGATCACATCTGTCACATTCTTCATGAAGACCTAATGCCCTGTTGAGTGGGTGGCTATCCCCTGCCAGTGGTTTTAAAGGTGAACACCGCCCTCAATTTCTTTGCCTGTGGGTTGTTCCAGGGATCCACAGGGGACCTGCGCAGCATCTCCCAGTCCGCAACACACAGATGCATCAAGGAGGTCACACATGCCCTCTACAGCAAGGCACATCGCTATGTGAAGGCTATCATTCCATCAACATTCAACTGGTGTGTGATCATTGGAAGCACATAATGCACGTTTGTGCCAGGTTCCCTCGGAGTTTCCATGCATACATCCTGAGACACTTCCAGGTGCCTCAGAGTTTTAAAGGGCCTTAGGTTTTCAGGATCTTAAACAGCCTTTAGACCATCATTACTTTGAGCAGTAGACAGATCCAAAGCCCTTAGAATGGAATTGGAGTCAGCTTGCTGTTCCCTGGAAGCTTATAAGAAGTTGCAGTGTCAAAAAAGTCTAATGCGATGTGATATTTCAAACTATTCTGAATAGAAAGAGTTGATCTTGACCTGAAGATTCAGGAAATGGAGTAGTGGTAGTGGTGACAAAGTGAGACAAGTACTGTTACTGACAGTGGTGAGATGGTAAGATGGTTCTCTCCTTTTCCACATCTTGATTGATTGCAGGTAGATGCGTTTTGAAGAAGCAGCATTTTAACCCCTTGAGTGCTGTGACTCTCAGGAACAGACACAAGATGGGTTTTCTCTTAAGTAGGAAAAAATAATAAATGTTTATTTCTCAATGCCTGAATGTATTCGCAACAGTACCCACTCACAGACATGTACATGTGAGGGACGAAGAGCTCACCCTGTATCTTTCTTTTGTCAAATACATATCAAGATATGCTCATTGCTATCTCTAAAAATTTCAAACTAGACAGAGATTTAAAATGGCTGAATCTATGTCTGTCTGTGACCTCGGACAAAAGAAGCTATTTGGCAGCATCGGGGAAACTTGTACATTGTTATCCCTGAAGTGCCACTAACGACCCCCTGTGGGCTGCACAGACCAAATTCAAAGAGAGCTATGCAAAGGCCATCTGTATTTCATAACCCAGGTTGGCCAACAGAGTCTGCTCGTCTGCTACAACAACCTTCCTTTCAATTCCAATTGGTTGAGACATTTAACGATCTCAGGGACCCAGACAAGGGATACATGTCTTTTGTCAAAGACTGTGTGAAGAGATGGAAGTCATGTGACATGAGCCTCTGGCTGTGGAACCAGTAATGTCTTGCTGAACTGCAAAGACAGTCTGCCATTTTGCCATCTGACTAGTAGCATCACAAATAAGGACATTGCTTCTGCTGGGCCTGGATTTTTCAGGCGGCGGGCGGGCGTGGCAGGAGTGGGCGGGGGCGGTCACGGAGCCTATCACCGCCCGCGATCGGCTCTGCACCGCCATTTTATGTGGGCGGGCCAATTAAGGCTCGTCCAGCGGAATACACGAGCAGTGGCGCTCAGTGCATGTGTGCGAAAGAGCGCTTCAAACTCCGAGGCATGGAGCTGTTGAAATAATTAAATAAATGGTTGAAAAATTGATTTAAACATGTCCCCTCTTGTGTCACATGAGATGGGACATGTTTTTATATTTAGGAAATTTAAAAAATTTATTCAATAAAAGCTTTAGGAAACCTCATCCCGCTTGTGGATGAAATTTCCTAAAAAAACATGAAGCCTGCTTGGCCTTTTCGCCTGCTCGCCAACCTTAAGGTTGGACAGGCAGCGTTACCAATGACAGCAATTACTTTCTTGTTGGCCTTAATAGGCTGTTAATATATAGGGGGCGTGCCGACTCTGGCGCACGCCCCCCGAATGAAATATCACAGGACTGTGCAATGATGTCAGGACGCACGCCCGACGTCATCGCGCATCATTTTACTCGTCGGCATGTCGGGCCTGCTCCCGGACGGCGACTGAAAAATCCTGCCCCTGGAAATTCAGTGCCATCGCTTACAAGACTGATTCATCTCTACATGCCTATCTCATTGTGTCAAGTCAACACTACTGGAAAACTGAATTATCCAGAATCGGTTTTCTGCTCACTGACCTCCATGAAAGAATACCTCACTGGACTTTGATTCTGGACTCTAGAACCCAAGTGAAACAATATTTCTTTTCTTTATGGTCTCTGTACTGTAAATCTTTCTTTTCTCTATCCCCCTGGTTATGACCACAGCCGGTGTTAATTGCTGTGTAAACCAAATCAGAGAGGAAAACTTGGCTAACGGGCTACAACCTTTTTTTTTGTATTCTGATAACTAGAAGGAGATGTACTACTATCTGCAATGAGTTCCAGTAAAACTTTTGGGTTTTTAAAAATTAAAAGTAAAAGTTTTATTAACAAAAAAAGAAAACTTAAGCGCACAAGATTACAGTTACACAATTAAGGTTAGTCTTTCAAAACATTTCCCCAAAACTCTCTCCTTGGTCAAACCCACAAGTAAACACCTTCCAGGCAATGCTCCCTCATATGGATTTCAATAATACCACACAAGGCAGACTGCTGTAGCTTCAATAAAGGTGTATCACATGACCTTTACCCTCTTCCACTCTGCTGTGGAATCCACTTCAGAATAAACTGCTCGCTGCAGCCCAAGACTTCTCTGGCTTGACTGGATGGATGATTCAAACTGAATCCTCTCCCAACCCAGCCCAACTATCTCAACAGCTCAAACAGTTTCAGCTATCTCCAGCCATCTCCAACTCAACAGCTATAAAGCTCAATAGTGAATACCTCTATCCTTTTCATGTTTCCAAACCCCCAGACAACTTGACTTATATCAAACTCTTGCCCAGCTTAACTGGATCACACACACACACACAGGCACCTAGCCTTCTGTACAGAATAACACAATATACCGCAAAATATTTTAAAAAACATCCATTCTCACACTCTTTATCTATAGGAATGCAAAGGAAACAACATTCTGACCCTCCTCCCGTATTTTAAATGTGTGAAAATAAACTAACCCTTTGAGTTCCTATCTCAAGTTTGCTTTGGGCTTATAAATAGAAAATTGGATCACACCAAGACTGAGGAGTTGGGAAATATGCCACTGCTTATAAAGGGGGAAGCAAATCAAAAATACCTTTCTGTTTATGGATGAGTGGTGAGAAGAGAAATTAGTGCTGTTTAAATCAAGCCCCCTCTTGTCCATAACACACAAGACATGCACACACATAAGAAAAGGTGATTATAAAGAGGTAGCATGCACTTAGGTTTTTACAAAGGCCACAAAGTCACTGTTATACTTGAGTCTTTCGAGATGGAAGCTTGAAACATTGCAGGCCTGATGATTCAATTTTGGTTCACTGAAGAAAATGAAGGTGGGAAGCTTCTTCAAATTGGTAGGTAAAAAGGCTTTCTGCCTACTAGTGGATTCTAGGCAGGGTCTTTCCTTTGCTCAGTGGGATATCTTCCCTTGGAGTCACTTTCTCTCAGACTGACTGACATGACGCTGCTCTCAAAATGCATATAAATTAATGTTGCTTATTACAAGCCGGTTTCTGTCAAGTGACCATAGTATCTGTTATTTTCATTGTCCACACAAATGGTCCCTGACAACTTGAGCATTGACTGACAATGGGGTTTGTGTTTTGGCCATTTGCATGTCCTGGAGATGGAATGGGTTCTCCTCACACCCATTCTGTGGAATTCCATTCTGCAACCAATAAATCTGTGGGACCATCGTGCACTTATTTCTGTATTTGGACAATAGCAACTGTCAGATACATTGGAAAGATCTGTTGCTTTTTAATAGTTTCTTCATGGAATGTCCCGAAAAGGTCATTTACATTTTAATGTCCTAACCAGACAAAGTGGCTGACTTCCATTCTTGGCCAGTTTCATGTATATTGGCAGAGAAGGGAAGTCATTTTACCTCTCAACTTCAGCTTGTTTCAATGCAGATTGTCCATTCTCCATGGGAGGAATTTTACAGTCCCTTCCACTGGTGGGATCTTCCGTCCCCACCAAAGTCAATGGAGTTTTGATTGCTTGCCTCGTTTTATGGCCACACCCCTGCTGCAACGTGGACATAAAATTCCAGCCCGCATTGTTTTAAAAAGTAAAGCGTTCTTTCTACATAAATCTGCAGATGTAACTGTGTGGACATGACAGTAAAAAGAGAGGAATAGTTACTTCATTATTTGTAACGCCTGTTACATTATTTCTGAAGAATCCTCTTAATGCTGGTTCTCCCAATGCTCCACTCCATGCATGCTATCTCTGCAGGAGCTGGGGCAGGCTTTTGCACAGAACAGCAGTTTGTGGAATGCACAGTTGTTAGTAAATTACAGAATTTTTCCACAGTTCGAGGCAGCATAAGTGACCCTTCAATTCTCCATAGATCCTAAGGTGAAAACTCTCCACTGGTTGGAGTCATGCCTAGCATAAAGGTTGTTGGAGGTCAGTCATCTCAGCTCCAGGACATCACTGTGGGAGTTCGGCACAGCCATCTTCAGCCGCTTCATCAATGATCTTCCTTCCGTCATAAGGTCAGAAGTGGGGATGTTTGCTGATGATTGCACAATGTTCAGCACCATTTGTGACTCTTCAGATACTGAAGCAGTCCATGTCCAAATGCAGCAAGACCTGGACAACATCCAGGCTTGGGCTGACAAATGGCAAGTAACATTCGCGCCACAGAAGTGTCAAACAATGGCCATCTCCAACAAGAGAGAATCCAACCATCACCCCTTGATGTTCAATGGCATTACCATCACTGAATCCCCCACTATCAACATCCTGGGTGTTACCATTGACCAGGAACTGAACTGGACTAGCCATATAAATACTGAGGCTAAAAGAGCAGGTTAGAGGCTAGGAATCATGCTAGGAAACTCACCCCCTGAGCTACAAGGCACAAGCCAGGAGTGTGATGGAATACTCCCCACTAGCCTGGATGAGGGCAGCTCCAACAACACTCAAGAAACTTGACACTGTCCAGGACGAAGCAATCTGCAAACATTCACTCCTTCCACCACTGATGCACAGTAGCAGCAGTGTGTGCCATCTACAAGATACACTGCAAGAATTCACCAAGGATCTTTCGACAGCGCTTTCCAAACCCATGACTCCTACCGTTTAGAAGGACAAGGGCAGCAGATAAATGGGAACACCACCACCTGGAAGTTCCCCTCCAAGTCACTCACCATCCTGACTTGGAAATATATCGCCGTTCCTTCACTGTCACTGGGCCAATACTCTGGAATTCCCTTCCTAACACCATTGTGGATGTACCCACACCACATACACTGCAGCGGTTCAAGAAGGCAGCTCACCACCACCTTCTCAAAGGCAACTAGGGATAGGCAATAAATGCTGGCCCAGCCAGCGAAGCCCACATCCCATGGATGAATTTTTTAAAAGCATGTGGCTCAGCATAGTGCCCCTTAGATGCTATGCTTGTCATTTAGAGGGGTCATGATCCATGGTAGTAGGGACTACACTTTATTCTCTACGAGCCATCCAGTTACTTCAAGTATCCTTTGGAATGACCAAGGAGGGCATAGTTCCCGAGGACAGAATCATTAAGGCAACATCCAGCAAATTCAGCCCTGACGTGGGGAATTCTTTGCACCTGCCTACAGATGATCTGCACATTCATCAAGTGTAAGCCTTATCTACTCAGAAGGTTTCGTAGCCTTACTGAAGAAGAGCTTGAAATGCGATAAGAGTTTCATCTATTCCGCCCTACATGTTAGGGAGCCCCCTTACACTGCTGCGTTCCTGTGATGCCAAACTGAATGATCTCACAATCGTTCCAAAATGGATTCTAGTGACCTAATGAATGCATGCTTGGAAGGCACCCTCTGTAATATTATACATTCCTGGTGTGTGCTGAATTTTGTAGAAATTGAGGATGGTGGTAACTTTTGTATCCATGGGCAGTGCTGCCTAGATATCTGATCTTGGCTGCAGGTTTTCATGCAGGAGATGGCGTGGCACTCCGTTAGCCACTTTGGTGAAGCATGTTCTTCTCTTGCAGAGCTCCTCAATAAGGCATTCATAAGATCTACATGAGCCATAAATTCTTTATCGTGGCTTTATATCTTGTATCCTCAAAAGCTGATTAGGGCTTCTGGATTCTCCATTCTCTTCCACCTCTTCCATTCAAATAACAACAAGGAAACATTCATTGGGAAACTCACATTTCTTATTTTATGGAGGTGCAAACATTTCCTGGTGGCCTTCCAGACAAGGAGATTCTCTCCAGGTGCAAGGAAAAACAATCCTGCTCCGGAGCCTCTCTTTTAACTCCAGCAATCTCTTCTTAAAGCTTCTCTAGACTGCATCTCCAAAGTAAAGAATTCCCAGCATCAGCTGATACTGACAATAGATAGGCCTCTAGGAACACTAATAACTGCATTTAGGTTCCCCTATGTCATTCCCGGGCATATCTACATGATGTAATGAATTACCAGCAGCATTGGTGCATGCAGAAAAGGGTTCATTCAAACTTGTTCAACAATCATACATTAACATTACACAGTGCAATTTCAACTCATTTGAGTTTAAGTAGTGTTTCATTTATTAAGAGTATAATAATTAGGAGCATGAGTAGACCATAAGGCCCCTTGAGCCTCTTCACTATCCAATATGAGGAAAGACACATTAGCCTGAATTTTGCTAAACATGTTATGTTGGGATCTTCTGGCCACTTTTCATAGTAAGATCTTGGAGGGAAAATGAGTTACTATTAAATGTAATATTAAATGTAGTCTCTTAAGCTATGTGTCTTCTTGAAGAAGTGCTGAGAAAATAGGTAGTTAAGAAGCTAATGAGCAACTTTTGATGTTGCTTCCTCCACAGGCAATGGACAGTAAGCAGTTTGTTAGCTTGCCCTGTAATCAATATATGACTTAAAGCCATTGTGCTGGAGAATTGCGAGTCCTGTGCACTTGGTGGGGGTCTGTAACCTTTCTTTGTGGATTGAACAGCAAGAGATAAAATACAGAGGCACAGACACTGGCGGGCAGTCAGTTTGTTTGAAGCACAAAAGGCTATAAAGGCCTTCAAGGTTTTGTCAGATGGTGCTGTGAGTCAGTGTGATCTCACAAAGGCTGTGAGAAATTAGGTCTGGATCTGAGCTGAAAGTTATGATATAGTAGATGGATTGTTACCCAGCTAGCAGTGAAAATAAAGTAACTTTCCACCTACTATAAAGGATAGCGTAATGTGCTTGTGCTATTTCTTGTTGTTGCACAAAGTGTCATAGGGGAAGTTTAAAAAAGTCTTGAACTGCTACTTCTGTCTAATCACATGCATAAACCAGCTTTTTAGCTTGAAGTCGACCTCGTTGCACCAAGTGCTTCCCTGAAGATATACACATGTGGAAGGACATGAATATCCAGCTCTGATCACAAGGGGATGCTATTGTTATGCTCCAGGGTTCCACTAATATACAAGAAGATTTAAGCTATGGGGAGCTGCTCCCAGAAAAGTAAGATCCTGATCTACATAAGGAATAACACTGAACCAAGACAGTTCTTACAACAAACATAGGAACAAGGGCACTGTTTAATTCTTTCTGACAATGATTAAATCTGTTCTAATAAACGTTGCAGTGTTAATAATTATCAGAGAGCATTCCTTGTGCTGTGGCATTATATTGTCATCACAAACCATATAAACTATCAGGAACAGAGAGTTCCAAGTCATCTTTCTCAAGTTGATAAATTATTCCTTTCAAACTCTATCTGCTTTCTTCATTAATATAATTACTTTATGTAACCATAGTTACCAGAGACTAAGGGCTGAATTTTGTGTTTGACGGGTGATTGGGCCTGACCGAATCAGCGGTCGGTGGGCAGCCGATCCCCGCCGCCGAAATGGGCCGTGCGCCATTTTGCGCAGGCGGGCCTGCGCATTTCAGACTCCCGTGTTCATCGGGAAAATTAAATTGGCAGCGGGCATGTTCAGACTGCCGGTTCCAATGGGGAACCAGCAGTCTGTATAAAGAAAGGCCAGGCAGCCTCCTTTAGTCTGTTGACCATGGCCAGCGACCGGGCACCAGAAGAGGTGAGGACAAAGGAGGAGGAGGGGGGCAGGCTGCAGGGTAGGCCAGCGGGGGGGGCCAATGTGCCCCTCGGTTCTCTGATGCCTGCCTTGCTGTCCTCCTTGAAGAGGTGTCCAACCATTGGGAGGTCTTGCTTCTGGAGGATGGGAGGAGGAGGGCCCCCCACATGACCAGGCAGACGTGGCAGGAGGTGGCGGAGGCTGTAAGCTCTCAAGATACTGTGCAGCGCACAGGAACCCAGTGCCGCAAACGCTTCAAGGATTTGCTACGCTCTGGAAAAGTGAGTACCATGTCGGCCTTGGCCATTTGACCCAGCAGGTAGCCTTAGCCTTTGAGCACCCCCCACCCCACGTCTTTGTGTCGTTACTGCATTGGGCATTTGGTGCATGCTGAGTGGGCAAACAGATAGTGACCATGCTTACATCAGCCTTGTTACATCAGTGGTTGAGGAGAAGATGGGTTCTCCCCACAGCATATGTTGGTGTTTGTCGCATTTGAGTAGTCTGGGGGCAACCCGCAGGGGAGGCAGCTAGACACATACTCAGAACTCCTAAACATGTCTTATTGATGGTAGTGAGATGGTGGAAGGGGAGCCTCAAGGTATCGTGGCCAAGAGCCATCTGCTGGCCTCGGTGCCACACCTAGTTGCGCCTCCTTGCCATGGGCGCTAAGACCTGTGTGTTATTCAAAGTGATGGACGCCGAATGTGTCCAAGGTGGCCACTGGGGGAGGGGGTTGGGACCAGCCGTACTATCTTCCGGGGACTGATCACCAGTAGTGTGGACAGGAGCCGCTGGAGGCCTCAGATGGGCCACTGTGGTTGGGGTGCGGCGTGCAGAGTACTTGAGCGATCAGCCCCAATAAATCCTCTTCTCTGTTCTGCAGGCAAGAACTGAGAGCAATATCCATGAGGGTCTGTGGACTGGTGGTGGGCACGACGTGCTGCAGCACCTCACCATGTATAAGGAGCAGGTCATAGAGCTGGGGAGGAGGCAGGCGGCCAGGGTGGCAGGTGTCGGCGAGGCTGGGGTGCAGCGGCCAGGTATTTGAGGGCCACTGTCTCATCCACTCTGTCTCCCCACCATCCATAGCACTGATGGTTGCTGCAATTGTTAATGCAGCAACACTGCTCATTCACAGACTGATACAGTCAGACGTGTGGGTCATACACAAAGGTCTCTCAGCCCCTTGAGGATGCACATCTCTAGCACCTTCCAAAGTTGCCTTATCCCATTTCTGACCACTATCCCCATGGCCTAACATACCATGGCATCGCTGCTGCACATCCAAAGACTTATTGCATCTTAGGAGGGTTTGTACCTCCACCACCCTTTCAGTCAGTGTGCCCCACATTACTCTGTCCAAAAGGTCCTCAGCACCTCACCTGTCAACCTCATGGCACTCAAATTAAATAAATGCCACCACGTTAATCATCCCTGCGCCAAGGGAAAATGTTGCCATCTGTCCACCCGTTCTATGCCCCTCATAACGGTATGAAGGTCAATAATGTGACCTATCAATCTCCTGTGCTCCACGGCAAATGTTGCAAGTGTTTGGGATGTTTCCTCATCACTCCAACTCTGCAGGCCAGCATACATCCAGGTCAGGTACCTCTGCACTCTCCCTACTCCAATGCCACCCCTCCCATGAAGCACAGGTCACAACTGAACGCAGAAGTATAGATGTGGCCTCGACAGCGTTTTCTGCATTTGCAACATGACCTCCCTTTTCCTACATTCTATTCCTTGGCTAATAAAGGCAAATCTGGCTTTGACCTTGTTAAACGCCTTAGGTTCCTGTTTTGCTACCTCATCCAGGGCGTCAAGGTCTTCATCCTCAACTGCATCCCCCCTTTCCAGCGCAAGATTATGCAGAGTGCAGCATGCTACCGCTATCACAGAGACGCGATCTGGAGGTTACTGGAGTGCGCCCCCTGAGCGGTCCAGGCAGTGGAAGCGCATCTTGAGAAGACTGATGGCTCTCTCCACCACAGCCCTTGTGGAGACGTGGCTCCTATTGTACCACTGCTCAGCTTCTGTTCTTAGATGGCGGAGAGGCGTCATGAGCCACCTTCTGAGGGGATAGCCCATGTCACCCATCCATCCAGCCGAGCCGGAACACTGAAGAGCCCCGGCACCTAGGAGTGTCTGAGGATGTAGGCGTCGTGGGAGCTGCCTGGGTACCTTGCACGGACTTGTAGAATCAGCATCCTGTGATCACACACTATCTGCACGTTCATGGAGTGGAAGCCCTTCCTGTTGACGAAGGCACCGGGCTCACCTGCTGGCGCCTTGATGGCCACATGTGTACAGTCTATTGCACCCTGGATGCAGGGGAAACCAGCAATGGCCGCGAAGCCTCTGGCTCATTGTGCCTGACTTGCCTGGTCACAGCAGAAGTGGGTGAAGGTCAATGCCCATCTGAACAGAGCGTCTGTAACCTGCTTGACACAAGTGTGGACAGCTGATTGGGAGACACCGCAAAGATCACTCACCGACCCCTGGAAGGAGCCAGAGGCATAGAAGTGGAGGGCAACTGTGACTTTGAGAGCCGCTGGCATGGAGTGTCCACCCACACAGTTAGGGGAGATCTCAGGGCCAGTCACCTGACAGATATAGTTGACTGTTTCTCTTGACAGATGGAGCCTCCTTCGGCACTGCACCTCAGTCATATTGAGGTAGCTGCTTCTCCGCCTGTATACCCTGGCAGCAGGATAGTGGCGTCTTCTGCAGACCCATCCACCTTGGACAACCTCTTGGCCCTGCGCCCCTTGTGCCTGCACCTGGCTCACAAAGGCGTCTCCCCTGGAGGCTGATAGTCCACTCCTGGCCTCCTCCTTATTCTATCCCTCCCTTCCTCCTCAGAGGAGCTGCCTCCAGTGGAGAGGTCAGAACCCATACCCAGCTAAATGGAGGCCTCCGGAAAGCTGCAGGCCCGATAAAGATTACTGTCTGCAGACTGGTGAGCTGAAGCTTCAAAGTACAGAGAAAGCTATTGGAAATCGATCTGAACTGCTAACAATCACACAGGCAACTTTAAAACACTTTCTGCATTAAATACTTCAGAAAAAAACATTAAGAACCCTCTGAGCCTACAAATCCCACCCGTGGATGAGGTTTGTTAAAAAATCAGTTACCCGCCTGCCCTTTGGGCCCATGCACTGAGGCGAAGATAGCACGGGCTCCTCAAAATCGGCTTCAATTGCCGAGTTAAGGGCCTTAACAAGGCCTTTAATTAATGGCGGGCGCACGTCGCACTTCATAGCGTGCCCGCCCACCTAAATATTGTGATGCCACGCGCTGACGTCAGGACGTTCGCGCGACGTCAGTGCGCAACATTTTAAGCGCTGACGTGCGGGCTCCGCCACCCACAAGTCAGCCATTAACTTCTGCTCTAAGAGTTAACCATTGTAATCATAAGCATAACAATAATGTTACAAAATGACTATCCACATTTAAGAATACATTTAAAATAGTTTTCAACTCCTTAAATGCTGACTTTTATAATCATTTCTCAGGTCACTGCATCATTTTCAAGCTCTTTTGCAATCTTTCCTAATTTTGGTATTCCAGATATTCTAAACCTGTATTTTGGGATTATAAGAAACAAAATTTGGTCACCTCAAACACCTTCACTACTTAAAACCAGCTTGCAAAGTAACTTTTCAGTTCATCTGCCATCTCTCTGTTTTCCATTATCATTTCTCCAGATTCAATTTCTATGGAGCAAATGTTCACTTTGTTAACTCTTTTTTTTTAAGTATTATAAAAACTCTTACTATCTGTTTTTATATTTCTGGCTAGCTTTCTCTCATACTCTTAATTTTTCCCTCCTTATTACAGTTTTAGTCATTCTTTGCTGTTTCTCATATTCTGACCAGTCTTCTGGCCTTCCAACTACCTTTGCACAATTACATGCTTTTTCTTTAAGTTTGATACTATCTTTAACCCTTCTAGTTAACCACGGATGGTGTGTCCATCCCTTGGACTTTTTCTTACTTGCTGGAATGTACCTATTCTGTGCATTCTGAAATATCCCCTTAAATATTAGCCACTGCATCTCTATTGACCTATCCCTTAACCTAATTTATCAATTCACATTAGCCAGCTCAGCTTTCATGCCCTCATAATTGGCTTTATTTAAGTTTAAAAACTTAGTCTCAGACCCAATCCTCTCTCCCTCAAACTGAATGTAAAATTCAATCATATTATGGTTGCTGCTACCTAGGCACATCTTTGCTATGAGATCATTAATTACTCCCATCTCATTGCACAATACCAGGTCTAGTATAGCCTGCTCTCTGGTTGGCTCCAAAACATGCTGCTCTAAGAAACTATCATGAAAACATTCAATGTACTCCTCATCTAGGCTATCTTTGCCCATCTGACTTTTCTAGTCTATGTGTAAATCAATATCCCCCATGATTATTGCCGTGCCTTTCTGACAAAATTATTTCCAATTATTTCTTCCTTTATGCCCAACCCTACCATGTGGTTACTGCTAGGGGGCCTGTACACAACTCCCACAAGTGACTTCTTGCCTTTACCATTTCTCATCTCTAGCCAAACCGTTTCTTAGGTAATCCCTCTCTATCGTGCTAATACGATCATTAACTAACAGAGCCACCCCTTCACCTTTTCCTCACTTCCTGTCCTTCCTAAATATCCTGTACCTTTCAATATTCAGGTCCCAATCCATGTCCTCCTGCAGCTATGTCTCCATAATGGCTATCAAATTGTAATTATTTATTTCTATATACGCTCTCAGTTCATCTGTTTTGTTTCGAAAGCTATGTGCACTCAGATACAGAGCTTTTAGTTTTATCCTTTTATCCTTTTAATAACCTCTAGTCTCATCTGTTGATTTACTGTTAGATTTGTACTCTCTGTCCCTTCCTGCCACAGTATATTTTTCATTTCCCGTAATAATACCTTTTACTTTTGTCTTGTCTCTGCTCTTTGATTTACCACATCTTCCCAAATTTGATCCCTTGCCCCCACTATTTAATTTTAAACCCTCTCTACTTCCCTAGCTATGTGACTTACAAGAACGCCATTCCCAGCAAGGTTTGGGTGTAGACCGTCCCAACGGCAGAGATCCCACTTTCCCCACTACTGGTGCCAGTTCCCCATGAACAGGAACCCACTTCTCCCATGCCAGTCTTTGAGCCACAAGCTCATCTCCCTAATCTGATTTGTCCTATGCTAATTTACACGTGGCTCAGGAAATAATCCAGAGATTATGACCTTTGAGGTTCTGCTTCTTAATTTGGTGCCTAGGTCCTTATACTGACTATGCAGAAAGTCCTTCTTTGTCCTGCCTATGTCATTAGTACCTACATGGACCACAACGACTGGGTCCTCCCCCTCCCACTGTAAATTTGTCTCCAGCCCCGAGCATATGTCCCGCACCCTGGCACCAGACTGGCAAACAGCCTTCTGGACTCATGCTCTTTGCTGCAGAGAACGGTGTCAATCCCTCTGACTATACTGTCCCCTACTACCACCACATTCCTTTTTTCAACCCCCACTTGAATGGCTTCCTGTACCACGGTGCCATGGCCAGTTAGCTCATCCACCCTGCAGCCCCCCTTCTCACCCAAACAAGCTGAAAAAACCTCAAACCTGTTGGACAATTGCAGAGGCTCACACTCTGGCACTCCTGCCCTTTGAGTCCCCTTATCTGCTTCGCTCTCAGTCACTCTCTCCTGTCCCTGACCACTGACCAAATCAGAAGACCCTGTCCTAAGAGGTGTGACTGCCTCCTGATACAAAGAATCCAGGTAACTTTCCCCCTTCCTGATGCATCACAGTGTCTGTAGCTCAGCCTCCAGGTCATAAACTCTGAGCTGAAGCTGCTCCAACTTCAAACACTTACTGCAGACGTGTTTGGCCTGGATCAAACTGGCATCCAGGAGAACCCACATGCTACAGCTGTGACACATCACTTGTCCTGACAACCTTAATGTGTTCTAGTTAACTATTTAATTATTTTATTCAATTATATATTTTACTTTCGTTTTTTATATATATATCAACCTTACCACCCGTTGCTAGACTATTTTGAACCTTAGGAATAGAATAAACCTTAGTCACTTACCAGATACTCACCAAGTAACTAGCTTCTTCTCCTGTAGCAGAGTCCGACCACTTCCTGAAGGCTGAGAATGGTAGAAAGCAGAAAGCAAAAGAGCACCTCTTTCGCTTCCTTCCCTAACTCCGTTAATTACCCAATTCCCAGCATCCTATTCTAAGTCGCACTTCTTGCAGTAAACCTCACCTAAAGCACCTCTTTCCCCCTATGCACCGAATTCCCAATCAAACCAAATTCCCAAATATACTCACTCGGTCTCTGCCTCACTCAGGCCGAAATCTCCCCTCTCTGACCGTACACCTCCTAAGATGCTTGCACTCCTCCAATTCTGGCCTCTTGAGCATTCCTAATTTTCTTTGCTCTGCCATTGAAGACCCTAAGTCCTAGAATTCCCTCCCTAAACCTCACCACTTCTCTAGCTCCCTCTCCTCCTTTAAGATGCTCCTTAAAACCACCTGCTTGTCCAAGGTTCAGTCATCTGTCCTAACACCTCTTCATGTGGCTTGGTGTCAAATTGTATTTGATAATACTCCTGTGAATAATGTTTTACCATGTTAAAGGCTATGTATAAATACAAGTTCATATTGGTGGCATTGCTGTGCCATTCCTTAAAGCAAGATTTGGCTTATTAGGACTATATAACTAGGCTTTGAAATCCTGCTTGAGGTCAGTATTGTTCTTCTGTTCATTATACAGTTGATGAGGAATCTCTGAGATTTTAAGGAACTTCTGTTGAAACACTGTAACTGGAGGCTAGGTACAGGAATGTGTACTCAAATTTTTATTTTTTTATCCATTCATGAGATGTGACATCACTGGATAGACCAGCATTTTTTGCCCATCCCTAATTGCTCTTGAGAAGATGGTGGTGAGCTGCCTTCTTGAACTGCTGCAGATATCCAGGGCTTGGTGCCTAGAATGACTGAGTTGCAAGAAACTGCTAAAGCATCACCCATTGAATTGTTGCAATCACAATTTCATGGGATTTGTAGTCAGGAGGATGATAGCATCATGTCTGAGTTTTACTCACAACCATGCCATTTGTGAGGAGTTCCACCAAACATGGACTCAGATGCACGCTTGTCAGCTTTATAATGATTGACTAATGACTACTCCACCTTGGATGGAAGTGAGGTCACTTTGGAATCACAATGGCTTGAAGATGACACATTTGGCGATAGAAATTTGGACCCAAACCAAGTTTCTGTGGCAGACTTGGCAATCTGAAGTTCCAGATTACTCTGAAACACTTGATGATTGACTAGCCTGTTCAGCTTAAGACAATAGACAAGACACTGGGGGCTAAATTTCTTTCCACTTGGCTCCAAATAACCTTGCAAGCTAATACCCTCACAAATGGTATAGTCAAGTTGCTGACCATTTAGGAGATCACCAGTGCTTTGCAGCTCGAAACTGTATAGTTTTAGCTCGCTAGACTTGATCAGATATTGAGATCCCTAAGCAGTGGATGTTTGGGGCATTCTCATAGGGCACTTTGTCCTAAACCCAGCTCAGCACTAACATTTCTAAACCATCATTTGGCATTGGGCTCAATAAAGAAGTTTCGTAGAATAATAAAAATTATAGCATAGGAGGATGCCATTTGGCCTCTTGTGCCTGTGCCAGTGTCGGCACTCTCTCCTGCAGCCGCTATCATATCAGATTCTTTTAAATTTCTCCCTTTCAAATATTTCAATTTTAAATTATGTTCTACTTTCTGCCACAATAGTCATTTGTGTTGAAGCGACCATGATCTGACAGCCCATAATGCAAACACTTCCCTTCTCCCTTTTCTCTGGGATCTTCCAGTGGGAATCCTTCTTTCTCCTTAATCTGTTATTTCTTCTAGTCCTACTTTATACTGTGTGACAGTGGCTAAGACTGATACAGCAGCACACAGGAAAACTTGAAAATTTGAATGTCGCTTGTGATCAACTTGGTTTATTTAATCACGTGAACCTGTAGACTCAGCTTGCAAAGACCTGTGCTAAATCTAAAAAGATATTATGACCACTACATCAGTAGCTATAAATTCTTTAGCAACTTATTTGCAGATGTTGTCTCTACATCAGCAGATTTAAAATGAAAGATCCATTTTCTCAGCATAGCATATTAATGAATCTTAAGTGCTAACTGGCCTAAAAGAGGATAAAACTATAGTTCTCTGTGGTTCATTGCTGCTTTGTCCTTTGGCCATGGGGCTTTATGCAGGTATCGAGGGAAACAATAAATTCATAATAATTTTGCGACAGTTTAAAAATGCTGGTTGGATTTCTTTGATTTTGAGTGTTGCCTATTGATTATTCCATGCATTTAAAGTTATATTTTCAGTATGAAGCGAATTCCCTGCAGCCTATATGAGGGTGGGGTGGTGGTAATGTCACTGGACTGGTAATCTAAAGACCCCGGCTCATGTTCTGTGGCAATGGCTGCAAATCCCACCACAGCAGGAATTTTCCAGCCCTGTGGGCATCATGGTGGGTGGAGGGGGAGGGTGGTAAAATATGGTGAAAAGCCAAAAATCGGTTTTATGCCTTCATGAAACCAGTTTGCAGGGGGTGGGGGGGGGGTGTTGTGTGGGTGTGGGGCGGGGGGGCAAGGCAGCACAGACAGACTGAAAAATAGGCTCAAGAACGTGCCCTGGGGGAAGTGGGGGGAGGGAGGGTGAGGGAGGCTTGCAGTAGACCATTGTAGAGATCCCCCTGTTTTATGCAGCTGCAGATTTGGCCATGGGATCTCCTCTAGGCCCATCTCTTGCCAACATCTTTGTTGGGCTCAATGAGAAATGTGTCTTTGATGGAATGACATCTAACCTCCTACCCCTCCCATATTTCCGATTTGTGGATGATACGTTCGCTATATTTGAATCCACAGCTGCATGTAACAATTTCCTCACATGTCTTAATATAGAAACATAGAAACTAGAAGCAGGAGTAGGCCATTCAGAACCTTCGAGCCTGCTCCGCCATTCATTATGATCATGGCTGATCATCCAACTCAATAGCCTGTTTCTGCTTTCTCCCCATATCCTTTGATCCCTTTCGCCCCAAGACCTATATCTAACTCCTTCTTGAAAACATACAATGTTTTGGTCTCAACTACTTTCTGTGGTAACGAATTCCACAGGCTCACCACTCTCTGGGTGAAGAAATTTCTCTTCACCTCAGTCCTAAATGGTCTACCCTGTATCCTCAGACTGTGACCCCTGGTTCTGGACTCCCCCACCATCGGGAACATCCTTCCTGCATCTACCCTGTCTAGTCCTGTTATAATTTTATAGGATTCTATGAGATCCCCCCTCATTCTTCTGAACTCCAGCGAATATAATCCTAATCGACTCAATCTCTCCTCATATGTCAGTCCCGCCATCCCAGGAATCAGCCGGGTAAACCTTCGCTGCACTCCCTCTATAGCAAGTACATCCTTCCTCAGATAAGGAGACCAAAACTGCACACAATATTCCAGGTGTGGTCTCACCAAGGCCCTGTATAATTGCAGCAAGACATCCCTGTTCCTGTACACGAATCCTCTGGCTATGAAGGCCAACATACCATTTGCCTTCTTTACCACCTGCTGCACCTGCATGCTTACCTTCAGCGACTGGTGTACGAGGACACCCAGGTCTCGTTGCACATTCCCCTCTCTCAATTTATAGCCATTCAGATAATAATCTGCCTTCCTGGTTTTGCTACCAAAGTGGATAACCTCACATTTATCCACATTATACTGCATCTGCCATGCATTTTCCCACTCACTCAGCTTGTCCGAATCACATTGAAGCATCTCTGCATCCTCCTCACAGCTCACCCTCCCACCCAGCTTTGTGTCATCTGCAAATTTGGAGATATTACATTCAGTTCCCTCATCTAAATCATTAATATACATTGTGAATAGCTGGGGTCCCAGCACCGATCCCTGCGGTACCCCACTAGTCACTGTCTGCCATTCTGAAAAAGGCCCGTTTATTCCTACTCTTTGTTTCCTGTCTGCCAACCAGTTTTCTATCCATCTCAATACACTACCCCCAATCCCATGCACTTTAATTATAGACACCAATCTCTTATGTGCGATTTTGTCGAAAGCCTTCTGAAAGTCCAAATAAACCACATCCACTGGCTCCCCCTCATCAACTCTACTAGTTACATCCTCGAAAAATTCCAGTAGATTTGCCAAGCATGATTTCCCTTTCGTAAATCCATGCTGAATCTGTCCGATTCTGCCACTGTTTTCCACGTGCTCAGCTATTAAATCTTTTATAATGGGCTCCATCCTGCGCTCAAATTAACCTTTAAAATGGAGCAGTCAAATGGACTCCCCTTCCTTGACATGCTAGTTGAGAAATCTGCCAGGGGATTCTCCACCACAGTCTACCGCAAGCCTACCTTCATTGGTCAATATACGTGTTGGGATTCTTAAAGTTTCAATCGCTACAAGATTGGTCTTATCGGCAACCGTGTACATAGGGCCCAAGCCATTTGCTCACCATACAAGCTTGATGCTGAAATAGGCTCATCAAAGACATCCAGCAGGATAATGGCTACCCTCATCAGATCATTTTGCGATGTATATCACACTAACTCATGAATGGGCCTAAAGCTGTCACTTGCATTCCTGAAAAGTGCCCAGACTACCTCAGATTACCCTGGAAGGGCAAGGGATCTCATTAATTTGAGCAACAGGTGAAGCTAGCTGTTTCACGCTGCTACTATGCAGTAGCAATACAAGTGGTATTTGCCACTAACAGGATGCTGCCATCAAGCCAAAAAGACACTTTGCCTATCACACAGATGAATAATGTGGTGTATGAATTTCAGTTCCAGTGTGATGCTGGGTATGTAGGCCATACATCCCAAAGACTGGCAGATCGCATCAAACAGCATGTCCCAGCCGCTGTTCGCAATGGGCAGGGTACAGACTGTACCCAACCAGCCCGTGCTTGTAAAACTCAAAACACAATGTCCAAATTAGATGTGATTCCGCAATTGGACAATATTTGCTAAATAATCCTCAATGTGCCAAGAATTACACTGACAACCAATTTAAGATTGTCAGTCGGGCTCACGATGCGGCACATTCATGTGTACTGGAAGCTTCATATATTAATACACAGGGCCCTGGTCTTTGCAGACAGAGAGCGCATAGACAAACTGTTTCAGCTAAACAAAATAAGTGATAGCCATTTGTGTGCTCATTCCTCAGGGCAATGCCTTGACCAATCAAGATCAAGCTACCTGGTTTAAATTTCAAGCAATGCTTGGCAGTTAATGGTCAGTCACCAGCAGTGATGCATTCTCCATGGCAATGACACTTGCCAGCCAATCAGCACTCTCCTCACATGCAGTATAAATTGTTGTTTTCCCCCTTATATTGATATTCTTGTGAGTGTCTTGATGAGTGCAAGACGAAAACCTTAGACATGTCTCTTTTTTTAGCAAAAACAGATTTGTGAGGATAGCACAAGTTACAAAAGCTATCTTATACTCTTATGTTCACAGTAAGTACACAGTAAGTAAACCAATAGGTGATCTGTGGTCAGGCACACCACACTTTGAAACCAAGCGACAGATGCCATCCCAAACAGATGCTATGGAACCCTGATCAACTCCCCCAGATGCTGTCACACCGTGAGTCAACCGGTCTCACTGAACTCGGTCTTTCACAAGAGGGTTTCCAATCTCCACTCTCGAAGAACCTGCTTTGGAATCTTCTCCCAAATGACACTTTCTCTCGGATGCCTTCTACAAGGGTCCACCTCCAGGGTTTCAAATTCTCATTCCATTGTTCCTCTCCTCTGGATCGTTACGTGCATTCAAGCTTTGCCTCCCATGTGCTCTCTTTCTCAGATACTCAGCTGTGCCAACAGAACACCACTGCTTTACATACCCATTGTAAGGAATCACCAACCTTTAGCTGTTTCCTCGAATCTTCTGGCTTCTCGCAAGCCTATTTTGCTTTAAGTCTGTGTCCTGCAGCTTCCCCCCATTAAACTTGGAGCTGTCCTCTGTTCCTCACTCTTAAGTGTACTTATGTTATGACTGGTTCCCGGGTGAGATTCCCCCAATTTGTTATGATCCCGGATGAGGTGCCTCAAATTGTTTTACTCCCTGGTGAGGAGAGATGAATTGTCTCCCGTTCTTTATTCAACCCCCTCGGTTGGTCGCAACAAGGCTAATTTGAAAAGGATTCCTTCCCTTGTGCATACCTTTTCCAGTCCAAAGGATATAAGTTTTAAAAGGTGCTAATTTAACCAGGCCTTCTTGAGTCAAAGAAAGAGTGAGTTTATTAATTACTTAAACACGAGAAAAAATAATAAAAATGCAACACACATTCAAACAGATTAGAAATGAGAAGTGAGTCCAGAAATAAAGGTTAAAAAAAAGTATACAAATCAGTCTTTTGGCTTGTCCATGAAGGGTGGATGGCGAAATGTTGAAGCCGTTATGTTGTATAATCCCGGTTGTGCTGACTTTGGCAGTTGAGCAGTTGGTTTGGAGATTTTTGATTTTGTAGGTTAGCTGAAAGGAGTTGTCCTGTTTCCTTTCCGACTGTAGCTTTGCTGACTTGTGACTTGCGTCTAACAACCACAGAGAGAACTTTCTTTAACCTATAAGCCTAGTTGATGTTCTTCAGCTGTGACTTTCACAGCACACACTCACACACCAGGTATGGAACACCAAGACTAGTACACCCAAGACCAGGGTTGCAGTTGGCTTTTTAACCCCTTTTCTTGTGTCTCCCTGAAAGAAAGAAACAAATTTCGCCATCTACCCTTCACAGACAAGCCAAAAGACTGATTTCTATACCTTTTTTTTAAACCTTTATTTCTGGATTCACTTCTCATTTCTAATCTGTGTGTATGTGTGTGTTTGTGTGTGTGTGGTGTTTTTATTAATTTTTCTTGTGTTTAAGTAACTAATAAACTCACTCTTTCTTTCACCCAGACTGCTTTCTTTCAACCCACATCGTGCCCACAGTCTGGGCTATAACTCACAGGAGATGGTTTCTGCTGAGATGGTAATCAGCCTTCATTATCTCCACAACCACAGGAGATTACAGTTCAATTTTTGCATTGCAACTTTTCCTTTGAAGTGTCTCTGTCTGAAGTAGGTCTTGGCACCTTTTTAGGTGTGACATTCCGTTCTCTGGGCTAGTTGATCAAGTGTAATCCACATAGGAATTTTCCAGCAAGTGGTTGCTTTACAGTCTCAGCCAGCTTTTGCTTGTACGTCCCTTTTCAAAAGAAACACATGTCTTACTTAAAAGTTCAATATGTCCGTAAGTAATTCGAGGCTATGACCTGTGGTCATGACACTTAACAAGACCTTTTCCAGATTCCTGCTCTTCCTTTGACTAGAAAATCTTCTTGGGTCCTTTGTCCTGTTCCACTTCCTGGTTTTGGCTTCGTCTATAGTTTGGGACTTGCTATCTGTCCCTCTCCTATGCTGTTTCTGCTGGCAGCTCCTTTCAACTGAACTGAAGTTACTTTTTTATGCTCTATCTCTGTGGGTTCCTCTATCTGGGGTGCCTGTTGCTAGGTTTTTTATACCTTGTGGTTGTTTTAACTTCCTTTCAAGAATCATAAAACCTCATTAGAATGCAGGCATCTTTTAATGTAAAACCAAACTCAAGTTCTCCCCTTAACACACAAAAGCAGAAATACAAATTAAACTTAAACTTAAAGCTAAAACTCATTCCTAACATCCACAAATACAAATATAATTTACTTAAACTATCTCTAGTTCCTAACAACATCTATTTCAGATTGGAGGGTATTAGCTTTGATTGCACCACACTTGTACAAACGTGTGTGCTGTCTCCTAATTATGTAGCTCCATTCATTCTTTTGGCTAATCTAGATGGATGGTTTAATTCTCCTGGATATTAAAAACATAATAATTGCCACAATATACATGAGTACCTATGAGGTTACCATTGGGATTCCCCTCTTGTCCTTTGCCAGGAAGATTCTGCTAAGTGTGTTCCTTAATCCCTATCTCACTAAATTGTATTAGTATACTTCAGTAATCAGAGTGGATTTAAAGCAAAAATGAGCTCATTTTTGTCATATATTAAATGGAAACAAAATCTAGAAAGTAGAACACGTACCTATAATCAGTGCCTTATTGCTCTGAGAAAAACGCACGATTGTTAGCAAACTTGAATTGTGCAAACTCTGGGCTGAATTTTAGCAATCCTGCAGTGACAGGCTGGGAGTAAGGACGGCTGGTAATATGGTGGGAGAAGGCATTGGGAAGGGAGCCTGACATCTTTCCATTGTCATCCATGTTCTCATTGACGTTGTCATCTGTCCCTCAAAATGAGGATGATGTCTACCAGACTTCATGATTTGTGTCTCCTCAGGTGACACAGCAGGAGCTTGAATCCTGGAGCCACAGGTCTTTGGGCAGAAAAGGCTAGAATTGCCCTGAGGCGGTGGGATGAGGGGTTGGTGTTTTCTGCTCTCTCTCCTTCTGCTTTCTTTGCTTCTCTGTAGCAGAGTTTATGTGGTCTGTTTCTGACTGTGTGCGACGTGTTGGATGAGGTGCTATCACATGGTCCTGTGTGTGGCAAATTCCTCCTATGTACCAATCTCAATTTGTTCCTTTTATCAATGAGGCCTTCAGAGTGTCCTTAAAAAAAATTCTCTGTCCTCCTTGAGATCAGTGTCATCCTTAAGTTGTGAAAAGAGGTTTTGCGATGGAAGTCAGTTATTTGGCACACGGATGCAGTGTCCTGATTAGCAGAGCTGATTTCGCATCATCATAGTTGAAATGCTGAAGGAATTGGCTTCAGTGAAGATGCTGGAGTCTGTTCGCCAGTCTTCCCACTTGACTTTAAGCATGCTGCGGAAAAGCTGCTGTTGAAAATTCGCCAGTGCTTTGGTAGGTGACCCAAGTCTCACTGTCATATAGAAGGGTGGTGACAACAACTGCATTGTAGTCTAAAGCCTCTGTCCTGTGTAGAGATTGCTGTTGTTGAAAACCTGCTTGTGAAATCTTTGGAATACTGTGCTACAGCTGATTCTTTGCTGGATCTCCTCTGTGATAATGAACTGCTGAGAAAGGTAGCTGCTGAGATATGGAAAATGTTCAATTACTTCTAAACTATCCCCATCAATAACTGTAGCTGGAGGTGTAGGTTTGTTTGGGGGAGGGGTAGTGGAGGAATTTGGTCTTGCTAATGTTGGGTAAGGGAACAATAATTTTGCATTTTTTCCTTCATTCATGGGATGAGGGCATCACTGGCTAGGTGATGTTACCTATCCCTAATTGCCCTTGAGAAGATGGTGGTGAGATGTCTCCTTGAACCGCTGCAGTCCACGTACTGTAGGAACCCCCACAGTGCTTTTAAGAAGGGAGTTCTGGGATTTTGATATGTTTCCAAGTCAGGATGGTGAGTGGCTTGGAGGGGAACTTGGAGGTGGTGGTGTTCTCATGTATCTGCTGCCTTTGTCCTTGTAAGTGATAGAGTTTGCGCATTTGGGAATTGCTGTCAAATGAACCTTGGTGAGTTGCTGCAGTGCATCTTTTATATAGTAAATTGTGTGTCAGTGGTGAAGGCAATGAATGCTTAAGGTGGTGGGTGGGGTGCCAATCAAAGCGAGCTGCTTTGTCCTGGATGGTATTGAGCTTCTTGAGTGTTGTTGGAGATGCACTCATCCAGGCAAGTGGAGAGTATTCCATCACACCGCTGATTTGTGCCTAGTAGATGTTGGACAGGCTTTGGGGAGTCAAGTGGTGAGTTACTCTCTGCAGAATTCCCAGTCTCTGACCTGCTCTTGTAGCCACAGTATTTATATGGCTGGTCCAGCTTATGGTTAATAGTAACCCCCAGGATTTTGATAGTGGGGGATTCAGTGATGATAATGTCATTAAAAATCAAGGGGAGATGGTTAGATTCTGTTGTTGGAGATGGTCATTGACTAGCACTTGTGTAGCTCAAATGTTACTTGCCACTTATCAGCCCAAGCCGGCATATTTCCTGGCTCTTGCTGCATATGCACACTGACTGCTTCAATATCTGAGGAGTTGCAAATGGTGCTGGATATTGTACAATCATCAGCGAACATCCCCACTTCTGACCTTATGATGGAGCAAAGGTCATTGATGAAGCAACTGAAGGTAATTGGGCCCAGGACACTACCCTGAGGAACTCCTGAAGTGATGTCCCTGGAACTGAGGTGGTTGACCTCCAATAGCCACAACCATCTTCTTTTGTGCTAGGTATGACTCCAACTAGTGGAGAGTTTTCCCCCTGATTCCAGTTTTGCTAGGGCTCTTTGATGTCACACTCAGTCAAATTTTTTTTTGTTATTCATTCATGGGACATGGGCATCGCCTGCTAGGCCAGCCTTTATTGCCCATCCCGAATTGCCTTTGTTCAGGGGGTATTTAAGAGTCAACCACATTGCTGTGGGTCTGGAGTCACATGTAGGCCAGACCACGTAAGGATGACAGAGTTCCTCCCCTAGAGGACATTAGTGAACCAGATGCGTTTTACAAAAAATCAGCAATGATTTCATGGTCATCATCAGGCTTTTAATTTCAGGTTTTTATTAAACTCAAATTCTACCATCAGCCATGGTCCCCAGATCGTTACCCTGGGTCTCTGGATTACTAGTCCAGTAACAATACCACTAGGCCATTGCCTCCCTCAGTCAAATGTAGCCTTGATGTCAAGGGAAGTCACTCTCGCCTCACCATTTGTGTTTAGCTCCTCTATCCATGTTTGGACCAAAGCTATAATGAGGTCAGGAGCTGAGTGGCCCTAGCAGAGCCCAAACTGAGCATCAGTGAGCAGGTTATTGCTGAGTAAGTGCTGCTTGATAGCACTGTCAATGACCCCTTTCATCACTTTGCTAACGGTCAAGAATAGGCTGATGGGGCTAGAATTGGCCAGGTTGGATTTGTCCTGCTTTTTGTGGACAGGATATACCTGGGCAATTTCCCACATTGCTGGTTAGATGCCACCATTGTAGCTGTACTGGAACAGCTTGGTTAGGGGTGTGGCTAGTTGAGGGCACAAGTCTTCAGTACTATTGCTGGAATATTGTCATGGCCCATAGCCTTTGCAGTATCCAGTGCCTTCAGCTGTTTCTTGACATCACGTGGAGTGAATCAAGTTGGCTGAAGACTGGCATCTGTGATGCTGGGGACCTCCGGAGGAGGCCGAGATGGATCATGCACCCAGTACTTCTGGCTGAAGATTGTTGCAAATGCTTCAGCCTTATCTTTTGCACTGCTGTACTGGGCTCCTCCATCATTGAGGATGGGGATATTTGTGTAGCCTCTTCCTCCAGTGAGCTTTTGATTGTCCACCTCCATTCATGACTTGGATGTGGCAGGACTATAGAGCTTAGATCAGATCCACTGATTGTGGAATCGTTTAGCTCTGTCTATCGCATGCTGCTTCCGCTATTTGGCATGTAAATAGTCTTGTATTGAGGCTTCACCAGGTTGATATCTCATTTTCAGGTATGCCTGGCGTTGCTCCTGACATGTCCTTCTGCACTCATCATTGAACCAGTGTTGATCCCTCAGCTTCATGGTAATAGTATAATAACAAATTTTGCTGGACATCAAAGTCTCTGGAGGACTTCCCAAAGGTCTTCAATGTTGATGGAGTCTGAGGCCTTTGACAGATCAATAAAGGCCATGGAGAGCTCTTTGAGTTGCTTCAGACATTTTTCTTGGATTTTTCAAGTGACAAAGATCATATCTGTAGTTCCCCTGGATGACAGAAGATCACATTGAGTCACTGGAAGGATGTCTTCACTGACAGCTGGGAGGTAGTTCAGGAGGAGTCACGTGAGAACCTTCCCCATAGTGGACAGAGGAGATATGCCTCTATAGTTCCCACAAATTGAAGAATGAAATAATGATGGCATTGCGGAAATTGGGCCTCCCCGACATTGAAATGACATGGGGCTCCTACCTGTTCTCTGAACAAATGGGGGACGGGGTAGGGGATGCTGGGGGAAATCCATGTCATGGGAACAAACTCCCATTAATGTGTCAACCTAATTCTCTAACAAAGGCGTATTTTTTTTATGGTCATACTTAAGGTGAGAATTAACTTTGATAATTGGGGCTACTGTATGCCGGACTTCTCTGCTAGTGGATTTATTTTAATGCTCTCTGGTTGATATAAAGTATAAAATGCTGGACAAACATTGTTTCACAAGCATGTTCCCAGTCTGTTGAACATCTACTTCAATGTTACCTGGAGGATAGTTTACAAACTTCCATTCTTGCCGCATTTTACAGGGGGTGATAAAAGGAATATGCCCCAACAAACTTTATTGCACAAAATAAACCAGTAAAAGGATTACTGTGGATGCTGTAAATGTGACTTTAAACTTACTGAAAAAAGGAAACTAATGAGAGGACGCGAGGATGGCACTAAACTCACTGTAAATAAGTTGTGCCAGTCACACTTTATATTGCTTACTACTGCAGTTTTGAAACTGTGGAGTGGAAACCATGAACAAATATGATCAGAGGGAATGATTATAGGGTGTGCTGACAAGAATACTTTATGTAGAAAAGTGACAGCTAGAAACCAGCAATAAAGGAGATGACAGTAATTTTATTCTGTTAATATTACAACAGATAAAGGTTGCTATAGTTCGAAGGGCCCAGGTCTTTTTCTGCTTCCTCGACTAAAACACATTGGTGTGATTTATTGAAGTTGCAGAGTTGCTACAACTGTTGCAGGCCTTGATAGTGTGCACATCCATCAATGGAAGAGATCATATTGATGTGCTGGTATCAGCAAGACCTGACGTAGAATGAGTTAGGTAAAAGTTATAGCTCCTTGGTCAGGAATTATTTACAGCAGATGAATGCAACTTCCTCCTGGTCAGTTATTCTGTGAGCTTAATGCAGGATACAACTCCCTGATCAGGTATACCAGAGAATGAACACATAATTCCCTTCTGGTTAGGTGCATCTTCTGTTAAATAAAGGATACCTTTCCCTAGTCAGTTACATCTCACTGCACCCATTTTTCAGCTGCAAAGCAGGCACTTAAGCATCCAATAAAAACAGGAAGTGCTGGAATTACTCGGCAGGTCTGGCAACATCTATGGAGAGAGGAACAGAGCTAATGTTTCAGGTTGTGGCCTTTCCTTGGAACTTAAGCATCCAATGAGGGTGGGATGCCCATCCTCATTACGTGCTAGAAATCCATCGGTCACACGTGTACAAATGTCATGAGTAGCCCGGTAGGACTGGAGGAGGAGTGAAAGTAGCAAGGAAGACAGGGGAGAGAAAGAGCAGTTCTCAGAAGAGTGAGGAAGAGGATGTAGGGCAGGAGGTCTTGCTAAAATGGGTCTGCAGGGTGGATTTCTCCTACACAAACTTCTCGAAGGAGCAATGTCTCAGGCGCTTTAATTTTACAAAGGAGGTTGTAACTGAGCTACGTCACTTGGCTTTCTTATGAGAGCATGGACACTACTGACTGTGGCCCTTAACTTTTAAGCACCAGGCTCCTTTCAGGGCTGTAGCGACATTTCCAAGTTTGCTGCTCATCGTTGTAACAGGGAGAAACTGAGGTTCTTTACATACGAGGAATATCTACACCTCTTTCCTGATGGACAAGGCAAAACAGAACGAGATTACACTCTTGACACATTGCAGGAATTCAGGGGGTTTGTTATGTCTTGTGGTTCCCAGGAGTTCAAAATAATTGCACTTTTAGACTCAAATGCTGGAGCTTTATCAAATGTACTTCTCAGATCAGGCCATATGTGCTGTGGGCTGATACATTATTTCTCAGTACCCTGGCTGTAGTACAGGAGTGAGTGATGTGGCACAGAGTGTAAGGTGCCAAACTCTGCACCTCACTAGCATCAATCTCAAAAGCGAGGGACTGCACTCCTTCAGCGTCCAGCCGGTTTGTGATCACAGGTAGTGCAATGTACTGCTCTGTGCCTGATCTCCTATCAGCAGTCATGACTCATTTATCCTGTGTCAGACTTCTCTGCTCTTTTTGTTTTAACCAACCTCTCAGGTTACAGGTTGACCTGGATGACAAGGGCAATCCCCCTTCAGACTTGTCTCATGACTCCTGTCAGGAACCTGGACACGGGTGCAGAGATGTCTTATAAGAGCCATCCTGCCACCGAAACATCACTGAGCAGAAAGTTAGCACACTCAACCAACATTTCTGCTGCCTGCGTTGTTCGGATAGAGCATTTTGCTGTACGCGCCATTACTTTGCCATTATGGGTGACCAGCTCGAACGGAACAGCATGAAGTATAGCCAGAGCAGAAGGAAGAAGTGAAGAAGGAAGAAGCTGTGTGGCTACATCGATCACTACTACACCAACTGCCAGAGAGAGCGAGAGAGAGACAGTAGCTCATCCAACAGTGTTTCGTGTGAATCATCACCTCCCATCCCCATAAACCACAATCCTTATCGCCATCATTCTTACTACTGCCATCTGATTGCCTTCCTTCAGTCCAACCCACATATCACAACAAATATAAACACCAGCACTGAATCCAGAATGAAAATTTACCAAACAACTGAATTGCATCTGTATATAATAGTAAACAGAGGTAATTATGAATCACTCTAGTGCAAGTCCTAAATGTTTGCCTTCTGTTCTTGTTTTCTTAACCTAGGCCAGTATTTGTCAGATGGTGGGTTTTCCCACCCCACCACCCCAAGAGTCGATCACAGCAGCCCCACAGCCATTTAATGCACCAATGGCTGGAGACGGGACTTCCACCCCTCACTTGGGTGGAAGTCCCACCTCAGAGAGCTGCCGGCCAATCTGTAATTCCAGCAGTGCCAGTGGCAACAGCCGCCATGACTGAGACTACAAGCAGTTCCCAGATTCTAAGTCTCAGAGTCCAGAACCAGGCAAGTGTGGGGGATCATATGATGGGGGTGTGAGGTGAGGCCTGGTCTGGTGAGTTGAGGCCTGGGTGGCTGGGGAGAGCAGGGGCTGGTAAGTGGTGGTGTGGGTCTTGATGGAGAGGCCAGAGGGGAAGGAGAACCTGCAGTGGGCAGACCTTGGGGGAGGGGCCCTGTGTGGAAAGGGGGTTGTTGAGGGAGGTGACCCCACTCCCCACCCGAGGCCCAAGCAGGGTGTCCACCTGAGGAATTTTATGGGCCCCCTACCTGCAAACCCACTGACAGGGGAGCATAAAATCCTGCCCAGTTCTTATGAAGTGTTTTCCCAGTGCTTGGGAGCTGGAACGCTGCTGAGCTTGCACTGAGGACTGTGGTAGGAAACCCATTGCAGCTGTGAGCCTTGAGGGCTCGGCTGCAGATGGTAGTATCCCAGGGTAAGATGGGCCAGTCTGGTTTAGCTGGCTGTGTGACATTAGCAAGTGCACCAGGGGAGTGAATTGCCAGGAAGGAAATATATCATCATCCTGTAATTGGCTGCATCTCCTCTTCCCCAGACTCTTCTGGCATTTCACTTCAGGGCTCACTTCAGTTGCTCACTTCGGAGCACTGTACCTGCTTCCTGCCCACCAGTTAAAATCAGGGCCCATATCATTAACGGTAACAACAGTATAAGCGGCAGTTAATTGAGAATTACCTTTGTTAGTGTGCAATAGCTTTAGGATTTGTAAAGCCACAGTCACGTAGTAAATACCTTTCATTCTAAGTGCTTAACATGAAAGTGAAAAACTGAAATTAGGACTGTGGAAGAAGCAAGTTTGTGCAGTGAATTGATTTTAAATGCAGAGCCTAAGGCAGCGATGCATGACCTCATGAATTTCAAGCTGCAGAAGAAGAATTGCAGGTGGATTATCAGGCAGATACTAATATAAGCAATCACACAGCAGTTGCCATTATATGAAAAATGACTTCCTGGAACAAGAATACCAGTTCATTTTTCAATCCCCTGCCTGATTCCCATTACCTAATTCTGTCCTACCATCTTTTATAACTGAGTAGGTGAAGTAAAAATCAATTAAACTTCCATTAACAGAGATATTTTCATTCTTGAAACTGGCTTTGCTTTTATTATTAGGCTACATGTTTGCCATAAGCATGTACCTTCTCTTTTTCTTGAACTGTTATTTACTGTGTTGTACTTCTCTCTAATATTTATGTACCATTAACCCTTATATTTAATTGCCATTTTGAGTGCCGTGCAGCATCCAGCAGCTTCTGCTATTATTGTCTTCAACAGGAATACTTTTTATTACAGATTTTCCTTTTGCCAGTGCTGCCAATATTTCACTTCTTTGTCAAGTGGTTAAGCACAAAGCACTTACATGAGATTTGAATTTTATCAATAAAATGGGCCAGAATTTACTGCTGTCCAAATGTGAGACTATCGCATTCGTTATCTGGGCAGAATTTAGAAATGGAGGTGTGTGCCTTTTTCCCCTGGCGCAGTCATGACACATATACCCTTTGACACTCCCAGGTGCCACTGCTGTTCCAGCCCCTCTATGCATTTTCATGGATAAATCTTCAAGGACAAGGGTTACCCATTAAAGACATGGCTAATGACACTGCAGCCAAGGAACATTATAATGTCTATCATGGGTTGACCCACTGATTGAGCAGGCCATTGGCCTCCTAAAGGTGAAATTCCTTTGCCTGGACTGATCTGGTGGAGCACTGCACTATGCCCCAGTGAGGGTTTCCCATAATCATTGTCATTTGCTGTGTTCTGTACAATCTCACGCTGCAGAGAGGGGAGGCCTTTCATCCCAAGGATTTAGATGAACTTCATTCCTCATCTGATAAGTAGGATGTGGAGGAAGGGACAGAGCTGGAAGGACAGGATGATGAGTCCCCTCTACTAGAGGCAAGAGCCTTTGAGAGATGCACAAAGGAGGCTCGGGAGCCTAATTCATACTCACTCCCTGCACCATGATGTCCTTGAAATGTCTGCATAATAAAAACTCCACCCCATATTAGCATGACATCTCTTTCCAATTGTTACTCACCATTGCCTAAATCAGGAGAGATTGTGGGATGAAGGATCTACAGAAACATAGCTTTTACAGACTGTAAATGACCTAGCTTCAAGTGTCGAAAGAGATGGAACTATTTACATAGCAATACTGCTTTTCTCAAAAGCCTTCAACAAAGTCCCTCATGAAATGTTCTTGTTCAAACTTCACTTCTATGGAATCAGGGAGGCATTATTAAATTGGATCCGACACTTCCTTACCAACAGAAGAGAAAGAATCATGTGTGATGGGGTATAATCTTTTCCGAGAGATATCCTCTCTGCAGCGCCCCAGGGAACTGTCCTAGGACCTTTACTCTTCTTGACATAAATAAACGACCTTCCCAACAAGTAAAAAAAAGAATGTGCGGCTATTTACAGATGACTGCAAGGATTATGCATCAGGAAAAACTCAAGATCAGATCAGTTCACTGCAAGGAGGTCTCCTGGAATTGCAAAATTGCCAGGACTCAATGCCAAAAAAAATGCTATGTCATATATATTCCAAACAAAAAGGATCACCAACAGACAGCTTTAAATTCGGTAACCAAATTCTCCAACAAGTAGATACACAACCATACCTGGGGGTTCATCTTCAAAACAATTTTAGTGGGGATTCCACATTAGCAGATAACTACCAAAGCAAACAGGTTTCTTGGATTTCTAAGGAGGAATCTTTGGTATTGCAACAAAAATATCACAGTTATAGCTTACCAAAGATTTGTTTGTCCAACCCTGGAGTATACGAGTTGTGTGTGGGATCCTTATATGGCGCAAATTGTAAATAATATTGAAGTGATGCAAAGACGATTCTGCATGAATCATTTTGGGAAATACACCAGTGTCACATCCTTGTTTAAAATTTGGAATGGGAATCACTACAGCAAAGGAGGGAAAATATAGGCTGACCATGTTCTATAAAACATGGAATGAGCTGTTGGGAATTGACAGAAACAAGTACCCGATGCCTCCGGCAAAGACAAAACAAGACGTAGTCATCCGCACAAACTATAAAGACCATTTGTTTCCAAGACAGTGTATTAACAATCTTTCTTCCCAAGGACAATACCACAATAGAACAAGCTGCCAAAGGAAATAATCACAGCCCCATCACTTGAAATCTTTAAGACCCATCTTTAAAATATTTCCATTTATAAGATTTTCAATATCAGGACTACCATACCAGCAGGTCATGCTTGGTTAACTAGTGTTAACCATATAAATGTTAGCGGAATATGGATGTTAGTCTGTGATGTTGACGCAATTAAAACAGAAGCAGAAGAAGCAGAAGGGAAGTGAGAAGAAGATTAAGTAAGAGGATAGTGTCGATGGTCTCAGCCCCAATGCTGGCCACAGCCGCAGCAATGACTGTCCAATAATGGCCAGCACTGTCTGCTCTGTGGGGATTAGAATATGCATTCACACATGTTCTCCTCTGGTTACCTCCTGCTGCCTCCAGTTGTTTGTCACCTTGTCCTGCAAGAAAGTGGGAAGTGTGTCAGTGAGTGTCATGCAATCTGTTTAGCTGATGTGACTCATGTTGAATTGCTGCTAATATTTGAAATCTGTGAGATGTGGCTGTGAGGGTGGGGTGAAGAATATGAATGTCAGGTATGAGTCCTGATTGATAGAGATTGCTGTTGGTGGGAATATCACAGCTGTATGACAGGAGGACACCTCGTTGGGCTCATGCAGCGAGGCAATATGGGTAGAGCTCTGGAATAGGAAGGGTGCAGTCACAATGTTGGGGGTTTACTTTAGGCCTCCGAATTGCCGGCGGGAAATTGAGGAACAGATATGTAGGCAGATCTTGGAAAGATGTAAGAGCATTAGGGTTGTTGTGGTGGGTGATTTTAACTTTCCCTATATTGACTGGGAATCACGTAGTGCTAGGGGTTTGGATGGTGCAGAATTGTAAGGTGCATCCAGGAGGGCTTCCTGAGACAATATGTGGATAGTCCAACTAGGGAAGGGGCAATACTGGACCTGGTATTAGGGAATGAACCCGGCCAGGTGGTCGAAGTTTCAGTAGGAGAGCATTTCGGGAAAAGTGACCATAATTCAGTAAGTTTCAAGGTACTGGTGGATAAGGAAAACAGGAGCCCTCGGGTTAAGGTGCTTAATTGGGGGAAGGCTAATTATAACAATATTAGGCAGGAACTGAGGAATCTAGACTGGAGGCGAATGTTTGAGAGCAAATCAACAACTGAGATGTGGGGGGCTTTCAAACGTCAGTTGATAAGAATTCAGGACCAGCATGTTCCTGTTAGGATGAAGGATAAGCATGGCAAGTTTCAGGAACTTTGGATAACGAAGGATATTGTGAGATTAGTCAGAAAGAAAAGGAAAGCATTCGTAAGGGCTAGAAGGCTGGGAACAGATGAAGCCCGTGGAGAATATAAAGAAAGTAGGAAGAAACTTAAGCAAGGAGTCAGGAGAGCTAAAAGGGGCCATGAAAAGTCACTGGCAACCAGAATTAAAGAAAATCCCAAGGCCTTTTATACATATGTAATGGGCAAGAGGGTAGCCAGGGAAAGGGTGGGCCCACTCAGGGACAGAGGTGGGAATCTGTGTGTGGAGCCAGAAGAAATGGGAGAGATACTGAATGAATACGTCTCATCAGTATTCACCAAACAGAAAGACTTAGTGGTCGATTTATCTAGGGAAGAGTGTGTAGATAGCCTGGATCATGTTGAGATCAAAAAAGAGGAGGTGTTAGGCGTCTTGAAGAATATTAAGGTGGATAAGTCCCCAGGGCCAGATGGAATCTACCCCAGAGTACTGAGGGAGGCAAGGGAGGAGATTGCTGGGGCCTTGACAGAAATCTTTGTATCCTCACTGGCTACGGGTGAGGTCCCAGAGGACTGGAGAATGACCAATGTTGTTCCATTGTTTAAGAAGGGTAGCAGGGATAATCCGGGAAATTACAGGCCGGTGAGCCTTACATCAGTGGTAGGGAAATTATTGGAGAAGATTCTTCGTGACAGGATTTACTACCATTTGGAAGCAAATGGGCGTATTAGTGAGAGGCAGCATGGTTTTGTGAAGGGGAGGTCATGTATCACTAACTTGATCGAGTTTTTCGAGGAAGTGACAAAGATGATCGATGATGGAAGGGCAGTGGATGTTATCTACATGGATTTCAGTAAGGCCTTTGACAAGGTCCCTCATGGCAGACTGGTACAGAAGGTAAAGCCGCACAGGATCAGAGGTGAGCTCGCAGGATGGATACAGAATTGGCTTGGTCATAGAAGACAGAGGGTAGCAGTGGAAGGGTGCTTTTCTGAATGGAGAGCTGTGACTAGTGGAGTTCCGCAGGGATCAGTGCTGGGACCTTTGCTGTTTGTGGTATACATAAATGATTTGGAGGAAAATGTAACTGGGCTAATTAGTAAGTTTTCAGACGACATTAAGGTTGGAGGAGTTGCAGATAGTGAAGAGGATTGTCAAAGGATACAACGGGATATAGATCGGTTGGAGACTTGGGCGGAGAAATGGCAGATGGAGTTTAATCCGGACAAATGTGAGGTAATGCATTTTGGAAGGTCTAATACAGACAGGAATTATACAGTAAATGGCAGAACCCTTAAGTGTATCGACGGGCAGAGGGATCTGGGTGTACAGGTCCACAGGTCACTGAAAGTGGCAACGCAGGTGGATAAGGTAGTCAGGAAGGCATATGGCATGCTTGCCTTCATTGGCAGGGGTATGGAGTATAAAAACTGGGAAGTCATGCTGCAGCTGTATAGAACCTTGGTTAGGCCACACTTGGAATATTGCGTGCAATTCTGGCCACCACATTACCAGAAGGATATGGAGGCATTGGAAAGGGTGCAGAGGAGGTTTACCAGGATGCTGCCTGGTCTGAAGGTTATTAACTTTGAGGAGAGGTTGGAGAAACTCGGATTGTTCTCACTAGAGCAACGGAGATTGAGGGGCGACTTGATAGAAGTTTACAAAATTATGAGTGGCATGGACAGAGTAGATAGTTAGAAGCTTTTTCCCAGGGGGGAAGAGTCAATTACTAGGGGACATAGATTTAAGGTGAGAGGAGAAAACTATAAAGGTGATGTGCGGGGCAAGTTTTTTTACACAGAGGGTAGTGAGTGTCTGGAATTCGCTGCCAGAGGAGGTGGTGGAAGCAGGTATGATAGTGGTATTTAAGAGGCAGCTTGACAAATACATGAATAGGATGGGAATAGAGGGATACAGACCCCGGAAGTGCAAAATGTTTTTGTTGACGGGCAATATGATCAGCGCAGGCTTGGAGGGCCGAAGGGCCTGTTCCAGTGCTGTACTTTTCTTTGTTCTTTATTCTTTGTTCTTTGATGAATTGAACAGCGGTTGAGGCTAGTGGTGCAGTTGGTAGGATATAGCATTTGAAGGTGCATTACTGATGTGAAGTCATTGAACTTCCTGTGACACCGTATCTAGGCCCTCAGGTCTTGAATCCTGGTACTGATCTCCATGGCTATTTGACCCAACTGCCTTTTCAGCAAATGTCAGGAGGACCTCCTGGACCCTTTTGGATGCAGGACATCCCTCCTCCTTCCCACCTCCTCCATTTACAACTCCAATGCAGAGTCAGAAAATCTTGTTGCCCGTTCTATCCCATACTTTGTCATTCCTGCTTTCCCAGGTCAGATTCACACCAACACCGACTCCCAACTCCTGCCCCAGCCACAAAATACATCCCTCCTTTAAGCAGTGTAGTCTTGCTTTTGGTGATGCTAGTTACTCACCCTAAAGGCAACCTACTGAAGTGTCAAGCCAATGAACAGCATGATTAGCATTGGCTGGATGCAGAGATCATTCAAAGGATCGATATGGGTTAATCATTGTGTTTTGAGGGTTGTCTAATTTAACCCCTGTTACATCAAACACAGATTAACTTCAACATGTACTCTGAACAATACTGTATGTTAATTCCCTACCAACATTTATTGTGCTAAACTAGGTTGTTTTTCAATCCTTCAGCGTCCTTCCATGAGTCGATGAAATGCTATTATGAGAACAGGATTCCACAAGGACCAGCAAGTAAAGAACAAAGAAAAATTACCTGCCAAATGAAAACACAGGCAACCACACACATTTAAAAATACATTTAAGTCTTTTAAAATAGGGCTTGTTTGGAATATTTCTGTAGAAAAATGGTCCTTAGGATCTCATTAGTGAGATAAATGTTCTTTATGCAAATGATTCAGAAAACTATTAAATTCCAAATATGTCTTTCTTCTTACTGCCAGGAGACATGATTATTCTGCTGTGTAACTAAACCTTAGAATACATAAAAGTTATCAGAAAAAGGGGTTACTTAATATTCCACCAACAGACCAACAATTTACGCTTTTCTATTTACTTAATCTCACAAGGGTGAATAACAGTAATTATAACTCTGTGAAACTATTTTCTTTCCTCAAATGTAATCAAACAAAAATTCAATCCAATATTAAGTTATGTTTTTCAACCCTGACCAGTTCCATTATTTAGGCAACATAGAACAAGAATTCTAGCTGGGAGAAACTGTTTGTACTGTCGGGTGGGCTGGTAATGAGAGGCCACAGATTTAAGATAATTGAAAAAAGAACCGGAGGAAGATGAGGATAAATTGCTTTATGCAGCAAGTTGTTATGATTTGGAATGCACTGTCTGAAAGAATGGTGGAAGCAGATTCAATATAAACTTTCAAAAGGAAATTGGATATGGACTTGAAAAGGAAAAATTGGCAAGGTATCCCTGGAAGTACATCCGACTCTCTGAATATTTGTTCTGTGTACAGATTGAATAATTTTGGCAACAGTACACATCCTTGTTGTAATCTTCTCTCCACTTGAAGCAAATCTGATTGTCCGCCTTCTAGCCTGATGCTCTCCCTTTTTTGTCCCCAGTAGGTAGGCTCTGGTAAAATAAGTTGGAGGCAAGAACCTAATAAATTTGTGGTACTCCAATGGCACAGCACTACTTGCAGAATCAGAAGAAGCTCTACAAAATATTGTTGATCAAGTAAAATCTAGGAACGTTGATATGGATTGAATATGAACACCAAAAAGACAAAAACAGTAACAGTAAGGAGGAATACATTGGAGGAAGCTAGAGTGAAGATTGAATTGGATGGTGTCACACTGGAACAATAGATAAGTTTGTTTACTTAGGACAAATGATAACCGAAGATGGTAGATACTATGCTGAAGTCAGAGGAAGGATAAAGATAACCAGAAGTAATTTTGTGAAGATGAAGGATGTGTTAATAATAAGAAAACTCAAGCTTGTATCAAGGAAAAAACTCATAAAATACGACATTCCATCCGCAACACCTGCAACATGCATCAGGGAACACTGCAGGAGCAGAGTAAAGTTGGGGAAGACAGCACACACCCTTTTAATGGAATTAGCTGCCATTGGTAAGTTTAAAGGTCCAGTCTTAACATCAGTGAATGGATGAGTGAATGGGTGAGTGGATGAATGGATAGGTGGGTAAATGGGTATGTGGGTGAGGTGGTAGATGGGTGAAATGTGTAGGTAGATGGGTAAGTAGATAGGCAGGTAGATGGGTAAGTAGGTAGGTGGGTAGTTGGGAGTTGGGAGAAGTGGGTGCGATGGTGGTAAGGTGGGTAAGGGGCAAGTAGGTAGGTGTCTAAATGGTGGGTGGGTGAGGTGGGTACTGACTGGGTGCATGTGGAAGATCATGGCTGCATCCTGTAACCATGTCTCTGTGATAACAATTAAATCATACCCATTTACCTGTCTTTGTGCCTTCAAATCATTTACCTTGTATGAGATGGGTTTCTGGAGCAGTATGTTGAAGAACCAACCAGGGATAGGGCTAATTTAGATTTAGTGTAAAGTAATGAGATAGGGCTACTTAATAACCTTGCTATAAACAAGCCTTTAAGAAATAGTAATCATAAAATGATAGAATTTTACATGAAGTTTGAAAGTGATATAGTTCATTCTGAAACTAGGATCTTAAATCTGAACAAAGGAAACTATGAAGGCATGAAGAGCAATTTGGTTATGGAGGATTGGGGAAATACACTAAAAAAAATTAATGGGAGGCAAGCAATGGCTCGTTAAAGAATTAATGCATGGTCTACAACAAATATACACTTCTATGACACAAAAATCCAGCAGGAGAAGTGAATCAACCATGGCTAACAAAAGAAGTTAAAGGTTGCATTAGACCAAAGGAAGTGCCTTATAAGTTTGACAGAAAAAGTGGTAAACCCAAGGATTGGGAGCAATTTAGAATCCAGCAAAGGAGGGCCAAGAAACTGATGAAGAAATGGAGAGCAGAATATGAATGCAAGCAGGCAAGAAACATAAACATAGCTTCTTTAGGTATGTAAAAAGGAAAAGATTAGCAAGGACAAATGCCTCACATCCTTTAAAAAGTACCTGGATGAGCAATTGGCACGTCATAACATTCAAGGCTATGGCCCAAGTGCTGGTAAATAGGATTAAGTAAGTAGGTCAGGTGTTTCTCACGTGTCGGTGCAGACTCGATGGGCCGAAGGGCCTCTTCTGCACTGTGTGATTCTGTGATTCTGAAATGTGGGTCCATTACAGGTGGAGACAGGAGAATTCACAATGGAGAACAGGGAAATGGCAGAGAAACTAAACAATTACTTTGTGGCTGTTTTCACAGAGGAAGATACAGAAAATCTCTCAGAAATACTAGGGAACCAAATGGTTTATGAAAATGGGAAACTGAAAGAAATGAGTATTAATAAAGTGGCAGTACTCAAAACATTAATTGGATTGAAGGTTGATAAATCCCCTGGACCTGATGAGCTACATCCTAGAGTGTTGAAAGAGGTAGCTATGGAAACAGTGGATGCGTTGGTGGTTATCTTTCAAAATTCTATAGATTCTGGAAAGGTTCTTGTGGACTGGAAAATAGCAAATGTAACCCCTTTATTTAAGAAGGGAGGTAGAGGGAGAATGGAGGAGTGCAGACCTGTAGTTGTTTGGTAGTATAGAACTTGAGTATTGCTGAAAGCTTTTTGTCTTGCACTCATCAGGACAATCGCAAGAATACCAATGTCTGGGGAAGCAACAAATTTATACTGTATGAGAAGAGACTATTGATTGGTTGGCAAGTGGATTCTGATTGGTAGAGACATTACCATGGAGCATGCATCAGTTAATGGTGACTGACAGTTAACTGCCAAGCATTGTTTGAAATTTAAACCTGGAGGTTTGACACTGATTGGTCAAGGCATTGTCCTGAGGAATGAACCAGCGAATGGCTATCACCTATTTTGTTCAGCTGAAACTGGTGCAGCATGTGTGCATGTTCTTTCTGCCTGCAAAGAACAGGGCCCAGTGTATTAATATATGTAACTTACAGTGCACGCAGATGTGCCACATTGCACCCTGGCTAACGATCTTAGATTGGTTGTCAGTGTTATTTTTAGCAGTCTGAGAATTATTTAGCAAGTGTTGCCCAATGGCAGAATCACATCTAATGCTGGGCACTGTGCTTTGAGTTTCGCGCAAACTCACGAATGGGCCTAAGGCAATCACTTTCGGCCCTGAAAAGTGCACAGTCCACCTCAGAATACCCTGGAAGGGCAAGGTATCTCAAAAATTTAATAACAGGTGAAGCTAGCTGCTTCACGCTGCTACTATGCAGCAGCAACATGAGTGGTATTTGCCATTAACAAGATGCTGTCATCAAGCCGAAAAGACATTCTGCCTGTCACACAAATGAATAATGTGGTGTATGAATTTTAGTGCCAGTGTGATGCTGGGTATGTAAGCCGTATGTCCCAAAGATTGGAGGATCGTGTCAAACAGAACATCCCAGCCTCTGTTCGAAATGGGCAAGGTACAGGCCGTACCCAACCAACCCGTGCTTCATTTCAATTCACTTCTAGCCTATTTTCTGCAGCTGTGACAACTTTGGGGACATCATTTTATCCACAATATTTGATTAGTCTAATTTTTGTGACTCGCTCCTTACATAGCTCCATGAAGTTAAGTGCTGGCATCCCATGTCATTCTTATGTTTTAACCTCCTCCTATCACATACTGGGAAGGTACATTAAAATGGAAATATCGCCATTGATACTTCTTTCAAAAATCAAATGGTTATAAGATCATCATAATCCTAAATATTTCTTTGATTCTTTTTTGTCCTGTATTTGATCGTGGAATCAGGTAACTGGGCTTAGATTAATTACTGAGCCTGTCCTTGTGACAGAATTGAATGAAAATGATATGAACTTTTGAGGCACTTGGGCTAATGATAGTATTACACTGATGGATTGGATGCAAGGTTCAGTTATGTCTCTAAACTGGTTCACCAAGATGTCATTCATGTTCACCATGTTATTCATATTCACCATTTAAAGTAAATATCAATAAATTGATAGATAACGATTAACCTCAGTATAAGTGAATCAGAATATTTGATAAAAATAAAAGGGCCTCATTACTATGGATTAGTAAGATTCTAGCTTTGATTCCTAATGTATGCTGATCACTGACCTCAGCCAACGTGAGAGTAGAAATGTCACTGTCTGATCCAGGGAGAGGGAAACACCAGCCCGTGTTCCAAGCCCTAGGGCTGAAAATATTGAAAACAGGTCCGGCACTATTTGTGGAAATTGAAACAAAGTTTTTTTTCATTCATGGGATGTGGGCGTCACTGGCTAGGCCAGCGTTTACTATCCATCCCTAATTACCCTTGAGAAGGTGGTGGTGAGCTGCCTTATTGAACCGCTGCAGTCCATGTGGTGTGGGAACACCCAAAGTGCTGTTAGGAAGGGAGTTCAAGGATTTTGACCCAGTGACAGTGAAGGAACAGCGATATATTTCCAAGTCAGGATGGTGTGTGGCTTGGAGGGGAACTTCCAGGTGGTGGTGTTCCCATGCATCTGCTGCCCTTGTCCTTGTAGATGGTAGTGGTCATTGATTTGGAAGGTGCTGTCTAAGAAGGCTTGGTGAGCGCTGGAATGCATCTTGTACATGGTACACACTGCTGCCACTGTGCATCGTTGGAGGAGGGAGTGATGTTTGTGGATGGGGTGCCAATCAAGTGGGCTGCTTTGAGCTCGATGGCGTCAAACTTCTTGAATGTTGTTGGAGCTAAAGTAATCCAGGCAAGTGGGGAGTATTCCATCACACTCCTGACCTGTGCCTTGTAGATGATGGACAAGCTTTGGGGAGTCAGGAGGTGAGCTAATCATTGCATGATTCCTAGCCTCTGACCTGCACTTGTAGCTATGGTATTTATATGGCTAGTCCAGTTCAGTTTCTGGTCAATGGTAACCCCCAGGATATTGATAGTGGGGGGATCCAGTGATGGTAATGCCATTGAATGTCAAGGGGGGGGTGTTTAGATTCTCGCTAGTTGGAGATGGTCATTGTCTGGCACTTGCTACTTGTCAGCCCAAGCCTGGATGTTGTCCAGGTCTTGCTGCATTTATACATGGACTGCATCAGTATCTGAGGAGGCGCAAATGGTGCTGAAGATTTTGCAATTATCAACGAACATCCCACTTCTGACCTTATGATGGAAAGAAGGTCATTGGTGAAGCAGCTGAAGATGGTTGGGCCTAGGACACTACCCTAAGGAACTCCTGCAGCGATGTCCTGGGACCAAGACCATTGACCTCCAACAACCACAATCATCTTCCTTTGTGCTCAGTATGACTCCAACCAGTGGAAAGTTTTGGTCCTGATTCCCATCGACTTCAGTTTTGCTACACAATTACAACCAGAATATTAATCTGAAGGTGATGTTTGGGTGAGTGGGGTGGAGCGGGGAGGTTGGGGTGGGGGGGGTTGGAAACATGGCTGGGCTATTGCATGGGTGAACCCTGGAAGTCAGCTCAGTGGGTCAGAATCTGCAATTGCAATGGAAATGAAATCATTAATTTTGAGTTCTGGGTTTCACTCCCTCAAGCTGCACAATGCATGTGATGTGCATCCAAATGATACAATCTCATCTGTTTTTAAAGGCACAAGTGGGAAATGGGAAATGCTCACAATGGATGGTGGACATAGAGCAAGGACAGCATCCAGATTCAATGATGCTTTACTGGCAGGGTGCAGTCAGGGGGAGGGGCTTACTTTTCCCCATCAATGGGGAGAAGGAATCGGCAGCCCTCACGGAGAAGGTGTGTTTCAAACAGAGAGGTAAGTATCAGGAACATTGCCCCCAGGTCCTGAATGCAGTTTAGGAAGCAGTTTAATGAGGTCAGGAAAAGTAAGTACTATTTAAAGTCATGGAGGTTACTCACAGGCATCCAAACACACCTCCGTTAAGCTCAGATGTAGGCATTGGAGCCAGGTTGCAGTTGTGTTTGGAAATTAATTATTTTACCTACCTGCCTGTGTTCAACATTTCAGGTTGATGACTTTTCATCAGAATTGCTGAAGTGTGGTCACTGTTAGTATGTGGCAGCCAATTTGTGAAAAGCAAGCAAACCAGTTAATATGTTATTGTGGTGCTATTTAAGGATGGTTGGTTGGGTTACTAGGAGCACTATTTGTTCCTTGAAACAGAGCACAAATGTTACCTGCCCTCCCCAGCCAGCGTAAAGGTGGTGTTGATGGGGTGTGGGGTGGGGGGTGGTTGGTGGTGTGGGCAGTTAAAGGGACAGACTTCCCACCATGTCCCAGTGTTAACTTCCTGCTTTAAGCAGGGGAATGGGACACCCTGTGGAAGGCAGCAGCACCTTCCTTTAAATTTCGGGACTGGTTATGTCGTTGGGACACAATCTGCAATTTTAGTGGGAGTTCTGAGTGCAGCAGCCTGGAGCTGAGCCGGGGAGGGTAGGGGGGTGGGGTTGGGGGGGTGGGGGGGGCGGGGGGGTGCACAAGGTGTGAAAGACAGGGACCCGTTCTCTAGAGGGGGCCTGGCCACAAACAAATATTTTCAACACACTGTCAGAACAACAACAATCGTTGACTGAATAGCCTGTCAATCAGGATGGTCTACACACCAGATTGGCCACTTTGGATACTGCCAGAACAACAGCAATCACTGGACAAGTCGGATGCACCAGATTCCCCAGTCCATCCTTTCTTGCTTGCCTCATGTGAAGAGAGTTCTGTTTGTTGGGTGTTAGTAGCGGTTGTCATGGTGGGCGCTTTCTTCAGACCTGGAGTGAGGTAAACAGGATAAAGTGTTCCTTGTGCACCCCTTCTCCCAGGCCCTGTGCTCATGACTCCCACTAAAATTGCAGATTGAGTCCCAACAACATTACCAGTCCCAAAATTTAAAGGAGGGTGCTATTGCCCCACACAGGGTGTCCCATTCGCCTGCTTAAAGCAGAGAGTTAACACTGGGACATGGTGGGACGTCCCTCCCGTTAACTGCCCCCGCCCTCCCAACACCATCTTTACGTTAGCAGAGAGGGCAGGTAAAGTGCCTGCCTCTGTATTAAGTTAATGGCTTTATCCCCACATCCTGGATCACAGTTTCCTGACACAACGTTCCAGCTCCTCTGCCCCTGGTGCCACATTACATCGTGTCCACAAATCTGTGCTCCTCGGCCAGGCTTCCTGACCTCCTACTGCTTGATGCCCCTCTCCTGAACTCTTGCGACTGAGCACTCGGGAGAGAGGTATCAGGACGTCGGGAAACTTGGCCATTGAGCATGGGAATGGTCAGGGCTTCAGTTCTGGAATCTCTCTAGGTGGCCAATCCTATCAGGATGATTATGTTTGTATGCAGAACACCACAATGGGACATGGACTATCTTAACAAGCCAACTTGATATAAATTGTCCTGGATCATTGAGAGGAAAACCATGGTTGCAAATATTCCAGAGGTTTCTACATGCAAAAATATTTCCAGTTATGACAGAAAATTTCCATTTGAGACAAAAAATCAGTGATATGGTAATTTTCACCATAAAATTATTGTAAACCAAGGTTATATATTATTTTTGTGACAGCACCCTGTAGCAACAAAATCATGAAATGGTTCCCTCATAGCCAGGAGCAATTTTTTTTAAGATGCTCAAGTCAGGTAGTCTTTTTTGACTTAAGTCAATCCAGTTGGCTTCAACTGGTACCCTGTACAGCTTCCAGTTCAAAGAATCGTTGAAGCAGCTATATGTCAACTGACTCCGTTTAATTGAAGGGGAAGATTAAAGGGAGAGGGGACAATAAGGGTCCAGAAACAGAAGAAGCACCAGGGCCCATAATTTCTCTCTCTGACCCTGCCTGAGTGGAGGAGCAGTGACTGCTTCCCAGTCAGACTAGACTGATCGGCAGGTGGGCTTTGAGCCAGAACAGGTCCAGTAAGTTACCTTTTAAAATTTCATTTGATGCTTCCTTGTGGGCCAAGAAGAAAAGGCAACCTTCGGGCTCCCTTACTCTGGGCTCCCCTTTCATTCTGATCACATCCAACCCCCACCCTCACCCTCACTAAATGGGTCACTTGTCTGTTGCCACCTGCTGCCAAATTGCTCTCAGTTGCCTAAGGATGGTGCTTGGCTCCATAGAAATGTGCATTCTTTTTCAAAAGAACAAAGTGGCAAGAAAACATGTGGAATTCATAATGGGAGCTACTTAAATAGTTCTGCCATAGGGCCCATGCACACTCAGCACACCCTGCAGAAGATCAACAAATTTCTTGATTGGAATTTGCAGTGCAGCAATGCCAGTATTAGTGCCTGTTTGCTCACTTCTGCAATGCGCACAGGTGGAATCCATGGATATGCATACAGAGTATGTAATCAGGGAATTGGCCCTTCTATCAGGCTGTGGTTTAGAAACTATTAGATGGATTTACTGAACAGTAAACATTAATGAGCAGTAGCAAGAACAAACAATAGATTTGTGCTAATTGGGTTCTTAACCATTAAACAACAAAAGTGCTTCGCCTCCATTAACACTCAGTATGAAATTGAACCTTGGAACATGGCCCCTGACCTACTGTGAAGTCTCTAGCCTGTTGCTATCTTTGGTCACTTCAGAATAGTTGCTTACTCGAAACCTGAGATTAAAACCAGTTGAATATAAGACCAAAACAAAGAAATTTGGAAAGTGTCTCTCAATCTTAAACAGATCCACCAAACAAAAGTCAAATATACAACAAAAAGAGCCACTGGATACTTATTTTTGAATGGAACAGCTTGAGGCTGTATCTGGGAACAAATAAACTTGTTGCATTGGATTATAGATTGAATAATCTAATTGGCATCTATTAGTCGCTGCATTTTTAAGAATGGACCAGGCAACCAGGTTTAGCGTTGTATTTTTTATGTCCCTTTAATATTCAAGATCTTTAACGGAATTCGTGCACTGAACTAAATTTTCAGGATTGCAACAAATTCTAGAATCAGGGGGCATGGCTTTGAGCTTAAAAGAGGAAAGGTGCACAGACATTTCAGATTTAACTTCTTTGTAAACAAAGTAGTGAATGTGTGGACTGGACTGCATTTGGAGGCAGTTAGTGTAATGAGATAGATATTGGAGACAACTGTCTGCGTCTGAGTCTGGTGTCTGTCACAAACACTTTGCTAATATTTGTTTTAACCCAATATGTATGACACAAGATAAAAGCCAATAACATCATATTTTTAAAATGCCAAAGCAAAATTCTGCAGATGTTGGAAACCTGAAATAAAAACAAAGAATGCTGGAAATACTCAGCAGGTCAGGCAGCATCTGTGGAAGGAACAGATGTTTTAGGCCTGTGACGTTTCATCAGAACTGGAAGTTATTAGAGGTGAACAGCTTTTGAGCAAGTGCAGAGGCAGGAAAAGGTCAGTGTGGAGGGCCGGAGTGATCAATGGCAAATGCAATGATAGTGAAAGACAAAAAGGGAGAAGTATAAAAATAAAAGGTGGGTCAGAGGATGTATACATGATTACAGCAGAATAGGATTGGTGGATTGAGGAAAGCATGGGAAATCTGGCAAAGTGAAGATGCTTGCCATGGTGCAGGAATGTGGTAGAAGAATAGGAGGTAGATCCCAGGAGTGCAGATCACCCCACCTAAGCACACCTCAAATCTCCTTTACTGCTAAGTGGCTCAGGTACAGCCGTCCTCCACAACCAGCACCTACTGTCTAAGGGAAAGTGAGATTGGTAGTTAAGGTCTAAAGTTATTTAACTCTATGTTAAAGCTGTTAAATGCTAAATAGAAAGATGAGGTCCTGTTCCTTGAACTTGAGTTATTAAACTGGCTTTCTCTATTTACTGCTGCTGTACACTGTGTTGATGGCTTCAGCAATCTATCTACCAATGCCCTCAGATTTCTCTGAATTGTCATGCCCTGTGGAATAATAGTATTTAGTTTATATTGTCACTTTTTACTATCCTTTCCTGATCTCATGACTTTGTATTTGTCTACATTACATGACATCTGTCACTCAATCTAGGTTCTTCTCTATTTGGTCGACCTATTCCAAGTTATTTGCAGTCCCTCCTAGTTTGGTATCATCTACAAACTTGGACAGTTTTCTTTTTGCCTTACATCCAAGTCATATATATGTTTCTAACAGCATTGGTCCCAGCCCTGCTTCCTGAAGGACCAAACTGGTTAGATCCTGCCATGCATATTTGTTACTAATATTACACCAAGAAATGTCAACCTTGATGTAATTTTGCTAATTTTCTCCCTGTCTGAAGGATGTAAAATTCTGTTCATTTTTAAAATTAAAACCCTATCTGTGTCAACTGAGGAACAACATTGTGATTCTTTTATTGTTTCTATTCTGCCTCAGAGAAACAACAGAATAAAAGCTCTACATTTAAAATTTAATTAAAATTCCACTCGCTACCAGTTGCAAATTCTGATTAGAAATTGTGATTAAATCCCTACTAAGAATTACATTTCAACTACATAATTACATTTGTGTAGTGAAGAAAAAAGTGAAGAAATCAGAATGCAAGGTCAAAAGTGCTTGCAACATTTGAAATCTTGATTTCATTGTCCCTCTTGATGACAAGCAAGATAACTTTTTCAAGACCAGAGGATCACCCAGTAAACAAGTTCAGGTCCACGCTGTTTGAACATTGATTGCTGAGTGTGTCAACCCCAACCCAGAACCCAAAGGACATGACAGGAAGGAATTTATACCATGGTTTGAGGAGAGTCACCATGACATTACAGAAATGGATAAGGCAAATCCTACAGTTATTACTAAGCACTGCATTCATTTTGTTTTAAACCAGAAAGCTTAAGATATTCCAAATGTTGTCAATGGGATAGAGGACAAGAGTGTTGGCAGGAATTTTGGGATGTTGGTATCTCATAGCTGAAGAACCAATATAAATGGAACATGTGATCACAGGCAACCTAGCTTTATTTCTGTAGATTGCAAAGGGAGGGCTCGATGTACTGCCCATTGTCACCCACATTTGTGGAAATATAACGTTTTTAACTCATCAATTCCACAGGAAGACTTCATACTGACAACACTTTTGAAAAGAAATTTTAACTTCTGTGTTAAGGATAAATTGCTGATTATGCAATGTTTTATAAAAATTCTGATCACTAAACTAAGTTCTGTCAGCTAGGTATGAGGAACATTGAATATCTGAGAACAGTCACACTTCAATATCTGTATTAATTGCTTTGTTATTGATTTTGAGAATTTGACAGTATGATTTATGATGAGAATATTTACTATAATATCTTGAACAACTGTGTAGTCTCCAGATATTCAACAGAACCAGCTGTTGCTCTGTTGTCTTCAATGATTCTACGATTTTATTTCCTAGATTTTCAAGTCGAAGCCTAACTAGAAGTCAAGTGATGTGAGATGAACCCCTGCCCTAATATGCTGACTCCACCTGCACTTTGTGTAATGGAGATGAGATGCTTACATGAACAATGCCTGTTATTGAGAAATAAGCTGCTTTTGAAGGCATTGATGGCTTTAACGTGACAAAGGAGTAATCATTGTTGTTTCTGACTTTTCAAGGCTGAAAACTTCTTTGGTGGGGCACAATGGTTGAAAGAGGTTGAGCTGCACAGGGAGCACCCTTGATGTAGAAATTGTGCTGGAGAAAGCAAGATACAGGAGCATGGTTCTGTTCAGGGAAGAACATTTCAGAACCCCAACAAAAATGGCAGGATGTTGCTACTGATGTAAATGCTATGAACACCATCTCACTTAGAGGCAATGCTGGAATGAGTTTGAAAAGCTTACAAGAGCAGGCATGATTTCGGAATCCACCGTTACTTTCTATTAACTTAGCATGCTGAGTATCTAAGGCACATTTAGAAAAATCTCACAAAGTCTTAAAAGGACTTTTAGAGCCTGGCATGAATGCTTATCATACTGCAAGATTTGCTTTACACTATCAACCTTGCTGTGGAACTCTTCCTTCATTCACACCCTTGCAAGCATTCAGCTCAAGGTAATCCCCCTGCATAATATTATTGCATAATGCTGTGACAGCAGAGTGAGAAGGCAGCTAGGTGAGTGGAGGAAGTTTAGCATAAACAGGAGCTAGCACTTCGAAAGCACCTTCCAAGCCCATGACCTCAACCACCTTTTTTTAATTTGTTCATGGGATGTGGGCATCGTTGGCTAGGCCAGCATTTATTGCCCATCCCTAATTGCCTTGTTCAGAGGGCAGTTAAGAGTCAACTGCATTGTTGTGGGTCTGGAATCACCTGTAGGCTAGACAGGCAGATTTTCTTTCTTTCCAAATGGACATTTTACAATTATCAGCAACAGTTTCATGGTCATCAACAGACTTTTAATTCCAGATTTTTATTGAATTCAAATTTCACCATCTGCCATGATGGGATTCAAACCCAGCTCCCCAGGACATTACCCTGGACCTCTTGAATGCTATTCCAGTGACAATACCACTATGCCACTGCCTCCCCTACCTAGACAGATAAGGCAGCAGATGCAAGGAACACCACCACATGAAGGCTCCCCTCCAAGTCACACACAAACCTGACTTGAAACTGTATCGCCATTCCTTCACTGCCATGGGATCAAAATCCTGGAACTCCCTTCCTAACTGCACTCTGGGTGTACCTACACCACATGGACTGCAGTGGTTCAAGGAGGCAGCTCACCACCACCTTCTCAAGAGCAATTAGGGATGGACAATAAATGTTGGCCCAGCTAGCAAAGCCCACACCTTGTGAGAGAATTTTTAAAAATCACTTGGCCTGAAACTGTCTTCTGTTACTTGAGTTTCTAAGTCATTTGAAAGCATTTGTTTTTGCTGGACAGTGGAAACCAGTGTTGGGCAGGACCTGCATAACATGAGCATGCCTGAAAACCATGCTTGGGGTTTACCATACAGCTGCTCCTGCTCTACCATTGTAACTTCACTAGTACAGGGTTTTCAATAAAGTTACATTGACTGGGAGTAGTGGCCGTTGGGACTGGACCCGTCCCAGAGCAGCATCATGGACATTGCCCTGGGACCACAATAAGTGAGGTCAGTCAAACAGGCCCCTGGTGAAATGTAGCCACAGGGTGTCCGATTAGGAGTTCCCCTATTCTCCTGAACCCGCAGCTGCCAGGTTTTAACTGGCAGTCTCCCTACATGGCCGAGGGCCACCCTGCCACTGGTAAAATGCCAGTGGTGGCAGAAAGGTGATGGGCACATCACCCTGCTCTCCCACTTGATTTTCCGCATCCTCCTCCGCCTCCCAGCCCAGTCCTGGAGGCCCCATAAAATCCTGACCAGTTGGCGAAGCCTTGAGTTTGGAGAGGTTTCTGATGTCTTTCTCCTCCACTCCACCCTAATGCCTCCACAACCGTAATCGAGATTGCCCTTTCCTCAAAAGGAGGCAAGGACCAAAGCTTCAATGGCCAACCCACCATCACTTACCTGCTTTGTGCTGCCTTTTGTTATGTATACCTTCTTTTTCAAGCATAAAATGGACCTATCTGGGAAATAAGTACCTGCCACCAATGAATGTATGTAAACATGCAGCATTCTGCTACATTGTGCAGGTAATGCACTGCCTGCTTGTTGTTTACCACAATTAATAACATTACATAGTGCTCAGGAACACCACGAGCATGCCTGCATACTTAGAAAGATGAACAGTCAGTAAACAGCAGTGCCATTTCCTCAGTGGTGGAGCAACATGTTTAGAATGAAGTGTAAGCATCATGCAAATTAAGACAATGTTTAAAATAAAGGTTTATATCAGCGCACTTGCCATGAAACTTCGAGTTGCTTTGAAACGATGATTCAGGACAAAATCAATAGTCACTTAGGCAAATGTGGGTTAATTATTGAGAGGCAGCACAGATTTATTAAGGGCAAATCGTGTTTGACTAACTTGCTGGAATTTTTTGATGAAGGAACAGAGAGAGTTGATGACAGTAATGCCGTTGATGTGGTGTATGTACTTCCAAAAGGCATTTGATATAGAACCGCACAACAGACTTGTGAGCAAAGTTAGAGCTCATGAAATAAAAGGGGCAGTAGCAACATGGTTATGAAATTGGCTGAGAGACAGGAAACAGAGAATAGTGGTTAATGGGTATTTTTCAGACTGGGGTTCCCCAGGGGTTGATGTTAGGACTCCTGTTGTTCTTGATATATATTAGTAACCTAAATATTGGTGTGCAGGGCACAATTGCATAATTTGTGGATGACACGAAACTTGGAAGTATTGTGAACCATGAGGAGGATAGAGTTAAACTTCAAAAGGACATAGGCAGGTTCGTGGAATGGACAGACAAGTGGGACATCAAATTTAAAGCGGAGAAGTGTGAAGTGATTTATTTTGCTAGGAAGAATATATGATCAAGGACACAGCTCTAAAGGGAGTACAGGAACAGAGAGACCTGGGTGCATATGTGCACAATTCATTGAAGTTGGCAAGACAGGTTGAGAGACTGGTTAAAAAAGTATATGGGATCCTTGGCTTGAGAACTAGTGGCATAGAGTACAAAGGCAAGTACGTTATGATAAACTTATATAAAACACCGGTATGGCCTCAACAGGCATATTGTGCCCAGTTCTGGTCACCGCCCTTTAGGAAGGGTGTTAAGGCATTAGAGAAAGTGCAGAAAAAATTTGCTAGAATGGTTCCTTGGATAGATTGGAGAAGTTGGGACTGTTTTCCTTGGAGAGGAAAAGGTTGAGAGGAGATTCAGTAGAGGTATTTGAAATCATGAGGGGTCTGGACAGAGTGGATAGGGAGAAACTGTTGCCATTGATGGAAGGGTCGAGAACCAAAGGTCACAGATTTAAAATGATTAGCAAAAGAAACAACAGTGACATGAGAGAAAGTTTTTTTACACAGCAAGTGGTTATAATCCGGAATCCACTGCCTGAGAGTGTGGTGGAAGCAGATTTAATCATGGCATTCAAAAGGGAATAGGATATTTTCCTTTATTCTTTCATGGGATGTGGGCATCGCTGTCTGGGTCAGCATTTATTACCCATCCCTAACTGCACTTCAGAAGGTGGTGGTGAGCTGCCTTATTGAACCGTTGGAGTCCATGTGGTGTAGGTACATCCACAGTGCTGTTAGGAAGGGAGTTCTAAGGTTTTGACCCAGTGACAATGAAAGAGCGGCGAGATATTTCCAAGTCAGGATGTTGTGTGGCTTGGAGGGGAACTTCCAAGTGGTGGTGTTCCCATGGATCTGCTGCCCTTGTCCTTCAAGGTGGTAGAGGTCATGAGTTTGGAAGGTGCTGTCAAAGGAGCCTTGGTCGGTGGCTGGAGTGCATCTTGTAGATGTACACACACCTGCCATAGTGCGCCGCTGTTGGGGGATTTTGAAGGTGGTGGATGGGGTGCCAATCAAGTGGGCTGCTTTGTCCTGGATGGTGTTGAGCTTCTTGAGGGTTGTTGGAGCTGCAATAATCCAGGCAAGTGGGGAATATTGCATCACACTCCTGACTTGTGCTTTGTAGATGCTGGACAGGCTTTTGGGAGTCAAGAGGTGAGTTACTCACCACAGAATACCCAGCCTTTGACCTGCTCTTGTAGCCACAGTATTTATATGGCTAGTCCAGTTCAGTTTCTGGTCAATGGTAACCCCCAGAATGTTGGTAGTGGGGGATTCAGTGAAGGTAACGCCATTGAACATCAAGGGGAGATGATTGGATTATCTCTTGTTGGAGATGGCTATTGCCTGGCACTTGCATGGCACGAATGTAACTTGCCACTAATCAGCTCATGCCTGGAGATAGTCCAGGTCTTGCTGCATTTGGACATGGACTGCTTCGTATCTGAGCAGTGGCGAATGGTGCTGAACATTATGCAATCATCAGCGAACATCCACACTTCTGACCTTATTTATGAAGCAGCTGAAGATGATTGAGCTGAGGACTCTGCCCTGAGGGAATACTGCAGCGATGTCCTGGATTGAGATCACTGACCTCCAAAAACCTCAACCTTCTAACTTTGTGTCAGGTATGACTCCAACCAGTGGAGAGTTTTCTCCTGATTCCTATTTACTCCAGTTTTGCTAGGGCTCCTTGATACCACACTTGATCAAATGCGGCCTTGATGTCAAGGGCAGTCACTCTCACCTCATCTCTTGAGTTCAGCTTTTTTGCCCATATTTGGACTAAGGCTTTAATGAGGTCGGGAGCTGAGTGAACCTGGTGGAAGCCAAACTGAGCAAGTTATTATGGAGTAAGTGCCACCCGATAGTACTGTTGATGACACCTTACATCACTGAATTTGGGATGCACAAGGAGACAGGAGACTATGCCTGAGTGAGGTGGAGACCGAGTGAGTAGCAAATTAGGTTCACGTATTAAGTTCTGGCAAATCTTTCTCAGGTTCAAATATAGATTAAGGATCAAGCTCTGACATAGAAGTAAAAATCTTCAAGTAAGTTAGACCAGCTTGTTAAACAAGGAACTGAATGGTAGTTGCATTTATCTGTAAATCAGCTGAAAGCAGTTGGTGCAATTGGTGTTAATTACTGTGGCAGGAAGCTAAACTAGCTAGTGACTCATCAGAGGGTCTATATAAGAGTCAGGCTTTTCAAACCGCATGATCAGTAAGGGGCGTGTGAGGAGATAGGGAACTACTCCTGAGTGAGTAATGAATTAGGTTCACATGGGAATTTGGTGCTAGGGGAAGAGGTGTGGCATACATAGGAATTATTCTAAGTTAATTAAGAAGATAATTAAGTTAAGTTAACTAAATAACATAAGTAACAATGGCAGGATGGGTGTGTAATGTTGCAGCTGTAGAATGTGGATGAGGTTTCATGTTTTTTCTAGTTCCCGCCGGGGCTCCTGGCCTGTCCGCCAACCCTAAGGATGGATGGGCAGGTCCTTTAATTGTTTAAATGACCCTGTCAATGGCCTCAATTGGCCTTTGACAGGTCGACGGGCCCACGGCTGATTTTGCTGTGTCCCCACCTTCCTGAAAATTTAAATGGGCTGGGATGATGTCGGGGGTTCCGCCCAACGTCATCCCGCGTCATTTTACGCATCAGCGAGCGGGCCCCACCCCCTGCTCGCCGACGGCAAAATTCTGCCCTTGGAGTTTGATGGGAAGGGGAGTTTGGTGAAGGTGGGGAAGGGAGGAGGTGTTCATTTCCTTTTTCTATTTTCCTCACCTAATAGGAATTGGTTCTTGCTCCACTACAGGGAAAGGGGCTAGCTGTTTGGCAAGTATCTGGTAACTGCATAAGTTCTGTTCTATCATTAAGGTTTAAAGTAGTACACAAATTGGTGGTAAAGTTAATAAAATATTTAAGAAAGCAACATAAATAAGTGATTAATATAATTAAATAATTATTTTAAACACATTAAGGATGGCAGACAGGTGATGTGTCAATGCTGCTGCATGTGGGAGCTCCTGGATAACACATCTGCAATAAGTGTTTGCAGCTTGAGGAGCTTCAGCTCGGAGTCATTGAGCTGGAGGCTGAGCTGCAGACTCTGTGACACATCAGGAAGAGGGAAAGTTACCTGGATGCTTTATACCAGGAGGCAGTCACACCACTTAGGATAGGGTCTTCTGATTTGGTCAGTGGCCAGGGATTGGAGGGTATGACTGTGAGTAAGGCAGGTAAGGGGACCCAGAGGGCAGGAGTGTAAGCCTCTGCAATTGTCCAACAGGTTTGAGGTTCTCTCAGCATGTTTGGATGAGAGTGGGGGCTGCGGGATGAGACAACCTACCATGGTACAGGAAGCCATTCATGTAGTGGGGAGTAAGAAGGAATGTAGTGGTAGTAGGGGATAGTATAGTGAGGGGGATTGACACTGTTCTCTGCAGCAAAAAGTGAGAGACAAAACGGCTATGTTGCTTGCCCAGTGCCAGGGTTTGGGACATCTGCTCAGAGCTGGAGAGGAACTTGCAGTGGGAGGGGGATGATCCAGTTGATGTGGTCCATGTCGGTCCTGCTGACATAGGCAGGGCAAAGAAAGAGGTTCTGCATAGTCAGTATGAGGAGCTAGGTACCAAATTAAGAAGCAGAACCTCAAAGGCAATAATTTCTGAATTATTACCTGAGCCACATGCAAATTGGCATAGGACAAATGAGATTAGAGAAATGCATGCATGGCTCAAAGACTGGTGTGGGAGCAGTGGGTTCCTGTTTGTGGCACTGGTACCAATATTGGGGAAAGTGGGATCTGTACCATTGGGGCGGTCTACACCTGAACCGTGCTGGGGCTGATGTCCTCGTGAGCCGCAAAACTAGGGAAGTAGAGAAAGTTTTAAACTGAATAGTAGGGGCAAGGGATCAAATTCAGGAAGATGTGGTAAACCAAAGAATCGAGAAGGCAAGAGAGATGGGCATTAATATGGGAAATAATAAACAGACTGTGACAGGAAGGGACAAAGCGTATAAATCTAAGAGTAAATCAGCAGATATGGCTAGATGCTACAAAAATAATAAAATGACAAAACTAAAGGCTCCGTATCTAAACACATAGCATTCAAAATAGAACAGATGAACTGATAGCGCAATTAGAAATAAATATGTACAATCTGATAGCCATTACAGAGACATGGCTACAGGATGACATAGATTAGGACCTGTATATTGAAGAGTACATGACATTTAGGGAGGACAAGAAGTTAAGAAAAGGTGGAGGTGTTGCTCTGTTAATTAATGATGGTATTAGCACATTAGAGAGGGATGACCTAAATTCAGGAAATCAGGATGTAGAAGTGAGATGTTGAGATGAGAAATGATAAAGGCAACAAGTCACTTATGATAGTGGTGTACAAGCTCCCTAATTGTAACTACATGGTAGGACAGAGTATAAAAGAAGAGATAATGGGAGCTTGTCAGAAAGGTACAGCAATAATCATGAAGGATTTTAATCAATTAATTGACTGGAAAAATCAGATGGGCAAAGGTAGCATAGATGAGGAGTTCATAGAAGGTTTTCGGGATAGTTTCTTAGAACAGCACATTCTGAAGCCAAGCAGAGAGCAGGCTGTACTAGACCTGGTATTGAGCAACGAGATGGGATTAATTGATAATCTCATAGTGAAGGCACCCCTAGGTAGCAACAATCATAATATGATTGAATTTTACATTAATTTTGAGGGAGAAACAAGTTCCTCTAAGACCAGTGTTTTAACCTTAAATAAGGGCAATTATAAGGGCACGAAAGTGGAGCTAGCTAAAGTGAACTGGCAAATGAGGTTAAGGGGTATGTCAATAGAGGTTCAGTGGCAGACATTTAATAGATATTTCTGAATACACAGAATATATACATTCCAATGAAAAAGAAAAATCCCAAGTGGAGGGTCCACCATCCGTGGTTAACTAAAAAAGTTAAAGACAGTACCAAACTTAAAGCAAAAGCATATAATTGCAAAGGCGGGTGGCAGGTCAGAAGATTGGAAAGAATATAAAGAATACCAAAGAATGACAAAGATTAATAATGAGGGAAAAATTAGAGTATGAAAGAAAGCTAGTTAGTAACATAAAGACGGATAGTAAGAGTTTCTATATATATGTAAGTAAGAAAAGAGTTAACAAAGTGAGCGTTGGTCCTACAGAAAGTGCCTCTGGGGAATTGATAATGAAAAGTAGTGAGATGGTGGATGAATTAAACAGGTATTTTGCTTTGGTCTTCACTATTGAGGGCACAAGTAGCACCCCAAAAAAGCTGGAAATCAGGAAATGAAAGGGAGGGAGGAACTCGGGAAAATTACAATTACCAGGGAAGCAGTATTGAGCAAATTTTTGGGGCTGTGGAATGTCAAATTCCCAGGTCCAGATGGACTTTACCCTAACTTCACCTTTCTTCTTGAAGGAAGTGGCTAGTGAAATAGTTGATGCATTGGTTTTAATTTTCCAAAATTCTCTAGATTCAGGGATGTTCCATTAGATTGGAAAATAGCAAATGTAATTCCTTTATTCAAAAAGAGAGGGAGACAGAATGCAGGAAACTGCAGGCCAGTTAGCCTAACATCTGTCAAAGAGGAAATGTTAAAAGCTATTATCAAAGATCTTTTAGCAGGGCACTTATACAAATTCAAGGCAATCAGACAGAGTCAACATGCTTTTGTGCAAGGGAAATCATGTTTAACCAATTTATTGGCGTTCTTTGAATGAGTCACATATGTTGTGGATAAATGAGCACCATTGGATGTACTATACTTAGATTTCCAGAAGGCATTTGGTAGAGCGCCACATCAAAGATTATTGCGGAAAATAAAAGCTCAGTGTAGGGGGTAACATATTGACATGGATAGAAGATTGGCTGGTTAACAGGAAGCAGAGTTGGCATAAATAGGTCTTTTTCTGGATGGCAGAATGTGATGAGTGGTGTGCCACAGGGATCAGTGCTGGGGCCTCAACATGGCATAAATGACTTGGATGAAGGGACTGAAGTATTAATTGCTAAGTTTGCTGATGACACAGATAAGTACGAAAGTAAATTGTGAAGAGAACATAATGAGGCTACAGTGACGTAATTAGGTTAAGTGGGTGGGCAAAGATCTGGCAAATGCTGTATAATGTTGGCAAATGTGAAATTGTCCATTTTGGCAGGAAGGATAAAAAAGAAACTTGAATGTTATGACAGAATCACAGTGCAGAAAAGGCCCTTCGGCCCATCGTGTCTGTACCGACATGTGAGAAACACCTGACCTACCTACCTAATCCCATTTACCAGCACTTGGCCCATAGCCTTGAATGTTATGCCGTGCCAAGTGCTCATCCAGGTACTTTTTTATAGCATGTGAGGCAACCCGCCTCCACCACCCTCCCAGGCAGTGCATTCCAGAGTGTCACCACCCTCTGGGTAAAAAAGTTTTTCCTAACATCCCCCCTAAACCTTCTGCCCCTCATCTTGAACTTATGCCCCCTTGTGACTGACCCTTCAACTAAGGGGAACAGCTGCTCCCTATCCACCTTGTCCATGCCCCTCATAATCTTGTACACCTCAATCAGGTTGCCCCTCAGTCTTCCCTGCTCCAACGTAAACAACCCAAGTCTATCCAAAACAAAAACAAAAATACCTGGAAAACTCAGCAGGTCTGACAGCATCTGCGGAGAGGAACACAGTTAACGTTTCGAATCCGTATAACTCTACCTCTCTTCATAACTTAAATGTTTCATCCCAGGCAACATCCTGGTGAATCTCCTTTGCACCCCCTCCAGTGCAATCACATCCTTCCTATAATGTGGCGACCAAGACTGCACACAGTACTCCAGCTGTGGCCTCACCAAGGTTCTACACAAATCCAACATGACCTCCCTACTTTTGTAACCTATGCCTCGCTTGATAAAGGCAATGTCCCATACGCCATTTTCACCACCCCACTAACATGCCCCTTCGCCTTCAGAGATCTATGGACACACACGCCAAGGTCCCTTTGTTCCTCAGAACTTCCTAGTGCCATGCAGTTCATTGAATACTTCCTTGTCAAATTACTCCTTCCAAAGTGTATCACTCACACTTTTCAGGTTTAAATTCCATCTGCCACTTATCTGCCTGTTTGACCATCCTGTCTATATCTTCCTGTAGCCCAAGACACTCAACCTCACTGTTAACCTCCCGGTCAATCTTTGTGTCATCCACAAATTTACTAATCCTACTCCCCACATAGTCATCTATGTCGTTTATATAAATGACAAATAATAGGGGACTGAGCACAGATCCACTGGACCCTGGCTTCCAGTCATGAAAGCATCCTTCTGTCATCACCCTCTGCCTCCTACAACTAAGCCAAATTTGAATCCACCTTTTCAAATTACCCTGTATCCCATGTGCATATGCCTTTTTTATAAGTCTCCCATGTGGGACCTTGTCAAAGGCTTTGCTGAAATCCATATAAACTACATCAACTGCACTACCCTCATCTACACATCTGGTCACCTCCTCAATAAATTCAACCAAATTTGTTAGGCATGACCTCCCTCTGACAAAGCCCCACTGACTATCCCTGATCAAACCTTGCCTCTTTAAGTGGAGATAGATACTCTCCTTCAGAAATTTCTCCAATAGTTTCCCTACCACTGATGTGAGACTCATTGGCCTATAGTTCCCTGGCTTATCTCTACAACCCTTCTTAAATAGCGGAACCACATTAGCTGTTCTCCAGTCCTCTGGCACCTCACCCGTGGCCAGAGAGGAATTAAAAATTTGGGTCAGAGCCCCTGCGATCTCCTCCCTTGCCTCCCTCAGCAGTCTGGGACACAAATCATCTGGACCTGGAGATTTGTCCACTTTTAAGCCTGCCAACACCACCAATACCTTGTCACTCCCTATATCAATTTGCTTAAGAACCTTGCAGTCTCTCTCCCTGAGTTCGATACCTTCATCCTCATTCTCTTGGGTGAAGATGGATGTGAAGTATTCATTCAACACTCTAGCGATGTCCTCTGGCTCCACCCATAGATTTTCCCCCTTGGTCCCTTATGGGCCCTACTCTTTCCCTAGTTATCCTCTTCCCATTGATATACTTATGGAATATCTACTTTTACCAGCCAGAGCTTTATCATATTCCCTCTTTGCTCTCCTAATTACTTTCTTAAGCTCCATCCTGCACTGTCTGTACTCCACTAATGCCTCTGTTGATTTGCTTCACTTATACCTGCTAAAAGCCTCTCTTTTCCTTCCCATCATAACTTGAATATCTCTGGTCATTCATGGTTCTCTGGGCTTGTTACTCCTTCCTATCACCCTAGAGGGAACATGTTGAACCTGTACCCTCCCCATTTCCTTTTTGAACACCCCCCACTGTTCCTCTGTAGATTTCCCCACAAGTAACTGTTCCCAGTCTACCTTGGCCAGATCCTGCCTTATTTTACTAAAATCCACTCTCCCCCAATCCAAAACATTTTTTTGCAACTTGTCGATGTCTTTGTCCATAACAAACTTAAATTGTACCATGTTGTGGTCGCTATCGCTAAAATGCTCGCTCACCACCACCTCAGCCACCTGTCTGGCTTCATTCCCCAGAATTAGGTCCAGCAATGCACCGTCCCTTGTTGGACCCTCTACATATTGACCTAAAAATTTCTCCTGTACACATTTCAAGAAATCCACTCCATCCAAGCTGTTAACACTGTCTATCCCAATTAATGTTGGGAAAGTTGAAATCACTGAATATAATTACCCTATTGTTATTGTTTTTGCACACCTCCACAAATTGTGCACATATTTGCTCCTCAATTTCCCGCTAACTATCTGGGGGTCTATAATAAACACCTAATAATGTGCTTTCCCCTTTTTTATTCCTGAGCTCTACCCACAAAGCTTCATTCAATGCCCGCTCCAGGATATCATCTCTCCTTACTGCAGTAACTGACTCCTTAACTAATAATGCAATGCCTCCTCCTCTTTTACCCCCTACCCTGTCTCTCCTGAAGATTCTATATCCTGGAATGTTGAGCTGCCAATCCTGCCCTTCCCTCAACCATGTCTCAGTGATGGCTACTATATCACAATTCCACATGTCAATCCTCACCCTTAACTCATCTGTTTTACCTGTAATACTCCTGGCATTAAAGCAGAGGCCATCCAGCCTTGCCTTACTCCCTTGAAACTTATTGCAGCTGTACTCCCTCTGACTTGATTGTTTTGCTGTATTATGATGTGCCCCTATTCTGCTAACATTCTGTGTCCCCTCCCCCTGCCGAATTAGTTTAAACTCCTCCCAACAGCACTAGCAAACCCGCCCGCAAGGATGTTAGTCCCGCTCTGGTTCAGATGTAGACTGTCCCGCACGTACAGGTCCCACCTTCCCCAGAAACGGTCCCAGTGATCCAGGAATCTAAAACCCTCCCTCCTTCACCAACTCTTAAGCCACGTATTCATCTGCGTTATTCTCCTATTTCTGAGTTCGCTAGCACGTGGCACTGGGAGTAATCCAGAGATTACAATCCGCGAGGTCTTGCTTTTTAGTCTACTGCCTAACTCCCTGAATTCTTGATGCAAGACCTCATCCCTCTTTCTACCTATGTCATTGGTACCAACATGTACCTTGACCTCTGCCTTATCACCCTCCCCTTTCAGGATGCCCTGCAGCCATTCAGTGACATCCTGGACCCTGGCACCAGGGAGGCAACATACCATCCTGGAGTCACGTTGATGGCCACAGTAGCGCCTATCTGTTCCCCGACTATAGAATCCCCTATTACTATTGCTCTTCCTCCCTTCCTCCTCTCCTGTACAGACAGGCTGCTTGTGGTGTCAGAAGCTTGGCTCTGTCCGCACTCCCTGGAGGAACCAGCGCCCTCATCAGCCTGCAAAATAGAATACCGATTTGCGAGTGGGACCCCAGGGGACTCCTGAACTACTTGCCTGTTTCTCTTGGACTGCCTGGTGGTCACCCATTCCCTTCCTTCTTCAAGTCCCTTCATCTGCGGTGTGACCACCTCTCTAAACGTGCTATCCACAATGCTCTCAGACTTGCGGATGCTCCACAGTGTCCCCAGCCGCTGTTCCAGCTCTGAAACCCGAGCTTCCAGGAGCTGCAGCTGGACACACGTCCTGCACACATGCTGGTCCCGGGCACTGGAAATGTCCCCAGCTTCCCACATGGAGCACGAGGAGCACACCACGGCTTTGAGTGCTCCTGCCATGACATATCCCTTTAAATTAAACCTTTTAAGTCAATTACTCTAGGGCCCTTCTTTCCTGATCTTCGTTACTGTAAAGTATACAAATTGTAAACCACAAAAAGACCTTAAACTACAAGCGATTAAATTAGTAAATGCCTTACCCACTACTTACCAGTGATTCCTTTCCCTTGTTCCCTCTACTGCTGCAGCACGCTCTGAAAATTTAAGAAGTTGGATAGCAAGGTAATAATGCAAGAGCACCTCGTCCTCTCTGCACCAAATTCCCGCTTTGCACCAAATTCCAAATACCCACTCTGGCTGTGCCCCACTCAGGATGTGCTCACTCTCCTGTTCGTGTGCAAGCACACTGTAGTGTGCTTCTAGATAGTCCCTTTCTTAAATAGAGCTGAGTTGACTCACCACTAGTTAAGCTTCAAATAGTAATTAACACCTATTCAGGCCCTAATCAGGCTTCAGGTGATTGACAGTTAACTGTCACACAGTCAGCTGAGTCAGCTACCTTACCAACCTTTTAACTAGACTACTGAACTTACCAAAATTAAAGAGAAATTAAAGAGAAAGAATTACCAGTTCAATTCCCGCTTTGCACCAAATTCCGAATACCCACTCTGACTGTGCCCCACTCAGGATGTGCTCACTCTCCTGTTTCTGTGCAAGCTATTATTATTATTATCTAATTGGTGTGAGATTGCAGAGCTCTGAGATTCAGAGTGATCTGGGTGCCCTAGTGCATGAATCATAAAAGGCTGGTATGCAGGTGCAGCAGGTAATTAGGAAAGCTAATAAAATGTTATCATTTATTGATTACAAAAGTGAGGAAGTTATGCTTCAGTTATACAGGGTACTGCTAAGACCGCATTTGGAATATTGTGTACTGTACTGGTCTCCTTATTTAAGGAAAGATGGAAATGCATTAGAAGCAGTTCAGAGAAGGTTTCCTAGACTAATACCAGGAATGGGCTGGTTATCTTCTTAGGAAATATTGAACAGATTAGACTTGTATCCAGAATTTAGAGTAAGAGGTGATTTGATTGAAACCTTTAAGATCCTGCGGGTTCTTGACAGAGTGGATGTGGTGGAGAGGATGTTTCCTCTTGTGGTAGAATCTAGAACTAGGGGCCACTGTTTAAAAATAAAGGGTCGGTCATTTAAGACAGATGAGGGGAATTTTTTTCTCTGAGGCTTGTGTCTTTGGACCCCTTTTCCTCAAAAAGCAGTGGAAGCAGAGTCTTTGAACATTTTTAGGGCATAGCTAGATAGATTCTTGATTAACAAGGGCATGAAAGGCTATTGGGGATAGGCAGGAATGTGGGATTGAGGTTAGAATCAGATCAGCCATAATCTTATTGAATGGCGGAGCAAGCTCGAGGGGCTGAATGGCCTACTCCTGTTCCTAATTCGTATGATCATGTGTTGGTATGACAGGAGGATGTGACTATTATGAGGCAGGTGTTGGGACCAAGTAGATAGTAGTGGAGGTGCTTCAGTCTTCAATTGTCAAACAGGTTTGAGGTGCTTGCAACCTGTGTGGCTGAAAGTGAGGTCTACAAGGTGGATGAGCAGGCTCGCCATGGCACCATGGGTTCCGAAGTGTGTTCCAGTCCATGGGGGACTGGCGTCAGCACTAAGGAAAGTCAGGGCTGTACCGTTGGGACAGTCAACAATTGAACTAGTAAGTAGAGAGGGCTTTAAACTGAGCCAAGGAGATGGGGGATCTAGTTTGGGTAGATATAGCAAATCAGGGCATAGTCAAGGCAGGAGAGGAAAAGAGTAACATGGGAAATGAGGGTCAGAGGAAGGCAGGAAAGGACAGAGAAAAAAGCTAAGAGTGCACAAACAGTCAAGACTAATGTTACAAAGATAGCAAAAAACAAAATTGAAGACTCTGTATCTGAATGTGCGTAGCATTCATAACAAAGTAAATGAATTGATAGTACATATTGAAGTAAATAAGTATGATCTGATAGCCATTATGGAGATGTGGCTACAGTATGACAAGGATTGGGCCCTCAATATTAAACGGTATATGACATTCAAGAAGAATAGCAAGCTAGGTAAAGGTGGAGGGGTAGCACTGTTAATCGAGGATAGCGTTGGTGCAATAGTTGGAAATAGCTTTAGTTTAGGACATCAGGATGTAGAATCAGTTTGTGTGGAGATGAGGAATAGTAGGGGAAAGAAGTCACTAGTGGGACTGGTCTACAGGCCCCCTAACAATAACCACAGTGTAGCACAAAGTATACAAGAAGAAATATTGGGTGCTTGTGATAAAGTGACAGCAATAATCATGGGTGATTTTAATCTACATATAAACTGCAAAAATCAGACTGGCAGTAGTAGCCTGGATGAAGAATTCATAGAATGCTTTCGAGCTAATTTCTCAGAGCAGCATGTTCTGGAACCAACCAGAGAGCAGGTTATATTAGACTTGGTATTGTGTAATGTGACAGGGTTAATTAATGACTTCAGAATAAAGGCACCCCTTGATATAAACGACCACAATATGATTGAATTATTCATTGAGTTTGAAAGGCTGAAGAGTGAGTCTAAGATGTATTTTAAACTTAAATAAGGACAACTATGTGGGTGTGAAAGCTGAGCTAGCTGAAGTAAACTGGGTTACTAGGGTAGAGGAAAGATCAATAGAGATGGAGTGGCAAAGATTTAAGGGGATATTTCAGAATACGCAGAATAAGTATATTCCTACTATAAAGAAAAATTCTAATGGGAGGACCCACCATCTGTGATTAACTAAAGAAGTTAAGGAAAGCATCAAACTTAAGGAAAAAAAAATATAAAAATACTGTGCAAAGATGAGTGGCAGGTCAGATGATTGGTCAGAATATAAAGAATGGTAGAGAATAACTAAAAGGTTAATCAGGAGAAAGAAATTAATGAGAGGAAGCTGGCTAGAAATGCGAAAACGGATAGCAAGAGCTTCTACAGGTATTTAAAAAGGAAAAGAGTAAGTAAAGTGAGTGTTGGTCCTCTAGAGAGCGGCACTGGGGAGTTAATAGTAGATAATAAGGAAATGGTAGATGAAATGAACAAATATTTTGCTTCTATCTTCACGATAGAGGATGCTAATAACATTCCAGTAATAGCTGTAAATCAGGAGGTGGTAGGGAGACAGGAACTTAGTGAAATTATAATCACTTGGGAAGCAGTACTGAGCAAACTGATGTAGCTGTGGGCTGACAAGTCTCTGACTCCTGATGGACTTCATCCTAGAGTCTTAAAAGAGGTGGCTAATGAGGTAGTTGATGCTTTTGGTGTTAATTTTCCAAAATTCCCTAGATTCTGGAAAGGTTCCATCAGACTAGAGAGTAGCAAATTTAACCCCTCTATTCAAGAAGGGAGGGAGGCAGAAAACATGAAACTATAGGCCAGTTAATTTAACGTCTTTCGTGGGGAAGGTGTTAGAGTCGATCATTAAAGAAGTTATAGCTGGGCACTTAGGGAAATTCAAGGTAATTGGGAAGAGTCAACATGGTTTTATGAAAGGGAAATAATGTTTAACCAACTTATTGGAGTTCTTTGAAGAAGCAACATGTACTGTGGATAAGGGGAGCCTGTAGACATACTTGTATTTGGATTTCCAGAGGCATTTGATAAGGTGCCACATCGAAGGTTATTGTGGAAAATAAAAGCTCATTGTGTGGGGGTAACAAAGTAACATGGATAGAAGATTGGCTGGCTGGCAGAAAGCAGAGAGTATGCATAAATTAGTCTTTTACTGATTGGCAGGAAGTGATGACTGGAGTCCTGCAGGGGTCTGTGTTGGGGTCTCAACTTTTTACAATTTATATCAATGGCTTAGATGAGGGGAGTGAAGGCATGGTAGCTAAATTTGTAGATGACACAAAGATAGGTAGGAAAATATGTTGTGATGAGGACATAAGGAGGCTGCAGATAGATATAGGTAGGTTGGGTGAGTGGGCAAAAATTTTTCAGATGGAATATAATGTGGGAAAATACGAAGCTATTCACTTTGGCAGGAAGAATAAAAAAGCAGAGTATTAGTTAAATGGAGAATGACTGCAGAATTTCAAGGTGCAGTGGGATCTAGGTGTTCTAGTGCATGAGTCACAAAAAGTTAGTATATAGGTACAGCAAGTAATTAAGAAGGCTAATGGAATGCTATCCTTTATTATGAGAGGAATTGAACATGGAAGTAAGGATGTTATGCTTCAGTTATACAGGGCATTGGTGATACCACGTCTAGAATATTGTGTGTAGTTTTGGTGGTCTTAGTTAAGGAAGGATTTAAGGAAGGAAGCATTGGAAGCGGTTCAGGAGAGGTTTACTGGATTAATATTTAGAATGAGTGGGTTGTCTTATGATGAAAGGTTGGACAGACTGGGCTTGTTTCCATTGGAGTTTAGAAGAGTGAGCAGTGATTTGATTGAAGTATATAAGATCCTGAACAGTATTGACAAAGTGGACACGGAAGGGATGTTTCCTCTTGAGTGTGAGTCCAGAACTAGGTGGCACTGTTTTAAAATTAGGGCATCGCCCCTTTAGGACAGAGATGAGGAGATTTTTTTCTCTCAGAGGATCATGTGACTTTGGACCGCTCTGGCTCAGAAGGCGTTGGAGGCAGGGCCACTGAATATTTTTAAGGCAGAGGTAGATAGATTCTTGTTAGGCAAGGGAATCAAAGGTTAACAGGGATAGTTGGGAATGTGGAATTCAAAACACAAACAGATCAGCCATGATCTTATTGAATAGCGGAGCAGGCTTGAGGGGCTGAATGCCTAATCCTGCTCCTATTTTGTATGTTCATATGTTGCTGATGATTGGGGGTATATTGACGGGGTGGTAATTGGTCATGTTTGATTCGTCCTACTTTTTGTGGATAGGACATACCTGGGCAGTTTTCCACATTTCCAGGTAGATGCCAGTGTTGTAGCTGTACTGGAACAGCTTGGTCAAGGACACAGCTAGTTCTGGATGTCAAGAAGGTATAATAATGTCTATAATGTTATTGGAAATTATTTTAAAATAGAGTATATTGGTGTCTGTCTATGGGCGGAGTTTTCCATGCCGAGGGTCTATAGACGCCGCCTGCCATTCCTGCAGATGACCAAGAACCAGTGTCGCCGACTACTGTGCAAATCTCGGGACCTGGTCGCTCACATCTGCCACTTACTGTGGGACCTGGCGCCAAGGGGACATGGAGGGCATCCACTGCCAGTGGCTGTGAAAGTGACCGCGGCACTCAATTTCTATGCCAGTGGCTCGTTTCAGGGCTCTACAGCTGACCTCTGTGGGATTTCACAAACCACCACCCACAAATGGGGGCAGTGATGGCATAGTGGTTTCGTCGCTGGACTATTAATCCAGAGACCCAGGGTAATGCTCTGGGGACCTGGGTTTGAATCCTGCCACGGCAGATGGTGGAATTTTAATTCAATAAAAATCTGGATTTATAAGTCCATTGATGACCATTAAACCACTGTCGATTGTTGTAAAAACCCATCTGGTTCACTAATGCCCTTTAGGGAAGGAAACCTGCTGTCCTCCATGTAACTCTAGACCCACAGCAATGTGGTTGACTCTGAAATGACCTAGCAAGCCACTCAGTTGTAACAAACCGCTACAAAGTCACAAAAAAGGAATGGAACTGGATGGACCACCTGGCATTGACCTAGGTGCCGGAAACGACAATGGCAATCGCAGCCCTGTTGACCCTGCAAAGTCCTCCTTACTAACGTCAGGGGTCTAGTACCAAAATTGGGAGAGCTGTCTCACAGACTAGTCAAGCAACAGCCTGACATAGTCATCCTCACGGAATCATACTTTACAGATAATGTCCCAGACTCACCATCGCCTTCCCTAGGTATGTCCTGTCCCACTGGCAGGACAGACCCAGTAGAGGTGGCGGCACAATAAATTACAGTCAGGAGGGAGTTGCCCTGGGAGTCTTCAACATCAACTCCGGACCCCATGAAGTCTTATGGCATCAGGTCAAACATGGGCAAGGAAATCTCCTGCTGATTACATGTACTGCCCTCCCTCAGCTGATGAATCAGTGCTCCTCCATGTTGAACAGCACTTAGAGGAAGCACTGAGGGTGGAAAGGGTCCAGAATGTTCTCTGGGTGGGGGACTTCAATGTCCATCAACCATAAGGGATTCCACTCACTGCAGCTGGTATGTAACCACCAGAAATGCATCCTGCAGGTGTGCACACGGTTTCCAGGGAGTGTGCACGATGCCTACACTCTGTTGGTCACAGATCCCTGGAGTCTTCCAGGGCCCATAGAGGCTGCAGAGTTGGTTCCTCAGGGACAAGGCTACCCACAGAGGACATGGCTGATGATACCCGTGCGGCGGCCTCAGACTGCAGCAGAGTGACATTATAATGAGGCCCATATCGCAACTCGCACCTTGGTGGAGTAAACCATCAGGATGCTGAAGATGAGGTTCTAGTGCCTGGACCAGTCTGGTGGAGCCCTGCAATAGTGTCAGCAAGAGGGTGCCACACATTGTCGTCGTCTGCTGCACCCTTTACAACCTGGCACTGCAACAGGGTGAGGAGCTGGCTGAGGAGGAGACAGAGGAGCTGCACATCTCTTGCAATGAGGAGGACGCTGACGGGGATGAGGATGAGGGGGTCCTCTGAGGCAGCGATAACGGGGAAGATGCTCTCGCACTGGCTAGATGAGGCAGGCGCGCTCGGGAGGCCCTCATAGCTGCTAGATTTGTGGAGGATGATGACGACATGCAGTGAGGAGACACCATAGATCCTCACATTGCATCTGTGAACTTTTGGCTCCAGTCTGGATTATGGCAGTGTCAATATCCTCCTGAGAATGGTCCTGTCATGGAGACGTGGTGGAGGCCCTAATAGTTGCCCGATTGCATGAGAATGATGTGGACATGCAGTGAGGACGCTCCATTCATTTTCACATAGCCTCTGAGAATGTCGGACTCCTGTCTGGCCGAGGGCAGCTCACTTCCGCTCCACGATCAGGTTCATATCATAGAGACACAGCCATGAAACTTTAGAAGTTCTGATGCTTTGTCCGTCTTCAGAACCTGAGCGTTTCAGGAGCCGGAGCACAGCACCAGTCTTCATGGATGCTGAAGAGATGGGGGCCAGCCCCTCCTTAAAGATGCTGAGAGCACATCGAGAGAGTGAGCGAACACTGTGGGGCCTGGCTACATTCTGGCAGCAATGACCAGCACCATTGAGGTGCAGGCATCAGTAATGTTTCCAGGGAGTGTGAGGTCGGACCATCACTTTGGTCTGGAGGCTGCACAGGGAAGAGGCCCTGGACTGAGACACCTGCCTTTTATCTTGTTCAGAAAGGTTACATCTGAGTGACAAGAACACTGCTCATCAGAACAAGGAGCCACAGGCAGGGAGACATTCTTAGGAGTTTATTGGAAATAGTGAACAGTATGTAGAAGTGATTAACACCCATGCCAAGCCCATGCAACTACTTCTACTTCTCCTTAACTTTCCTGACCCTGCCGCTACCTCTTGGTGCTCCCTGGACATTCACAACAGAGGTGGAGGCAGCCTGCTGACTATGACGCCCTGTATGTGATGACTTTGGCAGGCATCCTCTGGAAGACCAAGACTTGTAGGGCCCCAGCCTGCTTTCGGGGTCATGCTGCGTGGCAGTGGTACCTTCCTCGACCTGTGGAGCTGGAGCTGCTGAGGTCACAAGAAGAGAGGAGTCAGATGGGCCGGACACTCTCGGGGTCACCTGAATGGATGGGCCCAGAGTGTGCACCTGCTGGTCCTCCTTATGGGTGCCTGGGGGCCCCAGGCTGACTCCTTGAGGAGCAGGGGTAGCTGGAGTGAGATCAAGTTGTCCAGCACCCCTCTTGTGTACACATTGAAGCCAACTGTGGCATCAGCAATGGAGTTGAGCCCAGGCAGCAGTGCAGGAGTGAAGTCCTGGACCAGGTCTCTATGGCGGCTGCAACCCTGCCAGTGCATTGGCATGCCGGCGCTATCTCCGGCATGCCAATGTCCGGATGGACATCTCCACTACGCCTTGCAACCTGAGGAGTGCAGTGGACATTCCTTCCTGATGTTCCCGAACATGCCTTTGCAGTTTCAGCAGCTGTGACATGACCAAGCCCAGATGCTCGTCATCTGACTTGGACTCAGCAATGTTCTGGCCTTCAGCAGTCCTCTGAGTGCTGGACACCTGGGAAGTCCCTGCCGCCACCTGCTCTGGATCAGACAGTGCTGTGTGCTCCCCAGATTGTGATCCTGAGGCTACTCTAAAGCTAGGTCCCACCGAGGTGTGTGTCTCTGCGCTGGTGGAGGGTGTGGTGAGCGCTGTGACGGGACTTCAGGGAGGGTGCCTCCAGATTCTTCTTCAGAGGTTTCTTTGGAGCTTGATTGAAGGACCTGGGTTATGGACTCTGTCGGCTATTTGGCAGATGTGCCTGCGAAAGCAAAAATGATCATTAATGCATGGCAGTGGCCTATGAAACAGAACACATCACTCACAGCATGGTTGTCTGATGTATGTTGCACTGCTGGACCCTCACTTGGTAGAGCAGCGCTGACCTCACCGTCAGTACAGGACCGGTCCAGATCGTCACCGGCCAGCTGGATAGCTCTATTTTCAAAGACCATGAGGACTTGATATTGGGCATTCCGCCACTGGTCTGTGGCCTCTCTCTCTTGTTGTGTGCCTGCATGTCCTGCATAGATAGAGATGGAGAAAGAATAAGCAAGATTCCTGCCAAGCCACGTGATAAGTATGCCTGGCCTGTGTGGGTGGTGAGTGGTCCCATGTACAGGGTGAGGACAATGAAGGGGTGTGTGAGAGTGAATTACTGATGTCTCTTGAACTGGCAGTGAGTGAGGGCCCTGTGGATGTGTGATGGGCTTGCGAGTGTGTGATTTGAGATTGATGAGAAGTGTGGCTTACCCTGGCAGAACAGAAGAGATCATTCATCCTCTTGCAGCACTGGGTGGCTGTCCTCCTTTTGCAGGGCGTTGACGCTGACCACCACTGCCACCACCATCCTGCGGCCAGAGCGGGGGCACAGGATATCCCAGCGGGCCTCCATGGCATCCAGCAGTCGCTCCAGGGACCCGTTGTGGAAACAGGGGCTGTGGTCTTTTTTCCTTTGCTGGCCATGTCTTCCGTGCAGTGGTGGTGAGCTGGTGGCGATGAGCACTGTGCTTGCAGCTGGACATCAAACATGGTGCCTGGCATGATGTGGCATCGGGGTGATGGCTGGCCGGTAAATGAGAAGGGGCCGCCATGGAAATGGGGTGTTTCCCGGGAGTGCATAAATAATGAGGCGGGTTTGGGATGAAACAGTGTGAAAACCTGTCGTTGCAGCTGGCTGGTAAAATGTCATTTTTACCCACCCACTACTGCACTTAGGGCAAATCTGGGAAAATTCTGCCGCGTGGGTTAAAGCCACCTGGTCTAGAGGTTCTGACCTATAGAAGAGAAGTAGCTTTGAAATGGTAATTTAGATTAATTTGTGAGATGTAAAGGGGGCAATTTGCATTTTTAAATGGACCATTCAAAAGAGCAGGTGAAATATTACACCTAACCAGGTGAAGCTCAGAAACAATGGGCAGAATTTCCCGTCGGGCGGGCCTGACTGATTCGGCAGCAGGCGGGCGGCTGATTGCCACTGGAGAAATGGGCCACGCCACCATTTTCCGTGGGCAGGCCAATTAAGGCCCACCCAGCGGGTAAGCGACTCCCGTGAAGAACGGGAAAGTAGTCGCGAGTGCGGGCGGCCTCAGACTGCCGGTTCCAATGAGGAGCCGGCAGCCTGCATTAAGAGTGGCCAGGCAGCCTGCTTGAGGCAGTGCACCAGGGCCACTCGTGGAGCGAGGGAGGGAGGTCCGATTGGAGAGCTGCATGAGCAGGAGGAGGGGGACAGGCTGCAGGAGAGGCCAGCGGGGGGCCACTGTGCCCCCCCGATTTTCCGATGCATGCCTTGCTGTCCTCCTGCAAGAGGTGTCTATCCGTCGGCATGTGCTGTATCCAGAGGATGGGAGGAGGAGGGCCCCCCATGTCACCAGCCAGGCCTGGGAGGAGGTGGGTGACGCTGTAAGCACCCATGATGATGTGCAGCGCACTGGCACCCAGTGCAGAAAAAGATTCAATGATTTGCTGCGCTCTGGACGGGTGAGTACTATGTCTGTCTTGACCATTTGACCCAGAAGGCAGCCTTAGCCTTTGAGCCCCCCCCACCATGTCTTGCTGTCGTTACTGCATAGGGCATCTGGCGCACGCTGGGTGGGCAAATGGGTACTGAACATGCTTACACCAGCCTTAGTGGTTGAGGTGAAGAAGGGTTCTCCCCGCAGCATATGTTGGTGTTTGAGGCATTTGAGTAGTCTGGGGGAAACCTGCAGGGGAGGCAGCTAAACACATACTCAGAACTCTAACACATGTCATATTGATGGTAATGAGATGGTGCAAGGGGTGCCTCAAGGTGTTTTGACCAAGTGCCATCCGCTGGCATCAGCACCGCACCTAGTTGCGCCTCCTTGCCATGGGCACTAAGACCCGTGTGTTATTCAAAGTGATGAACGCCGAATGTGTCCAAGGTGGCCATTGGGGGAGGGGGTTGGGACCAGCCGTACTATCTTCTGGGGACTGATCACCAGTACTGTGGACAGGAGCCGCTGGAGGCCTCAGATGGGCCACTGTGGTTGGGGTGTGGCGTGCGCATGCAGAGTACATGAGGGATTAGCCCCAATAAATCCTCTTCTCTGTTTTGCAGGCAAAAACTCACCACAATGCCCGGGAGCGCCAGAGGACTGGAGGTGGGCGCGCTCTCCTGCAGCACCTCAGGCCTTTTGAAGAGCAGGCCATAGAGCTGGGCAGGAGTCAGGAGGCCAGGACGGCCAGGGGCGGCGAGGCTGGGGTCCAGCGGGCAGGTATTTGAGGTGCACAGTCCCATCCACTCTGTCTGCCCACCATCCAAACCACTGATGGTTGCTGCAATCGTTAATGCTGAAACAATGCTCATTCACAGACTGAGACATTCTGATGTGTGGGTCATACAGGAGGGACCCTCGTCCCCTTGAGGAATCGTGTCTCCACCACCTTCCAAAGTCACCTTATCCCATTTGTCACCACTATCACCATGGTCTAACATGCCATTGGATCGCTGCTGCACAGTCAAAGACTTATTTCATCAGAGGGGGTTTGGGACCTCCAGCACCCTTTCAGCCAGTGTGCCCCACATTACTTTGTCCAAAAGGTCCTCAGCACCTCAGCTGTGAACCTCATGGCACTCAACTTAGATAAATGCCACCACGTTACTCATCCCTGCGCCAAGGGGAAATGTTGCCTTCTGCACACCCGGTCTATGCCCCTCCTTACAGAATGAAGGCCAATAATGTGACCTCTCAATCTCCTGTGATCGACGGCAAATGTCGCTACTGTTTGCGATGTTTCCTCAGCCCCACAACTATCCAGGCCACAATGCATCCAGGTCAGGTACCTCTGCAATCTCCCTACTCCTATGGTTCATAACATGCCATGTGGCATTCCTGAAGCCATCTGAACAGCCTGTCTGCATGTGTGTTTAATGGTTGGGGCTCCTCTTGACTCTTTCCCACCTCACCAATGTTCGTCTCCTTAGGGTCTTGAAGGGTGAGCGACTTATGAGGCTTGCGGGGGGGTGGGGGGGTGGTGGTGGGGGGGGATGAAATGTTGAACTGAATGTACGTTAACTGATGCACTGTCCTTGTTGTTAATTTCAGCATCACCACCAGAGTGACTCGCACCTCAACCCCGCGGCCCCCCCTCCACACCTGAGGGCCAACAAGTGCAACTTGTGGCACATCATTTCAGCCAGCCAGGCACCAGCGCAGACACACACACCTCGGTGGGGACTTTACTGTCGGCTAGTGTCCCGGGTCACAATGGAGAGGGCACATCACAATCGCTGGAGGAGGTGGTAGGGGCAGAGAGTGCCGATGGTGCCAGCAGCCGGAGGGCTGCAGGGGACGAGGCACATGCTGAGTCTGGCACTGATGACGTGCCTCTGGAGTTGTCACCAATGCAGCAGCTGCAGGAAAGGCGGCAGGAAGTGTGTTTGCATCTGGCAGGGTTGCATGAGGGAATGGATCAGTTGCTCTCTGCGACGGAGGAGTCCAGGCAGAGTGTACGTGAAGGTTTGACCCTCAGGGCGGAGCTTCAGGCTTCCTCCAATGAGAGATTGGTGACTCTCATAGAGAGGGGCTTCAATCGAATGGAACATTTTATGATTGGGATATGCCCTGACCTGCAAGCCCTCACAGCGGTACTGGCCACGGGTGGTCATTCCCAATGTGGGAGATGTGGGCACCAAGTGTTGGCACTCAGTGCCCATGCATCTGCGGTGAGCAGGGAGGTCCAATGTGACCTAACGTTGGCGCAGCAGCTGCCTGTCATCTCTGCAAGCTCCTCTCAGGGCACTCTGGATGAGGGCAGCAGCTCCTCCGCCCCTCTGCCAGTCAATGTTTCTTCTGTTGAGGCTGTGACAACTGGGGAGGTGCCAGTTCAGGAACTGGCCACTCCCTCCCAGGCGGTGCCATCACAGGCTCCACGGGCCAGAGGATGCCTGCCAAGGTCATCGAGGCCAATAGGTCAGCAGGCTGTCTCTCAAGCCACTCCGAGCAACGGGGCGGCACCTAGACGTAGCACCCGAAAACATAAGCATAAGGCACCTTAGGCACTCCACGAGTATGTCACTGGTGATTTTGTGTTGCCCTTAGAATAGGGACCCAAATTTTTCTTATTGCAATGGAGTGTTGTTTGCTTTTCTTTTGGACAGAATAAAGTCCACCTTTGTAACCATGGCTGAGGGCCTTTTGTTTGCGGTGCATTTTTCTTCGTCACATATTTATTATGAGTGTTTGAGTGGACATTGATGTTTCTGTACTAAGCCCTTAGTTGCAGCTGAACAGGTGGAAGATGTGGCACCAAAGTGCCACGCGTGGAAGTGCCAGGCAATGCTGTTCCTGCTGATCGATGTGTGTGGAGTTAGCTGAAGGTTCTTTGGATTAAATTGTCGCGGGTGTCCCTGCCTCCTTGGTGTAATTGTGGGATGTCGTTCTGCCCCTCATCATCGCCCTGTGCTTCCTCATCCTCTGAGGCACTGCTGGATTCATCATGTGCAGCCTCATCCAGGGCGTCAAGGTCTTCATCCTCAACTGCATCCCCCCTTTCCAGCGCAAGATTGTGCAGGGCGCAGCAAGCTACTGCTATCACAGAGACGCGATCTGGGGGTTACTGGAGTGCCCTGAGTGGTCCAGGCAACGGAAGCGCATCTTAAGACCGATGGTTCTCTCCACCACAGCCCTTGTGGTGCCGTGGCTCCTATTGTACCGCTGCTCAGCTTCTGTTCTTGGATGGCGGAGAGGCGTCATGAGCCACCTTCTGAGGGGATAGCCCTTGTCAACCACCAGCCAACCATCCAGCTGAGCCGGAGCACTGAAGAGCCCTGGCACCTGGGAGTGTCTGAGGATGTAGGCGTCGTGGGAGCTGCCTGGGTACCTTGCACAGACTTGTAGAATCAGCATCCTGTGATCATACACTATCTGCACGTTCATGGAGTGGAAACCCTTCCTGTTGAAGAAGGCACCGGGCTCACCCGCTGGCGCCTTGATGGCCACATGTGTGCAGTCTATTGCACCCTGGACGCGGGGGAAGCCAGCAATGGCCGCGAAGTCTCTGGCTCGCTGTGCCTGACTTGCCTGGTTGCAACGGAAGTGGATGAAGGTGGATTACCCATCTGAACAGAGCATCTGTAACCTGCTTGACACAAGTGTGGACAGCTGATTGGGAGACACCGCAAAGATCACCCACCGAGCCCTGGAAGGAGCCAGAGGCATAGAAGTGGAGGGCAACTGTAAGCTTCAGAGCCACTGGCATGGGGTGTCCACCCACACAGTTAGGGGAGATCTCAGGGCCAATCATCTGACAGATATAGTTGACTGTCTCCCTTGAGAGCCGGAGCCTCCTTCGGCACTGCACCTCAGTCATATTGAGGTAGCCGCTTCGCCGCCTGTACACCCTGGCAGCAGGATAGTGGCGTCTTCTGCGGCACCTTGCACCTTGGACAACCTCTTGGCCCTGCACCCCTTGTGCCTGCGCCTGGCCTCCCAAAGGTGGCTCCCCTGGAGGCTGATTGTCCAGTCCTGGCCTCCTCCTTATTCTATCCCTCCCTTCCTCCTCAGGGGAGCAGCCTCCAATGGAGAGGTCAGAACCCATATCCCCAGGCTAAATGGAGGCCTCCGGAAAGCTGCAGGCCTGAGAAAGTTTACTGTCTGCAGACTGGTTTCAAAGTACACAAGAAGCTCTTGGAAATCGATGAGAATGCTAACAATCGCACAGGCAACTTTTAAACACTTTCAGCAATTAAATATCCCGACATTGCATGAGTTTTCTTAAAAAATCTCCTACCCACCTGCCCGTTGGGCCCGTGCTCTGACCTGAAGGTTTTTGAAATTGTCAGCTGGCCTCCTGCCCATTTTGCCCTTGCGACGAGCGTGAAATTGCATGGGTAACGAAAATTCGGTGCCAATTGCCTTTTTAATGTCTTTAACTGGCCTCTTAAATAATGACAGGCGAGGCTCCAGCACCCATGTGCGTCCGCCTACCGAAATATCACGCAAGTGCATGATGATATTGGGACACTTGCCTGAAATAGCACACGCTATTTTATACTTGAGCAGGTTGGGCGTGCACCTGACCACTCAGTGAAAAATACTGTCCATAAGAAAATAATAAATAGTGGCAAAAGTAGGGCACCGGTCCATCAAGCCTGCTCCACCATTCAATGCAATCATGGCTGATCTTGGGCTTCAACTCCATTTTCCCACCCAGTCCCCATATCCCTTAATTCCCTAAGACACCAAAAATGTGTCAATCCCAGCCTTAAATGTCCCAGCTACAAAATTTATCTCCCATTGCATTTCTACTAATCTGACTAAAACTGTGCAATAATGATAATTCTTGTTTTCCAAGTTTCTATTTTGAATATTAGGGGTCAGGTTAGCTCAGATGACTAGCATGTGGTTCAGAATAACACCAACAACATGAATTTGAATCCTGTTCCAGCTGAGGTGGACTTGAGACCTGCCTCCTCATGCTGTCTCTGAGAGTGGAAGGGAATGGCAAGCCATCTATTGGATTCCTATGACACAGAAAGAAACCCAACACTGTACATTTTCAAAGAAGAACTTTACCCTTGTGGCTATTTTATTTTAAACTGCACTTTTTCTCCTGAACAAAGAAAATTATGATGGCTGCTACAAGTCATCTGTTCACAGGGCTGACCCTCTGTCTAGGGAGCTATCCCTAACAGTTTCAAGAAAAAATGAATCCTTTTCTCGGTTTCTGGAATTTATAACATTGTACAAACCTCTTGTAATAACGGGGGCAGAGAAATGCAGATGAACTGGCTCTCCCACCCTGAGATATCATAAAGGAGAAGAATCAAACCTCGTTACTGGAAGAGATGCTAATAATCAACTCATGTCTCTCCTAAGGAGGATCAATAGAATCCAGGCCAAGAGCCCAGAAACTAATTGCTAAATTGAAATTATCCATTAATAGGCCATGTCACATGATCCAAACCTCTGGCATTTTGGACAGTTTTATGTTACATCATTGGGCACACACAGTCAGACTACTGTTTTAACATCAACTGGACAGAGCTCCAACAGCCGGGCTGGGTAAGCAGTCTCAACGCCACATAGCCTGCTTGAATCTAAAATTCCCTGATCAACGCCTGCCAAATGATCTAAACATAGAAAACCCCTTTATGCAGCAGCATCATTTGTTTCCGGAATTTTCGTATCGTTTCACCAACCAGAAACTGATCGGAATGGAACCCCACCATGAAGGAAACACCCTCTGGACTTTGACTTTTGGACTCTGCAACCCATGTGAACTAATATTCATTTTTCTGTGGTCTTTATACTGTAAAACTCCTTTTCCCTGTCCACCTTTTACTGTGTGAATGCGTGAAGTGGGAAAAGGCGAGCACTCCTTTTTTCGGGTTTTGAATGTGTAAAATAAACTAACCTTCTGAGTCAATCCTAAATCAAAGTTGCTGTGGATTATTAGTAAAACTGGATCCCAAAAAAACTGAGGTTGTAAAAAAATATACCACAGCTTACCCTTCAAAAAACTAATTCAAAACGCCTTCAGCTTACTGACAGGTGCTAAGAGAAATGAGTGCAGTTTGAACTGTCCCTCTACTGTCTGTAAACACCACTGACAAAAACTGCTAAGCAAAACACTCAAGATGAAGCAGCAGGCAATGAGCCAAAGAACTTTCCTTCAGGCAGAGCAGGCATAAATGAAATTAATAGTTTTAAATATTAGGCTGGAATGTGTTGGATCACACCCAGTGAATTGGATTTTTTCTTCACTCTTCAGCTTGAAAGCTTTTTATACATATGGAGAATTTTCCCCATGTCAAGCGGGCTGGTCGGGGAAGGGCGCGGACCCAATTGCTGCCTGTGATCGGGTCTGTGCCACCATTTTAAGTGGGCAGGCAAATTAAGGCCCACCCAGCGTACTTCACAACTCCCGTGCATAGCGGGACTGGGCAGGCGGTGGTGGGCGTGCGCAGACCACCAGATCCAATGGCGACCCGGTGGCTTGTATAAAGGAAGGCCTGGCAGCCTTGGAAAGGCTGCTCATAATGGCTGGGTGAAGGGCTCTGCAGAGGGGCAATGTTGGTGACGCAAGTCCGGAGGGTAGGCCATCGGGACAGGCCAGGCCGGGGGGTGTAGGCCATTGGGGCAGTGTGCCCCTTGTTTTTCAGACGAGTCCTAGCTGCCCCCCTGGAGGAGGTGGCAGCGTGGCGGGAGGTCATTCTTCCGAGGGACGGGAGGCAGAGGCCTCCCATCTGACCAAATGTGTGTGGGAGGAGGTGGCCGAGAGTCTGAGCTCCCATATTGTGGTGCAGCGCACATGGCTCCAGTGCCGCAAAAGATTCAACGTTCTCCTGTGCTCTGGATGGGCGAGTACCATGTTGCCTCAAGTAACTTAATGCAGCTGCGACCCTTCCCCCAAACCACCCCCCCCAACTCACCCCGGCAGCTCTATGTACAGTAACGTTATTGAATCCTTCACAGCATGGATCTCTTGCTGGGTGTGACAGCAGATATCGCCCATGCCCAGTTCACCCTGAGAGGGTTGAGCAAGGATGGGTTCTGCATCCGCAGCATGTGTGACACTGACACCCAGAGTATAGAATGGGGGTGAAAGTCACGTGTCTACACCTAGGCAGAGTGATGGAAATGCAAAGCATGTCAAAGTCAGGGTGCTAACATGCTGGGAGGGGAGCTTCCAGTTGGCAGGGCACCAATCCATCTGCTGGTCTTTGCACTCCACGTGCCTGTGCCTCCTTGCTTAGCAAAGTGACACCTTGTGGTGCCAGATGTGAAGGAGGCAACATTTGGGCAATGGGGCGAGGGGGTCAGCCCTGGCTTGTTTGGTGAGTGAGCGGCAGCTGCGGGCTGATGAAGAACTGAAGTCCTGCAATGTCCCACTCTGGCTGGGTTGGCAGGGATACGATGGGAATCCAGGTGTAGGCTGGACTAATCAATGCTCCTCTCTCCTTTTCAGGGGAAGACTGCGCACAATGCGTCGGAACGAATGCGGACTGGTGGAGGGCAGGCCCAGTTGGCCATCCTAATGGCTTTCAAGCAGCAGGCAATGGATTTTGATGCATGGGGTCATGCCACCCCAAAGGTGGCTCCCCTGGAGGCTGAATGCGGACTCCTGGCCTCTTCCCCCTTCTGGCCTGCCCTTCCTTCTCAGAGGAGGTGCCTCCAGCGGAGAGCGCAACTCCCATTCCCAGGCTAAGGGAAGGCTTCCTGAAAGCTGCAGGCCCCAGAAATGATTTCTGCTGCAGAGTCCTGACCAAGGCTTTTACTCTTGTCCTAGCAGCTGGTATGAGTTTTGAAGTCTTCCTGCTCATTCAGGTAAGTATAAGTTACTTTCAATCTTAAATACCTCAAACATCATATTCGTGACCCCACTCACCCCTCTTACCCTGCCCGTGGATGAGGTTTATACAAATGTCTCCTACCTGCCTGCCCATTGCGCCAGTGCGACATCCTGAAGATCGCACGGTTTGCGAAAAATCGAATTCTATTGCTGCCTCAAGGGCCTTAACTGGCCCGTTAATTGATGGCGGGTGCACATCCGAACTTATAGCTCCCACCTTCCCAAACATTGTGATGGGGCTCGGTGATGTCGGGAGGCTGGCCCGACGTTACTGTGCATCATTTTGCGCGTGGGCATGTGGGGCCCGCCCCCACACGCCAACAGGAAAATTCTGGCCCATGAATTGCTGGAAATGGTAATTGATAATCAGACCAATATAGAGTGTCTCCTTCACCAATTAAATTTAAGGAGACAGAAAGAAACTACGAATGACAGAGAAGGAATTAGAAAAAAAAAAGACTTACATTTAAAATGAATAGATAATAGGGGAACAAAGAGGTGAAAAGGATTGAATTAGAGCGAGAGGAATAAAAGACAAAAAGCAAAAGTCAGAAAATAAACTTTAAAATTTAATATACTTCTAGGAACAATTTACTGCTTGCAGGATGGAGACTCCATAGTTTCCATAGTTGCTTTTCTGGGCAAGAGAGGTTGAGTGGCATTGCAGGGACAAAAGTCTTATCATTTAAAAAGTTCTTGTATTGTTAAATACTACACTAACTTTATGCAGCAAACTTAATTTGTATGTATGGCTCAAATTTAGCAATTTCTTGAAATTCATGGGGAGATGACGAGATGCCACATTATGGCGGTGGCGCAAATCGTCCAACAATTTAACCCAATTCGCAATGCTGCTTTTTTATGTACTAACAATGGCAGAGACCGTGAACTTGCTGTTATTTCCCCAACAAATTCTGTGTCATTGGTTTTGGTGAATTCAGTGCTCATCTGAGTTCAGTGATTTTAGTTCTGTGAAATGCAGCATTTTTGCACTTTGACATTGAGCCAGTATTCAACACTCCACAGTTGGGATTTGGTGCAAGTTAAATCCTCCACTATATCACTCCAAATTCAGAATATCACCACTACTGATTAGCTATCATACTGCTTTCCACACCCACTGCGTTGATGACCTCTTTGAGAATTCAATAGGTAGCTGAATTCTATTTAACTTTTAAATTATTGACGCCACTAAGTCTAAACATAATTTCTTTCCCACTGTACTTTGATGTACCGTCCATTTTACTTTAAACAAATTAGAATGCTTAAGATTACTTTAAATGCTGGTGCAAATCAATGTCTTCAGTATTTTAATTACAACACCAGTTCAATGGCATATCCATAATAGCTCAAATTATAAATAGTTTTATAATGTTAGCACCATTCACTAGATTATGACATACCACTCTAATATAACTTCAGATGCTTACAGCCATAAGAGAGTAGGGGGTGGGGGGAGTTTAATTTAATCAGTTTGAACTAAAGTTCAAGATACTAGAAATAAAAGGACAATATTTTAATCAATCTTCTCACACCGTGCATCACCCCAACAATTAAACTGCTGCTGCCATGGCATACTGCTCTGGTACTGACAGTTTTAGGTCTCAAAGTTTGGCAGATTTTAATCTGTCAATTCAAATTCAGTGTGAAAATGTTAGGCTGGATCTGGAAACTAGGTTATAACATTCCATAGATTGTCTAGGACCTGAATGACAGTTCAAGTACTGAGTGACAGATGTCACAGAATAAGTAGTTCAGAGGCTGATGGGTTGAAATAATACATCAATAGGAAATTAAAGTATATTTTGTTGTGGAAAAGTTTAATTGATTCATAGGAATTATTTTAAGATGACTTTTGAAGGTCGAAGGAAGGACTATTTCTCAAAGTGAGCAGAAATGCTGACTCAGGCACAGAGCTACTGCTGGATGCAAACAGACGCCAGGAGAATTTCGGCAGAGAATAAGGCAGAAAACATAGCTGAAGGTTGAAAATATTTGTTTGCGTAGTTGGCCAAAAGAGTAAATTCCAGCTCTGGCAGGAATCTCCAAAAAAATTTCCAAATAGTTTTAACAGTTTTTATCCAGATGTTTGACTGTTGGTTTTGGCTCAGTTTAACTTGCTTCAGTTCGACTCTATTCAAACATGATAAATCTTTATCTTTGTTTAAAAAGATTGTGAAAGAAATTGCACAAATGCCACGATGTTTCTGCAAACAATCAATGTTTCCTAAATTCCTCAAAGCTTTACTGAATTTGCTTAGGACTTTGGGACAAGCACAAAGGAGATTCTAAGGTCAGAATTTTCTGTCCCCATTGGTGGGCATGAGAGGACAATATGGCGGGAAGGCCAAAAATCAGTTTCTTGCTGCCGTGAAACCAGTTTGCGATCGTCCGCTTTGTCCATCAATGGTGGGCCGCGTTTCCTGCCGCTGGACAACAGGAACATCATTTTAATGCATCTGCATATCATTAAAAGCTGTTTGCCAGAACCATCCCCCGCTGGACCATCCGGACAATCACACCAACGTATTTCACAACAGCATTTAAAAAGGGTGCACCTGGCGAGCTGAACTTCAAGGGGAACTCAGAGGTGAGTGCTCACTAAAGTTACACAGTGCTCGCGAAGGTCGCCCTTTCGACTTTGAAGGTTGAGACGCTGCAAATTCAGGTGAGGGCGCAGGCAAGTCACTTATTCTCGCTGGCTGCCAGTGCAGTGCTGGGGCAAGGGCTACACTGTAGTTGGGGCGAGTTAGTGGGGGCAAAACAGCATGCTGTGAGGCGAGTTGTGCGGTGCAAGGGCATCACTGCATCTGAGGTGCTTTATGGGGGCAAGACAGCCTGGTCTGATGTACACAAGTACATGCGGGGGGAGGGGGTGGGAGGGGTGGGGGGGGGCGTGCAGGGGGTTGGGGGGAAGGAAACGGCCACACATTAGGGACACCTTGTATAAGGTGATCATTCCTCTGCAGCTGAGACAGTTCAGGTGCAGCCACATTGACATGCTTGGAGTTGGGCCTCTGGTTTATCTGCCCACTCAAGAAATGCAGAGGCCTGAAAGTACCACCAAATAATGCAAAGCTTTTCACTCCTCAGGCACAGACTGCAAACTAATGAGTGTTTTAGTGGGCTGCAGAACAGTTGGACGACTGGGCACATTGTACAGTCTTCTTGCTAAAGCTGGCCATGGAGCAGTCACTGCTGGAGGTGCTCACAGCCCCTTGCAATGTCATCATCCCGGTTTGGACCAGTCTCCCCCATGGTTCAGGCTAACAGTGCAGCCTTGCAGTGCAGGTTAGGAGAATGCCTGAGCTGAGAGCACAACATGCAGGCCAGTGGCTGAAGCTGCTGCCAATCGGTCAGGTGAAATGAAGAGAATTGGGTGGGGTTTCGAGCAGCCATGCAGCGCACTAAACTCTGGCCATCTGAGCGGTGGGCATCACTCTCCGGGATGCGTTAAAGGGGCTTTAACCAAGAGAGGTTCTTAATACACCCACGCTAACGCATGCAACTCTCTTTTATCCTGCAGGAGGAGTACATCAGGAGCAGGGAGCCTGGCGTCCTAGCTGTATGCCTCATGGCTTACAGGGAGTGGAGACGAAGGAGAAGAGAGCGATGGAAGTACCTGGCTGGACAGAACCAGGAGTATCACTCTCAAGATGTAGGGCGAGCTGGGTCTCCTGCGCGTGCCGCTGAAGAAACACTGAGAGCTGTCACTAGTCTGTGCCTAGCTAGACCCAGGGTCTATAGAAAGCGCTGGTCATTCCTGCAGGTGACCGAGAACTAGTGTTGCCGAAGACGGTGCATGTCCAGAGATCTGGTCGGTCACGTCTGCCACCTGCTGCAGGATTTGGCATCACGGTGATACAGAGGGCATCCACTGCCGGTGGCTGTGAAAGTGACTGTGACACTCAATTTTTACATCAGTGGCTCCCTTCAAGGTTCCACAGGTGGCCTCTGCAGGATATCACAAATGCATCCAGAAGGTCACGGACTTCATATTCCTGAAGGCACACAGATTTGTGCATTTCGCCCGGGATCAAGAAAGCCAGGAAACAAGAGCACTGGGATGTGCCAAGATGTCAGGTTGTCCACAGGTGCAGGATGCCATTGAGTGCACTCACATGGCACTCAGATCTCCATGGCAACAAGTGGTCAACTATGTTAACCGTAAAGGATTCCACTTGCTGAATGTTCAGCTTTTGCGTGACCACCACAAACGCATCCTACAGGCCTGCGCACAGTTCCCAGGGTGTGCCCACATCTCCTACATTCCCAGTAGGTCTCAGATCTCTGATGTCTTCCATGCTCCAGAGAGACTGTAGGGTTGGCTCCGCAGAGACAAAGGCTACCCACAGAAGCCGTGGCTGATGATGCCCTTGTGGCAGCCTCAGAGTACAGCAGAGAGAAGGGGAAGCTGGAGTGAGATCAAGCTGCCTCACACCCCCCTCATATTGAAACTGTTGGAGACCAACTATGGCGTTAGTGATGGAGTTCAGCCCGCGCAGAACTGCAGGACTGATGTCCTAGACCCAGGTCCCCATGGTGGCTGCCATCTGACTAGTGTTAACCTCGGTGCATTGGTATGCCGGTGCTATCATCTCAGCCTGAAGATGGATGGTCTCCTTCATCATGCCTTGCAATCTGGGGATTGCAGCGGACATCCCTTCCTGATGTTCCCAAGCTTCCTTTGCAGATCCAGCAACCGGGGTGTGACCAAGTCCAGAGGCCCCTCATCTGACTCAGACTCAGCAGATTTCTGGCCTCCAGCAGTCCTCCGAGTGCCGGAGACCTGGGAAATCCCTGCCGCCACCTGCTATGGATCAGACACAGACGTGCTCAACAGATTGTGACCCCAGGCTACTCTAAAGCCAAGTTCCACCAAGGTGTGTGTCTCTGCGCTGGTGGAGGGTGTGTGTGAGCGCTGTGATGGGTCTTTAATGAGGGTGTCATCGTATTCTTCTGAGGTTTCTTCAGGGCTTGAGTCGAGGACCTGGATCGTGGACCCCGTCGGCTATTTCCCAGATGTGCCTGCGAAAGCTAGAAAAGATAATTAGCGCATGGCAGGGGACTGTGGAACAGGGGGACTCACTCACAGCATGGCTGTCTGTTGGGAGTTGCACTGCTTGATCCTCACTTGGTTGAGCACCACTGACCTCATTGTCAGCACAAGAACTGTCCAAATCCTCACCAGCCAGCTGGATGACTCAATTTTCAAAGCCCATGAGGACCTGGATTTCAGGCATTCCTCCACCAGTCTGCGACCTCTTTCTTTTGTTGTGTGCCAGCTTGTCCTGCATGATGACAGATGGAGAGAATATAAGCAGGATGCCTGTCAGGCCAGGCGATAAGTATAAAAACAAAAAGCTACTGCGGATGCTGGAAATCCAAAACAAAAACAGAATTACCTGGGAAAACTCAGCAGGTCTGGCAGCAACGGTAGAGAAAGAGTTGACGTTTCGAGTCCAACATGACCCTTCAACAGAACTGAAGTATAGTTAGGAGAGAGGTGAAATATAAGCTGGTTTAAGGTGGGGGGCGGGGGGAGAGAGAAGTTGAGGGTGGGGTGGTTGTGGGGACAAGCCCCACATCTTTTGATTATCTGCTCCTATCACTGCTTGCTTGTCCCCACAACCACCCCACCCTCAACTTCTCTCTCCCCCCACCCCCCACCTTAAACCAGCTTATATTTCACCTCTCTCCTAACTATACTTCAGTTCTGTTGAAGGGTCATGTTGGACTCGAAACGTCAACTCTTTTCTTCTCCACCGATGCTGCCAGACCGGCTGACTTTTTCCAGGTAATTCTGTTTTTGTTCAGGCGATAAGTATGCCTGGCATGTGTGTGTGGTGAGTGCTGCCATGGATGGATGAGAACAATGAAGTTGTGTGTGCGAGAGATTGAATGGTGATGTCCCTTGAACTGGCAGTGTGATGGGTTTGTGAATGTCTGAGTTGAAAGCGATGAAAAGAGCTACTTATCCTGGTGGAACGGGGAGATCATTCATCCTCTTTTGGCACTGGGTGACTGTCCTCTTTTGCAGGGTGTTGGCGCTGACCACTGCTGCCAACACCTCCCATGCAGGATTGGTGACCTTGCTTGCTGGTCTTCGCCCAGAGCAGGGGTAGAGAACATTGCGGTGGGCCTCCACTGCATCCAGTAAGTGCTCGAGGGAGGCTTCACTAAATTTGGGGGCAGCCTGTTTCCTCCCTTTGACAGCCATCAGTTCCCAGCAGCTTCCTATCCCTTGAAGAGGGATAGCTATTTGCAGGGGTGGCCTTTAAATATGGCATCCAGTTTACTGAAGGCCTGAGGTGACGGCGGGGCGGCCGAATCAGAGATGCCTCGCCAGCTACCTGGCGTGATTCCCAGGAATGCATAATAAATGAGACGAGAATGGCACGGTACGACACGAAAACCCACCATTGCTGCTGGCAGGTAAAGCATCTTTTTTCCTGCCCGCTACCACACTTAGTGCGAACCTGGGACAGTTCTGCCCTAAGTCAAACTATTAGAGGCTCAGATTCTCTCATTTTTATAAAGTGAAATATGTGATTTAGAACATCGTGGTTGATGGTTTGTGTGGTATAAAGGGTTAAAAGATGGGATCTGCTAATGTATGTCATAGATGATGTATCACTGGCATTAATCAGTCAAGTTTTAGACTCAAGAGGGAGAGGTTGGAACACCATTCCCAGGAGCTACATGCATACTTTGTAATCTGTTTAGATGTAGCACTAATAAACAAGTGTTAAGCAAGTATGACTACAGTCTATCTAGTAACCATGTCTAGAGTATACAGATAAGAAGGGTCATTTCAGAACATGGTGGCAGCCGTGGGGATATCGATGTAAAAAAATACATTGGTGTTATTGAATGAACCACAGAGTGAAGGAAACCTCGATACAGCTTATACTTATGGCTCGATGGAAGAAGGAAGCAAACTGGAAGAGGTAATGATGACCATTCCTGGTGAGCAGCCCCTGCCCCTAGCCTGCCTGTTTGACAGACCCGGGGGCCCGCAGAGAGGCCAGAAGTAGGAATTATGGAAACAGGAAGTCAAGGCGAGCTCAGAGCCAAGGCTGCTCATGCAAGACCAGCGGGAAGGCGTGGGTGGGGTGGGAAGGCGAAGGCTTGACTGGTATGGGGGCTGTGAGACAAGATAGAGGCAAGGAAAGGAGCCAGAAGGTAAAGGCTTGACTTGGGGGAGGGGCATGGCAATGGAGCCCAGGGGAAAAGGTGTGCAGAAACGCATGACGCGGTGGGGGGTGGCTGGGGTAATTAGTGGGTGCCAGAAAGCATAGACAGTCCTCGGGATTTGTGTTACCATTTAGGGCTGTGCTTGACACGCTTGTCCTGGTCACAGTCAAGGAAGGGGAGGGCCTGTTAGTCCTGTGTCAGTTGTGCTCAGCATATTGCGCAGGATGTGGTCAATCCCTCACACACGTTGGTCCTGGGGGTTGGTGGCTTGTGACTGGGCTGCAGATGGTCCAAACACAGTCAGGGGAGGCATCTGCAGGCTGCATATGGGAAACAGGTAATGTGGGGGCCAAGGGGGGCACTTGATGGCCTCAATGGTGGGGGGAGGGGTTGTCTCCATAAGTCACAGTGCAATGCGCCTCAAGATGGGGAGGGGTCAGGTCAACATGGGGCATCACGACATCAACATCAAATGGCTCAGGGCTGGGAGGACAAGGATACCAACCACTATCAGGATGGGATCCAGGATTAGAGGGGAAGGAAGGAGAGTGATTGGAGGGAGGGAAACCTGAACCTGATGCTCTTCCAGCATGATGGGAGGGACCTCGGCAGTCACGGTGTGGTGGGGTGGTGGCTGGAAGCTGGTCTCGTAGTAAAACCTCAGTGGCAGCATTTTTCAAGCTGCTCTAATGACACGGTTGAAAATCAAGGAATGAAAAACGTCGCCAGGGGAGGGCTCTCAGGGCTTGGGGAAGGGTAAAGGGTACACAACTAATTTCCACTTTACCAAATGGAGGGGATGGCACAGCCGAGAACTGTTAGGAACATTAAATGCCATTTCTGGGATTGTGGCGCCTTAACTCATGTTGCGCATTCTTGCGAAAGCCGACCCTTGATTGGGCCATTTTTGGATTGGTATCCAAAGACCCTTTGTCCCCCTCTTAGGAAATTGCAAGGGTCAGAAGGATCCAAATGTAAAGGGCAATGGCCAAAGTGCATATACCTAATGGCCCAATGACCTTGAAACCTCGCAGCTGGCAGGTTCAGGCACTCACCCCGCCCCTTGGTCACTGTCATTACATTAGTGCAAGCTGGGACTGCTGTCTAATCCAAAGGGTTCAGCCTGACAGTGCCCTGACTGAAGCTGCTACCGCCTGGCAGCACTCAGTCAGATCCAAGCCCCTGTGTGAAAGCACTGGCAGGTGTTTGTAGAGTGGGGGGGATGGGGCTGCAGGGCTTGGGGGGGTGCTACCAGTGATCATTGAGGCTGCAATGGAGGACCTGAGGATGGAATGGCTGGGATGAATACAACCCATGGGCTTCACAATGACTCCCTAGGTTGCGACTGGAAGGTGACGATTGCAGCCTGATGTTCATTCATGTTTCTGTTCAATGTTTCCACGGAGACGAGCAGGAGTTTAGAATGGATGGAGCAACCAACGTTGTGTTTATCCTGGCAATCAGGCAACTGGGGAGGAGGAGGGGAAGAAGAGCCGGTTGCTGTCAGGCTGGGCAAAGGGAAGAGCCTCATACTGATGGACAAGCACCAGCGGGGCCCCCTCAAGATCCTGAAACTGAGGCTGACAGAACCATTCAACGGAAGCATTTGGCATGACCAAGGGTTTACTGAAGATGCTTCTCATACCTACAGACGAGCGAGAGACACTGCTGAGATGCCTTCATTTGTCAAGGCATGTGGTGGATCACATCTGCCATATCCTTAGGGAGGAGCCGACTTTGCCGGGACTGGGAAGCCACCCACTGTCAGTAGCTTTAGAAGTGACTGCTGCTTTGAACTTCTGTGTGAGTGGCTCGTTCCAGGGCTCCACTCAGACTTCCGTGGAATATCTCAGGCATCTGCTCACAAATACATTCGAGAGGTTTCCATCACCCTATTTAGCAAGGCACACAATTACGTCCAGTTCACCTTGGATGAAGCCAGCTAGGCTGCCCAAGCAGTTGAATTTGCAGTGATCTCTGGCTTCCCACAGGTGCAGGGTACCATCGACTGCACGCATGTGGCTTTAAGAGCTCCCTGGGAACAGCCACTATGACCCATCAACAGAAAGGCTTCCACTCTCTCAATGTACAGCTGGTCTGCAACCACCAGAAGCAGATTATGTAGGTCTGTATGAGATACCCTCGGAGCTCCCACAACTCGTACATCTTGAGTCACTTGCAGGTGCCACAGATCTTCGAGGGCCCTCAGCGCATCCAGGTTGGATGACAAAGGCTATCCTCAAAAGACGTGGCTGATGACAACCTCTCTATGACCAAAAAGCCTTTCAGAGGAGAGGCATACGCTGCTCGTTCTGCAACATGGTCATTGATTGGGCAGACTTTTGGCATGTCGAAGATGCATTTCAGATGTCTGGACAGGTCAGGCGGTGCTCTCCAGTACTTTCCCCGGAGGGTGTCTCGCATCCTTGTGGCTTGCTGTGCTCTATGCAACCTGGCGCTCCAAGGGGGGTTGATTTGGCAGAACGAGAAATGGAGAAGCTGCATGTCTCTTCCAATGAGGAGGGTGTCGAGAGGCCTGAACTTGATGAGGGTGAGAAAGCTGAGGCTCCAGAGGAAGAGACCTTAGCTTAGACCAGACGAAGCAGGCATGCACGTGAGATTTATGGGTTTATAGGTTTCAGGAGGATGATGGAGACTAAATCATATCACCCCCTTTCACCAGTGCCCTCTGTGCTGGGTCCACATCGTTGTGATCCTCATCATCTCAATGAAGCACATCGATCTCTGAATGTGTAATTACAACCTCACAGCACAATGTCCTCATCCTTGGAAGGCAAGGTAGACTCTGGAGCATGTGGCCTTTCTGTTATGGAATAATAACTCTAATCGCGTGTTTTGTGAGCAGAGTAGACATGGTGCAGCCTCTTCAAGCACCTTGACAACATTCCAATGCCTAGGGCAGCCTTCAAGAGGCAGGAGCACCACTGCAATCCTCAGTGCACTCATGACAGTATGCCTGGAGCATTGCCTGGTGCCTCAAGGAGGACACTCATCACTCAGTGGTTCACGCCTTGATGTCTGAGGTCTAACCTGAATCTGCACTGCCGTATCTCTGCACAGACAATCATTCATGCAACACAAGTATTCAGGCCTCATCACCATACTGAATCCATAGCATAAGATGGATCTTCAGTCAACTGTAACTCTCAGTCATGGATGTGAGCCTGCATTTCAGCTCACCTTTCAGTGGACTGTGAAAGCTTCAGCAGCAGCATAGTCTGATCTCTGTCAAGCGCCCATGACCATGCTGCCTCCATTTGAGTCAACCTAGTTCCTGTACTGCCTAGCCTTGGCATTTGAGGGCCTAAAAGTGCAGACATTCCATTTAGGCATTAAAAACCCTGATCTTTGATAATAAACAACACACATTAGATGTATTGGAGCCTCATTCTGACCCCATTTGAGGCCTTCACATTTTCAATCCACCAGTTTCAGATATCCACACGGAAACCAGGTGTGCTGGTGCCATTATAGTGAGCAAATAACCGTGTCGACTGACCATCTGAGAGCTGGCACGAGCTTAATGTCAAGAGACGCTAGTCAGACCTTCTGGCTCAGTGCAGCGTCCTCCCATGTCAAAGTCCAGCCTCTGGGGGCTTGACACACACCTCCAATCTCGCATAGTTTCAGTCCTCTAGCAGGAATCGCAAGACTCAACATGTGTCAGTGAGGTCCATAGCTCTGCATCTTGCAGGTGGAAAAGCGGGCACCGCTATTGGGGTGATGTTTAGATGTACAAGTGGACATGAGATAACACTGCAGCCTGCCAGGAGCACTGAGAGCCCTGAGTTTTGGTGGACATGTAACCCACACTCAAGCCTGATGAGCATTACATGAAGGCCAATAAAAGGTGCAGTGACTGAGATTGACTGCAATGCGGCTCGCCATTCAATCCTCTAAGATCCACATTGAGTAGGCTTTAGTGCATGGGAAGTGGGTGCCGCTGGCTAGGCCAGGATTTATTGCCCATCCCTAACTGCCCTTGAGAACTGAGTGGCTTGTTAGGCTATTTCAGAGGGCAGTTAAGAGTAAATCATATTGCTGTGGGTCTGGAGTCACATGTAGGCCAGACCAGGTTTCAGGAGACTAAACCAGACTGCAGCTTTAAAACTCATGATGTCACATTCTATGAACCTCTGAAGCAGGTCCCAGCGATGCATAGCCCAACCACCAAGTTTTGAGAGTCAGAAACTTCATTCATATCACTGCTGCGGATAGAGGGCCAGGCACTGAAATGAGATGTTGGGCAACACCATAGACTGAGGCACGCGATTGGACATCTGTGTGGAAAAAGGGACATCTGTTACACTTGACTGGCCTTGGAGCATTTCATCAGATAGAAGAGACATGCACTAGATAAGATGTTGTCAGTAACAAATTCTATTTACATATGTTCAAATTGTATACAGATTGTGAACACCAGTGCCGCTTTAATGCTCATAATATTTCTTAATTTTTCTTATCCTACCACTACATCTTGCTGCATCCCCAATGTATACAGCAGAGGTGGAGGCTGCCTGCTGACTGCTATGCCCTGTTGTCTGTGATGACCTTGGCGGGTGTCCTCTGGAGGCTCGAGACCTGTTTTGGGTGTCCTGCTGTGGGGCAGGTGTACCCTCTTTGGCTTGTGGTGCTGGAGCTGATGGGTTCACAGGCAAAGGTGATTGGGAGTGACTGGATATCCTCTGATTCACCTGAGTGGATAGGCCCGGGGAGTCCAGCTGACGGTCCTCTCCCCTTTGGGTGCCCGAACACCCTGCCTGAATCTTTGAGGAGAAGGGGCACCTGGAGTGAGGTTGAGGTCCTCCTGTCCCCTAGCCATTGATGGATTCCACCCCTGCCTGGAACAATGGAGCACAGGTCATGGCGCAAGTCAGGTACAAAGGCCTGGACCAAGATCTCCATGGAGGTCACCATCCTTCCAATGTTGACCTCAGTGCGCATGTCAGCACAATGACATCAGACTGAACATGGACAGGCAACTCCATCCTTCGTGACGGCCTCTGACAATCCTGCCTGATGTTCCCATGTCTGCCTTTGCAGCTCCAACAGCTCTGTAAGGGCCAAGTCCACAGGCTTATCATCTGACTCAGACTCAACAGAATCCTGGCCTCTGCTAGTCCTCTGAGTGTTGGTGACCTTGGATGTCCCGGCCTCCGCCTGCTGTGGACCCAAATCACTAGGTTGTGACCCCGAGCCTGCTCTAAAACTAGGTCCCACTGATGTCTGTGTCTCTGGACTGGTGAAGGGTGCAGGTGAATGCTGTGATGGCTCTACATCTGGCGGGTCCTCAGGATCCTCCTCCGAGGTGGCCTGGGGGCTGGGGCTGATGCGTTGGCTCCCGGTGGTCTTAGATAATGAGTCATTGGCTGCATAGTGATCAACATTACAAAGCACTCACAATTTCTGAGGAGCTTTTAATGGGTCCACACTGGCTTGGGAGGGAAGCTGATCTCACCCTCGGTGCAGGCATGGTCCTGGTCCTCGCTGACCAGCTCTGTTCTTCAAATGTTGTGAGTGTCCTGAGATCAGGCATCCCACCTCTGGTCTGGGATCTCTCCCTGCTTAAAGACAGATGGACAAACTGTGAGCAGGATGGATGCCAAAGCAGATGGTAAGGGTGCCTGCCTTCTGTGGGTGCTAAATGGATCTCTGTAGGGGCTGAGGATGTGAGCTATACAGGATGTGACAAGAGATGAAGATGTTACAGTGTGTGTGAAAGAGTCATTGGTGATATCCCTTGTGTTGGCTGTGTGTGAGATCTCTGTGGATTGTAACCCTGTGAATGCCTAATGGGCTTGTTAGAGTGCGAGTTGAGAGTGAGGAGAAGGTGGACTTACCCTGGTGGAGCAGATGAGATCATTCAGCCTCTTTCTACATTGGATGGCAAGTCACTTTTTCCCGGCTGGCTTTCAGTGTGATGCCGGGGCAAGGACTCCAGTGCGGGTGGGGCTGGACAGACTGATGGAAGTACACATGCCAGGTTGGGAGGGGGAAGGTGAGGGGAGGATGAAGGGAGTGGCCACGCACTTGGAAAAGCTTGTCAAAAGTGAGCATTCTTCTGCAGCTGAGACAGTTCAACCATATCTCCATTGATATGCTTGGAGTCGGGCCTCTGAATCTTCTCTGCTCACTCAAACAATGCAAAAGCGTGAATGTACCACCAAATGCTCCAGAACTTTTCACCCCTCGGGTGCAGACTGCAAATTAATGTACGTTTTAGGGGGCAACAGAACAATTGGACAACTGGGCAAGTTATAGAATCCCCTTGTAAAAGGTGGCCAAGGTGCAGTCGCTGGTGGAGGTGCTCACAGCTCCTTGCAATGTCTTTATGAAGGTTTGGACCGGAATTCATTATGGTTCAAGCTAACAGTGCAGCCTTGCAATGTGGGTTAGGAGAATGCCTGCGCCTGAGCTGAGAGCACAGCATGCAGTCCAGTGGGCAAAGCTGCCGCCAATCGGTCAAGTGGAGTGGGGTGGAGGTGAGTGAGGTTTTGGACAGCCATGAAGCGCATTACACACTGGCTATCCAAGTGGTGGCCAGCATTCTCTGGCATGTGTGAAGGGGTCTTGAGATATAGCCGGAGCCGGAGACTTAACCAAGAGAGGTCCTTAGGACATATATGCTAACCCACATGTCTCTCTCTTTGATACTGCAGGAAGAGAATCACAGAATCACACAGTGCAGAAAAGGCCCTTCTGCCCATCAAGTCTGCACTGACACTTGAGAAACACCTGACCTACCTACCTAATCCCATTTACCAGCACTTGGCCCATAGCCTTGAATGTTATGATGTGCCAAGTGCTCACCCAGGTACTTTTTAAAGGATGTGAGGCAACCTGCCTCCACCATCCTCCCAGGCAGTGCATTCCAGACCGTCACCACCCTCTGGGTAAAAACGTTTTTCCTCACATTCCCCCTAAACTTCCTGCCCCTCACCTTGAACTTGTGTCCCCTCGTGACTGACCCTTTAGCTAAGGGGAACAGCTGCTCCCTATCCACCCTGTCCATGCCCCTCATAATCTTGTACACCTCAATCAGGTTGCCCCTCAGTCTTCTCTGCTCCAACGAAAACAACCCAAGTCTATCCAACCTCTCTTCATAACTTAAATGTTTCATCCCAGGCAACATCCTGGTGAATCTCCTCTGCACCCCTTCCAGTGCAATTACATTCTTCCTATAATGTGGCGACCAGAACTGCACACAGTACTCCAGCTGTGGCCTCACCAACGTTCTATACAACTCCAACATGACCTCCCTACTTTGTAATCTAAACATCAAGATCATGCAGTCTGGTGATCTAGCTGTGTTGCTCATGGCTTACAGGGAGCAGAGAAGAAAGAGAGGATTGTAATGGAGGTGCCTGGTCAGCCAAGGGAAGAGCACCAACCTCAAGAAGAAGGAGCAGTAGGGCCTCCGCTGGACGCAGCTGAAGATCTACAGTGAGCCGTCGCTTGTAGGCGCCTCGCTAGACCCGGGGTCTATTGACGACGCTTGTCATTCCTGTAGATGACTGAGAACCAGTGTCGCCGAAGACTGCACGTGTCCAGGGAACTGGGCACTCACATATACCACCTTCTGCTGGATTTGGCACCATGGGGACATGGAGGGCATCCACTGCTAGTGGCAGTGAAAGTGACTGCAGTGCTCAATTTTTATGCCAGTGGCTTCTTTCAGGGCTCCACAGGTGACCCTTGCAGGATCTTGCAATCCTCCGCCCACGAGTGTATCCAGGAGGTCACAGACACCATCTTCACGAAGGCACACAACTTTGTGCATTTCGACCAGGATCAGGAAATCCAGGAAGCTAAAGCACTGGATTTGCGGAGATCTCTGGTTTTCCAGAGGTGCAGGGTGCCATCGACTGCACTCACGTGGCACTTAGATTTCCGTGGCAACAAGCAGTCCACTATGTCAACCGCAAGGGCTTCCACTCGCTGAATGTTCAACTGGTGTGCGACCACCACAAACACATCCTGCAGGTCTGCGCACGATATCCCAGAAGCGTCATCACCCCCTACATCCTCAGTAGGTCTCAGCTCCCTGACATCTTCCAGGATCCTCAGAGGCTGTAGGGTTGGCTCCTCAGGGACAAGGGCTACTCACAGAAGATGTGGCTGATGATGCCCGTGCGAAAGCCTCAGACTGCAACAGAGGGACGGTATAATGAGGCTCATGCTGCAACCCGGACTTTGGTGGAGCAAATGACAGGCAAATTGAAAATGAGGTTCTGGTGCCTCGACAGGTCCGGTGGAGCACTGCAATACAGTCCCCAGAGGGTGTCACGCATCATCGTAGCTTGCTGCACACTACACAACCTGGACGAAGACCGAGCTGAGAAGGAAATGGCAGAGCTGCACATCTCCTCCAATGAGAAGGATGTCAAAGGGGATGATGGTGATGAGGTCCTCGAAGGCGAAGACGCCGGCGATGAAGCCATCACTCTGGCCAGACGAGGCAGGCATGCTCATGAGGCCCTCATAGCCGTAAGATTCATGGTGGATGATGACAAGATGTAGTGAGGACTCTCCTGACATCCTCACCTTGTATCTGTGAACATTTGACTCCTGTGTGGCTGATGGCAGCGCACATACCCTCAGTGCTCAGGCTCATGTCATGGAGACACAGCGGAGGCCCTAATAGTTGCTCGATTGCAGGAGGATGATGACTTGCACTGAGAACACCCCATTGATCTTCACCTAACCCCTGTGAATGTTTGACTCCTGTCTGGCTGAGGGCAGCTCGCTTGTGCTCTGTGATCAGGGTCATATCATGGAGACATAGCCATGATACTTTAACAGCGCCTGATCCTTTGGCAGCCTTCATCACCTCCCTGCTTCAGAACCACACCATCACTAGACACAAATGCTGAAAAGATGGGGGGCCAGCCCCACCTCAAAGATGCTGAGAGCACACAGCGAGAATGACGGAACTCTGTGACACCTGCACATGACATTCTGGCAACAATGACCAGCACCATTGAGGTGCAGGCATCACTGATGTGTCCAGTGGGTGTGAAGCCGGACCATCACTTTGATCTGAAGATTACACACTGCACAGGGAAGAGGCCCTGGACTGAGACACTTACCTTCATATATATATAATTTCAAAGTTTGTGGATGATACAAATCTTGGGAGTGTTGTGAACTGTGAGGAGGATGGTGTGGAACTTCAAAAGGACATAGACAAGTTGGTGGAGTGGGCAGATAGGTGGCAGATGAAGTTCAATGTGGAGAAGTGTGAGGTGATGCATTTTGGTAGGAAGAACATGGAGAGACAGTATAAAATAAGGGGTGAAATTTTTAAGGGTATGCAGGAGCAGAAAGACGTGGGTGTATATGGGCATAGATCATTGAAGGTGGCAGGACAGGTGGAGAGAGCTGTCAATAAAGTATATAGTATCCTGGGCTTTATTAATAGGGGCATAGAGTACAAGAGCAAGGAGGTTATGCTGAATTTATATAAGATGCTCATTAGACCTCAGCTGGAATATTGTGTACAGTTCTGGGCACCATATGATAGGAAGGATGTGAACACATTGGAGAGAGTGCGGAAGAGGTTTACAAGAATGGTTCCAGGGACGAGAAACTTCAGTTACGAAAATAGATTGGAGAGGTTGGGACTGTTCTCCTTGGAGAGAAGGCGGCTAAGAGGAGATTTGATAGAGACGTTCAAAATCATGAGGGGGCTGGACAGAGTGGATAGGGAGAAACTGTTCCTGCTCATAAAAGGATCAAGAACGAGAGGGCACAGATTTAAAGTGATTTGCAAAAGAAGTAAATGTGATGTGAGAAAAAACTTTTTTCCACAACGAGTGGTTCAGGCCTGGAATGCACTGCCTGGAAGTGTGGTGGAGGCAGGTTCAATCGAGGCATTTAAGAGGGCATTAGATAATTATTTGAATAGAAACAATGTGCAGGGGTACAGGGAAAAGGCAGGGCAATGGCACTAGGTCATAATACTCATTTGGAGAGCCGGTGCAGAAACGATGGGCTGAATGGCCTCCTTCTGTGCCGTTAAAATTCTGTGATTCTGTGATTCACATCTGAGTGACACAAACACTGCTCATCATAACAAGGAACCATAGACAAGGAGACATATTTGGGAGCTTATTTACAATCATGAATATTATTTGCAACTGATTAACAGCCGTGCTCACGCTGTACAGCTACATCTTCTTAACCTTCCTAACCCTGCTGCCACGTCTTGGTCTCTCTGGGCATCCACAGTGGAGGTGGAGACAGCCTGCTGATCACTACGCCCTGTCTGTGATGACCCTGGTGGGTGTCCTCTGCAAGCTGAGACCTGGAGGACCGTAGCCTGCTTTCAGGGTCCTACTGTGTGGCAGTGGCACCCTCCTCGGCCTGTGGAGCTAGAGCTGTGGGGATCACAGGAATGGGGGAATCGGATGGGCTGGACAATCTCGGAGTCACCTGGGTGGATGTCCGCGGGGTGTGCACCTCCTGATCCTATGGGTGCCCGAGGGCCTCTGGCTGACTGCTTGAGGAGAAGGGGCAGCTGGAATGAGTTTGAGATGCCCTGCGCCTCCCCCACCCCCTCAGCACTGACACTGACAGATACCAGCAAGTGCCTCAGTGATGGAACAAAGCTCCTGCTGCAGTGCAGGACCAATATCCTGGACCAAGGTCTCCATGGCGGCCGCCATCCTACCAGTGTTGACCTCAGTGTGTTGGCATGCTGGCGCTATTATCTCAGCCTGAAGGGAGACACTCCTCCATTGTGCCTTGCAATCTAAGGGGTGCAGTAGACATCCCTTCCTGCTGTCCCTGAACTTATCTTTGCAGCTCCAGCAACTGAGATACAGCCGAGTCCAGAGGCTCTTCATCTGACACAGACTCAGCAGATTTCTGGCCTCCAGCTGTTCTCCAAGTGCCGGGACCCTTGGATTTCCCTGCCTCCACCTGTTGTGGATCAGACAGTGCAGTGTGCACTCCAGATTGTGACCCCGAGGCTAATCTAGAACTAGGTTCCACTAAGGTGTGTGTCTCTGCGCTGGCGGAGGGTGTGGGTGAGCGCTGTGACCAGTCTTCAATGTTGATGTCTGTGGATTCCTCTTCCATGGTGTCTTCGGGGCTGGAGTCGATGGCCTGGCTCATGGACCCCCTTGGCTGCTTCTCAGATGTGCCTGCGATAGAAAAGAGAGATAATTAGTGCATGGCAGTGGCCTGTGAAAGAGGATGTCTGATGGATGTTGCACTGCTGGATACTCAATTGGTTGAGCACCACTGATCTCACTGTCTGCGTAGGAACGGTCCAGATCCTCGTCAGCCAGCTGGATGGCTCTATTTTCAAAGTCCATGAGGGCCTTCAGCTCGGGCATGCCTCTCCCAGTCTGGGAAGTCTCCTTCTTGTTGAGGGCTAACTTATCCTGCATGAAGACAGATGGAGAGAGTGTAAGCAGGATGCCTGCCAGGTAAGTTGAGAAGGATGCCTGGCATGTTTGGCTGTGAGTGGTGCCATGGATGGCATGAGGACGTGACGGACAGCAGAATGAGAGTGTTTATGAAAGAGTGAGTGGTGATGTCCCTTGAGCTGGCAGTGAGTGTGATCCCTGTGGATGTGTGATGGGTTTGTGAGTGTGTGAGTTGAGAGTGATGGGAAGAGTGACTTACCCTGGCGGAACGGAGGAGATCATTCATCCTCCTGCGGCACTGGGTGACTGTCCTCTTTTGGAGGGTGTTGGCACTCACCACCGCTGCCACCGCTTCCCATGCTGGATTGTTGAGCTTGGTGGCTGATCTTAGCCCAGAGAGGGGGTAAAGGAGTTAGTGGTGGCATTCCGCTGTGTCCAGCAGGTGCCTCAGAGAGGCGTCACTAAATTTGGGGACTGCCGTCTTCTTTGCTTTCAGGGCCAGCTGCTGTCTGGAGCAGTCCTGGTCTTTAGACATGAAGTAGGCTGCACTCTGGTGTGCTTTAAATACGATGAGGAAGCGCTGAGGTCATGGCACCTCTAGTATCAATTTTAATGTTGATATCAAAGCCTTGAACTTTCACAGTAACTGGCCAATAGTCTGGACTAAGACTATCAATTTCCCCAAAGAATTCTATAATTTCATCTTTAACTTGATTTCCAATTTCTTGGATGGAGTGTGTGTGTTTTTCATAAATATTTTCTTGTCTTCTACCTCGGTTAAAGTTGTTGGCTTTGCAAAAAAACACCTGACAAGCCCAATTTCACCGCCCTGCAGCGATCCGGCGTGTTTCCCCTGCATGCATTATTAATGAGGTGGGACACATCGGGAAGTGGATGATACAGCGCAAAAAACCCACCATTGTGGCCGGTGGGGAAAACATCTTTTTTCACACCCGCCACTGTACTTAGTGCAATTCAGGGAAAATTCCTACCTTAGTCTCCAGAATGGAAAATTCCACCCCATGTTTCAGCATGACTCCAAGGCCTCACACGACTCCGTTGACTGAGTAGGCCCACAGGTAGCGGCCCCACCCACCCACAAGAAAGCCCACCAACCCGGACGAAAGGGCGGGAAATTCCACACCAGCAGCCATTTTGAGATACTTGCATTGTAGCGTGAAAAACCAACATAGATGCCAAGACCACCCAGCAGGGGCCACGGAATGTTTCCACTGCGGTAAAACTGTACACTTCAGGTATTTCTGCACAATCAACAACTTCAACCGAGGTAGAAGACAAGAAAATATTCATGAAACACACACGCCATCCAAGAAATTGGAAATCAAGATAAAGATGAAATTATAGAATTCCTTGGGGAAATTGATAGTCTTAGTCCAGACTATTGGTCAGTTACCGTGAAAGTTCAAGGCTTTGATATCAACTTTAAAATTGATATTGGATCTGCTGTAAACATGCTAGCAGATTGGCTTCAGCCAATACCTCTTCATCCATCAGACATCAAGTTATAAGGTCCATGCAACATAGAACTTCCAATTAAAGGTAGGATTATTGCTCCTCTTCACTCTAAGGGGTGACAGATCATTGATTCTCCCTATGTTCTCTACAATCAATGTACATCCTTATTAAGTGGCGATGTTGGCATACTGCTAAGAGTCCTAGAAAAACCAAATGATGCCCAGCATTTGAACAACTCACTGTCTTTCATGGAACAGTCTTCAACCTTTTATTTAGAACCAGTGGGAATTCAGCCTTCAGCAGCTAAGGAAGTTTATTCAAAGTTGTTTGAAGTTATTATTCTCTCAGTTCTTCATGAAGCTAGACCTGAGGTGACAGATACAGAAAGCACTGTGGAGGATGGTGACCATCTGCATGAAGACCTGCTGGACCCGAATTGGCTTTTTCCAGAAGAAATTGATGAGGAAGAAGCACTTGCAGCTCTGAGTGATCTGTTGGAGGATGAGGTCTTAGGTGTTGGTCTGTCTTTCCAATGGATAGACCCACCATATGAAGTCTCTGTTGTTTTGGAGTCAGCTGTGTTTCTAATGGCTGAGCAATGCTCAGATCTTGGGTCATTGAGCCTACCAATGTTTTGCCTACCCTATCTCTCATTGTCCATGAAGAGTCTTCAGGCAGAATGCCTTGCCTGAGTCCATGTCAGAGTCCATAGAGGATCATACTGCCAAAGAGCTGATACCTCCCAGGGGTGAAAGTCAAGTGACACCTGTACTCCAGTTCCAGCTGGAAGTCTTCTTCCTTCTAGAGCTGATTGTCAGCACAGAAGCTGTGGCAGAATCTTTAGCCCTTTTGAAGCTGCCCAATACTGTACAGCAATCTTGTCTCCAAATTAATTGTTTACAGGAAATTTGTCTCATTAGAGAAGATGAGGCTGTCTTGTTTCCATATCCTCAGCAATTCTTCCCATGTCCAGAGTGGAGCAGCCTCACACAGAGAGAAGTGTGGTTCTCTTACCACACAGAAAGTAGACAGTCCTCCCAAATTGGGAAATCATCCCTTCATCTTTTCCTGACAGGCTTACAGGAATTTGATCATTTTTTCCTTCATAGTTTACATTCATTGAAATCTCAGATCTTCAGTGCCTTTTCAGTCTTTGAAGCGACAGTGAATAATACCGTGTGACAGTCCTCCCTGGAGTTGAACGTCATCCCTCTCCTGAAGGTCTTTCCTTGTGTGCTTTGAGGAAGCAACAAGTTCCTCAGAGTTCTGAGTTCTTCACATCCAGCCAGAGAGTCCAAAGGTTTATGCTCTTCAGTCTTCTCTCTTGGGTCAGTCTTTCACTGAAAAGTCCTCATTGTCCTTGCAGTTCAGTTATCCTGAATCCTACACTCTGCTTCCCAGCAACGCTGCCAAATTGCTGTCCCCATCTGATGATGATGATGATGATGATGATGTCCTCCAAGGCAGAGAAGAAACCTTACATGTCTCCAAAATGTCTTGCCTGAGGGCTGAGAATTCCGTGGGAGATTGAATCCCTCACAACTGTTACTTGGGGAGGGGAAAGAGTGAGAGTTGGAGTTGGGTATAATCTGTAGTTGTAAAAAGGAAGTTACAGAAATGCAATGTAAATAGTTAAAGATAAAGTTTCATATTGTTGAAAATTGGATCGTATACATGGGGGGAGGTGTAGAATAAAGGGCAGGATTTTCTGCTTGGCGTGTGGGCATGCACGTGACAAACCCAAGCATGAACTAGCGTGCGATGGCATTGGGCAAGCATCCTGACGTCATTGTGCACTCACGTGATATTTCGGTCGGGGTCGGGTGCACCCGATGACAATTAAGAGGCCTATTAAAGCCATTAATCAATTAATTAACCTGTATTTTTCACTCCCCATCCAACATTACGGTTGGCGGGTGGGCGAATCGGCCAGGCAGCCTTTGGATTTTTGAGGAAACCTCATCCACGGGCAGCATGAGGTTTCCGTAATTAAATTTTTTTTAAAATTCTTGGGCAGAATTTTTCAAATCTACATGTTAAGATGAGTGAGTCTACTCTGTGGACATTTTTCTGGAATTTTAAAAACTTTATTCACTGGTTTAAAATTCTCCAGCTCCCTGAGGCAGCTCTCTGCCTTCAGGGAGCTTTCATTGCGCGCTCCCCTGCGCCTGCACTGACTTCAATGCTCGCCCTCCCTCACCCCCAACCCCAGCAGCGCTGATCTTCTCAGTGCACCTTTCATGCTGGCTGGCCGTTAATTGGCCAGCCAGTGTGAAATCACGGTCGGGGGCCGATTGCGGGCAGCAGGCCATTTCCCGGCCGCTCCCAGGCCTGCCGCCACATCCGCCCGATGACCAGAAAATCCTGCCCAAAGGGTTAACAGATAGGATATGCTAACGTATGAAGTAGATGATGGTGTATCACTAACATCAGTCAGCCATGTGTTAGACTCTCAAGAGAGAGGTTGGAACACCATGCCCAGGAGCAACATGCCTACTCTGCAACCTGTTTAGATGTAGTGCTAATAAACAAGTGTTAAGTAGATATCAGAGTACAACTACAGTCTATCTCGTAACCAAATGCCATGCCTAGAGTCCACAGATAGGAAGGACCAGCACAGAACCATTTGGGATTGTAAGCATTTCTACCTGAATTTCCTATGGATTCTTCAAGGTAGTGGGTAAAGGGAGAATTCATACCATTTAATATGAACCTATTAATCACCTGCCAAAATGCACTTTACACACTTCACATGTCATATCTTACATTACACATTAACCAAAAATGAACCTCTGACCTACAGAATATGTATGGGTATTTCAGCTGAGTATATAGGCTATCGAACTGTGGGAAAGATGTAGAGGAACAAATTAGCAAGGAAATTACAAATAGGTTCAAGATTTATACATACATTAGTTATAATGAGAGAATTTAATTATCTGAATATAGATTGGGATAGTAGTAATGAAAAGGAGGGAGGGGCAAGAATTCCTAGTGTGTTCAAGAGAATTTCCTACATCAGTATGTTCCCAGTCCAAATGAGAAAGGAGGCACCTCTAGACCTAGTTCTTACGAATCAGGTGGGCCAAATGGACCAAGTGTCAGTAGGGGAACATTTATGGAACAGTGATCATTGTATCATAAGGTTTAGGTTGGCTATGGGAAAGGACAAAGAACAATCTAGAGTAAGAATAATTAACTTGGGGAAAGCCAACTTCAATGGGATAAAAATAGATCTGGGCTGAATAAACTGGAGTAAAAGGTTGGCAGAAAAAATAGTGGCTAAACAATAGACTACCTTCAAAGAAGATATAGTTTGGACACAGTCAAGGTTTATTCCCTTGAAGGAGAAAGATAAGGCAAACAAATCCAGAGCACCCTTGATGACAAAAGTGATAGAGATGAAGATGAAGAAGAAAAGGTGTGCTTATGACAGATGTCAGGTGGATAATACAATGGAGAGCCAAGCTGAATAGGGAAGGTTCAGAGGGGAAGTGAAAAGCATAAAAGAGAAGCAAAGAGAAAGTATGAAAAGAGACTGGCAGCTAATATAAAAAGATATGCAAAACTCTTCTATAGGCATATAAACACTCAAAGGATGGTAAAAGGAATGGGGCTGATTAGGGACCAAAAAGCGGATCTGCACATGGAGGCAGGGGACATGTCTGGGGTATTAAATGAATACTTTGCATCTATCTTTACCAAAGGATAAGATATTGTGAAGCTCATGGTGAAAAAGGGAGTAATTCAGACGCTTGAAGGGTTTAAGATTGATAAGGAAGATTCTGTATTTAGAGTTGATAAGACGCCAGGGCCAGATGGATGCATCCAAGGATATTGAAGGAAGTGAGACTGGAAATTGTAGAGGCACTGCCATAATTTTCCAATCTTCCTTAGATTCAGTGGTGGGGCCAAAGGATTGTAGAATTGCAAATCTAACACCCTTGTTCAAAAAATAATGTAAAAATAAGTCCAGCAATTATAGACCAGTCAGTTTAACCTTGGTGGTGGGGAAACATCTAGAAATGATAATTCAGGATAAAATTAATAATCACTTTGGCAAATGGGGGTAAATTAAGGAAAAGCAGCATAGATTTGTTAAGGGCAGATCTTGTTTAACTAACTTGCTAGAGCTTTTTGATGAGGTAACAGAGAGGGTTGTTGAAGGGAATGCTGTTGATGTGGTGTAAATGGACTTCCAGAGGGCATTTGATACAGTGCCACAGTACAGACTTGTGAGCAAATTTACAGCTCATGGAATGAAAAGGACAATAGCAACATGGATACGAAATTGGCTCAGTGACAGGAAATAGAGTGTAGGGATTAACGAATGTTTTTCGTACTGGAAGAAACTTGAGGGCGTTCCCCAGGGGTCAGATGTTCGGACCCTTGCTCTTCCTGATATATCTTAATGATCTAGACCTTTGTGTAGAGGGCACAAGTTCAAAATTTGCAGATAATAAAAAACTTGGAAGGATTGTGAACTGTGAGGAGGATAGTGTAGAACTTCAAAAGAACAGACAGGTTGGTGGATAGAGTGGACAATTGGCAGATGAAATTTAATGGAGAGAAGTGTGAAATTATTTATTTTGGTAGGAAGTATGAGGAGAGACAATATAAAATAAAAGGTACAATTCTAAAGGGGATGTCGGAGCAGAGGAACATGGATATATATGTGCATAAATGATTGAAGTTGGCAGGACAGATCGGGAGCGCGGTTAATGGAGCATACAGCATCCTAGGCTTTATTAATAGGGGCATACAGTATAGAAGCAAGGAAGTTATGTTAAACATGTATAGAACACTAGTTCAGCCTCAACTGGAGTATTGCTTCCAGTTCTAGGTGCCACACTTTAGGAAAAATGTGAAGGTGTTAGAGAAAGTGCAGAAAAGATTCAAGAGAACGGTCTCAGGGACGAGGAAGTTCAGTTATTTAGGTAGATTGGAGAAGTTGGGACTGTTTTCCTTGGAGAAAAGAAGGTTGAGAGGAGATTTGATAGAGCGATTCAAAATCATGAAGGGTCTGGACAGAGTAGATAGGGAAACACTGTTTGTGAGAGGATCAAGAACGAGAGAGCACAGATTTAAGGTATTTGGCAAAAGAAGCAATGGCTTTTCATGCAGTGAGTGGTTAGGATCTGGAATGCACTATCTGAGTGTGGTGGAGGCAGGTTCAATTGAGGTATTCAAGAGGTAATGGATTATTATCTGAAAAACAAGAGTGTGCAAATCTATGGGGAAAAGGTGGGGGAGTGGCACTAGGTAAATTGCTGTTATGGAGAGCCAGCACAAGCATGGTGGGCCACAAAGCCTTTTTCTGTGCTTAACAATTCTGTGATTCTGTGACTACATACAAATTTGAATTGGAAAAAACATGAGGTGTGAATATTGATGGATTTTGATAGGTAGCGTGAAAAATTCTACTTTTTCTTTCTGCACATGCCCAACAAAAATAGAGAAAAATGTGAGTATCACCGTTCTGGATGGATTTAAATATTTCTGTAAGACTCCCAATCCTAACAGGCTTCAGAGATCTGACCTAAGAATACAGAAATAATGAGTCAACACTCAAATGCTTCAGTTAACCATCGAAAATCTTCACTATTCTTTTGCAACGCCATACACACAAAATACTATTGGTCAAATGATAAAACGCACAGCAATGTGAAGTTACAAGGATCTTCCACCCACAATACACCCACAATTGGTTAGGTCTGTGTTGATTGTAGGCTATTGACTGGGTCACTTTTTTCTCTTGACTGCAGTACCGAATTCAAATGTCACTTTCTTTTCTACAGTTAAAATGAGTATGTGCAAAGTTGGGGGTGGATCTTCACTTTCCAATGCTCTTCAGCAGAATTCAGTTCATCAACTAAGTGAGCAATTGTCCCGATATGAAGCCTGGGTGCTTGGTTGTTAGCCAGTAGTTAGTTGTGCTCATCAAGTCATGGACTTTGACCGACACACACTTGTGCCTTTTTTCAGACTTTCAAGGCCTGTTTGAAGCTTTTCTAATAGGCCTTCTTTGTCTAAGCCCTGATAAGACTGTTTAACTTTGTAAGGGAACAAATTATCTCTCAAAGACAGTTCTCACAGTTCCGCAGTTTTGAGAAAAACAAGCTCTCTCTTCTATCAGTCCTGCTGCTTCCAATATCTCAAAGCCTGATGGGCTAGGTTGGTCAAGCTACATGTAATTTATCTGTATATATGTATATACAATCATGGCTGGATAGCTTACACAAATCTCAACCTACATATGAACGTACAAATTAGGAGCAGGAGTAGGCACCTAAAGCCTGCTTCACCATTTGATAAGCTCATGGCTGATCTGATCGTAACCTCAACCCCAAATTCCTGCCTACCCCCAATAACCTTTCACCCCCTTTTTAATCAAGGATCTATCTAGTTCTGCCTTAAAAATATTCAAAGACTCTGCTTCCACCACCTTTTGAGGAAGAGAGTTCCAAAGACTCACTACTCTCGGAGAGAAAAAATTCTCCTCACCTATTTCTTATTTGAGTGACCCCTTATTTTTAAACAGCGACCATTAGTTCCATATTCTCCCACAAGAGGAAACATCGTCTCCACATCCACCCTGTCAAGACCCCTCAGGGTCTTAAAGAAATCTTAAAGTTTTCAATCAAGTCACCTCTTACTCTTCTAAACTCCAGTGGATTCAAGCCTAACCTGTCCAACCTTTCCTAATAAGGCAACCTGTCCATTCCTGCTATTAGTCTAGTAAACATTCTCTGAACTGCTTCTAAAGCATTTATGTATTTCCTTACATAAAGAGACCAGTACTGTACATCATACTCCAGGTGTGGTCTCAGCAGCGCCCTGTACAATTGAAGCATAACCTCCCTACTTTTGTATTCAATTCCCCTCACAATAAATGATAACATTCTATTAGCTTTCCTAATTACTTGCTGTACCTCCATACTAGCCTTTTGTGATTCATGCACAGACACCCAGAACCCTCTGAATCTCAGAGCTCTGCAATCTCTCACCATTTAGATAATATGCTTCTTTTTATTCTTCCTTCCAAAATGGATAACTTCCATTTTCCAGATCTTTGCCCACTCACTTAACCTATCAATGTCACTTTGTAGCCTCCTCATGTCCTCTTCACAATTTACTTTCCTAACTATCTTTGTGTCATCAGCAAATTTAGCAACCATTCCTTTGGTCCCTTCATCCAAGTCATTTGTATAAATTATAAAAAGTTGAGGCCCCAGCATTGATCCCTGTGGCACACCACTTGTTACATCCTGCCAACCAGTAAAAGACCCATTTATGCCAACTCTCTGCTTCCTGTTAGCTTGCAATCTTCTATCCATGCCAATATGCTACCCCCTACACCATGAGCTTTTATCTTCCTTAATAACCTTTTATGTGGCACTTTATCAAATGCCTTTTAGAAATCTAAGTACAGTACATCCACCAGTTCCCCTTTATCCACAGCACATGTGACTCCTTCAACCTAAGCTACAGTTCTTCTTTCTAAAGTTTCCAAGTCCGACATTTCTATAATTTTACAGTTGAAAAGCAACCTGTTAACCAGATGCAAAGTTTTACAGATAAAGTAAATAGCAGAACTTGATAGTGTGCCTGTCCTGTGATTTATTTTTGCTTTTGGTCAATGATGTATCAAGCTTCAAAATGAATCGATCATGATAGTTTTGCATTCTTTGTACCATTGTTAACCATGCAGCCCCAGCTAGAATCTTGAACAATCATGTTACTTTCAAATATCAATGAGAATAGACTAGGTGTAATGCAGCCAGGTATAAAATAATTAGTGAAAGAGGCAAGCCACTTTCAATATACAATATAGCTACAGACAATAGAATAAAATTAAAATGAGCCTTCGAACCACTGCATCAAAATTTGATACTCATCAAAGTCATCTTTAATGCAGTAAGTTTGCTAAATCTTTATTCAAGCTTTTCGCTTTCATGAAATCTTATTTAAATACATTTTTAAGTGATGCAAGGATCTCATTGGTAATCAGCACGCTGCTGTCAGTATAAAGAACACGTTTACACATTACAAGAAAATTATCATAAAAGCACTGACTGTATGGAACAACGTAGAGCTGTTTTTGCATCATGCTAAAATAGATTTTCTTTGCATCAAGAATTGAAGTTCTTTATTTGAATTAGCAGATGGTAAAGGTTTTTTTCTGAGGTAATCATATACAGTAATAAAACCACAATCATTGTCCTTGGCTCCTTCGGGAAAAAAAACTGGTTTGTCACATCTGCTACCATCTCCATATGGTGCCACGTATGAGACTTTGATTGAAAAGCCACGTTTTAAAAATAAGCTTTGTATAGTGTGCAAGCCTGACAATCTATCGCTGAAGTGGCATGCATTATTAAGCAAAGGAGACTTGTGTATCCTAGGAGCAAGCTGAATACTGATTTTCAAATTATTTAGTGTATGAGAAATCATGGAACAAGAGGATGCTATTTGACCTGTCAAAACCTTTTCTTCCAGGGACAAAATCCAGTGCATTCAACTAGCTATCCAACTCATCTATCTCCTAAGGAAAAGCATACAATTTCTCCATACTTTCCTCCCAAATCAAGAAATTCTTAAGTACAGCATTCAAACTTTATATCAGATGTATTTCTAATCAACAAAATATTAATTAAGGGCACTATACTCTAGACACTCACTACTTTGGGTAAAAAACCTTTTGTGAGCTATGGTTAATTTGGCCGCACTCTCGCCTCTGAATTTAAAGGTTGTGTTTTAAGTTCCGCTCCAGGGGCAGAATTTTACGTTCCTCCGCCAGCGGCTTTGTAGGCGGGGAGTGAGTGTAAAATTTGTTGGATGGCCTTCCCAACAGGTTACTGCCCGTCCGGACCTCTCCGCAATTTTATGCTGGGACTGGTGAGGCCCGCCCACTCTTGCCCCAATTGAGGCCCTTAAGTGGCCAATTATTGACCACTTGACCACTGAGTTTTCCACTCAGCCTTAATTTTCAGGCTGGCGGGAGGAGTTCAGTGGCAAAGCTGGAGCCCAAAAATTAACGCTGTTCAGACTACGGGTGGGAAGTACGGCTGAGGAGGGTGGCACCTCCATCAGCAGCCTTCATTTAACACCAAGTACCCCCTCCCCAAAAGGTCTGACCTCTGCAGAGGCTCCTCCCCACTGGCCTCATGACCAACACCCCAACCCCACTCTTTCCACCCCCTCTAGGCCTCACCTACCCTTCTCACACTGAGACCACCAAAACCTACTTGTTCTTGGACCCCTGGGACGTCGGCTGTCCCAGTTCTGTCCACTGCAGCTTCAGACACTGCAGGGACTAGAGAGCTGCTGGCCAATGAGATTGGCCGGCAGCTCTTTGAGGCAGGACTTTCTCTTGATTAAGGGGTGGAAGCCCCGCCTGGAGCCAATTAACACTTGTTGGAGCGTTAAATGGCTGTAGGCCAGGCAGTATCAGCAGGGATGTGTTCTCCATCGACTCTTTGGGTGGTGGGAAGGGAAACCCCGCCATCTGAAAAATCCTGGCCCAGGACTTGAGTATAAAAAGTAAGACTGATACTCCAGTACAGAACTGTTGGAGTGCTGCACCCTCAGACCTCAGGAAGCCCAGGAGCTGAAGTGAGGTGAGTACAGATTTGGGGAGGAGGTAAGTGACTTCACAGCACTGTTTGTGGACCAGGAGGAGCAGAAGTGCATCCCCCCAAGCCCCTCAATCTTCCCCAACCAGAAACCCCCTGCACAAAAGCTCCTAGGATCGTGGATCTTAGCCCAATCAGATTAAATACCATGGAAGGTTACCTGCTACAGATGTCTGAGTAGTTTTCTTGGACAAGTCCTCTTGAACATTTGAACAATTAAGACATTGGCTAAGCACGTCTAAGTAAACTTGAAATGCAAGATTTATTCATTATACTTTATGACCTTATCATATTTGTTATTTGCCACAGGGAAATTTTACAACTGCCTATGAGTGGAAAAATATATCACTAATTAAAATTTCAGAACAGGAAATTGAATGCCCCATGCATTGGAGTCTGCATATTGGAGCAAGATTTGAATCCATAATTAATAGGGGGTTAACAATAATAGTTACTCTGGTAAATATTTTAGCTATCAGACCACCAACAGGCCAGCCATCAATCCCACTGGCAGGAGGTCTGGTCCATTTTGAGAGTAATTCATGCCTTTCTCATTAACCCGATCCAGCACTGGGAATTTCCTTCGGACCTCTACTGCTACACGTGTGTAACTTCAGTGTAAATAGGATCCTCAATGAACTTCCATCAAAGTTACAGCTGCAGAGCTGGAAAACATCCCAAGAAATTCTCAGTGTACATGTCTGGCTCGCACGTTTGGAGCTACAGGGTGCTGATCTGATCTTCTGATGGCAATATGGAGTAAGTTGTGTCATTCTAGGGACTGAGCACCTGCCCCATAATTTAAATGACCCCATCGCTAAAATTAGATACAGTGTCATCGCAAAGTGAAAACGGCAGGTGACCTGTCTCACTGACTTCCAGTGGCATATCAGTACTATGGGTTTTAGAGTACTGCAATGGGGCAGTAGCAAGTTACACTGCTCTGCTTCACTGCACTTTAGTCAGGTGAGGGCACAATTCTACACATGTATATTTAAACACACATCGTGAAATCTTACAGCACAGAAGGAGGGGACTTGGCCCCTTGTGTAAGTATCAGCTGTTTGTAAGGGCTATCCCTCTCCTCTGCTCTTTCCCCTTAACCTTTAAATTTTTCCGTTCCATGTATATATAACTCACTTTTGAAATTCCCTATTAAATAGTCTTCTACCACCCTCTCAGGCCGTGCCTTCCAAACCAGAGCTACTCATTGCATAAAGCAAATTGTTCCTCATCACCCCCCTGCAAAGCACTTGTCACAGGCCACAGTCTGCTAGATATGTTGCTAACGTTAGAAAAGAGTAAATGGGACAATCAGCTTTGTTCTAACAGCAGCTGATCTCCTGTGGATTTACTCATATAGTTTGGCACAGGAACCATAGTTGTATTGTTTAGATACTAACGTTTTACTTTTAAGGCCACTGCCAGGTAGTGCCTTTGAGAAAGGAGCTTGAATAGATTCTGAGATCAATGAGATGCTAATGTTAGAAGTTTTGTTACGGTAATAGATGTTTGGCTCTACCCTCCTTGTCTTTTCTGTTTATCTCAAGGTCATAAGAAAATGCCTGAAATATAAAAGGGTTTTTATAACCCTTTCTGTATACATTTTAAAGTTTGTTCAGTTTATGCAGTTGTGGTTGTGACCAGCTTATCTGCTGCTAAAACCTTCAGCCATGCTTTCATTACCTCTAGACTTGAATATTCCAACAGACTCCTGGCTGGTCTCCCATAAATTTGAGGTCATGCAAAACACTTCTGTCCATATCCTTATCTACACATAGCCCCATTCACCCATCAGCCTTGTACTTACTGATTTACCTTGGCTCCAGACAGCACCTTGATTTTGAAATTCTTATCACTGTTTTCAAATCCCTCCATGGCCTCGTCCCTCCCTATCGCTATAACCTCCTTGAGGCCCACATTCCTTAGTGGCCTCTGAGCTCCCCTCATTCCAGCTTCTCAAGCATCCCCACTTTTAATGACTCCACCATTGGTGCTCATGCCTTCAGCTGTCAAGACCCTAAGCTCTGGAACTATCTACCTAAACCTGTCTGCCCCTCTACCTTTTTTAAGGTGCTCAATAAAACCTACCTCTTTACTCAATAGAGGACCTTTGTTAAAGCTTCATCACAGTATTTGGCACTTAAAGGATGCCAACTTTAAGGGTGAAATTTTTTGCTCAGCAGGCGGGCACGCGCCCGACCTGACTGAGTGTAAAATGACACCCGATGACGTGGGGCAAGCATCCTGATGTCATCATGTACTCACACGATATTTCGGTCGGCGGGCACACTGCCGACTCCAGCACACAATTAAAAGGTCTATTAAGGCCATTATAACATTAATTAAAATTAATTTTTCGCTGCCCGTCCACCCTTACGGTTGGTGGGCAGGCGAAAAAGCCAAGTAGCCTTTGCAATTTTTTGGAAACCTCATCCACGGGTGGGATGAGGTTTCCAAAAGCAAATAAAAGTAAAATAAAACCTTAATTTTTCATTAATAATATGTCCCTGCTTATGTGACAGACTCACATGAGGGGACATGTTTCATTACATTTTTAATTTTTTTTTTTATATCTCTTCACCTCCCTGATTCAGCTCTCTGCCTCAGGGAAATTATGTAGCACACACTCACGTGCGAAGGTTACGCTTGCCCAGCTTACACTGCCATCCCCGCCTGCACAGGCAGCATTCAGCACTGCCACTTGTGTTTCACGCTATGTGGGCCTTAACTGGCCTGCCAGCGTGAAATTGCCTTCTGGGCCCAATCGCGGGTGGTGGTCGGCTTCCTGACTATCCCTGCCACCCCCCCCCCACAGCCGAGCCCGCATGCCAAGGGCAAAATTCTGCCCTTAGGCTTTCTTAATCACATATCCCAAAATTCATAAATCATCTCAATGGTGCATGAAATAAGACTTACATACGAACAAGGAGCAGGAGTTGGCCATTCAGCTCCTCGAGCCATTTAATAAGGTCATGGCTGATCTGATAGTAACCTCAAATCTGCATCCTGCCTACCCCCGATTACCTATCACCCCCTTGTTTACCAAGAATCTATCCAACTCTGCCTTAAAAATATTCAAAGACTCGGCTTCCATCACTGCTTTGCAATGTCACAAAAAGTACAGTTTAAGGCCTGGATTAGGCTTGGGAAGGAACTGGCCCAACTTTGCACTAAATGTGGTAGCGGGCTGGAAAAAGGACATTTTACCGGATGGCCTCAATGCCAGGTTTTCGCGCAGCATCATCCCAATTTCGCCTCATTAATCATGCATTCCCGGGAAACACATCATTTCGACAGTGGGCAGGTTCTAATTCACCCACCACACCATCACCTCGCCGCCTCCTCATGCCGGGCGCTATATTTAAAGTGCAGCCGCACACACACCTCTCATTGCTTCCAGCCAGGCCTGCTGCACTGAAGACATGGCCCCGAAAGGCAAGAAGACTGCAGCTCCCCGATTCAAGTGATGCGTCCCCGGAATGCCTTTTGGACACGGTGGAGGCCCACCGTGATGTCCTCTACCCTCGATCTGGGGCAGGAGGGGCAGCAACATCACCAATCCGGTTTGGGAGTTGATGGCAGTGCCAATGCCGCCCACAAAAAGTCAGCTATCCAATGCAGAAACGGGACGAATTATCTCATCCATGCCGCCAGGGTAAGTCAACCATCTCATCACTCTAAACTCACACACTCAAGCTCATCACACATTCACTGGCATCTCACTCACTGCCAGCTCAAGGGACATTAGCACTCATTCTCACACACACACCCTCACATCTCCATCTAGCTTCATTTCCTTGGCGATCGCTTCCTCATCCCATCCATGGCTCCACTCAGCACACACACACACGCACACGCACACGCACACCAAGAGGTTCCCACTCCCGTTCCAGATGGTTCTTGGACTTTAAGATTTATAAAGAACAAATCGCACAGACACAGGGTTTGGCTCAACTAAAGATTAATGTGATATTACGCGCACTAAGCCCCTAATACAGATACCTCTAATCTAGTTCAGACAATACAAATACAAAGTTACACAAAATTAAAATTAACTAGCCTCAGTTCAAATCCTTGTGCGATTAGCTGAGGTGGACGCCCCCCAGTTCCCAGCTGACCATCCTGTGATGTGACCTTGGTTCCTAGTTCACCCGACAAACTCACCTTGACTTGCTAAAAACCTTACTAGAATTATGGCAAAACACTATGTCTTAGTCGTATACCCTTACACAAACCTCAGATCCAAATCACCATGATTTGACAGGAATACTTACAATCCCCAACTCGGCAGGTCTGTCCAATGTTGATTGTAGACCTGAGTCAGGGTGACCAATCCTGATCCTTCTTCCGACTGCAGCACCTCATTCCGGTTTCGTCCTCCTTTATAATGATACATGTGGTAATTATCACAGACACATCTCCTGTTGCCATCCTGCTGAATCGCCTGGAGTTTTAGCGCCTTGTGATCCTTTAGTTTATTCCATGTCCTGATCTAGGCAGGGCTGCAGACATACCCAGCTCTCAAGTTATTTCCACAACAGGAAAGAATGGACCCCAACCCATGGTGAGGAATCTCTGGCTCCAAAGGTGATGGGCATGTCAATGCTTTTCCCCCTTCCTTGATAGGAGTGAATGATGCTGTGTAAGGGACATCATCTGGGGATGTTATGCTAATGAAATTCCCAATTTCATAATGACGTGTCAACCTGGTGAGGCTACAACACAGGGCTAAGACATGCCAAACAGCATAAGCAGCAAATAATAGACAGAGGTAAGTGATTCCACAGCCAACGGATCAGATCTGAGATCTGCAGTCCTGCCACATCCAGTCATGAATGGTGGTGGACAATTGAACAACTCACTGGAGGAGGAGGCTCCACAAATATCCCCATCCTCATTGATGAAGGAGCCCAGCACATCAGTGCAAAAGTTAAAGTTGAAGCATTTGCAACAATCTTCAGCCAGAAGTGCCGAGTGGATGATCCATCTCGGCCTCCTCCGGAGGTCCCCAGCATCACAGATGCCAGTCTTCAACCAATTTGATTCACTCCGCGTGATGTCAAGAAACGGCTGAAGGCTATGGTTATGGGCCCTGACAATATTCCAGCAATAGGACTGAAGACTTATGCTCCAGAACATGCCACGCCCCTAGCCAAGCTGTTCCAGTACAGCTACAACACTGGCATCTACCCGGCTATGTGGAAAATTGCGCAGGTATGTCCTGTACACAAAAAGTAGGACAAATCCAACCCGGCCAATTACTGCCCCATCAGCCTACTCTCGATCATCACTGAAGTAAAGGAAGGGATCACCAACAGTGCTATCAAGCGGCACTTGCTTAGCAATAACTTGCACACTGACACCCAGTTTGGGTTCTGCCAGGGCCATTCAGTTCCTGACCTCATTACAGCCTTGGTTCAATCATGGACAAAATGAGCTGAACTCCCGAGGTGAGGTGAGAGTGACTGCCCTTGACATCAAGGCAATATTTGACCTAATGTGACATTAAGGACCCTGAGCAAAATTGGAGTCAATGAGAATCAGGGGGAAAACTCTCCACTGGTTCGAGTCATACCTAGCACAAAGGAAGATGATTGTGGTTGTTGGACGTCAGTCATCTCAGCTCCAGGACATCACTGCAGGAGTTCCTCAGGGTAGTGTCCTCGGCCTCACCATCTTCAGCTGCTTCATCAATGACCTTCCTTTCATCATAAGGTCAGAATGGCAATGTTCATTGGATTGCATAATGTTCAGCACTATTTGTGACTCCATAGTTATTGAAATAGTCCATTGCCAAATGCAGCAAGACCTGGACAATATCCAGGCTTGGGCTGACAAGTGGCAAGTAACATTTGCACCACACAAGTGTCAGGCAATGACCATTTCCAACAAGAGAGAATCCAACTATCCCCCCTTGATGTTCAATGGCATTACCATCACTGAATCCCCCACTATCAACATCCTGGGGGTTACCATTGACCAGAAACTGAACTGGACTAGCCATATAAATACTGTGGCTACAAGAGCAGGTCAAAGGCTAGGAATCGTGCGACGAGTAACTCACCTCCTGACTCCCCAAAGCCTGTTCACCATCTACAAGGCACAAGTCAGAAGTGTGATGGAATACTCCTAACTTGCCTGGATGAGTGCAGTTCCCACAACACTCAAAACGCTTGATACCATACAGGACAAAGCAGCCCACTTGATTGGCACCACATCCACAAACATTCACTCCCTCCACCACCGATGCACAGTATCAGCAGTGTGTACTGCCTACAAGATGCACTGCAGGAATTCACCAAGGTTCCTTCAACAGCACCTTCCAAACCCATGACCACTACCATCTAGAAGGGCAAGGGCAGCAAATAGATGGGAACACCACTACCTGGAAATTCTGCTCCGAGTCACTCACCATCCTGACTTGGAAATATATCGCCGTTCTTTCACTGTCGCTGGGTCAAAAACCTGGAACCTCCTTCCTAACAGCACTGTGGATGTACCTACACCAGATGAACTGCAGCAGTTCAAGAAGGCAGCTCACCACCACCTTCTCAAGGGAAACTAGAGATGGGCAATAAATGCTGGCCTAGCCAGCGAAGCCCACATCCCATGAATGAAAAAAAAATTGGGTTATATGATAGCAGCTGTCTTGTACCACTGTATATGATTCAGTCCTTTAACTACATCAGGCAAAAGAAGTTACCTTACACCATTAATTGTATCAGCTCTGTCACGATGTTTTGAATTAACCATTTAATGCATAGCCTGCCTCTGTGTGTTTGTGCTGAGATTTGGCTTTTATTTTAGTTCTTACGTCTGTAGGTTTTTGGGATTTTCATATTCTGTAATTATATTCTATAATTTTCCCAGTTGGAGGACATTTTGATCCTACACCTTGCTCACACTCTCTCCATCTGTCCTTATGCAGGACAAGCATGGGTACAATAAAAGGAAGAGGTCCCAGATCAGGAATGGAGTGCCAGACGTCAAGGTCCTCACTCCCTTCGAAGACTGCAGATTAGAGCTGGCCAGAGAGGGTGTAGACCATTCCTGCGGTGATGGCGAGGTCAGCGCTCAGTATCCAAGTGAGGATCATGCACCAGATCATCCCTCTGGCAACTCAACTGTGAGTCCACTGTTCCGTGTACCCCAGCGACCATGCACTAAAAATCTCCACTTTCTCTCAAAGGCACATCTGACATGTCGCCCGCAGACAACAAAAGCCACAACTCCAGCGCCGACATCACTTTGGATGAAAACCCGTGAGAACATCACCCTCGAAGACCTGTCACAGCATCCACCCACACCCTCTACCAGCAAAGCAACACACATCTCGGTGGGACCTACATGTTCAGCAGGCCTGGGTTCACTGTCTGGTGAGCACAGCACACAATCTGTTCCATGGCCAGTGGAGGCAGGGACACCCGGGGTTACTGGCACTCGGGGGACTGCCGGAGGTAAGGGATCTGCTGAGCCCGAGTTAGATGATGAGCCTCTGGGCTCAGAACCCACAGAATCTTTGCAGTGCAGAAGGAGACCATTCAGTCCATTGAGTTTGCACTGATTCGCTGAAAGAGCATTCTACCCAATCCCACTCCCCTGCATTATCCCCGTAATCTTGCACATTCTTTCTTTTCAGACAGCAATCCAATTCCCTTTTGAATATCTCAATCGAACCTGCCTCCACCACCCTTTCAAGAAGTTCGTTTCGGACTTCAACCACCCTCTGGGTGAAAAAATTTTCCTCACATCACATTTACCCCTTTTGCCAATTATTTTGAATCTGTGGTCTCTAGTTCTTGACGTACTCTTGAGAGGGAACAGTTCCTCACTATCTACCCTGTCCATACCCCTTAGGATCTTGAATACCTCTATCAAGTCTCCTCCCAGCCTTCTTTTCTCCAATGAAAATACTCCCAACCCCTCTAATCTAGCCTCACAGCTACAATTCTTCATCCCAGGAATCATTCTTGTGAATCTCCTCGGTACTCTCTCCACTGCCTCCACATCCTTCTTCAAGTATGACGCTCAAAACTGGATGCAATACTCCAGATGAGGCCTAACTAGTGTCTTATACAAATTTAACATGACCTCCTTACCCTTGTACTCAATGCCCCTATTAATAAAACCTAAGATACTACATGCTTTATTAACTGTTCTCTCAACATGCCCTGCCACTTTCAATGACCTATGTACATTTACACTGAGGTCCCTTTGTCCCTGAACCTCCTTTAGAGTTTCTCCCTTTATTTTATATTGTCTCTCCATATTCTTCCTGCCAAAATGAATCACCTCACACTTCTCTGCATTGAACTTCATCTGCCATTTGTCTGCCCAGTCCACCAACATGTTTATGTCCTTTTGAAGTCCACGACTATCCTCATCACAGTTGACAACGTTTCCAATCTTCGTATCATCTGCAAATTTTAAAATAATGCCCTGAACACCACAGTCTAGGTTATTAATATATATCAAGAGGAGCAAGGGTCCCAACACTGACCCCTGGGGAACTCCACTACAAACCTTCCTCCAATCTGAAAAACAACCATTTATCACTACTCTCTGTTTCCTGTCACTCAGCCAATTTCTTATCCAAGTGCCTACTTTCCCTTTTATTCCATGAGCTAGAATTTTGCTCACACAAGTCTATTGTGTGCCACTGTATCAAATGCCTTTTGAAAATCCATATACGCCACATCAACAACATTGCCCTTATCAACCTTCTCGGTTACCTCCTCAAAACACTCTAGCAAGTTAGTTAAACATGATTTTCCCTTAATGAAACCATGCTGGCTTTCCTTAAGTATCCCGCACCTATATAAGTGACTATTGATTTTGTCCTGAACTATAGGGTAGAATTTTGCCCTTGGGGTGCGGGCTTGGAGGGAGTGGGCGGGGGTGTCTGGGAAGCTGACCACCGCCTGCGATCAGCACTGCACCGTGATTTCACGCTTGCAGTCCAATTAAGGCCTGCCCAGCGTGAAATGTGAGCTTAGCGCTGAGTGCTGCCTGTGCGGGTTGGGGTGGGGTGTTTGATGTGCGAGCCAACCGAGCATGAACGTTGCATGGAGCTGCCTCAGGGAGATGAAGAGTTATATAAAAAAATAAAAATGTAATGAAATATGTTCCCTCATGTGACAGAGTCAGGGACATGTTATTAATGAAAAATTAAAGATTTTATTTTATTTTTATTTGCTTTTGGAAACCTCATCCTGCCCATGGGTGAGGTTTCCAAAAAAATGCAAAGGCCGCTTGGCCTTTTCGCCTGTCCGCCAACCGTTAGGTTGTATGGGCAGTGAAAACTTTATGTTAATTGATAACTTAATGGCCTTAACAGGCCTTTTAATTGTTGGCGGACACGCTGCCAACCGAACTATCACGTGACTGCGCGGTGACGTCAGCATGCTCGGCCGAGGTCAGTGCGCTTCATTTCATGCTCGAGCGGGTTGGGCATGCACCAACCACCAAGTGAGAATTTCTGCCCATAGTTTCCAGAAGTTTCCCTATCACTGAACTCAAACTGACTGTCCTGTAGTTACCAGCATTATCCTTGCACCCCTTTTTAAACAAGGGTGTAACATTCGCAATTCTTCAGTCCTCCGGCACTACCCCTGTGCCTAAGTAAGACTGGAAGATTATCACCAGTGCCTCTGAAATTTCCACACACACCTCCCTCAGTACCCTGGATGCATCTCATCTGGTCCTGGCTCCTTATCCATTTTAAATAAAGATAGTCTTTCTAACACCTCCTCCTTTTCAATTGTAAATTCCTCGAGTGTACTAGTTACCTCCTCTCTCACCTCGGCCTGGGTAGCATCCTCTTCCTTTGTAAAGACAGATGCAAAGTATTTGTTTAATACCTCTGCTACTTTTCCTGCCTCCACATGCAAGTCTCGTCTTTTGTTCCTAATTGGCCCTACCCTTTCTTTTACCACCCTTTTATTATTTACATGCTTATAGAGGACCTTGGGATTCCCTTTTATGTTAGCTGCCAGCCTCTTTTCATGCTCTCGCCTTGTTTTTCTGATTAGTGTTTTCACTTCCCCTCTGGTCTTTCTATATTCAACCTGATTCTCCATTGTATTTTCTATCTGACATACGTGTACTTCTCCCTTTTCATCTGCACCTCTATCTCTTTCATCATCCAGGATGTTCTAGATTTATTTGTCCTACCTTTCCCCTTCAAGGGAATATACCTTGACATGGTAGTCCATTGTTTAGCCACTGTCTTTTCCAGCAACATTTGATTCCAACTCGCTCGACTCTGGTGCATTCTCATCCTATCGAAGTTGGCTTTCCCCCAATTAATTATCCCTGCTCTGGATTGCTCCTTGTCCTTCTCCATGGCCAACCTAAGCCTTTTGATACAACGGTCACTGTCCCCTAAATGCTCTCCCACTGTTATTTGATCCACTTGGGCCAACTCATTCCCCAGAACCAGGTCCATCAGAGCCTGCCCTCTCAATGGACCAGAAACATACTACTGCAGAAAATTATTAAACATATTCCAGGAACTCTCACCCTTCATGTCCCTTTGCAATATTCCTATCCCAGTCTATATTTGGATAATTGAAGTCCCTCATAATTGTTCTATAATTCTTGCACCTCTCTGTAATTTCTTTGCAAATTTGTTTCTCTACATCCCTTCCACTAGTTGATTGTCTAAATACTACACCAATCAGTGTTATTGCACCTTTTTCATTCCTTACCTTGAGCCAGAGATTTCGTCCTTCACCACTCTGGAACATCCTCTTTATCCAGTACTGTACTGCCATCTTTATTCGATACTGCCATGCCCCGCCATTTTCTTCCTCTCCTGTGTCTCCTAAATACCTTGTGCCCAGGTGTCATGAAGCTATTAATGTATATATTATTGGAAAATATTTTTCTTTTAAAATAGATGTTTAGTCTATGGGTGTGTTTTAATTAGATTAAAGCCAACTAGTCTGGGTGCTTTGTTGTTAACTAGTTTTGATATGTAAGAGAGATAGTGTTTGCATTTTTTGAATAGAGCATTCAAAGAGTGGGGTGAAAACAGACACCTATCTAGCAGATACCAAGCCTCCAACTGTCTCCAAAGAAACCAAAGTGAAAAGAACCTCATTTTGAATTTGTAAGGTGAAAATGCTCTGCCTGGGGTTTGGTTAAGTCAATGGGTTGCTGTTGCCTTAATGGAGATTAGTTTGGGAATTTGTTAAAAGTTATGATAGTAGTAATTTGAAGCCATGTGTAATTTAATAAAATGTTTCATTTAGTTTAATGTAAAACCTCAAGAACTCGTGGTCTGATTGCTAAATTTAGAGTCGCATCTCAAACGTAACACTTAAAATGATAGGTTATGACAGTTGTTTAAAGTTTCCCTCTGGGATTTTTAAATAACTCCGCTTTACCAACTGCTTCGGTCATAACAATTGAGGGCTGTGCTGGGAATAAATTATATTTCTAATTCCTTCATTGGTTTGGAATTGGTGAATCTTAAGCTTACGAGTTTATAGCAATAATATCATAGTTCCATTTGTCAACCTGTGCCTGTAGTTCACCAACCTTATTAATCACACACTGCATTCACATACATGCACATTAACACTGATTTAGACTTTATAACTTTCCCCCTTGCTCTGACCCCATCTAATGATTTACTATAGACTACTATAGTTCTATCAAACTCTCCAAGTATTCTATCTATCTTGATACGACTCTCTGATATATCCTCATTATCAGTTGATACTTGTCTATTTCCCACTGCCAGTTTTTCTCCTCTCCACTCTGAATTGCCCCACAGGTTCCCATTCCCATGACAATCTAATTTAAACCCTCCCCAACAGCAGGAGTAAACTTCCCCGCAAGGACATTAGTCCCAGTCCAGTTAAGGTGAAATCAATCCTTCTTGTACAGGTCCCACCTGCCCCAGAACCGGTCCCAATGCCTCAGATACCTAAAGCTCTCCCTTCTACTCTATTTCTCCAGCCATTTGTTGAACTGCTCAATCTTCCTATTCTTATGCTCACTAGCACATGGCACTGGGAGTAATCCTGCGATCACTACTCTTGAGGTCCTGCCTTTCAATTTTCTTCCTAACTCCCTAAAACCTGCTTTCAGGACCTCATCCCTTTTCCTGCCTATGTCATTGGCCCCAGTGTGGACCACGGCCTCTGGCTGCTCGCCCTCCCCAAAAGAATGACTCGGTCCTCAATCAGTTGTTGGAGCTGTAGTGACAACCACAGGAACAGCAGGAAGGGATGTCAGCTGCACTCCTCAGGCACGCTGGAGGAGCCCGTCCACCTTCGGTTTGAGGTGATCATGCCAATGCTCCAAGGTCAACATTCAAAGGATGGTGGCCGCCATGGAGACCTTCATCCAGGACATCTGTCCTGCATTGCTGCACGGGCTGAACTCCATCGCTGATGCCATAGTTGCCTCCAACAGTGTCAATGTGAGAGGGGTCTGGGGCAGCTTGATCTCACTCCAGCTTCCTCTTCTCAAGGAGTCAGCCATGGGCCCTTGGCACCAAACAGAAGGAGGATCAGCAGGTGCACACCTCCGGGACCATCCATCCAGGTGACTCCGGGAGTGTCCAGCCCATCCGAAACCCCTCTTCTTGTGACCCTGCAAGCAGGCTGGGGCCCTCCAGGTCTCGGACCTCCAGAGGGCATCTGCTAAGCTCATCACAGACAGGGCATAGCAGTTAGCAGGCTGCCTCCACCTGCGCTGTGGATGTCAGGGGACATAGCAGCAAGGTTAGGAAGGTTAAGAAGATGTAACTCTTTCGAGTTATCAACAGATCGCATGTAACTCTTTCGAGTACATTCATAGTTCTTGGTTTCCGGGAGTGGGACATGAACCCACAACCTTCTGATTCAAAGGTGAGGGTGCTATGAACTGAGCCACAGCTGACACCAGTTGCACAGCCTGGGCACGGGTGTTAATCACTTGTATATGATGTTCACTATTGTAAATAAACTCCCAAGATTGTCTCCTTACCTATGGCTCCTTGTTATGATGAGCAGTGTTCGTGTCATTCAGATGTGAAATTTTGGCACCTGTACAAGATAAAGGCAGGTGTCTCAGTCCAGGGCCTCTTCCCTGTGCTTTATGCGGCCTTCCCAGCACACTGATGGTGTGGCACACTGGACACATCAGTCATGCCTGCACCTCGATGGGGCTTATCATTGCTGCCAGAATGCCCTTGGCCAATGGCACAGAGTTCTGTCACTTTCTCTGTGTGCTCCCAGTACCTTTGAGGTGTGCCTGGCACCCCCATCTCATCAGCATCTGTTTCCAGTGACAGTGTGGTCCTGAAGGGCTCAACTCACAAAGCATGTCATAGGATCAGGAGAAGTTAAAGTTTCCCCACTGCATCTCCATGATATGACCCTGCTCATAGAGTGCAAGAGATCTGCTGTCAGCCAGAAAGGAGTCAGACATTCACAGAGGCAATGTGAGGGTCTATGGAATGTCCTCACTGCATGTCGTCATCATCCTCCTGGAATGTAGTGGCTATGGGCCCACCCACCTCCGCCCCTCTCCACTTGACCGATTGGTGGCAGCTTCACCCATTGGGCTGCATGCTGTGCTCTCAGCTCAGGCACAGACATTCTCCTAACCAGCACTGCAAGGCTGCACTGTTAGCTTGAACCATCGGGAAGACTGGCCCAAACTGGGATGATGACATTGCAAGGATCTGTGAGCATCTCTAGCAGTGACTGCTCCATGGCCAGTTTTAGCAAGGAGATTGTACAATGTGCCCAGTCGTCCAATTGTTCTGCATCCACTAAAACACTCATTAGTTTGCAGTCTGTGCCCGAGGAGTGAAAAGCTCAGGAGCATTTGGTGGCATTTTGATGCCTCTATATTGCTTGAGTGGGCAGATAAGCTAGAGGCCCAACTCCTGTCATATCAATGTGGCTGCGCCTGAACTGTCTCAGCTGCGGAGGAATGGTCACTTTATACAAGGTGCCCCTAATGCGTGGCTGCTTCCTCCCCTCTCACTTCCCTCTGCATGTTCTTGTGAACTACCATCAGACCAGGCTGCTTTGCCCCCTCGAACTCACCTCAGATGCAGTGCAGCTCTTGCTCCCAATCCCCCCACCTCGCTCCAACCACATTGTAGCCCTTGCCCCAGTACCACACTGTCAGCCAGCTGGGAAAAAGCAACTGGCCCCTGCCCTCGCTTGAATGTGCGGGGCCTCAACCTTGAAGTCAAACAGGTTACCCTCGCGAATGCTGTGCAAGGCCACTCGCCATGCTTGGATACGTACCGCTGTTCCTCCACTGTCGCTGGGTCAAAATCCTGAAACTCCCTCCCTAACAGCACCTACACCACCAGGACTGCAGCAGTTAAAGAAGGCAGCTCACCACCACCTTCCCAAGGGCAATTAGGGATGGGCAATAAATGCTGGCCTAGCCAGCAATGCCCACATCCTGTGAATGAATAAAAAATTACTCATCTCCGAGTTCCCCTCGAGGAGCAGCTCGCCAGGTTCATGCCTTATAAATGCTGTTGTAAAACACGTCATCGTCCAATCACACCAGCGTGCCCGGATGATCCAGCGTGGGAGGATGATTCCACCGAGCAGGGCTTACAATGATATGGGGCAGAAATTTGCCCTTCACGGGCGGGCTCGGTGGGGTAGGTTGGGGCAGATGGGAAGCTGACTGCTGCCCGCAATCGGCACCACACCACGATTTCACGCTGGTGGGCCAATTAAGGCCCAACCAGTGTGAAACACGAGTGGCAGTGCTCAGCGCTGCCAGTGTGGTTGGGGGGAGGAGTGTGAGTGGGGGGAAGAGTGCGAGCGGGCCGAGCACAACCTTAGCGCATGCGGGCGAGTGAGCGCTACATAATCTCCCTGAGGCACAGAGCTGCCTCACGGAGATGAAGAAATATTTTTTAAAAAAGAAAATAAAAATGTTAAAAAAAAGTCCCCTCAAGTCACATAAGCAGGGATATGTTATTAATTCAAATGTAAAACATTTACTTTATTTTTATATGCTCTGGAAACCTTATCCTGCCTGTGGATGAGGTTTCTCAAAAAAATGCAAAGGCCGCTTGGCCTTTTCACCTGCCTGCGAACTGCAAGGTTGGATGGGCAGTGAAAAATTTAGCTTAGTTGGTTATTTAATGGCCTTGACAGGCCTTTTAATTGTCGGTGGGCGTGCTGCCGATGCTGGTGCGCACCTGCTGGCTAAACTATCGTGTGACTGCGCGTTGACGTCAGCACGTTCGGCCGCGTCAACGTGTGTCATTTCACGCTCGAGCAGGCCGGGCACGTGCCTGCCCACCGAACGAAAATTTCGGCCGGTGGAGATGTATTAAAGTGACGTTCCCGATGCCTGGCGGCAGGAACGTGGCCCACCATTGACGGGTGGAATGGACGATCGCAAATGACGGCCTGAAACTGGTTTTTGGCCTTCCAGCCGTATTGTCCGCTCAGACCCGCCATGACACCTAACGCCAACAGGAATGGAAAATTCTGCCCTTGGACTTTCTTGGAGCCATCAGAAACCATGGTGGGTTAGACGTCTGGCGGACACCAGCATTCTCCTGGGAGGTGGGGTGGGTGTGTAAAAACCAATTTGATGGTTCTGCTTAAAGCAGACCTGGCTATTGAAATAAAGTTTGCTGCAGCACTTAGAGGGGTATGGCAACTTACAGGTATGGAAGAACAAGTAACTATCTGAGAGAGAGAGAGTGAGGGCATAAAAAGAGAATTTGAATGCAGATTTGTAGATTGGCATTCGTTGTTCCAAAACCCCAAGATGTTCCAAAGTTTTCAGTAGGTAACAATGTCAGAGATGGAGCAAAATGGGACAGGCCCTTGGGCACATGGGACAAGAAGCCCAGAAACGGGTGAAGGCGGGTGTCACAGGTTTGACCATAAACACTGAATGTCAATACAATGCTAGCAACATTGTAATGACCTCATTTGGTATGTAATTCAAGTCACAACTATCTCTGCAGACCCTGAAATAATATTGGAAGCATGATTCACCCCCTTACTGTCCGTGTCCACACAGCGAGATGAATTAGACAGTTATTAAGCACAAAATACCTCACCAAACCACCACCCACCATGTATTAACTTTCAACTATTTCAGTGTTCCTTATTCCAATTCCCACGATCAAGGATGTAGTGTTTGAATGAAAAGTGAAGCAATTAATTAGGTAGCCAATACCCACAAGCACTACACAATTGAATAACACCAGATCGTTAGGAACATTCAATCTTTAATTAATCAGTAGCCTTCCTAAATCTTTATTTTCTTTGCAATGGGAAAGGTCATCCACATTCAGCAGCAATGAAATGCCAGGGGGGAACGATAGCCACATCAGCTGTCTAAGTTGGTGTAAGAAAGGAAACTTTAGCACTTCTCAGCAGACACACCAGGGACACAGTGACAGATAGAGAAGGAGGAGATCTGTCAGGTTCAGGTTGATAACAAAAAAATCATCCCCATTACTCAGTGGTTACAGCCTTCAGGCATTCTGATTAATTGGCAGGACTCCCGTCATTACTCAGTGCTTCTTAGTAAATAAAATATTTCAGTAGGAATCCTTCTGAGCAGATGCATCTTCAGCCTACGCATCCTTCACTGCAGTGAGAGTACAACATTCAAAAATGAATTGACCTCTGTGTCCTCAGAGATGCTTAGGGGAAGCTCAGCAGCATTAACGGGCCTCTTAATTGTCAGCTGCCGACTCTCGCGTGCGCCACCAACTGAAGTATTGTGCGAGTGCACAATGACATCAGGACACTCACACGATGTCATCACGCGCCATTTTACGCCCAACCAGGTCGGGCGAGTGCCTGCCCGTGGGACATAAAATTCGGGCTCTGATATATCTCAGCACTGTAACTGTTCTGAAGAAAACTCATATTGGACTCCAAACGCTAGCTCTGCTTCTCTACCCACAGATGCTGCCAGACCTGCTGGGCAGGATTTTCCCTTCGTCGGGCGGTCACGGTGGGCGGGCCTGGGAGCGGCCGCAAAACGGTCCCCTGCCCACAATCGGGCCCTGACCACGATTTGACGCTGGCTGGCCAATTAACAGCCAGCCAGCGTGAAACATGCGCTGAGAGCCTCAGCGCTGCCAGATTGGGGGCGGGAGGGGTGCGAGCGCTGAAGTTTGTGCATGCGCGGGGTTGCGCTCAGTGAAAGCTCCCTGAAGGCACGGAGCGGCCTCAGGGAGCTGAAGAATTTTAACGGGTAAAATGAAGAATCTACAAATAATGTAAACATGTCCCCACATGTGATTCAGTCACGTGAAGAGGGACATGTCAAAAATGATTTCACAAAAATTGTTTTTTATTCACTGTTGGATGAATGTTTGCAAAAAATGCAAAGGCAGCCAGGCCTATTCGCTCGCCTGCCAACCGTAAGGTTGGACAGGCAGCAAAAAATTCTACTTAATTGCCTGCTTAAAGGCATTAATAGGGCTCTCACTTGTCCGCGATTTCGCTGCCGACTCTCGCGTGCCCGTCGACCGAAATATTGCGCAAGTGAACGGTGATGCGGGACATCATCGGGCATTATTTCACACTTGGCCATGTCATGCATGCGCCTGCACACCGAGCTGAAAATCCTGGCCGCTGAGTTTTTCCAGCACTTTCTGTTTTTATTTCAGATCTCCAGCATCCGGAGTATTTTGTTTTTATTTTAGTGGTAAGTTAGTGTTGCCTGTTGCTTTACACATTGCTGCATGTTGTAATGCTACCTGCGCAATTCATTGGTTGCACACATCAGCGGGAGGTATGATATGGTGAGTGGCTTGCGCAACTTAAAGGTAGCCTGCACTTCTTAAAGAGGAAATGCATTGCAGCTGCTGGAATTGAAGGGAGTCATTTGAAAACTGAATCTTTGCTCTGATGTTTAGAGTAATGACAGAACATTCTATAAGATAACAAGCATCAAGATTTTCAGACAATACACTGGAGGTTTGGTGGAAGAGTTGAAAATAAGGCAAGTCATCCTGTACTGTAGTGGGACAGATTCTGTGCTGTAGTGGGACAGATTCTGTACTGTAGTGGGACAGATTCTGTACTGTAGTGGGGCAGATTCTGTATTGTAGTGGGACAGATTCTGTACTGTAGTGGGACAGATTCTGTACTGTAATGGACGGATTCTGTACTGTAGTGGGGCAGATTCTGTACTGTAGTGGGACAGATTCTGTACTGTAGTGGGGCAGATTCTGTACTGTAGTGGGGCAGATTCTGTACTGTAGTGGGGCGGATTCTGTACTATAGTGGGGCAGATTCTGTACTGTAGTGGGGCAGATTCTGTACTGTAGTGGGACAGATTCTGTACTGTAGTGGGACAGATTCTGTACTGTAGTGGGGCAGATTCTGTACTGTAGTGGGACAGATTCTGTACTGCAGTGGGGCAGATTCTGTACTATAGTGGAGCGGATTCTGTACTGTAGTGGAACAGATTCTGTACTGTAGTGGGGCAGATTCTGTACTGTAGTGGGGCAGATTCTGCACTGTAATGGGGCGGACTCTGTACTGTAGTGGGACGGATTCTGTACTGTAGTGGGGCAGATTCTGTACTGTAGTGGGGCAGATTCGGTACTGCAGTGGGACAGATTCTGTACTGTAGTGGGGCGGATTCTGTACTGTAGTGGGGCAGATTCTGTACTGTAATGGGGCAGATTCGGTACTGCAGTGGGACAGATTCTGTACTGTAGTGGGGCGGATTCTGTACTGTAGTGGGGCAGATTCTGTACTGTAATGGGGCAGATTCGGTACTGCAGTGGGACAGATTCTGTACTGTAGTGGGGCGGATTCTGTACTGTAGTGGGGCAGATTCTGTACTGTAATGGGGCAGATTCGGTACTGCAGTGGGGCGGATTCTGTACTGCAGTGGGACAGATTCTGTACTGTAGTTGGGCAGATTCTCAAGAGGCCGTGGGAAGTATTAGCAGCAGAGGTCAGTTATTGGACGGTTGCATGAATGCAGTATAGAAATAGTCTAATGGTCTGACGCAAGTTTTCATGGCCAATAATTCATTGTCAAATGGCACATGCTACCAAGTGTACACCTAGGGCAGAATTGAATTCTCCCTCACACCTCCCCTCTCCCAGATCCCGGGGCTGGGAAGATGGGAGGTGGAGTGTTCGTAGCCTTCCCAAGTTTCCTTGATTAGGACAGGGGTAGTGAAGTTTGAGCCCAGCTTCCCACCTGGGGGCCAACTGAAAGTCTTTAATGGCTGCAATTAATAGCTAAATAAGGGTCTCATCCCACCAGCCCTGGTATTCTACCAGCAGCAGGAAGGGGAACGTAAGCCACATGGGGAGGTTGTCAGGTATATCCTGGCTGCCTTCTTGTGGGCTCGGGCGAGGGGCTGAGAAGCCCTCCTGATCGGGCACCAGCAGCAAGTGCCAATTCAGAAGCACCTCCCCTACCCTCCACAACCATCTACCCCCCTTCACCTTGCCGGAGCCTGCTTGTCTGGTCAAGTGAACGCAGCCCATCACCTCTTCTGTAGCTTCCATCTGCGCTGGGGCCTGCTGCAGTCCCAGCAGTGGTCAGCAGTTGAAAATGGCCACTGCAGGTTTGTCACTGGCTTTCCAGCCAGTGGACAGGACCATAGCTGTGACCATTAAATTCAGACTCTAGTCTCCTTCCCTGCTTAATTCTCTAAGCCACCATTACGCATTCACTAATAATCTCTATCAATCTGTACTCAACCTACAATTCATATTATCTCACACTCATAAACTATTGCAAACGTTTGCACCCACAACTCAGAGCTCATGCACACTGATGGCATAATCTGCCTGTTCAGCTAGCTGCCGGCATTCCTTAGATGTGTCACATGCAAATCCCTTTACTAAGATGGTGTTCATGTACTTCCGTTGGAAATGTGTGCGTACACTTCAGGAATCATTTGTAAGCATTAAGAGATCAGGTAGCACCTAAAAAAAACAGTCTGGAGAAATCCAATTTCCCTCCCATTATTTCCTTAAATTCTGCTTCTAAATTGTTTTACAATTAACTTTAAATCCTGAGATTTTAATTGTCTTGTATATTAAAAGTAACTTCCAGCTATACAATCTTGCAGAATTGTTCATATGTGTCACCTTCACTATGTATCCCCATCTGGGTCACCAGACTCCCAAACATTCCTTAAAAATAATGGTGTTTTCTGACGGTAGTAATTGGGCAGAAACAAAGGGAAATCTCAGGGATTATAAAGCTCTCAGCTTCATCTACATGCATCAAGGCATCAGGATCAGGGAGATTAGAGATTGGTTTGGTTTGTTGCCCTGGTGTTGTCTTCTGGTTCAATGAGGTTTCACTTACTCTAGGAGTGACTTGGAGATAGTCACTATTTAGTTTTTCTTAAAACTGTTTATTTACACTATTTACATCCAAGACCATATGGTAAGTACATTGTTCTCAGGGCACAGATTGTTCTGTGTCTTGCTCCCTTGGAGCCTCTTGATCATCTGTCCTTGATGTTATGCTTACATCATCATTAATATCATTGTCTAATTAACATAAACCATTGACCCTTTACTTTACACTTATGTTGGCTGTCTTTTAGGTCCAGGTTTCACCAAAAGACCCTGCCGCAGCATTTGCCTTACCAGGCTTAATCTATACCGTACAATGTTGGACAGTTTTTAACAGGGCAATCTGTAGTGAAGTGCCCTATTAGAAACATCAGTTTGGAAGCTTTGGCCATCTCTGACCATCAGTGGCTCTGCTTGTAGACCTCCTTGTAATAGTGGCATGACTTAGAAAAGATATTACACCCTGTGGTACTTAATGACTGGTTGTGAAACCAAGGGCCCATTTATAATTTATCCAGTGATGGACTAACAAGTATAAAGCTTCCAATATTAAAAAACTGCTCAGTAAACTGACTTTTACCCCTGACCAACAAAGTAAAAGCCAAAAGTTGGCCCTTGGCCAAATTCAAAATCCTTTTCCTCCATCCCCGCTCCCCCCCACATCCACCACACCCCATGCTTGTGCACATAGACATTTCCACTTTTATTTTGTTCAACTTTTGAACATTTCCTTTTTTTTAAATCATTCATGAAATCTGGGTTATTACCCATCCTTAATTCAGAGTCAACCATATTGCTCTGGGTCTGGAGTCACATGTAGGCCAGACAAGGTAAGGACAGTAGATTACCTTTCCTAAAAGACATTAGTGAACCAGACAATCAACTTCCATGGTCATCATTGGGCTTTTAATTCCAGATTTCTACTAAATTCACATTCCACTGCCTGCCAGTGTGGGATTTGAACTCAGGTCCCTAGTGCATTACACTGAGTCTTTGGTATACCAGTCCAGTGATAATACCACTATGCCACCCCATGGTGGTACATAAAACATTGTTCCTACAACTGAGCAAGTGTGAAATAAACTCTGAACTGTGTAAACACTTGTGAGAAATATTTTACATACACCCAGTAAAGTTTCTGTGATCTGGATTTAAGAGTCTGTCTGCCCCCTATAAATATTCCACATTATATATATCTAATGAAGCAAAGGTTGCATAAACTGAAAATTTAAATTAAACATCATAAAGGCTTACACTTGATCGAAACCTTTGGAGTACTAGGGAAAAGTAGAGATCATATTTGAATCTGGGTCCTTCATATAAGGCTGGCAATGTACTTTAATCAATCGGCACTTGGAAGATCAAGTTTTGAACCATCAAAGGGGAAGATGCTTCCGGTTGGAATGTTGCATTTTCTGCACATGTTAGCTCTTTGGCATAACAATCCCTGATTCACTATATCCTCCATTTGGATCTTCATTTGTTGAGGAAATAAAGCATTATTGTAATATATTAAAAAAATGATGAGGCAAAAAATAGAATAGAGTAAAAATGGTATAGTTGCCATGCCAGGTGATATGCATCTCATACTTCTGGGAGAGGTGGGGGGAGAGATAACAGAGCATAAACCATAACTTTGTGAAACCTTATGGAATTGTACCAGTTGGGCTCTTCAGGGGGAGTCATTATGGATTCATAAAGAGTAAGGCTGAGATTGACTTATGTCATTGAACTCTTTGAGCAAATCGCATTGTGTGAACAACAGCAACGGGCGGGGACCCTGCCACCTTCCGCCCTAATTAAGTCCTTGTAGCTCTCGGCAGGCAGGACAGAAGTCCCTGATCCAGGGAAAGGTCTGTTGCTGTCCAGTTAAGTGCCTGAGTGGCACTTAATTCAGTGGGTCTTCCCTAAATGAGTCTCGCTGGCGTTCGAGACCCCATCATCGCCATTACATACCACCCGCAAAATGGATGGGCTGACCTCATCACCCACTTGATGACGTTTGAATCCTTTTAAGATTGCATACAATTACACTGGATGCACAGTTACATTGGCCCAACCAGTCTGCACTGATGTTTACGATCTGCCTAAGCCTCCACTCACCCTACTTCAACTAACCCTATAGCATATCCTCCTTTTTTTCCCTCTCCTTCATATATTTATCTGGTTCCCCCTCAAATATATCTATGCTGGTTGCCTCAATCACTCCTTGTGGTGACACATTCCAATGGCAACCAATGAGAGCTTCATTGTCACCATTACTGAGACTAACTTTCATTTCCCGATTTTATTAATTGAATTTAAATTCCACCAGCTGCCATGGTGGAAGTTGAACCCGTGTCCCCAGAGCATTAGGCTGGGTCTCTGGAGTACTAATGTAATGACATTACCACGACATACCACGCCACCACCTCCCCTTAAATTTGTGCTCCAGATGAGGGACAAACTCACAACCTACTAGCTGGACTGCTGTAAAACGAGCACATGCTAATTGATTGTGCCACTGGAGCACACAGCAGCAAGAGGAGTGATAGCAATAAAGGACCACCCAGACCATGGCATACTGGGAGCCAATTTAATCACACACAATCAAGAATGGTTTCTCATCATTGCATACTACTACTCAAAGAGCTGGATTTTACACTTAATGGCAGGGTAAGGGAGGTGAAAGGGGAAGTGCACAGACTATTAGATCTCCCCCCTGCCTTACATCATATTGAATCAAGCATCGGCCGGCTAATTAGTGACCAACCAGCGGGAATGCCGGCCAATTAGGGACTCTGTGGCATGTCAAACATCTAGGGTGAGTCATTTGGTGGGAGAGGGGTTAGGCCATAAACCGGAAGTCAATCTGGCCACCAATTTAGAGGCCCCCTGCTCTCTTATTCTCTCCTTAATTGTTCCATCAATCTGTAGAACCTAAACAAATCAAGTATACTAACAGCTAACTGCTGCCACCTTCAACAGCAGACTCTGATGCTTCATGAACCCATGGACCCGTGCGCAGGTCTTTTTATCCAGCCTTGTGCCTGCATACCTGGCATATCTCATTCTCGATGGTTTCCTGGTATGCCTCCCGTAAAATGGAGTGGGCCATGAAAAATTGCTGTCTATAAAGTTTTTAACAAGCTTCATAGCTTGCTAACTGGCTTTTTCATGAAGGCAGGTGGGTTTCCGATTTCAGGACCCACTCACCTTCCCTATTGCCGGGGTCTGGTGGGATGATGCTGGATTGCCGGTCCAGTGTCATATGTCATCACGCCATGTTTTATCTAGGCATGGTGTGTCGGGGGGGGGGGGGGGGGGGGTGCCTCCATACAATCCAGCCCAAAGTTCCCTTTTTTCCGAAAGGTAAAAGATTTGAGAGCTACAGCAGTCATCTCAGCAGTACAAGTTTTGTTTGCTGAGCAAGTGATCCTGAAAGGATAATATGTGACAAAGGAACGCAGTTCACCTCCAGAGAATTTTAGGAACTCACTGAACAGCATGGATTCAACATCATCACCTCATTACCCAAGGGGACACTGGTGTATAGAAAGACACATCCTGATGATCAAGAGAACCCTCACAAAATGCTGAAAGACAAAGCAAGATCCAAACCTTGCCTTATTGTCACTCCTACCCACACTTCTCAAGGCTGACCTGAAATCGCCTTGAGAGGCGTTGGATGGAAGAAAGTTAAAGGCAACTCTGCCAAGCAAAATACTCCCTCGAAGTGACCAAGAGGAATTAAGTAAGATAACAGCTCACTGATGGACAGGTAGGAGGAGGTCAACACTTCAACAAGCATGGCAAATCCCTGCCTGAGTGGTTGAAAAGCCAAACTGTATAAATACAGGATTCAATCATGATAATCGGGAACCCAGCAAAAGTTGTTGGTAAAGCTCAGAGCCCAAGATCATACGTCATTGAGACTGAAACCCATAAGCAAATGAGAAGGAACAGAGTCCATCTTCGACCTACACTGGAGTTGGAAAAGCAGAAAAGACCAACACTAGCAGCAACATCATTGACTAGCAAGGCTACACACTAGCATCGCTAATAAGCAGTGAAACATCAATGTCATTAGCAAGTGACACAATATTAGTGATATCAAGCACGACTCCTGCAACACCAGGAGCAACATGCACAACATTGCCTGTGCAACGTGCCAGCCCACCCTCTCAGAGCGATGAATGCCAAATCTACAAGATGAAGGCACAGTATCTAAGACCTTAGCGATGCCATGAATAATATTTTGAGAAATTAAACGAGATATAGCAGACTCTAAAAGTGTTCAGTTTAGATATAAAAGTTGAATGTTGGTCTTCCTTAGTTAGATATAATATAAAAAACGTAAATGATTGGAACAGTTATATTGATATAGAGGCATTTTTTTTAGGAAAGAGGCATGTTATATTATTTGGAAAGAGGTAGGAACTAATTGTTATATGACATCCGGGGTGTCACATTTACTGCTGTACTGCAGTCAGGTGCCAAGCATCAATGTATCAGTCCACCAGCCACTTGGAGAGCAAGAAATAGATTCGGCGAAGGTCCAGCATTTGAGTCTTAAAGTGTGTTTATTTCAAACTCATTGAAGCAGAAGACATAACACACAGGGCTGTGGATAAAAATGATTTGGACTATAAAGTAGCAGATTCAATTCAAATGCAAATACTTGGAATTTAATTCACTACCCAAGGGTAAACATAATATTAGAAATCATCTCTGTGGAAGAAGATCTGAGTACAGCAAGTCATCACCTCTCACTTGAAGCCGTTGATTGAAATATGCTGAAGTACATGGATATGAATATTTGATTGCATGATTGATTGCTATCTGCCTGTGATCTGTCCAATAAAAACTTTAGAAGTATGCTTCTAATTTCTTATGATGGGAGGACATTAACTTGTGGTATGGTTTCAGTGCAGTTACCGTATCAGCTGTCTGATAATCTCTGAAATTCTAGAACTCTGAGATTAATCTGTAAATAAACTTTTGGCAAAATTTAATCAAGTTTTCTTTACTATACAGTAACTAAAATACACGAATCATGGAACATGTCAAGCAAGTGGATATAAAAATCTGCAGGTAAAGCTGCAGCCCCTGACAAACTGTAAAGGGAAATTTTTGAAATATACATTTTGTAGGTTTATGTTCTCCTCTCAGCATATTTCTGCTGACTTTTAAAATATAAGTGCTGCAGGCATCGTTTGAAGAGCTGATTTTGAGAATTAACACAGGGACTTGGAAGAATACTGAAGTATGCTTAAAATGATATGGTTGACAAAGACCTTGGGATAATGGCTGGCTGAATTTGTCTTCTGTTCAGCAGTGTTTTGCACTATTAGTAATTGCTTTATGATCATTCAATTTATTGTTAAATTAATTCACACTTAGTAAATCAGCTGTAAACATGAAGTATTAAATCCCAAAATTTGGCTCTTTAGCTCTGCTGGTTTTGGCATTCCAGGAGTTGTCAATTAAAAAATGGAAGGGGTCCATGACTGATGGCTTCTGGCACGCCAGTCGGCAGATTTGGAAGGGTAATAGCGAGAGCGCCTGTACATACGCCAGAAACATACAGAGTGAGCAGATTTTGACATCACTCAGCACCTAAAACCTGATTTGGCATCTGACCTACCATTTTGGAAATTGTAGATCCTGTTAACATCCTCTTCTATACATGCACAGCCGAGCATGTGTTCAGCTACAAGACGGTTCTCCCCACTAACAATACTTAAAGGAGTCACCATTCAACCTTCAGCTGAGGTGACAATTGCACTGCCAGTGGCCGTCAAGGATACCATGGCCCTCAATTTCTACACCAGTGGATCTTTGCGGCTGAATCCGCTAACATCACAACTTTGTTCTGTTCGCCCTGCGAGCCTGCATCTGGAAGGCCATTGTATTCAGGGAGAGGACATTTCGTTCTCTTTTCGCAAAAAGAAACAGGAGGAGTAGGCACATGGTTTTGCCAGAGTAGCAGGCTTCCCAGTGGTGCTGAGAGCCATCAATTGCACACGTGATTCTGCAGGAAGATGTACCGCAACTGCAAAAGGTTCCACTCCCTGAATGTGCAGTTGGTGTGTGATTATGTTGATGAATTCCTGTTATCCTGTTAGCAGTCATGGGGCATTCATCCTCTGCCCGTCAGCCATTTCAGTCACCACATTGAACCAGAGGGTGGCTGTTTCCCAACATAGGCTACCTGCTCTATATGTGGCTGATAACTTCCCTCCACCCCCAAAACAATTACAATTACAGCCATGCTCTGGCTAGGAGGTCGTGGAGCAGACCATTGGTGCCCTGAAGCAGTGGTTCCGCTGCCTATATCTTTCATGGGGAGCCCTCAGATACTCGCTGGGTCATATCTCGTGATTCATGGCAGTCTGCTGCACCCTCCACAACATGGCAATCATGATCTTGATTGAGGGAGCAGCCTTTACTGCGAGGTCTTCAGTAAGGACCTCAGAGGGAGGAAGAGGAGGAAGACAAGGGTCTGAATTTGTCAAATGGTGGGGTTCCCTTCCCGAAGAATCGGCGGGAAACACAACATCCCCACCAACTCTGAGTGCCCCGTAGTCATTTCACGCTTGAATGAGCGTTAAGAGTGTGCAGGCGGGACTTCCGCTCCTCACTTAGGAGCAAGTCCTGCCTTAAAAAGCTGCCAGTCAATCTGATTGGCCAGCAGTACTCCAATCCCTGCAGCAACAAGAGCTGCAGTGGACTGAAGAGGAAGCACACCGACATGCCTGAGCCTAAGTCCCGGGACTGGAGGGCAAAGTAAGTTTAAGGGGTCCCAGGGCGGGGAGGCGGGGAGGGTAGGGAAGGCCTTGGGGGGTGGGGTGGGGGGGTGGTGGGGGGGTGCGAAAATGGTGTCGGGAGAAAGGCCAAAGGGGGAGGCAGTTCCAGCGTGTAGGACTCTTAACCGGGGGTCTTACTGCCCTCTAAGGTCCTCACCCCAAACTTGGTATCAACTACATGAAACAAACTATGGATACAATTTCCACTTTATGTGGAAAGCCTTTATTAACCCACTAAGAAATAGTGTACACTTACAACACCAGTTGCTTAGTAAGACCTGTGTGCAGGAGCTCATCCCCGGGTGGTCAATCCACTGAATGAATTCCTCTACATGACTTCCAGTGACTGACCAAATCACACTTTCTGGTCGCAGCCCCAATGTCCTTGGGAGCTGTGGCTTTATACCTCTTTCTGACCCTAGTCTCTCGGCATATAAGGTAATGTCTTAAATCGAGTGATCTGACTGAATTATCAATCCCACCCTGACCATGCAAAGGCCACCTGCATGTGGTCATTTTCTGCTGTTAACAGGGGGTGTGTCCAGGGACCTGCCAGCAATAGGGATGATTTCGGTACCTTGGTAAGGCAGGAGGAAAGCCATTCACACATACCCGAGAGACCATTGTCTCGATCTGTTTCTGTAATCAGGGTGTCTGGTGGAGAGCCACTGCCCAAGTGCCATGCCCTGACATGTCTGTGCCTGTGTCTCCTTGTCCAGTCTTAGTTTTTTAAAAAAGACCCATATAAGCCTCAGAGTTGATGTCCTCGGTCAAAAATCTTCTCCCTTCGTCCAATGTCCTCTGCACTCCATGTTCCTACCACCCGGTTCTGAGCTCAGGACATTGGTCCACCTCACAACTGGTTACATTTTGACACAAGTATAAAGATAATACATATTAAAAAGAAACAAAGGGAGGCCTTACAGCATCACAGAAATACAAAATACAAGCGGCCACTGGCAAATACAAATACAAAATATCAAAATACAAGCGGCCACAGGAGCTTAAGTTGGGGTGCCTGCAGTCAAAAGGGGGCTTCTGATGGAGGCATCGCCCCACCCCCTGCCCTTCCTGCCTGAGATCTAGGCCCATTCTTTTTTGGGCTTCCCCCATGCCAGGTAAATCCTCCCACCAGCCTAAAAATTGAGGCTGGGAGGGAGATGGCCCTGAAGTGGTCAATAATTGGCCATTTCAGGGCCTGAACTGGGGCAAGGCTTTGCCCACCCCAGTGTAAAATCGCTGTGTGGTCAGGGCGGGCGGGAACCTGGAAGGAATCCTGTTCCTTCAATTTTACGCTCCCCCACCCCCTAAAAACCCGCAAGCGGGGGAGCATGGAATTCTGGCCAAGGTGTCCATGAGCGTCTCATCAGACTTCGGTGCCCAGGTCACCATTGCTCCACAATTCCCCACCTATTTATCCTTCTGTTACCATCACAGCATCAAAATCCAGGCCAAAATCCTGAAATAAAAGACACCACCAACCAACTGTTCCATACCAACTTTATCCAACAACACTTCCAATAATTTATACAATATTCAACTATTGACCCTTGTGCATTCTTTTAGTGCCTTTCTTACAGGTGCCTTTGCCTGGCTTTGTGTACCTTCACAGTGTTACCCTAGTGGACGCAACATGGTTGGTGGAAGACTGCTGGCTTTCAATGGTGGAGACTGTGGATGGTCTTGTAGGATGATCTTGAGCAACTTTGAGACTTAAGTGCCCGGCTTCGGTCTGTACCGGCTCGACATGGGTGACAACAGTCTGGGCTGGCAGGCTGAGAGGCAACAGCAGAGCTACTGACAGAATGGCAGTGGTGGGAGTACAAATACTGTCATTCTGAGAGAATACCGCAGGTTTGTGCTCCACACAGCCACTGCTCCTCCCCAGAGCAGTGCCTCAGAAATCCTAGTGATCTGCTGGAGGACAGATTGCTAGACTGCAGTGAGAGGCTATTTAAGCACTGGTATCTTCACAGCCAAGATGACATCAGTCTGAGCCACATGGCAACAGGCAGAAATCTCAGAACATCAGCCTGACTTCCGCTGCAACACTGAGATATTGGGTATCTGCTTGCGCTGCAGGGCAGACGTCAGAAGCTATGGCATTGCTGAGTCCATGAGTGCTCTTTTTCAGTCGGCCATCACTTACAGGCTGGAAAGGATGCGTGAAGCCCTGTGCCTAGTTGGAGCCAGTCACATCCGTGTTCCTTGACCGTGACAACAAGCTCCCTGGTAGGCTTTGCTAATGCACCAAACATCTCCGTGTGCATCCTCATCAGCCTTTCCTGTATGCCATCCAATCAAAGTCCTCATCTGAGTCCTCTACAGCAGAACCCATCTGCGACCTCGTTCTCTGGTAAGCTGTCACTAGAACCAGCCCATCTCCCTGGCCTGGCTGCAGCTCACTCATGCCCAGTAATGAACCACATGCAGATCCCAACCCTATACCACCCTCTTCTCACCCTTCATTGTCAGGCACCACGGGCTGGTCAGGTCTCTGAAATCATAAATGTACAAAGGGAGGGTAAGGGTGAAAGGAGTAAGGGGTGTATGGTTACCAGATTGTGGGATAAGGGTGAAGTGGGGCTTGAGCATGTGCAGGAACATACTATCATCCTGGATGGCTTCAGTGACGTCTATTGCCATGACCTCAGTGGCAGCGTGCCAATAAAGTCATGCACTATCTCCTCACATGCAGCCATGTCAATCCCCCACCAGTTCCTTATTGTTGCCTCCTGTTAGGTGCCACTTTGCCCTGCAAGAAAAGGGAAGAGTGTCAGTGGGCAGAATTTTACACCCTGTGGCGCGTGCCTAGCCCGATCAGGCGCAAAATTGCGCGAAATGACATTGGGTGAGTGTCCCGACGTCAACACGCACTCACGCGATATTCCGTTCATTAGGCATGCATAAAAATCCAGGTGGGTGTGTCTGGAACAAGCCATGCAGTGTCAGGGCTTGGACCTGAACTGGCAGCCAGGTTCCCAACTTGGTGCGGCCCGCCGTCAATTAAGAGGGCAATTAAGCCTATTAATGGCGCAATTGCCTGGGATTTTTCGTGGCCCATCTAACCTCACTGGCCAGGCGGCCTTTGCATTTTTCATCAAACCTCAGGGCGGGATGAAATCTCCGTTAGGAAATAAATTAAAAATAAATATCTGGGGGCAGTATTTTTATGAGGTATGCTTTCAGGTGCTTGAATGTGCTGCATGGACATTTTTCTGCAGCTTTTAACGCCTTTATTTTATTATTTACAGGTCTGCAGCTCCCTGAGGTAGCTGTCTGCCTTCAGGAAGCTCTCTCGCAGCGCTCACCTGCGCCCGCGGTGACACCATCGCCCGCCCTCTTCCCGCCTCCACCCCGGCAGCGTTGAACTTTTCAGTGTGCTTTTCACTTTAATTGGCCAGCCTGGAAATTGCAGTCAGGGTCTGATCGCGGTCAGCAGCCCGCTTCCCAGCTGCCCGGGGGCCCACTGATCGCACGCGCCTGCCAAGGGTAAAATTCAGGCCAGTGAGTGTGTTGAAATGTGTTTAGGTGATGTGCCTACCATAGCTGAATAGCTGAAATATTTAGAACCTGTGAGGTGTGAGGCATGTGCAGTGATAAGTGTGTGAGGGCGATATGAAAGGTAGGCATAAGTCCTGATGGTTAGAGGTTGCTGATAGCTGAGTGATGGGTGTGTGGTACATTAAGCAGTGTGTGAGGTGCGTGGTGTGGTGGGTAGGAGATGCTGTTTGATGATGTATTCACTGAGCTCAACCATCTGTGTGAAGTCATTGAAGATCTCCAGGCACCGCATCCAGATCCTTGGGGTCAGTATTCTGGCATGAACTTCTGTGCCTATGCTCACACTGTCTTTCTAATGTATGTCTGAGACCTGCTGGGCCCTGTGGAAAGATGACCTCTCTCCTCCTCTCAGCATCCTACATGAAGGCCTGCAGCACTGCATCTGAGAATCTATAAGTCCTCTCTCTGGCCTGCTGGTCAATTGCTGCTATTGCTTCTATTTCAAAAAATCTTTTCCAGCTACTGCCAGCATCTGCTGCAGCCAGAATGTAGTGTCCTTTATGAAGAGCAGGATGTTTTTAAAAACTGCAGGCTAGCTTTAATTAGTGCTAGCCTGGCACAGACCTGGCTCCCTTACTGAGTGTGCTGTCAGATAGAAGTCCATTTAGCACTGGGCTGCACACCACGATCATGGAGATGAGCAGACAGCATGAAGTTTTTATGCTGTCTCCATCACTTCCATCAGGCAGGGTTAATCGTGCATCACGATCCCTGCAGCCACGAACAGGCTTTATCGGATTTTCCCCTTAGTGTCCAAGTAGATAATCAGTATTTAAATCAAGGGCTGGGATTTTCAATTCTGAGTTGGGAACCTAGTTGCCGGCTCAGGTCCGGGTCCTAACCCTGCGTGATGTGTTCCAGGCCTGCCCACCTGGATTTTTAAAGGGCCAGGCCAATTAATGGTAGGGAGCGGACTCGCAATCCACTTTAGAATGGCGACCTGGCTCCCAAGGCTGGAGGGCCAATGGGAGGCCTCCAACACTCAGAGATCGGCAGCCAGACCAGCGAAGTGAGAGGTACAGGTTTGTAATGGAGAGAAAGAGGTTGCTTCAACATGGAGGCAGCCTCAGAAGAAGAGGTCATGTTTTTGTTTTAATTTCAAATAGCCACAGCTGCCTGGCCGTCATCGAGGATAGACTGCCCCTCCCCCCCACATCGGATGAACAGCAGCTGGGGCTGTGGTCTGGCATTCGCTATGGGTCTTGGGGGGGTGGGGGGGGTGGGGGGTGGTGGTGGTGGGGGAGGGGGTGGTGGTGGGGGGTGTCTCTCCTGTGGCCCATCACTCTCCCTCCCTCACTCCCATCTTGAGTCCACCACTTTCCTTGGACATGGTCCAGCTCAACGTGCACCACTCACCTTGCCGACGGAAAATCCCAGTCGGTGCAGGACCGGGAGCTATTAAGTGTTTATCATTAATTGCTGTGCATTAACTGCCTGCCAGGAAGCGGTGGGCAGCTGATCCGACCCCGAGCCACCCTCATTCAAAATGGCTCGGGTTGGGATGGTGGCGGGAAACTGGCACTCAGTGCAAAATTGTACACCTGCCCGCCTCCGATCTTAGCTCTGAACCATTTACAAACCCGACCCAATATCTCATCATTTAAACTGAAAAGTTGCTATTTTATTTCACTTTTTATGCATTATTCATTGTGGCATTAAATCCATTTTATTGGGGTTTAGCATCTCCTTTCTATCATCCTTTTCACTTAGACATAAATCTACCCTGTAATTATGCTCTGGATGAAAGTGCTGCAATTTATACAGTGGTGGAGTACATTATCACTGGAGTACATTAACTGGAATCTATTAACACTGGAGTACATTAACACTGATTATGCTGCAATCACCAAACATTTGGATTTGGAAGCAATCATACATTTTACAAACCAGTTTCAATTTCAAACTACTTAGTGCGTTCAAAGGGGCTGCCAAAATATTCAATAGATTGGATACTCTATCTAACATTGATGATTTACTTTGCAAATTATTGACTGCAAGCAGTGTTACAGATCCACTGCATAAATTTGTGGATGAGCATCAGAAGAAAATGACTGTGGAAGCTTTCATTGAGCTGTGAGAACAGGGAAGGGAAGCTGCCTTCCTTGTACTATCTGCAGGGTGACCAACCATCCTGCATTTTGCGGATCATCCCTTTGTTTTCCGTTTTGTCCCAGGTCCTGTACGTGGCTTCCCTAGGATGCCATTTGCCCTGTATTTCTCAGGCAGTGGCAGGGGGACTCCTGGGGAGTCTCCTTTAGCCACACATTGCCCTAGTATATCTTTGCAGTCTGTGCATGCACAGCCCACTCAGCCACTAGGAGGGCAGTAGGGGATCTGCAGGGTGACTGGCCGGCCATCGTTCTGTCTCTGAGCCTTAAAAGAAAGTTAAGTTGTTGCCAGCCATGGGGTTTGGCAGGTGGGTGATTGGGGAGGGCTCTGGTGAGAGCAGCAGAGCCCAAGTCTCAGGTGGGGTCAGGCATGCCTGAGCCTCAGGTGGGGTCCTGCAGATCTGAATCTTGGGAGGGGATCCGGCAGATCTGAATCTCGGGAGGGGATCCGGCAGATCTGAATCTCGGGAGGGGATCCAGCAGATCCCCCAGGTTTAATGACACCTCCTTCGAATGCCTACTGGACACAATGGAGGCCTGCTACAAAGTCTGGGTGGTCTGGGTGAAGGTCAGCAAGCAAAGCCACCAGCCCAGCAGGGGAGGCGGTGGCAGCGGTGGTCAGCGCCAGAGCCCTGCAAAAGAAAACAGCCACCCAGTGCCGAAAGAGGATGAATGGTCTCATCCGTTCCCCAGAGTAAGTCTCTTCTCATCACCCTAAACTCACACACTCAGAAACCCATCACACATCCACAGGGATCTCACACCTCAAGGGGCAACATCACTAACTCTTACACACACCCTCACATCTCCATCAGGCTCATACCCTCTGGAGCTTATGTACTCATCCCGTCCATTTCTCCGTTCACCACACAAACATTCTACTCATGCCATTCGTCCTACTCACACTCCATCTGTTTTTAATGCAGGAGAATCTGGCTCAAAGCAGCAGGGAGAGGTCCCAGACCACGGGTGGAGTGGCCCACATTAGGCCCCTCACTCATTTCGGGGAGCGTGCTATCGCGCTGACTGGTGAGGGTGTGGACCTGCCTGCGGCGACGGTGAGGTCAGTGGTGAATGCCCACGTGAGGATCCTATACCACATCATCCCTCTCTCAATGTAACTGTGAGTGTCTCTCTCCTGCTTCTGACTCTGCTGCCATGTACTAATTATTTCTACTTTGGTTCACAGGGAGCTCTGCCAAGTGACCGACACCCTCAGCCAGCCAGTCCCTCAGCTCCATCCAGATCTTCACCTCTAGCCAAGAGGACACCTCCTCCATTGAAGAGCTGGAAATAAGCAGCCTGGAAGACCCATCAGAGCGATTACCCACACCCTGCACCAGCGCAGAGACACACATCTCAGTGGGACCTAGATCTAAAGCAGGCTCGGGTTCACAATCTGGTGGTCACCACACAGACACGTGTCCGCAGCAGCAGGAGGCAGGCTCAGCCGAGCTCCCCGGCACTCGGAGGACTGCTGGGGAAGAGGCATCTGTGAGGCTCAAGTCAGATGATGAGCCTCTGGATTTGACCTTCCAACTCATCCTGGAGAGTCAGCAGAGGCATGAGAACATCACATAGAGCTGTTGGAAGCCCTCAACAGAGTGGCACGCGAGTTGGAGGAGTGTGTCCGCCTGTGCGCGTGTGGAGGTCTCCATGGGAAGGATGGCGAACGCCATGGAGACCCTGGTCCAGCAGAATGCGGAGATATGTGCAGATCTGCACTCCATTGCAGGAGCCATGGGTAAGTTCCTGCAGAGGCAAAATGAGAGGGCAACGGGCACCTCAACGTCCCCCCACTTTTGGCTCCCTCCCCTCACGGAGTCAGGCCAGGGCCCTCGGACACCCGAAGGGAGACGGAGCAGCAGCTGGACACCCCTGGGTCATCCACTCAGGAATCTCAGAGGCTGTCCTCTCCCTCCAAGTCCCCTTTGCCTGAGATCCCCTCAACCTTGTCCTCTGCCACCACAGAGGGAGCAGCCGGCTCACAGGAAGACAGCCAAAGCAAGCCAGGGCCCTCAAGGCCTCGGCTCTCCAGAGAACCCAAGCCGAAGTCATCAGAGGCAACAGGACCAACAATTGCACAGACTGTCTCCACCCCTGCTGCGGATGTCAGGGCAGCACCTAGAAGAAGTGGTAGGTCTAGAAATGTTAAGAATTTCTGATCGCAATTGTTTGTAGGGTGAACACATTTTGTCATTTTATAATCTGAAAATATATTCACTTTCACTGAGTAATGTGCAATGGTGTTTTTCAGCTTCATTTACAGGCCTTGCAAGTCCTCCCCCTGCACCAACCCACCCTCCACCCAGTCCCTACTAGCAGTTCAGCTGCATGCAGCCGGACCACGAGTGATTCTGGAGGGAGAAGCTTGTGTGTGGCAGGGCCTTTCGGAAGCTCGTGCAAGCACTCTCCCATGTACACGGAGAATTCATCCTTCACACTTGTCTCGCTGTCCTAAGCATTTTCAATGCTGCCTGCTGGGGTTCTCTTTCAGTTGTCTATCTGAGCTGACCGGCATCTCCGCTCACCCACTGACCACACTCCCATGCAGCAGCTGTTCCTGCCCGACACGAGGCTCCGCTCACTTTCAATTTCAAAACCATGATTGTAGTAAGGTTTCTTCTCAGCTCCCCGTCCTTTCCCCTCCCCCAGTTACCCATGTTGTTGCCCCATCACTGTTGACCTCCCCCCAGCATCACCTTCCACCTCCCCACCGTTACCTACCAACCCGAACCCTTTTCTTTCCAGGATGTCCAGGTGAACGTGCACATTCCCTATCCTTCCGAGAATCCCAGCCCCATCCACATTGACCTTCCTGACCTCCTCCTTCCCACTCCCAGGGTCCATACCTGCCTTCATGTCCCCACCAATCACCCTTACTCCCTCCTCCACCCTTACACCCTCCTCCCCCTGGACTTTCTCCGCCCCCCAGACTCCCTCCTGCCTCCAGACTCCTGACTCCTGACTCCTTCCCCCCTCTGAACTCATTCCTCCCACTGGACTCCTTCACCCTTACAAACTCCTTCCTCCCCCCGAAGCCCTTCCTCCCCCTAAAATCCTTCCCCCCTCTGAATTCCTTTCCCCTTCTGAACTGTTCCCTTGCAACTTCTTCCCCCCTTACACCTACCTCTCCAGCTGCTGCATTCTCCCTGTTACACCCTCCTCCCCCTGCACTCCATCCTCCCCCCTCCTAACCTCACCCCTGGCCCCCTGACACCTTTGGTCCCCCCACCAAACCTCACCCCCCTTACACCTTTTCTTCCCCCCATCCCCAGCAAACCTCACCCCCCCCCCACCTTGTTCACCTTCCTCTCCCAGTCCATCATAGAACTTACTCTCCCACCGCCCCCTGCTGGTACACCTTCCTGTTCCACTCACAGCTGGACCTCCCTCTCTACCCCCACCCCCCAGCCCTCAACGATCATCCATTGCAGCCTTTGGCCAAGACCCTGATGTTCCAAAGCAGACCCCAGGCGGCAACAGAGACCTCCCACCTTCCATGAGCTGCCTTGTGGTAGTGCCATGTCGATGAGAATCCACCCAGCATGCGATGCATGTGTTCCACCAGGGTTCGGGGGCTCCAGCATCTTCTGCTCCTAGGATATCGGCGATGTGAGCAAGGCCCTAATGGTAAGACCTGACTTCTGCACGTCACTCTTGTCAAGCTGTCTTCTGGGTCGACCCGTTTTCCTGCTGATGTGGGGTGATGATATGGTGAGCAGGGCTTATACTTAAATGCAAATATGTTAAAATTATGTTCCCAACGTGCGGCGGCAGAAAACATGGCCCGCCATTGATGGGTGGAGCGGATGATCGCAAACTGGCTTAACCACGGTGTGAAACCGATTTTTGGCCCTCCTGCCATATTGTCCGCTCACTCCTGTCATGACACCCAGTGCCAACAGGAAGGGAAAATTCTGGCCAGTATTGTGTCCTTTTCACATGGGTGTGGAGGTTGGGCAAAAGCTATACCATCCACCATTTCTTTGCTGTGAAATGCAATATACTAAGAACTGGATACACTGGGCTATGCCCTTGAATGCAAGACCCTTGTTCCCTGCTACCAAACTCCTCTGTCCTAATCAGAGCCTCCTAAAAACCCCAGTAGCTTTTGTCTCAATATTTGAGATTGGGAAAGATTTAGAAGGCAACTTATGACTTTTGTAGATGAATCCCTCTCTTTCTTTGTTCCTTCTGCTTCACTCAGAATGGCAACAGTAAGGTTGGTATGAGAAAGTTAATGCTGCAGAATGCTGAGGTTTGGATTGGGCATATTTTTTGATTATTTTGTTTTTTATTCATTTATGAGATGCGGGCTTTGCTGGCTAGGCCAGCATTTATTGCCCATCCCTAATTACCCTTGAGAAGGTGGTGATGAGCTGCCTTCTTGAATCGCTGAAGTCCATGTGGTGTAGGTACAGCCACAGTGCTGTTAGGAAGGGAGTTCCTGGGTTTTGGCCCAGCGACAGTGAAGGAACGGTGATATAGTTTCAAGTCAGGATGGTGAGTGGCTTGGAGGTGGTGCTCCCATGTATCTGCTGCCCTTGTCCTTCTAGATGGTAGTGGTTGTGGGTTTGGAAGGTGCTGCCTAAGGAGCCTTGGTGAGTTTCTGCAGTGCATCCTGTAGATGGTACACACTGCTGCTACTGTGCGTTGGTGGTGGAGGGAGTGAATGTTTGTGGATGGGTGCCCATCAAGTGGAATGCTTTACCCTGGATGGTGTTGAGTTTCTTGAGTGTTGCTGGAGATGCACTCGTCCAGGCAAGTGGAGAGTATTTCATCACACTCCTGACTTGTGCCTTGTAGATGGTGGATAGGGTTTTGGGAGTCAGAAAGTGAGTTCCTCGTCGCAGGATTCCTAGGGCTGAATTTTCCCAGAATTACACTAAGTGCGGTAGCGGGCGGGTAAAATGGAGTCCTATCCATCCATGAAAATGATGGATTTTCATGCCGTATCTTCCTGAGGCCGCCTCATTATATATTCACTCCTGCGAAATACGCCGTTTCCATGGCGGGTGGGCTCTCATTCGCCTGCTTGCCATCATCCCACTGTTGCATCATGCCAGCTGCCATCTTTAAGATGCCACTGCCAGCAAAGTGCTCATTGCCGCCAGCTCACCACCACTGTCCGGGAGACATGGCCAGCAAAGGTAAAAAGACTGCAGCCCCTGCTTCAACGACAGATCCCTCAAGCGACTGCTGGATGCCGTGGAGGCCCACCAAGATGTCCTCTAACCCGCTCTGGCCATAGGGTGGGTAGCAATGTCAGGGTCAGCAGGTGCACACTCCGGGGCCATCCACCCAGGTGACTCTCGGAGTGACCGGCCCATCTGACTACCCTTTTCCTGTGACCTCCGCAGATCCAGCTTCACAGGCTGAGGAGGGTGCGACTGCCACACAGCAGGACCCCGAAAGTAGGCCCAGGGTCCTCCAAGTCTCAACCCTCCAGAGGACGCCCACCAAAGTCATCACAGACAGGGTGTCACAGTCAGCAGTCTGCCTCCACCTCCGCTGTGGATGTCCGGGGAGCACCAAGACATAGCAGCAAGGTTAGGAAAGTTAGGTAAAAGTGGTTGCACAGCCTGGCCACGGGTGTTGATCACTTGTACATACTGCTCACTATTGTCAATAAACTCCCTAGAATGTCTCCCTGCCTGTGGCTCCTTGTTCTGATGAGCAGTGTTCTTGTCACTCAGATGTGAAACCTTTCTGCACAAGGTAAAAGGCAGGTGTCTCAGTCCAGGGCCTCTTCCCTGTGCTCTGTGCAGCCTTCAGACCACAGTAATGGTCCAGCTTCACACTCCCTGGAAACATTACTGATGCCTGCACATTGGCAGTGCTGGTCATTGCTGCCAGAATGTTGTGGGCAGGTGCCACAGAGTTCTCTCATTCTCTCTGTGTGTTCAACACCTTTAAGGTGGGGCTGGCCCCCATCACACCAGCATCTGTGACCAGTGATGCTGTGCGCCATCTCCTGAAGGGCTGAGGTGCTGAAGGCGGACACAGTATCAGAGGTGTCTAAAGTTTCATGGCTGCATCTCTGAGATGGCCCTGATCATGGAGCGCAAGCAAGCTGCCCTCGGCCAGACAGGAGTCAGACATTCTCAGAGGCTATGTGAAGGTTCATGGAGTGTCCTCACTGCATGTTGTCATCAACCTCCTGCAATCGAATGTCTTTTAGGGCCTCCACTGAGTCTCCATAACAGGAGCATTCTCACAGTCAAATGTTCACAACTGCGATGTGAGGATCTACGGGGACACCTCACAGCATGTCGTCATCATCATCCACAAATCTGGCAGCTATGAGGGACTCCCGAGTGTGCCTGCCTCGTCTCACCAGTGCGAGAGCCTCATCCCCATCATCTTTACCGCTGAGGACCCACATTCCCTAATTCCCGTCGGCATCCTCCTTATCAGAGGAGTCGTGCAGCTCCTCCATCTCCTCCTCAGCCAGCCCCTCACCCCATTGCAGCGCCAGGTTGTAAAGGGCGCAGCAGACAACGACGATGTGTGACACCCCCTGCGGACTGTATTGCAGGGCTCCATCAGACTGGTCCAGGCACCGGAACCACATTTTCAGCATCCTGATGGTCTGCTCTGCCAAGTTGCGAACTGCTGCATGAGCCTCATTATACCTTCACTCAGTTGCAGTCTGAGGCTGCCGCACGGGTGCCATCAGCCACAGACCTCTGCGGGTAGCCCTTGTCCCCTAGGAGCCAACCCTGCAGGCTCTGTGGAACCTCGAAGGCTGCAGGGATCTGCGAGTGACTCAGGATGTAGGTGTCATGCACACTCCCTGGAAACCGTGCGCACACCTGCAAGATGCGTTTCTGGTGGTTGCACACCAGCTGCACGTTCAGTGAGTGTAAGCCCTTGCGGTTGATGAAGTCTATTGAGTATAGTGACGGAGACCTGAGCACCACATGAGTCCAGTCAATCGCACCCTGCACCTGTGGGAATCCCGAGATCAGGGCAAATCCAATGGCCCTTGCATCCTGGCTATCCCAGTCCCAGGCGAAATGCATGAACTTGTGTGCCATGGAGAAGATGGCATCCGTAACCTCATGGGTGCATTTGTGGGTGGCAGATTGTGAAATCCCACAGGGGTCACCTGTGGAGCCCTGAAAGGAGCCACTGGCAAAGAAATTGAGCACCCTGGTCACTTTCACAGCCACTGGCAGTGGATGCCCTCCATGTCCCCTTGGCACCAAATCCTGTGGCAGTTGTGAGCCACCAGGTCCCTAGACATGCGCAGTCGTCAGCGACACTGGTTCTCAGTCATCTGCAGGAATGGTAGGCGGCGTCTGTAGACCCTGGGTGTCACTAGGCGCCGACAAGCTACGGCTCGCTGTCGCTCCTGGGCAGCGTGTGAGGGAACCCCTGCTGCCCCTTCTTCATGAGGTTGCTGCTCCTGCCTTTGCAAGGCCACGTGCCTCAGTCGCTCTCTCCTCCATCTTCTACGGTCTCTATTGGCCAACAGGCATACAGCTAGGTCACCAGGATCCATGATCCTGACCTGGTCCTCCTGCAGCATGAAAGAGAGAGAGAGACATGGTTATCATGGCTGTACCTTTCCTGGCCCTGTGTGACCACCCCTTAATGCTTCTGGGCAGTGCTGGTCACCCCTCGGATGGCCAGAAATCAGTGCGCTGCATGGCTGCCCTGTCATCCTGGCCCAAACCAGGATGCTGAGATTGCAAGGGGCTGTGAGTCCCTCCAGCAGTGACTGCTACATGCCCTGCAGTGGCGAGGAGATTGTACAACGTGTGCAGTCCAACTGCTCCGCGGTTCAATAAAGTGGTGGCAGACTCGAAGTCTGTGCCAGGAGGATGGCGGGATGGGGGGTAAGATATGGAGTGCTTGGTGGCCCTTTGGTGCCTCTGTGTTGCTTGCATAGGCTAGGAGCCTGACTCCAATCATATCACTGTGGCTTCACCTGATCTGTCTTGGTTGCAGAGGCATGGTCAGTTTATACAGGTGTCCCTAATGCGTGGCCACTTCTCTCACTTGCCCTGCCCCCCACCTCGATTGCCTGTGCACAGGATGCAGCGGCAGAGCAGCACTTGACCCCCATCCTCTCAGCAGTTGCCACCGAGGCTGGCCAGCATTTGCCCCCAGGCAACCCCCACCCCTCAGCAGTCGCCAGCAGAGCCAGGCATCAGTTTCCCCTGCCCACCAGTGCCCCTGAGCCTGTAAACAATGGGTAAGCTGTGGTGAACGCTGCTGCTCACTCACCTCAGTTCCCCCAAAGTGAAGGCTGCCAAGTGCACGTTGCCTGTGTGCTGTTGTGAAACACGTCGGTGTGCTTTCCCGCCGATGTGGACGGATGAAACGACAGGGTTCCAAAAGCCTAGCGGGATGGCCTTTTAATTATATGCTAATGTATAACAATTAGCTCCCTGCTGACCGATGGCGGGAAACATGGCCCGCCGTTGGTGGGCTGAGTGGAAGATCGCGACTTGCCTTCATGCTGTCGTGAAGTGGGTCCCGCCATATTTTCCACACACACCACCAGCGGGCTCAGAAAATTCCGCCCCTAACCTTTGACCTGCTCTTGCTGCCACAGTATTTATCTGGCTGGTCCAGTTCAGTTCCTGGTTAATGGTAACTCCCAGGATGTTGATAGTGGGGGATTCAGTGATGATAATGCCATTGAACATCAAGGGGTGATGGTTAGATTCTCTCTTATTGGAGATGGTTATTGCCTGACACTTGTGTGGCACGAATGTTTGCTCTACATCTAAGGTATGCTTTAATTGGCCAGACAGCTCTCAGCAAAGTCCCTCAAACAGCAATGAAATAATTGACCAGTTAATCTGTTAATTATTGTTAGATGAGAATAAATGCTGTGAAACTCCCCTGTTCTTCAAATAATGCTCTGGGAACTTTTGCATCTACCTATAAACAGGCAAATGGGGCCTTGGTTGAAGATCTCATCTGAAAGGTGGCATATCCAACAGTGCGGTACTTGCTTGCACCTTAGATTATTTGCTCAAATTCTGGATGTAGCTTAAATCCATTACCCTTGTCCCAGAGGTGAAAGTATGACTGCTGAGACAAGCTGATATTCAAGGTATAAAAATCTCTTCAGGTTCGCAAATGGTTAAAATTAACAGAAAAGATCAGGTGGTAAAATAAAAAAAGGTTTTAGGTACTGAATTGGGAGATCAACAGTGCATGTCCAGATCAGTAGCTCAACAAGCTCTTAGTCTGTTTTGTTCAATGTCAGATTTCACCTGACCTGTCCACTTCAGTAAGTTACTAAGCATCCGGAACATTATGGAAACTATTGATTTTTTTAAATCAATGACCATACTTAAAAGCTAGTCTATCATATGCAATCCATCAAAGAGTCAATGCTATTTTTTGTCAAGTACACTGCAGAGTATCAGGAATATTTAAGCACACTTCTTGTTTTTGAAATCATTATGCTGTAATCATCAAAGCTCAACTGAACCAAGGACTTTCCAATTGTATTCCACGCATGCTTTGTCATTAATATTGAGTTTTTTTATCCCCTTAAAAAACAATAAATTCTAAAAAAATGTCACCCACTTATCCAGTACTGGCATTTTGCCTTTGTAAGATTAAGAGCATTTAAGGTCTGAACTAAAAACAGAAAATGCTGGAAATACTCTGCAGTTCTGGCAGTGCACGTGGAGAGAGAAACAGAGTAAACGGGAGGAATTTGCTGGTCCCACTAGCAGTGGCAGGCTTGGTGGGCAGGGGAATCTTAATTTATTCTGAGACCAAAAATCACTTTCCCGATGTCAGGATGAACTTTAGCAATTAAATTCTCGGGACTTTAAAGGCAGGTTAAAGACAGGTCGAGCTTTCCAACAACCAATGTTGCTAAGCCCTTTTGCATATATTAGCATGTCATGCATGCTCATTAAAAGGCCAATTTGATGGAATTACGTTCCCCTCAAAATTAAGCTCCCCTCCAGCGAGAAATAAGAACGTTCACTTTTACAATTGCGCATGAGTAACATGCACCTGGCAAGGTAGAGGTCTTCCATGATTAACTGTGAGCTGCTGCTGCATTTTCCTCTTTGGGGAGCGTCTGTAGATGCCAGCCTACGCTTGAGAACGGGTGGTGGTAGTGCAAGTAGCGTGGAGGATGACCAAGGAAGGAAGGATTAGCGGGGGAGGGTAGACCAGTGGCCCTGCAGGCAAAGGTGGAAGGGATAATGCAGGTTATCCAGGTGCCCTTTAAATATGATGCCCGGGCCTTCGGCTCCATGAGATAATGGCGAAGATGGAGACTTCCTGCCTGCCCCCATGTGAGAGTCGACGAGCTCCTTGTGGATGAATGTGTAATGAGCTGAACAGAGCAAGATCATGCCTGGTCGGCCATCCCGGCCCCCACCCCCAGCAGAAACCACTTCCGCCAGCAAACTTAGACTCCAGAATGGAAGATTCTGGTCAACGTTTCAGGTCAATGATCTTTCATCAGCATTTACGTTCTGTTTTGAAGGATAATTTTTAACTCCCCCACCAGATGGAAAACAGGGATAAGAGCCACAACCCAAAGGTGTTTGAAATTATTCCCCTCTCATTGTGGGTTGTGCAGTTTTTCAAGCATTCCTGGTGGGCACCTAAAGCAAGCGTTAGGTCCCTTACTTAAGTTAATGAGGGGTCTAATGCTTGTTTTAGGCCTCCTCTGCTAAATTGGCCTTGCAAGCAAACGGCCCCTATGAGAACAGTAATTTCTAATTTTTTTTTGCTTGACTTGCTGCTATGAGGAGCTGGCATGCTCCTCCCAGTGCCACAGTGCCCCAGAGGGCTGCTAGAGACCTACAGTTGGCACCACTGCTGATGTCTTTTCCTTACTCCCTGGTATTTACCTAGTACCACAGGCAGATCACAATTGACCCCTTGAAAATGGGTAAGTCATCTCTGGAAGTGCCACATGTGATAGCAGCTCCATAGAATTTTGAAATGAGACCCAGGGCTCAATGAAGGTGAGCCTCAAGCTTTCCAGTTTTAAATGTATGCTTCTTGTGTGCTGTTGGTTATGCGCCCAAAAATAAGTCATAACCAGCCATAATCTGCATATAGTTAGCTTGCAGTCAACAATGAATCCTCTGAGAGGCAGTGCTCATGAGACTCTATTCCATGCTCCTCTACTCTGAAACCAGCTGGAGCTATCTCCTCTAAGATCCTTTCCGGCCTTTCTCAATGGCTAAGCTCTGGAGAGCACAGGAAGCTACCACGATGTAGGAGATAAATACAGGATCATATTGCAATACTCCTATTGATTTATTCAGTCAGAAAAATATACCCTTCAGAACGCTAATATTTCCCATGTGACTGATCTAGTTGAGAAATGGGCCTTATAGCCCTCTTCAGCTCCCATTCACAGAATCACAGAATTTTAACGGCACAGAACAAGGCCATTCGGCCCATCGTGTCTGCACTGGCTCTCCAAATTAGCATTATGACCTAGTCCCATTACCTTGCCTTTTCCCTGTACCGCTGCACCTTGTTTCTATTCAAATAATCACTTAATGCCCTCTTGAATGCCTCGATTGAATCTGTCTCCACCACAGGCAGCGCATTCCAGACCCGATACACTCGTTGTGTGAAAAATAATTTTCTCACACCACATTTGCTTCTTTTGCAAATCACTTTAAATCTGCGCCCTCTCGTTCTTGATCCTTGTATGAGCAGGAACGGCTTCTCCCTACCTACTCTCAGCACCCGCATGGTTTTGAACACGTCAATCAAATCTCTTCTCAGCCTTCTCCTCTCCAAGTCACTGGCAGCTGTCATAATCCATGGAAGCATTGGGCAGGCCTTTGCTCCAGAATGACATCCGAACATTTGAACTCTTTTTCCCAAATGGCTGAGCGTGGTTGGAATTACAGAGTACAACGGTGTCATGACAATTACTGTGTTTAGCATTCATGTGCAGATCTGATCACAGACTATTTGAACATGAAGTGAGTAGATGTTGAACATTGTTACCAGCATGAATGCCATGTTGCTGCTGAAACAACTTATTCCTGGTGCAAATAAGAGGGTCTAACTGAAGCCATATAAGCTGCTGTGATGCTCGTTCAGTCCTAACGTTGAGGGTTGCTAAATGCCCAACCACTAGACTTTGATGCAATACCCAAGCCAAATTAAATCCTTTGGTTTGCACAGGACTGCTGACTCCAAAAATACAGCCTATTTTACAGAACTCGATTCTTGTTAAGGTAAAGGGAAACTGGGTTCGCACCATTGTTGGAAATCATTTTAAATGTCTTTCATCAGTTTCAGGATCATTGGGCAGAATTTTCCATGCCCGCTGGTGTCGGGCGTGTTCGGCTTCGTGAGTGGACAATATGGCGGGATGGCCAAAAATCGGTTTAAAGGTTTCATGAAATCAATTTAGGATCATCTGCTCCACCCATCGATGGCGGACCGCATTTCCTGCTGTCGGACGTCAGGAACATCATTATAATACATCTGTATATCATTATAAGCCCAGCCCACTGGAATCATCCCCCCCACGTTGGATCACCTGAGCAGCTTGGCGTTTTACAACAGCATATATAAGGTGCACACTTGGCAGGCTGCAATTTGAGGGGAACTCGGAGGTGAGTGCACAGTAACATTGCGCAGCACTTACCAGGATCGCCTGTTGGACTTCAAGGGGAAGGCGACTTGCGGGGACCAAGGACTGCACTGCAGTCGAGGTGTCTTGGGGGAGGGGACAAGGGCTGCACTGCGGTTGATGGTAGTGCGCAAGCACATGCAGGGTAGTGGGGGGAGGGAAGCAGCCACTCATTAGGGAAACCTTGTGCAGTAATTATGGTTTTATTTAGTATGTAATGTGCATTTAAGAATAATACTTGTTAGGCAAGATCACATGATCTGTAATAACCAATAGGAGAGCAGCACGGGTGTTGTGGGGTGGCTGAGCTGTTCTATTAATGATAGAGTTGACCTGCAGACACTTCTTGGGTGGAAACATTAAGTTTATTTACAACATACTCAGCAGCAACTACACGTGTGCTTTCAACTCCAACCCTATCTATACACTGACTCCCGAGGTAGCCCGTGCTACTCTCCCATTGGTTACTACAGATCATGTTATCTTCCTTAACAAGTATTATTCTTAAAAGGTATATTGCACACCAAATAAAATCATAATTACTACATTCTTCCCCTTTTAACTTGGCTATACATATATTTACAAGTACATATCTTTCAAGACAACATAATATGAGTAAGGAATTCCTTACTGGGTAAGGAATTTGCAAGTTCAGTCTTTCAGGTGGTTTCCTGGTACGTGTGGAATGTCGCAGCTCCACAACTTCAGATTCTTTGTCAGGAACCTCCTCTTCCAGAGTTGCCTGAACATCAGGTGCTTTGTTGGGCACTTACAGTTCTGTATCCTCAACTCTTACAGGAACATCAGACATGTCAGCCCTGGGTTGAGTATTCTCAACAGGAAACGCAGACTCAATCATGGTCACTGGTGGAAACAAATCTTGATGATTTTCCTCTCTCCTCCTTAAATGTTCCACATGTTTACGGATGATCCAGCCTTCCATCTCCACATGGTAAGATAGAGGTCCAGTCACCGCACTTATTTCACCTGTAACCACTTTGGTCGTTCCCCGAAATTTTTCATGTATACCGGCTCTCCCACGAAACTGGGCATTATACAACCTGCTCAGTTCTGAGAATGGGCAGCGCCCATACACCCCGTCCTTAAACTCGACCAAGGCATCCGAAATTGTGGAGACTACAACTGATAGTTAATAAAGTAGCCAAACTGGACAGGAACCCCATTGCAAAAATCAAAGACCTGCATGCTAAGGCCAATGTACATAAAGCTTGACATGAGTCATGCTTATTAACAATTAGAGTTGGATAATACCTCTCGGGAATTTGTCACAATTAATACCCACAAAGGGCTATACCAATATACACAAGTGCCTTTTGGTGTGTCCTTCGCTTATGCCATTTTTCAGAGAACAATGGAAAGCTTACTGCATGGACTGCCCCAGGTTATAGTCTATTTAGATGATGTATTGGTGACAGGATTCACTGAAAAAGAGCATTTGGCAAACTTAGAAGAAGTCTTAAAATGTTTTTTGCAAGCTGGAGTGCGTCTAAAAAAAGAAAAGTGCACATTCCAAACGAGGGGGGTAATCTATTTGGGTCACAGGGTAGGTTCACAGGGCCTCCACCCGGTTGAGGAGAAAGTGAGAGCCATAAGAGACGCACCTGCACCAAAGAACACCTCAGAACTCAAATCATTCCTAGGAATGATCAATTATTATGGGCATTTCTTATCCGATTTGTCTACAGTGCTGGCCCCTGCATTCCCTCCTCAAAAAGAACTAACGTTGGTCTTGGGAAGCGCCCCAGAAAGAAGGTTTCATGAAGGTGAAACAATTGTTTCAATCTATTAGTGCATTATGACCAGAGGAAAGAATTGGTGCTGATGTGTGACGCATCTCCCTATGGAATGGGAGTAGTGCTCTCCCATCGGATGGACGATGGCACGGAACGGCCAATAGGTTATGTATCAAGAACGCTCACCACAGTGCAAAAGGGATCCTCACAGATAGAAAAAAAAGGCCTGTTCATCATCTTTGGTGTCAAGAAATTTCACCAGTATGTGCACAGCCGCCATTTTACAAACGTTTCAGACCAGTGAGGACAAGGCTATACCACCCATGGCCTCAGCAAGACTGCAACAATGGGCCTTAATTCTGGCAGCATACGAATACACTTTTGTACATAGGCCTGGCAATCAAATTGCAAACGCCAATGCCCTTAGTCATTTGCCTTTACAAGAAAATGATGAGCACGTTCCAGTTACATAGAAACTTGTTTTACTGCTAAATTTCTTAGATTCCTCGCTGGTATGTGCTTGACAGATCAGAGACTGGACAAGTCGGAACCCAATCCTATCGCAAGTATGAGAACAAGTGCTGCATGGTTAGTCATAGGAGCCCGTATCTGATGAAGTGAAATTGTACTTCAACAGAAGACATGAAATAATTAGCCAGGGTGGCATCTTATTGTGGGGAGCATGAGTGATAGTTCCTCCAAAGGGAAGGGAACCACTTTTAATTGAACTACACAGTGCCCATCCAGGAATTTCCCGAATGAAGGCCATAGCACATAACTATCTATGGTGGCCTGGGATGGCGAAATAGAGAGTGTAGTGAAGTACTGTGTGCAATGTCAGCAACTGCAAAAGTTGCCAGTGACAGCTCCGTTACACCTCTGGTATTGGCCAGGTAGACCCTGGGTGCGGTTACACATTTACTACATTGGATCTTTCCTGGGAACAATGTTTCTGCTCATTGTCAATGGCCATTCAAAATGGTTGGACATATATGAGGTGAAGTCACCAATGTTGGCTGCTGCAATTGAGAAACTATGTCAGAGTTTCGCCATTCACAGACTGCCAGAAGTAGTCGTTTCCAATAACGGCACGGTATTTACGATACTGAGTTTCAATGGTTTATCAGCCTCAAAGCAAAACTGCACCATACCAACCTTCCTCAAACGGCGGTTCAAACGTTCAGGGCAGGCATGAAAAAGCTAACTGGTGATTCCTTGGCAACCAATCTAACACGCTTTCTTTTTCATTATAGGACTACTCCTCACATAACAACAGGTGTCACACCTGCGGAGTTATTGTTGAAACGCCGTCTCACGGTGAGATTGAGCTTAATAATGTCAAATTTAGAGGGACAGTCAGGAAAGGAGTCAGGTAAGCCAGAAAACTAGACAGGACTGGCATAGTCGCGAGAGGAAATTTACCGTGGGATAGATGGTATTATGAAGAATTTCGGGGAAGGACCAAAGTGGTTACCGAGTGAAATAAATGCAGTGACAGGACTTCTATCTTACCATGTGGAGGTGGAAGGCCAGATCATCCATAAACATGTGGACCATTTAAGGAAAAGAGATACAAATTACCAAGATTTGGTTTACAGTGATCATGACTGGGTCTGCATTTCCTGTTGAAGATACTCAACCCAGGACTGACATGTCTGATGTTCCTGTAAGAGTTGAGGATACAAGTGCCCACCAAAGTACTTGATGTTCAAGCAACTCCGGCAAAGGAGGTCCCTGACAAAGGACCTGAAGTTGTGGAGCTGCGATGGTCCCACCAACCAAGAAACCACCAGGAAGACTGAATTTGTAAATTCCTTATCCAGTGTAAATATAATGTTACCTTGAAAAATATGTACTTGTAAATATAATGTGTATAGCCGAGTTATAGGGGAGGAATGCAGTAATTATGATTTTATTTAGTGTGCAATGTGCCTTTAAGAATAATATTTGTTAGGCAAGATCACATGACTTGTAGTAACCAATAGGAGAGTAGTGCAGGCTACCTCAGCAGTCAGTGTAGCGATAGAGTTGGAGTTGAAAGCACATGTGTAGTTGCTGCTGAGTACATTGTAAATAAACTTAATGTTTCTACCCAAGAAGTGTCTGCAGGTCAACTCTATCATTAATAGTACGACTCGGCCACCCTACAACACCTTGTATAAAGTGACCATTCCTCTGCAGCTGAGACAGTTCAGATGCAGCCACATTGACATGCATGGAGTAAGGCCTCTGGCTTATCTGCCCACTCAAGCAACGCAGAGGCATGAAAGCGCCGCCAAATACTCCAGAGCTTTTCACCCCTCGGGCACAGACTGCAAACTAATGAGTGTTTTAGTGGGCTACAGAACAATTGGACGACTGGGCACATTGTACAATTTTCTTCCTAAAGCTGGCCATGGAGCAGTCACTGGGGGAGGTGCTCACAGCCCCTTGCAATGTCATCATCCCGGTTTGGAACTGTCTCCCCCATGGTTCAAGCTAACAGTGCAGCCTTGCAGTGTGGGTTAGGAGAATACCTGTGCCTGAGCTGGGAGCACAGCATGCAGTCCAATGGGCAAAGCTGCTGCCAATCGGTCAGGTGGAGTGGGGTGGAGGTGGGTGGGGTTTTGGGCAGCCATGCAGTGCACTGATCTCTGGCCATCCAAGTGGTGGCCAGCACTCTCTAGGGTACGTTAAGAGGTTTTCAGACATAACCAGGAGAGGTTCGTAGTACACGCAAGCTAACCCATGTGTCTCTCTGTAGTACATCAAGAGCATGGAACCTGGTGAACTAGCTGTATGCCTTGTGGTGTATAGTGAGCCGGGATGAAGAAGAGAGCAATAGAGGCATCTGGCTGGGCAGGGGGAGGGGCAGCACCCTCAGGAAGAAGGGGCAGCTAGGGCCTTGCACACGCCACTGAAGAGCCACATTGAGCCACCACTGGTTGGCGCCTAGCTAGAACTAGGGTCTATAATGCCGCCTTTCATTCCTGCAGATCACCGAGACCCAGTGTCATCGAAGACTGCGCATGTCTAGGGAACTGGTCAGTCACATCTGGCTGCTGCTGCAGGATTTGGCATCACGTGGACACGGAGGGCATCCACTGCCGTGGCCATGAAAGTGACCACGGCACTCACCTTTTATGTCAGTGATTCCTTTCAGGTCTCCACGTGGATACCATCTTCACGAAGGCACACAGCTTTGTGCATTTCGCCCATGACCAGGAAAGCCAGGATGCAAGAGCGCTGGGATTTGCCCAGGTCCCAGGTTTCCCACAGGTGCAGATTGTGGTTGACCGCACTCATGTGGCACTCAGATCTCTGTGGCAACAAATGGTCAACTATGTCGACCGCAAGGGCTTCCACTTGCTGAATATTCAGCTGGTGTGCGACCACCACAAACGCATCCTGCAGGTCTGCACACGGTTCTCAGGGAGTGTCCATGACTCCTACATTCTCAGTAAGTCTCAGATCCCTGACATCTTCCAAGGTGTGCAGTGGCTGCAGGGATGGCTCCTCGGGGACAATGGCTACTTGCAGAGGACGTGGCTGATGATACCCATGCGGTGACCTCGGACTGCAGCAGAGTGAAGGTATAAAGAGGCTCATGCTGCAACTCGCACCTTGGTGGAGCAAACCATCGGGATTCTGAAAATGAGGTTCCAGTGCCTGGATTGGTCTGATGGAGCCCTGCAATATAGTCCATAGACCGTGTCACGCATCATTGTCGTCTGCTGCACCCTTAACAACCTGGCACTGCAATGGGGAGAGGAGCTGGCTGAGGAGGAGATGGAGGAGCTGGAGGTCTCCTCCGATGTGGAGGATGTTGACATTATGAGGTTGAGGAGGCCCTCGAAGGCGAAGATGATGGCGATGAGGCCATCACACTGGCCAGACGAGGCAGGTGCCCTCGGGAGGCCCGCATAGCCGCAAGATTTGTGGAGGATGATGATGACATGCAGTGAGGACACTCCATAAATCTTCACATGGCCTCTGAGAATGTCTGACTCCTGTCTGGCTGAGGGCAGCTTTCATGCGCTCTGTGATCAGGGTCATATCATAGAGACGCAGCCATGAAATTTTAAACACACCTGATCCTTTGTCCACCTTCAGCACCTGACCCCTTCAGCAGCACAGCATCACTGGTCACAGATGCTGAAGAGATGGGGGCCAGCCCTACCTTAAAGGTGCTGAGAGCACACTGAGAGAATGGCGGAACTCTATGGCACCTGCCCATGACTTTCTGGCAGCAATGACCAGCACAATCGAGGTGCAGGCATCGGTAACGTGTCCAGTGAGTGTGAGGCCGGACCATCACTGTGGTCTGAAGGCTGCACAGAGCACAGGGAAGAGGCCCTGGACTGAGACACCTGCCTTTATCTTGTGCAGAGACCAAGGTTTCACATCTGAGTGACATGAACACTGCTGCTGCAGTATTCCTGTGGCTGTTCCTGCTGCTGTGGGATTTCCTGTGGCTGTTCCTGCTGCTGTGGGATTTCCTGTGGCTGTTGCACCTGCTGTGGGATTTCCTGTGGCTGTTCTTGCTGCTGTGGGATTTCCTGTGGCTGTTCCTGCTGCTGTGGGATTTCCTGTGGTTGTTCCTGCTGCTGTGGGATTTCCTGTGGTTGTTCCTGTTGCTGTGGGATTTCCTGTGGTTGTTCCTGCTGCTGTGGGATTTCCTGTGGTTGTTCCTGCTGCTGTGGGATTTCCTGTGGCTGTTCCTGTTGCTGTGGGATTTCCTGTGGTTGTTCCTGCTGCTGTGGGATTTCCTGTGGTTGTTCCTGCTGCTGTGGGATTTCCTGTGGTTGTTCCTGCTGTTGTGGGGTTTCCAGTAGCTGTTTTTGCCGTTGTTTTCTTGTGACTGTTCCTGTTGCTGTGGGATTTTCTGTGGCTGTTCCTGTTGCTGTGGGATTTCCTGTGGCTGTTCCTGCTGCTGTGGGATTTCCTGTGGCTGTTCCTGCTGCTGTGGTATTTCCTGTGGTTGTTCCTGCTGCTGTGGGATATCCTGTGGCTGTTCCTGTTGCTGTGGGATTTCCTGTGGCTGTTCCTGTTGCTGTGGGATTTCCTGTGGCTGTTCCTGCTGCTGTGGGATTTCCTGTGGCTGTTCCTGCTGCTGTGGGATTTCCTGTGGCTGTTCCTGCTGCTGTGGGATTTCCTGTGGCTGTTCTTTCTGCTGTGGGATTTCCTGTGGCTGTTCCTGCTGCTGTGGGATTTCCTGTGGTTGTTCCTGTTGCTGTGGGATTTCCTGTGGTTGTTCCTGTTGCTGTGGGATTTCCTGTGGTTGTTCCTGTTGCTGTGGGATTTCCTGTGGTTGTTCCTGCTGCTGTGGGATTTCCTGTGGCTGTTCCTGTTGCTGTGGGATTTCCTGTGGTTGTTCCTGCTGCTGTGGGATTTCCTGTGGTTGTTCCTGCTGCTGTGGGATTTCCTGTGTCTGTTCCTGTTGCTGTGGGATTTCCTGTGGTTGTTCCTGCTGCTGTGGGATTTCCTGTGGTTGTTCCTGCTGTTGTGGGGTTTCCAGTAGCTGTTTCTGCCGTTGTTTTCTTGTGACTGTTCCTGTTGCTGTGGGATTTTCTGTGGCTGTTCCTGCTGCTGCAGTATTCCTGTGACTATTCCTGCTGCTGTGGGATTTCCTGTGGCTGTTCCTGCTGCTGTGGGATTTCCTGTGGCTGTTCCTGCTGCTGTGGGATTTCCTGTGGCTGTTCCTGCTGCTGTGGGATTTCCTGTGGCTGTTCCTGCTGCTGTGGGATTTCCTGTGGCTGTTCCTGTTGCTGTGGGATTTCCTGTGGCTGTTCCTGTTGCTGTGGGATTTCCTGTGGCTGTTCCTGCTGCTGTGGGATTTCCTGTGACTGTTCCTGCTGCTGTGGGATTTCCTGTGACTGTTCCTGCTGCTGTGGGATTTCCTGTGGCTGTTCCTGCTGCTGTGGGATTTCCTGTGGCTGTTCCTGCTGCTGTGGGATTTCCTGTGGCTGTTCCTGCTGCTGTGGGATTTCCTGTGGCTGTTCCTGCTGCTGTGGGATTTCCTGTGGCTGTTCCTGCTGCTGTGGGATTTCCTGTGGCTGTTCCTGCTGCTGTGGGATTTCCTGTGGCCATTCCTGCTGCTGTGGGATTTCCTGTGGCTGTTCCTGTTGCTGTGGGATTTCCTGTGGCTGTTCCTGCTGCTGTGGGATTTCCTTCTAGTCCTCAACTGGAGCAAGAAAACTGCTTCCAAATAGGCTGCTGCTGCTGCTGCTATTACAACCTGCTACTGTAGGGCAGGGCCTTGTAAGGTCTAGTAAGGCCTGAAGAGTCTGGTAGTGGGAGTTTAGGGGGAGCCGGAGGGGAGAGGGCCTGACTCCAGCCGGAGGGGTAGGACTTTTGCTGCAAGAGGTGGGTGCCTAGGGGAGAAAAGAACTGTCTTTTGTCTGTCTGGTTGCCTGCAGGGGGAGGAATAGAACATCCAAGCTGGGAGGGCAGTAAGAGACTGAACTTTGAGGGGAAGAAGACCTGTGCCTTATTCTGCCCTCCCTTGTCTCACATGGGTTAGCTAGCACTACCCAGAGCCAGCTGCACCTACAGACATTTACCATCGTTCCTGAACTGTGCCAGGGCAGTGCTAGCTGCCCAGGTGAAGACTCCTCCACCCCCTGTAGCGGAACTTTTTAATCCCCACCCCCACCTTTGTCCTCTCTGTCTACCCACCCCCCACCTCCTCGCCTCCCTCCCCAACCTATGTGGGGTCGGTGGGCCCCTCGACCCCTGCGTCTCCTGCAGCCCTGTCACCATTTAAATTGCTGACATGTCAGCTTGGGGTGAAGTTCTACACCCACCCCACAATGACCATCCAGGCCTGCGTGAAGGCTCCGGCTGGGGTTGTCGGCCCCTCGGCCATAGTCACGGCTTCGAAAATGTACGAGAAGGCCGTGTTCTTTTTGAAGGCTGAGTGGGCAGTGCACCTCACCCTCGAAAAGGAGCTCACGGTGGACGTCTGGACCCTCTGGAGGCCACTGTCCAGAGGCTAATATTATCAAATGTCCAGCCCTTCTTCCCCGATGGGCTCCTCCTCCACCATCACTGTTATCTGGGGGGAGGTGAGGTTGGGGGTGGCGCTGATCCCAATCGGCCTGAAGCATCTGTCATGTGTACTCCTTCCGGTGCCAGGTTTTTGTACACTGGGCCCGGGGGGAGTGCACTGAGGGGGGTTTTAATGTTGTCTTTGAGGGGGCCGCCTAGCGCATTTATTGGTCAGCGGATGGTGTGCGGTGCCACGTCTGCACGGGGGTGGGCACTTGAGGAAGGACTTCCTGCCTCCAAGGCCGCCAATAGCATCCAGGCGGCTGCAGCTGGCACCACCGTTCCTTCCCCTGCCAGCGCTCCATCTCCCTCCCCACATGGGGAGGTGCCATCGGCAGCCACCGCTATCTCGGCTGCTGGCGAGGCAGGGGGGGAGACCCCGCATCGTAAGAAGGCGCGGAGGAAGACCCGCCACCTGGAGGTGGCCCTCCAGACCACCCAAACCCACCCTGATCCCCAGACCCCTGAAGACACCGGCTCGGGGGGACAAAAATCATCCGGCCCCGGTGTTGTACCCGCGTGTGCTCCCGTGCCCGTGTGCACCTCAGTGCCATGTGCTGGGCTCGGTCGTACCCGCGTGTGCTCCCGGGCCCGTGTGCACCTCAGCGCCATGCGCTGGGCCCAGTTTCATACCCGCGTGTGCTCCTGGGCCCGTGTGCACCTCAGCGCCATGTGCTGGGCCCGGTGTCGTACCCGCACGGGTCTCCGGATCCAGTGACGGTGGGGCCTGCGACCTCGAGCCGGTGGTCCTATTAATGAGGGGGGAACTGCCCAAACCCCAGAGGGCAGGGCCTCCGGAGGGGCTGGACGAGGCGGTGGGCATCTCGTATTTTGAGGTCTCCCCAGCCTCCAGCCTACCCCAGAAGAGATGCCACCTCTCGGAGGGGGAAAACCTCATGACTCGTGTGGTTGGATGTGCCCCCTCCCCCAGTAAAGTGGTGGTGGCGTCCTCACCTGTAAGTCCTCGCTCTGCCCTCTGGGGGGAGCCCAAACCCCAGTTGCCTCACTGCAGCCCCTGAGCAGGGCCTCTCGGGGGTCGGTGAGGGTATCGTCCTTGCAGTGGTGCCCCACCCCGACCCACCTTCTACCCCCAAACTGCCATCTGGCCCACCAGGGGACTGCAGCAGTCCCTTCAAGACCCTAACTACTGGGTCATCAGATGGTGGAGGTGAGGAGGCCCTCCCAGCTCCCTCCAAAACTTTAGCACCGAGCACCTCCTTCCTAGGTCCGGAGTTTTTTCCACATTCACCAGGTGACCCGGTGCCTGGGGGAGAGTGGGGCTCTGAGCCACTGCCACCCTTTGGCCCATGTCCCCAAGAGGAGACCAGAGAGGACCCCTCTGCCCTTGATCCTGGGGATGGGATCAAGGTGGATGTGGAGCCGACTGGCAGCTCTGAACCAGCCCCCGTACTCAATACGGGGGAGGGGTTGGAAGCTGGAGGCGACGACCTGGAGGAGGACGGAGTTTCGGTGGTGAGCCACGGGGACAACTTAGAGTCGTTGTCAGGTGAGATGGTGGATTTCCTGGTGCCCCCCCCATCGATTCCCCCCTCATCCCTTTACAGGAATTCTAGGATTTTTTAGCGAGTAATCGCGGTCACCAAGACAGTGTCCAGTTGGCCCTGGTCTGGTGGCATTCTTTTCCTCTTGTGTTCTGTCCACCCACGAGGTCCTCGAAGCTCCTGGGCTGGACAGGAACACTAAGAGGAGGGTCCACACGTTTCTCACTGGGCTCCTGAAGGAGAGGAAGGATTAACATATTCCTCTTCTTCTTACACTAGGCATGGTGCTGGTAGCACGTAGTTCTGACAATGAAGACACCATAGTCAGCCTCAACATCAGCGGCAGCAGGGACGCACAGCGCAGGTTCCACAACTTCTCGGTCCTCAGGGACAGGAAGTATGCGGTGTACTTCCTGCAGGAAACCCACACCGTTCCGGGGAACAAAGCTACGTGGCTCCTGGAGTAGCGAGGGGAGGTCTACATGAGTCACCCGGCCTCCAACTCAGGTGGGGTGGCTATCTTGTTGGCCTCACATTTTTAGCCGGAGATCTTGGGGTCAAGGAGCTGTTGCCAGGCCGGTTGCTGCACCTGACTGTGTGCCTAGGGGGCGGCGCTTCACTTTGTGAATGTGTACGCTCCCCTGGGCACGCAGCAACAAGCGAGCTTCTTTGAGGAAGTGTCCACTCATCTGGGCTCCATCGACGCGGGCGAGGGGGGGGGTGGGATTTCAAGTGTACCCTCGGGGCCAGGGACTATCACGGTGCCCAGCAACGCTCACTAGGTGTGAGTAAGTTGTGGGACCTGGTCAGGTCCTTCGACTTGGTGGATGTCTGGCGACATCTCCATCCTGACTCCAGCGTTTTCACATTTGTGTCACCTGGAGTCAGAGCGTCCAGACTCGACCGACTTTACATTTCCAAAGTGTTCGTGTCCTGCGTTCTGTTGGCTTCTGTGCGGCAGGTGCCGTGCATGGACCAGCGTCTGGTGTGGGCGGAGCTCACTCCGTTCTGCGCTCGGACAGGGTCCGCGTACTGGCACTTTAACAACCTGCTGCTGGAGGACGAGCGGTTCCTGGACTCGTTTCGTCATTTCTGGGCCGGCTGGAGAAGGAAGCGGGGAGGCTTCCCCTCCTTGAGGCTATGGTGGGACGTGGGCAAGACTCACGTCTGCGTTTTCAGTCAGGAGTACGTGAGGGAGTTGACAAAGAGACGGAAATCCAGGGTCGAGGAGTTGGGGAAGGAGGTGCTTGACCTGGAGGCATGTCTCCGTCAGCCCAACGCGGACCCGGCCCTGCGGCTGGTGTACGACGAGAAGAAGGGCGCGCTGCGGGACCTGCAACTCGTCGGGTCCCGGGGCGTGTATGTGAGGTCGCGGATCTGGTTCCTCCGGGACCTGGACCATGGCTCCCCCTTCTTCTACTCGCTGGAAAAAAGGCACGGGGTCCGTCAGCAGCTCCTTACGCTGCTGGCCGACGACGGATCCCTCGTCTCGGGTCCAGAAGGCAGCAGCGCCATTGCCCAAGATTATTACACTGCCCTGTTCTCTCCGGATCCGTCCAGCGAGGATGCTGGCAGAGTTTTGTGGGAGGACCTGCCGCAGGTCGGCCCGGAGGGCGCCGGAAAGCTTGACTCCCCTATAAGCCTGGAGGACCTGACCGGCGCCCTCAACAGCCTCTCCAGGGGCAAATCCCCGGGGCTGGACGGGCTGACCATGGAGTTCTTCAGGGTGTTCTGGGACGTCCTGGGGAACGACTATGCAGGGGTCCTGTGGGAGAGTATCGCTACTGGGGAGATGCCCCTCTCATGGCGCAGGGCTGTGATTGCCTTGCTGCCAAAGAAGGGGGAATTCTGCCACCTTTGGAACTGGTGCCCGGTCTCCCTCCTCAGCATGGATTACAAGATCTTTGCCAGGGCAATGTCTTCTCGCCTTGGCACCGTGCTGGACCACATGATCCACCCTGACCAGTCCTACACCATCCCGGGCCGCATCATCTTCGATAATATCCATCTGGTCCGGGACATTATCCACTTTTCCCAGAGGTCTGGTCTGTTGAGCGCTTTCCTGTCTCTTGACCAGGAGAAGATGATTGACAGGGTGGATCGCGAATATTTATTTGGGACTCTGAGCATTCGGGTTCAGGGTGCATTTTGTCGCCTGGGCCTGACTTCTGTACACTGCCACAGAGTGTCTAGTTAAGGTTAACGGGTCCCTGACGGCGGCCCTTTGCTTTGGGAGAGGAATGTGTCAGGGCTGCCCCCTGTCTGACCAATTGTATTTTATCTGGGTGGAGCCTTTCCTGCGCCTCTTGTGGAGAAGGTTGTCGGGATTGGTTCTGCGCGGGCCAGGCATCGGGGTGGTCCTCTCAGCTTACACTGATGACGTGCTCCTCGTGTTTACCAACCCGGCTGACCGGTGGAGGATGTGCGAGTGCCAGGAAGTCTACTCTGCCGCGGTCTCTGCCAGGATCAAATGGGCCAAGTGTTCTGGATTCCTAGTCAGTCCGTGGCAGATGGATCCCCTACCCAAGAAGCTCAGGCCTTTCACCTAGAGCAGGACCAGCCTCCTCTACCTGGGGGTCCACCTCTGCCCTGCTGAGGAATGCTGGCCGGTGAACTGGCAGGAGCTGGAGACCAAAGTCACCACTCGCCTGTGGCGCTGGACAGGACTGCTCCGAGTGCTGTCTTACCGAGGTCGATTTCTGGTCATAAACCAGCTGATTGCTGCCATGTTGTGGTACCGGCTGGTCACTTTGACCCCTCCCCCGGACTTTGTCACAAAAATCCAGAGAATGCTTGTCCACTTCTTCTGGGACAAAAGGCTGCACTGGGTCGCTGCTGAGGTTCTGAGTCTCCCGCTTAGGGAGGGCAGTCAGGCGCTGGTGTGCCTACACACCCAGGTGGCGACTTTCCACCTTCAGACCCTGCAGCGATACCTTTACGTTGAGCCCCCTCCGAGATGGTGTGCCCTGGCGACGTTTTTGACCTGCCAGGTGCCCGGCCTGAATTATGACGTGCAGCTCCTGTTTATAGACCAGAGGGGGCGTCGTGGCTCCTTGCAGGCATTGCCCATCTTTTACCAGGACCTGATCAAAGTCTGGAACATAGTCGCCTTGTGTCGCAGCTCTCTGCTATCAGGAGTAGCGGCTATCGTCAGAGAGCCCCTGCTCAGGAATCCGCCCCTCCACCCTTTTCAGTGGCTGGCGGAGAGGAAGGCTGTGGCTGCCGGGGTGACCAGGATCGGGGATGTGCTGGGTGGTGTTGAGTGGGCTGGATGATACCACAGGAGTTGGCACATTGTGCGTCCATGGATGTCAGGCTCGTGGCCAATGCCAATCAAGACCTTAGGATGGTCGTGCTCAGCCCCAACGTCATTCTGGGTCTTGAGGTGGCCCAGGTGTGCAGTGGTCTTCTGTCCAAGCATATCCCTGTTCGGACGGAATTCCACACTGGCCCCAAGCCCTGAACCCTCCCACGGGAGCCGGTGCCCCACAACCTGAGCTGCCTCACGGAAATGCCCTCCATGGCCTTTGGCACGGTGTGGAGGAGTTTCCTGTATGGGTTTCTGCTGCACACCCTTCACTTCCTTGCCCTCGCCCGCTCTGATGTGCCTTGTTGCTGCCCAGCGACGGGGTTCTCCCTCTTTCCATTGGGGTCCTGGGGTGGAGGGTGTTGCACACAGCTGTCCCATACAACTGTATGTTACCTCGGTTCATAGACTCCTAAGATACCTACGTCCTTTGCGGCCTTGTGGAGTCCATGGATCATGTCTATGTTAAGTGTTGTAGGCTGCACCCCCTTTTTAGTTTCTTGAAAAACCTTTTACTGTTGTTTTGTTTGCGCTTCAGCTCCTGATCTATGAACACCCAGCGTGGAGGGGGGGCCAGGAGGGAGGAGGACCTCCTCGCAAACTGCTCCTGGGCCTGGCCAAGTTGGCCATTAACAGGTCCAGGCAACGGGCGATCGAGGGGACGTCAACCCAACTGTCTGCCCCTCTTCTGCGGCTACGTTCGCGGCCGTGTGTCCCTGGAGAGGGAGTACGCAGTGTCTGCTGGTACCATCGAGGCCTTCCGTGCTCGGTGAGCACCGGGGGGACTGGGGTGTTTTATAGACCCCATTAATCACATTTTAGTTTAATGTTGCTAAGTTTCCTTTGCATTTTGTCTTTTGTTTTTGCAGTTTCCCTATAAGAGGCTGCCTTTTACTTTGTCCCTGATTTTGTTAATTTAGTTTAATTGTTTTGACTCAAAAGAGGTACATCTTATTAACCTTCCAACCCTGTCCTAGTGCTCCCTGGACATCCACAGCGGAGATGGAGACAGCCTGTTTACTGCGACGCCCTATCTGTGATGACCTTGGCAGGCGTCCCCTGCAGGTTTGAGACCTGGAGGGCCCTGACCTGCTTTCGGGGTCCTGCTGCATGGCTGTGGCACCCTCCTTGGCCTGTGGATCCGGAGCTGCTGGGGTCACAGGAAGAGGGGATTCAGATGGGCCAGACAATCTGGAGTCACCTGGGTAGATGGTCCCGGGGTGTGCACCCGCGGATCCTCCTCCCTACTGCCCGACAGCCCCTGGCTGACTCCTTGAGGGGAAAGGGAAGCTGAAGTGAGATCAAGCTGCCCCGCATCCCTCTCATGTGCACACTGTTGGAGGCCAACTATAGCGTCAGCGATGGAGTTCAGCCCACACAGCAGTGCCGGACCGATGTCCTAGAACAAGGTCTCCATGGCAGCCGCCATCCTACTAGTGTTGACCTCGGTGTATTGGCATGCCGGCGCTCTCATTTCAAACTGAAGGCAAATGGACTCATGCATCGTGTCTTGCAATCTGAGGAGTGCAGCGTACATCCCTTCCCGAACTTGCCTTTGCAGCTCCAGCAACTGAGGTATGACCGAGTCCAGAGGCTCGTCATCTGACTCGGACTCAGCAGATTTCTGGCCTCCAGCCATCTTCTGAGTGCTGGAGACCTGGGAAGTCCCTGCCTCCATCTGCTGTGGATCAGACAGTGCGATGTGCTCAACAGATTGTGATTCTGAGGCTACTCTAAAGCTATGTCCCACTGAGGTGTGTGTCTCTGCACTGGTGGAGGGTGTGGGTTAGTGCTGTGATGGGTCTTCAATGAAGGTGCCTTCTCCTGAGGTTTCTTCGGGGCTTGATTGGAGGCCCTGGGTCATGGACTCTGTTGGGTTTCTCCCAGATGTGCTTACAAAAGCAAATGAGATAATTTGCAGATGCAGGGGGACTGCGGAACAGGGGAATTGACTCACAGCATGGTTGTCTGATGGATGTTGCACTTCTGAATCCTCATTTGGTAGAGCACCGCTGACCTCATCGTTACCATGGGAATGATCGAGATTTTCACCAGCCAGCTGGATGACTCTATTTTCAAAGTCCGTGAGGACCTTGATTTCAGGTATTCCTCCACCAGTCTGTGACCTCTCCCTTTTGTTGTGTGCCAGCTTGTCCTGCATGAGTACAGATGGAGAGAGTATAAGTGGGATGCCTGCCAGGCCAGATGATAAGTGTGCCAGGCATGTGTGGGTGGTGAGTGGTCCCATGGATGGGGTGAGGACAATGATGGTGTGTGTGAGAGAGTGAATGGTGATGTCCCTTGAACTGGCAGTGAGTGAGGGCCCTGTGGATGTGTTATGGGTTTGCGAGTGTGTGAGTTGAGAGTGATGAGAAGAGTGACTTACCCTGGCGGAACGGAGGAGATCATCCATCCTCTTGCAGCACTGGGTGGCTGTCCTCTTTTGTGGTGTGTTAGCACTGACCACTGCTTCCCAAGCCGAGTTGACGATCGTGCTGTCCCTCCTGTGGCCACAGCGCGCTAGGGGACATCACGGCGGGACTCCACAGCGTACAACAGGTGCTTGAGGGATGCATCACTAAACTGGGAAGGCTGCATTCCTCTTGCCTTTCGGTGCCATGTCTTCTGTGCAGCTGTCCTGGGCTGGATGCACTGAGAGGTGTGCGCACGGCTGCACTTTAAATATGGTGCCCGTAATGCTGAAGCAGCGAGGTGATGGCATGGCGGGTGAATGAGAGCCCACCTGCCAGTGAAACGATGTGTTTACAGAGAATGCGTGACTAATGAAGCAGGTTTGGGACAACATGGTGTGAAAATCCGCCATTGAGGCCAGTGGGAAAAACGTTCTTTTTCTCACACGCTACTGCACTGAGCTGAACCAGACTAGTCATCTCGTAACAGGGTCCCAAATATCCAGCACAACTGACAAAGGTAGATTTTTCTTTCCCCCCCTATTTCCATTATTTTTAAATGTATTTCCATCCATTGTTTTATCTCTACCTTTTAGCCTATTTCGATCCCTTCCCCCACCCCACCCCCACTAGGGCTATCTGTACCTTGCTCGTCCTGCTTTCTACCCTTAATGTCACCTATTATCACATTTCTTAGCTAATATCACCACCTTCAACACCTCTTTGTTCTTTTGTCTATGACATCTTTTGGTTATCTCCACCTATCACTGGCCCTCTATCCAGCTCTACCTGTCCCACCCCACCCCCTTAAACCAGCTTATATTTCACCTCTCTTCTATTTTTCCTTAGTTCTGTTGAAGAGTCATACGGACTCGAAACGTTAACTGTATTCCTCTCCGCAGATGCTGTCAGACCTGCTGAGTTTTTCCAGGTATTTTTATTTTTTGTTTTTGTGTTGACAAAGGAAGGGGGAGGCCATGTAATTTAACAAATCGAATGGGTGCCCTTAACACCAGGGTTATATCTCAAATGCCTGCCTACCCCTGGGGGCCCCAATTGTGGCAAGTGGTATCAGGTTTGCTGAAGGTTTTGGACTTTCTCCTTCCCTGTCACTGGAAAGGAGATTCACGTCCCTTCAGCTGCTTTGTAAGTGGGCAAGATTGTACCTCAAAGATCCTTCATTAAGAATATAGACCATGATCCAAAGCAAGACCCTCAAGAATCCCCAAGGAAACCATCAGCCTAAGGGTGGCTTCTGGTCTAATCTGTTGTTCTGCTGCACTCCAATCAGGATTACAATGCAACTATGAGAGAAGGACCATGACGTTTCAGCCCACCGCATCATTAGTAAACTCCAAGAATTGATGGTGGGTGATTCAATGATAATGGGTGCAATCTTATTCCCTACCCAGTGGTGATTTTGATGGCGGGGGGGCATTTAATAAGGTGAGAGTGTGGCAGGTGGGATCCTTACCACATTCCCACCTCAGTCCCAATTAAGTCCATGGCAGGAAGGCCCATGGACAGTCTTGTTACCCCATCTCCAAGGGCCTCATCCCACTGTGACCATGATTAAACCAGCAACGGTCAGGAGGCTTAGCATGCAGGGATCAAGACAAGCAAACCCCTGCAGGGTTGCTTACCAGCTTCAGGGGAGGACCCTCATTCAAATAGTCACTCAGTGCCTGAATGAGGGACTCAGCATCGGGAATGGGGCCCCACTGAGAAACATCCCCTCCATCGCTGCTGACCACCCACTCTCCTTTGACCCCCATCCCGTGAGACCCCTCCTGCCACCACTGCCTCTGGCCTGGGATCCAGCGACAATCTTAGGCCTCAGGTGTGTGTTGTACTAATAGCAGCCAACACCCCTCTGGAGGCCCTGCTGTTCCATAGGGCTGCCGGCTTCTGATTGACCAGTAGCTTTTGGCGGGTGGGACTTCTGTCTCCAGGGGTCCTTGATCCCAGGGCGAGGCCCAAAGCTGGCCTGTCAAGTGCATGAGTGGAATAAGATGCTGTGGCCATTCCTGTATAGAAGCAACACAGGGCTTTCATCGGCTCTCCAGCACAGGAATCCGCCCAATGATGCCGTTGAATGTCAACAGGATATGGTTTGATTCTCTATTGTTGGAGATGGTCATTACCTTGCTTCTGTATGGCATGAATGTTAGTTGCCACCTATCAGCCCAAACCTGAAGTGCCCCTTGATAGCATTGTCAGTGATGCCTTCCATCATTTTGCTGGGGGTTGAGCATACGCTGATGAGGCAATAAATGGCTGGATTGGAATTATCCTGTCCTTTATGGATAGGGCATACCTGGGCAATTTTTCACATTGTCGGGGAGGTGCCAGTGTTGTAGCTGCTCTGAAATAGCTAGGGGCTCGGATATTTTTGGAGAACATGTCTTCTGTACTATCGGTGCGATGTTGTCAGGGCCCACACCCTTTGCTGTTTCCAGTGCCTTCAGTCATTTCTTGATATCGTGTGAAGTGAATTCAGTTGTCCGAAGACTAGCACTTGTGATGGTGGACCCTCAGGAGGGTGCCATGATGGACCGTCCACTCGGCACTGGCTGAAGATTGTTGCAAACATTTCTGTTGTTCTTTTGTACTCAAGTGCTGGGCTCCGCCATCACTGAGGATGAGGATGTCCCAGGAGTCTCCTCCTTTAGTTAGTTGTTTAAGTGTCCACTACCGTTCAACTGGACATGGTCAGGCTGCAGAGTTTTGATCTCAGCCATTAGTTGTGGGATCACTTAGCTCTGTCGCACGCTGCTTCTGTTGTTTAGCATCCACGTAATTCTGTGTTGTAACTTTATAGGATTAGTTTCTCATTTTTTTGGAGTTGGAATCACCAATACGAAAGCTAGTTTATGGAAGGCTAGATTATTGATTTCTGTTGACTATATTTCTGTGTATATAGTGAAAAAAGAATCAACAGAAGAAAGTGGATGATAAATTGTTCTAAAGTTCTGCATGACAGAACTTCAAATTACTCAAATGTATATCATTTTGCAGGTTACCTGAGTGAAGTTGGGACCAATGGCCAGAATATAAAGCGCCTTTGCTGCCATCAGTGTCACTACTTAATTTTTAAAAAAATATTGACAAGCTTAGATTTAGCTTTGCTGAGCACCTGCTTCATTAAGAATAATTTACAGATAGCTGGGGTGTCAGGAATATCAGAAATTGTAACACCAGTAAGATATGACAGATTATCCCAAAGGCTATGAAAGTTTGTAAAATGTAATATAAATGTAAATGTGCAATCCACATACTGGTACTGCTGGCTGGTTTGGGGAATAATTGCCGCAGTGAATTAGAATACTGCCCTTAACTTTTTCGCCCGCTCAGTGAGTTTATACAGTAAGTAGCTGAGCCATCAGACCAGGAATGTCCTGAATTTGATTCCCAGCTTGTGATGTGTTAGCTGATTTCAGCTGATGTGGACATTAGATGTGGCCTCAGTTCATTTTCGTTACATAGCGGAAAAACCTGCCTGGATTATTGCTCCAGATCATTATCTTGTAACTCTGCTGGAAGACTTCATGTGTGGGTGTTGGTGAGGAGAGGATCAAGCTACGAATATTTGTTGGCAGAGATTGCAATTGTTAGCCGGTGCAGTGCAGGGCAATAGGGCCTGGGAAAGCAGAGTTTACTTTTTCAGGAGAGGAGTGAAGGAAGGACATTAGTAGAGGAGCTGACAAGAATAAAGGCTATATCCTAATGTCTGAGTTTGAATCCAGCACAGATTGAGATGAAAGTTTTCTCTCTGTCATCTCCAGCAGCCCTGCAAGAAACGAGTTTGGGCATTGTCAATCCGACAAAGCTGCGATTCATCTTAAAATTTATTTTATGGAAAATGAAAACATCCTTATTGTTATAGTGTTCACCAGAATATATCTTCTAAAGTTAGTGTAAAAACAAAACTATCGGGCAAGATTAATGGGAGGGTTAGTGTGCATCTCCTGATAGCATGCCTGACTGGGGAGAATTCATTATTGACAGTAGCCAATTAAAATGGAGAAAGGTATTTAATTCTATGTTGCTGAGCTGGTGAGTATATTTTATAAGAAAGGAAAGCCATCTATGTCTGAGATTCAGTTAGGACCAGTTGGTGCACCTAAAAGTGACTTAAATTCTTACATTAAAGACCCCATGTAAATGTAAACTAATGCTGTAAGTTCATGCTTGAATAAAAAGAAACCTTGGATTAAAGATGAGTTTTGATAAGTAGCTGCAACTGAACTTTGTTGCTGTTGTATAGGCTTTATTTACATCTATACGCTATCAAGCTGCAGGCTCCCCTTGCACTGGAAGGAAGTGTCAGAGGAAATTTGAATGGGGTGCTAAATAAATAGACACTGGTGTGATAGTTCTCTACACTATATGTCTACCAGCTTTTTTGGGATCTAAAATTGATGGAAAAGTCTATGCTACCACTTCAGAAAGAGTTGAGTACAAAATGATGATTGGGCATGCAAAAATGCATTACACAAATTTCCATCAAATAAGTCTTGCTATTCCTCAGCTGAACTTCAGGTATGGTCCACTGGATAACATTACATAGATTTGAGTCAATGTTAGCATGAACTTACCTGTTAGGCAGTAATTGGATACAAAACGTATCACGTTGCTTGACCTTGCATAGTGAAGTTCTTGTAGTGAAAAATGCCCAGGCAAAGATACTTCTAATGCAATTTGAGTCCCTTTCATGGTGTAATATTGCTGCCTATGTAGCAACTCAATCCTCTTATTTAAAACTAACAATATTTTCTGTGCACATATTGGAAGACAATTTAAAATTACTATAGTATAAGGGTATGACACAGACTGGGTTAATGTAGGACTAAGTACAGTACTGCCCAAACAATGATGTAAGAAGGCACATGACCAGACCCAGGGGTCAGTGTGTTGTTGAGCAGAAATGGGTAAAGACCTAAGCATGGAGTTAGTTCCTAGCTTGTTACCCTTTATTGTACATGTATAAAAAGTTCATGTAGTTAGTAAAGACTTACAGGTTAACCTAATGAAGACTGCGAAGACTTCTTTAAGACACACCATTCTGTAATCAACACCCTCCCAACATGGTGGCAGCAGGGGATCAAAAACACTCAACCTCACTAAAATGCTGAATAAAAACCAAAATGCTGGAAGACTAAGAAAAGAACTTAACAAAAATTCTGGCCTGAAAGAAGCTCCCAAAAGAAGCTGAGGGTGCAAAGAAAAAATCACTAGAAAATACTTTGGAGAAAAGGCCTGGAAGCTGAAGGCAGAGATTTTTACTACAACAGAAGATGCCATTGAATCTCCCTTGAAAGTCCAGCTTCAGAGTGCAGAGTCGATAGAATTTGTAAGGATGACCCAAATCTTTTAAATTTCCAGGCTGCAGCTAGTCCTGAGAGCACTTTCACTAATTCAGTGTCAGAATCACCATTTGAAAGAAACTAGTCATTAAAATCGATCCCGAAGTCAGAGCCACAACACGTTGCCTCCGAGGTCATTAAAAAAAATCAAATCCCTCAGGAATGTTGTGACTATCCAGCTTGGAAAACAGCAACCTTGGGCAGAATTTTCTGCCTACCGGGCGGGCGGGCCCGACCCAATCTCCGGAGGGTGGGGAGCCGATCCCCGCCGGAGAAGTGGGCCCTGTCACCATTAATTGGCCCACCCAGCGTGACGTCCGCCGGGAAGCACTATGCAATTCCTGTGCGGATGGGGGGGATTCCCCAAAAGTGAGAGTGAGCTCTTTCGTGCATGCGCACGAAAGAGCGCACATCTCCCTGAGGCTGAGTGCTGCCTCAGGGAGATCGCTGACAGTTGTAAAAACAGTAAAAATAGAAAAAACAAATCCTTAACATGTCCCCCTCATGTGACAATGTCACATGAGATGGGACATGTTCATAAATTTCACTAAAACTTTATTAAACTTTTTAAATCCCTACATGAAACCTCATCCCGCCTGTGGATGAGGTTTCATGTTTTTTCTATTCCCCGGCGGGGATCCTGGCCTGCCCACCAACCTTAAGGTTGGACGGGCAGGCCCTTTAATTGTTTTAATGATCCTGTCAATAGCCTCAATTGGCCATGATAGGTTGGCGGGCCTGCAGCTGATTTTGCTGCGCCCCCGCCTTCCTGAAAATTTAAATGGGGCAGGATGATGTCGGGGGTTCCGCCTGCCGTCATCCCGCATCATTTTGGGCGTCAGAGAGCAGGCCCCGCCCCCTGCTCGCCGACGGCAAAATTCAGCCCCTTAAACTTGAACGGCTTGTTACTTAGCAAAGCAAACCGCTAAACAAAAGAAGTTGGCAGACAGCCGATCCAGGTTAATAAATTTCCTTCAAGAAATGTGCCATTGCCATTTTGCAGAGCACGCCAAAACCAGCAAGCACGGACAATCCCTTTGTCTCGGAGTCAATAGTGATGCCATCGTGAAAACCCGTAAACTGTTAAAGCTGCACATACGTTTTTAAAAATTTTAACATGGATCAAAAGTCCACACTCACAGCACAACTTGGACTAATCCAAGGCCCAGATCAATCACAAAATTTGGGTCTTTGGAGGAAAAGTTTCTTAAGATACAGCATCACCTCAGGTTTAAATAAAAAGCCTGCAGACCTCCAAGCTTAGGAATATCTAACCATGGACAAGGCAATCCGGTTAGATAGTTAGAACTCCGTGTGCAGCACAGGACAATCTTAGAGGGAGAGAACAAAACATGGTGCAGGAGCCAACACTCAGTCCAGCTTATCAAGTCACAGAGACACAGCGACAATCCAAGCCAGGGAAAACAATTCCCAAACCGTCCAGCAAAGCGACCTTGCCAGCAATGTGGTGCGAAGCACCCTCACAGGAGAGATCAATATCCTGCGAGTATAGCCCAGTGCTTCCACTGTAACAGGGTTGGACACTATGGCAAACTGTGCAAGGAAAAACCCCTTTAACACATAGAAGGCCCAAAAATGATCCACCAGGTTGAGACTGAAAGCCCAGACAACACGCAGCCATGCATCTTCAGCGAGGTTAAGGATTGTGGTTTCTCCTTTTGGAATGCAGACATCTTTGTCAATGACAATCTAACAAATTTTAAATTAGATTTAGGTGCCAGCGTGACAGTCCTGCCTGACATGAGCCAGGGCTCAAAGAGCTCTGGCTTCGAACGATGGGCACTCCAATTTACAGATCAGGAAGACTCCGACTTCCAGTCATTGGCATGATCCTGGAATCACTGAGGTATAGCAGCAAACAGGTCTTTGAGCTGATGTATATCATCTGTAACCAGCCTTTCTCTCTCCTGAGCCTGCTTAGCCTTGGATTTCCTCCAGACGGCAGATGATGTCAAGTCAACCACTGTCGTTAACCAACTAGAGCTGCACAGCCCTGAGTACTCAAACACTAAAAAGTATTCGGACTGGGACCTCCTCTCTGAACTCCCTTCTCTCTTTGTGGAACAGGTTTGTCCATTCTCATTGCAGGTCCCAGAAAACCCGCAGTGGTCAGATCAGCCAACTATCCACGAGACAGCCACAATGCCTCCGTTGGAATTGGTACAAGAGAGTGATCAGCAATCAGAGAAGCATCTACCTCCAACCCCAGCAATGGTACAGCTGGTCAACACAGCAACAACTGTGCACACTCTGCAGCTTCCAGCCAGTGTGCCATGATCACAAGAGATGCTGGAACCTGGTAACAGTCTCCCAACATCGTCAACAGAAAGCAGGGGCGAGCATGACACTAAACCTTTTCTTGCTACAAGTATGCTCTTCCTCAGTCAACCAGGGCATTGAGATGGCCGACACATAGAAAGAAGAAGAGAAACCAGCGACAAGGAGATAAATGCAATATTACCCCACACCCGCAAGAAACAATTCAGAGTAGCAGCAAGCACTGATCAATGCAACAGCCCGACCAACCAAGCACGTTCAACAGGAAGGAATGGAAGAAAAGAATGAAAGCATACCAAAAGGCCAGTCCAACACCCAAGCAAACAGCGAGAACCAGAACCAACAGTGCCCACCACTTCTCTGACAGGATGGCGAATGAGATATGGAAGGGTTGTAAGGCCTCCAGACCACCTGAACGTTTAAATTCAAGGACTTGAAGGGGGGAAATGGGGCAATGCTAATGTTGTTATAATGCGACTGTAATAATAGCGATAATGTAGCAACAGCAATGTAAATGTTTGAGACTGACAACAATGTAAGACATGAAATAAATTAGTATAACTCCATTCACATTGGGTAAAGACTTGGGGAGAGGTGTAGTATAAGGTCCTGGCACATAAAGGGTTAATGTGAGACTGAGTAAGAGTATCGCGCACACAGTGATGAAAGAAGGCACATGACCCAGGCTCAGGGGTCAATGTGGTGTTGAGCAGAGACGGTTGAAGACCTAAGCATGGAGATTTGCTGTACATATGTAAATTGCACAATGTTCAGCACCATTCACGACTCCTCAGATACTGAAGCAATCCATGTCCAAATGCAGCAAGACCTGGACAATATCCAGGCTTGAGCTGACAAGTGGCAAGTAACATTTGTGCCACACAAGTGCCAGGCTATGATCATCTCCAACAAGAGAGAAACTAACTATCACCCCTTGGCATTCAATGGCACACGGATGGTAAATGCTGAGTTGTTCAAATCCCAAAGGGAAACTTGAAACAACTGCTACAATTTGTTTTGCAATATGTATAAATTTTGAGATGTGTGCCTTGAATTCAGTCTTAATAAGACCACCAAATCTTATAGGTTTTTACAAAACTAGGTTAAACATTTATTAATAAGAGAAATGATTTTAAACATGTAAATAGACCTAAAAATTACTACTGTAACTCCTAAATCCCCTACTTAATCTGACTCTCAGTTACACTTTCGTTAAGGCAACAGTAAGACACATAGATTTTAAAATACCCAGGCAAGGTGACACACAATACCCTCAGCCAGTCAAATTCAAAGTGAATTTTCTTAACTTCAGTTCTTTGAAAACAAGGATTTTCATACCTGCTGGAATTTAAAAATGCTTATCCTTACACACAGCCATCACTCCTTTATACATATTTTCCTCTTTGTATGCAAATTCCCATTGTTTCACTATGTCTTTGGACTTTATCAATCGGATAATAAAAATCTCTCATAGCACTAAGTTTTACCAGTAAACTTTGGGAAAAATAAACACATTGGGCAGAATTTTCCAAGCCCGCTGGCAGTGGACACTATAGGTGGCACGCGCGGAAAATATGGCGCGACCTGCTTTAAGATGGTGTGAAGGCAGGTCGTGATCGTGCGCTCAGCCCACAAACGGCGGGCCGCATTTCCCACCATCGGTCGACAGGGAGTTAATTGTAATACATCAGCGCATAAGTGAAAGGCCATTCTGCCAGGCTCTTGGAACCCCACTGTAACGTCTGTCCACATCGGCGGGAAAACACGTCGACATGTTTCAACGTGCACACAGGTGAAGTGCGCTTGGCGGTCTTCAATTTGAGGGATCTGAGGTGAGTGAGCAGTAGCGTTCACCACAGCTCGCCCGTTCTTTACAGGCCTCAGGGGCACCGGAAGGTGGGGGCAAGTGATGCCTGGTCCCGGAGGCGACTGCTGAGGTTGGGGGGTGGTGGTGGTGTCCGGGGTCAAGTGCTGGCCAGCCTCGGAGATGACTGCTGAGGTGTGAGGTGGGGAGGGTCAGGGTCAAGTGCTGGCCAGCCTCGGAGTCGATTGCTGAGGGGTAGGGATGTCTGGGGGCAAGTGCTGTACAGCCTTGGAGGCACCTGCTGAGGGGGGGAGTGTCCTGAGGCAAGTGCTGGCCAGCCTCGGAGGTGACCATTGTCGTGGGAGGTGGCGTCAAGTGCTGCCCTGGTGCTGCATCTTGCGCACAGGTAATCGAGGTGGGGGGCAGGGTAAGCAAGCGAGGGGTGTGGCCACACATTAGGACACCTGTATAAACTGACCATGCCTCTACAACTGAGACAGATCAGGCGCAGCCACAGTGATATGATTGGCATCGGGCTCCTAGCCTGCCTGTCCATGCAAGGAATGTGGTGGCACCTAATGGCCACCAAGCACTCCATACCTTACCTCCCTGCTCTCCCACCTCCCCGGCACAGACTTCGAGTCCGCCACCACTTTATTGAACCATGGAGCAGTTGGACTGCACACGTTGTACAATCTCCTCACCAACGCTGGCCAAGTAGCAGTCACTGCTGGAGGTGCTCACAGCCCCTTGCAATCTCAGTGTCCTGGTTTGGACCAGTGTCCCTCATGTCACAAGTTTACAAGGCAGCCATGCAGTGCATAGCTAGCCTCAGAGGCAATTGCTGAGGGGGATGAGGTGTCCAGGGGCAAGCGCTGGCCAGCCTCGGAGGTGGCTGCTGAAGGGGGCAGGGTGGGGCGGGGGGATGGCGGGGGTGGCGGGGGATAATGTCCAGGGGAAAATGCTGAGGGGGTCTGGGGGGGGGGCGGGTAAGGTATGGAGCACTTGGTGGCCCTTTAATGCCACCGTGTTCCTTGCATGGGCAGACAGGCTAGGAGCCTGACCCCAATCATATCACTGTGGCTGCGCCTGGTCTGTCTCAATTGAAGAGGCATGGTCAGTTTATACAGGTGTCCCTGTATAAATCTCTGGCCATCCGAGGGGTGACCAGCACACTCTGGGAAGCAATAAGAGGTGGTCACACGGGCCAGGAAAGGTGCTAAGTACAGACATGATAACCACATTTCTCTCTCTTTCATACTGTGGGTGGACCACGTAAGGATCATGGACCCTGGTGACCTAGTTGTATGCCTGATGGCCTACAGAGACCGTAGAACACTGAGGAGAGAGCGATTGAGACTCCTGGCTGCACAATGGCAGGAGCAGCAACCTCATGAAGAAGGGGCAGCAGGGTCTCCCACACACTCTGCCCAGGAGCAACAGTGAACTGTGGCTGGTCGGCACCTAGCAACACCCAGGGTCTCCAGACACCGCCTGCCATTCCTGCAGATGACTGAGAACCAGTTCACCGATAACTGCACATGTCTGGGGACCTGGTAGCTCACATCTGCCACCTACTGCAGGACTTGGCACCAAGAGGACATGGAGGGCATCCACTGCCAGTGGCTCCTTTCAGGGCTTCACATGTGACCTCTATGGGATTTCACAATCCGCCACCCACAAATGCATCATGGATGCCATCTTCTCCATGGCGCACAACTTTGTGCATTTCGCCCGGGTCTGGGACAGCCAGGCCATTGGATTCTCCTGAATCTCAGGATTCCCACAGGTGCAGGGTGTGATTGACTGGACTCATGTGGTGCTCAGGTCTCTGTCGCTACACTCAGTGGACTTCATCAACCGCAAGGGCTTCCACTCACTGAATGTGCAGCTGGTATGCAACCACCAGAAACGCGTCCTGCAGGTATGTGCATGGTTTCCAGGGAGTGTGCACAATGCCTACATCCTGAGTTGCTCGCAGAGATTGGCTCCTTGGAGACAATCTGTGGCTGATGACACATGTGCAGCGGCCTCAGACTGCAGCAGAGCAATGCTATAATGAGGCTCATGCAGAAGCTCGCAACTTGGTGGAGCAGACCATTGGGATGATAAAGATGCTGCAAGTCTCCTCCAATGAGGAGCATGCCAACGGGGATGAGGATGAGGGGGTCCTCGGTGGTGACAGTGACGGGGATTAGGCTCCCGCACTGGCTAAATGAGGCAGGCGCACCCGGGAGGCCCTCATAGCTGTCAGATTTGTGGAGGATGATGAAGACATGCAGTGAGATGTCCCCGTAGATTCTCACATCGCAGTTGTGAATGTTTGCTCCAGTCTGGCTTATCGCAAAGCCAAAACCCTCTGTGAGAATGCTACTGTCATGGAGATACAGTGGAGGCCCTAATAGTCGCTCGATTGCAGGAGGATGATGACAACATGCAGTGAGCACACTCCATAGATCTTCACATAGCCTCTGAGAATGTCTGATTCCTGTCTGGCCGAGGGCAGCTCGCTTGTTCTCCATGATCAGAGTCATCTCAGAGAGGCAGCCATGAAACTTTATATGCATCTGATGCTGTGTCTTCCTTCAGCACCTTAGTCCTTCAGGAGCTGGTGCACAGCATCACTGGTCACAGATGCTGGTGTGATGGGGGCCAGTCCCACCTTAAAGGTGCTGAGAGCACATTGAGAGTATGAGAGAACTCTGTGGCACCTGCCCATTACATTCTGGCAGCAATGACCAGCACTGCCGAGGTGCAGCATCAGTAATGTTTCCAGGGAATGTGAGGCTGGATTATCACTTTGGTCTGAAGGCCGCACAGAGCACATGGAAGTGGTCCTGGACTGAGACACCTGCCTTTTATCTTGTGCAGAACGATTTCACATCTGAGTGACAGGAACACTGCTCATCAGAACAAGGAGCCATAGGCAGGGAGACATTCTAGGGAATTTATTGAAAATAGTGAACAGTATGTACAAGTGATGTACTCATGCCCAGTGCAACTACTTTTACTTAATTTTCCTATCCCTGCCACTAAGTCTTGGTGCTCCCCGGACATCCACAGTTGAGGTGGAGGCAGCCTGCTGATTGTCACGCTTTGTCTGTGATGACTTTGGTGGGCATCCTCTGGATGGCCGAGACTTGGAGGGGGGGCCTTGGCCTGCTTTCAGGGTCCTGCTGTGTGGCAGTGGCGCTCTCCTCAGCCTGTGGAGCTGGGATCTGCAAAGGTCATAGGAAGAGGAGATTCAGATGATCCACTTGCTCCGAGAGTCACTTGGGTGGATGGCCCCGGAATGTGCACCTGCTGATCCTCCTCCCAATGGGTGCCTGAGGGCCCCTGGCTGACTCCATGAGCGGAAGTGGTAGTTAGAGTGAGATTGAGCTGCCCAGCATCCCTCTCGCGTACACACTGTTGGAGGCCAACTATGGCATCAACGATGGAGTTAAGCCTGTGCAGCAGTGCAGGAGTGACGTCCTGGGCCAAGGTCTCTATGGTGGCCACCATCCTGCCAGTGTTGACCTCAGTACATTGCAATGCCGGCGCTATCATCTCAGCCTGAAGACGGATGGACTCCTCCATCGTGCCTTACAATCTGAGGCATACAGCGGACATCCCTGATGTTCCCTAGCTTGACTTTGCAGCTCCAGCAACTGTGACATGACTAAGTCCAGAGGCCGGTCATCTGTCTCAGACTCAGCAACGTTCTGGCCTCCAGCAGTCTTCTGAGTGCCAGGGATTTGGGAAGTCCCTGCCACCACCTGTTGTGGATCAGACAGTGCGATGTGCTCACCATATTGTGGTCCCGAGGCTACTTTAAAGCTAGGCCCCACCAAGGTGTGTGTCTCTGTGCTGGTGGAGGGTGTGGGTGAGTGCTGTGATGGGACTTCAGGGAGGGTGCCTTCAGATTTATCTTTGGAGGTTTCTTCGGAGCTTGATTGGAGACCCTGGGTCATGGCCTCTGTTGGCTGTTTGGCAGATGTGCCTGCGAAAACAAGGAGGAATAATTAGTGTAAGGCAGTGGCCTGTGAAAGAGGACACATCACTCACAGCATGGCTGCCTAATGGATGTTGCCCTGCTGGATCCTCACTTGGTAGAGCACCGCCGACCTCACCATCAGCACAGGACCGGCCCCGGTCATCGCCGGCCAGCTGGATGGCTCTGTTTTCAAATTCTGTCAGAACTTTGATCTCCTGCATCCCTCCACCTGCCAGCAACCTTTCCTTCCTGTTGTGAGCCAGTTTGTCCTGCATGGATAGAGATGAGCAGAGTGTATCAGGACGCCTGCCAGGCCAGATGATAAGTCTAAAAGCAAAAAACTGTGGATGCGAATCCGAAACAAAAACAGAAAAACTCAGCAGGTCTGACAGCATCTGCGGAGAGGAACACAGTTAACGTTTCGAGTCCATATGACTCTTCACCAGAACTAAGGAAAAATAGAAAAGAGGTGAAATATAAGCTGGTTTAAGGGGGGTGGGACAGATAGAGCTGGATAGAGGGTCAGTGATAGGTGGAGATTGCCAAAAGATGTCATAGACAAAAGGACAAAGAGGTGTTGACAGTGGTGATATTAGCTAAGAAATGTGATAATATGTGACATTAAGGGTAGAAAGCAGGACGAGCAAGGCACAGATAGCCCTAGTGGGGGTGGGGTGGGGGGAAAGGGATCGAAATAGGATAAAAGATAGAGATAAAACAATGGATGGAAATACATTTAAAAATAATGGAAATAGGTGGGAAAGGAAAAATATATATAAATTATTGGAAAAAGGGGGATCGGAGAGGGGGTGGGGATGGAGGAGAGAGTTCATGATCTAAAGTTGTTGAACTCAATGTTCAGTCCGGAAGGCTGTAAAGTGCCTAGTTGGAAGATGAGATGCTGTTCCTCCAGTTTGTGTTGCGCTTCACTGGAACATTGCAACAGGCTAAGGATGGACATGTGGGCATGAGAGCAGGGTGGTGTGTTGAAATGGCAAGTGACAGGGAGGTCTGGGCCATGCTAGCAGACAGACCGAAGGTGTTCCGCAAAGCGGTCACCCAGTCTGCGTTTGGTCTCTCCAATGTAGTGGAAACCGCATTGGGAGCAGCAAATGCAGTAGGCTAAATTGAGGGAAGTGTAAGTGAAATGCTGCTTCACTTGAAAGGAATGTTTGGGCCTTTGGATAGCGAGGAGAGGGGAAGTAAAGGGGCAGGTGTTGCACCTTCTGCGGTTGCATGGGAAGGTGCCATGGGAGGGGATGAGGTGTAGGGGGTGATGGAGGAGTGGACCAGGGTGTCCCAGAAGGAACGATCCCTGCAGAATGCTGCCAGGCGGGGTGAAGGGAAAATGTGTTTGGTGGTGGCATCATGCTGGAGTTGGCGGAAATGGCGGAGGATGATCCTTTGAATGTGGAGGCTGGTGGGGTGATAAGTGAGGACAAGGGGGACACTAACATGGTTCTGGGAGGGAGAGGAAGGTGTGAGGGCGGATGCGCGGGAGATGGGCCGGACACGGTTGAGGGCCCTGTCAACCACCGTGGGTGAAAAACCTTGGTTAAGGAAGAAGGAAGACATGTCAGAGGAACTGTTTTTGAAAGTGGCATCATCAGAACAGATGCGATGGAGGCGAAGGAATTGAGAGAATGGGATGGAGTCCTTACAGGAAGCGGGGTGTGAGGAGCTGTAGTCGAGGTAGCTGTGGGAGTCGGTAGGCTTGTAATGAATATTGGTGGACAGTCTATCACCAGAAATTGAGACAGAGAGGTCAAGGAAGGGAAGGGAAGTGTCAGAGATGGACCATGTGAAAATGATGGAGGAGTGGAAATTGGAAGCAAAATTAATAAATTTTTCCAGGTCCAGACGAGAGCATGAAGCAGCCATCGATGTACCGGAGAAAGAGTTGTGGGAGGGGGCCGGAGTAGGACTGGAACAAGGAATGTTCCACATACCCCATAAAGAGATAGGAATAACTGGGGCCCAAGCGGGTACCCATAGCCACACCTTTTATTTGGAGGAAGTGAGAGGAGTTTAGGGAGAAATTGTTCAGTGTGAGAACAAGTTCAGCCAGATGGAGGAGAGTAGTGGTGGATGGGGATTTTTGGGCCTCTGTTCGAGGAAGAAGCAGAGAGCCATCAGACCATCCCGGCGGGGGATGGAGGTGTAGAGGGATTGGACGTCCATGGTGAAGAGGAGGCGGTTGGGGCCAGGGAACTGGAAATTGATATGATGTAGGGTGTCAGAGGAATCACGGATGTAGGTGGGAAGAGTCTGGACAAGGGGAGAGAGAATGGAGTCAAGACAGCAAGAAGTGTGTTCCCTGGGGCAGGATCAGGCTGACACAATCATTCTGCCGGGACAGTCCTGTTTGTGGATTTTGGGGAGGAGGTAGAAGTGGGCCGCCTGAGGTTGGGAGACTATGAGGTTGGAAGCTGTGGAGGGAAGATCTCCAGAGGAGATGAGATCAGTGACAGTCCTAGAAACAATGCCTTGTTGTTCAGTGGTGGGGTCATGGTCCAGGGGGAGGTAGGAGGAAGTGTCTGCGAGTTGACGCTCAGCCTCTGCGAAGTAGAGGTCAGTGCGTCAGACAACAACAGCACCACCCTTGTCAGCAGGTTTGATGCACTTTTTGTTTTTGTTTCAGATTTACAGCATCCACAGTATTTTGCCTATTCCTTCTCTTCCCTAACTACCCATCTTCCTTTCATCTTCCCACTTTCTACACTTTTCTAATTTAGAAGGGTAACAAAAGAAATGTTTAGCTCAATGAACTAACTCATAATCATCAGCTATCTCTTCTGCTTGTTTTATCATTTGAATCCTCTGTTCCTTCACATGAGTTCTCACTACCGAAGAGATTGAATCTTTAAATTCTTCCAAAATAATTACCTCTTTAAGAGCTGCATATGTTGTCTCAATCTTTAATGCCCGTATCCACTGGTCAAAATTACTTTGTTTTACTCCTTCAAACTCAATATAAGTTTGCCCAGGCTGTTTCCTCATATTCCTAAATTTCTGCCTGTATGCCTCAGGAACCAACTCATATGCTCTCAAAATAGCCTTTTTACCACATTACAGTTCACCAACATTTCTTCTGACAGCGAAGCATAAACCTCAACCCACCAACCTGGATTGTAACAACAATGTCCAGTTTTCCTGTGGCCATTTCATCTGTTTAGCTATCTTCACAAATGAAATAAAGAATGCTTCCACGACTCTTTCCTCAAGCTTTGGAAGAGCTTGTAAATATTCAAACATCTCCTCACTGGGTTTTAGATTGAAGGTTTTTTTCCTCATCAGAACTTTCCTCAGCATCTGATGCCTCCTTAAAATCCAAGTTTTTAAGCCGATATTCCCTATGTCTTTCCCTTCCCTCTCTTTCTTTATCCTTCTCTCTTGCCTGGAATTCTGCATTTCGCTTGCTCTCTTTGAAATGCCCTGTCTTTTTCTGCTGCCTCTGGCTCCAGTTTTTTTCATTTCCAATTCTTTTTCCTATTTGTTTGCCTCCAATTCAAGTTTTCTCAGTTCCTCTGCTTGTTCAAATTCAACTACTTCGTTTCTAACCGAAGCCTCACTACGTCCAGCAGTGACTCACTAGTGTCAAGTATCACTTCCAACTTTGAATGCTGTGCTATACCTTCAATTATATCTGCTTTCTTAGCCCCTGCAGGCAGCCCCAATTGAAATTTATCTGCCGATTCCATTAACTTAACTTTAGTTAACTTTTATAAACCAGCCAAAGTTATTACTTCAACTCCCAGATAAGTCTGAGCAACTGCCAAAACCATATTGCAGTTCACCACTTCAGAAAACCTCAAACCAACTCTTGAATTCAAAGTGCTTCTCATGCTCTTAATCTTAAGATTCACCAACTCCAAACCAATCAAGGAATTTCAGATATATCCCGCAAACTATGTTATGACAGCCAATGGTAAATGCTGAGTTGTTCAAATCCCAAAGGGAAACTTGAAACAACTGCCACAACTTGTTTTGCAATTTGTATAAATTTTGAGATGCATGCGTTGAATTCAGTCATAATAAGACCACCAAATCTTTTGGGTTTTTACAAAATTAGATTCAACATTTATTGATAAGAGGAATGATTTTAAACAAATGGATAGATCTACAAATTACTACAATGATAATTCCTAAATCCCCTCCTTAATCTGACTCCCGGTTGCACTTTCGTTAAGGCAACAGTAAGACACATAGGCCAGGATATTGAGGTCGGCGAGCAGGGGCCCGCTCGCCGATACGTAAAAGATGCGGGATGACGTTGGGCGGAACTCCCGACACCGAATCAGCTGTGCGCCCGCCGACCTGTCAACGGCCAATTGAGGCCATTTAAAAAGTAATTGAACTAGTTAATGGACCTGCCCTTCCAACCTTAAGGTTGGCAGGCAGGCCGGGAGCCCTGGCGGGCTTCGGAAAAAGCATGAAAGCTCATCCACGGGCGGGATGAGGTTTCATGTAGGTTTTTAAAAATTTAACAAAAGTTTGAATGAAAGTGATGGACATGTCCCAACTCATGTGACAGTGTCTTAGCACTTAGCCTCAGGGAGATGAATGCGCTCTTTCGCATGCACGCACAAAATAGCACAATCCCGGCTGAGTGAAGTCCCCCCCCTCTTAATTGGCCCGCCCACGTAAAATGGCATCGCGCCCCCAATCGGAGGCGCCAATCAGAGGTGCACCTGCACGTGCCCACTCCTACAGATCCCCCCCCCGACATGGGGAACATTCTTCCCATAGATTTTAAAAGACAAAGGCAATGTGACACACAATATCCTGAACCAGTCGAATTCAAAGTGAATTTTCTTAACTTCAGTTCTTTGAAAACAGCGGCTTGAGGCTTAGATGCTGAAGGCTTTTCACACTTGCTAGATCTTAAAAATACCTAGGCTTACACACAGCCTTCATTCCTTTATGCATATTTTCCCCTTTGAATGCAAATTCCCATTGTTTCACTATGTTTTTGGACTTTATCTTTCGGATAATAAAAATCTCTCATATTTTACCAGTAAGTTTTACCAGTAATCTTTGGGAAAAATAAACACACTGGGCTGGATTTTGCCGTCAGCGAGCAGTGGCGGGGCCCGCTCGCCAACGGCAAAATAACGTGGGATGATGTCGGCGGGAATCCCCAACGTCATCCCACCCCATTTAAATTTTCAGGAAGGCAGGGGCACAGCGAGGTCTGCCCGCCGACCTGTTAATAGCCAATTAAGGCCATTGACAGGATAGTTAAAACAATTAAAGGTCCTGCCCGTCCAACCTTAAGGCTGGCGGGCAGGCCAGGAGCCCCGGCAGGCTTCTGATAATACATAAAACCTCATCCACCGGCGGGATGAGGTTTCATGTAGGGTTTTAAAAAGTCTATTTAAAGTTTCAGTGAAATTTATTAACATGTCCCATCTTGTGTGACATTGTCACATCAGGGGGACATGTTAAGGATTTTATTATTTTTCTATTTTTAGAGTTTATACAGCTGTCAGCGATCTCCCTGAGGCTGCACTTAGCCTCAGAGAGATGTGCCTCTTTCGTGCACATGCGAAAAGAGCACACTCTAGCATTTGGGGAATTCCCCCCCCACCCCACCCCCACCCCCGCCCGCACAGGAAGCGCATAGCACTTCCCGCTGGGGGTCACGCTGGCTGGGCCTTAATTGGCCCGCCCATTTAAAATGGCAGTGGGGTCCGCTTCTCCGGCGGGGATCGGCTCCCCGCCCACCGGAGATTGGGTCGGGCCCGCCCGCCCGACAGGCAGAAAATTCTGCCCACTGTTTCTAGGCTGGGTGACACATTTCACCCTCCTTTGAAAACAATCTAGCCTGGTTTATTTAAAAATGCAAATGTCCTTTTACACCTTACTTTCTAAACTTCCCCCATGTTTGCCATGTTTACATCAAAGCCTTCAGACCAGCTGCCTTTAATCCAATTAAGGCACACACGCACACACACTCACGCACACACACACACACACAGACACACACACACAGACACACAACACAGATACCACTATTTTACAATAAATTCCAATAACATTATTATATCTTCCTGACAATGGCCATCACTGAATCCCCCACTATCAACATCCTGGGGGTTACCATTGATGAGAAACTGACCTGGGCTAGCCATATAAATGCTGTAGGTGAAAGAGCAGGTCAGAGGCTAGGGATTCTGTGGTGAGTAACTCACCTTCTGACTCCCCAAAGCCTGTTCACCACCTGCAAGGCACAAGTCAGGAGTGTGATAAAATACTCTCCACTTGCCTGGATGAGTGCAGCTCAACACTCAAGAAGCTTGACAGCATCCCGGACAACACAACCCGTTTGATTGGCACCCCATCCACAAACATTCACTCCCTTCACCACTGATGCACAGTAGCAGCAGTGTGTACCATCTACAAGATGCACTGCAGGAACTCACCAAGGCTCCTTAGACAGCACCTTCCAAACCCACGACTGCTGCCATCTAGAAGGACAAGGGCAGCAGACTTATAGGAACTCCACCACCTGGAATTTCCCCTCCAAGCCACTCACCATCCTGACTTGGAAATATATTGCCATTCCTTCAGTGGTGCTGGGTCAAAATCCTGGAACTGCCTCCCTAACAACATTGCAGCGCTTTGACTGTAGCGGTTCAAGAAGGCAGCTCACCACCACCTTCTCAAGGGCAATTAGGGATAGGTAATAAATGCTGGCCTAGCCAGTGACCCCCACATCCTATGAATGAATAAAAAATGCTTCTAGTAGTTAATAAAGACTTACAATTAACCTACTGAAAACTAGGAAGTCTTCTTTAAGACACACCATTCTGTAACCAACACACTTCCAACAAGTATAAATGGAATTCAACCAGTAAAAGTGTAAGGTAGATGGAATTCAACACAGAAAAGTGTGAGGTAATGCACCTGGGGAGGGCTAACAAGGCAATGAATTACACTATGAATGGAAAGTACTAAAGATCAGAGGGACCTTGGTGTGCATATCCATAGATCCCTGAAGGTAGCAGGGCAGGTAGATAAGGTGGTTCAGAAGGCATATGGGATACTTGAATTTATTAGCCGAGGTCTCGAATACAAGAGCAGGGAGGTTATGCTGAAACTGTATAAAGTGCTGGTTAGGCTGCAACTGGAGTATTGCGTGTAGTTCTGCTCATCACATTATAGGAAGGATGTGATTGCACTGGAGAGGGTGCAGAGGAGATTTAACAGGATGTTGCCCATGCCAGGATTATGAGGAAAGATTGGATCGGCTGGGGTTGTTTTCCTTGGAGCAACGAAGGTTGAGAGGAGACCTGATAGAGGTGTATAAGATTATGAGGGGCATAGATAGGATGGATAGGAAGGCACCTTTTCCATTAGTAGAGGGGTCAATAGCCAGGGGACATAGATTTAAAGTAAGAGGTAGAAGGCTACGAGGGGAGTTGAGGAGAAATTTTTTCACCCAGAGAGTAGTGGGAGTCTGGAACTCACTGCCTGAAAGGGTGGTTGAGTCAGAAGCTCTCATAACATTTAAGAAGCATTTAGATATTCACTTGTGTTGTTATAGCCTCCAGGGCTATGGGCCAAGCGTTGGAAAATGGGATTAGTGTCGTCAGATCTTTGTTGACCAGTGCGGACATGATGGGCTGAATGGCCTCCTTCTGTGCTGTAGATGTCTATGAGTCTATGAGTAAAAGCGTTTCTTGTATCTTTAAAGTGCTCGCAAACACCAACCTGATTTATTCACTTTCCATTGTGTATTAGGACCCTAATTGCATAAATTCATGAAGCTGTGGCCTGCTTTATTGCAGGTGCCTCACAGCCTGCAGGTTACATTGGAGACAAAGGGAAAGGATTACACTCTGAGGAGGTAAATAACTTGCTCGTGTTTAACTGTCTCCCCAATTATTTCCTGCCAGGCGTGTAGGGTTTGCGTTGACCTGCATGGCTTTCACAAATGAGTAAATGTCTCTAGTGTAGGTATATCCAAATGAGAAACAAACACTGAAGGAAGAAAAGGCAATTAAAAATTTGCGGTTTTTATTTTTGACTTGCAAAGAAGTTCATGTTGAATGTAATGAGCATCACAAAGTTAATGACTGGCAATGGGGTCCCAGCTCCCAATGAAGAAGTTTGCATCTGAAAACAATTATCTAACACAATAACATGTAAAAACTAAGTGTATGCTATTTTTGTATGGCATGGTTGATACATTGAACCTTGGCTCACCCTGCACTAGGAGGAACAAAGACAAATAGCAGAGCTTCAAAGTTATTATCATCTTATACTTAATTCCAGCTTTGCTGTTAAAAATAAAGGCTACATAAAATTCAGAAGCACATAAACATAAGCATTTAAATGTGTATATATTATATATGAAAATTATGGCTGTGAAATTACACTGTGTATATTAGCAAGCTTGTGTATTTTTGACAGCAGCGTTAACCCATTTGTTTAAAAAGCTGTTAGTAGCATTTGTTTAAAAAATAATAGGCACTCATATATAAATACTCTTAGAGCACAATAGCAAGGCAAATGCTTGAAGGCATGAAGATAAAACCTTTAAGGTCATTTTTAAATTTAATTTTTCAAATCTTACAATCGTGCATGACAGTGATAATAGTGAATTGGTGTAAAGAGATTTTGTTCCCAAATATAAATGTTTGATATGTTTTGACAGCATTGACGACCTTTGGAACTCTGTTCTGACATTATGTTGGCTTCACATTCAAGATCAAACTGCAAAATACAACATCAATTATTTGTTCTTATTTTTCAAAAATCAGGTCACATATATAAAAAATTGAATAATAGATTTTGACAACTTTAATTTATCTTATTACTTGTGAGAAAGCCTTAGCAAATGCCAGAAGCAGCTAGAAATAAACAGTTGGTGTTTTTTGTTCTATATATGGTATTGTTTTAATTTATTTTGAAATCATTGGGTAGGAAACCACTCAGTGGTAACTGAATTACAATATTTAAGATAACAAATTCAATACTTGCTGAAAAGTGAATACTTCTTTTGGAAGTTAAAATAACTGATTGTGTAATCAAATTGACTGAACACTGGAATATTCTATTTCTGCAACCTAACTGTTGAAAATGTGATCACGTTAAATGTGCCATCTTGGGTGAAGTTGATTGCTAAATATTTGTTTAATCTTTGAAACAACCCCAACACCATTGTTAGAGACGTGCCAGTTTTCAAGGATAGGAATGCAAAAGGCATCACAATACTTGAGATTTTTCTGAGTTACTTTGATTAGACTAAGTATATGAGGGTCAAATTTAGCTCACTCTGGGAATGGGGCAGTGATATTAACTGTTCCTTTCCAATTTCAATCCCATCTGAAACATTTTGCTGGAGGCCTTCTTAAGGGAAGCCCAAATGCCCACCTGAAGCAGAGGGTGGGTGTTGTTAATGTATGTACATCAGCATCACGTAATGTCAATATGACAGTCGAAGTAATGCACAGCACTGAACCTGCCCAATAGTGCCATGGGGTACAGGCATGAAACATCAATTGGAACCAGGATTCAAAGTGGCACTTAGGTAAGCAAGCACTCAGATTCTTAATATCCATGTGTAATTTACGTCGCTGAATTTCTTCGTGCCATTGCAATTTGCTGAATTTTGCTATTCTTCTACTCCTAAACCCTTGAGAAGTACATAGCTTGAGACAGGAGTCATCCTGGATTTTTAACTGTGGTTGGAGGGAGAAGAACAACAGGAACAGCAAACCCAGCAGTGCGGGGAATGTCAAGAAGCTGCAGCTGAGGTTCTCAGGAGACTATGCATGATGAAGGCTGTTTGCAGGATTCCTTGTCGGGCCTATAGGCCCTGTGTTAATTAACTCCAATTATTTAAGTATCACTGTATCAACATGGTTTTCTGGTTTTGCCTACTGCAATGATTCCCACGGTGGGCGGGATCAGAGAATTTCGCCCACACCTGCAGCCTCTCAGCTGGAAATTTGCCTGTGGGAATTAGTGACAATGCCCTTATTTTTTTGCTTGGAACCTTTTCAGACTGCTGTAGTGACATTAAAGACATTAATTAGTCTTGAGTCTATGCCTGCATCAAACAGGTCATTGATGCCCTCTTTGCCAAGATCAGTGATATTATTACATTCTCCAGGGATGCCAGCAGTTAGCAGGAAAGGGCTGTGAACTTTGCTGCTGTAATAGGCTTCCCACAGTTCAGGCTGTGTTTAACTGCAGACATATAACCAAGAGGACACCTTCCAATCAGCAAGAAGTCTTCATGAGTGGCCATGGCCAACACTCCATTAATGTTAGTTGGTGAATAATTACTGTCAGTGCTAGGTTTGTGCCCATTTTCCAGGCAGCTGTTGCAATGTATACATGTGCCATCCTCCACCATCTGATACAGCTCAGCAAGCCAGACACAACTGATTGGCGGAGGACCATGTGGTGCATGGGAACTATTTAGAGCTTTGGGCCAAAAGATGTGATGCAAAGAAATAGAGACAGGAAGACACCATGCTTCCCTGTGCTACCTGTGTCAGGTAGTTGAAGCAGTTCTGGCACCAAATCCATTGCTTGGAGGTGCTGGGGGCAGGGGAATTTGGGGGAAGGTTGATGGCGTGAGTTGTAATGATCTCCGTGTAATCCAATAACGTGAAACAACTAAACTTTCCAAACCAAAGAGCAGGAGTGAAACAAAATCAAAGTAAATGAAAGCTGAATTGACAGGCAAATTGTGTTCACTAGAATCTATAAATTACACTTTAAATAGCCGATACAACAAAGATAGAGCTCACGGATTTATGGGCAGTCCCCTTAGCACATACGTGGCAACATATGCAATCCCAATGTCCATCACAACTCTATCTTCCTCCAGTAGAGTTCCAGTTCCTTTGTTAATGCAAGATTTAGGCACCTCCGATTATAGCTTTATCCTAACTGAGCCCCACAGATACAGTTATCACCAGAAAGGCGCAGACTGTAGAACCTTCTGAGTTTTGTTCATGATACGCTTCAGGTTTCAGTTTCTTCAGTGGCCTCCCCACACATCCTCACAGCTATTGGACTGTTCTCCTGCTGGACAAAAAAACTGTACTTCAACAGCCCAGACTCTTCTTACTACTTGCTCAAAATTGACCTCTCAGCATGTTTTTTTTTTGTTTCCACAATCAGCTTCCATTTCCCTAGCAATCTAACCCAGAGGCTGATTTTTCAGAAGTCTGATGTCACAGCCAGGAATTCCAATTTCCAAACCCCTCTCAGAAACCAGAAGACTTGGGGCTGGAATTTAATTCCCCCCAAGTGAATTCAGAGGGGATGGGCCATTTGAATGGTGCAGGGTGGGGACCCTGTTGACTCTCTGACTCCTGCCAATCAAGCTCAGAATGGGAGTGGTGCAGGGCAGCCTTCTGCCCATAGGCCAATTGAAGCCCTTAATTAATGGCTGCTTAAGGTCTTCATTCCTCAGCCTGTTGAGTTTGTTAGTATATATTGGAAGGGTACCTTGTTCAAGGGCACACCGTGCCTGATTGAGGGACCCAGCATTGGGAAAGGGGAGCCCACTGAAATCCATTTCCTGCCATTGCTTCTGACCTCCCTTACACCCCTCCCCTTGCTTGTGACTCCCTCCCTGCAACTTCCAACCCACCCACCCTCACCTCTATCTAGGGACCTATCGCTAATTCCTCCTGAAGGCCCAGGTGCAGTACCAGCAGTGGCCACTGGTCCCAGTGGCACCCCTGGTACTGGATAGCTGCTGGCTTCAGATTGGCTGGCCACTCTCAGGGCTGGGATTTCTGCCCTACTTGGGACTTAATGTGATGGGAGACCCAACGCTGTCTAGGCAAGTGCCTGATTACCTCGTAATTATGTCAGATCTTTTGCATCAGGCCTTCTGGAGACAAGCGACACGAGGCTCCCACCTGTTCTCCAACCGATGGGCGAGACATCCCATCGTGCTTATTAAATTCTGCCCTTGTTTTCTGTTTCAGTTAGAGACTGTCTCAAAAAAACACAGATTTTGAAACCATTATCTGTGCAGCCAACATACTGCAAACTACAGATTTTCTCATACTTCACTTTCTGTAAATAATGCCTTACTATAGTAAGGATTTCTTTACAACATTTTCAAAATATAACAAGTTCTTAACATCATAAATATTTTAACATATAACTTATTATATGCAATTCAAGTAACATTTTCCTTATTGTCATACTTCACAATTTTACATGTCATATTTAAAAAGTCATAATGGCTTAAACAATAATAAAAACATGTCCTTCATTAAGATGTTGTACTTCTTCATGTATTCTTCATGTTGCCTTTCAAAATCTGCATAGGATGGTGTGAAGTCTGAGCCCCAGGATAGCATTTGTGAGGGGTCCAAAGCTTTTGCAATCTATTTATTTCAGATCTCCAGTATTTGGGGTATTATGCTTTTATTGCAATTTGTTTGGCCTGGCTAATCTTGTCAAGACCAACACCAGTGATTTCCAGTGGTCCACCTGGCTTCTGGGTACTGCCAACTATATACTGGAACCCAAGAAGAAATTCCCAGTCATATTGCTTCTTACCCCCTGTATTCAGCACTTTCCACTGCTTTTCTTTGAAGCCAGACACCAGGCTGCCATTAGGGCTTTCTTTAGTGCCAGATTCAGAACTTTCACCTTTTAAAACAAACTCTGAACCATTCTGCTCAGGTCCTAATTCCTGAACTCTGTTTTATGTGCCTGCACATTTTTTAATGTCGAGTCTTGGAAAAAGTTTCAGTCAACAAAACACTCAAATTGTCGCCCACAACAACTGAATTGCCACATCTTATTTAAATTCAGGAGTGTATTTAACTGTTAAGTTCTTTCCCCTGATCTGACCATTTGGTTTTATTTTCTACTAGATGCAGATTTAATTCTGCCCCCTTTTGTACAAGCAGCACATTTTCCTGCTGGGTAAAGTCCTCTTTAGCAGCTTTAAGAACTTCATTGAGGTTATTTCAATGTTCAGCTAAGAAAGCTCGATAACCCTTTTGATTTAGTTAATGAATTGTATCAAACTCTTAAACAAAAACAAAAATATCTGGAAAAACTCAGCAGGTCTAGCAGCATCTGTGGAGAGGAACACAGTTAACGTTTCGAGTCCGAATGACCTTCAACAGAACTGTTCTGTTGAAGGGTCATTCAGACTCGAAATGTTAACTGTGTTCCTCTCCACAGATGCTGCCAGACCTGCTGAGTTTTTCCAGGTATTTTTGTTTTTGTTTTGGATTTCCAGCATCCGCAGTTTTTTGCTTTTAGCTTGTATCAATCTCTTCTTGTTTTTCCTTATCCCACTGAACCTGAGCGTTTTCCATTTCAATTGTTGCTGCTTCTTCTTTCTGAAGTTCTAATTTGTGTTCAAGAACAAGTATTTTTCCCTGCAGCTATGTACCGAGCTTTCTCAATTTATTTCAAAGCATGTTTCTTCCTTTTTTATCATTAGCTTTGTGTGCTGTTGCTATCTGTTTTGCTACATCTTCATCGTGCTTTTTCTGCATTTTTAGTTCAAGCTGTTTTAAAGTCTACCCAACTGCTGTTAATTTTTCTTCCTTAGTTTGATGCTCCAATGTTATTTTTAAACTAGCAGGCAAGTTTCTGACTCTTCTTACACATGTTTAGGAGAAACATTAATCCTGGCTATAGATTCACAAAAAGTAGTAGGTTCCTCCAAGTCACCTAGCTTCAGCAGCCTCAGCTAGCTTTTCCAAAACCACTGCGGATGCTAATACCTTATGCCCAGCCAAGTCGTTTCCTAAAAATCCACTCCTTCTAAAGGTAAATTAGGAACAACACCAATGGTCACAGGGTAATTAGTAAGTCACACTTAAAATTAACCTTATACAAGGGAATGGGTAAATGACTTGCATGAACACTCTGCGCCAATACCTTTGCATTCAACTATCTGGAAAGAGATGTATGTCACCTTTCAACATGAGTGTCTGTGCCACCCTGGTATCTCTAAGGATAAAAATTGACTTTCCTGCCTCACTGGACAAAAGTGGGGACTCTATACCCTCAAATAGAAAACTCCAAATTCTTGAACCCTGATTCACTCTATCAGTAAAGATGGGAGTAAATACCCACTTGTCATAAGCTTTATCCACAAGGGTTGCATTTTCTGGAGGGACAGTGTGCGGCCATACAAATGCTTCTTTTACAACTTCCATGACAAGAACAGTGTATTGGTTCCCTCAAATAAAACTTACCCTCTGGACTTTCTCTTTTACTAAGCTGCTGAGCACCTGTCTCTTTACCCTGATTGTCTTCCTCACTAGAATCAGATTTCTTTTCATTATCAAACCTCTTATCTCCCCAGTTTCTGAGAGTTTCCAAATGGGAGCCTGTTACTAACATGCTGGAGTCAATTGATAATCATCTGCCACTGCTGCAGCATCCTTTATTTTACAAACCTTTATTCTTTCAGGTTGGACCTTATTTCCAAAGGGGCACTATTTTTGAATTCTTCCACCAGAATCACTTCCCTAAGGTTCTCAAAGTGTTGTTCAGCCTTCATTAATCTATGCCACATGTTGAACACCATTTCCTTCTCTCTAGCAAATTCCAAAGAAGCCTGGTCCTGTTTCCTTTTCAAATTTCTAAAGTTCTGTCTCTAGGTCTCTGGTACCAACTCGTAGGCATTGAGAACAGCAGTCTTTTAATCCATCATAGCCACCTGAGTTCTCGTCTGAAAGAGATGAGCATACCTCCAAAGTTTTCCCTATAAAAACAATCTGTATGGGCATAGTTCAAGCTTCAGTTTTGTGGCAACTTTCTCAAATTACACACAGTACATTTCAACTCCCTCCTCACTGAATTTAGGTACCAAACAATATGTTTTGCCAAATCAGAAGTACGAGGAGTTGCCATTGGGTCATCCTTACTTTTCTCTTCCAATGCACATGCTTTGAGCTTTTCTTTTTCCAATTCAAATTTCTCCCTTTATAAATGTTCTTTTTCTCTTTCTTTTGTTTGTTCCAGTTGTGTCTTATTCCTTACTCCTTTTCTTGAATTCAAGACTTTTAATTTTGAACACCATCCTCTCTAATTTAAATTGCCTCACTGCCATTTCTTTTGCTAACACAATTTTGTCTAGTTCCACTTGATCACAAGCAGGAACATCCTTTTCCTCCTTAAGCCTCAAATGATGAGCCCATCCTGCAACAAGCTCTGCCTTCCTAGCTCCTGATTTGAGGTTGACCCCCAATTTCTCTGCTATTGCATGAAAATGGTCTTTTGTTTGTTGTTCGAAGACATTTAGAGACAAATTCTCTCTCTCCAAAAGGGCTGAATATTAAAGGTACTCATGTTGATTTCCCAATGAATACAGCAAAAGTAAATGTGAAATTGTGTTTGTATAAATTTTGGAAAATCCCAGTAAACTCTTTAAGTAGCTTAACATGATCTATCCTGGATGAGCCTCTAATTTTGTTATAATCCCTGTGGAGACCAACAACATGAATGAAAGCAAACTTCCCAACACCCACACCCGCCCCAACAGAAGAAATAGATAGACAAGATTTCACTTTTTACAACTTTTACTGTAACAATCAAACCAAAATCAACATAAGTTAAACATGAATTAACAGGCAAACTGTATTCAGTAGAAACTATAAATTATGTTATTAAATAGCACATTCAACACAGATAGACTTCATGATTTACGTGCAGTCCCAAAGAGTGTCACAACTCTATCTTCCTCCAGTAGAGTTTCAGTTCTTTATTCACACAGTATTTAGGCACCAAGTCACCTCTGACAACAGTGTTACTGTTAAGATTGCCTTGGAGACTGATGATTTATAAAAATATATTTGAAATCCAATGACCGACTAAAAAGGTCACACGAACAAGATTTCAAGTTTTAAGACTTTTACTGTAGTAAACAATCTAAAAGTGACATTGGCTAACATCATTTTTGTAGGAAACTTATACTTCAAACTACAGAAAAGATCTCCCATGTGACTTTTAACATGGCTGACAATCGCACTCCATGGTTATACATTACTCTTTCCTGTAAGGGAACACTTTACTCTCTCTGAACCAGTCCAAAGCTATTCTCCACTCCTGCTGGCCTGCTTCCTGTTTCCTTTCCCAACCAGGTAACTTCTAATCCCAGAATGGACTTTCATGGTGAGGGTTACCTGGGAGATCCCTGCTGTTAGCCAAAGCTAGGCAAATCTTCCAGACTCTTTTAAATCCTCACTAACTTGGTCTCTTCAATCTGAGCATGAGCTCCCACTTGCCTTTTGCATGATGAATAATAGTGGCAGCATTTTCTCTGCTTCATGTGCAGGACTGGCAATGGAGTGCAGCTGAGGAAACTGAGTATAGACTTGGAGTTTGGTTGTGTTGCCAGCCCAGTGCCAGGGTTCAGGAGGGGGAGGATTAGGGCTGGAGGGGGACGGTCCAGTTCTCATGATCCAGGTAGGTACCAATGACTTTAGAAGTTATGCGTAGAGAGTATGAGGAGCTAGGCACTAAATTGAAAAGCAGAACCTCAAAGGTTATAATCTCTGGATTATTACCTGAGCTACGTGCAAATTGGCAAAGGGTTCATAAAATTAAAGAGGTGAGTAAGTGGCTCAAAGACTGGTGTGGGAGATGTGGGTTCTGGTTCATGGGGCATTGGCATCAGTACTGGGAAAACTGGGACCTGTACCGTTGGGACGGTCTACACCCAAACCGGGCTGGAACTAATGTTCTTGCGAACTGTATAACTAGAGAAGTAGAGAGGGTTTTAAACTAAATAGTGGAGGCAAGGGATCAAATATGGAACTATGTGGTATATCAAAGAGTAGAGACAAGGTAAGGGAGGAAAATAGTAATATGGGAAATGGGGGTCAGAGAATGGCAGGATTATGATGCAGTAAAAAAGGCTATTCTGAGTGCATTGAGTAGGTTCTTGAGGTGTACGGGCAGAAATATCGGAGTGTAAGGAAACAGCCTGGACACACTTATATTGAGTTTGAGAGAGTAAAACAAAGTAATTTTCACCATTGGATATGGGCATTAAAGGTAGAGACAACATACGCAGCTCTTAGGGAAGTAATTCTCTTGGAAGAATGTAAAGATTCACTTCCTTCAGCAGTTAGAACCTATGTGGAGGAACAGAGGATTAAAATAGCTAGGCAAGCAACAGAGATAGATGATGATTATGAGTTAGCTCAGAGATCAAAACATTTTTCCATCACCCTTTTAAATCCAAGAAGGATAGAAAGTAGGAAGGTGAAAGAAAGGCAGGTAGTTGGGGAAGAGAAGGAACAGCTGAGAATTCTCGGGAAATTTCTCCTCAGACCAGAAAGGAAGGTGCTGAGGGTAGAAGCGACAGTCGAAGGCTTACATGTTTCCATGGTAACAAGGTTGGGCACACAAAGTCAATGTTTTGGAGGTTACAGGGAAAACCTATTGTAGTAATTGGAACACAAAAAAGTACTGTGGGTTTGGAGATCTAAAGGCAAGAAAAACCAATGATTTGTGTACAAGTGGAACAGGAAGAATCAGTGATAGCTAAATAATTGGGAATGTGTTCACAGTTTACCCAAGGGAGTCCTGAAGGGCAGGTTACAGAAATGTTTAAAGATTCTAAATGTGAAGGGAAAGTCTTTCCATGTGTACTGGGTGGAGCAGGCAAAGATATCAAAATTTTAAGGGACACAGGGGCTATTCAGTCTTTAATATTATGGGATAGTGCTATTTGTTGTCCAGAGGGGGAATTTTAGGAAAGAATATTAATAAGTGGAATTCATGGAGATACTAAACATCAGGGTAAATTTAAAAAGTAAGTTGAAAACAGGCGAGGTGATTGTTGGAGTAGTGTTAAAATTGCCCATTTCAGGGGTTCAATTTATCCAAGGTAATGATATAGCTAGGTCACAAATGTTGGTGATGCCTACTGTAGTCAAGCAGCCTGTGGAGATGCAATCAACAGGGATGTTGCAGAAAGAAAATCCTGGATTGTTTCCAGATTGTGTAGTAATGAGATCACAGATTCACAGGTTGAAACAGGAATAGAAAGGATCTAAAAGACATGGGAAGGATGCTGACATCCAGTTAGCTGGATCTGTCTTTGAAAAGATTGTTCAGGAAGAGAAGGTGAGAGTGAGGCTGAAGTGTTCAGATCTGTGAAATTAGTAGAGTCACAGCAGAAAGATCGATGGATAAAGCAATTAAATGAGACAGCTTATTCTGAAACAGAGTCAGAATGTGTTCGAGAGTGTTATTACCTTAAAGATAATGGTTGGAATTTTCCATGCCTGCCGGTGTTCAGGTGTGTTCTCTGCCATCGGACACCGGGAACCTCATTGTAATACATCAGCTTATCATTATTAGGCCTGCCCACCAGAATCGTCCCCCCAACTAGATCATCTGCCCACATTGGTGGGAAACCATGACGATGCAGAGCATGCCTTGCAGTGGAGGTTTACCCGACTGATTCCTGGGATGGTGGGACTGACATATGAGGAGAGATTGAGTCGATTAGGATTATATTCGCTGGAGTTCAGAAGAATGAGGGGGGATCTCATAGAAACCCAGAAAATTCTAACAGGACTAGACAGGGTAGATGCAGGAAGGATGTTCCCGATGGTGGGGGAGTCCAGGACAAGGGGTCATGGTCTGAGGATACGGGGAGGACCATTTAGGACTGAGATGAGGAGGAATTTCTTCACCCAGAGAGTGGTAAGCCTGTGGAATTCACTACCACAGAAAGTAGCTGAGACCAAAACATTGTATGTTTTCAAGAAGGAGTTCGATATAGCTCTTGGAGCGAAAGGGATCAAAAGGTATGGGGAGAAAGCAGGAGCAGGCTATTAAGTTGGATGATCAGCCATGATCATAATGAATGGCGGAGCAGGCTCAAAGGGCCGAATGGCCTACTCCTGCTCCTAGTTTCTATGTTTCTATGTTTCTAACTGTAACGTGCAGAAGTCAGGACTTACCATCCAGGGATTTGCCCACATTGCAGACATCCGAGGAGCAGAAGATGCTGGAGCCCGACAGCAATGGGACCCTGGGGGAATGTCCATGGCATGCTGGGTGGATTCTCATGGACATGGCTTTGCTGCAAAGTGCATAGAATCTGCAGAGTCACCATTGATACTCACAACAGATAATGGTCCAGGGGATGCGAGAGGAAGGGCTCGGATCGGCTGGCAGAGGAGGAGGTGTCCGAGGTGAGGGATGGGTGATGTTGGGAGGGGGGACTGAAGATGTTAGGATGGGGTGAGGTTGGGAGTGGGGAATGGAGTTATCTGGGGGAAGGTTGGGAAGGGCGAGGGGGAACAAGGGGCGGAGCGGGTAATGGGGGATAAGATGGCAACTGGGGAGGTAGGTGTAAGGGGGTGAAAAGTGCAAGGGCAGGAGGCAGAGTGGAGAGGATGTCCTGGGGGAGGAAGGGCTGCATAGAGGGGAGGGTTCTGGGGGGAGGAACAAGTAAGAGTGGAGGAAGGAGGCAGGGAGGTGGTAGGAGTAAGGCTGGAGGAAGAAGTGTGGCTGGAGGAAGGAGTCAGGAGGAGGGAGGGACTAAGGATGGTGGAAGAGGTAAGGCTGTAGGAAGGGGAAGAGACTAAACGGGGTGGGAGTCCAGAAGGCTGTAGGGGGAAGGGGTGCGGAGTGGGGAAGGGGTGCGAAGCAGGAAAAGGGTGTGGAGTGGGGCAGGGGTGCAGAGAAGGGAAGGGGTGTGGAGCAGGGAAGGGGTGCGGAGAAGGGAAGGGGTGCGGAGCAGGGGGTGTGCCCGTGAACATGCAAGGGAGGGGTCAGATAGATCCATGTCTGGCCTCCTGGGGAGCAAACTGAGGGTGGGTGTGGTATGGAGGAAGGGTAAGAATGGCCAAGGGCAGAGTAAGGCAGTAGGGTGGGAGGGTGAGGGTTCGATGGTAGCGATAGAAGGGTCAGCGAAGGTGGTTGGCGGGGACCCAGAGGCAGATACGGACCCTGGGGGTGGGAAAGAGGAGGTCGGGGAGGTGAATGTTGATGGAGGTGGGATTTTCAGGAAGGAAGACAACATGCTCATTCACCTGGACATCCCCAAAGGAAAAGGGCTGTGGTCGGTAGGTAACGGAGGGGAGGTGGAAGGTGATGCCTGGGGCAGTTAACTGTGATGGGGAGAGGAAATGGGTGACTGGGGAGGGTAAAAGATGGGGGAGCACACAATTCATTGAAACCAGACCATACTTGCTAAATCGAAAGTGAAACGAGAGTTGTAGTGGGCGAGATCATGTGCTGCATGGGAGTGTGATCATTGGGTGGGTGGAGATGCAGGTCAGCTCAGATGGACAACTGAAAGCGAGCCCCAGCAGGCAGCAAAATGCTCAGGATCTTGAGTTGAGCGTGAAACGTGAAGGATCCGCATACGTGTGAGAGTATCTACACGAGGCTCCGAAAGACCTACCTCACACACAATTTTCCATCCAGAATCAATCATGGGCCGGCTACTCCCTCTGCAGTGACGCGTCTTCCGGTTGCTTATTTCCACCACCTCACTGGAGGAGGAGTCCTCTTGGCTGCAGATGAGGATGTGGATGGAGCTGAGGGACTGGCTGGCTGATGGTGTCGGCTCCTCGGCAGATCTCACTGTGAAGCAAAGTTGAGATGATTAGTGTGTGGCAGCAGAGCCAAAAACTGGAGAGGGAGCACTCACAGTGCTCCTGAGGGAGGGATGATGTGGTGCAGGATCCTCAGGTGGGTGTTGGCCACCGAACTAACCGTCACCGCAGGCGGGATCCACATCCTCACCAGTTAGCACGATGGCACGCTCCTCAAAGTGAGTGAGGGGCCTAATGTGGGTCTTTCCATCCCCGGTCTGGGACCTCTCCCTGCTGTTGTGAGCTAGCTTCTCCTGCATGAAAACAGATGGAGAGAGTGTGAGCAGGACACATGGCACTGCGTGGAATGTTTGTGTGGTGAGTGGAGCCATTGACAGGAATGAGGATGTAAACTCGAGAGGATATAAGCCCGATGCAAATGTGAGGGTGTGTGTGAGAGTTAGTGGTGTTGGCCCTTGAGATGTGAGATCCCTGTGGGTGTGTGATGGGTTTGTGAGTGTGTGAGTTGAGAGTGATGAGAAGAGTGACTTACCCTGGCAGAATGGAGAAGATCATTCATCCTGTGGTGGCACTGGGTGGCTGTCCGCTTTTGCAGGGCATTGGCGCTGACCACCGCTGACCACTGCCTCCCAAGCTTGGTTGGCAATGCCGCTGCCCATCCTGCAGCCAGAGTGGGGATGAAGAACATGGCGGTGGGCCACCACGGCATCCAAAAGGCATTCTAGTGATGCATCGCTAAACCTGGGGAATGCAGTCTCCTTGCCTTTCATGGACATCTTCCCTGCAGTAGTCTTGGGCTGGAAGAACTGAGATGCATGCACATGGTTGGACTTTAAATATAGCGCCAGGCTTGATGAAGCATCGAGGCGATGGCGGGCGGGCAAGTGAGAGCCCATCCGCCATCAAAATGGCGTGTTTCCCGGGAATGCATAAATAATGTGGTGGTGTGAAAACCCACCCTCACGGCCGTCGGGTAAACCTTATTTTACCCACTACCGCACTTTGGGTGGAATCGTCCCAGATTCGCACTATCTGTTAATGAGGAAATGGAGATCGTCTCATCTTCCGGCAGATGAAAAGTGGGCGATAGTACATCAAATAATTATACCATCTGGATAGAGAAATGAAATATTAAGAGTGGCTCATGAAAGTCCAATAGCTGGACATTTAGAAATTAGGAAAACTCAGGCGATAATACAAAAATATTTTTATTGGCCTGGACTGCATAAAGATGTAGTCAAATTCTATAGAACACGTCACACATGTCAGGAGACAGGAAAACCTCAAGCAGTGATTAAACCTGCACCTTTCATTCCGATTCCAGCATTTGAGGAACCTTTTACCAGGGTCCTGATTGATTGTGCAGGACCCCTCCCTAAGGTTAAAAGTGGAAACCACTACTTGCTAACAATCATGGATATGCACACCAGATTTCTGGAAGTGATACCTTTATGAAATATTACAGCCAGCAGGATTGCAGAGGAGTTGACCAAATACTTTACAAGATATGGGTTACCGAAAGAAATACAGTTGGGCCAGGGTTTGAATTTCATGTCACAGCTGTTTAAGGAAGTAATGAACAGCCTAGAAATGAAGCAGTTTAAATGATCAGCTTATCACAAGGTGCTTTAGAGAGATGGCATCAAACTTTAAAAACTATGATGAGAGCATATAGTCAAGAATATCCACAGAACTAGAATCAAAGGATTCCATTCTTATTATTTACTATTGGAGATGTCCCTAATGAATTGACTGGTTTAGTCCTTTTGAATTAATCTATATTCATGAAGTAAGGAGACCGCTTAAGTTGATTCAGGAGAAACTATTGGGTCAAAGTTTGGAAACTACTCTCCTGGATTATGTGACAAAATTCAGAGAAAGAATGAACAGGGCATGTGAATTAGATAAGAAACACTTAAAGATATCACAGCAAGTGATGAAGACAAGTGCAGATAAGAGGGTAAACGCTCATAGTTTTGTTGCTGGAGAGAAGGTGTTAGTCTTGTTGTCAGTATCAGGTGAACTGTTAAAGGCAAGGGCCTTACTGGATTGAAAAGAGACTGGTTGACGTAAATCTTTTAATAAATACATCAGATAGAAGAAAGAACCAGAGGGTGTATCATGTAAATATGTTTAAAAACGTACTTTGACAGGGAAGGTAACCAAAAGGGGGTGTTAGTAATGGTAGGGAAGGAAAAGGAGCTAGAAATAAAGGATTCTGAAATTAACTTTCCTCTAATTAAATTGGACAATGAGGGAGTGCTTAGAAATTTAAATGTAATATTGAGTTACCTTGCAGACAAGTGTCAAAGTGATTTGGAAAAGCTATTACTGTCACACAAAGCTATTTGTGGGAATAAGCTGGGGAAAACAAATATGGCTATACATGATGCAGATGTGGGAAATTCAGTTTCAATAAGGCAATATCCTTATAGATTAAATCCAGTAAAATTAGCTCAAGTGCAAAAAGAAATTGAATTCATGCTTCAGAATGACATCATCGAATCTAGTTGCAGTTGGAGTTCACCCATTGTGATGGTGACAATACTGGATGCAACACAAAGACCATGTGTGGATTATCAGAAAGTAAATGCAGTGACAAAAGCAGACTCATATCCTATTCCATGGTTTGAAGATTGTATTGAGAAAGTGGAACAGAGTTTATCACAAAGATTGACTTGCTGCGAGGATGCTGGCAAGTACCCTTATTGGAAAGAGTGAAAGAAATATCAGCTTTTGTAATGTCAGATGGATTATATCAGATCAAGTTATGCCATTTGGTATGAAGAATGCACCAGCAACATTTCAAAGACTGACAAAGTAATTGTAGGAATGAGCAATTGTGCTGTTTATGTTGACGACTTAGTAGTTTTCAATCAAATGTGGTAGGACCATTTACAACATCTGAAAGAACTGTTTGATTGACTGCAAGAAGCTAATTTAGTGGTGAATTTGGCTAAGAGTGAATTTGCACGAGCGCAAGCTATATATTTAGGCCATATCATTGGACATGTTCAGGTGGCCCCATATGATGTGAAAGGTAAAGCCATTGTGAATTTCCCAGTGCCTACAATAGAATGGGAAGTTTTGAGATTTTTAGGCAAGAGTAGATTTTATTGGAAGTGTGTACCAAATTTTAGCAGTGTGGTTTCTCCATTGACTGAACTACTAAAAAAAACAAGAAATTTCAATGGATACAGGAGTGCCAAAATGCATTTGACAGTTTAAAAACTGTGTTGACTACTACACCAGTTTTGGCAGCATCTAATTATGCCAAGCAGTTTAAGTTGGCGATTGATGTAAGTAATCCGGGTATTGGTGCTGTATTGTTACAAGAAGGTGAAACAGGAATTGAAAAGCTGTTATGATATTTTTCATGGAAGCTGAACGTATATCAGAAAAGATACTCAACCATTGAAAAAGACACTCTAGGTCTGGTAGCATTGCAGCATTTTGGGGTTAATGTTGCAAGCAATTCTTCAGAAACAATTGTTTATACAGTCCACGATACTTTAAAATTCCTGGACAAATTTTGAGACCAGAGTGCCAATGTTTATTATTGCAACTGTGTAATTTGCAGATTATACATGTGGCTGGATGAGAAAATTTAACTGCAGATGGGTTGTCAAGAGTTTAAAGTTCAAAGGAAATTAGACATTTGAAACATGGATAATGGACTGAAATGACCTCTGTTGATATGAAGGCCTTGTGTAATTTATCATGTTAATGCATGTACTTGGTAGTGTAACAGTTTTGTGTATAGAGTTAAGTACAGTAAGTAATGTGAAATGGATTAAGAAAATGAAACTGTCTTTTATAATTATGAGCTGTAAAGAGAATAGCATTTTTCCTAATATTACAGTGGGATGATGCGAAGCAGGCTTGTGGGGGCTGTGTTGTGTGTGTGTGTGTATGTGACTAATTTAATTAAACTGAAGACAGTCAGGTTACAAGGTTTAAATCATCAAATGGGTTAGATGTAAAAGCAGGCATTTTGAAATGGAAATGAATGAGCTAACATTTGTATTTGTAGGTAAGTTGAGAGGTTGTTTGAATTTCAACGAGGAGTTAGAAGATGACAAGGAAAATTTTTGCATCTTGCAGGAGTTCATAGGTAAACAATTAGTAGGGATATCATATTTTTATTGATCTAAAATCAAAGACAAGATGGAAACATGAAAGATCTGATATTTGGAAGATGTTGACTTCCAAAGAAAGTTTAGAACAATGGATTTAGAGATAAAAGAGGAGAAATATATTTAAGGAAAGATTGAAAGCTGTATGAAGTGAGTGGCCATGTGAGACCTTGAAAGGTGGGCTGTGTGAAGACAGACGTGTGGAAAAGCAACCTCTATCCACCACAGAGAAGTGCTTGCTTGTTCCACAAAGCAAGATTTTGTTAAAAGCCTTGGATTTCCATTGTTGAGTGAGAGGAAGTGAGAAGCTGTGAAATACATCTCTTATAGAAACAGTGGGTGCCTTGTTGTAATAATACTGAAAGTTTTATAGATTAAGAATCTATTCAGACTGTTGCCTGAAAAGGGTGTTTATTGTGGGAGTCTAGCTAATTAGAAATCTCTTGGGAAATGTAAGACTAAATTTAACTGTTTAATTATAATCTTGCATGTTTACTTTTCTTTTGTTAATAAATATTTTAGTTTAATATTTAAAATCTCAAAAGTGGCAGTGGTGTCTTTCCTTCTGACTTCACTGCACATACCTTCTTGTAAAAAAATACAAATTTCAAATCGTTGCAATAGCTTGGCCAAGTGTTCTTTTGGAATTTGGTCAGTCCAGCAATTAACAGCTGCTATATCATAACACAGAAAACAGAAAGTATGCGTAAATGGGTCTTTGTGTGATTGGCAGGATATAATATGTGGAGTTCTGCAGGGGTCTGTGCTGGGGCCTCAACCTTTTACAATTTACATCAATGACTTAGATGAGGGGAGCAAAGGCATGGTAACTAAATTTTCAGATGACACAAAGATAGGTAGGAAAATATGTTGTGAAGAAGACATAAGGAGTTTGCAGATGATTATACATAAGTTCAGTGAGAGGACAAAAATCTGGCAGATGGAGTATAATGTGGGCAAATTTGAAGTTGTTCACTTTGGCAGAAATAATAAAGAAAACAGACTATTACTTAAATGAAGAACAACTGCAGAATTCCGAGGTGCAGAGGGATACAGGTGTTCTCGTGCATGAGTCACAAAAAGTTAGTATGCAGGTACAGCAAGTAATCAAGAAGGCTAATAGAATGCTATCCTTTATTATGAGAGGAATTGAACATAAAAGTAAGGATATTATGCTTTAGTTATACAGGGCATTGGTGAGTCCACATTTTGAATACTGTATGCAGTTTTGATCTCCTTATTTAAGGAAAGATGTAGATGCGTTGGAGGCAGTTCAGAGGAGGTTTACTAGATTGATACCTGGATTGAACGGTTTGTCTTATGATGATAGGTTGGATAGGCTGGACTTGTTTCTATTGGAGTTGAGAAGAGTGACAGGTGACTTGATTGAAGTACATGAGATCCTGAATGGTCTTGACAAGGTGGGTCTAGAAAGGATGTAACCTCTTGTGGGTGAGTCCAGAATTAGGGGGCATTGTTTTAAAATTAGGGGCTGCCCTTATAGGACAGAGATGAGGAGAAACCTTTTTCTCAGAGAGTTATGCAACTTTGGAACACTGCCTCAGAAGGTGCTGGAGGTGGGATCACTGAATATTTTTAAGGCAGAGGTAGATAGATTCTTGTTAGGCAAGGGAATCAAAGGCTAGCAGAGGTAGATGGGAATGTAGAATGCGAAACACAAACAGATCAGCCATGATCTTATTGAATGGTGGAGCAGGCTTGATGGGCCAAATGGCCGACTTCTGCTCCTATTTCGTATGTAGTACTGGCTGCCTCTATGCCTCTGCTCTCTCTCTCTTTCTCTCTCTCTCTCTCTCTCTCTTTCTCTGTCAGATTCTTGTAGATTGACCTGTCTGTGAGTTTCAGGGATATCTTAAGAAACCTGCAACTTAGTTTTCTATTGACCTTTATTTCCAAAAGCCTATCCCCATGGCAGTTTGAATCACATGGGCATTGCATCCAGGTAGAAATGCTAATTAGCTATGCTCTAGACCACCAACTCCATTCTATCTTGGAATTAAATTGGCAGTTTAAAGTATAAATAATTATAAAACCTGACAGTCCTAATACCACACAGTCTACCCACAGTTATCACAGATTTTCTTGCCATTGCCTACAGGAATGAATATCTTGCACATTCTTCCCAGTTAAACAATCTGGGCCCTCCTTTACCTTTAACAGCCAAGCCACCCAAGCTAGTTTTTGGGCAGAACATATCACATGACCCCTTCCTTCTTTCATTTTACCCTAAATTAAAGAGACCGTCCCAAAACATAATCTTATTAACTTCATACTTGTAGCATCACCCCATCTGTGTTCCATGGTCATCACCAAAAATCCACACTTCTGCAGAACCTTCCCTGATTTGCTCATTACACTCTTCAGGCTTCAATATTTTCACACACAGCTTCACAGCCACTGAACTGTTCTCCTGTTGTAAAAAAATTGCACTTCAAGAGCCCTTCCTGTTCTGACTACTGGCTGAATTTTGATATCTCAGTCTAGCGTTATTTCTCCCAATCAGATTCCGTTTCCCTAGCAACCTAAGCCACAGGCAGATTTTTCAGAAGTTTGATGTCACAGCCTGGAATTTCAATTTACAAACCCCTCCCAGAAACTGCTTCTGGTTCAGTTAGGAACTGTCTCAAAAAAACACAGACTTTGAAGCCATATGGTATAATTTAGAGTTTGCAGCTTGCAAACTATGGATTTCCTGACTGGTTGTTGACATTATCTGCCGACTCCTTCCAGACCTGTTGCAGAAATCGTCATGTCATCTGCATGGAATAGGACCTGTCCATTCCTCTGATACATCTACTGCTGTATCTGAGAAGGGAAGTGTTCTTGCCTGAGACATGCAGACAAGCAGAATTCAGCCAGTATCAGCGGAGATTTGAGTCCAGTATAATGACACTTTAAGAAGTGCATTTGCTTCATAAATGGCTGCGGACCACTCAGAAATTCCATCCATAAATTGGCCAGGCTGTCCGTTACTACTGGAAACTGGTGGGCAGCCGGCTTATGAAATTTAAATGAGCCTAAGACTAATGGCATCAGGTGGGCAGCCTGCTTGACCAACTCAACATGGGCCTGAAAACCGCCAGCAGTTAAAATCAACCTTTAGAATTTCCCACTATATTATTTTTGTGTTGTTTCTGACAATTTATGATACAATTTAGAAGGGCTTGAGGCTTTTTAGCCCTGGCATAGCAAATTCCTCCATAACAGACTTTGATTTTCTGGGATCCTTTTCTTCATCCCAGTCATTAAAATAGACAGGGCAGCAAGTTAACACAAGCACCTTAACTAGAGAGGCAGAATTAGTACACAGAGAAGTACCTGCTTGTTTGGTTTCTCCAGAGGTTTCCAAATCAAATTGTTATGACCTTTGACATTCCCTTCTGTTGTGGGTTGTGATTTCCTGAATCCCCCAAAAGGTGTAAAATTCACGCCCAAACTTCTTTAACATGGTAAACCTCTCTTGCATCAATCCCAACGATCACTTATGTATTTTGTCACCTTTTCCTGGACAGTAGCTGTCTGGGGGTGCCCCTGACATTAAAGATATCAGCTCTCCTTTATTACGCCATTCTCAACAGTGCCTGCAGATCCTTCTTAAGAAAGTCTTCTGCACTCCCTGGATTCTGGCACTATGCTCAGCCATCAAGTGGTAAAATCAGGAAATGGAATTTCTGAAGCACATATCCAAACAGCGAAATGTGTCAATTCTACTTTAAAAGGCACAGGAGCAACAATAAATTGCTTTTTTATATAGGGCAGAATATTCCATGCCCGCTGGCATCGGGTGTGATCGGTGGCATGAGTGGACAATATGGCGCAATCGGTTTTATGACAGCGGGAAACCAGTTTGCGGTCAGCTGCTCAGCCTGCTGACAGCGGGCCGCAGTTCCTGCTATCAGATGTCGGGGAGCTTGTTGTAATACATCAGCATATGATTACCAGGTCAGCCCGCTGGAATCATTCATCCTACCCCATTGGATCGCCCGCCCATATCGGCGGGAAATCAAGCCGGTGTGTTTCACAACAGTACATAAAAGGCGTGCACTTGGCAGCCTGCACTTTGAGGGGAACTCGGAGGTGAGTCCACAGTAACATTGTGCACCGCTCGCCCGGACAGCCAGGATGCAAGAGCGATTGGATTCACCCAGATCTTGGGTTTTCCACAGGTTCAGGGTGTGATTGGCTGCACTGCGCTCATGTGGTGCTCAGATCTCCGTCGCAACACACGGTGAACTACATCAAGGGGTTCCATTTGCTGAATGTGCAGCTGGTGTGCAACCTCAAGAAATGCAAGCTGCAGGTATGCACACAGTTTCCAGGGAGTCTGCACGACGGCTACATCCTCAATCTGTCACAGATGCCTGGGGCCTCTCAGGGTCCACAGAAGCTGCAGGGATGGCTCCTCAGGGACAAGGGTTACCCACAGAGGACACAGCTGATGACACCCGTGCAGCGGCCTCAGACTGCAGCAGAGCGAGGGTATAACGAGGCTCATGTTGCAACTCGCAACTTGGTGGAGCAAACCATCGAGATGCTGAAAATGAGGTTCCAGTGCCTGGACCGGTCTGGTGGAGCCCTGCAATATAGTCCACAGAGGGTGTCCTGCATCGTCATCATCTGCTGCGCCCTTTACAACCTGGCGCTGCAACGGAGAGAGGAGCTGGCTGAGGAGGGGATGGAGGAGCTGCATTTCACCTCTGATGAGGAGGATGCCAATGGGGGTGAGGATGAGGAAGTCCTCAGGAGCAATGGTGACAGAGATGAGCTCCTCAAACTGGCCAGACGAGGCAGGCGTGCTTGGGAGGCCCTCATAGCTGCTAGATTTGTGGAGGATGATGATGACATGCAGTCAGGTGACTCCATAGGTCCTCACATTGCATCTGTGAATGTTGACTCCAGTCTGGCTAATGGCGATGCGAATACCCTCTGTGATAATGCTTCCGTCATGGAGACACAGTGGAGGCCCGAATAGTCGCTCGGTTGCAGGAATATGATGACGACATACAGTGAGGACATTCCATGAATCTTCACATAGCCTCTGAGAATGCCTGACTCCTGTCTGGCCAAGGGCAGCTCGCTTGCGCTCTATGATCAGGGTCATATCATAGAGACACAGCCATGAAACTTTAGAAGCATTTGATCCTTTGTCCACATTCAGCACCTGAGCCCTTCAGGAGCACAGCGTCACTGGTCACAGAAGCTGAAGAGATGGAGACCAGCCCCACCTTAAAGGTGCTGAGAGCGCACAAAGAGTATGAGAGAACTCTGTGGCGCCTGCCCATTACATTCTGGAAGGAATGACCAGCACTGCTGAGGTGCAGGCATCAGTGATGTTTCCAGGAAGTGTGAGGCCGGACCATCACTTTGGTCTGAAAGCTGCACAGAGCACAGGGAAGAGGCCCTGGACTGAGACACCTGCATTTATCTTGTGCAGAAAGATTTCACATCTGAGTGACATGAACACTGCTCATCAGAACAAGGAGCCATGGGCAGGGAGACACTCTTGGGAGTTTATAGACCATAGTGAACAGTATGTACAAGTGATTAACACCTGTACCCAGGCTATGCAACTAATTCTCCTTAACATTCCTAACCCTGCCACTACGTCTGGGTGCTCCCCAGACATCCACAGCGGAGGTGGAGACAGCCTGCTGAATGTGATGCCCTTTCTGTGATGACTTTGGAGGGCGTCTTCTGGACAGCTGAAACTTCAAGAACCCCGGCCTGCTTTTGGGGTCCTGCTGTGTGGCAGTGGCACCCTCCTTGGCCTGTGGAGCTGGAGCTGCTGAGGTCACAGGAAAAGGGGAGTCGGATGGACCGGACACTCTCGGAGTCACCTGAATGGATGGGCCTGGAGTGTGCACCTGCTGATCCTCCTCCCTTTGGGTGCCTGGGAGCCCCAGGCTGACTCCTTGAGGAGAAGGGGTAGCTGGAGTGAGATCAAGCTTCCCAACAGCCCTCTCGCACACACACTGTTGACGATCAACTATGACATCAGCAATGGAGTTGAGCCCGCACAGCAGTGCAGGCGTGACTTCCTGGACCAAGGTCTCCATGGCGGCCACCACCCTACCAGTGTTGACCCCGGTGTATTAGCATGCCGGTGCTATCACCTCAGAGTGAAGGCAGATGGACTCCTCCATCATGCCTTGCAATCTGAGGAGTGCAGCGCACATCCCTTCCTGTTGTTCCCTAGCTTGCCTTTGCAGCTCCAGCAACTGTGCCATGACCGAGACCAGAGGCTTGTCATCTGACTCGGACTCAGCAATGTTCTGGCCTCCAGCAGTCCTCCGAGTGCCAGACACCTGGGGCGTCCCTACCTCCACCTGCTGTGGATTGGATGCGCTCACTAGATTGTGGTCCCGAGACTACTCTAAAGCTAGGTCCCACCAAGGTGTGTGTCTCTGCGTTGGTGGAGGGTGTGGGTGAGCGCTGTGATGGGACTTCAGGGGCTTCCAGATTCCTCTTTTGAGGTTTCTTCGGGGCTTGATTGGAGACCCTGGGTCATAGACTCTGTCGGCTGTTTGGCAGATGTGTCTGCGGAAGCAAGGAGAGATAATTAGTGCATGGCAGTGGCCTGTGAAACAGGACACATCACTCATGGCATGGATAGGTGTTGCACTGCTGGATCCTCACTTGATAGATCACCACTGACCTCACTGTCAGCACAGGAATGGTCCAGATCCTCGCCAGCCAACTGGACGGCTGTTTCCAAAGTCCGTGAGGACTTTGATTTCGGGCATTCCTCCACCGGTCTGTGACCTCTCCCTCTTGTTGTGTACCAGCTTGTCCTGCATGAATAGAGATGGAAAAAGTGTAAGTAGGACACCTGCCAGGCCAGATGATAAGTATGCCTGGCCTGAGTGGGTGGTGAGCGGTCCCATTGACAGGATGAGGACAATGAAGGTGTAAGAGAGTGAATGGTGATGTCCCTTGAACTGGCAGTGAGTGAGGGCCATGTAGGTGTGTGGTGGGTTTGAGAGTGTGTGAGTTGAGAGTGATGAGAAGAGTGACTTCACCAGGTGGAACAGAAGAGATTATTCATCCTCTTGCAGCACTTGGTGGCTGTCCTCTTTTGAAGGGCGTTGGTGCTGACCACCAGTGCCACCACCTCCTAAGCCAGGTTAATGCTGTTCCTGCCCATCCTGTGGCCAGAGCGGGTTAGGGGACATCCCGGCGGGCCTCCATGGCATCCAAAAGGTGCTTGAGGGATGCATTGCTGAACCTGGGGGCTGTAGTCTTCTTCAGTTTCAGGGCCATATCTTCCGTGCAGCGTTGGTGTTCTGGAAGCACAGAGAGGTGTGCTTTCGGCTGGACTTTAAATATGGCGACCGGCGTAATGCAGCGGCGGGGTGAAGGCAGGCAGGCGAATGAGACCCCTGGAATGGAAACAGCCTGTTTCCCCGGAGAGTATAATGAATGTGGCGGGCTTGGGATGATACACCGTGAAATCCTGCCATCACGGCTGGCCGGTAAAACATCATTTTATTCGCCTGCTACCACACTTGGTGCCAATCGGGGACCATTGCACCCAATGTCTTTAACATAAAAAACATCACAACATACTTCACAGATAGTCATACAGAAACCAGACAGTAAGCCACAAAGGAAGGCTTTAGAAGTTATGGTAGGTTAGTCAAAGAGATGAGTTTTGAGAAGGTTGGGGAGTTGTGGAGGTGGAGAGATTTAGGGAGTTAACTTTAAAGACTGGGGATGAAATTTTACTCCAGTGGGATTTTATGATCCCACCAAGTCAATGGAGTTTTGAATTGTTTGCCACTTTTTACAGCCCCACCCCGCCATAACGGGGGTAGTTGGGAGCCTGACCCAGAAATATATGGTTTGCTGATTCCCACTTGATATAGAGTTCATTTTCCAGGCAACTTTCCTTGGTGGAAACAGTGAACTTTATTTACAAGACAGCCGCAGCAGCTACATGTGTGCACAAACTCCATAACTGAAGGAGAACTCTCTAGGAGGTTCCCTGTGCTGCTAACTCATTGGTTTACACAGATCATGTGATTTTACAACACAGGATCATTCTTAAAGCTACAGTCCTACATTTATCAGAACTATAATTACTACATTCCTCCCCCTTTAACTTTTCTGTACACTTTGTATTTACAAGGATATTTATCTCATGAAATTATAATATTCACACAGGTCATGAAATTACAAGTTCAGTCTTTCAGGTGGTTTCTTGATCTGTATGGAATGCTGCAGCTCCACAACTTCCAATTCTTTGACAGGAACCACATTCTTCGGAACCACATTAACATCAGGTACCTCATTAGGCACATGCAGTTCAGTGTCTTCCACTCCAACAGAGACATCGGCCATGCCTGTTTTTGGTTGAGCAACTTCAACAGGAACCACAGGTTCAGCAATGGTTACAGGTGGATCATTATTTTGTTGGGGTATCTCCCTTCTTCTTAAATGATTCACATGCTTACGGGTGATCTGGCCTTCCACTTTTACGTGGTACGACAATGGTCCAGTCACAGAGCTTACGTTACCAGGTAACCACTTCAGTCCTCCACTGAAATTCCTTACATATACTGCTCCACTAACAGTAAATTGACGGTCACGACTATGCAAATCATGAGTCGCTTTTTGATTCCCTTGACTCCCTCCAAATTGGGAAGTATCAGGCTTAGTCTTGTTCGAAGACGGTGCCTCATCAGAAATTCTGCAGGTGTTGCACCTGTCATAGTGTGATGGGTTGTTCTGTAGTGAAATAGGAAACGAGCAAGTTTAGTTCCAATGATTCACCTGTTAACTTTTTCATTCCCACCTTTTATTGTCTTTTCAGAACCTTCTTCCTTTTTGTCTTCTTCTTTCTACCACAGAGTTTAGTCTCGGCCTTCTTTTTGACTTCACTGTCAGCCAGACTTCTCTGAGGTGAAACCTCAACTTAGTTCAGTAGTTGAGCTACCCATGATTTCATTATCTACTGACATCTTGGAAAGTTCTACAACTTTTGCTTTCAAAGACTCTTTAGCTCCATTCAGCTGATTCTTCAGCTCTTCTGTCTCCTTCTTGTATCTGTTGGCTTCCTCCTGGAACCTTGAACATTGCTGTATTTTCTCTGCCAACTGGTTCTTCAGTTTTTTCAGAGAGATGTTAAATTCTTCCTGTTTCTCTTCGTAATGTTCCAGAACTACAAACTTTGACCTGAGGGGTCCTTGTAGTGTGTGAAGGTCTTTCAACAGGTTTTCCTTTTCTTTGCGAAGCTCACTTGCTTCATATTGAATTCTGTAATTCAGCAGAGTCCCCTTGAGTTTCTTCTGTTGCTCTTCGGTGTTGTTGTTTAAGACAGTCTTCATTTCTTCAGGTGGCTGAATGCTTAAGCACTCCTTTTTCATCCAGTTGCGGTCCTTGGACTCCCCAGGTTCTTTCTGAAGTACCTTGCCTTGTCCCTTTTCCAACTCAGGAGATCCTCCAGTTTCCTTTTGAAATCTCACTGGCCAATCAAGGTTGATTTCCCTCAACCAATTTCGACCTAAAAGGCTTGGCTCTCCATCTTCTAATACCATCACTGGTAGTTGTGCTGTTTGCTGTCTATAATGGAACTGTTACCCTGGTGATACCTTTTACCTGGATTTCTTTGCCTGTGTACATTATCAACTTGGCAGAGGTTTGTTCCAAATTTAATTGTTGGGCACTTTTATTTAAATATCTGAAAATTTGTTCTCCTGTTACAGTGGTAGAAGCACCCATGTCTATTTCTATTTTTAAGTTTAAGTTAAATTTAAGGGTTTACTGTTCACTTGCAATGTGATGGTAATTGGCTGTCTTCCCAACTTTCATGTTGAATAAGGAATGAATGTCAGAATTGGTTGTTTATGGCTCTTCCACACTATATACTTCATTGGATTTTGTTTGTTGCCTTGAAGCCTATTTTAACCTAGCTTTGCCATGTTTCAATAGTTGCCCACTTTTGTGACAAAAATAACACTCCACCTTTTTAAATTGCCAATCATTAGGAGTATGGTTCTTTCCACGTCGATAAAAATTAGTTTTCTAATTTGCTAATAAGCTATTTCCTCTAATTTTTCAGTTGGTGGGGATGTTGCCTGCTTCGTGGCAGAGTCCCGGCTTTTCACACCACTTCCGGCTGACCATTCCCAACCAACCAGGAAAGCGGCACCATTTTGCGCACCTTGAATCGCTTGTGAATCCCTTACAGCGCTTTCCATTGCAAGCGTTATTTCTAATGCTTTCTTAAAATCAAGATCCACTTCAGCCAGCAATCTTTGCTGAATGGCATCATCTTGCATGCCACAGACTGAACAATCCCTGAGCATATCATTCAGGGTTTTACCAAAATCACAATATTCTGTTAGTTGTTTTAATTTCACCACATAGGTAGCAATGGTCTCCCCCGGGGCTCTATTCCATGAATTGAACCTGAACCTCTGCATTGTGGCTGAGGGCTTGGGTTGAAAATGTCCTTTAATGAGGTCTACTAATTCACTGAAGGGCTTCGAACCAAGGGCCTTGGGGCTTCAAATTAAACTCTAGGTCTTGGTCCCACAAATACTCAGGAGAATCGTTCTCCTCTTTTCCTCCCCCGTGATTTCATTGGCTTGAAAGTAGACCACAAAATGTTCTATATATTGAAACCAGTCATCTGTGGCTGGTGCAAAGGGATCAATTACCAAATTGTGGCATCTCGGATGCCACAATTATCTTAGAAAGTCACAATCAATGGGCAAGGGACAACACCGGATCTGATATATCCTCATCGCCAGTTTGTTATAGAGTTAATTTTCCAGGCAGCTTTTCTTGGTGGAAACATTGAACTTTATTTACAAGACAACAGCAGCAGCTACACTTGTGCATCAAACTCCATAACTAAAGAGGAACTCTCCTAAAGGGTCCCCATTCTGCTAATGCATTGGTTTATACAGATCATGTCATCTTACAACATAGGATTATTCTTAAAGCTACAGCCCTACGTTTATCGGAACTATAATTACTACATCACTCCTTTTAAGGATGCTGAATAAAGCATTTATCTGCCAATTAGCAGATGTCTGGCGGGAAGCTGACCAACAACACCTGGGAAGGGTAGGTAGAGCCCCCAACTGGGGCTTCGTGGTGGGACATCTGGGAGCGAAGGGTCAGCAGCCTGTCTCCAGCACAGCTGGCAGTGAATGGCATCATGCCGTGGCACTCAGAAGAGATTTAAGAAAGCACCTCATCAGTAACACATGGGTTCACAAAGGTGATTGCTCACTTTTGTTAGGTCTGAAATTTCTTGATCTATTTTGTCAAAAAGTAATTCGTCTCTGCACTTGTGGCTTCGGCTACATTAGTGTTTCATGCTTGTGAAGTGCTGGCTTTTATTTGGATTGATTGTAATCTCTTTTGGGAATTTGTGCTTATGTAGGCTCCTCTGATTGGCCTCATTTGGTACCTCCTACATTGACATATGCACAAGCAGCCATGCTATTGATGAGTGGCAGATTGCTAGGTAAATCTTCGCATTATTAGTGAATCTCACATCTCCCTGGCATCCAAAGCATCCTACGCACCGACTTGCACAGATGGCTGGCTTGGCTCATCCTCCTCATCATCAGACTCATCCTCAGATTGCTCATCAGAGGTTGGGCCTCAGTCCATTAGATCCTCCTCTGCCCCTCTCTGGAGTGCCAGCCTGTGCTAGACACAGCATACAACAAGCATAAGTGAGACTCGAGCAGGAGTATTGAAGAGTGCCACCTGACCAGTCCCAACATTGAAATTTCATTCTGAGCAGACCCATGGTCTGGTCAATGATGGCCCTGGTGGAAGCATTGCTTTCGTTGAACCTCCCCTCCGGCTCAGTGCACAGATTTCAGATGGGGTTCATGAGCCATCACTTCAGGGGTATTGCTTGACATCCAGAAGCCATCCATCCAAGGGCTCTAGTCCACAGAACATCCTTGACACCTGGGAGTGCCTAAATATGTACACATCAGGAGTGCTGCCTGGATAGCATGCACACACCTGCATTATCCTTTGACTATGGTAACATACAAGCTGTTAGAATGGAAACTTTTTCTGTTTTCATGAATGCTCCTGGATGCCCTGATGGTGCTTTAATTGCCACGTGTCTGATGTATTACCACATGCACTTCTGGAAATCCTGCAATGTTAGCAAAGCCTCTGGCTCTGTCTGCTTGCCTAGCATTTCATCACTACATGAAATGAGCTCATGGGCATACTGAATATTGCATCTGTAAAAAAACATTTATGTAATGATGGGCCACTGGTTGTGAAATCCAACAAAGGTCTCCAGGTGATGCCTCAAAGGGCTCTAGGTGACAAAATTCAGGGCCACTGTTACCTTCAAAGCAACAGGCATGGGGTGTACACCAACACAATTTGTGGCAATCTCTCCAGCCAATATGTCACACAGTGATGTGACTGCCTCCCTGGAGAGATGCAGTCTTTCCAGGCACTGGCACACTGACATTTGGAAGTATATCATCCTTTGCCAGTTTACATTGCTGACAGGAGGGTGTCTTCGCCTACCTCTGTCTTCATACTTCTGATGTCTCTGCTCAGAAGCCCTTTGCTCAGCAGCAGGTTCCTCAAATTCCTGGTCCACATGGTGAACTCTGCAAGGCCAGCTTCCCTCCTCCTTCTCCTCCTGTCCTCCTCACTGGAAATATATCACCATTCCTTCACTGTCGCTGAGTCAAAATCCTGAAACTCCCTCCCTAACAGCACTGTGGGTGTACCTACACCACATGGACTGCAGCGGTTCAAGAAGGCAGCTCACCACCATCTTCTCAAAGGCAACTAAGGAAGGGCAATAAATGCTGGCCCAGCCAGTGAAGCCCACATCCCATGAATGAATTTAAAAAAACTGGAGGAAGGCCTCCTCCATAATGCACAGTGCACATTGCAGGGACACCAATCTCAGGGTCCATTGCTGCAGCACAGAAAATTCACTTTACACCTGTCTCAATGCACCCTTCCTTGAAAATATCTCCCAGTGAAGGCTCGGAATGGTTATTGAAGCAACTTCAACACTAGAAAACTCTCTCACATTCTCCAGCAGACTCTTCTGCTAAAGTCAGCCATGGTCTCACTGCAACCTTTCTATCTGCCTTTGCAATATTTCCTCAAACCAGGCATATCTCCCTTCAAACATCTTTCCCATGCACCCACCGAAAAATTGCTTGGGCAATGTAAAATCTCAGCCTAATGACCTGTTAACAGGCTTAATAATTTGTTAATTAACTTTTATAAAATGGTCGTCGGGCAGCTGATTTTGGTGCCCGCCTTATTTCCATATTATCAGAGACCAGCATGGTAATATTAGGTTAACAACCAGGCATCATCACGTTGGATTTTATTTTAGCATGGTGGGGGGTGGGGGGTTGGCAGTAATGGAGGGGCAGCAGTTACAATTTCCAAAGGTAAAATATGGAAGTCATCGCTAAGGCTCTGTGACCAATGGTGGGTTGAAGAGTGAGGGCTGCATAAAAGGTTATAGTCAAAAGAATGAAGCATTTGTAATGCGATATTGAGTTAGAAGAGGTTGCAGAGATAGGATCAGGCAGGGTCTTTGTCCCTGATGATAGATTCCTGCTGCTTCCCTACAAGTGAGGCTAAACTGAAAGGTCTGTAGTTTCCTGATTTGTCCCTCTTAAATAACACTGACATTTATAATTGCCTAATACAAAGGCACAATTTCCATATCTAAAATGGCTTTTCAAAATTATGACCAATGTATTTAAGATTCCCCACCTGTTTCCTTTAATACCCTTGGATGGAAACAATCCATTTCTGAAGAATTGTCTCTCTTAAGTCCCATTATTTTCTCCACCACTGTTTTCTTAATTATATTGAATCCTTGACTTATTTTTAGATTCCCTTGTACTGCTGGTATTTTTTTCCTTCTGCTTTACAGTAAAAGTGGATACAAAGTATTCATTTAACATGTCTACACTTCCTTATTGTCTTTCACAGTCTCACCTGTTTCTGTCTTTAACGAGTCCACATCCCCCTTACCATTCTCTTTTTCTTAGAATATTTATACAACGTTTTCTGTTGTCCCTTTAACAACTTTTATAACCTTGACAAGTCTCTTTTCATACTCTCTTTGCACCTGCAAATCCAAATATTACAACAGTGATCACACTTCAAAAGTATTCATTGGTTAATTGAGGTGGCCCGTGGTCATAAAAATGTAAGTCTTTCTTTCCTTTTTCAAAATTAAGCTGGTCCAATATACATCTACAGCAGACTCTAACATAATAGCAAAATAATGAGGGTGCTAGAAATCCAAAATAAAAATAGGAAACGCTGGGAGTACTCAGCAGGTCAGGCAGCGTCTGTCGAGAGAGAAACAGATCTAACTTTTCAGGTCGATGACCTTTCTCTATTTCTGATGGAAGGTCGGTGGCCTGAAATGTTAACTTTGCTTATCTCTCCACAGTTGCTGTCAGACCTGCTGAGTATTTTAAGCATTTTCTGTTTCTATTGCAGAAAACCCTGTGCATATTTATGATAATAAGCTTGAAAGGGAACTATTGTTTTGAACAAGGAAGTAGCCTTGAAGGTTCAGATTTCATTTTTCTCAAATGCAAGGGATATTTTCTAATGTAAACAGTGGCATCATGTTGCATGTTTATGAAGACCCTGAAAATTTTGCCTACTAATTTTAGAGGTGGCAATGTCCCTTTAAATGAAGTTAAGAGTTATGTAGAAAGAAAATAAAAGAGGTTTTCTGTTCTTCCTACATATCGTGTATCTGCAACATATTTGACAACATGCCAAATTATGCATTATTCCAGCAGAATTCTGAAAAAGAGAGTTAATTGAAATAAATCCCAGGAGCAATTGGCATAAATAGAAATTAAAAAGCTATGAGAATTTTCCACTACAATTTTTGAAAAACGCAAAGCTTCTTAATAAAGTTAGTAACCCATTTCCAGTCAACTTGAGGAGGAATATTTAATCACACAGGAGTTGTCGATCAAATACATTAGAATGATTAAACTTTTTATCATTATGCCTGGGGACAGGGATAAGTGGTTTACCTGTATATCTTCTCCTTTTGATTAGGTGAACAGCATGATGCCATAATTTTTCTATCCAGCATCCAGCAGTAGCACGAGCAGGAAATCTGCAGATGATGCACTTCTGCACCTAGTCACATCAAATTACATCTGGCATTAACCCCTCTATTCCCATTTCTATGTATTGGGATAAAAATTTGCTAACCACTGAAAACAGATGTAGGGATCGCAATGTGCAATGAACCCATACCTGTTCATTATATGTGATAAATACTCGATTGCTAAAACATCCTTTTAAGGTACTTCTAAATTAGACTAATTAGCCCAACAACCCCACCTAGCCATTGCCTCACTGAATTCCACATTGTTTTTTCACTCCAGAAACACATCTAATTTCTTTTTGAATGGTTTACCCTGATAATATAATCTCCAATTTATATTCCTGCAGGTTTTTTCTGTAAAAATGATTTTACCTGATTTCCCTTCTTACCTCTAGCTTTCCTTGTCTAGTATTTGAATTCTCCACCAAACTGAACAGTAGGTCAATCCAAAACTATGGGCTGAATTTTCCCTGTCCCATGGAGTCCCACGGGTTTGGAGGTTGGAGGGGTGTAACGTATCGGGAAACAATGTGCGACCGGTTCCTCAACACTGTCCTGCCTCCAGGCAACTGTCCAAGGGGCAGGCTGCCAATGGAATCAACAGACCACTCCACCAACACAGGCAAATAATTAAGCCTATTGAGGCCCCAATCATGGGCCATTATCACCCAGGAGTGGAACTTTCCCGGCATGGTACATAGTCCCTGCTGTGCCAGGAGCCCAGCAATGCATCAGAGTCAGCTGTGTTGTGGGAGGCCCGAGCTGTAATGCAACTGAGAATTTGCATTTACTTGCCAACAGCAATTCACAAAGGGATCTATCCCTAGGCAGTAGACAAGCGCTTGCAGCCATTTTGTGGAGGCTGATGTTAGAGGAGACTGTGAGAGGAGGACCCTGGGACAGGCAGTCAGCAGCACCTAGAGGAGAGTGCGAGGAGAGGATCTAGCATCTAGCCTATTCACAAGTAGGAATAAGGGTAAAATGAAAGCAATGGTCCATATTCTATTTAGTTAAGATATGTCTGGGGAGATCAGTCCTGTGATTTGCACATCCTGCGCTATGTGGGAAATCCTCGACGCTCCTGGCGGTCTGGATGACCATGTGTGGAGGAGGTGCCTCCAACTGGAGCAACTCAAACTCCAGGTTTTGGGGCTTCAGCGGCAGCTGGGGGCACCACAGTGCATTCACAAGGCTGAGAGGTTCATGGATGGCACGTTTCAGGACCTGGTCACCGTGCAACTTAAGGAAGTGCAAGCAGAGAGGGAATAATGACCACCAGACAGAAGAAGAGGACTAGGCAGGTAGTGAGGGATTCCCCGAGTGCAGCTCGCTCGCAAACCATTTTTGGCCTTGGAAAACGGTGAGAGTGACGGTTCCTCCGTGGAGGCCAACCAGAGCCAAGGCCATGGCATTGTGGGTGGTCCAGCTGCTCAGGGCAGGAGAAAGAAGTGTGGAAGGACAATATTTGTAGGGGATTCATTAGTGAGGGGAGTAGGTAGGTGCTTCTGCAGCCGTAGACATGACTCCGGGGTTATGTTGCCTCCCGGGTGCCAGGGTCAAGGGTGTTACAGAAGGGCTGCAGGACATTCTGAAGGGGGAAGATGAGCAGCCAAAGGTCGTGGTCCATGTTGGGACCAATGACATAGGAAGAAAAAGAAATGAGGTCATGCAAGCAGACTTTAGGGAGTTAGGTAGGAAATTGCAAAGCAGGACTTCAAAGGTAGTAATCTCCGGATTACTCCCGGTACCACGCAGTAGTGAGTATAGGAACAGAAGGATAGAGCAGATGAATGCGTGGCTGGAGAGATGGTACAGGAGGGAGGGCTTTAGATTCCTGGGGCATTGGGGCCGTTTCTGGGGGAGGTGGGACCTGTACAAGTTGGACTGGTTACATTTGCACAGGAATGGGACCAACACCCTCATGGGGAGGCTTGCCGACGCTGTTGGAGCAGAGTTAAACTAAATTGGCAGGGGGGTGGGATCCTGAAAAATAGTTCAGAGGGGAGAGAATCTGAGATTGAATTAGAAGTCAAAACACTTCTGAAAGGCAGAGGAAACATAGGCTAGATAAGAAAGAAGTGAGTTTAGCAAGGCTAAATGGAATATATTATAATCCACGGAGCCTGAGGAATAAGACAGATGGGCTGAGGGCACAAACAGGCATGTGGAAGTATGATATCATAGTTATGACTGGGACTTGGCTAAAAGAAGGGCAGAATTGGCAGTTCAACATTCCTGGTTATAGGGTATTCAGACGAGATACAGAGGGGGATAGAAGAGGAGGGGGGTCACAATATTGATCAAAGAATCAATTATAGGAGTGAGGAGGGATGATATCTTGGAAGGATCATCAAATGAAGCCATATGGGTAGAAGCAAAAAACACAAAAGGGGCAAACATGCTATTGGGTGTGTACTACGGGCCCCCATACAGTCAGGGAGCGATAGAGGATCAAATATGTAATCAAATTTCAGGGAAGTGTAAGAATAATAAGGCAGTAAAAGTAGGGGATTTTAGCTACCCAAATATTAACTTGGATCGTTTTAGTGGGCAAGGTAGGGAGGGAGAAAAATTCTTAAGTTGCATCCAAGAGAACTTTTTTAGCCAGTACGTAGAAAGCCCAACAAGGGACGGGGCAGTTCTGGACCTAATAATCGGAAATGAGCCCAGGCAGGTGGAAGGCGTGTCAGTAGGGGAGCAATTTGGAGATAGTGGCCATAGATTTAGGATAGTTATGGAAAAGGATAAGGTTGGGCCGGGAATAAAAGTTCTGAACTGGGGAAAAGCTAATTTTACTAAGATAAGATACAGTTTGGCCCAAGTGGACTGGGAGCAACTACTTACAGATAAAACTGTGTCAGAGCAGTGGCAGGCATTCAAGAAGGAAACAGCGAGAGTACAGGGCAAATATGTTCCCGTAAAAACAAAGGTAGGGACCAAGTCTGGAGAACCCTGGATGTCAAGGGACATAAAGGTTAAGGATTAAGAAAAAAAGAGAAGCTTATGGCAGATACTGAGGGCTCAATATGGCAGAGTCCTTGGAGGAGTATAAAAAATGCAAAGGGGAGCTTAAAAAGGAAATTAGGAAAGCTGATAGAGTGCATGAGAAAGCATTGTTGAGTAGAATAATGGAAAACCCAAAAGGGCTTTTTAAATATATAAAGAGCAAGAGACTATTAGGGAAAGAGTAGGGCCAATTAGGGACCAAAGGGGTAACCTGTTATTGGACCTGGAAGACATGGGTGTAGTCCTCAATGAATACTTTGCGTCAGTCTTCACAATGGAAAAGGACGACACAGGTATAGACATCAGGATGGAGGACTGTGAAATATTAGAGGAAATTAACATAGAGAGAGAGAGAAGGTATTAACGGGCTTAGCGGCCTTAAAAGTGGATAAATCCGCAGGCCTGGATGAGATGTATCCCCGGCTGTTGAGGGAGGCAAGGCAAGAGATATCAGGGGCCCTGGCAGTAATTTTCAAATTCTCTCTGGCCACAGGTGATGTGCTAGGGGACTGGAGGACTGCTAACGTAGTCCCATTATTAAAAAAGGGAGGAAGGGAAAGTCCAGGAAATTACAGGTCAGTTAGTCTCACCTCAGTGGTGGGGAAGTTACTAGAAAGAAATCTGAGGGACAAAATATACCTGCAATTGGTGAGACACGGATTAATCAGGGTGGTCAGCATAGATTTGTTAAGGGAAGGTCATGTTTGACAAATTTGATCGAATTTATTGAGGAGGTAACCAGGAGTGTTGATGAGGGTAATGCATTTGATGTGGTCTACATGGACTTTAGCAAGGCTTTTGATAAGGCCCCTCATGGCAGACTGGTCAAGAAAGTAAGAGCCCATGGGATCCAAGGCAAAGTGGCAAGTTGGATCCAAAATTGGCTGAGAGGCAGAAAGGAGAGGGTAATGGTAGAGGGATACTTCTGTGACTGGAAACCTGTTTCCAGAGGGGTTCCACAGGGCTTGGTGCTGGGGCCCTTGCTGTTTGTGGTGTACATAAATGGCTTGGACTTAAATGTAGGGAGTATGATCAAGAAGTTTGCGGATGACACGAGAATTGGTCGGGTGGTAAATAGTGAGGAGGATAGCCGTAAACTGCAGGAGGATATCAATGGACTAGTAAGTGGGCAGAGCAGTGGCAAATGGAATTCAACCTGGAAAACCGTGAAGTAATGCACTTGGGGAGGGCTAACAAGGCAAGAGATTACACTATGAATGGTAGGACCCTGGAAAGTACTAAAGATCAGAGGGACCTTGGTGTGCATATCCATAGACCCCTGAAGCTGGCAGGGCAGGTAATTAAGGTGGTTAAGAAGGCATAGGGGATATTTGCTTTTATTAGCCGAGGCATAGAATACAAGAGCAGGGAGGTTATGCTGGAACTGTATAAATGCTGGTTAGGCCACAACTGGAGTACTGCGTGCAGTTCTGGTCACCACATTATAGGAAGGATGTGCCCTTCATCTGTCACTTGTTCCATGATGTTCTTTCACACAGTGCTACCCTTGTTCTGCTATTATCACATTCTGCTTTCTTACCTTTATGCCACTACCAGCACCTTTTTTTAGCACTAACCACTACCATTAACACTCCCTTTGTCCTTTAGTTCATGATATCTTTGTCAATCCCTCCTTTGTCCCCACCTATTGCTGGCCTTCTATCCAGCTCCATCTGCCCCATCCCCATTTAGCAGTATAAATTTCATCACATTTTCACTTCTCTTCAGCTATGAAGAAGGGTCATACGGACTCGAAACGTTAACTCTGTTTCTCTCTCCACAGCTAGACCTGCTGAGTTTTTCTAGCATTTTCTGTTTTATTTCAGATTTCCAGCATCCGCAGTATTTTGCTTTTATCTATAGGAAGGATGTGATTGCATTGGAGAGGGTGCAGAGGAGATTTACCAGGATGTTACCTGGGCTGGAGGGTCTGAGCTATGAGGAAAGATTGGATAGGCTCAGGTTGTTTTCCTTGGAGCAATGAAGGTTGAGAGGGGCCTGATAGAGGTGTATATGATCATGAGGGGCATAGATAGGGGGGAATAGGAAGGCACTTTTCCCATTAATAGAGGGGTCAATAACCAGGGGCATAGATTTCAGGTAAGAGGTAAAAGGCTAAGAGGGGAGTTGAGGAGAAGTTTTTTCATCCAGAGGGTGGTGGGAGTCTGGAACTCACTGCCTGAAAGGGTAGTTGGGTCAAAAACTCTTAAACGTTTAAGAAGTATTTAGATATTAACTTGCAGTGCCTTAGCCTCGAGGGCTATGGGCCAAGCACTGGAAAATGGGATTAGTGTAGTCGGATCTTTGTTGACTGGCACGGACACGATGGGCTGAATGGCCTCCTTCTGTGCTCTAGACGTCTATGAGTCTATGAGTCTCTGCCAAGTCTTGCCCTGCTTCAGCAGCAGCTGTTTCCCTTACACTGAAGGTGCCTCCATGGTGCCACTGCCACTCCTGTTGATGGCCACGCACCACCCACACTGCAAAGCTGTGCAGCAACTATCTTGACGGACCATGCTGATCAGATCTCCTGACGCTGGAACCTGGCTGCCATCGCTTATTGGACAGAGATCCCAGAGCAGCTTCTTAACTGACTGCCTCCGAGAAGATCATGTTTGATGTCCCACCATTGGCTCTTCCCGTTTCCTGACCTGGAACTCATCCCAATGTCAGGATCGGCACGTTAGTGGCAAACTTCATGGGTAGAATTTTGCCCTTGTCGGGCGGGCTCACCGGGAATGGTCGATTTCACGCTGGCCAACTAAGGCCTGCCTAGCGTGAACACCGGCTGGAGAACCTCCAAGAAGGGCCGGGCGGGGGCGGGGGTGGGGGCAGGGGTGAGGGCGGGGGCAGGGGCCTGTTGTCCACCGGGTCCAATGGTGACCCGGTGGCCGGTTCAAAAACGGCGCAGGCAGCCCCAGGGAGGCTGCCCGCGTCGGAGTTGCTGCAAGGACATTGCTGCAAACGAGGATAGAGACCAGGCAGGAGGTGGGGTCGGCTGGGCACTCGCCCCCCCCCCCCACCCCCGTTTTTCCGATGAGTGTCTCGCCACCCTCTTGGAGGAGGTGGCTGCCAGAAGGGGCACCCTTGTCCGCAGAGATGGGAGGAGGAGGCCACCGCACCTCACCGAGAGGGCATGGGAGCAGGTGGCAGCCCGGGTGAGCAGCCGTGACGGGGTGCGGCACTCCTGGGTGCAGTGCCGGAAGCGCTTCAATGATCTTCTGCGCTCAGGCAGGGTGAGCACTGTGTTGGCATGGGTCAGTGTGTTCAATTGCTTTGGCCTGGCCATCCCCCTGTGGAGCTCAGGGGTGTTAAGAGTCTGAGTGCCAACTGTCAATCAGACCAGTGCTGGCCAAGGGGTGAGCCCTGGCTGCTTTGGCTGAGTGCCTTGCAGGTCGAGGGCTACGACTCAGATCTGCCCTGCAAGGTATTCCTCGGCTGGGGTTAGCCAGACTACAATGGTGCTGCAGGTAGAGAGTGGACTAATCAATGCTCCTCTATCCTTTCAGGAGAAGACGAACCATAACAATATTGAGAGGTCGCTGACAGGCGGAGGACTCCCACACCTTCTCTTCCTTTCCAGGTATGAACAGGAGGCCTTGGAGCTCGAGAGGCGCCATGCACCTCATTAAACCAGCAGCAGTGAAGGTAAGAGTGCAGTGCACTGAGGTGAGAATTTGGATGGTTCAAACATTCTTATGCAGCCTCACCATTGATGGGAGCCTCCAGACTGGATTCCTCATTGATCATTGAAAGACGATGGCACCATGGTGCACATCTCTATTATCTCACCAGGGTGCCTGGCATGCACAGTGATAGTGTCATGACTTAAACTATTGACATGTCCTTCTTCTCCCTTAGATCTGCCACTAAGCAGGCAAGTGGAGGACCTCCAGGAGGTACCCCTGTCCCCAGATGCCCACCATGCTCCCGAAACACCTGCTTCACACCCACTCTCTGAACCAGACATCAGCGCAGATACCACACCTCGGTGGGCATTAGATCAGTGGCTAGTATCTCGGTGCACATTGGTGAGGGCACTTCACACTCGCTTAAGGTGCAGGCAGAGGCAGAGAGTGCCCAGGGCTCTGGCAGTCGGAGGACTGCTGGAGACCAGGACGACACTCAGTTGAAGGCTGATAATGATGGATGTCCAGTGAGGTGTGCAGGAGGATCTGGCGGAGATCCATGAGGGTATGTGTGCCATGATCTCTGTTGTGGAGGAGTCCCTGCAGAGCATGAGCACTGCGTTGACCTTCATGGCTGAGCACAATGCTTCACCAATTGAGAGAGTGGCGACTCTCGGAGAGGCAGCTCCAGGAACAGAATCAGTGGTTCCTGGGGATGCGCTCGGACCTGTAAGCCCTCACACAGGCACTGACCTCTGCTGGTCAGTGTCCGCATGTGAGATGGATGGGGCACCCAGTATCCCAGCTAGGTGCCCATACATCAATGGGGAGCAGGGAGGTCCACAGCGACCTCACTTTGGCGCACGAGCTGCCTGTTGTCTCTGCGGGCTCCTATCAGGGCGCTCTGGATGATAGCAGTAACTCCTCCGCCCCTCTTCCAGTGATCATGGCATTTGATGAGGCTGCAGCCACTGGGGAGTTGCCAGCCGTGGCACTGGCCGCTCCCTCCCAGGTGGGGCCACCATGGGCTCCATGGGCCAGAAGACGCCCGCCAAGGTCATCAAGACCAACAGGACAGCAGAGTGAGCAGGCTGTCTCCAATGCCGGTGCCAGCGAAGGGGGAGCACCTAGACATAGCACCCGTAAATGTAAGTTTAAAGCACCTTAAGCACAAGAGGGACTGGTCACGGGTGATCTTTTTTTGTTCCCCCATTTTGTTTTTCTTTTTTTAATGGTGTGACTACCAACACCAGATATTGTGCCGTTCAATACTATATGAGTTCCAACATTAAATAACATTTGCTTTTGTGCTATTGGCCTGAGTATGTTTCATTTATTTTGTAGGTGCAGGGTAGTCCAGTATGTAATGCTGGACATGGGTGGCTTGAAACTTTATTGCACAGGCACTGAGTGTACCTTGGGGACCAAGGAAAGGGTCATTTTTGCAATCCAGGATGGAGAATGCAGCCCTGGAATGAGTTGGTAGTTCTTATCTGGCAGCCTAGCTGAAGGAGCATTGGATCAAGGTGTCCCTGGTGTCCCTGCCTCCCTGGAGGTTACCGAAGTCTGGCTGCATACCCTCAGCTTTCTCCTCACCATGTTCCCTTTCTGACACAGTACTAGACTCATCATCTGAGACCTGTGGAGCTGCGTCAACATCCTCTTCCTCCAGTGGGTCCCCCTTTTCCAGCATCAAATTGTGGAGAGCACAGCATGCAACCACTATCAGTGATGCCCGCTCTGGGGGGTATTGTAGTGCTCTCCCTGAACGGTCCATACATCGGAAGCGCATCTTCAGAAGGCTTATGGCTCTCTCTATCACTGCCCTTGTGGAGACATGGCTCCAGTTGTACCACTGCTCTGCGTCTGTTCTTGGGTGGCAGAGAGGCATCATGAGCCACCTTTTCAACGGATAGCCCTTATCACCCAGAGGCCATCCATAAAGTCGAGCTGGAGCAGTGAACAGCCCCAGCACCTGGGTGTGTCTGAGGATACAAGCGTCGTGCAAGCTGCCAGGGTACTTTGCACAGACTTGTAGAATCAGCATCCTGTGATCACACACTATCTGCACGTTCATGGAGTGGAATCCCTTCCTGTTGACAAAGGCACCAGCTGACCCGCTGGCGCCTTGATGGTTACATTTGTGCAGTCGATTGCACCCTGGATGTGGGGGAAGCCAGCAATGGCCACAAAACCTCTAGCTCGCTCTGTCTGGCTGGCCTAATCTGTACGGAAATTAATGAAAGTCAATACCTGCCTGAACAGAGCTTCTGTCACTAGCTCAACACAACTGTGCACAGCTGATTGAGAGATTCCACAAAGATACCCCACTGACCCCTGGAAAGAGCTGGAGGCACAGAGGCTGAGGACCACTGTGACCTTCAGAGCCACTGGCATGGGGTGTCCACCCACACAGTCAGAGCTGATCTTAGGCCCAATCATTTGACAAATGGAGGTCACGGTCTCCCTGCAGGGACGGAGCCTCCTTTGGCATTGCACCTCAAACATATTGAGATAGCTGCATCGCTGCCTGTAAACCCTGGCAGCAGGTTCCTCCCCTGGAATCTGCACAGGGACACCTGGCCTCCTCTCCCTTCTGCCCCTCTCTTCCTCCTCAGAGGAGGTAACTGCAGTGGAGAGCGCAATCCCCATTACCAGGGTAAGGGAAAGCTGTCTGATACCTGGAAAGGTCCACATGGTCCGAGTCCCAAGGGGACCTGGTAGACATCAATTAATTCAGAAATGAAGCTTGGAAATGCTAAGAATGAAGCCCCGATCAAAGATTAAGCTGACAAGTACCAATAAGCCACCAACAGCAAGCTATCTCCAAACTCCTCACTACTCACATTGGCAATGCTGCTGACCCTTCTTATCCTGCCTGTGAATGAGGTTTTGCAAACTGTGGGCTGCCTTCCCACCCGTTTTGCCCATGCGATGAGTGAAAAATTGCACGGGCAACATCAAATCACCGTCAATTGTGTTGTCAAGGGCCTTAGCTGGCCCCTTAATTCATAGTGGTCGCGGCTCCAACACCTGCATGTGTCTGCCGAGTGAAATATCGCGCAAGTGCACAATAATGTCAGGACGCTCGCCCGATGTCATCGCATATCATTTTACGCTCGTTCGGGTCGGGCATGTGCTCACCCGACAAGCAGAAAATTCTGGCCCATCTCTCTGACTTCAATGGTTGTGCCACTTTTAAAAATGAATGATAAATAATTGGTAAAGTCTGGAGAATGTTACTGGAATAACAAGAAGAGGCTGAGTTCCTAATCTCAGCTATAGGTTGTGGGAGGCTATAGTACATTGATATCTTCCCTCAAGAAGCAAGGAATATTCTGCACTGGAGATACTGTATTGACACACCTGGTGACCAGCCAAGAGTGCTATCAGCAGGCTGGGGGCAAGCTGCCTGTTCTGGCTTCTCAATTGGTGGACAGTGAGGAGTCAGTTATAAGGAAAAGAAAGAGAGTGGTAGAAGGCTTTATGGAAGAGTAAGTACCCTAAACGCACTTCAGGTTTTTGTATAAATACACCCACTGGAATCCTATTTCCTTCCCAACTGGCTCCCAGTCTTAAATATTTACAAAGCAATGTTCCCTTAAATTAAAATTATTGACAGTAACAGAACTGTAGCCCAATCTTAACTAAAGCCAATCTGCACTATGAAGTTCTCAGCCCTTGACAGTTCTAATATTTATGTGCTCCTTGAGAAACTAGATTTTCCTGCATAAAGTGCGCTGACCTTTTGAGCTTTAAGCTACTATCCTAAATCAGTGCCAAGAAAGAACATGGGACACCATGCAGGACATTCAAATGTACTTCACTCAGATCACGTTCATTTAAGGGATTTACTTAACTTCTTATAAAGTGCGTCAGTTTGGTTTAAAGCCAAACAGCTTGTGGGAATGTAGTAAGTTTTCAACTTACTATGGGAATGGAAAAGAGTGATGGGCAAATGTTATTTGACTCAGCTCATACTTCACGAGAGCTTATATTCCCAAGGACCCTTGGGGTCAACCTCCAGCAATGCATGGTTAATGTGCAAACAAATAGTTGGCTTCTTCAGTGCAAAAAATGTTCTTTAAAAACAGTGATTCTTCTATCTCTATCAAAAAAGCTGATCACACATTGTAATATGGAAAGTGTAGATTTTGAAAAATAGGGAATAGTGTTCAAAACAGCATCTCATATACAAATTAGCATACATTCCAATTTTCCATTTTTGAATTTGCATTACATTATAATGAAACCATGAAGCTTCATTCAACTAAATCATCTGCTTCCTCCTCAAAGAAAGAGTGGACCTAAAGTGTACTAGGCCCATCAGGCCACCAATGGGCACCTGTAGAGGAAAATTTCCCTTTTTCTGTATAGGGCAGAATATTGCACTCGGCGGGCGAGCGCACATCTGAACGCAATATTCATCCACGAGCTCTGGAACGGATGCACAATGAAGCAGTGCATAATACTGCAGACCCACCAATGCAGGCCCCCCAGCTGCACCAACAGGAGGCAGCAGACAGGCAACCAGGCAGCAGGGGAGAGGCAGATGGAGGCTCCCAGCTATACTGTATTGAAAATTGCATTGTGCATTTTGTCCACTTGAGGCTATAATATACATGTGTACCAGCAGAGGGAGTCTACTGGGAAGAGAATAATAAATAATCAAGGATCCATGTTTAACAGCTAATTCTAAATTACTATTGCTGAATAACTGTTTCTGTCCCAAGAACTCCACACCAGCACATCCAGAGTCTACTGGACAAGGATGAATTACCTGCAGGTGTCAGGGAAGCAGTGCCAGAGGAGACTCCCCCTCTCCAGGGAGACTGTCACCAACCTCTGCGCCTTAATGCAGGACAACCAGTGCCCAAGGTGATATGGTGACCACCTGATGTTCAATTTCTATGCCTCAGGATCATTTCAGGATTCAACCAATGACAAGTGTGACACCTCCCAGACACCTGCTGCTTAAAGGAGGTCATCATGCACTCTTAAAGCCGGTAGGTAACTTTATCAGATACCAAACAGACGAGGACAGTCAGGCTGAGTAATCCATGGGATTCGCTGCCATGGCTGGTTTTCCATGTATGCAGGGTATTATTGACTACACCTATGTGACCATCAAAGCATTGATAATCCAGCTGGCAGCATTTATAAATAGGAGGCACTTTCATTCACCTAATGTGCTGATTGTATGTGGCCACAGGAAGTGCATTATGCAGGCGCATGTGCGATTTCCAGGCAGTAGCCGTGACACCTTCGTCCTTTGGTAACTTGCAGGCGCCACACATTCATCCCATATCTGAATGGGTGGATCCTTGATGACAGAGCTACCCTCTCCGAACCTGCCTGGACCAGGGACCCTCATAATGAAGCTAGTTGCAGTTCCACAAGGTTTATCATGGAGCAAACCATAGGTCTGTTGCTTACATTGCCTTGGCTGGTCATGGGGAGTGCTATGATATGATCCAATGAGGGTCTCACATATCATTGTGGTGCATCACACACTGTATAACCTGGCGATGTGAAGGGTGATAACCTAAACCTGAGGAAGAAAAGGAAACACAAGCCTCGTCTGACGAGGATGACGGGGATGAGGAGGTCGAGCAGGCAAAAGAACCAGAGCCTCTGCCTGCTGCCGATGCCAGAGTGATCGAGGTAGATGCCAGATAGCCCAGAGAAAACCTTCTCCTTCCCTGTTTCCAGCACCCAGGTCTCCAGAGAGGGGCAGCTACTCACATCTCTTCTTCTCTGGCCATGGAAATCTCATGTGCTTCCAATAAATCACTCACCTGGGCCTTCCAAATCTTATGAGGTGCTGCACACATCACATCAAGACACCACACACAATGCCCTTGTTGGGTGTTCCAATGTTCTGCATGTCTGTCATCAATAAGTCTTCAATGAATACAGCAAACAATAATGAAAGCAAAACACAGTTTAATTGAACACAAGCAACATTATCATTAAACTCTGAGATAAACACCAGTGCCATCCTGATGTGTTTGATGTCCTTTTTGAAACATCACCTTGTGCTGTGGTGAGGTGCACCACACGCATTGGCAGGTGATTTGAGGCCAGGCTGTTGATCTCTGTGTCCTGTGGCCTTTCATTACTGTGACTAGCGTCCTCTGGCAGCCCCAGGCTGGAGTGCGCTGGGCAACTCAGGATCTCCTGCACCAGTGGTGGAGTCTGTTCTGTGGCCACTGCCGCTGAGGAGTCCGGGTCACTTGCAGAGGAACCTGGTAACCCTCGAGGTGCCTCGAGAGGAAGCCTCAAGTGTGTCAGACTGCAGCTCCTCTGGCCTCTCGGTATGGGATGGCACTTCCCTGCTTCCTATGGATGGAGATGCACCTGGCAGGGTGTCCAGGGGCACCACCAACCTCTCACTGGCTCACTGCTGCCGTGAGATCATAACACCCACTGAGGGGTCTCCTGGATCTGCCTCTCTACGGCGGTTACCAACCTCTCCATGGAGGAAGCAGTGTGTTCACCCGCCTGAAACATGACAGAGGTCATGGCCTGGATGAACTCCTCCATTGTGCATGCATGTCTGCTCAATGCCTCAAACAGTTCAGCCAGATTCTCCCCTGTTTGTCTCTGTAACTCCAGCAGGCTGAGTGTGGCCCTCATCAGGGGCCCTTCATCAGCCTGGGGCACAGCATGAGCCTGGCCTCCAACAGTCCTCTGACTGTCAGTGGTCTCGGCTCTCACAGCCTCTGGCATCTACATCTGCGCTTCTGTGAGGTGCTCACCAGTGTGTGGCCTAGAGTTGATTCACAAGCATCTACCCACCGAGATGACAGTCTCTGTACTGGGCTTGAAGCAAGGGAAAGATAAGACACTGTGTCCTCAGAGACATAGAAAATCTCGGCCTCAGAAACATGAGGAGCTTCACCTTCCACCTCTGCTGCAGCCGGACATGCAAGGGAAAAACACACACAATTAGTTCTGATGATACTGAAGGCCTCCTGTGGTAATCTAATGTGTAATATACCTTTAAGAAGAATGTTATAATGGAAGATCACAAGATCTTAATATCCAATAGCAGAGCAGCGGTGTGCTACTTTAGTAGTCAGTAGTCAGTAGGAGTAATCTAGAGTTAGAGTCTATAAAGGAGCAACAGGTTTTGTGTTGTAAGCACACAAGTGTAACTGCTGAGTTCCTTTGTAAATAAATAGAATGTGTTCTACATAAGAACTGTCTGCTGAACTACTCTGCCTATGGTACCAACTTGGCCACCCTGAAACAAGCATGCGACCTGGATTCATTAGTTCAACTAAACTAGGGACCAGGATCCAACAAACTGGCGACAAGGAAAAAGCAAGATAAAGCAAGGAAGGATAAAAATAAAAGCAAAAAAAAAGCGAGGAAGGAAATCAAGTGAACCAAAATCAGGTCGTACTTCGCACGATAATTGTATATAGAATTTCTATCCTAATCATCAAAGTAGTCCCCTCGAAGCTTGCCGCAGTTCGGGAGAGTTGATCCTTTCGATCCAACCGAGGATGATTGGTCTCATCATGTTGAACGCCTCGCGTTCTTTTTCCAAGCTAACAATGTTGCGGGAGAAGGAGAAGAGGCAAGCAATCCTCTTATCCACATGTGGGAGTAAGGCCTATGGATTGATTCAAAGTTTGATGGCACCTGGTGCCCCAGATTTGAAAAGTTTTGATGATTTATTGAACCTTATGAAGAATCATTACCAACCCAAGCCCTTGGTAATGATGCAACAGTTTAACTTTAACTCAAGAAATAGAGCCGCAGGGGAGACAGTTGCTTGTTATGTGGCAAGTCTGAAACAGTTAACAGAATATTGCAAGTTTGGTACATCAATAAATGATATGCTTAGAAATCACTTAGTGTGTGATATAAATGAAGAAATGGTTTAGAAAAGATTACTGTCTGAAACAAATTTGGATTTTCAGAAGGCGCTAGAAATAGCACTGGCTATGGAAGACGCAGTGAGGAACTCGAAAGTCATACAGGGAGCACAAAATGGCACTGTCCTCCATGTTGGGCGGGGAGCCCCAGCCAAAAAGGATGCGAAAATGCACAGCTCTTATGAGAAGCAGGAAGCAACCACCGCTTGCAGACAAATAAAAAGAAATGACTTAGCAGCAAAAACATGGAATAATGGTAACAGAGGTGGAAACAGACAGACTTGTAATGAATGGAAGTTTCAAAAAGTCGAATGTTTTTACTGTTAACAAAATGGACACCTCATGAGACAGTGCAGGGATAGAATCAGGCAGGCTTTCAATTGAAAGAAAATACCCCATGAGATCCATAATGTAGAAGAGCTTTAAGTATCAGATTCAGATATTTATTTGTTGCATTATTTAAAGGTAGGAAGAACAGAAGCAATCTATGTAACAGTGAGGTTGAATGATAGACCTATCAGAATGGAGGTGGACACAGGTGAATAGGTGAACATACCTTCACAAACCTGAAATATGGAGAATGTAATTTAAATTTGGAAGAAACGGATGCCAAATTGAAAACTTACATGGGAGAAGACATCAAAATCAAAGGCATAAGCAGGGTTACTGTACAGTACGGAAGTCAATCAGTAAAGTTACCCTCGATGGTGGTAGCAGGTGAGAGGCCAAGTCTCCTTGGACAAAACTGGCTGAAAGTAATTAAATTGGATTGGGCTGAGATGTTCCACTTGAGAGCCAGTGGGCTATCTGAGCCACTACAAAAATACACCTCCGTTTTCCAAGATGAACTCGGGAAGATCCAGGGGCTACAAGCAAAAATTAATGTGGATCCAGATGCTGCCCCCCACCCCTGATTTATGAAGGTAAGACCAGTACTTTATGGAATGAGGGTAAAGGTAGAAAGCAAATTGGACAGATTAGAGAAACTGGGAGTGATACAACCTGTGCAGTTCTCGGAATGGGCAGCACCAATTGTACTTAAACCCGACCAAAGCGTTCGAATTTGTGGAGACTACAAATTAACAGTTAACAAAGTGGCAAAGTTGGATAGACACCTGATACCAAAAACTGCTAAGCTGGCAGATGGAACCACCTTCATGAAGCTTGACATGAGTCATGCTTATCAACGATTGGAGTTGGAGAAGGCCTCCCAGAAATTTGTCACAATTAATACGCACAAAGGGTTGTACCAATACGCCCGTTTACCTTTTGGTGTATCCTCAGCTTGCGTCATATTCCAGAGAACAATGGGATTACCTCACGTTGTAGCTTATTTTGATGCTTTTCTGGTGACAGGGCTCACTGAAAAGGAGCATTTGGCAAACTTGGAAGGAGCTTTGAAACGTTTTTCACAGGTGGAAGTGTGTTTAAAAAAAGAAAAGTGTACGTTCTAAGTGAAGGAGGTAATTTATTTGGGTCACAGGGTAGATTCACAGGGCCTCCACCCGGATGAGGAGAAATGAGAGCCATAAGAGAGGCACCAGCACCAAGGAATACTTCCGAGCTCAAATCACCCTTGGGGATGGTCAATTACTATGGACGCTTTTTGCCTAATTTGTCGACAAAACTGGAACCATTGTATTACCTACTCAAGAAAAACCAACGTTGGTCTTGGCAAATACCACAAAAAGAAGCTTTCAAAGGTGAAACAACTGTTAGACTCATCCACCCTATTAGTATATTTTGACCAAAGAAAAGTGCTAGTTTTGACATGTGACGCATCACCTTGTGGAGTGGGAGCAGTGCTCTCCCATCGAATGGACGATGGCTGAGAATGGCCTATTGGATATGAACACTCAACACAGTGGAAAAGGGAACTCACAGGTAGAAAAAGAAGGCTAGTCAATCATCTTTGGTGTCAAGAAATTGTACACGGTCATCATTTTACTATCGTTTCGGACCACAAGTATTTGTTAAGATTGTTCAGCGAGGACAAGGCTATACCACTCATAACCTCAGCAAGGAAACAGAGATGGGTGTTGATTCTGGCACTATATGAGTATACTTTCATCCACAGGCCTGGAAATCAGATTGCAAACACTGATGCACTTAGTCCTTTGCCTTTGAAAGAAAATGATGAGGACATTCCAGTTCCTCAAGAGCTTGTTTTATTATTGAATTTCTTAGATTCATCACCGCTATGTGCTAGACAGATCAGAGATTGGACAAGTCAAGGCCCAGTCTCACCCAAAGTACAAGAACAAGTTCTTCACAGTTGGTCACAAAAACAGGAATCTGACAAAACCGTATTTTCACAGAAGATATGAGATAACCAGCCAGGATGGTATCTTATTGTGGGAAGCTCGAGTGATTGTTCCCCCAAAAGGATGAAAGCCATTGTTAACTGAACTAGATAGTGCACATCCAGGAATTTCCCGAATGAAGACCATAGCACGCAGCTATCTGTGGTGGCCTGGGATAGATGGAGAAATAGAGAGCTTAGTGAGAAGTTGTATGCAGTGTCAGCAATTGCAAACAATTACCTCCAACAGCTCCATTACACCCTGGAGAGTGGCCAGGAAGGCCATGGATGTGATTACATATTGACTGTGTGGGACCTTTTATGGGAACAATGCTTCTCCTTATTTTTGATGGAGATATATGAGGTGAAATCACCACCATCTTCTGCTTCAGAATAGCAGAAGCAATGTCAAAGTTTCACCATCAACAGTCTACCAGAAGTCATCGTATCAGATAACGGCAAGGCTTTTACAAGTGATGAGTTTCTTCGGTTTATCAGCCTCAACGGTATCACTCATGTAAAAACTTCACTGTACCATCCTTCATCGAATGAACTGGCTGAGAGAGCGGTTCAAACATTCAAAACTGGCGAGAAGAAATTAACTGGAGACTCCATAGCGACCAAGTTAGCACGTTTTCTTTACCATTATAGACCATCTCTCACATGACAACAGGTGTCACACTGCGGAATTGTTGATGAAATGCCGTCTCAGGGCAAGATTGAGCTTAATAATGCTGAATTTAGGGGGGAAGGTGGAAAGGAGTCAGGGAAGTCAGAAAACTGGACAGAACTGGCATAGTCGTGACAGAAAGTTTACTGTAGGAGAGATGGTATATATGAAAAACTTTGGATTAGGACCCAAGTGGTTATCAGATGAAACATGTGTAGTGACTGGACCTCTTCCTTACCATGTGAAAGTGGAAGTCATACGGAGGCTTATAGATTATATAAGGAGGAGAGAAACAAAGTATCAGGAAATGATTCCTCCAGTGTTCATGACTGCTCAATGTCTCCTGTTGAAAGAACTCAACTAAGTACAGATGTGTCTGAAGGATCAGCTGTACCTGCAAGAGTTGAGGAAACAGATTTGCAGGTGCCCACCAAAGAAGCTGATGTTTGGACAACACCAGAAAAGGAGGTGCCTGACAAAACATCTTAAGTTGTAGAGCTGAGACGTTCTACACACATAAAGAAACCCCCAGAAAGACTGAATTTGTAAATTACTCATCTGTGTAAATAATTTGATATTTTGAGAAACATTGCAATTGTAACTGTAAAAAGTATTTCTGAGTAAAGGGGGAGGGATGTGGTAATCTGATGTGTAATATACCTTTAAGAAGAATGATATAATGGAAGATCACATGATTTTAGTATCCAAAAGCAGGGTAGTGCAGGCTACCTTAGTAGTCAGTAGTCAGTAGTCAGTAGGAGTAGTCTAGAGTTAGAGTCTGTAATGTAGAGACAGGGTTTGAGTTGTAAGCACACAAGTGTAACTGTTGAGTTCCTTTGTAAATAAACAGAATGTGTTCTATTTAAGAACTGTCTGCTGATCTACTCTGTTTATGGTGCCAACTCGGCATCCAGAAACAAGTGTACAACCCGGATCCATTAGTCCAACTAAACTAGGGACAAGGATCCAACACCTCTTATTGGCTCGCCAGCTTCGAGAGCCTGCCCACCATCCTTACTGGGATAGTGAGCCCACTCCCTGGTCATTAATTGGCCAATTCAGCGAAAATCGCAGCCTGTTGACACAGCGAGGATTTCTGACCCCTATTTGACCCTGACGAAGGAACCCAAAGCCTGCACAGAAAACCTGCCCATAATGTCGACTAAGCCCAGCACTTTTGTGTAGAGACAGTGCTTTCCTCAAGTTAGAAAGAATTGAGATTGGATGATATTACAATCCAGTTAGACTTAAACAATAATACACTTGTCTGGGGGCTACATTCTTCTGTGTGTAAAATTATGAAGAAATGAATTAAGCAAACTGCCATTGTAAACCAATAGTTGTAATAATGTGGTAGCCAACTAAACAAATCAATGACAGTTTAGCTAAATAATTAATTAATTAAGCGGCCACTTAAGGCCCTTAACAGTCCAATTGACTGTCATTTTTCCTTGCCCGCACGATTTTCTGCTTATCGCAGGGGCAAAACGGGCAGGCGGGCAGCTGACATCTTCACAAACCTTATCCAAGTGCAGGATAAAAAGGGTCAGCAGCATTGCCGGTTTGAGTGGTGAGGAGTTTTGGAGATAGTTTGCATTTGGTTGCTTATTGGCACTTAGCAGCTTCATCTCAGTTCAGAGGTTCATTCTTACCATTTCCTGGCTTCATTTCAGGACTCATTGCTGTCTCCAAGGCCCCCGGAAGATTCAGACCATATGGACCCTTCTAGGTATCTTCTGTGCGTAAAATTATGAAGAAATGAATTGACCAAGCTGCCATTGTAAACCAATAGTTATAATAATGTGGCAGCCTTCCCTTACACTGGTAATGGGGATTGTGGTCTCCGCTGGAGGCACCTCCTCTGAGGAGGAAGAGAGGGGCAGAAGGGAGAGGAGGCCAGGTGTTCCAATGCAGCTTCCAGGTGAGGGACCTGTGGGAGGAGAGACGCAGGCAGGGCCAGCAGGTAGTCCAAGGTGGAATGGGCCGCAGAAGATGCCACTATCCTGCTGCCAGGATTTACAGGTGGCGTTGCAGCTACCTTAATATGTCCGAGGTGCAATGCCAAAGGAGGCTCTGCCTCTCAAGGGACAATGTGACCTCCATTTGCCAGATGATTGGGCCTAAGACCAGCTCCGACTGTGTGGGTGGACACCCCATGCCAGTGGCTCTGAAGGTCACAGTGGCCCTCAACTTCTATGCCTCCGGCTCTTTCCAGGGTTCAGTGGGAGATCTGTGTGGAATCTCCCAATCAGCTGTCCACAGTTGCGTCAAGCTGGTGACAGAAGCTCTGTTCAGGCGGTACTGACCTTTATTCTTTACCGTACGGAGGAGGACAGCCAGGCTGAGCGAGCCGGATGCTTTGCAGCGAATGCTGGGTTCCCCAGCATCCAGGATGCAATCGACTGCACACACGTGACCATCAAGGCACCAGCGGGTGAGCCCGGTGCCTTCGTCAACAGGAAGGGCTTCCACTCCATGAACGTGCAGATAGTGTGTGACCACAGGATGCCGATTCTGCAAGTCTGTGCAAGGTACCCAGGCAGCTCCCATGACGCATAAATCCTGAGACACTTCCAGGAGCTGGGGCTCTTTAGTGCTCCAGCCCAACTGGATGGATGGCTGCTGGGTGCTAAGGGCTATACGTTGAAGAAGTGGCTCATGCCGCCTCTCTGCCACTCAAGAACAGAGACAGAGAAGCGCTACAATACGAGTCATGCCTCCACAAGAGCCGTGGTAGTAGAGAGGTCTTCTGAAGATGTGCTTCCGATGCCTGGACCATTCAGGGAGAGCACTACAATACCCCCCAGAGCAGGTGTCATTGATAGCAGTTTCATGCTGTGCTCTCCACAATCTGGCACTGGCAAGGGGGGGTCCCACTCGAGGAAGAGAATCTTGACGCAGCTCCACAGGCCACAGATCAGCCCAGTGAGTCCGAAGAGGAGCATGGTGAGGAGAACGCTGAGGGCATGCAGCCAGAGCTCAGTAACCTCCAGGGAGGCAAGGACACTTTGATCCAATGCTCCTTCATCCATGCTTCCAAAGGTCAGCTTCAAATACATGCCAGGGCTGCCACCTCTATCCTGGATGTCTGAAAGGACCCTTTCAATTGAATACAAAGAACAGTCAGTGCCTGTGCAATAAAGTTCAGAGCTACCTACGTCCAGCATTACATACTGGCGTATCCCACACCAATGAAATAAAAAGGTGAAGCATACTCAGGTAATGATGACAAAAACACAATTTATGTCATTCTGACAGTTCAATAATCTTAACAGAAACATTTCTGGTATTCAACATCAGACCAGTATATATAAAGTAAACAAAAATGAACATAAAATCACCTGTGACCTGTCCCCCTTGTGCTCACGGTGCCTTTAACCTACGTTTCCCAGTGCTACATATAGGTGCTCCCTCCTCGCTGGCACTGGCTTTGGAAACAGCCTGCTGACTCTGCTGCCTTCTTGGGCTTGATAACCTTGGCGGTCGTCCTTTGGTCACTGGAGAGTCTACTGGCCCCACCTAAGAGGGAGCGAGCGGCCAGTGCCACGGCTGTCATCTCCCCAATTGCCACAGCTTCATTAGTTGCCATGTCACTGGCGGAGGGGGTGGAGGAGATGCTGCCATCATCCAGAGCGCCCTGAGAGGAGTCCGCAGAGATGACAGGTAGCTCATGTGCTTGTTGTGGATCATCCTGTACACCATTGATGGAAGGGCACCCAGCTGGGATACTGGGTGCCTCATCCATCTCCCACACTGGCACTGACTGCCTGAGGTCAGTGCCTGTGTGAGGGCTTACAGGTCCAGGCTCAACCCCAGGAACCCCTCATTCTGTCCCTGGAGCTGCCTTTCCGTGAAAGTTGCCACTCTCTCAATGCAGGAGGCAGTGCGCTCAACCATGATGGTCAACACAGTGCTCATGGCCTATATGGACTCCTCACCCTTCCTGAGCACAGTAAGTCTTTGAAACGCTTCTGGCACTGCACTCAGGAGTGCCGCACCACGTCACGGCTGCTGACCAGCACTGCCACCTCCTCTCATGCCCTCTTGGCGAGGTGCAGTGGCCTCCTCCTCCCATCCCTGGGGACAAGGGTGTCCCTCCTGGCAGCCACCACCTCCAGGAGGACCGCGAGGCACCCATCAGTGAAGCGGGCGGCTAAGTACCCAGCCTACATACCCTCCACCCTGCCGTGTCCAGCTGCACTCACATTCATAGTGCCGGCACAGGGAATGTCCTCCATGGCAGACTTCCAGGGGCTGCCTGGGCCATTTTTAAACTGGCCACCGGGTCCCCATTGGACCCAGCAGCCATCAGGCCCCCGCCCCTGCCCGGCCCTTCCCAGCCAGTGCGAAACCACATTGCAAGCTGGGTGGGCCTTAATTGGCCCGCCAGTGTGAAATCGCAGTTGGGGCCTAATCGCAGATGACGGTCCATTTGGCAGCCGCTCCCGGGCCTGCCCATGATCATTTGACTATCAGTTCCAAGCACAGCCAATTATTGAAACCTTACATGCACCTCCAGCCTGGGGAACAGCATCTATTTGTGTATTGTCTGGTTGGGTGAGAGCCTATATTATTTCTGGGAACACACATGCTGTAAATCACCCTGTCAGCTACTAAACTGTCATTGTCTTCTTCTATAATATATTGTATTAAAGGCACTTACTCACAGAGTTCGGCACCTTATCAAGTGATGCCATGTAAGGTAATCAGTCTTCATGTCTCAGATCTGCACGCTTCATACTTTCATGTAATTTTGCTGACTTTCATTTGATTGCAATCAAAAGAAATGCATTCAGCTGCAAATGCTGCTGTGCTTGTGCAATAGGTTTGCTAACTTTGGTTGAACGTATTGCAAAGGATTTAAAGTACACAAATAGGCCATTTGGCCCAACACATCCCTGGTGCTAGGATGCTTCTGCCGATGTGAGATCTGGTCCACTTTGGAGGCCTTGCCTTATTAACAGAGGGCCAGTTAGCTGCAGGTGAAAAACAAGCACTTTGGGGCAGCCTGTTAGTGTTGGGCTGTCACAATAACTGACAATCCATCAGCCTCTGCGCCCAAAACAAGCTGAGGCTGGTGGGGGGGCAGGGGCGAATCCAGTCTCAAGTCGTAGGGGATGGGAATTCAGTGCATCAGAGTCCTGGATTGCTTTTTGTGAAGACTGGCAGAGCATTCCTGCCCCTCCCCACAAAAATAAGTAAGAACTTACCTTCGGGGTTCTTCTTCAGCTGGACCCTATCTGAAACTGTGCAGAGTGTATGCAGAGTGTACACTCACTCCACCCACTAGGACACTAAAGTGGCAATTGGAATACTGTGTATCTTATAGGACCTCAATTTGCATATAAAAGGACCTCCCGCATGACTCCAGTTGCCCAGCAGTGGGCACCTGGGAAGAAGCCGTCGAGAACATCATGTTAGAATTATGCGCCAAGTTATTTCCCACCATCTTCAGGGCTCTGCTTCTCCCATTTCTGCCAGGCAGAGAGCTTTATAATCTCCCCCACACCACACTCCCCACACACCATAACCTCCTAGATTGCTCTTAGTAATGTCCAAGACATTAATTTTTAATTTCTGGGGATTGCAGGACAATCTAAGAGAGTTGGCAACTCTACTTTAGGGAAGGGCCAAATTTTTGAATCCAACACTCGCAAATTCACTGTTCTTAGTGTACTGGTTAACGTGTTTGTGTAAAATTCCAATGTGTGATATTTAACCAACATCATTAACCTGTTCATTTTACTTAACTTCATGCTTCATTAAATAGTGCACATAAGAATTTACATATTAACTTAAACAACCACTGAATTAAATATTATCCTAATTCCGTCTATTTATATAATCTATGTGAAACAAGAGATTGTAAATATTTGAGTGGAGTGTTGTTGTTGCCTGAAGAAAATATTGCAGCAAAGTAAATCGATAAATCATAAAACATTTAAGTCATTCTATAAAATGCCTGAAATCCAGGTCTGATGCTCCATCCATATTGAAGTCCCAGTGCAAAACTCGTTAGCATAAATCCATGGCTGTTCCTTGTTAGTCACTCAAGGGAGTTTCCAAAAAGCCTGTGGTGCATGAATAATACATTTGTGGTCCGATGACAAATTTTACATTGACAGATAAGAACCTCAGAAGATATCCCTGTGAATCATTGTCAGCCATTCTGTCCCAGTGCCATGAACAGGATTACTGACAGGCAACTTACTGCATTAAAAAACTGATTTGTTTTTGCTGATATGCTATTTAAGCTTGCTTATTACACATAATTACGAAGTATCTAGATTACCTGACCCAAGTGCAATTATAATTCCAGCTACACCTGTGAACATAGTTGCAACTTTATTCTGTTGCTCCGCACACCTGATATTGTGCTGCAAAACATAGAATTCATTGGGATAAAAGCAAAGTACTGCAGATGCTGGAAATCTGAAACAAAAACAAAAATTGCTAGAAAAACTCAGCAGGTCTGACAGCATCTGTGGAGAGAAAGACAGAGTTAACGTTTCGAGTCCGTATGACTCTTCTTCAGAACTAAAGAAAAGTAGAAATGTGGTGAAATATAAACTGTTTAAGGGGTGGTGGGACAGGTGAAGCTGGATAGAAGGCCAGTGATAGGTGGAAGCAAAGGAGAGATTGCAAAAGATGTCATAAACAAAAGGTCGCAGGGGTGTTGGTGGTGGTGATACTGGCTAAAGGAGATGCTAATGGTGAGATGAAGAGCAGAAAGGAGAATGAACAAGGGACAGATAGCCCTAGTGGGGGTGGGGTGGGGGGAAGGGATAGAAATAGGCTAAAAGGTGGGGATAAAACAATGATTGGAAATACATTTTAAAAATAATAATAGAAATAGGTGGGAAAAAAATTTAAAAATAAATATTTGAAGAAAAGGGATCAAAAAGGGGTGAGGATAGAGGAGAGAGTTCATGATCTGAAGTTGTTGAACTCAATGATAAGTCCAGAAGGCTGGAAAGTGCCTAATCGGAATATGAGGTGCTGTTCCTCCAGTTTGCGTTGAGCTTCACTGGAACAATGCAGCAAGCCAAAGAAGGACATGTGGGCATGAGAGCAGGGTGGAGTGTTGAAATGGCAAGCGACAGGGAGGTCTGGGTCATTCTTGTGAACAGACCGAAGGTGTTCTGCAAAGCGGTCTCCCAGTCTGCGTTTGGTCTCTCCAATGTAGAGGAAACTGCATTAGGAGCAGCGAATGCAGTAGACTAAATTGAGGGAAGTTTAAGTGAAGTGCTGCTTCACTTGAAAGGAGTGTTTGGGCCCTTGGACGGTGAGGAGGGGGGAAGTAAAGGGGCAGATGTTGCACCTTCTGTGGTTGCATGGGAAGGTACCGTAGGAGGGGGTTGAGGTGTAGGGGGTGATGGAGGAGTGGACCAGGGTGTCCCGGAGGGAACGGTCCCTACAGAATGCCGACAGGGGGGTGAACAGAAGATGTGTTTGGTGGTGGCATCATGCTGGAGTTGGCAGAAATGGCGGAGGATGATCCTTTGAATGCGGAGGCTGGTGGGGTGAAAAGTGAGGACAAGGGGGAACCTATCATGGTTCTGGGAGGAAGAGGAAGATGTGAGGGCAGAGGTGCGGGAGATGGGCCGGACACGGTTGAGGGCCCTGTCAACCACCATGGTTGGGAAACCTCTCTTAAGGAAGAAGGAAGACATATCAGAAGCACTGTTTTGGAAAGTGGCAACATCAGAACAGATGCGATGGAAGCGAATGAACTGAGAGAATGGGATGGAGTCCTTACAGGAAGCAGGGTGTGAGGAGCTGTAGTCGAGGTAGCTGTGGGAGTCGGTGGGCTTGTAATGAATATTGGTGGACAGTCTATCACCAGAAATTGAGACAGAGAGGCCAAGGAAGGGAAGGGAAGTGTCAGAGATGGACCATGTGAAAATGATGGAGGGGTGGAAATTGGAAGCAAAATTAACAAATTTTTCCAGGTCAGACGAGAGCATGAAGCGGCACCGAAACAGTCAGCGATGTATCAGAGAAAGAATTGCGGGAGGGGGCCTGGGTAGGACTGGAACAAGGAATGTTCCACATACCCCATAAAGAGACAGGCATAACTGGGGTCCATGCGGGTACCCATAACCACACCCTTTGATTTTGAAGAAGTGAGAGGAGTTTAAGGAGAAATTGTTCAGTGAGAGAACAAGTTCAGCCAGATGGAGGAGAGTGGTGGTGGATGGGGATTGATCGGGCCTCTGTTCAAGGAAGAAGCGGAGAGCCATCAGATCATCCCGGTGGGGGATGGAGGTGTAGAGGGATTGGATGTCCATGGTGAAGAGGAGGCGATGTCATAAAAGATGTCATAAACAAAAGATCAAAGGGGTGTTGATGGTGATACTGGCTAAAGGAGGTGCTAATGGTGACATGAAAGGTAGAAAGCAGGATGAGCAAGTGGTCCTAGTGGGGTGGGGTGGGGTGGGGTGGGGGGAGGGGATCAAAATAGGTTAAAAGGTGGGGATAAAACAATGAATAGAAATAATTTTTTAAAATAATAATAGAAATAGGTGGGAAAAATATATGCATATAAAAATTGAAAAATAAATATTTGAAAAAAGGGGATAAAATTGCCATGTCACAGTTAGCACATCCTTTAGCCAGTATCACCACCATCAACACCCCTTCGATCTTTTGTTTATGACATCCTTTGCAATCTCTCCTTTGCCTCCACCTATCACTGGCCTTCTATCCAGCTTCACCTGTCCCACCCCCCTTATACAGTTTATATTTCACCACATTTCTGCTTCTCTTTAGTTCTGAAGAAGTCATATGAACTCAAAACGCTAACTCTGTCTTTCTCTCCACAGTTGCTGTCAGATCTGCTGAGTTCTTCCAGCAACTTTTGTTTTTATTGTTATAAAATTCATTAGTCCAACTGCTGACAGATTCCAAAGACGCAAAAATAATAACATATTTCAATATAACATATTTTATAACAGATTTTATAAGGCATACTTCATGCTTCATACTTCATTTTATGAAATGTTTTACAGGTTTGACACAAAACCCTGCTTTCGATTTGCTGTCTGCTGAGCAAATTAAATTTCCATTTATTTCTTTCAAATAACTGCATTTATGATTGCTCTTACTTTCTTACATTTTTACTGAAAAATAATGTGCTTCCTCTTTAGGATGTCAGTTTGAAGATCAGCTTTATGACAGTTTCTTTGCTTTTTGTTCTTTATTGCTGAAGGCACATTCGTAGATTATCAATAAATCAGAACCTAATTCTAATTTTACAATCTTTTAAAATCATTTTTGGGATGTGGGCATCACTGGCAATGGTAGCATTTATTGTCCATCCCTTGTTGACTTGAGAAGCTGATGATGGGCCTTTTTCTTGAATAATTGCAGTCTCTGTGTTGAAGCTGCTTCTAAAATGTTGCAGCAATTTGATACAAAAGAGGGCATTATCATTTCTAAATGCTGACTTTTAAGCAGCAGCAATTACTACATGCAAAACTTATTTGTATCAACCTTTCCATACATCACAATGGCCAGAGCAGATATTAAATAAAGTTAGTCTAAAACCCTGTAATCTCTTTAGCAGCTGGTCTTTGCTTTGTGTTCTATATTGTACAGCCATGTTAGTTTCTCTATTGCAAATAAAAGCACCCTCCATCAGAAATCTTAAAGAAGTCTGTTCTACAGCTGTTTCCTTCTTCTTCACCTTCTCCTCAACTCTGGGAGAGTTGTCTTTACAAATAGCTCTTTCTGAGGAGTTCACACTTCTTCAAGAATTTTCCCTGGTGCAAGAATGTTGTGGTCATCTAGTTAGTCAAACCAAAACTTGACTTCTAGAATCATGCAACTTAGTAGTCTAATTTATTAGATTTCTCTGAAAGTGAACTTGTTGTGGTATTGCTTCAAGAGAATATGAAAATAATGGGCGGAATTTTCTGCCTGCCGGGTGGGCGGGCCCGACCCAATCTCCGGCAGGTGGGGAGCCAATCCCCGCCAGAGAAGCGGGCCCCGCCGCCATTTTACGTGAGCAGGCCAGTTAAGGCCCGCTCAGCGTGACGTCCGGCGGGAAGTGCTATACGCTCCCTGTGCGGACGGGGGTGGGGTGGGGGGAGATTCCTCAAAAGCGAGAGTGTGCTCTTTTGCACATGTGCACGAAAGAGCACACATCTCCCTGAGGCTAAGTGCAGCCTCAGGGAGATCGCTTACACTTTGAAAAATAGAAAAAAAACATTCCCTAACATGTCCCCCTCATGTGACAAATGTCACACGAGATGGGACATGTTCATAATTTACATAATAATTTTGTTAAACTTTTTAAAACCCTGCATGAAACCTCATCCCACCAGTGGATGAGGTTTCATGTTTTATCTATTTGCTGCTGGGGCTCCTGGCGTGCCCGCCAACCTTAAGATGGGACGGGCAGGTCCTTTAATTGTTTAAATGATCCTGTCAATGGCCTCAATTGGCCATTGACAGGTCAGCGGGCGGACAGCTGATTTTGCTGTGCCCCCACCTTCCTGAAAATTTAAATGGAGCGGGATGATGTTGGGGGTTCCGCGTGACGTCATCCCGCGTCATTTTACGTGTTGGCGAGCGGGCCCCACCCCCCCCCTGCTTGCCGACAGAAAAATTCTGCCCAATGTATGTGTGTCATTACTGAAAGAAGTGATGTTATACAGCATATGATCAGCAGGCTCTGGTGTGTTGAGTCTCTAGGTCAGACATGTTTGTTGAGCTTTCCTGTAACTTGTATATATTAGTACTAGTCTTTGAATGAAATACCCCATGTTATTGTTTGCCAGTCCTTTGTGTGTGATGGGTGAGTTTGTGTGACAAAAGCAAGCAGCACAACATGGTGGCAGCAGTGTGAATTTGCAGACTGAGATCACATTGCAGAAATGAAATTGAAGGAAATGGAAGATCAAGACCATTGGCGATTTTGTTTCAGTGTAAGGGTAATGGAGTGGAACCAGTCCAAGAACAGCAGGAGTCATAGACAAAATCTGGGACAACACAGGCTTTCGTGGCAAAGGCAAAGGCAAAGGCAAAGGCTATATAGTGAAACTCCAGGCGATAGAGCCCCCCAAACATCAGTACTCAGGCAGAACAGTGAGTAACTGCTAGAAGGGTAGGCGGATCAGTGGTCAGTGGGAGCAATGCATTGGTTCAGAATTGCACTCTACAAAGTTGGCCTTGACTCAGGCAGAAAAGTTGTGGAGCCATTGAGGTGTTGCCGGGTGCTGTTCCTGTGCAAAACTGCTTCATGGGCGGGGCTAAAAACAAGAAGCATGTGAAACAGAGTGACAGCGCCACAGAGTCACACTAATCCAAGTCTAGGGCTGAGCATGGCCAAGGCTAGAGAAACAGGCAAAAAAGAACAGCAGCAGCTTTGCTGAATATCTCCTTTTACAAAACACAGCAGCAACATTGTCAAATACCTCTGCGGAGAGATTCTAAATCCCTTGCAAATCAGGAGCATCTTCAAAAGACAGGGAGTACCAGAAAGATGACCTCCAAATTCACCAGCATGAATTGGAAGGCCACAGATATCTTACCCAAATTTAGGTTTTTTAGGCAAAGGATGGGTTTATGACTTTCAGATTTATTCATCATGGAACCGGATAAACAAGCCGCAAAAATAAAGGTAACCATTGGAAATGAGTGGCAACATCGAGTCAACACTTCAGCCTGTCTGAGGAGGATCAGAAGGACACTGTTAAGCTTGGAATACACTAGGGGATCAACTTTGTGTGAAGGTGAATTCAGATTACACAGTTTGTGCTTATGCCTTACACACAGGAGCCAAAAGTCTATTGATCAGTCCATCAGCAGGTGCCGTGATAAGGGCAAGGACTGCGATTTTTCTGAAGCTAAGCAATCTGAATGAACAATGGAATTAGTCATAGCTTCAATGAAGTCTTCCCAAAAAGGTCTGTTGGAAAAAACAAAAGGATACAATATTGAAATACTGCTAAAAAATGGCAGGAAATACAGAGCCATAGTGGTTGGACAACAACACCTGCAAGCATTAAGCATGGCTACAAGTATTGGTGCAGTGGCCAAGATGCAGAAACTAAGCAAGCCATGTGGGAAGTGTGGTCTCCTGCACCCACTGTGAAGTTGTCCTGCCGTTCCGAGACTTCTGCAAGGTATGTGGTATAAGAGGGTATTAGGCAGGTCGATGCAAGAAATTTGGTTCAGGATGGTGTGACCAGAGGCTACAATAAGACATGACCAAATAAAAAGTGTGTGCAGCATGTAACCGGGCATGCATCAGAAACCAACATAAATGCAACCACATACACAAGGTTAGTGGTAAGACAGGCCAGGATGAAGACTCAAGTTGGAGAAATCATCAACAAGGAAGCAGGCTTTCCACATTGTGAATGTGACATGGTGTGTGGATGAAGTCATTTATTTAGAGGCTTTTGCTACCATCAGCAGCACATGCCCAAAGAAAAGCAGCAAACACATGGCCACCACCAAAGTTGACACAGGGCAAGCACAAACACCTTGCCAGTCAGAATCCTGAAGGACATGTATCTGGACCATTGGGAGTCAATGATACAACCTACGAAAGCCAAACTGACTACGTACAATGGGGCACCCGTCCATTGCACTGGTACAACAACACTGAAATGTAGCTATGGCAAGTCTGTTTGGAGATCACAAGTATCCTGCTTGGTGGACACAAGTGGTCCAGCAGTAGCAGGGTTACTAGCATGTACAAGACTCAACATTGTGACCATCCATGAGGTCACTAATGCACCAATCTCAGTAGAAGAGGCCAGGAATACTCACACTGAGTGAATCCATGATCTACAACAGATATACCCAGACAGATTTGATGCTATAGAGATGATGCTGTACTATATCTAAGAGAAAACACAATCCCATTGGTTGACTTCCTAGAAAGTGCAGTGTGCACATATAGAAGAAGCTTAAGATTGAGTTGGATGATATGAAGTGTAACAGCATTATCCATCGTGTGCAAATTTTTTGAAAAACAAGGGAAGATGAAGATTACACACAACCGACATGCAGGTGCAGAATAGTCTGTGGCATGACCGGTAAGTATTGTTCAACTTCGTTTTATTCACATCCACCAGGGCGAAGTGTTCAGCAGAAGTCAGTTTTATCCCCGTCGCCAAATGCAATAACTTGATGAAGCAGCAGGTTTGGTGAAGAAAAGGCTAAACTTTATTTGGGAGACATGTAGAGGTGCTTCACGCTAGACACGATCTCTCTGTCAGAAGCCCCGCCCACAGGGTTACCCATGCCATAAGATTATTGGTCGAAGCCCCTATAATCGCATCACATGATGAGTGATTGACAGGATGGAGGGTCAATACATGTTATTGTTTACCAGTCTTGTGTGTATGATTGGTGACTGTGTGTGAAGAAAGCAAGTAACACAACAAAATTTGCCCCAGAATTAGGTTGGTGAGTGGGCACACAATTGTTGATTCAAGCTGCAAGTTCTTTTTTCAACAGTTTAAGCATCACATCCCTCTGTGCCATTGATGTGTTATTAAACAGCACAGCGGAAAATTATAGCATTTGGGAGTGAGGAATGATTTCACACTTCAGCCTTAGTCTCCAAGGTGTTTGTTGTGTTTGATAAATGTTCCAATTTATTTGGGTATATGTGATTAATGCATACATATGAATTTTGTTTTTATTTATTGTAATTATGACGGGAATTTTAAGATCCTGAGGGGTCTTGACAGGGCGGATGTGGAGAGGATGTTTCCTCTTGTGGGAGAATCTAGAACTAGAGGTCAATGTTTAAAAATAAGGGGCTGCCGATTTAAAACAGAGATGAGGTGCAATATTTTCTCTCAGAGGGTGGTGAGTCTTTGGAACTCTCTTCCTGAAAAGACAGTGGAAGCAGAGTGTTTGAATATTTTTAAGGCAGAGGTGGATAGATTCTTGGTAAGCAAGGGGGTGATAGGTTATCGGGGGTAGACGATGCAGATTTGAGGTTACTATCAGATCAGCCATGACCTTATTAAATGATGGAGCAGGCTCGAGGGACCGAATGGCCTGCTCCTGCTCCTTGTTTGGGTATTCGTTTGTCTGTTTGGGTGTGAGTGGAATATCAGAACTAGCAAAAATATCAGCAAGTCGGGAAATAGCTCCAATCTGCTAATTTTTACCTTTAACTGGAGTGCATAAGGCTGCTTGGCACAACCCTCTCGTAAGAGATGGCTGCCCATTACCATATAGTAATCGTTCAATTGGAATGATATTTCAACTGACGTTTAAGTTTAATGTCACATCCATGGGCTTCCTTAAACTCACTAGTGAAAGCAAGTCGAGAACACAAGGAAATTGAGTGGGCGGAGTTGATCCCATAGAAATACTGTAGTAAATACTCAAAGCTGCTTTCTTACCTGCTAGTGGGACAGCATTTTTGCTGAGACTTTACTTTTGACAGTTTGGAGGTTTTCTTCATCACAACAGAATGAATGGCAACTTGACTGCCTTAGGTTGGACCTCGAATGTAGAGTAATATGGCCACTGGCAGTCTGCAGTTCAGAGGCCTATAGCTAGGCAGCAGAAAGGGGAGCACCACAGAGGGGAGCAACAGAGGTGAGAGCAGCAGAGGGGTGCAGCTTGCAACATGCACAACCCATGACACAGGGGCTGAGTTTCCTTAACATCTGAACAGTAATGTCTCAGGAGGCTCCAGTTGCTACGTCAAGTTGTGGAAGACATTGACATTGGTGAGTTAAAGATCTGCTGCCTGCTGGACCTGGTCATCACACTTAACCAGTGGCTGGCAAAGTGAACATTACTCATTATTTTTCTGCCTCCAGTTCCTTCCAGTGTTCTGTCAGAGACATAAGCAAGCAGGATCTTCTAGTCAGAGGTTCATAAATGTATAAGACAGGCTTGTTTGCCAGGACAAGGAATTATATGAACTTCGTCTGTGTTGACACCAGTCAGAATGAGCGAGCATTCAGGTTTGCACCATGGGTTGGCTTCCGATAGGTGAAGGTTGTAATCTACTGCACACACTTGGCAATTTAAGCACCCCCAGATCAACCGGGAATATTCATCAACTACAAGGATTCCACGCCATCAACTGGATCTACCAGCAGATTTCTTCCTCCGACTCTTGGAGAAGAGTAACTTTGTGTGGTTCCCCACAGCCCCCAGCAGCATATCAAGGGAGGTGTCACAGAAATGCCGGGCAGCCTTTGTCTGTCTCAAGTCCAATATTCAACTTCCTCTTCCTTTGTTGCAAACTCCAAGTCCTCCAAATTCCAACTTTAGGATGGACTTTTAAATAATGGAGTTGAGATTATGTCATGTGGGTTCTCATCATGTTTATTGCCATGCGTTGGATGCCAAACCTGGAAATAAAATGCCAATAGATTGCTCAACTATAAAAAGCCATGATGAACTTATTTATGGATTTCCCATGCAATATCAGACCCTGCCATTCCCAAAGCATTACCAAGTAAATATGGAGACCTATAGTTCAGTGCCAAATGTGAATTGCAAACAGCTTTGTGTTAGAGAACTCATTTCCCCAGGAGCTGAATTTGAGCTGGCTGGAACTAACTTAATTTAATGGCCATACACTCTTATCAGAGATGTATGACTGTCATCTCATCCAGCTGGATTTCAATCTCGATCTCAGCGATGAGGTTGTTATATTGTTACCCACTGAGTCACGCTGTGCTCTCATTTTCTTTAAGTCTTTAAAATTTCTTGAATCCAATGAGGAAGAACAGAAAAGCATAAAATTATAATTTATTTTTAAATGTTTTGACATAAAAGCCTCTTTCAATTCTTCAAGTGTAAAAAAGCAGGATCACCTTTTTGGCCTCTGTAGACTACATAAAGAAGCCAAATCTTTTGAACCATACAAGTGGAGGCTGCCAATTCCAATATTGAAACTGACCCCGTTCCATGGAATTTGGGATGGGATCAACATCATTAGCAGTCAGCTACAGGAATCCCTGCCTTGCCATAGTTTCATCAACAGAAGGGCGGAATTTTAACTCTCAAGGCAGGGATGGTTCAGGTACAGGCAGCGATTCAAATGTCTGAAAAATACCGGTATGTGGGAAAGCTGGCATGACCCCACTCACATCCGGCTTTCAGCAGGACTCATTTGGAGAAGCATGAGAAGCCCCTGTGAAGCTGTCAGGTCAGTGATTTAAATATTTAAACAATTGTGGCTTAAACCCAGGTTTCTAGCTTTAACAGTCTGCGCACAGGTTTCCCAAGCTGTACAGACTTGCCAGGGTCATCAAGGCGAGAACACAGCAGGGAACCCTTGATCAATGGAACTGACAGGCTGGGAAGGCTTTAAACAGTGGAACTACTTAGCTGCTGCCCTAAAAAAGTTGTGCTCAAAGCACTTGTTCTGATGGGTAAATTTCACTGCTTCACAGGTGATTGCAACTTTGTTGGAAATCATTTTATCTACTTTAGACTTTACTCATCTTGACCTGTTCTTTCCTGCTGTCAGCCTGCACTGCAACATGGGAAGCTTATGCAGCGACAGCATGGACTTCTAATAGGGAGCAAGAGAAGTGACAACATCATCACCAACACCACCAGCAGCAGGCACATAACACTGCGCAGGACAGAGGGAATGGACACAGAGCTCCAGCTTGAAAGAGGCTATATCCCCAACACAGGGTATGAAGACAGAGAATCAGCTTCCTCAACATCACAGAGCAACAGTGTCTCCTGAGGTTCAGGCTTTTGCAACAGGCCATTGCTGACATCTGCAGCCTCCTGGAAAAAGACCTCATTCTAAGCCGAGGTTTTCATGCATGTCTGAGATGCAGGTATAAGATACCCTGGAAGCAGCCATGATTCCTTTGTCTTGCAATAGTCGCATCTCCCACAAATCTTTGCACTTCCACACAGCATGAGCAGGTAGCTCCTTGGAGACAAGGGCTACCTCTATGTACCTAGTTAATGGCCCCTGTGAAGTCTAAGGCAAATGGTGAGCCTCTGGAGTCATCCATCAGACAGCAGATGCTGGATGTCAAGTGGGAAGGATCTGGCGGAGATCCCTGAAGGTCTGCATGCCATAACCATTGTCATGGAGGAGTCCATGGGGAGCTCTATCACTGCCTTGACCTGGGGGTCCAAGAGCACTGCCTCCTGCATTGAGAGAGTGATGACCCTCATGAAGAGGCAGTTCCAGGAACAGAATCAATGGTTCCTGGAGTTGCACTTGGACCTGCAAGCCCTCACACCAGCAGTGACCTCAGGGGGTCAGTGCCAGTGTGAGAGATGGATGAGGCACCTAGTGTCTCTGCTAGGTGCCTGTCTAGCAATGGTGAGAAGGGAGGTGCAAACACACCTAATGCTGGCAGACGAGTTGCCTGTCGTCTCTGTGGGCTCCTGTCATGGCACTCCGGACGAGGGTGGCAGCTCCTCCACTCCTCTGCCAGTGACCATGACATCTGATGAGACCACGACAACTAAGGAGTGCCCAGCCATGGGGCTGGATGCACCCTCCTGCACCATCCCCAGTGGAGCCTGCTCAGGCCCCACTGGCTAGAGGACGACCGCCAAGGTCATCAGTGCTGACAGGACATCACAGACAGCTGGCTGCCTCTCATGCCGCTGCCAGCGAGGGGGGAACCAAAACGTGGCACTCGCAAGTGTTAGTTTAAGGCACCCTGAGCACAGGATGAGGTTTTCACAGGTGAGATTCTTCCATTTCATCAGTGTTATTTATTGTTCCTCTGTGACAGTAAACGTAAAGTTATGTTATGTCCCTTATTTGCAACTCTGGTAAAGATATAAATCTAGGGGCAGGATCTTCCGACCGGCGAGTGGGGGCGGGGCTCGCTCACCAATGTGTAAAATGACACGTGATGACGTCGGGTGGGACAGCCAAATCAGCTGCGCGCCCGCCGACCTGTCAACGGCCCATTGAGGCCATTGAAAAAGTAATTAAGGTCATTAATGGTCCTGCCCGTCCAACCTTAAGGTGAGATGAGGTTTCATGAGGATATTTAAATTTTTATTAAAGGTTTCAATAAAAATTATGGACATGTCCTGACTCATGTGACAGTGTCACATGAGGGGACATGTCAGGGAAATTTTTTTATCATTTGTATTACAAATTTTAACTCCGAGCCGATCTCCCTGAGGCAGCACTTAGCCTCAGGGAGATCTGTGCGCTCTTCCGCGCGCATGCTCAAAAGAGCGCACTCCCGGCTGAGGGAATCTCCCCCCGCCCGCACAGGGAGTTCCGAGTGCACATCACATTGGGCGGGCCTTAATTGGCCCGCCCGCATAAAATGGCGGCGCGCCCACATAAAATGGCGGTGTGCCCACATAAAATGGCGGTGCACCCACCCGCGCCCGCTTCTGCACTTCCCCCCAATGGGGGGAAAATTTTTCCCTAGATTTTGTTTCAATGCCCTCAGTGTCCTTCATGTTTTCCATAGGTATAGGCCTGATCAGTGCCTTATGATAGACGGCAGGGGCAGCAAACTTTATTACAGAGATTGTGAAGCAACATTGGGGTCATGGGATTGCTTCCTCAGAAATGTGTGTGAAGGAGGTGGCGCCCTTGCCATGAGATTGAAGCCATGCCTTGGCAGCCTCGCTGAAGTTGCCTCCCTGAAAGTTCCTCACATCTGCCTCCACATCCTCACCCTGTGCCTCCCCAGGCTCCTCATCAGATCCATCAGTAGAGTCATCCTCTGAGGCCTGTGGAGCGGCCTCACTATCCTCATCCTCCAGTGGATCCCATCTTGCCAGTGCCAGATTGTGCAGAGCGCAGCAGACAAAGACTATAAGCGACACATGCTCTGGAGGATATTGCAGTGCACCCCCTGATCAGTCCAGGCAGTGGAACCTCATCTTCAGCAGCCCAGTAGTCCTCTCAACTGCCAACCAATCAACTCCTATTGTACCTGTCTTCCACTTCTGTCCTGGGGTGCCAGAGTGGCGGCATGAGCCACCTTTTCAAGGGATATTCTTTGTCACCTAGGAGCCAACCATCCAGCCGAGCTGGAGCCATGAACATCCTTGGCACCTGGGAGTGTTGCAGAGTGTATGCACCATGGGAGCTGCCAGGGTGCCTTGCACAGACTTGCAGAATCTGTGTCTGTGATCGCACACTATCTGCACATGGAGTGGAAGCCTTCTCTGTTAGTGAAAGCAGCTAGCTCACCCGCTGGCACTTTGATAGCCACATGAGTGTAGTTGATGGCACCCTGGATGCGGGGAAACCCATAATAGCTGCAAAGCCTCTGGCTCGCTCAGCCTGGTTGGCTTTGTCCATCCGGTAATGAATGAATATCATGGCCTGTCTGAAGAGAGCATTAGTGATCAACGTGACACAACTATGGACAACTGATTGGCACACTCCACACAGATCCCCCACTGACCCCTGGAAAGATTTGGATGCAAAAAAATTGAGGGCAACTGTGACCTTTAGAGCCACTGGCATTGGGTGCCCAGTCACACAGTTGGAGACGGTCTCTGGCCCAATCATCTGGCATATTGATGTCATGGTGCCCCTAGAGAGGTGGAGCCTCCATTGGCACTGGAATACAGACATGTTGAGATAGCTGGATCGCTGCCTGTGCACTCTGGCTGCAGGATAGCAGTGTCTTCTATGGTACCTTCCGACTTGCTCTCCCTGCTGGCCCTGCACCTGCGCCTCTCCTCCCACAGGTCTCTCCCTGGGACCCTGCCTGCGGACATCTGGCCTCTTCTCCCTTTTGCCCATCTCTTCCTCTTCAGAGGAGGTCCCACCAATGGAGTACACAATCCCTATATGCTGAAATGTCTCGTGCACTCGGCAAAAATCCACCAAGAGAATTGGAAAAACAAAGATTCTTCAAAACAAAGCTAACAAAGCAAGGACTTCAGCAGAAGCCACAGGAAAAGGACATCCTGTCGCCCCCCCGCCACCACCTTACTCTTTCCTCCCCTCAGAATCCGTCCCCTCTCCGGACTCATTCCTCCCCCGGACTCCTTCTCCGCTTCAGACCCCTTCCCCCCCTATCCAGACTCCTTCCTCCTCCTGGACTACTTCCTCCTCCCAAAGTCCTTCCCCCCTCCAAACTCCTTCCCTTACACCTTCCTCCACCCTTACACCTACCTCCCCAGTTGCCATATTCTCCCTGTTACACCCTCCTCCCCCCTATACTCCCTCACCATCCCAACCTCACGCCCACCCTGACACCATCGTTCTCCCCTCCCCACCTCACCCCCCAACACCTTCACCACCCCCCGTCTCCCAACCTTACCCCCCTGACATCCCTTCCTCTCCCAGTCAGGCCTAGACCTACCTCTCCTAGTCAAACCTGCACCTTCAACTCCACCCCCTTGACCATCATCCATTGGAGACCATGGCCAAGACACTGAAGTCCCAAAGCAGACCCTCAATGGTGACTTTCTATCTTCCGCAAGCTGCTTTGCAGCAGAGTCAAGTCCATGAGAATCCGTCCAGCATGTGATGCACGTTTCTCCAGGATCCCATTGCTGTAGAGCTCCAGCATCTTCTGCTTTTCGGAAGTCTGCAATCTGAGCAAGGCTCTGACGGTAAGTCCCGACATCTGCACGTCACACTTGTCAAGGTGTGTTCTGCACCAGCATGCTTTCCTGCCAATGTGGGTGGTAAATTTGACATGCACTTATAATGTAATGCAGATATATTACAGTGAAGTTCCCGATAAGTATCATTGATGGGCATCATGGATGATTGCAAACTGGTTTCACGACGCCGTGAAACCAATTTTTGGTCTTCCCGCCATATTGTCTGCTCATGCCCGCAGTGACGCCTGCCGCCAGCGGGCACGGAAAATTCCGCCAATAGATTAATCTGTTCTATATACTTATGTAATGGAGCTAGTAAGTAGTTACACTTCTTCGGAAGGTGGGGGGGCTCAATTATCTTGAAAAAGAAAGAGGGTCGTTGTAATATGCCTTGAAGTGACTGCAGCATGACATCACTAAAAGGAAATGTGTCATGCAATCCAGTTTTAGTTTCACTTTTGCTTTTCAGCACAGTACACACACACTGCTCTGCAGCTCTGATGACTTCAAGCTTTATGCCTCTGTATGTATGTTCCCATGTGCCTAGTCTCAATAAATAAACCCACAACGTGTTTGCATAATTCCTTATGAGCGATTGGTGCTTTATATTGTTATAAAAACACGGCAGGTATGGGGAGTGCTCAACATATTCCAGAGTCTCTCCTTCAATATATATTGGAGGTGGAATATTTGACTGACCTGGTATAGGTTGATACATGAATTTTCTTTCTGCAACATTCATGGACAGGCCAAGTCTCTTGTATGCAGATTGAAGCGATTGAGAGTGGCTTGCAAATCGGGTGCAGAGCGGGCATTGACACTACAGTCATCCACAAACTATAGATTATTTATGCCTATGGTGGTTAGTTTAGTTTTGGAACAGAGGTGACTGAGGTTACAGAGTTTTCCATCTCGATGGCATTTAATACTCACACCAGAGGGCAGTTGAAATTTGATGAGGTGAACAGCCATTGTCAGGTAGATTGTAAATTGTACAGGGGCTATCACACAACCTTGGTTGACACTGGTCTGGATTTTGAAGGGGGCTGTTTCAGATCTCCCAATCATGAAGCAGTTGCAGTCATATCATCATGAAGCAGTTGCAGGATTGTGATGAAGTTTCTTGGACATCCAAATTTTTGAAGTACAATCCACAGAGCCTTGTGATTTACTGAGTCAAATGCTTTGGTTGGGTCGATGAATACAATGACGAGTTCCTGGTGTTGTTCTCAACAGTTTTCTTAGATTTGTCTGGCAACAAAGACCACATCAGAGGTTCCTTTGAAAAGTCTAAAGCCAGACTCTGTCTCTGAGAGGATTTCCTCAGCCACAGAAAGTAGGTGATTTAGGAGTATGTGTGTCAGGATTTTCTATGCTATGGGCAAGAGGTAAATCCTCGATAGCTTCCACAGCATGATTTATCTCCCTTTTCAAACATAGTTACAGCTGTCACATTCCTGAAGTCAGGGGAGGGGGAGTTGCAGGGGGTGGGTGGGGGGGAGTTCTTTTTCCTTTTAAATCAGTAGAATGAGTGTATGGAGTCTTCGCGTGAGCAAAAGTCCGCCAACTTTGAAGACCTCAGCTGGAATACATCAGGGCTTTGTTGTTTCTCATCTGCTTGATGCTTGTTGCAGCTCTCCCATCGATAATGGTTCACCCATGGATTCTACCTCAGGGTACAGAGGGATATACTGGAGAGTATCAGCTGGCACTGTGGATTCACAGTTTAGGACTTGTTGAAAATGTTATTTTCAGCATTGAGAGATTGCATTGTCATCCTTAAGAAGAGAGACACATGCAGTGAGCAAAGGGGATTTTGTCCATTTGGCCTTGGACTATAGATGGCCCTAGTGACTTCAAATAAAATCCACATGTCATGATGTCAGCATATTGTTGGATCTCTTGGGTTTTCTCTTTCCACCATTTGTCCTTTAGCTTCCAGATTTGTCTTTGAGCATCAGTCTTGAGTTGCTGGACTACTGCCTTCTTGACTTGTAACCTTGGGTTGCTCTGTCAGGCAATGAAGGCTGCTCGTTTTTGTTCGAGGAGGTCACATATATTGTTTTCATCAAACCAGCCCTGGTGATGGTGTTGCTCAAACCCAATGGTCTGGGCACAGGACTCTAGTACAACTTCCAATGTTCTGTAATTGAGTTGGATGTGTGAATATTTTCCAAATTGGTTGTGAGCTGTGCTTGGAATCCCTCTCCTCTGCTTTAGGGCTGAGACATTGATCTTCTTCCTCTTGGATTTTTGGTCATGTGATGTCTTGGTGCTAGGTAATGTACATCATCAATCAAAAAAGTCTAAGATCTGTCCACAGGCATCAGTCCCGATGATGGATTGAATAATACAGACATCACTTAGATCTTTGACTCGAATGATGACATAATCAAGGAGGTGCTGATGCTTTGATCTAGGATGTTTCCATATGGTTTTGTATTTGTCCTTCTGGCAGACGAGGGTGTTTGTCATAGTGAGGCAATGCTAAGTATGGTTTGTCAGCAGGAGGTCACCATTTGCATTGGCTTTTCCCACCCCATTTTCCCAATGGTTCCTTTTTAGACATCAAGGTCACAGCCAACTCTGGAATTAAGCCCCCGAGAAGGATGGTCTTTTCTTCTTTTGGGATGGCGGTGAGGAATCCATCAAGGTCAGAACAGAACTTTTCCTTAACATCTCCATCAGAGTCAAGGGTCAGGACATAAGCATTGATGACAGTGGCATATTGGTTACGGCTGAGCTGAATGTGAATGTCATGAGCTTTTCATTTATACAATTGGTCGGTCCTTGCAATGCATCCAAGAACCTATTCCGGATGGCAAAACCAACTCCGTGGACACAAGGGTCACTGTCAGCCTTTCCTTTCCAGCAGAAAGTGCATCCCCTGTTTGTTCCTTCAGCTGCCCAGGAAGGCGGCTCTCACTGAGAGCAGTGATGTCAGTTTGGAATCATGATAGCTCACATGATACAATTACAGTTCTAATTTCTGGACAGTCACTTTTGAGATGTTGCAAAATTTGAAGTTTTCTTTCTTTGACCATGAAGGTGATGATCCCACAGGGTGTGGTTCCCCAGCCAGCAGAAAGTGGAACGGTCTATTTTTATTGCACCTTTTCTAACCATTTCCCCATTTTGGGTGGGCATAAGGTATCCTGAAGAGAACTGCTCGGTCACAGATGCTGCTGCCCAAAAACAACTTTGTCCCAACACAGGTGTCCAACCACTTTCATGCATCTGACACAGAAGTACAGATTCTTGATTAGGGACTCCCAGATTCAATAGCCCTGTCCCCATTGCAAATTCTCCATCACCACAGGGCTAGGCAAATGGACCCTGGTTGAAGCAAGCGTGTGACTTTGTTTAATGTGGGGACATTGGGGCACCGTCATTGTTCACATGTTGACGGGTTGGTGGTCAGATTTTGGTGACTTGTTCAATGACTGGGACCACCTTACACCTACAGCCTTATTCTACCTTCACAGCCAGTGAGACACATAGTTCCTCTTTACCTGTTCTGCCTTTATGGACCTTTTGGAGCACACTTTGTCTGGCATCTCCCACCAACCTTGCCGCCATGGGTAGCACTAGCGAGGAGCTCTCAATTTTTAAAATTCTTTCACGGGGTGTGGGAATCACTGGCTAGGCCAGCATTTTTATTGCCCATCTCTAATTGCCCTTGAGAAGGTAATGGTAAGCTGCCTTCTTGAACTACTGCAGTCCATGTGGTGTAGGTACACCCATAGTGCTGTTATGAAGGGAGTTATAGGTTTTTGACCCAGCAACAGTGAAGAAACGGCAATATATTTCCAAGTCAGGATGGTGACTTGTTCCACTGCCTAGCTGAATACAAAAACAGGATGCAAGGGACAGACTAGAAAATTATAGGCCGGTCAGTCTGACTTTGGTGATGGGAAAATTATTGGAATCAATTCTAAGAGACAGGATAAACTGTTACTTAGAAAGACACAGATTGATCAGCGATCGTCAACATGGGTTTGTTAGGGGAAGATTGTGTCTTACTAACTTAATAGAATTTTTGAGGAAGTAACAAGGAGGATTGATGAGAGTAGTGCAGTAGATGTTGTCTAAATGGATTTTAGTAAGACATTTGACAAGATCCAATATGGCAGACTGGTGAGAAAAGTGAGGTCTCATGGGATACAGGGGAAGGTGGCAGGTTGGATCCAAAATTAGCTCAGTGACAGGAAACAAAGGGTAATGCATGTTTTACCCTGGATGGATGTTTTACACCGATGGATGTTTTAATCAAATGGAAAACGGTTTCCAGTGGTGTTCCACAGGGCTCAGTGTCGGGCCCTTGCTGTTTATTGTATATATTAATGATTTGGACTTAAATGTGGGAGGCATAGTTGGGAAATTTGTAGACAACGCGAAAAATGGCCGTGTAGTTTATAGTGAAGAGGATAACTGTTGCCACCAGAATGATATCAATGATTTGGTTGAGTGGGTGGAGAAGTGGCAAATGGAATTCAATCTGGAAAAGCGTGAGGTAATGCATTTGGGGAGGGCAAACAAAGCAAGGAAATACTGAAAAAATGGGAAGTTATTGAGAGGAGTTGAGGAAGTGGAAGAGACCTTGGACTGCATGTCCACATGTCCCTGAAGGTGGCAGGACCGGTGCGTAAGGTGGTCAAGAAATCATATGGAATGCTTTCCTTTGTTGGATGACGTATTGAATACAAAAGCAGGGATGTAATGGTGGAACTGTATAAAATGCTGAGAAAAGGCCAAAGCTGGAATTTTGCATACCGTTCTGGTCACCACATTACAGGAACGACATAATTGCCCTGGAGAGAGTACAGAGGAGATTTACAAGAATGTTGTCCGGGCTGGAAAATTGCAGCTATGAGGAAAGATTGGATAGGCTCGGGTTGTTTTCCTTAGAACAGAGGAGGCTAAGGAGTGACCTAATTGAGGCGTACAAAATTATGAGGGGCCTGGATAGGGCAGGCAGCAACGACCTGTTTCCCCTAGCTGAGAGGTCATAAATTTAAGGTGATTGGTAGGATTAAAGGGGACATGAGGAAAATCTTTTTCACCCAGAGGGTGGTGGGCATCTGGAATTCACTGCCTAAATTGTTGGTTGAGGCTGAAATGCTCAACTCACTTAAAAGGTATTTGGATCCGCACCTGAAGTGCCTGTAACCTGCAAGGCTACGGACTGGGTGCTGGAAAGGTATTAAAAATAAGCGGCTAGTTTCTTTTTTTCTCTTTTTTTATCAGCTTAGGCATGATGGGCTGAATGGCCTCTTGTTGTGCTGTAACTTCCCTATGGTTCTATTGCTTCAATCCATTTTACAGCAAAAACAAAAAATGTATACAAACAATATCATTAATGATAAACCACAGTCTTCAGGCAGAGTTAACAGTGATGACAGTAAATTGATTCAAAGATATTTCCCCAAAGATCCAGCCTGGAAATGTGATGCTAGATCCTCCTTTCCAATTAAAATCTTGCCAACTGCAGCTCTATTTAATCCATTTCAAATCAGACAAGCCATTATTCTGTGAAATTCAAGTAAACCTAAAGCTTCCAGGCCCAGATCATGGAAATTGCCTTTCACCATGAAACACAAATAAAATAATTTTCAAGGAAGAAGTAACAAGCGAACTTGTAACGTGGAGTCTGGAAATGTCCCCAACTGTAATGTAGTATGACAGTGGATTAAAATTACAATTCTGGGTGAATTGCTTTCTTCTGGAAATAAGGACTTGCGTCCATAATTACAGAGAGCTAAAACAATTTAAAATGAGACAGTAAATATCATTAAACCACAAAGGCATACAGAAAGTTAGTCAGCTTGCGTCGATATTTCATGAGGGTGGAGTTTAACTTGATAACAGAGCTGGAAGACATGGTTGGAGGAGCTTAGCAATAGGTATATGTGTCCAGTCATTGGCGTAATATACAAAATGGTTTAATCACCTTACCAGGTCAGCAACAGTAAGTACATTTATTGATTAAACTACATCCTATGTTTTAAGCCCCTGCCATTTCATTTTTTCTTGCTAAGTGTTCTCCATCAGACCACTCCTCACACACACTCAACCTTCAGCAGCACACAGACTTCACTTTCTGTGCAGTTCATCGAGAACCCATTTATTCGCCCACTGCTGATACTCACCCCAATCCTTATGCAATGCAGTGCATCTCACAGATACTCTCACCGAATGCACTGTATCCATCAGGTCAATACCTCACCTTCGTTCACTCACACATCTATTTTTCCGCCCCTTGTAAGAGAGAAGAGTGCAATATGCAAGAGAGATACAGGACTGGAGATAACTCACCACAAATAGTCCAGCCACCAGGGGGAAGGCTGAGGGTGGAAGGGAGGGGGGCTACCAAGGAAGGTAGATAGACTGTCCGGGGCAGGGATGGAGGCAGCAAAGGAATGTGAGGGTGCAGGGCTGTGGGATGGAGAGAAAGGCCTTGCTTTTTGGGTCTGGGGGTCCGGTGGTTGGATAGGGAAGGGGGTTTCTGGGCAGGGATGATGGGGGAGAGATGGTCCTAGAGGTCAGGGTCGATGCTGTCTACCTTGGGGGCTGAACTGAGGGTACTGGGCACCAGAGGGAATAGTCACAGTGAGAGTGGGGAATGGGATGTGGTAAGATGGCAGGTTCAGGTAATAATCAGGTAGCTGAAGGTTTCATGGGGCGGAGGGGGCGAGGGGGTGGTAGGTGATGGGGGTCAGAGGAATGCACAAAACAGGTGGCATGGATAACGGGAGGGGTCAGGGTCAGGGTGGAGATGGGGATGATAATGGGTGTAGGCTCAGAGGGGAGGGAAGGCATGTGGTGGGTGATGATTATAGGTGCAAGGCTAACGGGGGGAGGTTCAAGTGTAACAGAAGGGAGAGGAATCAGGAGAGGAATATTGGGAGGGTCAAGGGTGATGTGGGCAAGTTGGAGAGTGAAGTCTCCAATGTGACTCGCACCATTTCGGGATTCTCAGCTATACAACGGTGTTGCTTTGAAACTGTGATCCCTTGAATTGGAGGAGGGTCTTTTCGGGTGGGTGGAGTTCAAGGTGAGCACAATTGGCCGACTAAAGGGACACCCTAATAATCATGAGCAACATGGATGAGAACCATGCTCAGTTGTGTGCTCCTCTCCATGGTGAAGCCCACAGGGCAGCAGGTTTACTGCTGACTCATGGGACTCACAGCATCGAGATCCCAGCAAGGTCTGAAGCTGAGCTCATTCTGTGCAATTTGCCATCCCTGTCAGAGGCAGGGATGAAGGGAGACAGCGAGGTGGATACTTCCAAGGGGCAGGGGTGGTGGACGACAACAAACCCCTGACTCCAAACCTCCATCCTCCTGGGTGAATGGTCATGACTGACAAGGGCTCATGTGGTTCGTCTTTCTATGCTGCCAAGGCAGTGGTCTCTCTATAGAGCTTCGAGGTTAATGGAGGCATGCAGAATAGTGTCTGAGGGAGGGCTCTCGCACATGGCTGTCATCACCCCGGTCAAACAGCAATGTCTCTATGCACAGTCATGTATGAACGGGAGGAGCACTCATCCCTGCTCCTCCAGGATGTTCTTCACCTGGAAGGAATGGGGCGGGATGCCATGTCTAGATGGAAATCAGGCAGAGGGGCTTAGCACTGGCTTGGTGGCTCTGAGATGGAGGCAAATCCAAAAATAAAATGCTCACTAGACTGATTGCTGCAATTCATTCACAGATCCTTTGAGACCTAGATGATGCAGGCCCAGGCAACCTTGCCTTTCTACTGGCTCCCATCCAGATGTGGAGGAGAAGGGACTGGCGTAAGTTGGCATAGGGTCATGAGGAGCAACAGCCTGAGCAGCAAGGGGTAGCAGGGTCAGGATGCTGGCGACCAGGGGCCAGTGCAGCAGCGAGCATTGTCCTGACTACAGGTATATCGCAGGCAGTGCAGCTATCTACAGATGAGCAAAAGGCAATGCCAGAGGTGCCTGAAAATGTCCTGGAATGTGGGTGCTCAGAGCTGCCAGCTTCTCCACGATGACCTGCAGCCACAAGGACTTGGAGGCAATCCCATGCCGGTGGCATTAAAGGTCACCGCCACCTTAAACTTCTTTGGTAATGACTCCTTCCAGGGCTCCACTAGGGGCCTGTGCTGCATCTCCCAGTCAGTGACACACAAGAGCTTCCAGGAGGTGACAGAAACCCTGTTCAGGAGAGCGCACTAATTTGCTCAATTCTGCCTCGATCCTGAAAGCCAGGCTGCAAGAGCATTGGGTTTTGCAGCAATTGCAGGATTCTCACAAGTAGCATGGGGCTACTGATTGATAACATCTGGCTTTGAGAGCTCCCTAGCAACAGCCAGTCACATTCATCAACAGGAAAGGTTTCCACTCTTTGAATGTGCAGCTGATATGTGATCACACAAGGCAAATCCTGCATGTCTGTGCTCAGTTCCCAGGGAGTTCTCACAACGCCTACGTTCTGACCCACTTCCAGGTGCCACAGGTTTTTGAAGGACATCGACAATTGTGGGCTGGCTGTTTGGGAACAAGGGATACCTCCAGAAGATCTGGCTTGTAATACCAGTTTTCCATTTGCACAGTGCTGCTGAGAAGAGGTACAATGCTGCACCTGTCACTACCAGGTCCATGATTGAGCAGACAATAGGCCTCCCCAAGATGAAGTTCAGATGTTTGCACCACTCAGGTGGGGTTCTCCAATACTCACCACAGAGAATATCCTGGATTATCATTGTCTGCTGCGCCCTGCACAACCTCGCGCTACAAAGGAGAGATGCCTTGGTTGAGGGAGTCATGGAGGACTGGGATGTCTCCTTCAACAATGAAGCCAGTGAAGGAGATGGCAATGATGAGGGCCAGGCTGTCACGGATGCACATGCAGAGGCCATTGGAAGTTATGATGTGGCAGAGAGGCTTGTGACAATCTGATAGGTAGAGTATGCTGCTGAGGCATTTCCTTCACTATTTGGTTTTCTATCCTCTGTTGGCTGGCAGGCCCCAGCCCCTTTTCGGTAACAGACATTATACTTTGCTCTAATGTAACTTGATTTATGACAGTTGAATTAAATTGCACTACTTAACATCTGCCCTGCTGGTGGTTTGATCCTTTGCATGTGCCAAACTGTGCTGATGTACAGAGCCCTAGTGCTGAATGCACACATTAGAACCTGCAACCTCGGGCACCTGTAAGTAGAAATGAGATTTTTCCCATGCCCTTACAAAGTCAGTGTGCATGGCAGCTTGGAAGCAACATGAAATCTTACCTGAGCAGGTTGCACTCATGTCACCCTCACAGCTGCTCTCAATGGAGGGACAGACTTGCAGAGGGCTCTTTCAGGTGGAATCAGAAATACAGGTACCTAGGGAGCAACAGCATGAGAAAACCCTTTGGTCCCTCGAGATTGCTCCTCCAAACAGCTTGATCAGGGAAGATTGTGTTCCTGCCCCCTGACCGCCAGTTGCCCATAATAAATCCATTTCCATTGATATCCATTGATATCTTTATCATGCTAAAATGTTTTGAGGTTACTTTGCAGCCCACTCACTGAGAGTGCGTCACTTGCGCCATGGGTTGTTGAGTAGCAAGCACTCTGGATGCTCAAATCACAGAAACTCTACAAGTCTCAGTCCTAGATGGCCTTACTATTAGTGCGAGGCTGTGATCTGTCATGCTGGATACCCCAGCCACGGTAAACATCTTTTCTGCATGGGCCCTGCAGAGCCCTTTAGAGCTGCTGATGTTTCACATGGATAGCCTCATTGTCCTTGGCATGATCCAGCCCACAGGCCCATTCTACTCTCTCATAGACTAATACCCTGGTCCTTCACTGAGGTCCAGTGCACTTTGGTTGCAAACACTTTATGCAAATTCTACTGCAGCCCTTGATAAGGAGATGAGCAGGCCAAACAGCTCTCCATCTGAGGTCTCACAAAGGCTTCAGTCAACTGCACTCACACTTCTTTAATCCTACACTCAATCCCTCTTGCATTCAAAGCCAACTTGTCTATTGCCTCATTACTTGCAGCTTTCACCTGCACGTTAGCCCAAAATGACAAAGCATCAAGGACGGCCAGTTACAATTGGACGTGCCCATCACAGCTTTCTCCAAACATCTAGGGAAGCCTCTGGTTTTCTATTGTTCAGGCCACAGTGGAAAACTTTACTCTTTCAACCCTTAAACTGCATCTACAGTGTTCCTTGCCCCTCACATAGCCTGTTTAACTGCCCTTGAGTACTGCTTGCATCCACCCACGTCTCACATCAGCACAACTGCAGCAGGAGATGCAATGACCTTGCTGAACACTCTGCACAGACATCATTTTCAGCGGTCACAAAATGGTGAGCTTCAAATAATGGATGGCATGATGCGTGCCCAGGTCGCACACTCACAGATAATGGCCAGTGTTTAATCATGCACATGTGGGATTATTGAGTAATCACTATGTTGATAATGTAGTAAGAAGATGCTGGAGATGGACTAAACAAGCTGAGGATTGAACTTCCACCCCTCAGTGGACAGGAAGTCCCGCCTTTGAGAGCTGCCAGTCAATCTGATTGGCTGGCAACTCTAGCAGTCCTAGCAGCACTAGAACCCAATAGTGGGCACCTCTGAGACTGAAAGGAGGCCCACAGAGATCAAGGGTGGTGTCTGGACCCAGCTAAGTCCTGGGCTTTTAGGGTGAGGAGGGATCAGGCACCATAGGGGAGTTGAGTGTCAATGGGGTGGTGAGGGTGGGTTGCGGAGGCCAGGTGAGGAGGAACATATTGAGAGGGTGCCCCCCCAATGGGCACAGGCACCCTCTGAATGATGCCCCTCTTCCTTCCCACCTTTCCAACAAAGTTAAAAAAACCCAGCATTCTGACTCCCATCCGCCTGCTACTGTCCAGCCTATTATGGTGGTGGAGGTGGATTGAGGGTCTTAAGTGGACAATAATCAGTCACTTAAGCCCGTCAGTAGGCCTAAAGACGGGCATATTTTGCAGACCGCCGCCCCCCCACCCCAGTCAAAACATGTCCAATGGTGGGGGAGGGGGGGAACTGTAAAATCAAGCCCAATTATTGAATAATTATGGAACAGAAGGAGGCAATTTGGCCCATTGAGCCCATCCCAGCTCTATGTAGAGCAACCCAGTCAGTTCCATTCCACTGTTTCATTCCCTCATGAATTTATTGATCATCTCTCCTTCTACTAGCCTCATAGGTAGTGAATTCCAGGTCAGTATCACTCACTGTGTAAAAACATTCTTCCTCACATTCCTCTCTCATCTCTTGCCCAAAAGCATAAATCTATGCCTGCTAGTCCTTGTACCATTAGTTAATAGGAGCAGCTTTTCTTTGTCTACCTTATCCATATCTGTCATAATCTTGTACAAATCTATTAAATCGCACCCCCCATGTCCTTTTCTCCAAGGAAAACAACCACGGCTTCTCCAACCTGACCTTCTAGCTAAAATCCCTCAACCCTAGAACAATTTTGTTAAATCTCCTCTGTACCCTCTTAAGGGCCGCTCACATCCTTACTAAAATGTAATGGCCAGAACCGGATGCAATACTCTAGTTGTGGCCTAACAAGAGCACACTTGTTATTGAAGGTGAAGGCAGAGGGGGCAGGTAAAGGGTTTGAGGAATTGCTTAGTTATGGAAAAAAGGAGCCAGGAGTTAGTGTTGACTACTGGGATGATCCTGGAGTAATAAACATTTTTGACAGAGGAGAGAAAGGCCTGATAATGATTCATGTGGGCCAGCCAGAAATGGCAATTGATGGTTAAACCAGTTGTGTGCAGATATGAGTCTGCACACATCAGAGTCTATAACAGGGGAGTGACAGAGCTGGGTGAGGGTAAACGTTTATTGGGTATAAGGGCATCAAAGATGGAGATGAGGAAATGGCTGGGTAATTCAACAGGTATCGTTGTATGTGGTGAATGGTGGGGCCAAAGGTTGGCAGTTGGTGTGGTATTCAATTGTCCAAATGTTTGTTGTTTGATTATGTGTGTCTAGGGACATAGGAACATAGGAGCAGGAGTAGGTTATTCAGCCAATCGAGCCTGCTCAACCATTCAATATGATCATGGCTGATCATCCACTTCAATGCCTTTTTCCCACACTATCCCCATTTTTCTTTATGTCATAGATATTTAGAATCTGTTAACCTCTGCCTTAAACATACTCAATGACTGAGCTTCCACAGCCCGCTGGGGTAGATAATTCTAAAGATTCACAACCCCCTGAATAAATAAATTCCTCCTCATCTCGGTCTTAAGTGGTTTCCCCATAATTTTGAAATTGTGTCCTCTGACTGTAAACTCCCCAACCAGGGGAATCATCTTACCTGCTCCACCACGTCTATCCCTTTAAGTATTTTATAGATTTTAACGAGATCATCTCTTATTCTTCGAAAATCTCGAGAATTCAGACCCGGTTTCCCCAATCTCTTCATAGGATAGTCTCACCATCCCAGGAACAAGACTGGTGAACCTTCAATGCACTTCTTCCATGGAAATAATATCTTTCCTAAGGTAGGGGGATTAAAACTGCACACAGTACTCCAGGTGCAGCCTAACCAAGGTTCTATACAACTGAAGCAAGACTTTGCTACTCCTGTTCTCAAATCCTCTTGCAATGAAGGTTGACATACCATTTGCCTTCCTAATTGTGCCTGCATGTTAGCTTTCAGTGACTTATTGATGAGGACACCTAGGTCCCTTTGTACATCTACACTTTCTAATCTCTCGCCATTTAAGAAATACTCTGCACAAGAAATACTCTGTTCCTCATACCAAAGTGGATAACCTCACATTTTTCCACATTATTTTCCATCTGCCATGTTCCTGCCCACGCATTAAGTTTGTCCAAATCCTCTTGAAGCCACTTTGCATCTTCCTCACAACACACATTCCTACCTAGCTTAATGTCATCAGTGAACTTGGAAATATTACATTTGGTCCCCACATCCAAATCATTGATATACATTGTGAACATCTAGGGCCCAAGTACTGATCCTACTGATCTAAGTATCCATTTATCACATCCTTTATAATAGATTCTAGTGTTTTCCCACTACTGATGTAAGGCTAACAGATCTGTAGTTCCCGTTTTCTCTCTCCGCCCCTTCCTAAATAGTGGGGTGACATTTGCTACCTTCCAATCTGCAGGAGCCATTCCACAATCTATAGAATTTTGGAAAATGGTCACCAATGCATCCACTACCTCCATAGCAACATCTTTCAATACTCTGGGCAGGATTTTCCGCACCTGCCCACCGCCTCGATCTTCCGGTCCCGCCACAAGTTAATGGGCGGGTCCCACCCGCGACAAGGTCGGAAAATCCCAGCCTCTGGGATGTAGAATATCAGGTCCCAGGGACATATCTAACTTCAGTCCCATTAAATTCCCCAATACAACCTTCTTACTAATACTAATTTCCATCAATTCCTCATTCTCCCTACTCCCTTGGATCTCTAATTCTGTGGGATTTCTTGTATCTTCCTCAGTGAAGCCAGACACAAAGTAATCATTTAGCTTCCCTGCCATTTCTTTATTCTCCATTATAAATTCTCCTGACTCTGCCTGTAATGGACCTACCTTTGTCTTAGCCAACAGTTTCCTTTTTACATACCTATAGAAGCTTTTACAGTCCATTTTTATGTTTTTTTGCTAGTTTACATTCATATTATATTCTCCCTTTCTTTGCCAGTTTCTTGGTCCTCCTTTGCTGTGTTCTAAAATCAGGTTTACTACTATTTCTGGCAACTTTATAGGCCTTTTCTTTTAATCTTATACAATCTTTAACTTCCTTTGTTAGCCACAACTGGCTGACTTTTCTTTTTGGGTTTTTGTGCCTTGAAGGAATGTCTAGTTACTGTAAACTATGTAATAGTTCTTTAAAGACTGTCCATTGCCTATGTACCGTCATACCCTTCTACCTGTTGAATGTTCTCTGTTCTCCCTGTTTTATTAGTCTAGCCTGTGGGTGTGGTTAAAGAAAGAGAAACAAAACTGAAAGACTGCAAGCATAAGGGCAGACATTCCCAGAAGGAAAAAACAATTCGGACCAGTACTCTTGTTTTCCAATTTTTACGGTTTCTCCGTTCTGGATTTTAAAAGCATTATAAATAAAACTCCTGTTCAGACAAAGATACTGGTTCATTATATCTGCATATCTCCGAGACATAAATAACAACAATTGGAAGTTTGAAAATAATCCATGCAGTGATCCATATGAGTGACATGAAATTATAAGTGTGGCAATTTTCACTGTTCCACTATTTATGGTAAAATTTTACATGCACAATGCAGAAAATTAAACAATACAATATTATGAAGAAAGCAAACAGTGAAAACTGTCTCTATAAAAATCATAGTGGGTGGCTGTATTATTGACATTCACATCCACTGCAATGAGAACAAAAGTGGGCCTATTCCAAGCTGAGCACACACAAGTCACTATAATCATACTGTAGATGTTGGCCTATAAATTGACCTGAAGCCTGGAAAAGTCCCTCCAATAACGGGGGTCGACTTATACGCCAAATATAAAAGTGAACCGGTGTGGGTGTGGGTGGTTGCCATTTTGAAATGTGATCAACATCCACCGCAAAGAGTGAGTGTGTCTTAAACTCCCGAGAATCTTTGCAACACAGCCCATATTGCCTGCTTGATCCCTTGTGCCCAGTTATAAGATACTGGTAAATAAACCATGCATTTGTAGGGTGAAAAAATTGAGGCTGACTATTAATGCGAGTATAGCATGCTGTAGCTGAAAAGGGAGGCTGACTTATATGCTGAGTACATACAAGAACATATGATTTCTGGGGCAGGAAAAATGGGTTTGTCTTATACGTGGGGTTGACATATACCCCGCGATTAACTGTATATCGTTTTCTAACATGAAAATTGACATAGAAGCAAATAGCTTCTTACTCAAAATATCAATAGTGTTAATTGTATTGCTTTTGTCACTAAATGCCATAGTACCACAAACTCAGGAGAAGAGCCTGTAGGCACAGTGTTGTCAAATTGTAGCAGTTTTAAAAAGTGCTGAAAGGGCCAAATGGAATCCCAAACCTTCTGCATATTTGTAAAATAAGCAGCAAAGTGGAATTGGTGTAAACAGCTGTAGAAGAGTTTAAAACCCCATCCCCCACCATGGCTTAATGAAAAGAGAGTGAACAACATCTGTGCAAATGGGAAAGGGAGGAATACAAAATAAGATAAAAAAAACAAAAAATAGTCACATTTAATAATGAGCAAGCTTGATGACCATTGATTGTGGCAAAAATAAGAAGTGATTTTGATAGGTTTTCATACATAACTTTTCCCCGGGCTATAAGTGCCTACATTTTTCATTACATATCATTCCTTGTTATTATTTCTAAAGTGAATTATAATAATTAACTAAGTGATCACCTCCAGCTTTTAACATGTCATTCCTACAAAACGGCTGAGTTTCACGTTGAAAATTTAATAAATTTGAAGGGTCCCTGCGGGGGAACTAAAATGAGCTTCCTAATTAATATGAAATAAAATGCACAGCTTCGCTTTAGAATGAGCGATCCATGGATTTATAGCAATTTGGAAATAAAAAACAATAAGTAGAGGGAAACATTATTCTATCATTTTGATTGTTGGATTTTCGTTAGATCGACCGCAGGGAAAAGCAAAAGTGAACTGAGCCACACAGTATAGGAATTGGCTGGTATAGAATATATTATTAGTACTATTATGAAATTAGGCAATTAATGAGCAATGTAACAATATGAAAGAAACAGATAGGATGACAACCGACACATGAGGGAGCAGTTTGCTGAAACAGGTTGATAATAATTTGATAATGAGCATGAGTGAATGCATTAGATGGAAATTGATAGGGCAAGGAACAAGAAAGAAAATTAGAAGTGTATGGAAGGGTGGTGGGGGAAAAAGATTTTGTAAATAATGATGCAGTCAATTGTAATGCAAAGGCCAGTAAGCGTGTTCTATTCATCTAACCCCAAGGCACTTAAAATTCATTCAGAGATGACTGGATGTTTCCCCCAAATATTATAGCAAATGGGATTTCTGGAAACATAAGAGAAGTTTCTGAAGAGCCTGAGGGAACGGGCTTATTAGTACAGGGTGGAGTTAAGTTGTTCTCTAATCATTAAATCCTTTTTCAGTAGACTTTGTTCCATGAAGCAGCATCTGGTGAAACAAAAGAATTAACAGCTGAATGATAAATGTCAGGAGATCTGGCTTTAAGAGGCAGTTGGTTCCTTAAAGACAGTCTCAATAACTGTCTGTAGAATAAAAATATGTTGGTATGGTGTGAAAGGACAGTGTATTAAGTACGAAAAGGGAGTACTAGGTGTTCCGGGAGTACCGGATTAATGAAGTGCTCATTGAGGTGTGACACGGTTAAATGGCAGTGTTAGTTACACAGCTGAAAGCTTGTTTCACAATCGCAGTTCAGTAACCTCTGTTGATTTTAAAATAATGCAACAATTAGATTTAGATTCAGACTTTAACTGTGAATATAACTTCTTTACTGCGCAGCCTTGTCTTACGACCAGGTGAGGAGGGATAGACTGGTTTTCCTCCTTTCCCACTCCCCATTTGGTTATAGCAAAGATTTTGAACTTAAAATAGGATGCTGTATTGCCAATACAGTATGTACTTGACTGTGTGCAGTTTTTAAGAATTAAAACAGGCAGGTGTTAGAAACATAGGAACAGGGGAGGCCATTCAGCCCATCGAGCCTGCTCTGCCATTCAATACAATCATGGCTGATCATCCACTTCAATGCCTTATTCCCACACTATCCCCATATCCCTTTATGTCATTGGTATTTAGAAATCTGTCAATCTCTACTTTAAACATACTCAATGACTGGGTTCCCATGGCCCTCTGGGGTAGAGAATTCCAAAGATTCGCAACCTTCTGATCAAAAAAACTTCTCATCTCGGTCCTAAGTGGCTTCCCCCTTATTTTGAAATGGTGTCCTCTGGCTCTAGACTCCCCAGCCAGAGGAAACATCTTACCTGCATTTACCCTGTCTATCCCTTTAAGTATTTTATAGGTTTCAATGAGATCACCTCTCATTCTTCGAAACTCGAGGGAATACAGGCCCTGTTTCCCCAATCTCTCTTCATAGGACAGTCTCACTATCCCGGGAACAAGTCTGGTGAACATTTGTTGCACTCTGTCTTTGGCAATAATATCCTTCCTAAGGTAAGGGGACCAAAACTGCACACTGTACTCCAGGGGCAGCCTAACCAAGGTTCTATACAATTGAAGCAAGACTTTGCTACCCCTGTACTCAAATGCCCTTGCGATGAAGGTTAGCATACCATTAGCCTTCCTAATTGCTGGCTGCACTTGCATGTTAGCTGTCAGTGACTTATTGATGAGGACCATAGTTCATAAGACCATAAGAACATAAGATGTAGGAGCAGAAGTAGGCTATTCAGCCCAATGAGTCTGCTCTGCCATTCAATGAGATCATGGCTGATCTGATAATCCTCAACTCCACTTTCCTGCCTTTTCCCCATAACCCTTGATTCCCTTACTGATTAAAAACCTGTCTATCTCAGCCTTGAATATACTTAACGACCCAGCCTCTACAGCCCTCTGCAGTAAAGAATTCCACAGATTGACTACCCTCTGAGAGAAGAAATTGCTCCTCATCTCTGTTTTAAATGGACGCCCCCTTACTCTGAGGTTATGCCCTCTGGTCCTAGACTCTCCCATAAGGGGAAACAACCTCTTAGCACCTACCCTGTCAAGTCCCCTAAGAATCTTATATGTTTCAATAAGGTCGCCTCTCATCCTTCTGAGCTCCAATGAGTACAGGCCCAACCAACTCAACCTCTCCTCAGAAGAAACTCCCTCCTTACCCGGGATAAACCTAGTGAACCTTCTCTGAACTGCCTCCAATGCCGTATATTTTTCCTTACATAAGGGGACCAAAATTGTTCACAGTATTTTAGGAGTGATCTAACTAGTGACGTGTACAGTTTTAGCAAGACTTCCCTATTTTTATACTCCATTCCCTTTGAAATAAATGCCAACATTCCATTTGCCTTGCCTCTTACCTGTTGAACTTGTATGTTAGCTTTTTGGGATTCATGCATAAGGACTCCCAAATCCATCTGTGCAGCAGCTTTCTGCAGTCTTTCTCCATTTAAATAATATTCAGCTCCTCTATTCTTCTTGCCAAAGTGCATAACCTCACATTTTCCACATTATATTCCATCTGCTAAATTTTTGCCCACTCACTTAACCTGTTCATATCCCTCTGTAAACTCCTTGTGTCATCCTCACCACTTGCCTTCCCTCCTATTTTTGTGTCATCCACAAACTTTGTACATCCACATTTTCTAATTTCTTACATTTAGGAAATACTCTGCACATCTGTTCCTCCAACCAAAGTAGATAACCTCACGTTCTTTCACATTATATTCTCTCTGCCAAGTTCTTGCCCAAGTCTGTCCAAATCCTCTTGAACCCACTTTGCATCTTCCTCACAACACACATTCCCACCTAGTTTTGTACCATCTGCGAACTTGGAAATATTACATTTGGTCCCTATATCTAAATCATTATTAGATATTATGAACATCTGGGGCCCAAGTACTGATCCTTATGGTACCCCACTAGTCACAGTCTGCCAACACCAGAGTGACCCGTTTATTCCTACCCTCTGTCATCTGCCCGTTAGCCAATCTTTAATCCATGCCAGTACATTACATCCCATCCCATGCGATTTAACTTTGCTAACCAACCTCCTGCGGGGGACTTTACCAAAAGTCTTCTGAAAATCCAAGCATACTATATCCACTGACCCTCTTTTTATCAATTCTGTTAGTAACATCCTCAAAAACCTCCAACTGGTTCGTCAAACATGATTCCCCATTGATAAATCTATGTTGACTATGCTCAATGAGACCATTATTATCTAAGTGTCCATTTATTGCATCCTTTATAATAGGCTCTAGCATTTTCCCTAATACTGATATAAGGCTAACAGGTCTATAGATCCCCTTTTTCTCCCTCCCTCCCTTCTTAGATAGTGGGGTGAGATTTGCTACCTACCAATCTGCAGGAACCATTCCACAATCTAGAGTATTTTGGAAGATGATCGCCAATGCATACAATATCTCTATAGCTACCTCTTTCAATTCTCTGTGTTGTAGATCATAGATCCCAAGGGCTTACCAGCCTTTAGTCCCCTTAATTTCTCCAATACAACCTCTCACTAATACTAATTTCCTTCAGTTCCTCATTCTTCCTAATCCTTTGGATCTCTAATTCTGGGAGATTTCTCGTATCTTCCTCAGTGAAGACAGACACAAAGTAATCATTTAGCTTCTCTGCTATTTCTTTATTCTCCAATATAAATTCTCCTGACTCTGCCTGTAATGGACCCACCTTTGTCCTAGCCAAATGTTTCCTTTTTACATACCTATGGAAACTTTTATAGTCCATTTTTATGTTTTTGCTAGTTTACATTCAGTCTATTCTCCCTTTCTTTATCAGTTTTTTTGGTCCTCCTTTGCTGTATTCTAAGATTCTCCCAATCCTCAGGTTTATTACTTTTTCTGACAACTTTATAGACCTTTTCTTTTAATCTTATACAATCCTTCCTTTGTCAGCCATGGTTAATTGACTTTTCTTTTTGTGTTTTTGTGCCTTGAAGAAATGTATAGCTGCTGTAAACAATGTAATAATTCTTTAAAGACTGTCCATTGCCCATAGGTGAGATTTTCCTGTCCCACCAAAAATCAGTGGACTTTTGGCTGGGCCGCCTCATCCCCTGCAGCAGGTCGCGCCATGACGGGGCCAAAAAATCCCAGCCCATGTTCCGTCACACCTTTTAAGTATTTTCCCAATCCACCTCAACCAATTTGCTCCTCATACCTTCAAAATTTCCTTTGTTCAAATTTAACACCCTGGTTTCAGATTGAACTACATCACTTTCAAACAGAATGTAAAATTCTATCATGTTATGGTCACTCATCCCTTAAGGTTCTTTTACAATAAGATTATTAATTAGCCTTTTTCTTAACATAATAGTAGATCTAAAATAGCCTGTTCTCTAGTCAGTCCCTCAACATATTGCCCTAGAAAACCATCCCTAACACACTCCAGAAACTCGTCCTCCACATTAGTGCTCATTAGATTTACCCAGTCTATATGCAGATTGAAGTCACCCATGATTACTGTATTACCCATGCTACATGCTTCTATAACCTCCTAATTAATACTGTGCCCTACTTTACCACTGCTGTCCGGTGGCCTATAAACAACTCCTACCAATGTTTGCTGCCCCTTGCTGTTTCTTAGCTCCACCTAAACCGATTCCACATTTTATTCTTCCGATCTGAGATCCTCTCTTACTAATGTACTGATCCTATTGTCAGCGCAATGCCACCTCCTTTTCCTCTTTGCTTGTCCTTCCTAAATGTCAAATACCCTTGAATATTCAGTTCCCAGTCTTGGTCACCTTGCAGGCACGTTTCTGTAATGGCAATTAGATCATACCCATTTATCTCTATTTGTGTCTTTAAATCATCTATCTTGTTGCGAATGCTGTCTGTATTCAGGTAGATTGCCCTTAGCTTTGTCTTTCTGACATTATTCCACATTCTAGATTTAGTTGATGCTAGCATTTGTTTTGCCTGCCTTCTAATTTCATTTGCTACTTTTCTACTTTCCATTACCAGCTTTACTTCCTTCCAATTTGAGCTCCCTGTCAGGTTCCCACTCCCCTGACAAGCTAGTTTAAACCCTTCCCAACAGAACTAGCAAATCTCCCTGTGAGGATATTGGTCCTGGTCCTGTTGTAGTGTAACCCATCCATCTTGTCCAGGTCCCACCTGCCCCAGAACCAGTCCCAATGCCTCAGAAATCTGATGCCCTCCCTCCTACACCAATTCTCCAGCCACATATTTAATTGATAATCCTCCTATTCCTATGCTCACTAGCATGTGGCACTGGGAGTAAAGTTTGAGATTACTGTTCTTGAGGGCCTGCTTTTTAATTTCCTTTCTAACTCCCTAAAATCTGCTTTCAGGACCTCATCCTTCTTCCTACCTGTGTCATTGGTACCAATGTGGAGCACCACCTCTGACTATTCACCCTCCCCCAGAAGGATGTCCTACAGCCATTCCATAACACCCTTGATCCTGGAGTCATGTTTACAGCTGCAGAAACACCTATCTGACCCCCTGACTATGAAATCCCCTATCACTATTGCTCTTCCACTCTTCTTCCTCCCCGTGGTGCCACAGACTTGGCTCTGGCTGCACTGGCCTGAGGAACCATCGCCTCACCAGTATCCAAAATGGAAAACCGATTAGCAAGCAAGATCGACTAAGGGGACTCCTGCCCCACCTGCCTGGTTCTCTTAGTCTGTCTGGCAGTCACCCATTCCATCTCTGTCTATACGCTTCTAACCTGTGGTGTGACCACGTCCCTCAACATTCTATCCACATAGTTCTCTGCCTTGCAGATGCACAACTGTGTCTCCAGCTGCCGCTTGAATTTCCAAAGCTGGAGCTCAAGCTTCTGCAGCTGGTGACACTTCCTGCAGATGTATTTGTCATTTGTCTAGGGCACATGGTGCGTCCATGACTTCCCACATACTGCAGGATATACATTGCACTCAGCTGAGCTGGCCTGCCAAACCGTAACTTTAAAAGCAAGTTATTACAATTAGAATAAGTAGAATAGCTTACCAGTTACTCACCAATCAGCATCTTCCCCTGTACCAAAGTAAGAGGCTGAAAAAGGTAGAAAAAGAAAGGAGCACCTTCCTCACCAAACTCCCACTTTACACCCTTGTGCACCTGAAGCAACACTCTCAGTGCAGATGAAGCAGCACTGCAGAAGGCCTCTTTTTATGCTCTCAGTTCTCAGTGCAGACACATAAGGGGATAGGTTCATTGCACTAAAACCCACCCACGTAAAAATATTAAAAATGCAGAAATGTGTCCGACTTCCCATCAACACATGCAAATGCACACTCAAATCCCAACACGCAGAAAAAAAAATTCAACTTTACGGAGTATCGAAGGTTAAACTTGGCCAATTTAAAGTGAAGACTTAAAAGAAGGAACAGCAATAAAGATTCACTGATTGTATCCAGAGGCATTGGACCTTCAGCTGAGGCCGTTGGTTTAAAGTCGTGGCTGGTATGTCCCTTTTCTGCTGGAAACACTGTCATAGAAATTCATTGGCTTTCCGTGGAGAGTCTCTGTCTGCTGTCAGAATCTAAATACACTTTCAACTCAGCAAAACGGGGTTCAAAGCTTAGATGGACTATTGTAGAGAGTGAAAGAGAGGGTGCAATACAACTGCTGTCTCCAGCTGCTAGAATATCTTTTCCAAATCCCAAATTCGAGCATCCATACAAAAGGTAGTATCACATGACCTCTCTGCATGTCAGTTGTATATTTGAAAAGGAGAACAAAAACAAAAATAGCTGGAAAAACTCAGCAGGTCTAACAGCATCTGCAGAGAGGGATACAGTTGACGTTTCGAGTCCGTATGACCCTTCATCAGAACTAAGACATATAGAAATGAGATGAAATATAAGCTGGTAGAAGGGGGTGGGACAGGAGAGCTAGATAGGGGGCCAGTGATAGCTGGAGGGCAAGAAGAGACTGCCAAAGATATCATATGCAAAAGGACAAAGGGGTGTTGACAGTGGTGATATTATCTAAAAGATGTGCTAATGGGGACATTAAGGGAAGCAAACTAGTGGCAGATGGCCCTAGTGCGGGTGGGGTGGGGAGAAGGGATCGAAATAGGCTAAAAGGTGGAGATGAAACAATAGATCAAAATAAATTTAAAAATAGGAGGGAAGAGAAAAAAATAGTTGTTAAAAAAGATAAATTATTGGAAAAAGGGGGAAAGAGGGTGGGGATGAAGGAGAGAGTTCATCATCTCAAATTGTTGAACTCAATATTAAGTCCAGGAGATGTAAAGTGCCTAGTCAGAAGATGAGGTGCTGTTCCTCCAGTTTGCGTTGGGCTTCACTGGAACATTGCAGAAGGCCAAGGATGGACATGTGGGCATGAGAGCAGGGTGGAGTGTTGAAATGGCAAGCAACAGAGAGGTCAGGGTCATTCTTGCGGACAGACCGAAGGTGTTCCACAAAGCGGTCACCCAGTCTGCATTTGGTCTCTCCAATGTGGAGGAGACCGCACTGGGGGCAACGAATGCAGTAGATTAAATTGAGGGAAATTTAAGTGAAATACTGCTTCACTTGAAAGGAGTGTTTGGGCCCTTGGACGGTGAGGAGGGGGGAAGTAAAGGGGCAGCTGTTGCACCTTCTGTGGTTGCATGGGAAGGTACCGTAGGAGGGGGTTGAGGTGTAGGGGGTGATGGAGGAGAGGACCAGGGTGTCCCGGAGGGAACGATCCCTGTGGAAAGCCGCCAGGGGGGGTGAGGGGAGGTGTGTTTGGTAGTGGCATCATGCTGGAGTTGGCGGAAATGGAGGAGGATGATCCTTTGAACACGGAGGCTGGTGGGGTGAAAAGTGAGGACAAGGGGGACCCTATCATGGTCCTGGGAGGGAGAGGAAGGTGTGAGGGCGGATGCGCGGTAGATGGGCCGGACACAGTTGAGGGCCCTGTCAACCACCGTGGGTGGAAAACCTCAGTTAAGGAAAAGGAGGTTGATCAGCTCAAGCCTGGCACAGCTCCTCTTAACCATTGTGATAGCTGAGGTGATTCATTTTTAGCAATTGCAGCAATTAACTTCTGAATGATTCATTCTTCTATTTGGATGAGATAGGAAGGAAGCGTTTCACACCTCCAGGGAGGTCATTGTCTGTTGGGCCCTCCATAGATCCCACGTCTCCATGAAATGGAATGTGGCAACACAAATTCAAATTGGCAGCCATTTTAGTGTCTTTGTGTCCGAGTGAAATGTCCCTTGTTAGAAAAGTTTAATATGTGAGACCAAATGATGAGATATCAAATTAATTGCATGTAGCACATCTTTGTGACACTTAGGTTAGAGGAACTGATAACATGTTAATAAGTTCTTGTGGTGTCCCAGGTAGAAATAGCTGTAAGTACAAAAAAATGTGAGACTCAGTAAGTCAATGATGAATAATAGTATTAAGTTTAGACTTCCAGGCCAGGACTTTCCCCTTGGCGATTTGGGGATGGGGCCCGGTCGCCGAGAGGAAAATGACGCAGGATGACATCGGGAGGAATCCCCGACGTCATCCCAGTCAATTTAAATTTTTAGGAAGGTGGGCAGACAACGAAATCAGCTGTTCGCCCTCCGACCTGTCAATGGCCAATTGAGGCCTTTGACAGGCTATTTAAAGTAATTAAAGACCTGCCCGGCCAACCTTAAGGCTGGCGGGGAGGCCAGGAGCCCCAACAGGCTCCAGATTATTGATGAAACTTCATCCACTGGCGGGATGAAGTTTCATGTCCGTTTTGTAAAAAATTAATAAAGTTTATGTGTTCTTTATTAACATGTCACATCTCGTGTGACATTGTCACATGAGGGGGACATGTTAATAATTTTTTAATGTTTCTATTTTTGAAGTTTTTTCCACTGTCAGTATTCTTCCTGAGACAGGACTTTGCCTCAGGGAGCAGTGCGCTCTTTCGTGCGCATGCGCATGCGCGAAAGAGCGCACTTTGACAGATGGAGATTCCCTCCCCCCCGGAACAGCGCTTCCTGTCAGTGATGCCGCTGGGCGGGCCTTAATTGGCCCGCCCACGTAAAATGGCGGCGGGCCCCGTTTCAGTGGCAGGGGTCGGCTGGCCCGCTCGCCATCTGAGGGCAAAATTCTGCCCCCAGATACAATTTGATATCTTTATAGGACATCTGTATACTATACATAATATACTATTAAAAAGTTATAAATACACCCAGAAAGCCTTTGGAGAACTGATCTTAACAGTTGCCAACAAGTGGTTGCCAACAAAATATCAGTTCATAATGAAGCAGAAAATATATCAATGATTTAGACTTAAATGTAGGGGGCATTTTTAAAGAAATTTGCAGATGATACAAAAATTAGTTTGTGATTGATAGTGAGGAAAAGAGCTATAGACTGCAGGAAAATATCAATAGACCAGTAAGGTGTGCATAAAAATGGAAATTGGATGGTTTGTTTTCTTGGAACAGAGAGATTTAATCGAGTGTATAAAATTAGCAAGGGCCAAGATAGATAGGAAGGCCCCATTTCTCTTAGCAGTGAGGTCAATAACCAGGGATCATAGTTTTAATGTGTTGCGGAAGGATTCAAGGAGGGTTCAGAAAGGTAATGGTGGTCTGGAACTCACTGTTGGAAAGGGTGGTATAGGCAGAAAGCCTCAATATATTTTAAAAATAATTAGATATGCATTTGAAGTGTAGTAACCTACATAGCTATAGAACAAGAGCTGGGAACTGGGATGAGGCTGGATAGCTCTTTCTCAGCAGGCACAATGGGCCAAATGGCCTCTTTCAGTGCTCAAATTTTCTATGTTTCTATGTTAGATAAAGAAAAGCTGTTCCATTTATCCAATAAGCTAGGTTTCAGAACAATACCATTTGATGCCCATGGATTAATTGTTGACATATGGTGCTAAAACATAAACTATGTCAAAAAAAGTACGTTAGAGTAGAATTTCCACAGCCTTCTTCTGATCCCCCACTTTACTTTGTCAGAAGGTCAACAGAAACGTCAGAGAAACAGTATACGTCATTGTTCATGCCATTTCTCCTAAGTTTCCATTGATCTCCCACCAAAGATATGGGGGAAATCAAGAGACCACCCTCTACACCCACAGAAATTCCAGATAATTAGGCTTAGATATAGGTTCAGTCAGCTACATCATGTCATGAGTGGGTGGATCTTGAATCACATGTTTACCAGAAAAACATAAGAAGATAAGAAATAGGAACAGGGATAGACCATTCAGCCCCTTGAGCTTGCTCCACCATTCAGTAAGATCATGGGTGTCTTCTTGTGTTTTGATTTCCACATTTCCATCTAACCCTGATAACCTTTGATTCCCTTGCCTAACAAGAATCTATGTATCTCTGCCTTAAAAATATTCAATCACCCCGCCTCCACCACCTTCTGAGGCACAGAGTTCCAAAGTCGCACAACCCTCTGAGAGAAAAACATTCTCTTCATCTCTATCCTAAAAGGGCGACCCCAAATTTTAAAGCAGTGAAAACATGCTTCAGTGTGGTCATTACTATGAGAAGCATCACCAAAAGAATATACCAATTTACATCATTTGGAAGATGAGGTTGGAGTTTCTAAACTGGGACTTATCAAATGACTCTCAACTAACTTATGCCCATAGTTTAAAACTGTAGTTCTATAAGACACTGTCAAAGAAATCAACACTATCAGAAGTCAGACAAACACTTGAGGTGAGTAACATTGTCAGTCTCCTAAATCTTTGTTGGTACATTCTGAAAGTACAGGCAATAAGTCCAAGCAAACAAGGGTTTAAGAAATGCTAGGTCAAGACAGGCACATTTACTGGAATTTTTGAGAATGTGATAGAGCTGGCAATGGGAGTAAGGTATCTGCATGCTGAGTATAAGTTGACGCTGAGGAAGTCCTTTAAATATCCTGAGCTGAGGCTTAAAATGAATAGTTTCAATCGATGCCTGGTCTTGTAAGCTTTCTCATACCTATAGGGTAGAATTTTCCCCCCGTCAGGGTTGTGCGGGGGCGGGCGTGGACCCAATCGGCGCCCCCAATCGGCGCCCCCGATCGTTTCCGCTCTGCCATTTTACGTGGGCAGGCCAATTAAGGCCCACCCAGCGTGACCCGCACCCAGGAGCGCTCTGCGCTCCCTGTGCGGGCGGGGGGGGGGGGCGGCATCCTGCCTTCCAAAGCTGACTGACTCCATTGTGGGGGTTAGGCATGTGTGGAAATGCTTGAAAAGCTAGCCATTCAACACTTTCTTTAAAAAAACTGCTGCTACAGCAACCCTATAGAAGTGTCAATCAATCAGAACTTGAAAGTATCAGTAACATAAACTATAAGCTCTTGACACCTCCTTATATTGTGTAAGTATACACTGAGCCAGTGACAAAAGAGATTATAGAAAACAAAGCTTGTAAAGCTATCAACCAAGCAATGTTTTCCCTTCTGTGCATCTGTTCTAATTTCCTTTCTGGAAGTCTGGGCTCTCAGCCAAGTGTCATTATATTTGGGGAATGGAATGTAACGTTCCATAAAATCCAGCACCCAAGGCGGGCACACCAAGCGAGGAAATTTCCCAACTCAAGCTTCCTGACCCAAAGTGAAGATCCAGCCTAATGTATCAGAGTTGACACTTGAATAAGTAGAAAAGACAACATAAGTTCCACTTAGATGTTCTAAGACAATGGTCTGGTGAAATTAATTGCTCCTGTTCCACATATAGTGGAGGGGAAAATTGTTGAATCACATTAATAATGGGTTACATGAAAATTTCTCATGCCTTCCTGCACTTGATTGTATGCTTTAGTGACAGAGAGGGGGTGAGTGAGAAGATATATAATGCTTAAATGATACTACACCTCAGCATCTTTAACTCCACCTCCCTACAGCTTTGAAGCCCCAATTCATCAGAAGAATAGAAGGGCTGGTAATTCCTGGTTTGTATTTGCCAATTATGTGTTACCTTATCATGCAATGAGAGAATCAGAGGTAAGGCAACAGTAGATGTGATTTTAAGGGTATGCACCAGGCAATTACATTGGTAAGGTAGGAACGTGGAGCGCAGTTTCCTAGGAAATTTGTGAGTGACTGCAGCATTGTAGGTATCGTTAAAGCTAGCAAAAGTTTCCATTAACAAAATGGACGAGAATGGAAAGTCAGACATTTGCAGCGGATTTACAATAGCAGGCAACAAGGTACACCATTACTCGTACTGAGACAAATAATGCAAGCTCCCCAAACATGGTTACCTTTGGCAGGATCACCAGCGATGCTTCTCGATATCAGAATACGCCCTCTTAGGTTTTTGCCACCAGTAATTACAGCACTAAAAGTTAGTTTTCCTGGTTGTCCTTGGTGATGATGGTCATCGTGGATGATGGAGCCAAGGGTCAAAAATATGGGAGTTGGAATATGAGATTATGCCATAAACCTGTTTTTCAGCCAATTCCTACAAGCCCTGAGACTTTTTCATGTATAGAGATTGCATGAAATGTGTGACAGATCATTAACACCTTGAAAATGGTTTTAAAATATTTAAATTGTACAATTGAGGAGTTTTTAAAAATTAGAACCATATAGTTTGTCTTCTAGGCTTATTTTGACTGATGTTCCTAAAGGGGCCTGGGATCTTTGTGGAATTTTGAAATTCCATTTTGGCAGTTCATTTTTGTATTGTGTTTTTTTATAATCATATTTTTGCCATCTTTTGTGGGATATAATTTAATTATGTATTTTTGTCCACATTTATCTGGTACAATTTGTATTCCAGTATAAAATTAGGTAGCTTTTTAGTTGTTGCGAGAAAAATGGCTGGTGATTGACTGTTAAACGTGTCAGAGGTAGTTATGTGCTGGTTGTGTTCTGGTAGAGGAGTGACCCCATAATTCTGTACACAAAGTTTAAGATGCACTTGGACCAGTATTAAAGTGATAATTTACAAGGTGTCAGAGAAAAACAGAGCAGTACATCTCTTTTGATGACAGCCACAATTGTCATCTGTGGTGAAGATAAAGCATGCGAGAAGAAACCTTAGCTCAGGCAAACATAAATTCATTTCTATGATAGAAGTTACAACAAAAGCTAGATTTATCCACCACTCAAGCATCACTTAAAACATAAACCAAAGCTTTGGGTTTACAAAATCTTTAAAATGCTGAACGTTAGTAGGCAACAGAGCTATGATGAATACAATATTCCCTTGCTGCGTTCTGTAAAAACAAAAGAATATATTATTTTTTTTCATACTTCCAGCTCTGTTGCTCTATAAAGGCTTTCCTGGATCTAAAAAGGATGGCACTTTGGCTGTTGCTATATCAGATGGGCTGCATGGGGTGTTGTGGGGAACATGTGGGGATAATGGGAAGAGGAAGACTTATGGATAGCAGCCCAATGGCGAAAAATCAGTGTCTTATTCAATACACCATTGAACCAGCCAATAATTTTGTTGAGGAGCCTTCCCTTCTGTGAGACAGCTTTGTGTCTTACAGTTTTTACTTTTTAGAAAATTCAGTCACATCTAGTTGTGACACCTTTAACTTCTGAGTCCCCCTTTTCTCACTGATTTGTTCACTCTTTTTAAAATTGTTGCCTGGCATTTTAGTTTTCTTAATCTAACATTTGATCCAGCCACTTTCCATAAATTATTACAATACTAACAGATCTCCTGCGATATTGCTCAGGCTATGTCAGAGGTTATTTTGTGGTTAGGTGCTGGTCTAGGATCAGTTGTACACACATATCGTGTTGAAAGGTCATGGGGTTAAGCCCTGCTGCAGAGAATTGAGGACACAAACCAGCCCAATACTTCAGTGTTATACTGAGGGAATGCTGCACTGTCAGCAATGTTGTCTTTCAAGTGAGATGTTAACTCGAGATTTCTTAAAAAAGCCTAAGGCATTTTCAAGCGTTGATATCTTCATTAAAATTTTTATGTGAAGGCCTCAGCCTTTTCCAATAGCCAGAGCTTGGACTTGATATTTTTGATTAAAATTATGGTTCTGTTAGCTGAATGAAATTGTGCTGTCTGTGCATGTAGGTGTCCCAAATTTCCCAGGATGCGGCAGTTTTATCAAGTTAACTAAACTTAAATATTTATCTTTAGCTTCCAGCAGTTTTTGCTCTTTTGCTAAATGATTTGAAAGAAGACAAGTTTCAAGAACTTTGTTCAGATAAAATGTGGATCTTTTTCACAACACAGGGTCTGTGGCTGTGTGTGTATGAGAGAGAAACAAAGAGACTTGATATACCTCTTGTGGCATTGTTTAATAAACTGCAGAAAATTTATTAAGCTGAGATGGATGCAACTTAACTCCTCATTATAATTAGTGATAGTTTTCAAAAACAAACAGATGAATAAAACAGAAAAACCTTTAACTTCTAGTTTGCCTATGTCTACACGATGAAAGTGTCTAATTACTAATATCTGAGGGACTGGAAAGAGAATGAGAGAAAGAATCAGGGTCAAGAAAAGAGTCACAAATAGAGTGAACACTTTTGGTCACTTTAATTTCACTTTTTAAACAAGTAAGTTGACTCTCGAAAGCAAACAAAGTGCGGAATCTTATGGAGTCGACAGGCGTTCTGGCCCCGCGTTGCCTCTTTTCGGGTAGACCTGTCACATCTTGTTCCACTCAGGCACTTGACAGGCCAACAGTGGGCCTTCCCTCGGATTAAGGACCGTGGATGCAGAAGTCCCGCCCACCGTGAGCTAATGACCAATAAGAGGCCAGCAGCTCTATTGAATAGCAGCGCCACTGGGGAGGCGGTGGCTGCTACCAGTAATGCACCTACTCAAGGTCCAGGATCATTGCTGGACCCAGGCCAGGGGTGAGCGATGGTAGTATGGAGCCATGGGTGGGGGCTGAGGGAGAAGGGGGGAGTGGGGAGGTCGGTAGCAACTGCAGGGGATGCTCTCTCAGCCCCCTTCCTGATGCTGGGTCTCTCAATAAGGCACTGAGTGCCTTTAAATGAGGCACCCTGCCTGGGAGCCCCCAAGCAATACCTCATGGGTTTTCTTCTCGAGCTCCCCACATTGCAAGCCCCCCCGCCCACCACTGGGGTAATACAAGCTGTGGCGGGATGGAGCCCTTAAGTGGACATTGTTGGAAGGTCATTGATGAAGCAGCTGAAAATGGACACCATCCTGAGGAACTCCTGCAGTGATGTCCTGGGACTGAGATGTTCGACCTCCAACAACCGCAACCATCTTCCTTTGCGCTAGATATAACTCCAACCAGTGGAGAGTTTTCCCTCTGATTCCCAATGACTTCAGTTTTATTCGGGCTCCTTGATGCTGTAATATGCCTCTAAGGGATAGCAGCATGCCATCATGTTAAGGGAAATGTTTCGTGTGATCCAGCCTCAGTTTCACTTTGGCCTGGAGCAGAACACAGACACACAGCTCTGCAGCTCTGATGTCCTCAAGCTTTCTGTCCATGTGTATCTATTCATATGTGCCTAGAATTAATAAATGAAACCACAACGTGTTTGCACAATTCCTTATGATCAATTGGTGTCGTTTTATCATTATAACACACACGACATTGAGCAGCAATGGTTCCTTCTAAATGACATAGCGCTCAGCCTGGCAGCAAGATTAAGTACGACATTTTGAACAGTCTTAGATTGTTCTATATGGCATGAGATAACCCTCGACGTTCTGGTCAGACCACAACAAAGTCACAGCATTGGAGGGTGTTCAAACCACAGTGTGATGACTGCACAGAAAAGCTTTGAAGACACAGTGCCGGAATAGTGCTTAAATAAAGAGCCGGTAAGCAGACGGACCACTCATGGTGAGTAGGACAATGCATCAAGAGAACCAGCACCAGGTTAGCTCAGTCGGGAAAGGCAAGTGACCAGGGTGTGGGCCGGATTGATAGCGAGCAAGGGAAGAGTCAAGCAAAACAAAAAACAAACAATAAGTCATAAATATAGGCCCAGAGAATGTTGTGATTATAATGGGCAGAGCTTCAGCCACGCAAAAGCAGCTACAGCAATACTCATCCAGGCACTTTGGAGAAGGAAGGTCGAAAGGATATTGTCAAAATGTCCACAAAATTCCCCAGTTTGAATTGGGATGCAGCTGGCCTACTCGAGTTCAAAATGTTAAACAACGTACAGAGCTATGGTTTCTTGATTCAGGTGTGTCTGAACTAAAGAAGCAAGCCATAAAAATGCACCTAGTAATTGGGAATGAACGTCTACACAGGCTGAGCACATCAGGATTAACAGTAAAAGAGCTAAAGGATCCCTAAGTGATATGGGCTACATTGGAAGACCGATTCAGAATCTGGTTAAATTTCCATATTCATCAACTAGAGTTCATGTCATTTCAACAACAGCCTGCAGAATCCATAGACCACCTCATCAGCAGATGTGGAGAAAAGGGTACGTACTGTGATTTTTCAAATGCAGACCTAGCAGACAGAGTTATTGAGTTGGTGATCACATCCACTCCCTTAAAAGAATTCCAGAAAGATCTGCTAGACAATCCCAAAACTTATAGCATTGAAGAGCTCCTCAAGGGTGGAGGTAATAATGAAGTGATCCACGCAGGGCGACAAAGCTTATAGGCCCTAAGTACCACCCCAATTATTCACACACTTATTAGGATACCTAAGCCTAGTGAGCCTTGTGGAAGGTGTGGCCTTCTGCATGCACCAAGGAAATGCCCAGTTTTCCAGCAATTCTGCAAAGCATGTGGCAGAAAAGGCCATTGGCAGAGGCAGCACACTCAAGCAAAGGTTGATGCAGGAGAAAAGAGCTGTGCACTGATCCAAACAGACCATACACAACGGGTACCCTCACGCAATAAGAATGACCATCCCATACATCACTGTGAGCAATCAAAGAAACCGCCAGGCAGGATTACCATGAAAGATCTGGGCATACCAGCAGATTACCTCTACACTTTAGAGACTCATAGGGCGGAATCGTCCCAGATTTGCATTAAGTGCGGTAGCGGGCAGGAAAAACAACATTTTACCCGTCAGCCCCAATGGTGGCTTCTCATGCCATATCATCCCAAACCCACCACATTAATTATGCATTCCTGGGAAACATGCCGTTTCCATGGTGGGCAGGCTCTCATTCACCCACCACGCCATCACTTTGCCGCTTCATCACGCCAAGTGCCACATTTAAAGTGCAGCCGTGCACCCACCTGTCAGGGCTTCCAGACCAGGGTTGTCACAAGGAAGGCAGGATGGCCCTGAAAGACAAAGGGATTGCAGTCCCCTGTTTCAGTGACACATTCCTCGATCGCCTTTTGAATGCTGTGGAGGCCCACCATGATGTCCACTACTGCCGCTCTGGCCACAGGATGGGCAGTGGCATCACCAATCCAACTTGGGAGGCAGTGGCAGCGGTGGTCAGCACCAATTCCCTGCAAACAAGGAAAGCCAGTGCCGCTACAGGATGAATGGTGTCATCCGTTCCACCAGGGTAACTCACTCTTCTCATTGCTCTTAATTCACACACTCACAAACCAATCACACATCCACAGGGATCTCACACCTCAAGGGCCAACACCACTAACTCTCACACACACCCTCACATCTCCATCAGGCTCATACCCTCTCGCACTCGCGTCCTCATCCCGTCCATGGCTCTGCTCACCACACAAACATTCCACACAGTGCCATGTGTCCTGCTCACACTCTCTCCTGTTTTTAATGCAAGAGAAACTGGCACACAACAGCAGGGAGAGGACCCAGACTGGGGGGTGGAATGGCCCACATTAGCCCCCTTACTCACTTTGAAGAGCGTGCCATCATGCTGACTGGTGAGGACATGGACCATGCCTGCGGCGAGGATGAGGCCAGAGGCGAACACCCACATGGGGACCCTGCACCCCATCATCCCTCTAACAATGTAAATGCGAGTTCTCTTTCTCTCCTGCTTTTGACTCTGCTGCCATGCACTAATTATCTCTACTATGGTTCACAGGGAGCTCTGCTAAGCGACCAACACCCTCAGCCAGCCAGTCCCTCAGCTCCGTCCAGGTCCTCATCTCCATCCAAGAGGGCACCTTCTCCATTGAGGAGCTGGAAATAAGCAGCCTGGAAGACCCGTCACAGCGCTTACACACACCCCCCACAGCGCAGAGACACACAACTCGGTGGGACCTAGATCTAAAGCAGGCTCAGGTTCACAATCTGGTGGTCACCGCACAGACAAGTGCCCGCAGCAGCAGGAGGCAGGTTCAGCCGAGCTCCCCAGCGCTTGGAGGCCTGTTGGGGAAGAGGCATCTGTGAGGTCTGCGTCAGATGACAAACCTCTGGATTTAGCCTTTCTGTTGAGTCATCAGAAGGCGGGGGAACATCACGCAGAACTGTTGGAAGCCCTCAACAGAGTGGCTCCTAAGTCGGAGGAGTGCATCCACCTGCTCTCTGATGAAGTGGTGCCCACATGTGCGTGTATGGAGGTCTCCGTGGGCAGGATGGTGGATGCCATGGAGACCCTGGCCCAGTGGAACATGGGGATGTGCACAGATCTACACTCCATTGCAGGAGCCATGGGTAAGTTCATGCAGTGGCAATGCGAGAGGAAAGTGGGACATCTCAACAACGCTCCAGGTGCTCCTCCCATTGTCTTCTTCACTGAATGCTGGGTTCCCCCATCATTGAAGAGGGGGATATTTATGGACCCTCTCCTCCGGTTAGTTTTTTGAATGGCCCACCAACATTCACCACCATGCAAGGCTGCAGAGCTTTGATCTGATCTGTTGATTGTGGGATTGCTTAACTCTGTTTATAGCATCTATCGCTTCCACTGTTTGGCATGCAAGTCACCCTATGTTGTAGCTTCACCAGGTATGGCACCTCATTTTTAGGTATGCCTGGTGCTTCTCCTGGCATGCCCTCCTGCACTCCTCATTGTACCAGGGTTGAGTGCATTTGAATCCCAGGGCAACTCCTTCCCAACTGTATACCACTATGCTGCCACCTCTTGTGGGTCTTGTCTTGTCCTGCAAACGCAGGGATGGTGATGGTGGTGTCTGGTTTATTGCCTCTAAGGTATGATTCCATGAGTATGACCATGTCAGGCTGTTGCTTGACTAGTCTCTAAGGCAACTCTCCCAATTTTGGCATGAGCTCCCAGATGTTAGTAAGGAGTACTTTGCAGGGTCAAATGGGCAGGGTTTGCCATTGTCTTTTCAGGTGCCAAGGTCAATGCCAGATGGTCCGTCTGATTTTATTCCCTTTCCACTTCTAGTTTGATGCAGTTGAGTAACTTGCTAGACCATTTCAGAGGGTGGTTAAGAGTCAGCCACGCTGCCATGTGACTGGAGTCATATGTAGGCCAGACCAGGTAACAATGACAGATTTCCTTCCCTAAAGGACATTAGTGAACCAGGTGGATCTTTGCGAAAGTCCAATAGTTTCATAGTTAACATAACTGAGACTAGCTTTTTTTTTTTAAAACTCCAGATTTATTAATTAATTAAATTTAAATTCAGCCAGCTGCCATGGTGGATTTTAACTTGAGTTCCCCGAAAATTAGCCCTGGCCTTTAGATTACTAGCCCAGTAGCATCAACACTACATCGCCCTACTGAAAATGTCAACATAATTTTTGTTTTCAAGTGCACTCAATGCTCTCAATTACAATTTGACATCAATAGTTCTAATTTGGAATGTGCTTGATATCAAATTTGATAGCGCACTCAAAGCTATATCCAGCATGCTCAAAGGTATCCAGCACATTCAAAGTTATCAAATATACTCAGCAACCTGCATTGTAAATACATTACTTAAATAATATCTGAATTTATTCAGTTTTTCACATAGTAAATAAAAATTGCTTTGCGAAACAATGCATGCTTGAGAGCACCACCTGATCTGCATCTGTTTCAGGGTCCAAATTCTCCCACCTCTCTCCCTCCATCCTACCTCTAGCCTCTCCCCTTCCCTCCAGCCTCTCCCCCTCCCCCCAGCTCTCACTCTCCCTCGAGCCTTCCCCCTCCTTCCAACCAGCCTCTCCAACCATCCTCCAGCTTCTCCCTCTCTCTCCAGAATCTCCCCACTCTCCACTCTCCAGGCCTTGGGGCCTCACCGATCTTTCAGGCCTTGGAGACTCCTGAACTTTCACCTGGCCTCCCAAACTCTGTTCAGGCCTCCGGCTTCCCCAGTACCTCATTGCCACGGTCTTGCTCCTGTTCCAACTTCAAGTCTTCACAGGGCTGCCCAGTAAACATCTCTTCCAGTTTCCAGCTGGCCCTGTAAACAGGTGTCTTCAGTTGGTGGGGGTAGGGGGGAAGAGGAGGAGAATAAGGGGGAAGAGGCAGGGGAAGAAGGGGAAAGGAGGAAGGGGGAAGGGGAGGGGGAAGAAGGGAGGGGGAGGGGGAAGAAGGGAGGGGGAGGGGGAAGAAGGGAGGGGGAGGGGGAAGAAGGGAGGGGGAGGGGGAAGAAGGGAGGGGGAGGGGGAAGAAGGGAGGGGGAGGGGGAAGAAGGGAGGGGGAGGGGGAGGGGGAGGGGGAAGGGAAGGGGGAAGAAGGGAGGGGGAGGGGGAAGAAGGGAGGGGGAGGGGGAAGAAGGGAGGGGGAGGGGGAAGAAGGGAGGGGGAGGGGGAGGGGGAAGAAGGGAGGGGGAGGGGGAGGGGGAAGAAGGGAGGGGGAAGAAGGGAGGGGGAGGGGGAAGAAGGGAGGGGGAGGGGGAGGGGGAAGAAGGGAGGGGGAAGAAGGGAGGGGGAAGAAGGGAGGGGGAAGGGGGTGGGGAAGAAGGGAGGGGGAGGGGGAGGGGGAAGGGAGGGGGAGGGGGAAGAAGGGAGGGGGAAGAAGGGAGGGGGAAGGGGGTGGGGAAGAAGGGAGGGGGAGGGGGAAGAAGGGAGGGGGAGGGGGAGGGGGAAGAAGGGAGGGGGAAGGGGGTGGGGAAGAAGGGAGGGGGAAGGGGGTGGGGAAGAAGGGAGGGGGAAGGGGGTGGGGAAGAAGGGAGGGGGAAGGGGGTGGGGAAGAAGGGAGGGGGAAGGGGAGGGGGAAGGGGGTGGGGAAGAAGGGGTGGGGAAGGATGAAGGGGAAAAGGGAATAAGGGAAGTGTGGGGAACAGAAGGGAGAGAAAGAGAGAGGGGGAGTGGGGAGGGAGGAAGGGAACCTCTGCAACCTGGGGCTCCGTGATTTTCCATGAATTTGAAAAACCCATTGAACCTCTTTGACCAAGCTTTTGGTCATATGGCTTAATACTGCCTCAAGTTGGCTCACTCTACCTGAAAAGTTTGACTTTTGAAAGTTTAGGGGGCAATCTTGATACCACAGAGTCTATTTTTTTTTGTTAGCTCAGTTACTGCGGGCAATGGATGAAGCACCTTTGCGCCTAAGTGAGTATTTATCAATCATTAAAAAGGTTATCGGCAGTACCAATAGTTAAACATAACAAATTGGTGACGAGGACAACAGACCTTTGCAGTAATGCTACTCACACAATGAAACAGCTAGTAAAAGGAAATTACTAGCTAAAAAAAGTGCGGCCGCCGATATTCCTGAAGTGCAAGGTGCAAAAACAATTAAGTCCCTGTAGAGTTAAATCTTTAAAAAGTGCTGTTGCTCTGATGATTAAAGAGAAAAAGGCAACTGGAGCAGGGGGCTGTGCAGCAGCTCTGGGTGGAAAGAATAAACAGCCCGGATCCAACCAGCTGAGAAGTCTCCCAGAGCGCTCCCAAAGTTCATAAAAAAACAAAGGGGATCTGCAGTAAAAAGAAAGAACTAGCCAGCAGAGAAAGTGCTGCAGTGATTTATTTTCATTTTCAAGGGCTTAAGAACAAGAGACCCACAATCCCGGGGATCCCAAGAATAGCGCTGGAAAACTACAACGGCAGGGCCGACGGCTAAAGTTCCAAAATAGGGCTAAGGAGAAAGGAAAGAATCCCAGAGAAAAGAAGTGACCTTACCTTGAAAATGTTAAAAGAAAGTTTAGCAAAGAAGGCCCACCATCGCTGGGAGCCCAGCAAAAGCTGAAAAGCATGGGATGAAACATAGAGACCTAACCAGCAGCTGCTGACAGCCTGAGTTTAAAAAAAAACGGGTACTGTCTTAAAGTGGTAACCACATTTAAAGTGGTGACTGAGAAAAAAGGAAATGACAGTAAACAAAAAGAACCTGATGAAGATGATAAAATAAAAATGACTACACTCACTGGATCTACGGGACATTTCGGTGAGACTGTTAAACAGTGGAGATCCCACACTGAACACTTTGCAATTTGTCCTTGCAAATGCAATTGAAAATAATAGGGAGGTGGCAACTTTCCCAAGTGTGATGGGAGTGTGATGGGAGCTAAAACCTTTGGCTTATGAAGAAGCTTGGTGCAGCCTGACAAACATAGCACAAAATTGTATGAGGGTACTGTAAAAGTCCTGGAAATACATTGTTCCCCCAAGCCACTTGTCATAGCAGAAAGATTTAGGTTTCACAAAAGAAACCAAGAGGGGGGAACAATTGCACAGTATGTTGTAGTACTTAAAAAGCTCACTGAACATTGTGAATTCAAGAAGGTACTGAACGATACCCTCCTTGACAGGTTGGTCTGTGGCCATCGTAGTGAAGCAATCCAGAAACGCCTCCTGACAGAGGCTAACCTCACTTTGCAGAAAGTCAGAGAGATTGCCGTTTCCATGGAGCTGGCTGCAAAAGAAGCACAGCAGCTGAGTGCATCAACTCGAATGCATAACATAACACTGAGCGTGCACACAAAATAGCATGCAGCCAAGAATGTTACCGTTGTGGAAAGCCTGGTCACCATCCATCTGAATGTTGGTGCAGGGACCTTCAATGCCGTCAGTGTGGCAAAAAGGGACACATTGAGTGTGCTTGTAAAAACAAAACAGTAGCAGGGAATCAGAAAAGCAAATCAGAGGAAAATAAATCTGCGTCACAAGAAGAAAGATTTACATGTCATACAGCAGGAACGAGTGGGCCAGAGTGACACCTAGTCTGAAGAAAATGTGCTCCTCCATATCTCGTCAGTGGCAGGTGGCTCACAAGGCAACTGGGTAACACTGCTGAAGGGCCAACCAATACGTATGGAACTGGATACAGGGGCAGCAGTTTCCCTGGTCCAAAATGCTGTGTATAAAGAAAAGCTTAAACATAATCCCTTGATGCCTGCAAAAATCATTCTGAAAACATATACAGGGGAACCTGTACCTATCATGGGCAAAATGGAAGTTAAAGTGGAACTAAATGGACAGACTGCTAAGCTACCACTATTTGTGGTAAAAGGCAACTACCAGCTTTAGTTGGCTTGAGAAGATCTGGTTAAACTGGGCAGGAGTACACAGCATTGCAAAAGAAACTGGTCTGACAGCTGTTATGAAAAATGTACTGCTGTCGGAGAAATGTACTGTTGTTTTCGAAGGAGATTTGGGAAGCATGAAGGGAATTACCATAAAATTGAATATCAAAAGTTGACTGTCAATCAAAATTTCTGAAGGCCAGAACTGTGCCTTAGGCCATAAGACCAAAAGTTGAACCTGACCTGGAGCGTCTGGTCAAGATAGGATCCTTGATACCTGTCTCCCATAGCGATTGGGCAACACCCATTGTTCCAGTGTTCAAGAAAGATGGCTCCATGCGCATCTGTGGAGATTTCAAGGTTACTGTTAACCCCGTGTTGCGTGCTGAACAATATCCACTTCCCCATATTGAGGACCTTTTTGCTGGCCTGGCTGCTGGACAGAAATTCAGCAAAATAGATCTATACCAAAACTACTTACAAATGCACATCAATGAGAAGTCACAAGAATATCTTATCATCACAACACACAAGGGACTGTACTGATATTGCTGTTTGCCTTTTGGAATAACATCAGCTCCAACCTTGTTTCAAAGGGCCATGGACCAGATCCTGAGTGGCTGGCCTAGAGTTCAGTGCTACCTTGACGACATCTTGGTAACGGGCAAGACCGATGAGGATCATCTCAAGAACTTGAATGCAGCCCTACAAAGGCTAGAGGGGTGTGGCCTATGGGTTCACAAAGACAAATGCGAGTTTTTTCAGCCCTCTGAAATATTTGGGGCATGTCATTGATGCTGCTGGGTTTCATAAAGTACCCTCCAAGGTCAAGGCTATTGCGGAAGCTCCAGCTCTTCCGAATATCAGCCAGCTTTGCTTGTTCTTAGGGCTGCTGAATTATTACAGGATATTTATTCCACAGCTGGCAATCCTGCTGAAGCCCCTGCATGAGCTTCATTGTCAGAACAAAGCCTGGAAATGGATAGATACCTGTGATGCTGCGTTCAAGGAGGTTAAAGCAGCGCTGGCAGATTCTGAGATATTGATGCACCTTGACCCCTCCTTACCTCTACAACTTGCATGTGATGCATCACCTTATGGAGCTGGAGCCGTTGTTCCACATATAATGCCCTCAGGTATGGAGAAGCTCATAATGTTTGCTTCACAGACTTTAAGCAAAGCAGAGAGCCAACACGCTCAAATCAAACACAGAGCACTGGGAATCATTTTCGGGATCTGGAAATTTCACCAGTACCTATTTGGATGGAAATTCATGCTGCTGACTGATCATTGACCACTCACCTCAATATTCGGTCCACACACAGGCATCCCTTCTTTAGCTGCAAGCAAGATGCGGCCTTGGGCATTCCTGTTGAGCGTTCACACATATGACATCAAATATCAAAAATCTACCTTGCATGGCAATGTGGATGGCCTTTCGAGGCTGCCGCTACCAATCAGCCATGTAGACACTGCTCAGAAAGACATCTACTACTTTGCACACGTGGAAAACACACCCATTACTTCATTCCAAATCAAGAAGGCCACTCAAGTGGACCCAACATTGTCCAAAGTCATGGGCCTTGTGATGCATGGCAACTCTTCCCTGAACTTCCGAGTCTCACCTGGCCTTCATCCTTAGGTTCCCAGGAGGATGGAGTTATCAGTCACTTCAGGATGTTTGCTTTGGGGCATGCAAGTTATTATTCCGCCAACAGTGAGGAAGTCAGTGATGGACCAACTGCATTCTGGACACTGTGAACAGTTCGCAGGAAAGAGATTACAAGAAGCTACTTTTAGTGGCCAGGCCTGGACCAAGACATTAAAGCCAAGGCAAGATCTTGTTTTTCATGTCAGTGTCCAAACCATGCCTCAATTGGCAGCCTTTCATCCATGGGATTGGCTGGAAAACCCATGGCAGTGCATCCATGTCGATTTCGATGGTCCATTTATGTTCATGATGGTTGAGGATGCTCACTCCAAATGGCCATACGTTTCAGTGATGTCCTTTAGTATTGCTGAGTGCAATTCAGGGGCTAAGGGAAATGTTCAGTCACTACGGGTTACCAGAACAACTTGTGACAGACAATGGACCTCAGTTTGTCTCGCAAGAATTTGAGAATTTTTTGAGAAGTAACGGAATCCATCACATCACCTCAGCCCATACCACCCATCCACCAATGGATTAGCAGAGAGATTTGTTCAAACCATGAAACATGCTTTATGCTCAGCACAAGGACATTCCTCCATTCAAAAGCGTCTGGACACATTTCTGTTGACATACCGAAACACACCACATGCTACCACAAAAGCATCTCCAGCATTCCTAATAATGGGACGGCAACTGCGCACTTGATTTGATCTGCTAAAACCAACAAAAACACAACAAGTTGTGCAAGATCAACAGCATGGCCAAGTGGAGAGAAGAGCACAAAGATCAAAGACAAGAATTTTCTGTTCTGGACAAGAAGTTCTAGCTCGTAATTATGCTACTGAAGCTAAATGGGTTCCTGCTACAGTGATTGCTCAGACAGGACCGGTTTCGTACACAGTCCGAACTGCGAATGATCTCACCTGGTGGAGACATATTGACCAACTATTGCCAAGTCAAGCACCATCTAAGGATACATCTCTTATGGAAGAGCCATCTCCAAGTCAAGGAATGCCGACTCCAGTCTCACCTCCTCAGTCTAGCTCGGCTGAAGTTGAAGTTGTCTCACCTTCACCTGCATTAGGTACAGCTTGAGATTCTGCTGCAAGTCTTGTGTTACCATCGGCCTCTGATGAGCATTGCTCTATCAAAGCACCAGAAGTGTGCTGTAACCCACATAGGGAGAGAAGACCTCCTGAGCATCTGAATTTATAAAGTCAGAGGCTTGAGATTGGTTCAGCAGGCATAGAGGCAATCTATCCTTTTTCCCTAGTTCAGAAAAAGTTTTGTTAAACTGACATTTCAAATAAGGGGGGGAGGAATATGTTATGTATTGTATGTCTTGTTGAGCGAACCATACTTTGCCAGCTAGTGCATTGTGGGACCACAGAGACCATGTTTTCTTTGTTAGTTCAGTTACTGCAGCCAATGAACGAAGCACCTTGTTCAACCACCTCTGTGCCTATGTGAGCATTTATCAGTTTATAAAAGGCTACCGGCAGTACCAATAGTTCAACATAACAATTAGGTGCAGGACAAGTGGCAATATTCACTTGATGCTTTTATCTGAAGTCGTGGATTGGATTTTTGCTTTGAGGACAGGAAAGAGGATTGGGAGCTGTTTCTGGGCCACAAGCCCAGCTCAGGGGGGTGGGGGAAGCAGTCACTGACCTGGGATTTTGCCCGGGACAACCCCTTAATTGGCATGGAGACAGGTTTCGTGTCCAATTAAGGGCAGTGGGCGGGCTATCAAAGCTTGAGGGTCATTCAGAGGCCTTCCAACTCGAGGATGGCAGCAGACTGCAGTAAGGGGTAGGTAATTAAGAAGGCACTTCAACATAAAGTTACCCTCTCATCAGCTTATTTTAAAATTCACATTGAAAACAGAAAAAGCAGCCAGGCCGCCACTGTTGAGGTGGGGGCCACTACAGGGTAGCCTTTGACTGCAACTGCACTTAGCCAGGTAGGGAAGGCCTGCAGGCAAGCCTGGAGTGCTGGAACCCCAAGCCCCAGCCCCCCTCCCCCACCAAGCCTATCACCAGGTGCCCAAATCCAAGCCATTAAACTGTCCCCATCACAATGAGAAACTGGAGGCTGATTGGAAATCCCAATCGTCGTCCTTTAACTGCCTTCTTAATGGGCCTAATTGGCTGCCCACCTCATGGGGCTGGGTAGCTCTGCTGGGCCTGCTTCCTGCTTCCCCTAAAGTGGTTGGCACTAGGAACGGGTTTGGGCAACCAGCACGCCAGCTGGCGCTGGTATTTTCAAGCCCCGTCCACCTTTGTTTCCAACCCCAGCAAGCCCTGAACATTCTGCCCCACTTCTAAACAGCTTTGTCTTCTTCCCTCACATGCTGAGCTCCACCTGATTGAGAACTGGGATTTAAATGGAGCCTCTTCTTCTTGTTAGCTGCCCATCATCTTTTGCAATTGGATATAGTAAGATTACAGAGCTTGACTCTGATTTATTGGGGGGCTTTTTGGACTATTTATCTCTGTCCATAACCCGGCTAATGTACTGGTACCTCATTCAAATGTACTCTTGGTGGCGTTTTTGGCAAGCTCTTCTCAGTGCTGTATTAAATCAAATGAAAGGGAAATTGGACATGGTGCATAACAAGTGGCAGTTCTGCTACCACCCACTTTACACCCAGCTGATGTTGAATTTCACCCCCTTGATTTCTGTATTGATCGTCTAGTACCATAACTAGTACATTTACACGCTGATATATAATAAACTTAAAGAGGTTGGTGAAATTACATCATAATATTAAGCTTTTACTCAGATAAGTTTCCTTTGATAGATAGCTTCTTTTAATAATTAAACAGCTAACATGAACAATACGATCCTCCAAATGTGACATTAGTTAAAGCTAATGCATAATAAATACCTTTTATGCATGCAGCAAATTAGAATTGAAGCATAATTAATGTCAGAAAATTATTATTAATGGATCATTTTGGAAATTGCTAACACAACACATTGAACCACCAGGAAAGTAAGTCTCTCTTGCTTGTATCAAGGAACAAAACCTAAAAAAAGATTACAGTAATCGATAATACAAAAGGAACTTAATTTAAATTATGCTGATATGTTCAGGTTTTAATGGAAATACCATAATTTGTTTTCACCTTCCAATTTCATTCACATATATAAAACAAAATATCAAGAACCTTAAATTACTGGACAAGTACTTCAAGAAAGGTCAATATAATATAACGAAAACATCTCATACGTCTTGGGTAAACATTCTTGACCACATTCTACTTAATGGCCATCCACCAAAAAATGTTTCATTGTGTAAGATGTTTTGACATGTTAAGGTAATGTACAAATTCAAATATGATTATTATGATCAAAACAAATCAACTATTGTGTAAATATGTTGAGCAGGAGAGTACTATACTGCGAACGGATTGAAATAATATCTTTTCACCCCAGAGATCAGGGCTTGAAATCCAGACTCAGATGGGTGGAGTGAACGGTTCCTCCCTGCTCTGTACAGATCCCACATGAAATGAAAAGAAACAACTGCAAACTTCTGAACTCTTTTTAAAAACAAAGCATAGAAAATGCGCACATCAGTATTGACAGTAGATGAAGTACCAACTACAGAAAAATTAACCTTTCATTTTTCTTTGTAGATGCTAACAGCATTGCTGCGTATTTTAACACTTACTGTTTTTATTTAAAATCATATGTGAAATTATTTTGGCCATCATTATCACAGTTTCTATGCTGCATACTACAAAACTGATGATTCAGTAAATTGCAAATTGCTCTCAAAGAGATTGCGAGGGTGTTTGATGTTAGAGTTTATCACATGGTGCCATTCTGACATTAAGAATAAAAGCTGTTGGTGGAGTGGATAAACTTTCCTTTACATTGAATTAATGCTTTACTAGAGTTGGGAAGTTAATCCAGGCTTTTAGGTGATGTGAAGCTTACAAGTAAAAATTTCTACACAGGCATTAAAAGACAAAAAAGGAAATTCAACATAAAGATGTAATAATGTCATTAAATATGTCACTTTTTAATTTTTTCTTTCATTTATACGAGCACACAAACTAGGAACAGAAGTCGGCCACTCGGCCCGATAACTTTTCATCTCTTGCTTATCAAGAATCTATGTATCTCTGCCTTAAAGATATTCAAGGACTCTGCCTCAACCACCTTTTGAGGAAGTGAATTCCAAAGGACAGAATCGTCTCAGATTTGCACTAAGTGCAGTAGCGGGTGGGGAAAACAATGGCTGCAATGGCGGCTTCTCATGCCATATCGTCTCAAATCTGCCGCATGAATTATGCATTCCCAGGAAACACGCCATTTCCATGGTGGCAGGTTCTCATTCGCCTGCCAAGCTATCGCCTCGCCGCTTCATCATGCCAGGCGCCACGTTTAAAGTGCAGCCGCCCACACACCTCTCAGTGCTTCCAGCCCACGGCTGCTGCAAAGAAGACAGGATGGCCCTGAAAATGACCCCCAGTTTAGCAACGCATCCCTCGAGCACCTTCTGGACGCTGTGGATGTCCGCCGTGATGTACTCTACCCCCGCTCTGGCTGCAGGAAGGGCAGCCAGATCACCAATCCAGCATGGGAGCCAGCGGCGGCAGTGGTCAGCACCAAAATCCTGCAAAAGAGGACAGCCACCCAGTGCCGCAAGGATGAATGATCCCCTCCGTTCTGTCAGGGTAAGTCACTCTTCTCATCACTCTCAACTCACACACTCGCAAACCCTTCACACATCCACAGGGCCCTCACTCACTGCCAGCTCATGGGACATCACCATTCACTCTCTCACACACACCTTCATTGTCCTCATCCCGTCCATGGGACCACTCACCACACAGGCCAGGCATACTTATCATCTGGCCTGGCAGGCGTCTTGCTTACACTCTCTCCATCTCTACTTATGCAGGACAAGCTGGCACACAACAAGAGGGAGAGGTCGCTTACCAGTGGAGGAATGCCTGACATCAAGGTCCTCACAGTCTTTGAAAATAGAGCCAGTCAGCTGGCCGGTGAGGGACAGTGCTGACAGTGAGGTCAGCGCTACTCTACCAAGCAAGGATCCAAAAGTGCAATATCCACCAGACAACCATGCTGTGAGTGATGTGTCTTCTTTCACAGGCCACTGCCATGCATTAATTATCTCTCCTTGCTTTCACAGGCACATGGGGACCAGCCGACAGAGTCCACGACCCAATGATCGCAATCAAACCCCGAGGGAAGCTCAGAAGATGAATCCGCTGAAGCCCTCCCTGAGCTCCCGTCACAGCGCTCACCCACACCCTCCACCAGTGCAGAGACACACCTCGGTGGGACCAAGCTTTAGAATAGCCTCGGGATCACAATCTGCTGAGCACATCGCACTATCTGATCCACAGCAGGCAGAGGCAGGGACGTCCCAGGTCCCAGGTACTCAGAAGACTGCTGGAGGCCAGAATGTTGCTGAGTCCGAGTCAGATGACGAGCCTCTGGACTCAGTCACGTCACAGTTGCTGGAGCTGCAAAGGCAAGCTCGGGAACATCAGGAAGGAATGTCCGCTGCACTCCTCAGATTACAAGGCACAATGAAGGAGTCTGTCCACCTTCAGGCTGAGGTGATAGCGTAAGCATGCCAACCCACCGAGGTCAACACTGGCAGGATGGCGGCAGCCATGGAGATCTTGGTCCAGGATGTCGCTCCTGGACTGCTGCGGGCTGAGCTCGATTGTCAATGTCATACTTGGCCTCCAACAGTGTTTACCCAAGAGGGGCACAGGCCAGCCCAATCACATTCCAGCTACCCTTTCTCCTCAAAGAGTCAGCCAGAGACCCTGGGGCACCCACAGAGAGGAGGATCAGCAGGTGTACCCCCCCAGAGCAATCCACCCAGGTAACTCCAGAAGTGCTCGGCCCATTCAAAGCTCTTTTTCAGCAGCTCCAGCTCTACAGGCCGTGGAGGGTGCCACTGCCACACAGCAGGACCCCAAAAGCAGGCCGGGTCTCAGCCCATTAGAGGACACCCGCGAAGGTCATCACAGACAGGGCGTAGCAGCCAGCAGGCTGCCTCCACCTCCACTGTGGATGTCTGGGAGCACCAAGATGTAGAAACAGTATTAGGAAGGTTAAGAAGACGTAAACTAAATTAACAAAATGAGGGACAAAATAAACGCAGCCCCTAAATTAGGGAAACTGCAAAAACAAAGACAACGTTTAAAGGAGACTTGCAGGCATTAAACCAAAATGTGATTAACAGAGTAAATAAAACATCCCAGTCCCCACGGTTCCCACCGAACACGGAAAGCCTCAATGGTACTGGCAGACACTGTGTGCTCCCTCTCCAGGGACACCCAGCCGCGAACATAGCCGCGGAAGAAGGGCAGACAGTCAGGTCGAAGAAGATGTAATTGCACAGCTTGGGCATGGGTATTAGCCACTTGTACATAATGTTCACTATTGTCAATAAACTCCCAAGAATGTTTCTCTGCCAATGGCTCCTTGTTCTGATGAGCAGTGTTCATGTCACACAGATGTGAAATCTTTCTGCACAAGATAAAGACAGGTGTCTCAGTCCAGGGCCTCTTCCCTGTGCTCTGTGCAGCCTTCAGAGCAAAGTGATGGTCCAGCCTCACTCTCCCTGGACACATTACTGATGCCTGCATCTTGGCAGTGCTGGTCATTGCTGCCAGAACGTTGTGGGCAGGCGTCACAGAGTTCCGTCATTCTCTCTGTGTGCTCTCAGCATCTTTAAGGTGGGGCTGGCCTCCATCTCTTCAGCATCTGTGACCAGTGACACTCTGCTCCTGAAGGGGTCAGGTGCTGAAGGCAGACAAGGAATCAGATGCTTTTTAAAGTTTCATGGCTGCGACTCCATTATGTGACCCTGATCACAGAGCACAAGTGAACTGCCTTCAGCCAGACAGAAGTCAGACATTCTCAGAGGCTATGTGAAGATTTATGGAGTGTCCTCACTGCATGTTGTCATCACCATCCTGTGATTGAGTGACTGTTAGAGTATCCACTGCATCTTCATGACAGGAGCATTATCACAGAGGGTATGTGCGCTGCCGTAAGCCAGACTGGAGTCAAATGTTCACACGTGCAATGTGAGAATCTTATGGTGTCTCCTCACTTGAGGCAAGGGTCTCATCGCCATCATCGTCGCCTTTGGCGACCTCTTCACCCTCATCACCATCGACGTCCTCCTCATTGGAGGGGACCTCCAGCTCCTGCATCTCCTCCTCAGCCAGCTCCTCTCCCCATTGCAGCGCCAGGTTGTAAAGGGCGCAGCAGGCGACGATGATGTATTACACCCTCTGTGGACTATATTTCAGGGCTCCACCAGACCGGTCCAGGTACCGGAACCGCATTTTCAGCATCCCGATGGTTTTCTCCACCAAGTTACGAATTGCAGCATGAGCCTCATTATACCTTCATTATGCTGCAGTCTGAGGTCTCCGCACAGGTGTCATCAGCTGCGCCCTCTGTGGGCAACCCTTGTCCCTGAGGAGCCATTCCTGTAGCCTCTGTGGCCCCTGGAAGACGTTAGAGATCTCCGACCGACTGAGAATGTAGGAGTCATGGACTCCCTAGGAACCATGCGCAGGCCTGCACGATGCATTACTGGTGGTAACACTGCATATTCAGCAAATGGAATCCCTTGCGGTTGACACAGTTGACCCCTTATTGCGACGGAGATCTGAGTGAGTGCAGTCAATCGCACCCTGCACCTGTGGGAAACCCGAGATCTGGGCGAATCCAATCGCTCTTGCATCTGGGCTCCCCTGGTCCCGGGCGAAATGCACAAAGTGTGTGCCCTCGTGAAGTTGGCATCCATGACCTCATGGATACGTTTGTGGGTGGACACTTATGGTATCCCACAGAGGTCACCTGTGGAGCCTGAAAGGAGCCACTGGCATAAAAATTGAACGGCACAGTCACTTTCACAGACACTGACAGTGGATGCCCTCCATGTCCCCATGGCGCCAAATCCTGCAGTAGCTGGCAGATGTTACCGACCAGTTCCCTAGACATGCGCAGTCTTTGGTGGCACTGCTTCTTGGTCATCTGCAGGAATGAAAGGCAGTGTCTATAGACCCTGGGTCTAGTTAGGCACCAACCAGTAACGGCTCGCTGTGGCTCTTCAGCAGCACGTGTGAGAGCCCCAGCCACCCCTTCTTCCTGACGGTGCTGCTCCTCCCTCTGCCCAGCCAGGCATCTCCATTGCTCTCTTTTCTGTCGTCTTCACTCTCTGTACGCCTTGAGACATACAGCTAGTTCACCAGGCTCCGTGCTCCTGATATACTACCCCCGCAGGATGAAAGAGAGAGACGAGTGTGTTAGATTGGGTGTACTAAGAACCTCTCTTGGTTAAGTCTGAAGTTCCCTTAACGCATCCTGGAGAGTGCTGGCCACCACTTGAATGGCCAAAGTTTAGTGCGCTGCATGGCTGCCCGAAACTCCACCCGCCTCCGCCCCACTCCACCTGATTGATAGGCGGCAGCTTTGCCCACTGGACTGCATGCTGTGCTCTCAGCTCAGGTGCCGGCATTCTCCTAACCCCACTGCAAGGCTGTACTGTTAGCTTGAACCATGGGGACGACTGGTCCAAGCTGGGACGTTGACATTGCAAGGGGTTGTGAGCACCTCCACCAGTGACTGCTCCACAGCCAATGTGCCCAGTTGTCCAACTGTTCTGCAGTCCACTAAAATCCTCATTAGTTTGCATCTGTGCCGGAGGGTGAGAAGCTCTGGAGCATTTGATGGCCCTTTCATGCCTCTGAGTTGCTTGAGTGTGCAGATAAGCTAGAGGCCCAACTCCAAGCATGTCAATGTGGCTGCGCCTGAACTGTCTCTTATATAAGGTTTCCCTAATGCACAGCTGCTCCCCTCCCCCCACATCCTGCAATTGCTTGTACACTACCTTCAACCGCAAGGCATCCTTTGCCCCCACCCCCCTACAATGCCCATCAACCTTGAAGTCCAACAGGTGACCCGGGCGAGCACTCCGCAACATTACTGTGCACTCACCGCTGAGTTCCCCTCAAAGTGCAGACTGCCAAGTGCACACCTTATATATGCCGTTGTGAAACACATCGGCATGCAATCACGCCAACATGGGCGGATAAGCCAATGGCAGGGGATGATTCCAGTGGGCTGGCCTTATAATGATATGCAGATGTATTACAATGAGGTTCCGACGTCTGATGGTGGGAAATGCAGCCCGCCATCGACAGGAGGAGCGGACGATCACAAACTGGTTTCACGACGTTGTGAAACCGGTTTTTGGCCTGCTCGCCATATTGTCCGCTCACACTGCTGAGCATGCCCGATGCCAGTAGCATGGAAAATTCTCAGAAACCCTGAGAGAAAATTTTTTTCCTCATTTCTGTCCTAAATGGACAACTCCTTATAGTTAAACAGTGACCCCAAGTTCTAGATTCTTCCATAAGCGGAAACATCCTTTCCACATTCACCCTATCAAGTCCCCTCAGGATCTTATATATTTCAATCAAGTTGCCTCTTAATTTCCTAAACTCCAGCAAATACAAACCTAAACTGTCCAGCCTTTCCTCATAAGACATTCCAGACATTAGTCTAGTAAACCTTCTCTGAACTGCTTCCTTACATCTTCCTTAAATAAGGATACCAATACAGTACACAGCACTCCAGATGTGGCCTCAACAATGCCCTGTATAATTGAAGCATAACCTCCCTACTCTTGTATTTAATTCCCATCGCAATAAACAATAGCATTCTATTAGTTAAAAACAAAAAGCTAAAAGCTACTGCGGATGTTGGAAATCCAAAACAAAAACAGAATTACCTGGAAAAACTCAGCAAGTCTGGCAGCATCGGCGGAGAAGAAATCAGTTAACGTTTCGAGCCTTCATGGCCCTTCGGCAGAACCAATTGGATTCGTTCTGCCGAAGGGCCATGAAGGCTCGAAACGTTAACTGATTTCTTCTCCGCCGATGCTGCCAGACTTGCTGAGTTTTTCCAGGTAATTCTGTTTTTGTTTAGCATTCTATTAGTGTTGCTAATTACTTGCTGCACCTGCATGCTAACCTTTTTGTGATTTTTTTTTTTGTTTTATTTTACAAATAGAAATTTCAATTCCTGTGGGACAGAATGATAAAATTCTTTTAGAAGGTATTTTGAGCAATTTGGCCAGATTGTGCAAACTCAAAGTGATATGTTGTCCCTATAAAATAGCAGGTATTTTGTGTCAGACAGTGAGATGTTTTTAAATTTGAAAAGAACTATCACGGTATCACCTACAAACAGCAATAAGTACACCAGGTACTTATAACGATCTTTGTATAGAGTGTGCACCCCACATACCAAACTAAGTAAGTAGCAAAAACCCAACAATCGCTGCAATGGTGAGACTTCTTGTAATTCTCTTGCTGAAGTAGTCAACAAGAGGCCATTCCAAGTACGAGTTTGCCATACTATCAGATTGGCAATTGCACAAGTCTACTACATTCCAGGGTAGATTTTTTGGTCCTGCCGATGTACCCATCTGTTAATTTACATATTAAGACTATTCAGCTTGCATGACTAGAAGGTACATAAAACAATGGAACAGAATTGAACTTGGGAAGGGCTAAGCAATTACAAGTTTTTGACTCCCTTGGAAGACTTGGGCACACTTTACATGTAAGGACATGGTGGGAGAATTACATATAATGTCCAGGTCAGAAACCAGCAATTTCATCCAATTGCTCTGTCGGTATTTATACTCCATTCAAGTCTCCTCCCACTCTTCATTTAACCCTATCAGCACATCCTTCTATTAATTTATCCCTCATTTGATTACCTAGTTTCCCGTTAAATATACCTATGCTACAGTAGCCTTGCAGTAGCAAGCTCCACATTCTAACCACTCTCTGGGTAAAGAGGTTTCTCCATTCCCTTTTGATTTTCTTAGTGATTATCTTATATTTATGGCCCATAGTTCTGGTCTGTCTCATAATTAGAAATGTCTTCTCTATATCTACTGTATCAAACTATTTCATCATTTTAAAGATCTTTATCAATTCATAGAGTCATAGAGGTCTACAGCACAGAAAAAGGCCCTTCAGCTCATCGAGTCTGCGCCAGTCAAACAAGTACCTAACTATTCTAATCCCATTTTCCAGCATTAGGCCTATAGCCTTGTATGCCATGGCATTGCAAATGCACATCCAAATACTTCTTAAATGTTATGAGGGTTTCTGCATCTACCACCATTTCAGGCAGTGAGTTCCAGATTCCCAACACCCTCTGGGTGAAAAAATTCTTCCTTACATCCCCTTTAAACCTCCTGCCCCTAACCTTAAATCTATGCCTCCTGGTTATTGATTCCTCCATCAAGGGGGAAAGCTCCTTCCTGTCTACCCTATCTATGCCCCTCATAATTTTATACACCTCAATCATGTCCCCCCTCAATCTCCTCTGCTCCAAGGAAAATAACCCCAGTCTATCCAATCTCTCCTCATAACTAAAACTCTCCAGCTCAGGCAACATCCTGGTAAATCTCCTCTGCACTGTCTCTAGTGCAATCACATCCTTCCTATAATGCAGATTCCAGTACTGCATGCAATACTCTAGCTGTGGTCTAACCAGCGTTTTATACAGTTCCAGCATAACCTCCCTGCTCTTATATTCTATGCCTTGGCTAATAAAGGCAAGAATCCCACATGCCTTCTTAAACACCTTATCTACCTGTCCCACTACCTTAAGGGACCGGTGGACATGTACATCAAGGTCCCTCTGGTCCTCAGTATTTCCCAGGGTCCTACCATTCATCACGTATTCCCCTCAGTCTTCTCTTTTTAGTATATGATAGGTATAATCTGTCCATCCTTTTTTTGTGCCCTCTCCAATGTCTCTGTATTCTTTTTATTATATGGAGTCCAGAACTACGCACAGTCAATCCAATTTAGGTTCTATACGATTTCAACATAACTTTCAATTCTATTCCTCTAGAAATGAACCTCCATGCCTTGTTGGTTTTCTACATAGCCTTATTAATCTGAATCACATTTCTAGTGATTTGTGTACCTGTACCTTTTTGCAGCTCTATTGCATTTAGGCTCTTATTAGCCAAGCAGCATGTGGGCTCCTTGTCCTTCCTACCAAAATGCATCATCTTATCTATATAGAAATTAATTTGCCAGTTATATGCCCAGTCTGCAATTTTATTACATCTTTTTGTATTTTGTTGCAGTCTTCCTTAGTATATACCCCCAAAATGGTATCATCCATAAATTTTGAAATTGCTCTTCTGATTCCTGAGTACAAATCATTTACATAAATCGTGAACAGGAGTGGTCCCAGCTTGATCCTTGTAGAATACCACTTCCCTCATTCGGCCATTTTAACCCTACTCTCTGTTTTCTGTTTTGTAGCCAACTTGATATCCATTCTGCTACTTCTCCCCTCATTCCATATGCTCTGATCTTAGTCATGAGCCCGCTATATAGTATCTTACCAAAGGCCTTTTGAAAATCTAAATGTATTACATCCACTGCATTAACCCTGTCTATTTATTCTGTTACTAGCTAAAAATAAAGCTGCAACCCATGCCTGTACCCAGAACCAGTATTACCCGTTTTTTATGTTTTGTCTTGCTTTTCACACACTTCCATTATACTCACAAACATCAAGCACAATAAGGTGAGTCTTGGAGCCAACAATTCAGATGTTGGTAGTTATTATTATGGACCTTTAAGAACAGTCAAATAATCCTGCCACTGCCTAGAGCAACATAACACCTCACAGCACCTCATGTCCTTCTCACTGTGGTTTACAAACACCATCACAGCTATTTGTATGTCTAGAGTTGTAGATGTTAAGTTAGAGGAGGTAACATTGAGTGAGTCACAGTGTCTGATCGATAAGGAAAAAGTGATGTTGACTGGGGTGGAGCAGGAACTTGATGCCTAGATGACTGTATACATTCCATCAATCAAGGCTTGTAGTTTTAGGAAATGCAGCAATGTGGTGACATTGGACAATTGCTTCACACTCTTGTTGCTATTCAATGGGAGAAAGACAAAAATGTTGACCACATTAGCAAATGCACAAAACTAATGTTTGTTTCTTCTATAGGGAGCACAATGCCTGATATCAGAGATGATCTCTGAACCAGCCTAGAAAGAGATGGAGGCGGAAAATTGATAACTATCATGAGCAATATCACCCCGTAGCGCAGGTTGGCTATAGACCGCTTTGTAAAAGATGGCACAGTGCTGATCCAGTGCCTGTCAAAACATTTGTTTTTGTCTTTATCATATAGGCGTGCCAGGGCCTACAGACATGAATGAAAACTTCAGGTGGTCCTTTTTTTAACACCCAAGAGGTGTAACCCAACAGCACCTTTTGCTGCAGCCCAACTGAAGCCAAGTTTACACATTCTATAAAGTGTTTGATTATTATATGTATTTTACTGCTTCAGAATTTATGGAGAAAGTTCTTGAACTTCTTCTTTGTTGGTTGAGCAGAGAGGATAATTCAGAGGCTAGAGAGCAAAGCATGTGTTATACAGCTGGCAAACAGAGTTTTGAAGAAGTCAAGCAGTGAAGTGAAGAAAGTGCAGACAAGCTGCATCGGGGTGAGGTAGATTTGAGTTGGACAATGTTCCGGGACATATAAGCTCTCTTGGTGCAAGTATTTTCTTTCAAATTAAAGGCCTTCTTGCGAAGGGAATCATGGAGCTAATAAAATCTTTCTTGGGAGGCCCATCAGACACCTTTCTTGGGCAGCAGCAAACAATAAACTGAGCAGCCTGTTGGGGGCAAGTGAGCACCCAAAATGTGCCCCTAGTTGTATGGGCACCTGCCATGGTCATTCAGATCAGTTCACCTCCATTGATCCCATATATTCCTATAGTGTCAATGCCAAAAACTACCAGCAGGTGCAATCCCAGTGTAACAGCCAAGATCATAACCGCTGGATTTTCAGAGCCAATAAATTAACAGTCACAACATCAACAACAATGATACACAGGCATCATCATACCCAACTGTTTATAATCAATGAGAAAACACATTAAGAGATTGTTTTCTGACATAACCATCCTTTCAATGTACAAATCAACAGGTTGAAGAAAGAAAATGTTGTATGATGTTGTATGTGCCTGCATGCCATTGTGATGTAAAGGTGCTCTGCAGAGCAAGGGTTAACGTGTGACTGGAGAATAGCACCGCCCACGGTATGATGTATAGAGTCACATGGTATTAGATTCAGAGAGAATATTCTAGATGCAGTTGATGGCAGTTGGTGACAGTTGGTAGCAGCACCATGCATGCCATTACTGGGACCTGTACATAGTTAAAGATTAACAATAAATGGTTCATGTTTAAACATACAAGTCTTAAGATCTCATCATTGAGACATCATATGAACCCATAATACAACATGGTGATCAGCGGTGATAAGGTGGCATTTTAAGTGATGAACCCAGAATAGTATCCCAAGATATGGAAAACTAAAAACAGCTGAAGCCTAGCTAGAGAGATGTGTGCCTAAGAAGAAACGTGAAGAAACAGTTGACGAATACAACAGAAATGATGCTAAATAAAGTATTAAAGTAGATGGGAATGGTACTATTACTGAACTAGTAATCCAGAGGCCTGGACTAATGCTGCAGAGACATCTCACCACAGCTGGTGCAATTTCAATTCAATTAATAAACTGAAATAAAACGTGTGTCCAGACTGTCGTAAAAACACATCTTGTTTGTTAATGCCCTTTAGAGAGGAAATCTGTCATCTTTATCTGGTCTGACCTATGTATGACTCCAACCTACATGTGGCTGACTCTTATCTGCCTTCTGAAATGGCCAAGCAAGACACTTAGTCGCTACAGAAAAGTTGAAAAGGAATAAAACCGGACGGACCATCCGACATTGATCTGGGCACTGGAAACTACAATGACACACCCTGCCCAGTTAACCCCGCAAAGTCTTCCCTATGAACATCTGGGGGCTCATGCCAAAATCAGAAGAGCGGTCTCACAGACTAGCCAAGCAACAGCCTGCTATAGTTACACTCATCAAGTTATATCTTACATTGTCCCAGATCCCTCCATTACCATTCCTCGATATGTCCTGTCCCACTAGCATGATGGAGCCAGCAGAGGTGGCAGCACAATGGTATACAATTGGGAGCGAGTTGCCCTGGGAGTCCTAAACATTGACTTTGGACCCCGTGAATTCGCATGGCATCAGGTCAAACATGGGCAAGGGAAACTCTTCCTGATTACCACTAACTGCCCTCCCTCAGCTAATGAATAAGTACTCCTCCATGTTGAACACCACTGTGGGTAGCAGAACATAGAATGTATTCTATGTTTTCAGTGTTCATCACCAAGAGTGACTCGGTAGCAGCACTACTGGCAGAGCTGGCTGAGTCCTGAAGGGAATTTCTGCCAGATTGAGTCTGCAGCAGTAAGAGAACCAACAAGAGGGGAAATCCTGCTTAACCTCATCCTCACCAATCTATCTGTCACTGATGCAATTGTCCATATATCATATGACAGTGTTAGTAGGTATGACCATCGCATAGGGCTTGTGGGGACAAAGTCCTGTCTTCACATTGACGGCATCCTCCATCATGATCTTGTGGCACTATCACTGAGCAGAATTTTGCCCTTGGTGTGCTGGACTGGTGGGGTGGTCAGGAGTGTTCAGGAAGCCGGCCGCCACCCGCAATTGGCAATATCCACGATTTAGCACGGGCGGGACAATTAAGGCCCGTCCAGTGTGATATGCGGCCTGGAATTTGCGCAAAGGGGCGGGTGGGAGCAGGGGATATCTGGCAGGTCCAATGGCAACCCGGCGGCCAATTCAAATGCAGCCTCAGCAACCTCTGGAAGGCTGACACCGAAGGGCATGGAAGTGTTGCCAATGGAGATCATAGCGGGTGGACATGGCAGGCAGGAGGGCAGGCCAGCGGGGCAGTTGTCCTCTTTTTTTTTGGGTGTGTACCTCTCAGCCCTCCTGGAGGAGGTGGCAGCGAGGAGAGAAACACCTGTCCCCAGGGAGGGAGGAGGGTCAGCAGCCACGATATGGTGAGGTGCACATGGGTGCAGTGCCGGAAGCGCTTCAACGATCTCCTGCGATCAGAAAGGGTGAGTCCTGTGTTGGAATGGGTCACTTTGCAGAACAGTTAAGAGCTGTCCATCCCCCTGTGGACCTTAAAGGTGTTAGAGTGCGAGTGGAAAATGTCAGTGAGGCAGGAGCTGACCAAGGGGGTGAGCCCTGGCTGCTTGGAATGAGTGCCTTGCGGCTCCAGGGTCAAGAGTCAGCTGAGCCCTGTGAGATGTTCCTCAGGTGGGATTGGCCAGGCTGCAATGGTGTTGCAGGTGGACTAATCAATGCTCCTCTGTCCTTTCAGGAGAAGTCTCCCATAACAGTGCTGAGAGGTTGCGGACTAGCGGGGGACCCCCACACCTCCTCATCCTCTCACGCTACAAGCAGGAGGCCCTGGAATTGAAGAAGCACCATGCACCTCGGTCAACCGGCCGTGGTGAGGTTGGGGTGCCAGACGAAGGCCAGACTGCGCGTGCACTGAGGTAAGAATGTCAGTTATTGCTACCATTCCAGGGTAGTCTCTATACTGATGTGAGCCTCGAACCTGGAATCCCCATTGATAATGGAAAGATGAGGGCACCGTGATGCATATCTCTGTCTCACCAGTGTACCAGGCATGCACAGTGACAGTTTCATGACTTAAACTAATGACATGTCCTTCTTCTCCCTTTTAAGCTCACCAGCGTTCGTTATGAGGAGCCTGAAGACTCATCCCTGACCCTTGAGGACCACCATGCTCACCACACACACCTACACCACACCCTCTCTGTCAAGCAGGCATCAGTGCAGATACCAGCACCTCGGTGGGCATAACATCGCCGTGTAATCTATTGGTGCACATCGGTGAGGGCACTTCACACTCACTTGAGGTGCAGGCAGTGGCATAGAGTGCCCAGGGCATCAGCAGCCAGAGGACTGCTGGGGCCCAGGACAATGTTCAGCCGATGGCTGCTGATGGGCCTCTGGAGTCGTCCCTAAAGAAGCAGATGCTGGATGTCCAACAAGGTGTGCAGAAGGATCTGGCGGAGATGCATGACGGAATGTATACTATGGTGTCCGTTGTGGAGGAGTCCCTGCAAAACATAAGCACTGCGTTGATTCTCATGGCTGAGTGCACAGCCTCCTCCATGGAGAAAGTGGCGACTCTCATGGAGAGGCTTCTCCAGGGACTCAATCAGGGGTTCCAATCGGGGATGCGCTCGGACCTGCAAGCCCTCACACCGACAATGACCTCAGGTGGTCACTGTCAGTGTGGGAGATGGACTGGGCACCCAGTATCCCAGCTAGGTGCCCGTCCATCAATGGTGAGCAGGGAAGTCCAAAGCAACCTGACATTGGTGCACAAGCTGCCTGACATCCTTGTGGGCTCCTCTCAGGGCGCTCCAGGTGATGGCAACAGCTCCTCCGCCCCTCTGCCAGTGACCGTGGCATCTGATGAGCCTGCAGCGACTGGGGAGATGCCAGCCGTGGCACTGGCCACTCCTTCCCAGCCGGGGCCAGCAGAGGCTCCACTGGCCAGAGGAAGACTGCCAAGGTCATCAAGCCCAACAGGACAGCAGAGTCAGCAGGCTGCCTCCAATGCCAGTGCCAGCGAGGGGGGAGCTCCTAGACGTAGCACCCGCAAACAAAAACTTAAAGCACCTTAAGCACAACATGGGCTTATCACAGGCGATATCTGGTTCTCCCATTTTTCTTTTTTTTTAATGGTGTGACGGGAAACACCGGCTCATGTTAATTTCTTCAACTTTTAACATTCACAGATAAATGATATGTTATATTGTGCAACTGGCCTCTGGATGCTTCATTTGTTCTGTAGGTGCAGGGTAGGCCATGATGTTATGATGGACGTGTGTCTCCTCAAACTTTATTGCAAAGGCACATAGTGTATGTTGTTGACCAAGGAACTGGTCCTGTCAGCGATCGAGTATGGAGCCTGCAGCCCTGACATGTGGTGGTGGTTGTTATTTGCTAGGCTAGCTGAAGGAACGTGGGATCAATGCATCCTGGGTGTTCCTGCTCCCCGTAGGTTACCCAGATCAGTGTCTATGCCCTCAGCATTCTCCTCACTGTGCTCATCCTCGGACTCACTACTGGACTCATCATCTGTTACCTGTGCAGCTGCGGCAAGATCTTCTTCCTCCACTGCATCCCCCCTTGCCAGTTCCAGATTATGGAGAGTACAGCATGCAACCACTATAAGCGATACTCAATCTGGGGGGTATTGGAGTACGCCCCCTGAGCGGTCCAGGCATCAGAAGCGCATCTTGAAAAGCCCGATGGTTCTCTCTACCACAGCCCTTGTGGAGGTGTGGCTCCTATTGTACTGCTGCTCGGCCTCTGTTCTTGAATGGTGGAGAGGCGTCATGAGCCACCTTTTGAGGGGATAGCCCCTTGTCACCCAACAGCCATCCATCCAGCTGGGCTGAAGCACTGAAGAACCCCGGCACCTGGGAGTGTCTGAGGATGTAGGTGTCATGGGAGCTGCCTGGGTACCTTGCACAGACTTGCAGAATCTGCATCTTGTGATTACACACTATCTGCACCTTCATGGAGCGGAAGCCCTTCCTGTTGACGAAGGCACCGGGCTCACCCGCTGGTACCTTGGTGCAGTCGATTGCACCCTGGACACGGGGGAAGCCAGCAATCACTGCTCTGCCTGGCTGGCCTTGTCGGTACGGTACTGAATGAAAGTCAATGCACGCCTGAACAGAGCGTCTGTCACCAGCTTGACACAACTGTGAACAGCTGATTGGGAGACTCCACAAAGATCCCCCACTGACCCCTGGAAGGAACCGGAGACATAGAAGTTGAGTGCCACTGTGACCTTCAGAGCCACTGGCATGGGGTGTCCACCCACACAGTCGGAGCTGATCTCAGGGCTGATCCTCTGACAGATGGAGGTCACTGTCTCCCTTGAGAGACAGAGCCTCTTTCGGCATTGCACCTCACACATATTAAGGTAGCTGCAACGCCGCCTGTAAACTCTGGCAGCAGGATAGTGTCTTCTGCATCCCCTTTCGCCTTGGACTTGTTGTTGGCCCTGTGCCCCTTGTGCCTACGCCTCTCCTCCCACAGGTTGCTCCCCTGGAAGCTGAATTGGGGCATCTGGCCTCCTCCCACTTCTGGCCCTCTCTTCCTCCTCAGAGGAGGTACCTCCTGTGCTATTAGGGAGGGAGTTCCTAGTTTTTACCCCAGTGGCAGTAAAGGAACAGGATATAGTTCCAAATCAGGATGATGTGTTGGATCTTCCCATGCACCTGCTGCCCTGTCCTTCTAGGTGGTAGAGGTTGTAGGTTTGGAAGGTGCTGTCGAATGAGCCTTGGCGAGTTGCAGCAGTACATTTTGAAGATGATGCACACTGCTGCTACTGTGCATCGGAGATGGAGGGAGTGGATGTTGAAGATGGTGGATGTGCTCCAGTGGAGAGCACAATCCCCATTACCCGGATAAGGGAAGGCTTTCTGATACCTGGAAGGCCCCATGTGGTGTGAATCCTCCAGGGGCCTGGAAAACAACAGTTAAGTCCTGAGCTGAAGCCTCTAAAATATCTGAATGCAGCTCTGAAACAAAATGAAAATGTCATGTTCACAAAAGCATCCAGCAGCAAGTGAAATCCTAAAGTCCTCACTAATCGCTTTGACAAGGCCACTGACCCCTCTTATCCCACCCGTGGATGAGGTTTTGCAAATTGTGACCTGCCTGTTTTGCCCGTGCGATGGCCTAAAAATCGCACAGGCAACATAAACTCAGAAACAATTGGTGTCTCAAGGGCCTTAACATGTCACTTAATTAATGGCGGGCATGCCTCCATCTCCATCGTGCACCCGTTTAGTGAAATACCGCCCACTGCGTTAGACAGGGTAGATTCGAAGCTCAAAACTGGCATCCATGTGGTGCTATGGGCTATCAGCAGCAACAAAATTGTATTCAACCACATTGTATTTCATGGCCAGGAATATTTAGCTCTAATCATAAAGACAGAAGTTGGGATGTTTGCTGATGACTGCACAGCGTTCACAACTCCTCAGCTGAAACAGCCCATACCCTCATGCAGCAAGTCCTGGACAGCATTCAGGCTTTCACTGTAAAATGGCAAGTAACATCTGCACTGTACAAGCAAATGACCATCTCCAACAGGAGAGAATACAAACATCTCCCCTTGAAATTTAACATTATTACCACAATGAACCCCCACCATCAACATCCTAGGCATTGCCATTGATCAGACACTTAATTGGGTTAGCTATATAAATAAATACTGTGGCTTTAAGAGCAGGGCAGGGGCTGGGAATTCTGTAGTAGGTAACATACCTTCTAACTCCCCAAAGCCTGTCCAACATTTACAAGGCATAAGTCAGGAGAGTGATGGAATACTCTCCATTTGCCTGGATGAGTGCAGCTCCAAGAGCACTCAAGAAGCTCAGCACCATTCAGGACTAAGCACCCCATCCGCCATCCTCAACATCCACTCCCTCCATCTCCGATGCACAGTAGCAGCAGCGTGCATCATCTTCAAAATGCACTGCTGCAACTTGCCAAGGCTCATTCGACAGCACCTTCCAAACCTACAACCTCTACCATCTAGAAGGACAAGGGCAACAGGTGCATGGGAAGATCCAACACATCATCCTGATTTGGAACTATATCCTGTTCCTTTACTGCCACTGGGGTAAAAACTAGGAACTCCCTCCCTAATAGCACTCTGTGTGTACCCACACCAAATAGACTGCAGCACCTCAAAAATGCAGCTCACCACCACCTTCTCAAGGGCAATTAGGGATGGGCAATAAATGCTGCACTTGCTCCCATCCCATGAACAAATGAAAAACATTCAGTGAGACCAAGATTGGATTTTAAAAGCCTCTAGATTGTAGAAAGACAAACTTTTTTGTTTCTCCTTTATCCCAACTACTGTGCTCATTGCTCATCTAAATTTTTCTAGTTGCCTTTCCTCTTCAAACACTGTGTTGCAATCAAGACTCAATGTGCAGCCTCTGCTGATCCTTTCTCTGCCCTCAGAACTCCATCCCTCCCCCAATCTTCCCTTCCTCCTACAATTTAAAAGATTCAAAACAAAATGAATCAAAGGATGCTGTTTGTTTTAGAAAGGAAATAAAATCCTCCTACAACACATGCTGCATCTGTGGGAGATTTTTGTGTCATTCTTATATTATGCTTTGGAGTATTGTGAGGTGTAAAACAACTTTGGAATGGAGGCTTTATAAACATTCACAACCTAAGCTTAATGGCAAACATCACCCCAAAGGGGTTCTTCAGGTTTCGAGGCACAAGATTTACTTTGTTTTGTCCAGAGGTGGCAGATCCCTATTGGCTCCCATCAGTACTCATTTCAGGACTGGAACGATTTAAAGCTGGCCATTAGAAAACACTGAATATTTATATTAGTTGGATCATTATAGGAAACTTTTTTTTGTTGAAATTGGAATTTATTTTCACCTTCAGTCTTACTGGCTCAGTGCTGATGAAAAGCAGTTCAGAAAAACAAGATTCATTGCCATTCCTGTCACCATTTTTAGAGGTGTGATCCATCAGGGAAAAGTGTATGAAAGAGCTGCCAGTTCTATTTATTTGTACATTGAAAATCCAATTCTATGGAACACAAGATAGATAACAAGCATGAATTTGTAGAGAACAAATGAGACAGTGTCACTCTCAGTGTGCGTGTGTATTAACCGACCAGCATACCAAATGTTACCAGTGTTCGTACAAAGAAGAGCTGTAGTGACATATGATTTTGGAAATCTCGAGCATGTATCTAGTTCAGTGAGGGCCCACAGAGGTAACTTAACAAGATTCACATCCATTCAAAATAACTAACAAGGTTTTCCAACTGCAATTGCAATTGCAATTCCATTTGACTTTACCTCACAGTATTCCACCCTCATCCTCCTGCATTTTTCATTCTCAAACACCACTCATCACAGGGTTTTTGGAAGGGCTTTTTTTCCCTGAAGTACTAATACTACAATAAATACTACAGTAAGCTCTGTAAATTTCATCTCATCCAAAACTCTGCTGCTTATAACTACAAGGCACAAGTCAGGAGTCTGATGGAACACTCCCCACTTGCTTGGATGAGTGCAGCTTCCACAACAGTCAAGAAGCTTGACACTGTCCAGGACAGAGCAGCCTGCTTGATTGGCACCCCATCCACAAACATTCACTCCCTCCACCATTGATGCACAGTAGCAGCAGTGTGTACCATCCACAAGGTGCACTGCAGGAATTCACCAAGGCTCCTTGGACTGCACCTTCCAAACCCACAACCATCACCATCTAGAAGGACAAGGGCAGCAGATAGATGGGAACACAACCACCTAGAAGTTCCCCTCCAAGCCACTCACCATCCTGACTTGGAAATATATCACCGTTCCTTCACTGTCGCTGAGTCAAAATCCTGGAATCCCCTTCCTAACAGCACTGTGGGTGTACCTACACCACAGGACTGCAGAAGTTCAAGGAGGCAGCTCACCACCACCTTCTCAAGGGCAACTAGGGATGGGCAATAAATGCTGGCCCAGTCAGCGAAGCCCACATCCCATGAATGAATAAATCAAAAAAAAATCTTATCCTGCACTGTTCCATTTAACCATCACCCTGGTCCTTACTGATCTCTCCACCCCACTTTCCTACCTTAGGACCTTTTTTAAAATCCACCCTTTGACCTGGTTTTTGCTTATCTGTGTTAATATCTCCCGCCCTGGCTCATGGGAATATAAGAACGGGAGTAGACTATTGAGCCTGTACTGCCATTAGCTGTCTCCATTTTGTTGTTTGTGTCTTTGTGATATGCTCTGCAATGCTTTTGCATGTTAAAGACAAGCTGTTTTTATTTATGTGCATTTTTGAAGCAAGCTTTTTTTTTGTCTTTTCTTTTGTCTGCTCTTGGTTTTTCTTTTCCTGTTTTACTCTCCTATAGGTCTGCCTCTGATAATCTACAGACCTTCAAACATACTCTCACTGTATGTTGTATGGAGTACACAGAATGCCCGCAAATCAAGCTGGGCCCAGATTTGCCGGGTACTGACTGATGCTTCCATATTGGGGAGGTGGTTGGGAAAGAGGATTCTGAGACTGGAAATTTCCTTAGCTCTGGCCTGGCATCCACCAGGTGGCTGGTATGCTAGCCTGGGTCTTGGCCAGTGTTTGGTTTTGAAATGCAATCATTACTACATGTCCTACCTGGCTTTCCATAGTCTCGTGTTCTCTCCAATGAGGGGATGGCTGGGGGCAGCCAGCCATATTACATTCAGTTCAATAAAGACACTACACTAGAAAGACTGTAATCTTTGAGCTCGGAACATGGTGTCAGGAGTGGACCTGGAAGTGAGTTTTGAAAAGCTGGAAGAGAAGCCACATCAACTGGAAAAGGAACACTAACACGTTCCAGCATGTTAAAAGCTGCTGAAAAGAAAACAAAGACAAGGAAAAGCTAACACAAGCTGAAGGCTACAAGTAAAATACTGGGTGAGACAAAAATGGCTGTAAATTTTCACTCCCAGCTCCTGTCAAAATGAAAGGAAGTATGTGGCAGAACAGGCAATTTTCCACCAGCAATGGCAAAACTACAAAATTGTAAAAGATTTAATTAACAAACTAGAGCCAATGTGAGTAGCAACACTTTTAACACTGCTAAGGGGAGACTGCTACAAATTGTATTCCATCCTGAATCCATCTGAAGAACAGAGAAAAACATGACAGATTTTTAAAACCTTGAAGACATGCCTTGAAACCTAAGTGAACATAACTTATGAACGGTATGTGTTCAACATTAGGGCTCAAGGTGAAAAAGAGTCCATTGATCAGTGTGTGACTGCAATAACATAGCTTGTAGCACTATGTGAATTTGAGCAACTAAAAGATAATCTCATTAAAGATAGAATTATCTTAGACATAAGAGACCCTGAAGTGAGAGCAAGTCTACTGAAAGGGGAGAAACATACTGTAAAGAAAGTGATAGACGTGTGCAGAAATGTGAAGGTTGTAAAACGTCAGCCAGAGCACATGTATGGCAGAACAGACCAGGAGATACTGTATATTATTCTGAGAGGCATTCTAGGCTGAAAGAGCAGAACAGTCACGGACAAAGTCAGGATGCAAATACTGCAGAGGACATCATACAAAGGAAAAGAAGGATTGTACAGCATGGGGAAAGCAGCATTTTAATTGCAAGAAGCCAAATCACTTTGCACATAAACGTTTGGCTAGGAAGAGGCAAAACAAGTCGATACAGATGGTCACTGGAGAGATATCAGCAGAAGAGTCTGATGAAGCACTACACACCATACAACAGGTTGGTTCAGTCAATGTGTATAGGCGATAAATGGTTTGTTTCTGTTAGAATGAAGACCACAGAAGGAGAATATCAAGTGACAAAGAAGTGTCAGATGGATACAGGTGCGTCATGCAACATCATAAACTTCACAGACCTGTGTGAAGTGGTTCAACATGGCAATCCAAAAATGAATTCCTCGAAAGTGAGGTTGAGGGTATATGTTGGCACGATACTCATACTGAGAGGACAAATTAGTTTGAGAGCCCAATGCAATGGTAAAAATGAAGATTTGGAGTTCCAGACCCTAGACAGTACACAACAGCCACTCATCCCAGCTGGAGCAAGTCTAAAGCTTGGACTGGTAACCCTGAACATGCCAATGGGGATTTACAAAGTATCGCAGCACGCAAAACAATTGATGGCAGAACAGATCCTAGAGGAGTACAAAGTTGGGTTAACAGGTCTTGGATGTCTACCAGGACAGTATCACCTCAAAGTAAATGAGTGTGTAAGACCAATTCAGCATCTGCTGAGAAGAGTTACAGCTGCCCATAAGTCAAACCTAAAAAACAAGAAAGAAGAGCTGGAAAAGAAGGGAGTAATCAAGAAAGTGACAACTCCTACAGACTGGATTAGCAGCATGGTAGCTGTGAAACAACCTGGAAAGCTGTGATATGCTTAGACCCAAAGGATCTAAATAAATCACTGACGAGATCTCATTACCCCATGCCAACAATCAAAGGAATTTTGCCGCAACTTGCCAAGGCAAAGGTCTTTACCAGCTTGGATGCGAAGGATGATAACTGGCAAGTGAAGCTAGATGAAAGCTGCAGCTTTCTAATGACATTCTGAACCCTGGTCGGGAGATACAGATGGTTGTTTGGCATTTCCACAGCTCCAGAAGAGTATTAATGCAGACAGCATGAGATAGTCAGTGATCTTCCCAGAGTGGAAGCCATAGTGGATGATCTACTAGTCTATGGATGTGGAGAGAAAATGGAAGAAGCCGTTGCTGACCATAATCAGAATTTAATACGACTGCTGGAGAGAGCTCACCAGATGTATTCGAAGCTGAACAAGAACAAATTGCAGCTGAAGATGCCAGAAGTCAAGTACATAGGCCATTTACTGACAGCAAAAGGTCTTCGCCCAGATCCTGACAAGGTGAGAGCTGTAGCAGCAATGCAACGACCAATAGATGTGAAAGCAGTGCAACGACTTGTTGGATTCGTGAACTATTTAGCAAAACTTCTGCCTAATTTGTCGTCAGTGTGAACCATTACGCAAGGTCACTGCCAAAGATGTGCAGTGATATTGGGGAACAGAACAAGAAGCAACATTCACTAAAATCAAACAACTAGTGACAACACCAGTGCTGAAGTACTATGACGTCAATGAAGAAGTCACCTTACAGTGTGACGCCAGTGAGACAGGTCGTGGAGCAACCCTAATGCGGCAAGGACAACCAGTCACATTTTCTTCCAGGGCATTAACACAAATTGAATGACACTCAGTGCAGATTGAGAAGGAGAGTATTAAGGACACACCTGTAGTCACAGGAGCATATTGGACATACCGAGATGAATTGACATTGCCCAAGATGGCACTTTGTACAAGGTGCTATTTCTTTGTAAAGGAAATAGAGTCATCTCATTAAGGAGATGAGAGGAGAGATGCTGAAGCGCATCCATGCAAACCATCAAGGAATTGAATCTAGTCAGAGGAAGGCAAGAGAAGTGCTCTGCTGGCCAAACATGAGCAATAAAATTAAAGACCACATCAGCCAGTACAGTGCTTGTAATGAGCGCCAAGCTAAACAAGCTAGAGAGCTGTTGATGACACATGACATCCTAGACAGACTATGAGTGAAGCTGGGAGTAGATCTCTTCACTATAGCAGGAACTAATTATCGTTTCATTGTAGACTACTATTCTGACTACTGTGAGTTAGACCAGCTGACCTCAATGATGACAGGAGGGATAGTGGAAAGCACACTTCAGTCATTACGACATTCCAAACATTGTGATGAGCGACAATGACCCTCAGTTCACAAGTGAAGAATTCAGCCACTTCACAAAGGATTGGAAAATTCAACACTATAAATAATCTCTGCATTATCCCCAGTCAAATGAAAAGGCTGAGGCTGCAGTGAAAATTGGCAAAGCAATCATCAAGGAACCGAGCAAATCTAGCACAGATGTATACAAGGCAATCCTTGAGAGGAGAAACACACAGACTCAAGGCATGGAAAGTAGTGCAGTTCAAAGACGAGTGTCACCTCGCACACAAACAACTCTTCCAATAGCAAAAAAGCTACTGAAACCAGAAGGAGTGACAGACGTGAGTGAAAAAATCAAGGTGAAACAGCAGAAAGCCAAATTTCATTTTGATAAGACTGCCAAACCATTGCCAGAGTTGAGCATTGGAGAGCCTGTCAGGGTACAAACCTTCAATGCTCTCAACAGGAGTCAGCCCACATAACAACTTGGGACACGAGTAGAGCAGTTGTCACCTCAATTGTATGCGGTAGATGTGAACGATCAATATAACAGCGCAACCACAGGCATATACGAACAAGAGAAGTTGTTCCTTCACTGCAGGTGGTCAATCAGGAAGATGGGATCTCACCAGCTGCACAGAGTACAGAACAACCATCACTCCCAGAAGTCCCCAGCAATGGAAATGGAACAACAACAGTGGTTACCATGGCAAAAACAAAGTGCCACGGTAATGACACTCCCTGGAGAAGGAGCATCACCCAGATGAACAGCCAATGACAATGCGCACATGTATCATTAATAGATCTGCACCATTTAACAATTATGTGTGCAATGCATTTGAAGAGACTAATGAGGATAACAAACAGTTTATTAATGCATGAGAACGGCTGTGGTGTATAGGGTAACTTTGGTAACTCATAGTTACACACGATAATGCATGCGAATTTGTCTGTTGTTCATTATGGAAAGGGGATGTTTTGGTTTTAAAAAGCAATCATTACTACATGTCCTACCTGACTTGCCACGTGATCTGTTCCATGAGGGAATGTCTGGGGGCAGCCATGTTACATGCAGTTCAACAAAGACACCACACTGGAAAGACTGCAGTCTTTGAGCTCGTGAAGCCTGGACCCCTGAAGAACTTCACGAGCCTTGTGGGCTGATTGGTCCTCCGACATAAAGGAGCTGATGACCCTTTAAGATTTACTTTTACAGGGCCTATTTCAGCAGCAAGATCCACTGTTTCTTCAGACCCTCCCCCATTCTCGCAGGTGCCCAAGATAAATCTATTTTAAACTGAATCATCAGCAGAAAGAGGTTATTCAGAGAACATCCCCCAATACTGGACACTCTGGCAGGGTCAGCAGCAAAAACTTCCTGACAGCTGGTCTCAAAACTTATCTCAGGTTCAAAGGCCCACAATTAAATGTTCAGATCTGTTGACCCTTGTTGGGGTTATGATTCTTTGAGAGCCCTCAACCTCTGAGGTTTTGCCCATAGCCTTTCTTTGTACATAGAAGTATTGGGATAAAATTACTTGAGGGATTAGAGCATGCTATATTTGCATTAACATGTGACAGCTTCATATCTTACTATCATAAGAGATAAGACCATAAGATGTAGGAGCAGAAGTAGGCCATTCAGCCCATCGAATCTGCTCCGCCATTCAATGAGATCATGGCTGATCTGATAATCCTCAACTCCATTTTCCTGTCTTTTCCCCATAACCCTTGATTCTCTTACTGATTAAAAATGTGTCTATCTCAGCCTTGAATATACTTAACGACACAACCTCTACAGCCCTGTGCAGTAAAGAATTCCATAAATTCACTACCCTCAAAGAAGAAATTCCTCCTCATCTCTGTCTTAAACGGGTGCACCCTTACTCTGAGATTATGCCCTCTGGTCCCAGGCTCTCCCACAAGGGGAAACAACCTCTCAGCTTCTACCCTGTCAAGGCCCCTAAGAATCTTATATGTTTCAATAAGGTCACCTCTCATTCTTCTAAACTCCAATGAGTACAGGCCCAACCTACTCAACATCTCCTCATAAGAAAGTCCCTCCACACAGAGGATCACCAATGATGTATTAGTGTATTTTCCCACCCTCAGAGTTTCTCCTGAAACCAAAGTGCTCAATTTGTCATTTAATCCACAAAGGGGCACACAATTGGTGCAATTGGTGCTCATGCTCATAGGTTGGCTATCAGATTGGAATTGCAAAGTAACACAAAAGGCCTGGGGTGGAGTGTTGGGGGGTGGGGGGCAGCGGTCTGCAGTGTTATGCTACTGGCCAGCAGCTACTATATTCACTCTAACAGCATGCATTGTAACATGCTGCACTCTGTAATTCCTCTTTAATTCAGTACTTGCTTCAAAGTGTGATGATGCTGAGTAACGTGATATCATCAAACTTGTTAGTGAGAGAGTCTGCTAACTGCTGAGGCAGAACCTGTAATATAGAAGAAAAAGACACTTGATAATTAATTGTCAGGCATATTGTTGCTACACAGACAAATCATGACACCTTTGATAGTACAATGCAGTCCCTGTTGTTGCAGACAGGGATGAGAGAAAACTGAAACCCTGATCCCTTCCCTTACTGTCGGTAATCAGTGTGTTGTTGAAAAGAAATAAGCATGTGTTTCTTAACCCCTGAGTGTGTGAACAATTTGAATAATCAGCAGCAAGCTTTTCATGGGTTTAAATAAAGAGGATTATTTATTTATTACATTAACCCAGAAAATCTAACGCTACATCACTCACTCACCCACTTTCACACACTCGAGGGAAATACAGTTAAAGAGAATAGTGCACTTTTACAGGTTATGAACAATAGTTTGTAATTCAAGTGATTGGCCCATCTTGGAAAACACATAATAAAGGCCTGATGAAGAAGAGGTTTCTCACTCCTGAAGTGTAGTTAGGTGAATTCAGTAGCCAAAGTCGTATACCATTGTAAGATTCTCTCGAAGAGATAGACTTTCTGCAGGTCACAAAGTTAGTTGCTCGTAATCTTGTGTTGCTTTATTGGTGGACTTGAAAAGGAGCAGGCTTGGAGACTTTACAATGCATTATTTCCAACTCTTAAGGTATAGATGTTGCTGCTTTCTGTTGCTGCTATTTCTATAGTTGTTGAGTTGTATCTTTTGCAGACAACAATTAAAGAATAAATAGGGAGACCAACATGGCTGCTTTACCATGTGGCTCTATTGTTCTCCTTTCCAAATATGGTGTTGGGTGTAGGGCTTAGCCACAACCTAGATTATTGTTTATAGACATTCACTCTGGGGGTTTGAGACAATCACCATCTTAGTTTCAGAAAGAACCATTCAAGTCATTAAATGCCTTTTAGGGTGGTTTCGAGAGATGGGCAGTAACACCTCTAGATTGGATTATGTCCTTTTGTCCATTTGAGACATTGTGGCAGTTTTTGAAACCACAGACTGAGAGTTAGGTGACTCTCAGCAGCCATCTTCTGCAGGCCACCACTGTACATTTTAAAAAGAAAAGTCAGTTCCATCAGGTTCTACGCTGAGTACAGTTTATGTTTTAAAAGCTATGACTATGACATGCCTTTACTAGGCATGACACCATTAAACCAGGTAACATATATCTGCATAGAAAAGTTATGCAATTATAAAATGGGTTACATGAGAACATGAGAAAACCCAAAAATGCTTCCCAGGAAATAAAATGCTTTTAAAAGGATCTACAATTGTAATGAAGGAAAATGCAACAGCCAATCTGAACACAAGGTCCCACAAACGGCAATGAGTTGATGACCAGTTAATCTGCTTGTGGGAGAACTTCGCACTCTTCGTTGAATAATGTCATGGGATCCTTAACATCCACCTTAGAGGGCAAACGAGGGCTCAGTTTAACGTCTCAGTTATAAAAAGCAACCCCAACAGTGCAGCATTCCCTCAGTACTGGAGTGTCAGCCTGGGTTATGTGCTCAAGTCTCTGGAGTGGGGATTGAACTTAAAACCTTCTGACTGAGAGGCTTATATAGATAATATCTGGTGAGTTATTGATGTAATAAAACAATGAATAATAATATCAATAAAATGTTTAAGCAGTTGAAGAGTAATAATTTGAATTTATAACTTACAGAAAATTCATGCTTGTAAAAATTTCATTTCCCTAATTTTTTTAATGAGAAATTTTCCAATTCTTTGCTTTGATCAGCAGTTCCAGTGGCTCAATGCATTACTGCACTGTGCTGTTACACTGCTGCACTTTTGGATCTCAGCACAGGAATTCCCCACAGAGTGACTTCCTGGGTTCTCTATAAAGTAAGGAATAACTGGAGTAGTGACAAATGGAGGAGACGATGCTTCCCATATAGAAGTGATGGACTATCCAATGAGACTTAAACCATGCCAATCTTATACTCTCTCTTGAAACCGGTGTTACACTGATAATAATGTAAATTCTGAGAGTAATTCACTTGGATCCTGTTGGTGGGGGAACAGTGTCTGTTACACAGGGATTGGAGCTGAGAGAAAATGAATAGATTATTTAAAATAATGAAATAACATAATTTAATCATTACTTCAAGCTTTGTTCACTTGATAATGAAAGACATTAATTGATACCTAAGCTTTTGCAGAAATTTCGCATCAGCATTTAAATTTGTAACCAATGTGATTCTTATCAAACTGTTGGCGTAATCTCAATTTAATTATTTCCAAATCCTCTCAAACATGGGTAGAAAACATCCTCCATGCCAGAGTGCCTACCGCCAGCCCCTGCAATAAATGTATAATGATTTCAGGACCCTGCCAAGGTGCCTTCGCTTCTTTTAAAGGTTACAACATAGTTAGCAAAAGGATCCCAGCTGGCTGTCAAATTCAACACAGAGTTATTTTCTATTCAGCAAAGATGTTCCACATCTATCACTTATAGTAAGGCTTGATGCCAGTGCTGTTGAATAGGTGGCACTTGGGATTTCCAAAACCAGACAATTCATTTCTTTCCTACAAAGTTTGAACACAAAAGATTGAAAAATATTTTAAAGGCTCCAAACCGAAGTAAACAGTAAGCCACATATAAATTTTAGGCATTGGGATATCAGTCAATGTATTTGACCCAAAAGATAAATCATTTATGAAATATGCTTTCATTTATTTTTATTGCCAATGTTCTGAACATTGACATTTCATGTGGAGCTGTTCCCTGGGTATTGGACATTCTCCAGCTCGTGTTCTCCAGCCGTTGGACACTATCCAGTTTGCATTCCCAGGGTGTTGGGCACTCTTCAGTTCCTATTTTCTGGGTATTGGAAACTCTACAGTTTCTGTTCTCTGGAAGTTGGACGCTCTTCATTTCCTGTTCTCTGAGCATTGGATATTCTACAGTTCCTGTTCTCTGGGTATTGGATGCTCTCCAGTTCCTGTTCTCTAGGTGTTGGACACTCTACAGTTCCTGTTCTCTGGATGTTGGACACTCTCCAGTTCCTGTTCTCTGGGTGTTGGACACTCTCCAGGCCCCGTCCCCAGTTCCTGTTCTTTGGATGTTGGACACTCTCCAGTTCCTGTTCTCTGGGTGTTGGACACTCTCCAGTTCTTGTTCTCTGTGTGTTGGACACCTTACAATTCTTTTTCTCTGGGTTTTGGACACTCTCCAGTTCCTGCTCCCTGAGTGTTGGATATTCTATAGTTCCAGTTCTCTGTGTGTTGGACACTCTCCAGCATCGTTCCCTCAGTGTTAGACACTCTTCAGTCCCTGTTGCCTGGGTGTTGCACGCTCTCCAGTTCCTGTTCCCCGAGTGTTGGACACTCTCCAGTTTCTGTTCCCTGTGTGGTGGACACTCTCCAGTTCCTCTACTCTGGCTGTTGGACACTCTCCAGTTCCTGTTCTCTGGATGTTGGTCACTCTCCATTTCGTGTTCTCTAGGTGTTGGACACTATCCAGTTCTTGTTCTCTGGATGTTGGACCCTCTCCACTTCCTGTCCTCTGTACATTGGACACACTCCAGTACCTCTTCTCTGGATGTTGGAAACTTGACATTTCCTGTTCCCGGGGGTTGGACACTCTCCAGTTCTTATTCTCTGGGTGTTGCACCCCCTCCAGTTCCCATTCTCTAGGTGCAGGACACTCTACAGTTCCTGTTCTCTGTGTTGGACACTCTCCAGTTGCTTTTCTCTGGATGTTAAACACTCTCCAGTTCCTGCTCGCTGGGTGTTGAACACTCTCCAGTTCCTGTTCCCTGAGTGTTGCACACTCTCCAGTTCCTGTTCTGTGGATGTTTGAAACTGTCCAGTTCCTGTTCTCTGGGTTATAGTCACTCTCCTGTCCCGGTTCCCTGGGTGTGGGACACTCTCCATTTCCTGTTCTTTGGGTGTTGGAACCTCTACAGTTCCTGTTCCCTGGGTGCTGAACACTCTCCAGTTCCTCCTTTCTGGGTGTTGGGCAATCTCCAGTTCCTGTTCCCTATGGTTGGGAACTCTCCGGTCCCTGTTCCCCGTAGTTTGGACACCCTCCATTCCTTCTGTGAATGCTGGACACTCTCCAGTTACTGATCTCTGGATGTTGGACACTCTCCAGATCCTGTTCACTCGGTGTTGTACACTCTCCAGTTCCTGTTTTCTGGATGCTGGTCACTCTACAGTTATTGTTCTCTGTGTGTTGGACAATCACCAATCCCCGTTACCAGGGTTTTAGACAGTCTCCAGTTCTCTGGGTTGTGGACACTTTCCAGTTCTTCTTCACTGAGTGTTTGGCACACTCCAGTTCCTGTTCTCTGGGTGTTGGACACTCTCCAGTTCCGGTTCTCTGGGTATTGGACACCTACAGTTCCTGTTATCTGAATGTTAAACACTCTCCAGTTCCTGTTGCCTGGGTTTCGGACACTCTCCAGTTGCTCTTCCCTTTGGTGTTTGACACTCTCTGGCTCCTATTCTCTGGTTGTTGGAAACTCTCCAGTTCCTGTTCTCTGGTTGTTGGACAGACTTGGGCGTTGAACACTCTCCAGTCCCTGTTCCCTTAATGTTGGATACTCTCCAGTTCTTGTTCCCTGGGTGTTGGACACTCTCCAGTTTCTGTTCCCTGTGTGGTGGACACTCTCCAGTTCCTCTACTCTGGCTGTTGGACACTCTCCAGTTCCTGTTCTCTGGATGTTGGTCACTCTCCATTTCGTGTTCTCTAGGTGTTGGACACTATCCAGTTCTTGTTCTCTGGATGTTGGACCCTCTCCACTTCCTGTCCTCTGTACATTGGACACACTCCAGTACCTCTTCTCTGGATGTTGGAAACTTGACATTTCCTGTTCCCGGGGGTTGGACACTCTCCAGTTCTTATTCTCTGGGTGTTGGACACTCTCCAGTTCCGGTTCTCTGGGTATTGGACACCTACAGTTCCTGTTATCTGAATGTTAAACACTCTCCAGTTCCTGTTGCCTGGGTTTCGGACACTCTCCAGTTGCTCTTCCCTTTGGTGTTTGACACTCTCTGGCTCCTATTCTCTGGTTGTTGGAAACTCTCCAGTTCCTGTTCTCTGGTTGTTGGACAGACTTGGGCGTTGAACACTCTCCAGTCCCTGTTCCCTTAATGTTGGATACTCTCCAGTTCTTGTTCCCTGGGTGTTGGACACTCTCCAGTTCCTGTTCTCTGGGTGTTGGACAGACTTGGGTGTTGAACACTCTCCAGTTCCTGTTCCCTGGGTGTTGGACACTCTCTAGTTCCTGTTCTCTGGGTGTTGGACACTCTCCAGTTCCTCTTCCCTTTGGTGTTAGACACTCTCCTGCTCCTATTCCCTGGTTGTTGGAAACTCTCCAGTTCCTGTTCTCTGGCTGTTGGTCATTCTCCAGTTCCTGTTCCCTGGGTGTTGTACACTCGCTAGTCCCCGTTGCCTGGATGTTGGCTACTCTCATGTTCCTATTCTCTGGATGTTGGACGCTCTCCAATCTCTGTTCCCAGGGTGTGGCCGACGAAGGGAAAAACCGTTAAGCTTGGAAATGAGTGGTAGTAGCTGAACTGGTCTTGTATACCTGAACATGGATCTCCAGCAGTACTGGTGCTAATGGTGATGCTTTTTGACAATTTTGAACTGGTTTTTTATTCTCCTGGCTCAAGTTGTCACTCTTCATGAGTGTTTGTATGCATGTTTGCACGAAGAATGGACTATGATAACTATTTCAATAGCTACACAATAAACTTCCCAATTGGAATTACTGACCATGATCAGTAGAGACAACATTGGCTGATTATTTCTTTTCCCCTGCCTAGTCCAATTAGACCAATTCTAGCACTCTTACTGTTGCCTTGGTTATGCTGAGCTAACTCAGCACAGGTAGGCTATCTAAACCAGGATTTATATAGCTGAGTTCTAAAGCACACAGTGCATTGATTCACTGAGCTATTAAGAAGAAAGAAGAAGAGGAAGAAAGAGCTGAGAAGCACACAAAGTTCTTACAAAGTGTTGAATAAAATAAAGTATAATTAAGCTTTAGTTTTACATTAATCCTGGAGAGAGAAACACAATATTGGAGACACAATACAGCTGAGAATTATTCACTTACCTTAGGTTAAAAAAAAATTTAAGTGAGGTGGGTCAGAAAAAGTGAGATGAACACAACGGTGGCTCACCGAGGTCAAACAATGGCCCTGAAATTTCAAAGAAGTTCTCCCCCAAAATCCCCAGTGAAGCAGTGGACACCCCAGAGTTAGGGTGGAAGACGATGAGAATGCCAGGGGAGTTTCAAAGCTGAGCTTCCACTTTCACTTTAAAAGCTAATTGCTATCCTTTGCCCATTAGCAGCTGCTACCTATATTATTGATTATCAATTGTCTCATCATTTATTCATAACATTATTTGGCAGCAGCTTCGGGAATTTGGTTCAAATAAACATACCTTCACATTCAGAATTTCCTCAGACAACCATTAATTTTCAAGTGGATGGTGATGAGTCTATCTGAATGTATAGTTTCAATTGTACGTTCCTTAATGCTTTGTTGTCTTTAGGCCTCACAGCATGGAACCTCTTACCTCCCTTTGTCTCTTCTTTCTCCTACAATCCACAAGCTTTCAAAACTCATGATTGGCATCAAATAACCACGACCTCTCTCTGAAAGTTTCAGCTTTATCAGCACTAATCCTTCAGCTAGATTTCTTTACTGGAAAAATAAATTTAAGCAAGACATGTTGAGAAGGGGAAAACATTAAGGTGTGCACATGGATTTTAATAAGACACACATCCTTTATGTTTTGATATGCATATCAATGGAATATTTTTATCTAAACCACAGTTCACAAATACGTTTATATCTTCTATGTGAAAAACAATAATAAATCCATGTTGCCTACCCCTACAAATGAGGCATGTTTTTAGGAAATAATTAATCAAAACATCAATTTAAAAACCATTTTTGAAGAAAGTGGGAAGAATGAAGTATCCAATATGTTTAAACTTAAGGAGATAGAATGTCTAACTGATATTGTTATAAACAAAGTGCATAATTTGAAAAGCTTCAGCATGTCTTAGTGAAAGTATGTTAAAGAGTGAGGTAGGAATCTACATGAGGCAGCACAGCTTATAAAATCCCCAGTGGCTGTTTTAAATTATTGCATGTAAATGTAATGACAATCAAATTATATGGCCAGGAGGTTCCTTGGAGCTGCTGCCACTCTGTTACCAAACCTTCACTGGAAATGTGATGAAAGTTCCATTTACACTCAAAATGGAGTTTCTGCTGCACTTCCAGTAAAGTTACAGTGGTGGATGTACAGCAAGTAAAAATTGCAATGTTGAAAAGCTTACTCTAAATATTCCCAAAGATTGTGAAGACAATACAATCTAAAACACAACAGAATCAGTGACTACATTATCACGGAGATTAAAACATGCTGTAAAAAGTTGGAGTTTTTAAATTAGAACAAAATAGAGGTGATTTTTCCCAGATAGGCCCCAAAGAACCCCCAAAATGGCAGAATGATCAAATAGTTTAAGAGCTGGTTTAGCTCATATTGAGCAAGTTGCCACCTTGTTAAAGAAGTTGAAGCTTGCACTGGTTGCCACTGAAATTGCATGCTAGTGCTTATTAAGAAGGGTGCTGTTCCATGCAGTGGGTAAAATGGCTTCTGCCTCAAATCTTGACTCACAAATCAATGACATCAGAGGTCACATGATTATGACAAGTCACAGTGCACAACAGGCACAAAGGCATTTCTCCAAACATCTCCCTTTTCATAAAAAGAAAAGAAACACATTGATGCACTATCATTTACAATTGCAAGATATGCACATACATGTCTAAAGAAAGTCATCATGCACGGACAGAAATCTGTTCATTCTAGTATGGCTCACTTTCATCTTTCATAGGATGTGGCCATCACTGGCTAGGCCAACATTTATTGCCCATTCCTAATTGCCATTGTTCAGAGGGCATTTAAGAGGAAACCACATTGCTGTGGATCTGGAATCACACGTAGGCCAGGCAGGTAAGGACAGAAGATTTCCTTTCCTGAAGGACAATAGTGAACCAGATGGGTTTTTACAACAATCAATAATGGTTTCATGGTCATCATTAATTCTGGATTTTTTAAATTCAAAATCAAATTCCGCCATCTGCCGTGGCAGGATTCAAACCCAGGTCCCCAGAGGATTACCCTGGGTCTCTGGATTACTAGTCCAGTGACAATATCAATATGCCATTGCCTCCCCACATGCATTGCACATTTAATCTTTAAAACGTCAAATCTTTTAGTGGTATGCTTGCAGTTGTTATTTGTTGTTCATCGGGTGTCTGCTGGTTCCTGGTGTGACGTTGCCGCTCTGAGGAATGTTGTTGCTGTGGCGATTGTTGTTGCTGATCCACTACATTTGTTGGGGAACAGTTGACCTCTGGGACTGATGGCTGTTCTGTTCCTTATTCAGTTGGCGAAATCAGCTCTTCCTCATCAGCTCTCTGCTGTGCAAGAGCAGCTTTTCCAGTTTCCATGGTTGTGTCTGCGGTTACGACGAAACATCTGGTTGTTCACTTTCACTTTGTACGATCAAGGTAATAACTGCTTTACACAGGTTCCAAGTTGCCAGTTGGGCTGACTTCTGTTGAGTTTGCTGAAAGTTTGAACTCTGGCAATGATTTGGTTGCTTTATCAAAGTGAAATTTGGTTTTCTGTCATTTCACTTTGATTTTGTCACTCACTCCTGTTACTACTTGTGGTTTCAGTAGTTTCTTTCATTATTGGAAGAGTAGTTTGAGTGTGACGTGGTATGAGTCACTGGATTGGAATACTTTCCATGCCTTCAGTAGATGTGTTTCTCCACTTTGAACACATCTGTGCTGGATCTTTTCAATTTTTTGATGATCCCTTTGGCAATTTTCACTGCTGCCTTGGCCTTTCCAGTTGACTGGGGGTAGTGTGAAGATGATGTGTAGTGTTGAAATTCCCAATCATGCATGAAGTGTCTGAATTCTTCACTCGTGAACTGAGGCCCATTATTGCTCATCACAATGTCAGGAATGGCATGCTTCTCTTGCTTGTCCTTCACCTCCAAATGCTTTCTTTGCAAATGAAGTAACATCCTTTGCAGATGTTTTGGAGCAGATAGAAATGGTTTGAGAAAGATGCTTTGAGGTGGCTTCTGGTCAGACTCTACCATCACTTTGTCTCTCCCAAACAGGTACTGATTAAAATGCTCACAAGCAAAGCCAATAGCCAGACACTCTTTCTCAATCTGTGTTCAGTTGTGAATGTCAGAATGTGTTCAATTTGTGTTAACACTCTGGATGCGAAGGGACTGGTTCTCTGTGCTGTATGACGGTTGCTCCAAGTCCTGTGTTGGTGGCTATCACACTGCAGGGTTTGTCAGGCTTGGTCATTGACATTGTAAAGCTCAGCACTGGCATTGTCATCACTAGTTGTTTGATGTGAGTGAAAGCTGCTTCTTGTTCTGTTCCCCAATACCACTGGACATCCTTTGCAGTGAGCGTACGTAGGGGTTCACAGCCTGATGACAAATTGGGCAAGAACATTGTTAGGTAGTTCACAAATCCTACAAATCATTAAACCTCCTTCACACCTGTTAGTTGTTGCATCTCTTCTACAACTCACATGTTATCAAGATCAGGGCAAAGTCCTTTCACTGTCAATGTCATATTAATAGCTGATTCTGGTTGTGGACCCCAGTATTAGTTACTATACGGTACTCTGTACTATATATGGGGTCACCTAACCTGGGGGTTGAAGGTCAGATAGCACATGTTGGAGCCTGTCTTGATAGAGTTCAGATACTGCAGATATGTGTTCATGTTAGGAAAATAAAGTTATCAATAAAGTTAGTTCAGTTACAATGTTGATGGCCTGTGGGCACCATTAAAAAAAGAAACAAGAGACAAGACAGTCAGCACATGACCTATGTACTTGATGTCAGGCATCTTCAGCTGCGGTTTTTTTCTTGTTCAGCTTCAGGTTCCTCTGGTGAGCTCTCTCTAGCAGTTTCACTACATTCTGATCATGGTCTGCGATGGCTTTTTCCATCATATCTCCACATCCATTGACTAGCAGATCATCCACAATCACTTCCTCTCCTGGAAGACCATTGACTGTCTCATGCTGTCGGCATTGATACTCTTCCGGAGCACTAGAAATGCTAAATGGCATGTACAACCATCTGTACCTCCCAAATGGCGTCCAGGATGCAGTGAGAAAATTGCTGCTTTCATCCAACATTTTACCAGTATCCATCCTTCGCATTGAGAGTGGTAAAGACATTTGCCTTGGCAAATTGCAGCAAAATTCCTTCAATGGTTGGCATGGGGTAGTGAGATTTCGTCAAAGCTTTATCACGATTCTTTAGATTTTTGCACACTCTCAGCTTTCCAGGTTTTTTCACTGCTACCATGCTGCTAATCCAGTCTATGGGAGCTGTCACTTTCTTGATAACTCCCATCTTTTCAAGCTCCTCTATCAATTCTTTCAGCTGGACTTAAGGGCAGCTGGAATTCTCCTTGGAAGGTGACCATAATACCATTCAATTCCATGTTCAGTTTGAAAGTGACATATTCTAATCATAACAAAAAACTTAAACTTAAACACAACCAATTACATAGGTATGAAGGGAGATCTGGCTAAGGTTAATTGAGTAACTAGACTAAAAGGTGTGGAGGTAAATTAGCAGTGTGAAACATTTAAAGAAACAATTCAAAATGTTCAACATTCCAATGAAGAACAAGAGCTCATCAAGAAGGACACATCCCATGGCTCACTCAGGAAATTAAGGATAGGATTAGATTAAAAGGAGAGGTTTATAATATTGCAAAAACAGTAGCAAATCTGAGGATTGGCAAAGGGCCCCCAAAAAGTTGATAAAAAGAGAAAAAGTAGAATAAGAATAAACTAGCCAGAAATATAAAAATAGATTGTAAGAGCTTTTGTGAGTATATAAAAAGGAAGAGAGCAGCTAAAATAAATGTTAGTCCCTTAGAAACAGAGACAGGAGAAATTAACATAGGGAATGAGGAAATGGCAGAGGCATTGAACAAATGTTTTGAGTCTGTTTTCACAGTAGAAGATACAAATTCCATACCAGAAATAGATGATAATCAAGGGGCTAAAAAGTGTGAAGAAATTAAGGAAATTAATACCCCAGAAGGCAAAAACTGGGAAATAAGAATACTGGTCCGAACTGGACTTGTATACCTTAAAATGGAACACCAGTAAAAACTGGGAAATAAGAGTACTGGTCCGAACTGGACTTGTATACCTTAAAATGGAACACCAGTAAAAACTGGGAAATAAGAGTACTTGTCTGAACTGTTTTTTCCTTCTGGGATCAACAGAGATAAAGTATTGGAGAAACTTAAGGGACTAAAATCTGACAAATTCCTGGGACCTGATGGCCTACAAACTCGAGTTCTAAAAGAGATAGCTGCAGAAATAGTGGATATGCTAGCTATGATATTCTAAAATTGCTTAGGTTCAGGAATGGTCCGACCAGATTGGAAGTTGGGCAAATGTCAATCTGCCTTTTAAGAGAAGAGAGAGAGAGAGAAAACAGTGAACTACAGGCCAGTTAGCCTAACATCAATTGTTGGGAAAATCCTGAATTCTATTATTAAGGAAATCTTAACAATGCACTTAAAAAAGCATAGTATGATTAGAACAAGTCACTATGGTTTTACTAAATGAAAATCCTGTTTGACAAATTTATTAGAGTTTTTTTGAGGACTTAACTAGTAGGGTAGATAAAGGGAAACTAGTGGATGTAGTGTACCTGGATTTCCAAAAGGTATTCGATAAGATGCCACACAAAAGATTAATAGGTAAAATAAGGGCTAATGGAGTTGGGGGTAATAACAGAGGATTGGTTAACGGATAGAAAACAGAGAGTGGGTATAAACAGGGCTTTTTCACGTTGGCAGGCAGTGAATAGTGGACTGCTGTGAGGTTCAGTGCTGGAGCCTCAGCTATTTACAATTGATGTTATGACTTAGATGAACAGAGTGTAATGTGTCTACGTTTGGTAATGATACCAAACCAGGTGGAAAACTATGCTGTGGGGAGGACACAGAGATGCTACAAAGAGGTGTAGGCAGGTTAGATGAGTGGGCAAGAAGATGGCAGATGGTGTATAATGTAGGGAAGTGTGAAGTTATTACTTTGGTCATAGGAATTGTTACAATCCTTGACCACACCCCGAGTTGTAGGGTCAGATCCAGTTAGAGACCAATAAAGTTTTGTTTAAAGTAGACAAAGTTTGAAATTTAAGACACTTACTAAGTGAATAAAGCCTCAAGATTCCACAAGTTTGAAACAAACAAAAATAAATTTTACTATGCAAGTTCAGAAAGATAAATCAATTTATGATATCTATCTTACACTCTAACATTCAGGGTAAGTATGAAGTACATGCTAATTAACAGACAAACTGTGGTCGAACACACCACACTGCACAATAAAGGACAGATGTGACCAAACCCAATTCCATGGATTTCTCAACAACCCACCCAGACATTTATCACATTTCGAGCCAACCAAACTCACTGAAACTTTGTTTCTCTCAAGGGTTCTCCATATTTGAAGATTTCACCTTGGAATTCTCTCCAAAGGCCCACTCGGACAGCTCCAACAATGGCCTACCTCATAGGGTTTCAATCTCGCATTCCGAGATTCCTTTCCCCTGGATTTCCAAGTACACCCAAGAGTCACCTTACAAGCACAACTTCAGATCTTTGGCCATGCCAAGCAGAACACCACTGCTCCAAAGGGTGTACCTATGCCCCAACTGCCCAAGCATGGAGTCACCAACTTTCAGCTGCCTTCTTGGATCTTCAGGGATTCTCTTGAGCCCACTTCACTTAAAGTCTGCTCCCTGCAGCTCTTTCTTTAATTTGGAGCCTTTTTCTCCACTCCTTTCTTTTAACTTAATTTAACTGGGGCCTAATCCTGTCCTCTGTCTTTTATCCCTGCCTCCGGGACACTTCTTGAGACCTTCTCCCTGTCCCCCTCCTTTGTCCCTTACCTGGGACACACTTGCTGCTCATGATACTCTGCACCCGGTCACCTGACCTGGGTTTTCACACCGTTCTTTTCTTTTTGATGTGCAGGCGCACATGGCCAGTCCTGGGCCAAAAGAAAGTGGAAAAAGTAGTGCTGCGCATGTGCAGCTAGTCCCCAGCTGGCACATGTTCGGGAGGTCCGAGGTTCATCGGGAATTGGAGTTCCTGACCTCGCAGGTAAGTTTGAGTTTCCTAGCAGAATTAAAAAGCAGAATACTTTTGAAAAGGTGAGAAACTTTCTAAATGTCTGCCAGTGCCCCAGATTTGAAGAATTTCGATGAATTGGTGGACCTCGTGAAGGGTCAATTTCAACCCAAGCCCTCAGTCAAGATGCAAAGTTTCAGGTTTAATTTGTGAAATAGAGCCCCTGGTGAGACATTTGCATGCTACGTAGCAAATTTGAAGCAGCTATCAGAACATTGTGAGTTCAGTATGACTCTGAATGATATGCTCAGAGATCGTTTAGCGTGTGGTGTGAAAGAGGACACTATTCAAAAATAATAAATACAGGGTTTGCAAAATGGTGCCGCTCTCCACATAGGGTGGGAAACCTCAAGCGAAAGTGGCGTGAGAAAGCGAGACTCTGCCGAGAAGTGGGAAACAGCTCCTGCTAGCCAAAGAATAAAGAAAAATAACTTAGCAGCGAAATCAAAGAATAGTTTTAATAAAGGTGGAAACAATCAGCCTTTTAGCGATTGACAGTTTAAAAAACTCAAATGCTACTATTGTCACAGAAATAGACAGATAATGAAGCAATGCAGGGAAAGATTCAAGCAAGCTTGTAAACAAAAGAAGAAGCCCAATGAAATCTACAATGTAGAAGAGCCTGAAACAACAAATTCTGATATTTACTCGTTGTTTAAACTGAAAGTTGGAAAGACAGAACCAATATTTGTCACAGTGAAAGTAAATGGCAAACCTGTTAAAATGGAAGTACACACTGGAGCTTCTGTAATTGGGGAACATACTTTCAGATATTTGAATAATGGTGAACATCAATTAAGTTTAGAACAAACAGCTGCCAAACTAAAAACATATATGAGTGAAGACATTCAAGTAAAAGGCATAAGCAGAGTAATTGATTGGCAAAGCTACCAGTGTTGATATTGAGAGGCAGCGGACCAAGCGTTCTAGGGCAAAATTGGCTAAGGGATATCAACCTTGATGGGTCACTGAGATTCCAAAAGAAAGCTGGATGCGTTCCTGTTTTGCAAAAGGACTGTGTAAGGACTCAGCAACCTAAAGAAATGCAGTCTGTCTTAAGCCAAAACCTGGAAGAACAGCAAAAGAAACTCAAAGAGACCCTGTTTGATGACAGAGCTTAAGATGAGGTGAGCATCCTTCGCAGAGAAAAATAAAGTCTGTTGATAGACCTTCACACACTACAAGATTCCCTCAGATCAAAGTTTGTACCTCTGGAAAAGTATGAAGAGAAACAGAAAGAATTCAACACTTCTCTGGACAAACTGAACAATGAGTTGGCAGAGAAGACACAACAATGCTTAATTTTCCAGGAGGCAGCAAACAACAACAAAAAAGAGACAGACGAGCTAAAGAATCAGCTAAATGAAGCTAAAGAGGCTTTGGAAGCAAAAGTCACAGAATTTTCCAAGAAGCAGACAGATGATGAAGTTTTGGGAAACTCAGCCACTGAGCTCAGATAAGTTGAGCTGGCATCTGAGAGAAGTCCGGACAATAGTGAAGTCAAAAAGAAGGCCGAGATCAAAGTCTGCGCTAGAAAGAAGGAGGCATGTTGAAAGGAAATACAGAAATACTAATAGGGCTTTAATTCTGGCAGCACACGAATACACTTTCGTACATAGGCCTGGCAATCAAATTGCAAACGCCGATGCCCTTAGTCATTTGCCATTGCTCGAAAATGATGATCACGTCCCAGTTCTACAGGAACTTGTTTTACTGTTAAATTTCTTAGATTCCTCACCAGTATGTGCTCGACAGGTCAGAGACTGGACAAGTCAGAACCCAGTCCTATCTCAAGTACGAGAACAAGTGCTACATGGTTGGTCTCAGGAGCTTGTATCTGATTAAATGAAACTGTACTTCAGCATGAAATAACCAGCCAGGATGGCATCTTATTGTGGAGAGCACGAGTGATAGTTCCTCCAAAGGGAAGGGAGTCACTTTTAATTGAAGAGTTGAGGATGTAGAACTGCAAGTGCCCACTGAAGCACCTGAAGTTCAGGCAACTCCAGAAAAGGAGGTTCCTGATAAAGAACCTGAAGTTGTGGAGCTGCGATGGTCCACACATATCAGGAAACCACCTGAAAGACTGAACTTGTAAATTCCTTACCCAGTGTAAATATTATGTTGTCTTGAAAAATATGTACTTGTCTATATAATATGTATAGCCGAGTTAAAGGGGGATGAATGTGGTAATTATGGTTTTGTTTGTGTGTAATGTACCCTTAAGAATAATACGTGTTAGGAAAGATCACATGATCTGTAGTAACCCAAAGGAGAGTAGCACAGGCTACCTCAGCAGTCAGTGTAGAGATAGAGTTGGAGTTGAAAGCACATGTGTAGTTGTTGTTGAGTATATTGTATATAAACTTAATGGGCTGAATTTTCTCCCCGTTGGGGGGAGAAGTTGATGGGCGGCGTGTACAGGCGTGCTTCCAATTGGCACCCCCGATTGGAGGTGCGCCGCCATTTTACAGAAGCGCTGTGTACCCCCTGTGTGGGTGGGTGAGGAATCCCAAAATCGAGAGTGTGCTCTTTCGCGCATGTGCACGAAAGAGCACACTCATCCACCTGAGGCTAAGTGCAGCCTCAGGGAGATCGGCTGCACGTGTAAAAAAGACAAAAATAGAAAAATAAAATTTCCCTTACATGTCCCCTCATGTGACAATGTCACATGAGTTGGGACATGTCCATAGTTTTTACAAAATCTTTATTAAAATGTTTTAAAGCCGACATGAAACCTCATCCCACCCGTAGATGAGGTTTCATATTTTTGCCTGCCCACCAACCTTAAGGTTGGACAGGCAGGTCCTTTAATTACTTAATTGATCCTGTCAATGACCTCAATTGGCCATTGACAGGTCGGCGGGCCCGCAGCTGATTTTGCTGCGCTCCCACCTTCCTGAAAATTTAAATCGGGTGCGGTGACATCAAGAGTTCCCCCCGACCTCACCATGCATCATTTTATGCATCGGCGAGTGGGCCCCGCCCCCGCTCACCGACTCATAAAATTCTGCCCAATGTTTCCACTAAAAAAGTTGTCTGCAGATCAACTCTATCATTAATAGTACAACTTGACCACACTGCAATAGGGGCCAAAATGGTGAGCTAAATGCAGACTTTCGAGCGCGCAGGTTTTATTAGCAGGGTATCTGCTTTCATCCTTTCACCAAAATAATCTCCTATGTGGTTTATTAACATCATGGCCAGAATATTGCGCTCGTTGGGCAGGATGACGCGCGATGACGTCAGGCGAGCGTCCCGATGTCATCGCGCACTCGTGCAATATTTCAGTCAGCAGGAGCGGACGGGAGTTGGCACCACACCCGCCGACAATTAACAGGCCTATTAAGGCCATTAAAGATCTAATCGAATTAAATTTTTCGCTGCCTGCCCAACCTTACGGTTGGTGGGCAGGCGTAAAGGCCAAGCAGCCATTGGATTTTTTGCAAAACCTCATCCACGAGCGGAATGAGGTTTTGACCCATCATTAAAAAAAGAAAAAACATTTTCAAACCAGTTTCTAACATGTCCCTGCTCATGTGACAGAATCACATGAGGGGACATGTTTATATAACATTTTTTAATTCTTTCCTTTTTATTTTCAGGAATCTTCATCTCCCTGATGTAGCTCCGTGCATGCGCAAACTTCCCCGCTCGCCCTCCTTCCCCCCTCCCTCCCCACACACACAGGCAGCACTGAAGCGCAATTCATGCTGGGCGGGCCTTAATTGACCAGCCCGCGTGAAATCACAGTCACGGCCCAATCGCGGGCGGCGGGTGGCTTCCCAACCGTTCCCACTCGACCCTGCCGAGCCCGCCACACAAGGGCAAAACCCTGGCTCACATGATTGCAACAAGAAAACAGAAAAATGAGGAAAAACATTTTCACGCAGGGAATGGTTACACTCTGGAATGTACAGCCTGAAAAGGTGATGGAGGCAGATTCAATTGTGGCTTTCAACGGGAATTGGATAATCACCTGAAGTGAAAACATGAGCAGGGTTACAGGGAAAGAGCAGGAGTGGTACTTGTTAAACTGCTGTAGCAGTGAACCAGCACACGCTTGGTGGGCTGACTGGCCCCCTTCTGTGCTGTGACCATTCTATGATTCTATTCTATGAAACAAACACAAACCCTATTTGTGTTTCAACTCATTGACAACACTAAAAGGGTTGAACATTGAACATTGTGGTACAGCTAAGAACACACCCATGAAATAATAAATGAATCGAGCACTGGAATCAATAACTTCATAGAGCAACATGCATGAGCAAACTAATAAGACAAGCAGTAGACCCCAGTAAATTACTAAATTAATACAGCTGGAAGCACCAATGAGCTAAATAGAGAACTGGGCAGTAATGTGTTAACAAATTCATAGACCAGTGGGTACAATAACAAATCAATAAATTAACGGAGCATTGAAAAATCCATAAAGCAGCATGCATGCCGACAAATCAATTTGCAGTGGGCAAGGGTTAATTAATGCGTTCATAAAACTGTGGACACACTGAGCCATTAATTAATGAAGCAGTAGATACATCAAGAAGTTCATGGAATTCATTCATGTGTGCTCTGCCTGAAGGCAAACCCTTGGCTACTTGTCTGCAGGTGCTTCATCCTGAGCTGTTTTCTTTGCAGTTTTTGTCAGTGATGGTTTACCATTTCCTTCCACTTAGAGGGGCAGGGCGAGGAGGCAGGTCCCAAGTCTACTTCAACTGGAATAGGAATTGAAGCTGTGCTGTTGGTGTTATTCTAAAGCACAAGCTAGCCATCTAGCCAGCTGAGCTAACCAACTCACCATCACCCAGTGCCCCCAACCCCCCAGATGATGGAATAGTGGACAAAAATTAACTAGTTAACGGAGCTACGAGCGAATGACTCTTCAATACAAACCCTGCTGGCATTGTTTCTGACCTTCACAGCCACAAACTGATTTTCACAGGCAGTTTGCTTTTTGACGTATTGTGTGTGATCATTATGAGTTTATGACTTTAAAGGTAAATTACAAAAAGCTAAAGATCTTTAGCTGGAAATATCTCTTCAGTTTGATAAGGCACTTAAGTAGTAAATGCGAAAGGGGAGATTTTCTTGAGTCCAGAAGGAAAGGTAAGTGTTTCTCTTGTAAGCAGCATTCTGAATGTTTGAACATTTTCGATGCGTTCAAGCAATCCAGGTACAGGCAAATCTGATCAGTGCTGGGGCACACCTAATGGCCACATTTATGTTAAACTGATCCTGAAAGACTGTGTTCCAAAGTTCTCTGAAACCAGTTCTCTTAATGCAGTCTCTTAAAGTGTGAAGGCTACTGGTCAATACTTCCACAAACAATTGACAGACTGGTCTTCAGATTGCTCATCTAGGAAAAAAAGATGCAGATAATAACACCAAGAGCTAATAATTATTCAGCACTGTTAACGTATAAAATGTCCCAAAGCAATTCAAAGGAGCATTATAAAACAAAATATGACACAAAGAGGGCGAATTATACGTGTTGAAATGGGGTCCACTTGTCACACCCCCCCCTTACCCCGCTAGCTCTTACATGAAACATCGGGTTGCTAACCCGATTTAATCAGCCAATCTCCGATAATACAGCAGCCAGGTGGGTGCTGAAATCGGCACCCAGCCCAACATTTCAGCAAAACTAAGTAACAAGCTAATAAGCTTGTAAACAGGCCAATAGACTGAGATTTCACATTGCCCACACCAGTTTTCAATGGGTATACGGGATCAGTATTCAGAGGGAGTTATGCCAGGTATGAAAAGGCATTGAAAAGGCAGATAGGCTGCAAGTGGGACAATGGCTGACTTGAGCTGAAATGTCTGCTGGTGAGGGTGGGAGAGTTTACTAGGGGTGCAAGTTGCTTTAATAACCATTCCGAGCCTTCGCTGGGAGATATTTTCAGGAAAGGGTGCATAGGGACAGGTGTAAAGTGAATTTTCTGCACCCCAGTATTGGACACTGAGATTGGTGCCCCCGCAATGGGCATTGTCCATTCTGAGGAAGCTCTTCCCCCAGTGAGGAGGAAAGGAGGAGAAAGGGAAGGAGGAGGGAAGCTGGCCTTGGAGAGTCCACTCTGTGGACCAGGAACTTGTGGAGCCTGCTGCTGAGCAAAGGGCCTGTGGACGAGAGGCATTAGCAGTATGCAGGCAGAGGTAGGTGAAGGCACTCTCCTGTCAACAGTGTAAATTGGAAAAGGATGACATACTTCCAAAAGTCGGAGCTCCAGTGTCTGAGAAGACTGCATCTCTCCAGGGAGGCAGCACATCACTGTGTGACATGTTGGCTAGAGAGTGTGCCTCAAATTGCGTTGGTGGACACCCTATGCCTGTGGTGTTGAAGGTAACAGTGGCCCTGGATATTTTAGCCTCAGGGTCCTTCCAGGCATTATCTGGAGACCTTTGCAACATTTCGCAGCCAGCGGCCCATCATTACACAAATGAGAATCTTGAATCTGTGGTTTCAAGTCACTGGAATGTTGCCTCAGTCTCTTTAAAATTCAATGTGTGGTTTTCAGTTTGTAAATACATGAAGTCATTTTTTATTTGGCATGACTTTGCAACAGTTGTCAAGCACTTGCTGCCGGAACTTGTAGAAGGCTGAGCTGGCGCAGATGATCCGATATTGGATCTCCTCGTCAATGGTGGTCTTTTGAGAAAGATGGCTGCCAAGATCTGGGAAGTGTTATTGGCTGCCACGCCACTGTGGTTATTGTATATTGCGCCTTCCCACATCCATTGAGAATGGAACAATTGTACAATGTTGACAGCTCTTTGTGTGTTTATTATCTGAACATACCTTTTTCAATGGAGAAATCTTGCAGAAATCACTTGAATTCACAATTTTTGCTTTTTTTTTAGGTACCTGTTTAAATAAACTTTATGAACACTGCGTAAATGGAAAACAGAATTATTCTGATTTGCAACTTGTGCTTTGCAGATATACATCCTGCTGATTGAGACAGTGCCTGTCAAAATGACTGAATGCTGCAGATCTATTAAACTCAGCACACATCAATCCCCAAAACATATCCTGCTAACACGTCCTTTCATTTCACAATTTAAACCTGTTAACTGGGATGGAAATGAAACCATCCAATTTGCTAGGCTGTGATCTTCATTAGGGAAACAAATCCATTCGGGTTCAAATAGTACACAATGAATCACTTCTGTTAACTACATCTGGAATGCCGTCTGTGCCACTCGTGTTAATATATTACCAGGTAATAGATCTTTAAAATTTATATATTAAGTTTAATAAAAGAAGACAACAGGCTTTCCCAAGATAATTGTGTTGGGAGGCCAGAAATGAGGATCTACACTGAAAATTTACTTCTAACCAGCAAATTGTCAATTTTAATTTCTATTTTTCTTTACTCAAGTGAGCACCCACCGCCCAGCCAAGGTGGCATGAGGCTCTGATGATTTTAATTGCCAGGTCTCATCATTTGCTCACAATGCAACAGGCAGGAAGCATCAACTGTCAGTGGGTAAGAGCCAAATCGAGGGCAACAGGAAGCTGCTGATCTGTGCCAATGGGTGGTTGCTAACATCCAGATAAACAGTAAGGAGCGAGTTTCGGTTGGGACTTATGATCATGAAGGTGGAAGAAATCTGGGGCACAGAGGCCTAAACTTTCCTTCAGGTGCTTTGCTAGAGCAAGTCTGCTGCTCCTTAAACCACAAGGAAAATAAACAAAAGTAAAATATCTTATCTAGTTGGACTTCCTCTGCCCTCAGATCTTCTTCCCACTATATGCACCAAATGGGAAAGAAACAATGATTCCTCTGCATCTTTAGGAAGGACGCCATAGGCTTCAAGTGGGTGTCCTTGCCACCTGTTCAGAAGAGCAGACTAAAATTCAAGTAAGCCGGATCAATTTGGGGTGGCAGATAATTCACCCAGCCGATTTTAACTGCCTGCTTCTCCAGTATCATAGGAACATAGGAATGGGAACAGGCCATTCATCCCCACACAGCCTGTTCCACCATTCAACTATAGCATAGCTGATCTGTACCTTAAATCCATTTATCTGCCTCTAGCCATTACTCATGATATTCTTACCCAAAAAAACTCCATTGATCTCAATCTTAAACATTTTAATTGACCCAGCTTCAGCAGTCTTTTGGGGAGAAAATGTATATTTTCTACTATTCTTATCATCATATCATAAGGTTTAAACCTTATGGTTCAGGTAATGCAGAAGGACAAGAAATGAATACCTGAAATGAATTTCTGTATGGACAATAAAGTGAAATTGAAAAAAAAATTGAAAGGGTTGAATTGAACAACCTAAAGTAGAACGTCTAATTTGGAAGTGGGCTAATTTCAAAGGAAAGAGAAAGGGCTTAGTCAGGATAAAATAGAATCAGAGACTGACAGGAACTGTAATGGAACAGTGGGTGATGTTTAAAGAAGAGATATTACAGGCACAGGCTAGGTACATTCTAACAAGGGAAAAAGGTAGGGGAACCAAAAAAAAAGGGCTATGACGCCTGTCAGGTGAATTCTTCAAGCAACGACCAGGTCAAATAAAGTAGATCGAGAGGGAAGGTGAAGAGGAAAATAAGACTGGTAAAGAGAGAGTGTGAGAATATAATGGTAGTCAACATAAAAGAGAACACAATATCTTCTACCAGCTTGTAAATAGTAAACGGGTAATGTTATGATTGGTGAGGACATGTGACTCAACATTGCTCCCACTCCTCAGTGGATCGTAACAGGTTTTTTTGTATTTAATAAGGACAAAAGTATTAATTCAATGTCTGTATTTAACCATTTACATGCTGATTACAAAGCACTCAGTCCGATAGGAATTCTTGAATTTAAACACAAAGGCTTTAGTTTTTGTTGTGGTAAAACCCACACAGGTAAAGAGATAAAAAAAATTTTAAAAGGTAAACGCACATCCTGACCTTCGCCTCGCACACGCGCGCGCGCAATATAAGTTATACAGCAGAGGAGGCTAACCTTTTGGCCAAATTAAGATTCAATGATAAAAGGTAAAAAAACAGAGACTTCTCTGTCTATGAGTCCTTCGCTGTTAGTCGTGGCATTTCCATTCTAGAGGGGTTGAAGCTGATGTAAACTGCAATTTCTGGAGACAGTCTCTTTTAAACCGTAATCCACCTTTTCCAAAAGTTGATGCTACTGTGCCTGCAATTCCTTTCAATTGAAATTATCTATCTTTGTAACAGAAATAGGGCTCTGAACTTGAACAGGTGAGAGGAATGTAAGATGTGAAGAGGACCTAAGAAGCTTACAAAAGGACATAGGTAGGTTAAGTGAGTGGGCAAAGATCTAGCAAATGGAGTACAAGGTGGGAAAATGTGAAATTGTGCATTTTTGTAGGAAGAATAAAAAAGAAGCATATTATCTAAACGGTGAGAGATTGCAGAGCTCTGAGATGCAGAGGGATTTAGGCATCCTAGTGCATGAATCGCAAAAGGTTAGTATGCAGTTACAGCAAGTAAATAGGAAAGCTAATAGAATGTTATTGTTTATTGCAAGGGGAATTGAATGCAAAAGTAGGGAGGTTATGCTTCAGTTAAATAGGACTTTGGTGAGACTGCATCTGGAGCACTGTTTACAATATTGGTCTTCTTATTTAGGAAGGATGTAAATGCATTGGAAGTAGTTCAGAGAACGTTTACTAGGCTAATATCTAGAATGGGCGGTTGTCTTAAGAGGAAAGGTTAGACAGGCTAGGCTTGTATCTGCTGGTGTTTAGAGGAGTAAGAGGTAACTTGATTGAAACATATAAGATCCTGAGAGATCGTGACAAGGTGGATGTGAAGAGGATGTTTCCTATTGTGGGAGGATCTAGGACTAAGCGTCACTGTTTAAAAATATGGGGTCGCCCATTTAAGAGAGAGATGAGAAGAAAGTTTTTCTCTCAGATGGTCATGAATCTTTAGAACTCTCTTCCTCAAAAGGTGGTGAGCAGAGCCTTTGAATATTTTTAAGGCAGAGATAGATAGATTCTTGATAAGCAAGGGGGTAAAATGTTATAAGGGGTAGATGGGAATGTGGAGTTGAGGTTACAATCAGATTAGGCATGATCTTATCCAATGCTGAGCAGGCTCGAGGTGCCGAGCCGCCTACTCCTGCTCCTAATTCATATGTTTGTATGTTAATATGAGACAGAGAGATGGTGTTACTGCTCCATTTGCAGACTCTTTCTTCTAGACTGCCCAAAAACAACTAGAGTGTTGTAATAAAAGCCATTTCAAAATGGTTATTCTGGCCACATGACCTTTCTCCCCATAATAAGTTGAATATTCCACAGAAGGTAATTGATTAGCTCATGTCTGGACAGACCTTGGATATTGTGTTATGGTCTAGGTAATTAATTGCTTTAATGTCCCAGCCATCGCTTCTGAATGGACCATTCTTCCCTATGATGAGCTAGGGAAAGCACCTTCTATGTAGCCATTGTCCTGGTAGACTTCTGTCTCTGCCTGAAAGCTAGCTTTATAGAAATGCAGATGTTGAGAGCCAATCCAGTTTCAGTTCATCTTTGAGGTAATTCCTGACATCAGCAGGTGTGAAATTCCATAGAAGGTTTGCCTTGGCATCTCCTAATTGTAATTCACATTGGAAATTTCCAGAAGCTGATCAAGTTGTAATATCAGACATGCCAGGTGACTTTTGGCAGCCATCTTAAGCCAGTGTCTTCGTTTTAAAACAAAAACAAAAATACCTGGAAAAACTCAGCAGGTCTGACAGCATCTGCGGAGGGGGATCCCTCTCTGCAGATGCTGTGAGATCTGCTGAGCTTTTCCAGGTATTTTTGTTCTTGTTCTAGATTTCCAGCATCCGCAGTATTTTGCTTTTATCTTTGTTTTAAAAAGTCATTTTAAAGGAGTTAAATATATACTTGACCAGCCGATGAAATGAAAGATTAATATTACACATACACACATCATATCATTATGACAGTAGTAAAAGGTGCAGTGAGTCCTATTAGTGACAGAGAGGGGTGATATATGCTTAGAGATGCAGGGCAAGGCTAGAATACTGAATGATTACTTTGTATCGGCACTTACTGAGGAAGAGGAATCTGACAAAATATCAATAAAAGCAGACATAGTAGTGGAAATGGATAAGGTGAAAAATTGAGTGGTAGGAAGTACTGGGAAGGTTAGCTATGCTTAGAGTAGGTAGGTCACCTGGTTTACATCCCAGGTTGCTAAGGGAAGAGGAGGTGGAGATAGCTACCGGTTCGCCATATTCTTCCAATCTTCCCTGGATACGGGGGAGGTGCCAGAGGATTGGGGAGTGGCAAATGTGACACCCTTATTCAAGAAAGGGTGTGAGGGCAGCCCTAGCAACTACAGGCTAGTTATTTTAACCTCAATGATGGTTAAGGTATTAGAAACAATAATTAGGGAAAAAAATTAACAGGCACTTGGAGAGGTTTGAGTTAATTAAGGATAGCTAGCACAGATTTGTAAAAGGCAGATCTAATTGAATTTTTTGATGAAATAACATAGAAGGTTGATGAAGGAAACGTCATGTATGTTGTCTATATGGATTTTCAGAAAGTATTTGACAAGGTACCAGTATGGAAAGCTGGTTAACAAAATGAAGGTTCACGGAATAGGAAGGTCAGTGTCCAGTTGGATAAACAATTGGCTTAAGGACAGAAAACAGCAAGTTGTGACGGATGGTTGTTTTTCAGACTTAAGGATGGTAGACAGTGGTGTTCCCCAAGGGTCAGTGCTAGGACCACTGCTCTTTTTGATATATATAAATGCTTTGGATATCGAAAGAGTAAAATTTCAAAATTTGCCGAGGATGCCAAACGTGGAGGACTGGCAAACAGTGAGGATGATACTAGTCGACTACAACAGGACGAGCAGAATGAGCAGACAAATGGCAGATGGAATTTAATACAGGGAAGTGTGGGGTGATGCATTTTGGCAGAAGAGATTTGGAGAGTCAATATAGACTTAATCGCACAGTTCTAAAGAGTGTACAGTAACAGAGAGACCTGGGGGTGCATGTGCATCGATGTTTGAAGGTGACAGGATATACTGAGGAGGTAGTTAGAAAAACATATAGGATCTTGGGCTTCACAAATAGAGGTATTGAGTACAGAAGGAGGGAAGTTATACTGAAACTTTATAAAGCTCTGGTTAGTCTAAAACTAGAGTTTTGTATCCAGTCCTGGTCACCAAACTTTAGGAAAGATGTGAAGGTTCTTGAGACAGTGCAGAGGAGATTTACTAGATTGGTTCTAGGGAGGAGGGATTTTAGTTACAAAGTTAGGTTGGAAAAGCTCCAAGCTGGTCTGCTTGGAGCAAAGGAGATTGGGGTTGATAGAGATGTCCAAGATTAAGACAGGTTAGATAGCGTAGACAAGAAAAAGCTGTTCTCGTTAGTTGCTGTACATGGATTAGGGGCCACAGGTTTAAGATTTTGGGCAAGAGATGCAGGGAGAACGTGAGTGTTATGGCACAACCGATGGTAAATGCTGAGTTGCCCAAATCCCAAAGGGAAACTTGAAACAGCTTCCAAAATATTTTTTTGTGATTTGTATAGAATGAGGGGAGGTTCTGAAATCAGGAAATTATGTCCCTGACTACTTGTGATGATTTTATAGTAGAGTAAACGTTTATTAAAAGAATAAAGCAAAAAAACACAATTACACTTAAACACAAGAATGGCTTTACACAGTAAACAGTACTTTAAAACGGTTCCACAAGATCTTAACTTAGCTACTCTCAGAGCCAACCTTCCCCTTTTCTGTTCAGCAAATATCCTTATAGATTTTCAAAATCTATACAATTCACGTAACTTTTACCACACAGTCCTTTTTGCTTGGGTTGTCCTCTGAGGCTGACAGCAACTGGTTCTCCAGGCCTAGTCTTATTCACCATGTCTTCTGGGAGATCTAAGCAGCTACCCCCTCACATAGGCTTCAGTGTTTCCTTAAAGGCGTCCCTTCCCTTTAATCCCTCTATTGTCTCAATTAGTCTATTCAGAAATGCTTTCATCCCAGAAATGATTACACTTATTCTTTACTTTAGCTCTTATATTTGTAAAAACAAACATCCTATCTTTACCTTACCCATTTTATAACCTGTATATATCCCCCTTTGAACTAAAACAATTTAATTCAATGTTACTCCTGTTATTGTTTTATGTAAAACTCTGATTGAAGTTACCCTTCATTCATTAACATATCAAAACTACTGTACACAATACTTAGCTGTTGCTCCATATATCTATAAAGATCAGAGCACCACTGTGGCCATAGGACCACAACGTTCCAATGTTTAGATCAAATGATCATAATACTTCACCAGCCACATACTAATTCTAATTTACTAACTTACAGTTGTGAGTTTATCAACCAGAGATTGATGGGACTGACTCTGGCTGACAGTTAGATTGACTGGGGATTATTCACATTCCTGGCAGTTATACTAGAAGTGGCACATTCTGAATGTGCCCTGAATCATTTGCTATTTAAAAATCTGACAGAACCACAACATGGACACTGATTCCAGAGGAAAGGCTACACTTTGGTGTCATACTATTGGAAAAATTTTAATGGAATCGATCAGCTCATAGCAGGTTGGGTGGGTTCAGCAGCAGTGGGTCAGGAAGCCAATCATTGCTGCAGTGGTCTTTGCCGTGATGATTTTAATTCACCCACGGTACTAGCTTTCTGCTTCCAGGTTTCCTGACCAGAGTCCAGGCATGATGGGCAATCAGAACCTGTCAATGAAAGGTTTTCTAGTTAAGGTCAGGTCAGAATGGCTGCATCCTGCATTGGTTCTCTAGGCTTCAGGATGGAAAAGTATAAAAGAGAGACATGGTAGACTGACCGCCACCCCCTCCAACATGACCCACCCCCACTCCACCCACCACTTCTCAGACTCTTCCCTGGGGGTTGTGCTGCAGAATGTTTCATTCAGAAAAGAAGGAAGAGCCATGTCTCTCAAACCAACCAGGCATGGATGGAAGTAGCCAAGGAGGTGAGGAGTGTGGTCCCTCGAACCTGGATAGAATGCCCCAAGAGGTTCAATAAGCCCATGAGGGCAGGAAAGGCGAGTGGTGTCCAACTTTCATGTATCAACCCCCACATTCTGGCTTCCCTAGTGACCTCCTGCACAGCACTCCTTTGACAGATACACCTTGCAGTTGCACTCATTCATCCCTCTCCAGGCACCTCCTCATATCCCCATCAGAACACCCAACATTGACCCTCACCCTCATCTTAGTGCCATCTCACATCTAACCCTCACAGTCATTTTTCACAAATGTTGTTCTTTCATCCTCTCTAATCATTCCATTTCACACACTCATAACTCTCTGCTTTCCCCCCTTGCAGGAGAAGAGGGCGCACAGCTCCATGGAGCGGCCAAGAATATGGGCTGACCCTCAGGTCATAGCCACCTTGCCTACTGCAGAGGAGGAGACCTTGGAGATCAGCAGGGTAGAGGAATCATGGGCATTAGTGATGGAAAGATGGGCACCTCCCAAATACCTGGCAACACAATCAGATATTGCACTGCCCCTTGGCACATTGTAGTCTCTCAATGTCACTTTGCTGTCACCACTAACTGAAATGTGAACATTTACACAGTGGTGACATTGAACCCTTTCCCCATGTCAATTCTAATTCATGATGATCATCACCATGGGTGCTTCAAGCACAACACAGGAGCTGGAGCAGGAGGAGACTGAGGAGCCCACAGAGGAGGTTTGCATCACAAAACTCCTGCGCAGCCTCCATGAGCTCAGATATACATACCTCAGTAGGGTCTCCAATGGAATTAGCTACATTCTGACATGGTGATGCACATGTCACAAACGAGCAGGGACAGGTGCTGGAGGCAGGGACAGCAATGGAGGGTCCCCATTGGAGAGCACAGGCCCTTAGCTGAATGCAGGTGCTGAGCTTTGGGGGCCATCTATGGAGCAATGATAGGATTTTTAAAAATTCTTTGTGTCATATGGGTATAACTGGAAAGACCAGCACTTTTTGCCCATCCATTATTGTCCTTGATAAGGTGATAGTGAGCCATCTTCTTGAACCACTGTAGTCCGTGCGATGTTGCAACACTCACAGTGCTGTTAAGGAGGGAGTTCCAGGATTTTGACCAAATGATGATAAATGAAAGGTGACATATTTCCAAGTCAGGATGGTATATGGTTTGGAAGTAAACTTGCAGATGGCTGCTGCCCTTGTATTTCTAAGTTGTATAGGTGACAGGTTTGGAAGGTGTGAGATTCTGTTAGCATTTCCAAAGGCACTACAACTCTTGGATAGAGGTTAGAGGAGCTAGTCTCTACCCTAAGCACCACAACGTCTCAGACATTTCTGCTGATATCCACTTCTGTGGAAAGAGTGGTCACCTTCATGGAAAATCAGACGAGGCAGGTGACCAAGTGCATGCTGGCCCTCACCAATGGCCGACAAATTCAGTCTGCTGCTTTAAATGTGATGGAGAAAGCTTTGTGTTGGCCATTCAGTGCCTCACTGGATTGTAGCAAAGTGCCCTCCTACACTTGGTTAGCAGGGAAGTGCAGGTGGGCCACGAGATGAAAGATGGAGAAAGGGCACATGAGGTGGCTACTCTTCTCAAGATGCCTCACTTCTCATCCCTTGCCCCGACTACCCTGCCACAGACAGAGGCCCATGTGCTGCCTCCTGTCCCGATGACCAAGTCTTCCCCTTCACAGGTGCAGGCGGGGAATTATTTGGCGAGGCCCTCATGGGATCAAAAACCGAGGGTACATCTGCCATAGGATCTCAGCTGTCAGAACAGGAGAACGAGCAGCTTATTTCTAGCTCAGCTAAAGCCGCAGGGGTAATAGAAAGTGTAAGAGGAAGACTTCTAATTTGCAAGGGAATTCACTTGGGCATTTATAACAATGCCAATGTCATCATGTATCTGAGTTTTTCAATACGAACATACAAACATACAAACATGCAAACGTTTGAATTAGGAGCAGGAGTAGGCCATTTGGCCCTTCGAGCCTTGCTCTGCTATTTGACAAGATCATGGCTGATCTGATTGTGGCCTCAACTCCCCTTTCCTATCCACCCGCTATATCCTCAGACCCCATTGTCAATCAAGAATTTATCTAACTCATTCTTAAATCTATTCAATGACCCCACCTCTGCTGCTGTCTGGGAAGAGATTTCCAAAGATCTTTGACTCTCTGAGAGAAAAAATACTCTCTTTATCTGTGTCTTAAATGGGAGACCCCTGATTTTTAAACTGTGTTCCCTAGTTCTAGTCTCTCCCTTAAGGTGAAACATCCTCTCAGCATCCATATCAAGTCCCCTCAGTATCTTACATGTTTCAGTAAGATCACCTTTCTTCTAAGCTACAAATAGATACCGGCCCAGCCTGTCCAATGTTTCCTCATAAGATAACCCCTTCAACCCAGGAATTAGTTGAGTGAGCCTTCTCTGAACTGCTTTTAATGCAATTATATCCTTCCTTAAATAAGGGGACCAAAACTGTACACAGTACTCTAGAATAGGTCTCACCAACGCCCTGTACAACTGTAGCAAAATTTCCCTACTTTTATATTCCATTTCCCTTGCAATAAATGACAACATTCCATTTGCCTTCCTAATCACTTGCTAACTTTTTTCTGATTCATGTACCAGGACACCCAGATCCCTCTGTACTGCAAAGTTCTGAAATCTCTCTCCAGTTTAACAATATGCCTGTCTTCCTGTCAAAGTGGACAAGTTCACATTTTCTGACAATAAACTCCATCTGCCAAATTTTTGCCCACTCACTTAATCTATCTATATCCCTTTACAGTTTCCTTATGTCATCTTCATAACTTATTCTCCCACCTAGCTTGTGTCATCAGCAAATTTAGTAATCATACAGTCGGTCCCTTCATCAAAGTCATTGATATAGATTGTAAATAGTTGAGGCTCAAACACTTTATTTGAAGTCTCCATTGTCCTGCCATCTCTGTTATTGTATTCCAATGGATATTTGCCTTGAGGAGAATGATATGACCAGATTGGAAGATGAGCAAAGAGTGTCAAAGTGATGGAGGAATTTTTGACCGAGTCATAAGCCGTTTCATTAGCAGGTAGCCCTCTTCAAGGAGCCACACACTCACTATATTTGGAGAGGCAAAAAATCTGTGGGAGACGTTACTGTCACAAATTGAAAGAATCATGGCAGCTTCCAGGATATCTTGTACAGACGTGCATGAAAACCTTCTGGTGATTAGAGGCTGACTGATGGCGCGAAATTCCCTCCAATGGACAAAGTCTGCTGAATAATATAAGGGTACCTTGACTACCAGTTTTACACAGTGTAAAAAAGTTATCATTTTGTTTTCCACTATTACTGTGGGATACTGTAAAGAAGGCTGGATGCCTGTGTCTGGGAATGTGTGATTTAATTAAGCTGGGCAGAAGTTGATAGGAGTTAGGCTGTCTGGGGTTTGAAAAGGTTAAAGGTGTTAAGTTTGGGGCACAAGTAAATAGGATAGAACTAACATTTGCATTTTTAGATAATTTGAGAGGTTGTTTGAATTTCAGTGGGGAATTAGGAGGTGGCAAGGAAAATCTTGAAGGAGGTCATAGGTAAACAAGTGGTGGGGATATCATATTTTTATTGACCTAAAAGCAAAGACAAGATGGAAACATGAAAGATCTTATATTTGAAAAGGTTTGAGTTTCAAAGGGGTGTGAGAACAATGGGATTAAAGATGAAAGGAAAAAAACCTATTTAAAGGAGATTGAAACCTGTATGAGTGGGTGACCATGTGAGATCTTGAAGGGTGGGATGTGTGAAGACAGACTTGTGAAAAAGTAGCCTCTAGCCACCCCAGAGAAGTGCTTGTTAAAAACCTTGGGTTCCCTCGAGTGAGAGGGAGAGAGAAACTGGTGAAATACCTCTCTTATAGCAACAGTGGGTGCCTTGCAATAATATTACTGGATGTTTTATCGATTAAGAATCTATAGAGACTGTTGCCTGAAAAAGACTGACTTATTTGTCAGTCTCGGTAAGTAGAAACCTTTTATAAGACTATAAGCTTGTGTGTTTAAGTTTTCTTTTCTTTTGTAAATAAATGTTTTAATTTAATATTTAATATTCTTCAAAAGTGGTTGTGGAATCTTTACTTCTACTTCAGTACACATACCTTCTCGTAATAAATACAAACTGCAAAATAGTTGTGATAGCCTGACCAAGTTTCCCTTTGGGGTTTGGTCAGCCCAGCAAATATCACCTGCCATATCATAATGACATATGACCTGTGAGAGTCCAGCCACATAAGCAAATTCAGGAGCCATCTGGTTCCTTCTGGTCTCATCTGTGTCAAAGTGGACATATGTGGCAGCTCTGGAAAACTTGACATCAATCACCTGGGAGATACATTTGTTGATAGCAAGCTGTGAAATCCTGCATATTCACCCTCAGATCACTGGAAGGAACCAGAGGCTAAGAAATTCAGGGCTGTGCTGACCTTGACAACCACTGACAAGACAAGCCTAGCTGGTCTTCGAATGAGGTTTTGTTCCAGGAGGCTGCAGATGTCGGTAATAATGTATCACAAAAGCCTGAACCCCCTGAGACACTGTTGCTCCATCATGTCAAGGAAGCTGATCTTCTACCTGTACACCCTGTGCTGGGGCATCAGCTCCTTCAAACTGGATCTCTGTGTCCATCCCCTTTGTCCATTGAAGCAACAAGTGGCTGTGGAAAAGGCTGCAGCTGTAACAGTTGGAGATGCTCCTGCAGAACCTGGTTCAGTTGATGATGCTGCTCCTCATGCTCCTCATCAGAAGTTCCTGGTATAGCTGCACAGGATGTTCCCACGCTGCAGTGAAGACTGACAGCAGGGATCCTCAGATTAATGTGAGCAAAGTGCAAGATGGTTGAAATAACTTCCAGAAAGTTGGAAACCACCTGTAAAGCACTGAAAGCAGATTCTTAGAACATTCTGACTGAGATAGACAGGTTTTTAATCAGTAAGGGAATCAAGGGTTATGGGGAAAAGGCAGGAAAGTGGAGTTGAGGATTATCAAATCAGCCATGATCTCATTGAATGGTGGAGCAGACTCAATGGGCCAAATGTCCTACTTCTGCTCCTACGTTTTATAGTCTCATGGTCAAGCCTTTCGCATAGGCAGGGCAGCTGCTATGCAGTTTCGCTCTTTAAATCCTTTCCAGTTTGTCAGTTGCGTTGATCGATGATTCCCCACTGAACTCTTTCCTGGTTAACGCTGGCGAATTCCACACAGCTCACAAAATCCATGCATGACTGTTATCGCCAGAATATTGGGTTAAAAGCAGAATTAATTAGCATTTTATATATTTAAATTACAGACCTGAAAGCTTCAAACAGCTCCAAACACACTCCATGAAAGCTGGAAGTAAGCAGAAACATGTTGGATTTTTGACACACCAGAAGCTTTTGTGGACTTGACTCCTCATACACACCCAAAACCACCCCACCGTAGCAGTTAAAATTCTGCCCTATGGCTCTATCACTAGATTAACATCAGTAAAACTGTGAATCCAGCATCATTTTGGCAGCATTAAGGTCACATTAATCACTACTCAGTTTTTATTTTAATTAATGACCTGAGGCATTTGTGCTAGTTCTTCATAAGGTCATAGGCTAAAATCTTGGTGGGCCAATGCTCTAACTCAGTGTGAAAAAAGCAGAAAGAAAAACATACTGTACTGTGAAGATGTAAATATGGAAAAATGAATTCATATAATACAGCAGGTAGAACAGTACATCACTACGTGTTCTCATGATCAAGGTCTGTAACACTCCAACAAGACTGGCTAATAATGTACTGTGGATTTCATTAATAACAGCTGCAGTAGTTATGAAGGTATTCTTAATCAGTGAAAGAACTGACAACCTGTTTGCCTTCTCTATTATTGTTTAATAGTGAATAAAGTAATGCAATAGACTGTCATTCTGCAACTCAAGAACAACAGCAATGGTCCAGTGGACCGTGAGTGGCTCATTTTTTCCATTTTTAAACCCTTTTCAGAGTTGTCTGACTTGCTGAGTATTCCCGGCATGTCCTGTGTGTTTTGGTATTAAGCAAGGGTTTGGAACTCAGCTCATAGTCTGCCACATCAGCAATACAACCTCCAGAGGCACCAGTCCCAATTTTCATGCTTTCCACGGTACAAATGTCTTGTTTGTGAAGCTGCAGGTCCAATTTTGTAACAGGCAACATCCCTTTCACTCACCCTATGAACTCAATCAGTGAGAAATAGATGCGCATGTCTGCAATCAGCAGCTATTGCCACTGCTTGCCTTGTTCATACCTATTTACATACCACAACCGTCTCCTGAAAACTCTCTGCTTTGCAACTCTGGTCCCTACTTTTGAAAAATTCTACACTTCTTCAGGGGAGCTTTCACTCATTTCCTTAGCTGAGCATTCCTTTTATGTATAGTTTGTTGCCCTTTGTAAAACCCCTTGGGACTTTTTCCACTGTGTAGGTGCTATATAAAAGTAAACTGTTGTTGTTACTGTTTGGTGTTGCTCTACTAATAATAGACAGTTCAATCAGAACCTGAAAGTGATGATTTGACCATCCAAATAAAACAAGCCTCTTTACTTTTATTTTAAAATTTTGGTGTCTTTTTAATCTTCCATTGGAGAGGATTGCCAAATGGAGAGAGTAAAAATATACTGTAGCGATTTAGAGGCAAAACTTGTTGTTAATTAACGCCGAACGTATAATAAAGCGATGTTTGAATTCAGGGAACTTCAGGGAAAGACTATCATGCTTGTTGGCCTGAAACTATCAAAATTATTAATGCAGCCTCAAAATTCAAAAAGATGGAGAGGATCATGAGCAACTAAAAACTAACATTAAAAGGGATAAAATTGCACAATGTAGGAATGTGGGGAATATTATTGAAGGAATGACACGATCAGAAAGTTGATTTAACTGCTGAGGAGGAGGTATTACATTTTTTCTATATGGAGGGATTAAGTTTGATAATAAATCTCCAATGCGGTTGTTCAGGAAAAACTCTAAGGTGCGTAACTTACGGTTAATGAAGATTTCGTATTAATTGCCTCAGGCACAGCAGCAGAACTGACAGAAGAAGATTCTCAGTCATTCCACAGATCTTGTAAGGCGTGTTAATCAGGATTTGTCATACTCAGCCAAAAGTATTTAATACATTTAAAGATGGTCATTCATATCATTCTTGTGAAACTCATTTGCTTCTGTTTCTTCTACTTCTGCTTTGTTTTTCTCAGCATCACAGAATAACATTAATATTCCGTCAACATTTATATGGTTTTATTACATTAATACTAGTTAACCAGGCATGGGTCTGCTGGCATGGTAATCCTGATAATGAAAAGCTTTTAAGTGGAAATAATCTAAAGATGGGTCTTGAAGATTTCAATTGATGGGGCTGTGTCTATTTCCATTGGCAGCTTGTTCCATTGTGGAATTGTCCTTGGAAAGAAAGATTGTTGACAGACTGCCTTGGAAACAAATGGTCTTTGTAGTGTCTGTGGATGTCTACCTCGTGCATTGTCTTTGCCGGAGGACACTAGATACTTGTTTCTATCAATTCCCACCAGCCCATTCCATGTTTTTGCGAACATGGTCAGTCTATTTTTTCCCTCCTTTGATGTAGTGACTCCCATTCCAAGGTCAGGGTTTTCTGGCATCGTCACGGGTGGGATGGGAAAATTTGAAGAGCCTTTGACTTTTAGCAGCTCTCCAAATGTTCCCGTCCTACCCACAGCAGTGTCGGGGCAGGAAAACCCCGGGAAAACTCCGCCCCAAATCTTTGATCAAGGATGTGATGTTGGCATACTCCCCATACTGATTCATGCAGAATCGGACAGTGTCTTTAGATCATTTGATCTTATTTATATCTCTCAGACAAATAAGGATCCCACAACTTGTATACTCCAAGATTAGACAAACAAATGTTTGGTAAGGTATAATTCTGATATTTACATTGTAATAACAAAGATTCCTCTTCAGAATTCTGAGAACCCTGTTTGGATGTTATCAGCTGAATGTTATCTGATGTTATTCACAGGGTATTGTCTCTCCTCTTGGGTCAACATGGTACACCCAAAGGGTGTGTTTTTCTCAGTATCTAATTTTCACAGCAGAGTGAATGTGAATGTGAAGCAGGAAATACTTCTCCAGTCATGCCGACATTTTCATTTAAATTCAGTTACACATGCCATTCCATGAACCATTTCTACAATCTGAACAGGACAATGTCTTTTGTTCAGTATTTTATATTATTCGTGTATTGTTTATGCCCTAATCAACTTGATCTGAAATCTGTCTGGAACAGATGATAAAACTATGCATGGAAAATTGCACAGGTGGCATATTTTCTTCCATAATGGCCCTTCATTAACATCTCAAGTGACTCTCAATTAAACCCCCAATCAGAATTAACATAGGCTTTCATTGTGTAGTGGAAAATATAGACCGGCAGTAAATATGCACAAGCATAATTACCAGATTTGCAGAGAATAAATTGCAGCACCGTTGGCAGCAATGTCACCTACCAAGTGGAAAACCCAACCTGGCGCCCTGTTCTAATCTTATCCATTTCCTAATTTTATCTCACCATCTGGTGTTACACTCCTTTGTTTCTAGACTCTATCCTAATAATCTGTTAGCTCACAACACAGTCACCTTGTCCTCCTAGAGTGCTAGAGATTGTGCAACACTGTATTTTGGTGATGGACCTGCCATTTGTGTAGCAGTGTTTTTTTTAATTCATTCACAGGATGTGGGCTTCACCGGCTGGGCCAGCATTTATTGCCCATCCTCAATTGCCCATGAGAGGGTGGTGGTGAGCTGACTTCTTGAACGGCTGCCATCCATGTGGTGTAGGTACACCCACAGTGCTGTTAGGAAGGGACTTCTTGGATTTTGACCCATTTGACAGTGAATGGCGATATATTTCCAAGTTAAGATGGTGAGTGGCTTGGAGGGGAAATTTAGGTGGTGGTGTTCCCATCTATCTTCTGCCCTTGTCCTTTTAGATGGTAGTGGTTGTGTGTTTGGAAGGTGCAGTCCAAGGAGCCTTGGTGATTTCCTGCAGTGCATCTTATAGTTGGTACACACTACTGCTACTGTGTGTCGGTGGTGGAGAGAATGAATGTTTGTGAATGTGGTGCCAATCAAGTGGGCTGCTTTGTCCTGGATGATGTCAAGCTTCTTGAGTGCTGTTGGAGCTGTACTCATCCAGGCAAGTGGAGAGAATTCCATCACACTCCTGACTTGTGCCTTGCATATGGTGGACATGCCTTGGGGAGTCAGGAGGTGAGTTACTCTCTGCAGAGTTCCTGGCCTCTTACCTGCTCTTGTACCACAGTATTTATATAGCTGGTCCAGTTCAGTTTCTGGTCAATGGTAACTGGCAGGATGTTGATAATGGGTTATTCAGCGATGATCGTGCTATTGAATGTCATGGGGAGATGGTTAGATTCCCTCTGTTGGAGATGGTCTTTGCCTGACATTTCTGTGGCATGAATATTACCCGCCACTTATCAGCCCAGACTTGAATATTGTCCAGGTCTTTCTGTATATGGTCACAGACTGCTTCGTTATCTGAGGAATCACAAGTAGTGCTGAACATTGTGCAATCACCCATGAACATCTCCACTTCTGACCTTATGATGAAGTAGCTGAGATGGTTGGGCCTAGGACGCTACCCTGAGGAACACATGCAGTAATGTCCCGGGACTGATATAATTAACTTTCAACAACCACACCCATTATCCTCTGTGTTAGGTTTGACTCCAGCCAGTGGAGTTCAGTTTTTTTTAACTCCAGTTTTGGCAGGGCTCCTTGATGCCACACTCGGTCAAATGTTGCCTTAATGTCAAGGGCAGTCATTCTCACCTCACCTTGGGAGTTCAGCTCTTTTGTCCATGTTTGAACCAAGGCTGTAATGAGGTCAGGAGCTGAGTGGCCCTGGCAGGACCCAAGCTGAGCATCAATGAGCAATCAGTATTGTTGTGTAAGTGCTGCTTGATAGCACTGTTGGCGGCACCTTCCATCACTTTACTGATGATCAAGAGTAGACTGATGGGGTGGTAATTGGCCAAGCTGAATTTGTCCTGCTTTTTGTGTACAGGACATACCCAGGCAATTTTCCACATAGCCGGGTGGATGCCAGTGTTGTAGCTGTACTGGAACAGCTTGGCTAGGGACTCAGCAAGTTCTGGAGCACAAATCTTCAGTACTATTGCTGGAATATTGTCAGGCCCTATACCCTTTGCAGTCACCAATGCCTTCAGCCGTTTCTTGATATCACGTGGAGTGAATTGAATTGGCTGAAGACTGGCATCTGTGACACTGGGGACCTCTGGAGGAAGCTGAGATGGATCATCCACCTGGCATTTCTGGCTGAAGATTGTTGCAAATGCTTCAGGCTTGTCTTTTGCTCTGCTGTGCTGGGCACCCCCATCATTGAGGATGGGGATAATTGTGGAGCCTCCTCCTCCAGTGAGTTGTTTAATTGTCCACCACCATTTGCAACTGGATGTGGCAGGACTGCAGAGCTTACATCTGAACCGTTGGTTGTGTGATCACTTAGCTTTGTCTATCACTTGCTGCTTCTGCTGTTTGGCACACAAGTAGTCCTGTATTGTCATTTTACCAGGTTGACACCTCATATTTAGGTATGCCTGGCTCTGCTTTTGACATGCCCTCCTGCACTCTTCATTGAACCAGGGTTGATCCCCTGGCTTGATAACAATGGTAGAGTGGGGGATATGCCCAGCCATGAGATTACATATTGTGATTGAGTACAATTCTGCTGCCGCTGATGGCCCACAGAACTTCATGGGTGCCCTGTCTTGAGTTGCTAAATTGGTCCCATTTAGCACAGTGGTAGTACCACACAACACGATGGAGGGTATCCACAAGGACTATGGGGTGGTCACTCCTACCAATGCTGTCATGGACAGATGCATCTATGAAGGTAGATTGGTGAGTATGAGGTCAAGTATGTTTTTCCCTTGTTGGTTCCCTCAGCACCTGCAACAGACCCAGTCTAGCAGCTATGTCCTTTAGGACTCAGCCAGCTCGGTCAATAGTGGTGCTACGAGCCATTCTTGATGATGGACATTGAAGTCCCCCACCCAGAGTATATTCAGTACCCTTGCCACCCTCAGTCCTTCTTCCAAGTGGTGTTCAACGTAGAGGAGCACTGATTCATCAGCTGAGTGGGAGGATGGTAGGTGGTAATCAGCAGGAGGTTTCCTGGCCCATGTCTTACCTGATGCCATGAGACTTCATGGGGTCTGGAGTCAATGTTGAGGACTCCCAGGGTAACTCCCTCCCGACTGTATACCATTGTGCTGCCACCTCTGGTGGGTCTGTTCTGCCGGTGGGACAGAACATACCCAGGGATGTTGATGGTGAGTCTGGGACATTATCTGTAAGGTATGATTCCATAAGGATGACTATCACAGGCTGTTGCTTGACTAGTCTGTGAGACAGCTCTCCCAATTTTGGCACAAGCCCCCAGATGTTAGTAAGGAGGACTTTGCAAGGTTGATTTCCAGTGCCCATTGTTTCATTCCTTTTAGGATTTGTAGCAACTGAATGGCTTGCTAGGCCATCTCAGAGGGCTTTTAAGAGTCAACCACATTGCTCTGGATTAGAAGTTACATGTGGGCCAGACCAGGTAAGGACAGCAAATTTCCTTCCCGAAAGGGCATTAATGAACCAGATGGGCTTTTATGTCAATCATTTCATGGATACCATTACTGAGATTAGCTTTTAATTCAAGATTTTAAATTGAATTTAAATTCCACCAGTTGTTGTGGTGGGATTTGAACCATGTCCCCAGAGCATTAGTCTGGGCCTCTGGAATACTATTCCAGTGACATTACCACTATGCCACTGCCACCACCACCACCTCCCCCCTCCCCTCAGTTACTGCCTTTGGGCAATGTGCCTGCCACAGTTTCATAGCTGGAGATACTACGACTGCGCAGCTGGCAGCATTTGTTGTGTGTGAGGGTGAGATGGAGTATTAGGCATCAGTCCTGAGTGCCAGCGAGTGCGGCTGGGTGAGTGATGGGAGTATTGTGCATTGAGCAGCATGGGAGGTTGGCGCTGTGTTGGGCTGGGGATGACATGACAGTGCATTCACTGACCTTGACCACTCATGTGACTTCTAGTGGCACTACAGCTCCCGAATCAAGGAATTGACCTCTCTGGCCATGTGCTCCTGCTTCCTCTGAGGGTGGTCATTGAGGGCCTCCTGCTGCCCTCCACCCCGCCCCCATGGAACCAGGACATCTCTCCTCCTGTCCACCTCCACCACCAATGCCTCTTACATCATACCTGTCACTCTGAAACCCTGTTTGTCCTGGTGCTCACTTGCTATAATTTACATTGCAGCACTATTTTTGTGCAACTTTAAGGTCTAGCCAGCCATTAGAGAGCAGACTGACTTACCACAAGATGGGTAAACAATGCTGCCAGCCCTCTAGCTGTGTGCAGAGCCCACAAGCATCTCAAAGGAAGAGGAAGCAGCACTGGAACCGCCTTCAGCCAATGCTACAATGACACAGATGACGTGGGTGCGTGAAGATTGCATGGTCTCCATCTCAATCTGCATTGGGTGCAGGCAGGTCACAAATAGGGGCTCCTATTCCTCACCCCGCACCCTCCACCTCCCAAGAAAATGCATTTTTAGCTCAAATTGTTGGAGGAACAGGATTGAAAAGAATTATTCAGTTTGAAACTGCTGAAAGGAAGAAAAATCAGCTTGAATTTCCAAAGGAGTGTCAATTAATTAGGCTCCAATGGTGAGAAGAAATTGAAAAAATAAAAATTACCTCATCATTTAAAAGTTACTTACAGAGAGTTAGCTTAGTTTTTCAAATGGAAGTATTTTTTATTACATTGTCCCCTCTTCTATATTTATGTGCTTATTTATCTTTATAAAATACCTGTGCTTAGTATTTTAAACTTAGAACAAGTTCTAATGCAATGCCGCATTGCTTTCAAAGAGCGAATTGAAAACTAATGGAGGCATAGTATAAATCAAGCAGCTAATAGGAATTTCTAGACAAAGCTTTTCTGTTTCATTAACAAAAGCATGTTACTGAAAGCTTCCCTAGGCAAAGATAATACATTTCAAAGGTTTGGGAAGGTCGGTCTCAGCCAGGCAAGTGATTTAAGGCTGGAATAATCACAGAATCATAGAATTGAAACTGCACAGAACGAGGCCATGCAATCATCAATTTCTTTTCTCCTGCACACTTTTATTACTGGACGAGAAGTTTATTACGCACAGTTTGGTAGGGCATTTTTAGTTCTGAGTTATTATTTAAGTAAGAGGTAATGATGGTAAGACTCCATCTTTAACCTTGTAGAATTATTGTGGTAACTGAGAGTATACCCCCCCTGCTGTTTATCAAGGGTCATATGATGTTCTGTTAAGGCTTCAAGCAGTGAGTCCTAATCACGGGCAATCCGGGGGCTGGGGCTTCCTGAAGAGAGTCCTGGTCGAGTGTGTCACACTTGAAAGCACTGTGTAATAAAGTTTAGTTATTTCTTGTTGAAACCTGTCCGTTCCATCGAGTCATTCCGTTTGGCGACAAGGGTAAAATTAGCTTTGACTCTGTGCGTCACCCTGTTACTGTGAGTACATCGAGTTTTAAGAAAAAAAGACTACTCACCAGTCATGCCATTCTTCGCAGAATTGGTCCTTACGATTCGACTATGGAAGACTGGAGCCAGTATGTAGAGCGCCTCGGATTTTATTTCGTGGCGAATGATGTTACCACGGAGGAAAAGCAGAAAGCCATCCTTTTGCGTGTATGTGGCAGTAAAACATACAAACCTCATTCACAACCTGACGGCCCTGAGCGCGCCCAATTCTAAGTCCTATAATGAATTGGTGGACCTCGTGAAAACATACTTCCAGCCAAAGCCATCCATAATAATGCAGCGCTTTAAATTTAATTCCAGAGTTAGGGCCCGAGGAAAGTCCATCACAACCTATGTAGTGAACCTCAAGCAGTTGACAGAACGCTGCGACTTCAGGGACACATTAAATGATATGCTGTGGGATCGATTAATTTGCGGAATTAAGGACAATGCCATACAGCGCCATTTACTCAGCGAGGTCGACATCGACTTTAAGCACACCCTAGAAATCTCCCTCAAGAGGCTCGCAGGCTTTGCAACACATACAATATGGCATTGTACTTAATGTTGGTGGGAACCTAACGCCAAAGGTGGTATGAAAACCAGAGACACAGCATGGAAGCGAGATGCAATGCCTGCTGAAAGAAACATGAAAAGGCCGAGTAGAAACACTTCAGCAGCGAATTCAAGATTAAGTTGTTATCGATGTGGAGGTGACCACAGAGTGGACACCTGTAAACTCAAGGAGGCAGAATGTCACTACTGCCATAAGAAAGGTCACGTGGTAAGGTAATGCCAGGCAAGGCTGAGGCAGCTTGCAAAACAGCAAACCAGCATGATCGAATTAAAGAATACAGCAAAGACTGGAGCTGCCGACACCAACATTTATTCCCTGTATAACATAACAGCTGTGAAAACCGAACCTAGAATTCAGCTAGCTGGTTGAGAACAGATCAAGACTTCAAACACCAGCACCAATTTCAGGTAGGACCTGGATTGCATGGACTGCTTGAGTGTCTTTGCTGACCAAGACTTGGTGAGTATTCCATCAAATTCCTGGCTTACACTTTGTAGATGTTAGAGAGGCTTTGAGGGGGTAGATGTTATGGGTGGTCACAGAATAGCCCAGTCTCCACCTTATTCTTGTAGCTGATATGGCCCATCCAGTTAAACACCTGGTCAAAATTATCCCCAGAATGTTGATGATAGGGGTTTTAGTGATGGTTGTGTCATTGAGGGTTGAGGGCAAGTGGACCTTTCTTATTAGAAACATAGAAAACATAGAAAATAGAAGCAGGAGTTCATCATTCGGCCCTTTGAGCCTGCTCCACCATTCAATATGACCATGGCTGATCCTCTATCTCAATACCATACTCCCGTTCTCTCCCCATACCCCTTGACACCTTTAGCATCCAGAAATCTATCTATTTCCTTCTTAAATATGTTCAGTGACTTGGCCCCCACAGCCTTGGGTGGTAGAGAATTCCACAGGTTCACCATCCTCTGAGTGGAGAGGTTTCTCCTCAACTCAGTCCTAAATGGTCTACCCTGTATCCTGAGACACTGACCCCTTGTTCTAGACCCTCCCGCCCCCTGCCAAAGGAAACATCATCCCTGCAGCATCCAGTCTGTTCATCCCTGTCAGAATTTTATGTTTCAATGAGATCTCCTCTCATTCTTCTAAACTCCAGTGAATACAGGCCTTGTCGGTTCAATCGCTCCTCATACGAAAACCCTGCCAACCCAGGAATCATTCTGGTAAGCCTTCACTGCACTCCCTCTATGGCAAGTATATCATTTCTTAGTTAAGGAGATCAAAATTGCACACAATACCCTAGGTGTAGTCTCACCAAGGCCCTGTACAGCTACAGTAAGACATCCTTGCTCCTGTGCTCAAGTCCTCTCGCAATGAAGGCCAACATACCATTTGCCTTCCTAACTGGTTGCTCCACCTGCATGCTTGCTTTCAGTGATTGGTGTACAAGGACACCCATGTCCCTTTGTACATTAATATTTCCCAATTCATCACTATTTAAATAATACTCTGCCATTCTGTTTTTCCTATCGAAGTGGATAACTTCACAATTATCCACAATATACTGCATCTGCCATGTATTTGCCCACTCACTCAACCTGTCTAAATCACCTTGAAGCCTCTTAACACCCTTCTCATTGCTCACATTCCCACCAAGTTTCATGTCATCAGCAAACTTGGAAATGTTACATTTTGTTCCCTCAACCAAATCATTGATATATATTGTGAATAGTTGGGGCCCAAGCGCTGATCCCTGTGGTACCCCACGAGTCACCGACTGCCACTCCAAAAAAGACCCATTTATTCCTACTCTCTGTTTCCTGTCTGCTAGCCAATTCTTAATCCATGCCAATATATTACCCCCAACCTCATGTGCTTTAATTTTGCACACTAACCCCTTATGTTGGACTTTATCAAAAGCTTTCTGAAAATCCAAATACACCACAACCATTGGTTCTCCCTTATCTATTCTGCTAGTTACATCCTCAAAAAACTCCAATAGGTTTGTCAAACATGATTTCCCTTTCATAAATCCATGTTGACTTTGTCCAATCCCTTTGATATTTTCTAAGTATCTGTTATCACATCTTTTATAATAGATCTAGCATTTTCCCTGCTACTGATGTAAGGCTAACCAGTCTGTAATTCCCTGTTTTCTCCCGCTCTCCTTTTTTAAATAGTGGGGTTGCATTTGCCGCCCTCCAATCTGCTGGGACTATTCCAGAATCTACAGAATTTTGGAAGATGACAACCAATGCATCCACTATTTCCATGGCCACCTCCTTTAGTGCCCTTCAGATGTAGATTATCAGGCCCTGGGGATTTATTGGCTTTCAGTCCAATTAATTTCTCTAGCACTATTGTTTCAGTAATACTAATTTCCTTCAGTTCCTCTTTCTCACTAGACCCTTGGTTCCCTAGTATTTCTGGGAAGTTATTTGTGTCTTCTTTCATGAAGACAGAACCAAAGTAGTTGTTTAATTGCTCTGCCATTTCCTTGTTCTCTATTATACATTCTCCTGTTTCAGATTGTAATGGAGCCTACATTTGTCTTCACTAATCTTTTTCTTTTTACATACTTATAGAAGCTTTAACAGTCTGCTTCTCTGTTTCTTGCAAGTTTACTCTCATACTCTATTTTTCCCCTCTTAATCAACCTCTTGGTCCTCCTTTGCTGAATTCTAAACTGCTCCCAATCCTCAGGCTTGCTACTTTTTCTAGCAACTTTATATCACTCTCTTCGAATCTAATACTATCCTCAATTTAATTTATTAGCCATGTATGGGCCGCTTTATCTGTTGTGTTTTTGCGCCGGAAAGGAATGTATAACTGTTGCAATGCATATATCCGTTCCTTAAATATTAGTCATTGCCTATCCTCCATCATGCCTTTTAATGAAGTTCCCCAATTTATCTTAGCCAACTCATGATTCATACCTTCATAGATGTGGTCATTGCTTGATGCTAATGTGGCATGAATGTTACATGCCAAACTAGATGTTGTCTTACTCCTGCTGTAGGTCAGGCATTGGCTGATCCATTCCACTCTTGCAGCGATGTCCTAAGGCAACAACAATTGGCTTCAAGGAACCATGAACACTTTTGTTTGTGTCAGTTATGATTCCAGTTACTGGAGGGTTTTTATTATGATCTCCATGGGCAGTAGTTTTGCAAGGGACCTTTGGTGCCATATTTGCTCAAAAGTGGGCATTCAGTTCTTATTCCCACACCTGGATCAAGACTGCGACAGGGTCTGAAGCCAAGTGGTTCTGCTGGAACCTGAACCGAGTGTCAGTGAAGAGATTATTGATGGCTGTACAGTCTCTATTCATGGAGTCAACTTTCATATGTATGATAATAATACCAGCGCTACCTCTCCAACATCTCTCTTAAACGGTCCACTGCCATTGTGCTGTGAGACTGTTTAACTGACATTTAGATTCAATTGAGCCATAACTCCTTCCATTTAAGCATTGGGAAGATCAAGATCATTATCTTTGGCTTTCATTAGAAGCTCGGTCCGCTCCCCAGCTATTCTCTTAGGCTGAGCAATACTATTTGTCATCTCAGCATTTGTTTGGTCCTGAACATTTTCAGCTGTGTCTACAAATACCTAGGTTCCACTCTTTGGAATTCCCTCTCTAAATCCCTCCACCTCTTGATCTATTTCTCCACCTTTAAAAGCCTCCTTAAAACCCACTTCTTTCATCAAGGCTTTAGTTAGCCATCCGAATCTCTACTACTTCTTTGCCTGGTGGTTGTTTACCTAACACCTTTGTGAAGCCACTTAGGATATTTTTATCTAACAAACATACTATATAAATGGTTAATAGTGTTGATAATTTTTCAAGATGTTAGACCATAAAGACAATTTATTTTTTAAAAATTAATCCTTTCAATGTATCCCCACAGAGATACAAATAAGTAACTTCCAAACAAGTGGGAATAAATCTATTTCTCACCACTGTCACATTACCACTCTTCCAGCACTCCACAATGTCATTTTGTCAAATAAATAATTTAAAAATAAACTTCTGAACAAATCAATGTAAATTAACTGTAGAAATTACCTGTTCCATCAAATGACATCTCACGAAAATCCTTAACTGAATTTTTGCTTTAATTGCATTTTGCTGTGGTGCATAATGACCCCTGGACTAATTAGTTTGCATGGAACCACATCTATTCAATTTAAAAACAGTACCATGTTGTATAATAAGCGAACTAGCTGCTCCCGTCATACTCTAGTGTTTGAACTACACATTTATTTAACCTTCAGTCTTAACTCTTCAATTAATTTTCTTATATTGTGCCTCTATAATTCAATCAGCTTTTTGTGTTATGTTCAGAGTTTAATTCTACCTTATCCTTGTAAATTAAGTGGAAAGTCTTAATCAGCACAGCCAATAATCACTAAAAATGAATAATCATTCTCCCTACAACAATTGTGAATTAATCTTTACTTTGTTTAATTTCTTTCTTTAAGCACTGACTAAAAACAATAGACCTGTTGCTTCAAATCCCTAAGAGCTAAAAATTGGTTTGTCTGTTTTTGGGTATGGGTATGATTCATGACCAGCTCACACCAGTTCCAGAGAAGGTGGACAGCACGTATTCGAACTGCCATCTCAATAACCTGATCGTAGTATTGGGTCAAGTGTCTCCTGCACTGCTGGCCACCTTTGTGCGTGGCAGACTGCCTCTGCACTCAGCAGGAGGACAAGCAGCATTGTGCCAATAGCATGTAGTGCAGCTAAGCTTCTGTTTTTAAAAACAGTCTTCCCCTTCAAGGGAAGTTGAACTGACTGGCAGGTGGTTGCTGCTAAATACTATTGCTGCAATTCTAAGCATAGAAAATGGATCACCAGGGCTAAGAGAAGTCTCCAGGGTCATGGATGCAGAGCCACGGGAGACATTGATGATGGAAGTGAAGGAGAGATGCTGTGGTTCCTTGGGGCACCAAGAGGCTCCCCAAGGAACACCCTCAGGAGGAAATGGGATCAGGTGGCAAGGGACCACCTGACCTGGAGGAATTGGCAGCAGTACCTCAAGAAGTCTAATGACCTCACACAGGTGGTCAGAGTCATTGAATGCATTTTCGTATGAGATCTTTTCCCCACCATGTCACCAGTCTCTCATGCTGCTCAATGCACCATACCCCCATCATTCACCCAGCCTGCAGCCAGGGATAAAGGATAGTTTGTTTGCCAGCTCACTGGAGATCCTTGATGGAGTGGTATACAGGAGAGAGTTGGTGGGCATGCAAGGTGCTGGGTGCATTGGCTGACTTGCCAGAAAGTCTCCTGTCACTGTCCAGTAGCATAGAGGTGGCCTGCTCCAACATGATAGAGGGCATCACACAGAACTTACCTCCTCACAGCCTCTGCTCCAGCTCCTTGCTGTGTTGCAGACAGACCCAGAGGGCGGAATTTTATCAGCAGTTAAGAATTCCCACCACTGGGATCGAAAGCAGAAGCCAACCACACACCAGGTCCCTGAAGTGACATTTTACCAGCAGTGGCCAGTTAAGAGGCTGTCATCAGGACTGCCATCCAAGTCAGAGCAGTTGAGCTGCCAACCCAGTATGAGGCCCAACAGCTCGGCAGTGCTACTGTAATGATGGCCACTGCTGAGGCTGCAGGATGAAAGAGATGGCACCTCCATGGCAAGGCACACTCAAAGACAAGACAAGTTTATTGTAAGGAGCCTTGGCCAGTCAGGCAGGCCCTGGCAATCAATGGAGTGGGGCACCTTCAGGCAGCGGCACTGTAGATGTGGGGCAAGCATTGGGGCAGTCATGAAGGAAAGTCACCCTGAACCCTCTGGGAGGCCACAAGGGTTTACCTGGCAGTCTCCCAATGCAGTGGCAGCCCTTCCCGTCGCTGATAAAATGCCAACAGAGGCAAGAAGTGGCCCTTAATTGGGCAATTATTTGCCACAATTGCTGCCCACTGGGCAGCTGTACCACTGTTTTCTCACAGCTGGTGAAATGCCATGGCAGCAGGAAGGCTCCCCTCCTGATGCCTCCGCCACCATTTTACTAGACCTCCCACTTCCCAGCCTGTCGCCAAAGGGCTGGTAAAATCCATCACTGAGGCACTGAAACTGCTGCCCTCACAACTATTTTTTACTTATTCATGGGATGTGGGTGTCGTTGGCAAGGCCAGCATTTATTGCCCATCCCTAATTTCCCTTAAGGAGGTGACAGTGAGCCACCTTCTTGAACTGCTACAGTCCATTTGAGATAGGTACACCCACACATCTGATAGTTAGCGAAATTCAGGATTTTGCCCCAGCGACAGTGAAGGAATGGTGATATAGTTCCAAGTCAGGATGGTGTGTGACTTGGAGGGGAAATTGCAGGTGGCGGTGTTCCCATGCACCTCCTATCCTTGACCTTCTAGGTGGTAGAGATTGCTGGTTTGAAAGATGCTGTCAAAGGAATCCTTGGTGAGTTGCTGCAGTGCATCTTGTAGATGGTACACACTGCTGCCACTATGCATCAGTTGTGAAAGGAATAAGTCTGGGACATTGACTGTAAGGTATGATTTGGTGAGTATGATTATATCAGGCTGTTGCTTGGCTAGTCTGTGGGACAACTTTTGGAACAAGTCCACAGATGTTAGTGAAGAGGACTTTTCAGTGTTAAATGTCAGGGTATGCCTGTCTTATTTGGTGCCTAGGTTCATGCTGATTGGTCAATCCAGTTTTATTCTTAGTCGATTTTTTTGTTGCACTATGATATAACTGAGTGGCTTGCTAGGCTATTTAAAAGACAGTTAAGAGTCAACCCATTGTTCTGATCTTCATAGATGCTGATAACTTTAAAGAAGAGCTTTGAACTTCCAATTAATAGCTAAAGAATGACACAACAAGATTTCATGTTTTAAGACTTGCTGTAACTAAAGACAAAAAGCATTATTGACTAAACAGTATCTTTGTAGGAAACCCATACTTTAACCAGAAAACAGAACATTTTCATTTTTCTTTCAGCACAACCAAAAACACATTTCATAGATGTATTTTACAACGTCCTTTAAATAGGCTTTCAATTCTCCCAGAACCAGTCCAAGGGGATTCTTAGTTCCAGATAGTTTACATCTGTTCTTATCCTTTCTCAACCTACTAACTTTTAATCTCAGAACTGTTTTTGACGGTGAGTTTTTGTCCCAGAGTTTCTTCCTCTAGCACAAGCTAGATGAATCTTCCAGCCTTGTTCTAACACCTCTTGAATTTGGTCTTTCAGTGCAGTAAACTATAAATACTTTCAGCCTCTATCTTCTCTCTCTCTCTCTCTTTCTCTCTCTCTCTCTCCTGGAACCTGGCAGACTAACCTTACCCACAATTTTTTAAGGGATATCTAAGACCCTCCCCCTCTCAAAGCCCATCTCCATGGCAACGTGAATCACATGGGCCTTGTATCCAGCTAGAAATGTTGATTAGTATCCAGGAGACTCCTGTTCTCTTTTATCCTTGAAATAAATAGACAGTTTAAAGCATAACTATTTATAACCTGGCATTCTAAACACTTTTCTGGGACTTTGGAGGCTCCTAGTCTCCATTGTCAGTACACAGGCTGCTGCCAATGTCTCCAAACGTAAACAAATTGTACCTTCTTTCCAGTACAACAGTTTGGGCCCCCTTTAATCTCAAACAATCAAACCACTCAGGCTTGCTGTCAGGCAGACATCAGGACAGGCCACATGACATGTATTTTACATTGCTATCGGTCTGAAGTTGCATGTAGGCCAGAGCTAAGTAAGTTTTTCCCATAGGAACCTAGGACAAAGGAAAATGGGAGCAGGAGTAGGCCATTCAGCCCATCGAGCCTGCTTCGCTGTTTAATTAGATCATGGCTGATCATCTATCTCGATGCCACTTTGCCATACTATCACCATATCGCTTAATATCATTAGTCTCCAGAAAACTATCAATTTCTGTCCTGAACATGCTCAATGATTGAGCTTTCACAGCCCTCTGGGGTAGAGAATTCCAAAGATTCACCACCCTCTGAGTGAAGAAATTCCTCCTTATCTCAGTCTTAAATGGCCTTTCCCTTATCCTGAGGCTGTATCCCCTGGTTCTAGACTCACCAGCCAGGGAAAACATTTTATCTACAACTACCCTGTCATTCCCTGTAAGAATTTTGTAAGTTTCAATGAGATCACCTCTCATACTTTGAAACTCTAGAGAATACAGGCCCAGTTTCCTCAATCTCTCCTTATCCCACCATCCCAGGGATTAGTCTGGTAAAACCCTGTTACTCTCCCTCTATAGCAAGTATGTCCTTTCTTAGATAAGGTGACCAAAACTATGCACAATATTCCAGGTGCAGTCTCACCGAGGCTCTATACAATTGCAGCAAGACAAATCCCCTTGTGATGAAGGCCAACATACCATTTGCCTTCCTAATTGTTTGCTACACTTGCATGTTAGCTTTTAGTAACAAGGACACCCAGGTCGATTTGGACATCAACACTTCCCAAATTCTTACCATTTAAGAAATACTCTGCCTTTCTGCTTTTTCTATCAAAGTGGATAACTTTATACTTATTCACATTATATTCCATCTACCATGTACTTGCCCACTCACTTAAGCCTGTCCATTCTCAATTAATGGCAGTATGTTACCCCCAATCTCATGTGCTCTAATTTTATTTACTAACCCCCTGTGTTGGACCTTATTGAAAGCCTTCTCAAGATCTAAATACACCACATCCACTGGTTCTCCTTTATCTATGCTACAACTAACATCTTCAAAAACTCCAAGAGGTTTGTCAAACATAATTTCCCTTCCATAAATCCATGTTGACTCTGCCCAGCCATATAATTAATTTCCAAGTATCTAGTTATCGCATCCTCAATAATAGATTCGAACATTTTCCCTACTACTGACATCAAATTAACAGGTCTGTAGTTCTCCATCTTCTCTCTTCCTCACTTCTTAGATAGTGGGGTTACATTTTCTACTTTCCAGTCCACAAGAACCTTTCCAGAATCTTTAGAATTTTGAAAGATAATCACCAATGCATCCACTGAGTCCATAGCCACCACCTTCAATACCCTGGAATGTAGCTTATCAGGTCCAGGGAATTTATCAACCTTTAATCCAATTAATCTTTTCAGTACTACCTCTTTATTAATACTAATTTCTTTCAGTTCCCTAGTATTTCTGGGAGATTTTCTATATCTTTCTCTGTGAAGACAGACACAAAGGGTGGAATTTTCCATGCCCGCTGGCGTCAAGTATGTTTGGACAATACCTTGGTACGAAGGCCAAAAATTGGCTTCATGACATCATGAAACCAGTTTGCAATCGTTCACTCTGCTCATCAATGGCAGGCTGCTTTTCCCACCGTCTGACATTCTGAACCTCATTGCATTTACATATTATTATAAGCCTAGCCTGCCAGGATCATCCCCCTCGCTGGATTGTCCAAGCACATCGGCATGATTGCTGTGTTTCACAACAGCATACATAAGGTGTGCTCTTCGCTTGGGACTTCAAGGTTTGTTTGTCTACCTTGCTTCAGGCAGCACTCACAGTCATCAGCGCCAGGCTTCACAGACAGCATCACATCACTTTTAGCGGGGCTCATGGGCAGGTCTCTACCTAACAGACCAGCTATAAGGCGTGATTGGCTTTTCAACAGCTGCAGGCCTAGGGCTTGCTTGGGGAAGGGGGAGAAGTGGCCTCAGGCAAGGGAAGAGGCTGCAGGGCTAGGGCATTACTGGGGAAGGGGGGTATCCCAGGATTTGTGTGGGGCACATGTTGATCTGTGCAAGTGGCCTCAAGATGGTGAGGGCTGAGGAGGCAGTCTCCCGAGGAGATGAGGCCAGATGGACATGTGACGGTATGTGTGAGAGAGTGAATGGTGATGTCCCTTGAGCTGGCAGTGAGTGAGATGTCAGTGAATGTGTGATGGGTTTGAGTGTGTGAGTTTAGAGTGATGAGATGGTTGCCTTACCTTGGCGACACAGATGAGATCATTCATCCTCTTTCTGCATTGGCTGGCATACCTCTTCTGTGCAGCATTGTCACTGATCACCACTGCCATCACCTACCAAGCCCGAGTGGTAATGTTGCTGCCCCTCCTGTGGCCAGAACGGGGATATAGCGCATCAAGGTGGGCCTCTACGGTGTACAAATGGCACTCGAGGGATGTGTCACTAAACCTGGGGCTGCAGTCTTCTTGCCTTTCAGGGCCATGCCTTCTTTGCAGTGGTCCTGGGCTGGAAGAGCTAAGAGGTGTGCGCATGGCTGTACTTTAAATATGGTACGCGGCAAGGTGATGGCGTGGCGGGTGAATCAGAGCTCCCCTGCCATTGAAACAACGTGTTTCCCGGGAATGCATAATTAATGCAAGGGGATTGGGACAATACGGCATGAGAAGCCACCATCATGGCCAGCAGATAAAATGTTATTTTTCCTACCTGCTACCACACTTGGTGCAAATCTGGGACGATTCCGCCCAAAGTAATTGTTTAGTTTCTCTGCTATTTTCTTATTCTCCATTATAAATTCTCCTGTCTCCACCTGTAATGGACCCACATTTGTCCTTGCTAACCTTTTCCTTTTCACATACCTAAAGAAGCTTCTACAGCCTGCCTTTATGCTTCTCACCAGCTTGCATTCATATTTTTTTCTCCCTTTTTTATCAGTTTCTTCAGCCGCCTTTGGTGGATTCTAAATTGCTCCCAATCCTTGGGCTTACCACTTTTTCTGGCAACCTTATAAGCCTCTTCCTTTGATCTAATACAATCTTTAACTTCTTTTGTTGGATTTACGTGTCTTAGAGCAAAGTATTTTGTTATGAAGTGGCAGATGATGAGTGCCAGGCAGACCAAACCCACAAGGGAAATTTGGTCACACTATCATAACGGTTTTACAATTTGTATTTATTACAAGATATATGTACTGAATTCAGAAGTAATGAGTCCAACAAGACATTTAGAGATTTTAACTTTAAATTAAAATATTTATTAACAAAATAAAAGATTTCAAGCACATACATAAGACTACAATCACTTACTACTATAACAACTCCTAAAATTCCTAATTAACCTGACTTCTAGTTATACACCCCTTTAAGGCAACAGTCCAAAAATAGATTTTAGATTTAAAACAAAACCAGCAAGTTAACACAATACCCACTTGACAGTGTAATTCCAAATGGCTTCCCCACCTTCAGTTGCTTTACATAGCAGACTTATGCACAAATGCCTGGAGGCTTCTTGGAGGCTGTTTCACACACTCCTGTTAGATCTTACATGGTCCTCTCCTCACATAGCCTTTAATTCTCCTTTATATATTTTTCTCTCTCTTTAATATGTAAATTATATTGTTCTATATGTCATTGAAACTGTACCTTCCTCATAATATAAAAACTTTAATGTTGCCAATACTGTCAGTAACCTGTGGAAAAAAAAACACACACTCCTTAGCCTTGCTTCTGGTTAGTTGTAAGCAGACTAACATCCCTTTGAAATCCAACAATCCCTTCCCTTGTCTAAAATTGCAAATTCCCTTCACACCTTTCATGCTAAGCCAGCATCCATCTTTACTCATTAGCATCTCAAGCACATTCTTACACCGAACTCCTTTTGATGATTTCAAGCTTGCAGTCTACTTGACTTCAGATGTAATTAAATCACACAGATAGAACCACCTATACTTACGCCCATAAACCTACTTTACAATAACTAGAAAAATATTATGGAAATTAATATACTTTCATCACAATATTTGTTGTAGACCATGTAATACTTCTTTAAATACTAGCCATTGCCTGTCTACCATCAATTAATTTGATGTATTTTCCTAATCCATCATAGCCAACCTTTCCCTCATATTTTCATAGTTTCCTTTGTTCAGATTTAAGACCCTAGTTTCAGAGTGAACAATATCACTTTCAAACTTAGTGTAAAATTCTATCATATTATGATCACTATTTCCTAAAACCTCATTAATAGCAAGGATATTAACTAACCCCTTCTCATTGAATAATGCTAAATCTAAAATAGCCTGATCTCTAGTTGGTTCTTCAACGTACTGCTCCAGAAACCCATCTCATACACACTCTGGGAATTCATCCTCCACAGCATTAGTGCTGATTAGATTAACCCAATCTACATGTAAATTTAAGTTGCCTATTATTACTGTATTACCCATATTACATGCAGCTCTAATTTCCTTATTTGTACTGTGCCCAACTTTACCAATACAGTTTGGTGGCCTATAAACAACTCTCACCAATATTTGCTGCCCCTTGCTGTTTCTTAGCTCCACCCAAACTGATTCTACATCTTGATCCTTCGATGTAAGATCCTCTCTCACCAATGCACTGATCTCATCCTTTATTAGCAGCACTACCTCACTTCCTTTTCCTTTTTGCGTATCCTTCCTAAATGATGAATATCCTTCAATATTCAGTTCCCAGTCTTGGTCACCCTGTAACCACATCTCTGTAATGGCCATTAAATCATACCCATTTACCTCTATTTATGCCTTCAAATCATCAAACTTGTTGAGAATTCCATGTGCATTTAGGTAGGGTGCATTCCACTTTCTGATCCTATTTGATGATTGCCTTCACTTTGTCTGACTTCTAATTTTGCTTACTACTTTTCTACTTCCTCATACCAGTTTTGCTTCACTCCAATCTGAGCTCCCTCTCAGGTTCCCACCCCCCTGCCAGTCTAATGTACCTAAAGGATGTAACTGAACCAGATGGATTTTTATGTCTTATGTCTTATGGGGCTGAATTTTTCAGGGGGTATACTGCTCATGCCCCCAGAAGAAAGGTTGGCTGCAAACCAACCGATTATAAAAAAGACAGACCCGCAGCGATAATGCTTTGTGGGCAGCCTTAACAAGCTGAGGGTTGGACTTCTGCCCCTCAGTGGAAGGAAGTCTACCCTTGAGAAGCTCTTGCAGTCCCAGCAGCTCCAGAAGAGCATAATGGTCACTGTTGGTTCTGTAAAGAGGCCCACGAAGAAGTGTCATGGACACCAGACAAGGTGAGTCTAGAGTTTCTTGGGTGGTGAGGGATCGGGCACCCTAGGGGGGAGGAAGATGGATGGGGGTGGGTTTTGGAGGGCAGGTGGGGAGACACAAAGTGGGGGGGAACTACGATCTTAGGGAGGGTGCCCCAGGTGCATACAGGGCATCCCCAAAGGAGATACCCCACTTTCCGTCCCGCCCTTTCACCAACTTCAGCCTTCCCACTCTCACCCGTCTTCCCCTATCTCAGATACAGCTCATGCACCTAATGATTTCTTATCAAACCTGAGTAACTCCTGATTCTAAAGTACTCACTCATTATCACAAGTTGTTGTTTGTAGAACAAGACAGATCTTCTTAAATATTTACACCTGGGTTCCATGGGGTTCTTCAATCGGCAACCAAGTGAAAGTTCAGCAGAAATCCTGGAAACACAACACAAACTTTGGAACTCTCTGCCTCAGAATGTGGTGGAGGCAGGGTCATTGAATATTTTTAAGTCAGAGGTAGATAGATTCTTGTTAGGCAAGGGAATCAGAGGTTACCAGGGATAGATGGGGATGTGGAATTTGAAACACAAGCAGATCAGCAATGATCTTATTGAATGGCAGAGCAGGCTCGAGGGGCCGAATGGTCTAGCCCTGCTCCTATTTCTTATGTTTATGTGATCATGCCATCTCTTCAGGGTTTCCTCCAAAGTTACAACAGGAGGATCGCGAGAACATGGCAGGAATTCTACCCCTTTGAATGTAAATCTCATTCTGTGCAAGACAACCAAAATCCTACTCAAGTAGGGGGCTGTGGTGGCAATTGGAGTATCTTTGAGATTGAATTGGTGGGGTAGATTTTCACCTTGCCAACAGTGAATAAAACTGGGACTAAAGTGCAGTTCGTACTCTCCAGGCCAATATAGATCCTTTGTGGGAGATTTATTGGATATATCTGAAGCCTGCACTGTCACACTGGAACTAGGTTCTAAGATCTACATATTAGGGATTTCTGCCTCATATCACAGAACCTCAGTATGCACTTAAAATGGTACCAGCCTTATTTTGGACCAAATGAACGATTGTGTTGCTCCAGAGAAAACACCTACTTGACAATATCAATTTGTAACCATTAAATTCAAATGAGAAGAGAGGCCGCTGAACTCTTACAGCTAATTTAAGAAGATATGGAAGAAAAGCTGAGGTGGGTAGATTGCATCCTTTTTATTTTGCTCATGGGGAGAAGGATCTCTGGTTAGAACCTGTGGTGCCTGGCTTTCTAAGCTGAAACAGCAGTGACAATAATATAGTAGTTATCTTTCGTTTTGGAACAGGAAAGAATCTGTTGTAAAATTTAATGATTATCTTTATTATGATATAATGAAGATAAATGAGTTGCAGCATCTGCATGCTCACAAATACATTGCTGTATGATGATGTTATTCATATGAAACTAATAATACAAAATTCCAAGAGGAGATCCACAGGGAACAGATACAATCCATACTCTCATATTTCTCATGCTCTCCCATGTGACCTGCTTTAATTGTGCAAAACTGATTGGTAGACCAATACTCTTAACATTAGTGTAACAATAATAGCCAAAGGAATTAAAAGGTACATTTTTCACTTCAGTGAAGAATGAAGTACAGATGTGCATTGCCTGCTGGCAAGTGGGCAGATAACAGGGGGAAGAGGCTGAGAAATGAAGAACGCCCATATTGTTGACCAGGAAGTCCCTTAATATTCCTATGCAAAATCCTCGTTAGAGTCTCAACATTCAAGCAGGGATGACAATAATTCAAATTATCTCAGCAGAAACTGAGGATCAGTTCATAGCACTGCCTCAGAATCACAGAATTGTTATAGTAGGGAAGGGGGCCATTCGGCCCATCGTGTCTGCACCAGCTCTCTGAGCATTTTACTTAGTGCCAATCTCCTGCCTTCTCCATAACCCTGTACATTGTTTCTATTTAAATAATCATCCAATGCCCTCTTGAGTGCCTCAATCGTACCTGCCTCCACCACACTTCCAGGCAGCGCATTCCAAACCGAACTACTCACTGTGTGAAAAAGTTTTTTCTCACCTCACATTTGCTTCTTTTGCAAAACACTTTAGAACTGTGTCCTCTGGTTCTTGATCCATTTACGAGCAGGAACAGTTTCTCCCTATCTACTCTGTCCAGACCCCTCATGATTTTGAAAACTTCTATCAAGTCTCCTCTTAGGCTCCTCCTCTCCAAGGAAAACAACCCCAACTTCTCCAATCTTTCCTCATAACTGTAGTTTCTCATCCCTGGAACCATTCTCGTAAGCCTCTTCTGCACTGTCTCCAGTGCGTTCACATCCTTCCTATAGTGTGGCACTCCGAACTGTACACAATCCTCCAGCTGAAGTCTGATCAGTGTCTTATATAAATTCATCATAACCTCCCTGCTCTTAATCCTCTATGCCCCTATTAATGAAGCCTAGAATACTGTATGCTTTAGAAACAGCTCTCTCTTCCTGTCCTACCACCTTTAGTGAATTATGTACATATACACCCAGGTCTCTCTGCTTCTGCACACCCTTTAGAAACTATCCTTTATTTTACACTGTCTCCCCATGTTCTTTGTACCAATTTTCATCATCTCACACTTCTCCGCATTGAACTTCATCTGCCACCTATCTGCCCACTCCACCAATGTGTCAATGTCCTTTTGAAGTTCTACACTGCCCTCCTCAAAGTTTACAATTCTCCCAAGTTTTATGTCGTCCGAAAACTTTGAAATTGTTCCCTGCACACCAAGACCTATATCATTAATATATATCAGGAAAAGCAAGGGTCCCAACATAACCCCAGGGAACTCCACTACAAACCATCTTCCAGACCAAAAAATACCCATTAACCATTACTCTCTTTCCTATCCCTCAGCCAATTTTGCATCCACATTGCTACTATCCCTTTTAATCCATGACCTATAACTTTATCACAAGTCTGTTGTGTGGCACTGTATCGAACGCCTTTAGGAAGTCCACATACACCACATCAATGGCCTTTCCCCCATCACCCATCTCTGTTACCTCTTCAAAAAACTCCAGCAAGTTAGTGAGACATGATTTTCCTTTAACAAATCCATGCTGACTCTTCCGAATCAATCTTGTTTGCTTTGTTCCTGCTACAAGGTAAAAAAAAGCCTTAATTGCTCTGCAGTGGTGCAGCAGCTACTTACTTTGACACATTTTAGCAAATAGTCAACACTGTTTCCTCAGCACTCTCTCTGTTCTGCACTGAAATATTAACATCTAGGCTGATACTAGCAGGGCCAGGGAAAGAAATCATGGGCTCTGGTACTTCTCCTGTTTCTGGGCCACTTATCCCACCACCATCCCCCCAACCCTCCCCCTCACATCCTTCAGGCACCCAGAATTGGGAACCATAGTCACAGTGGGGTTGAACTGCTTCTCATATGTTTAGCAAAACTTCTTGGCTTTTGTGCTCTATGCCTCTATTTATAAAGCCCATCGAAAGCTCAGGTTTCAGTATGATACAACCACAGCTCATTTTAAATTGAAACTAGCCACACTTAAAAAGCCCACCATGAAGCATATAATAGGAGATAAAAGTACAACAGATGCTGGAAATCTGAAATCTAAACAGAAAATGCTGGAAATACTCTGCAAACTGGGCAGCATCTGGGGAAAGAGAAACAAAGTCAATACTTCAGGTCCACGATCTGCACTAGTTCTGATGAAGGGTCACTGACCTCTGTTTCTCTCTGCATAGATGCCGCCAGACACGCTGAGCATTTCCAACATTTCCCATTTCTACTGGAACAAAACTAACCATTTTTTCCAGCCCTTCAAAAAGCAGACTTCTTGTAGGCCTCTCATTCCCCTTCAGCAAGAAGCCCAGCAGCTGCTGCCTAAGAGCTGGTTTGGCACAACGTTAAACATGAACTTCAAAAAAAAAGTGAAGGTATGAAGAAAGCAAATAATAATGCCAAAGTAATAAATTGTTAATTTTTTTTAAATGAGTAATTAATAAAAATGACCATTAAGAAGTGCCAAGCAGCAGAGCTAATTAGTAAAACCTTCATTGCCTTTTCGCTTAGAAAGCAGAGCTAGAGAAAGACAGACTAGGCCCAAGTCCTGGTCACCAGTGAAGGGGGTGGGGATCGGGGCCAAGTTAAGGGATTGGGTTTAACGAACACCGGCCTTGTGTTTGTCTCTGGTGACGTGCACTACGAGCTGGCTTTGACGCAATTCATATGAAAGGAATGGTCGGAAGTGGGTTGCCTTTCAGCCTGGGTTTTCCTCCTCTATCAGCCCAGTGCGTGGATAGGTTTTTGGGGGTGGAGGGGGAAGGGGGGAGGGTGGGTGTGTGTGTGTGTGTGTGTACATGTGTGTCTGCATTGAGCAGCCTCTATGTATGTGCGTGTGTGTGTTTGTGTATGTATGTGCGTGTGTGTGTGTGTCCGTGTCCCTACACCGAGCAGCCTCTGTGTGTATATGCGTGTGTGTGTGTGCATGTGTGTGTGTGTTTCCCTGCATCGAGCACAGCCTCTGCGTGTATGGTGTTTATGTGTGTGTGTGTGTGTGTGTGTTTGCATGCATGTGTGCGCACGTATGTGTTTGTGTGTGTGTGTGTATACGTGTATGTGTGAATTTCCCTGCACCGAGCAGTCTCTGTGTGTATGTGTGCACATCTGTGTGTATGTGTGTGTGTGTGTATGAAAGAATTATTGCCAGGCACTTGCTTAGTGCATTGGTTACTTGCCAGTTATCAGCCCTCGCCTGAATGCTGTCCAGATCCTGCTGCTTGCAGACTGCTTCATTATCTGAAGAGCTGTGAATGGAGCTGAACACTGTGTAATCATCAGCAAACATCCTCTCTTCTAACATTAGGACAGGAAGTACATCATTGATGAAGCAGCTGAAGGTGGTTGGGTCTAGGAAACTATCCTGAGAAACTCTCTGCAGTGATGTCCTGGGGCTAAGATGATTGGCTTCCAACAACCATAAACATCTTTCTTTGTACTAGGATGACTCCAGCCAATGGAGAGTCTTCTCTCTGACATCAGTTTTACTAGGGATCTTTGATACCACGCTTGGATAAATGCTGTCTCGATAGTATCAAGATTGCTATTTCTTCACATTCAGTGCAATTCAGGCCGACAGTCTGTATCCAGGGTAGATATATACTGAAGTTCATTTAAAAGGTCCAGTAAGAAGATTTAGTGAACTGTTTTAGGCCATTTTTGCATCAATCTTTTCCTATCTACTGGCCACTACTTAGGTTTTCCTGAACTTTTGTAGCAGTTGTTCAGTTGTTGAAGAAGATGTCAAGCAGATCAGGCTTCTGCCTTCTGTGTTCACATGCTAATGTCCTGGCACCCATCGTGTGCATAAATCAATCTGGCAGATTAGTGCATATGTAATCTCCAGTTCACAATGAAGGATTTGTTAACACGAATGGTATGAACATAATATATGGCAACTTGGTTAACTCTTAATACTGGATGGTTCTTCAGAAGTGCTCAGTTGTAGTGTGTCATGCTTAAAGTAGTCCTGTATCAAAGAACCCACACAGGTTGACCAACAGCTAGCATAGCCTGATTGACCACGTTTAACAAAATACAGCCAGCCATGTCCCCAAGCAACATTTTATCTATTTTTATTAATTCATGGGATGTGGACATTGCTAGCTAGGCCAGCATTTATTGACCATTCCTAATTGCCATAGAGAAGGTGGTGGTGAGCTGCCTTCTTGAATCACTGCAGTCAATGTGGTGTAGGTACACCCACAGTGCTGTTAGGGAGAGCGTTCCAGGATTTTGACCCAGCAACAGTGAAGGAACGGCGATATATTTCCAAGTCAGGCTGGTGAGTGGCTTGGAGGGGAACATCCAGGTGGTGGTGTTCCCATGTCCCTGCTGCCCTTGTCCTTCTAAATAGGTTATGGGTTTGGAAGGTGCTGTCTAAGGAGCCTTGGTGAATTCCTGCAGTGCATCTTATAGGTGGTACACACTGCTGCCACTGTGCATCGGTGGTGGAGGGAGTGAAAGTGTGTGGATGGGGTGCCTATCAAGTGGGCTGTTTTGTCTTGGATGGTGTCAAGCTTCTTGAGTGCTGTTGGAGCTGCACTCATCCAGGCAAGTGGGGAGTATTCCATCACATTCCCAACTTGTGCCTTGTAGATGGTGGACAGGATTTAGGGAGTCAGGGGGTGAGATTCTTGCTGCAGGATTCCTAGCCTCTGACATGCTCTTGTAGCTACTGTAATTATATGGCTAGTCCAGTTCAGTTCCTGGTCAATGGTAATCCCCAAGATGTTGATAGCAGGGGATTCAGCAATGGTAATGCAATTGAATGTCAAGGGGTGATGGTTAGTTTCTCTCTTGTTGGAGATGGTCAATGCCTGGCACTTGTGTAGCACAAATGTTACTTGCCACTTGTCAGCCCAAGCACAGATATTGTCCAGGTCTTGCTGCATTTGGACATGGACTGCTTCAGTGCCTGAGGAGTCGCCAATGGTGCTGAACATTGTGCAATCATCAGTGAACATCCCCACTTTTGACCTTATGATGGAAGGAAGGTCATTGATGAAGCAGCTGAAGATGGTTGGGCCTAGGACACTACCCTGAGGAACTCCTGCAGTGATGTCCTGGAGCTGGGGTGATTGATCTCCAACAAACACAACCATCTCCCTTTGTGCTAGGGTATGACTCCAACCACCAGAGAGTTCTCCCCCTGATTCCCATTGACTCCAGTTTTGCCACACTCGTTCAAATTCTGACTTGATGTCAAGGGCTGTCACCCTCTTCTCACCTTGGGAGTTCAGCTCTTTTGTCCATATTTGAACCAAGGCTGTAATGAGGTCAGGAGCTGAGTGGCCCTGGCGGAACCTGAACTGAGCGTCAGTAAGCAGGTTATTGCTGAGCAAGTTCCACTTGATAGCACTGTTGATGACCCCTTCCATTACTTTACTGATCGAGAGTGGACCGAAGGGGCGGTAATTTGCTAGATTGCATTTGTCTTGCTTTTTGTGTACAGGACATACCTGGGTAATTTTCCACATAGCCGGGTAGATGCCAGTGCTGTAGCTGTACTGGAACAGCTTGGCTAGGGGTGCATCAAGTTCTGAAGCACAAGTCTCCAGTACTATTTCCGGAATATTGTCAGGGCTCATAGCCTTTGCAGTATACAGTACCTTCAACCATTTCTTGATATCATTTGGAGTGATTTGAATTGGCTGAAGACTGGCATCTGTGATGCTGGGGACTCCAGAGGAGGCCAAGATAGATCATCCACTCAGCACTTCTGGCTAAAGATTGTAGCAAATGCTTCAGCCTTATCTTTTGCGCTGATGTGCTGGGCTCCTCCATCATTGAGGATAGGAATATTTGTGGAGTCGCCTCCTCCAGTGAGTTGTTTAATTGTCCACCACCATTCACGACTGGATGTGGCAGGTCTGCAGGACTTAAATGTGATCCGTTGGTTGTGGGATCGCTTAGCTCTATTGTGTGCTGCTTGTGCTATGTGGCACGCAAGTAGTCCTGTGTTATAGCTTCACCAGTTTGACACCTCATTTTTAGGTATGCCTGGTGCTGCTCCTGGCATGCCCTCCTGCACTCTTCATTGAACCAGGGTTGATCCTCCAGATGGTGATAATAGTAGAGTGGGGACAATGCAGGGTCATGACATTACAGATTGTGGTTGAGTACAATTCTGCTGCTGCTGATGGCCCACAGCGCCTCATGGTTGCCCAGTCTTGAGTTGCCAGATAGGTTTGAAATCCATCCCACTTGGCACGGTGGTAGTGTCACACAACATGATGGAGACCTCAATGTGAAGACCTGAAACTTGTCTCCAAAAGAACTGTGTGGTGGTCATTCCTACCGATAATGTCATGGACAGATACATCTGCAGCAGGTGAGGATGAGGTCAAGCATGTTTTTCCCTTTTGTTGGTTCCCTCACCACCTACCACAGGTCCAGTCTAGCAGCTATGTCCTTTAGGACTCAGCCAGCTCAGTCAGTAGTGGTGCTACTGAGCCATTCTGGGTGATGGACATTGAAATCCTCACCCAGAGTACATCCTGCATCTTTGCCACCCTCAGTGCTTCCTCCAAGTGATATTCAACATGGAAGAGCACTGATTCATCAGCTGGGAGGAGCGGGTAGGCGTGTAGTGTGGGTGGTACATGGTAATCAACAGGATGTTTCCTTGCCCATGTTTGACCTCATGCCATGAGGTTTCATGGGGTCCAGAGTCAATGTTGAGGACTCCCAGGGCAACTCACCACCGACTGTATAGCACTGTACCGCCACCTCTGCTGGGTCTGTCCTACAGGTGGGACAGGACATACCCAGGGACGGTGATGATGGAGTCTAGGACATTATCTGTAAGGTATGATTCTATGAGGATGACTATGTCAGGCTGTTGCCAGACTAGTCTGTGAGACAGCTTTCACAATTTTGGCACAAGCCCCCAGATAATAGCAAGGAGGGCTTTGTAGTGTCGACAGGGCTGAGTTTGCCTTTGTCGTTTTCGGTTTCTATGCCGATGCCGGGTAGTCCATCCAGTTTCATTCCTTATTGATTTTGTAGTGGCTTGATACAACTGAATGGCTTGCTGGGCCATTTCAGAGGGCATTTAAGAGTCAACCACATTGCTGTGGACCTGGAGTCTCATGAAGGCTAGACCAGGTATGGACATTCAGGCAATGACAATGGCAATCTAGTTTAACAGGCTTAAGGTCAGTACCAAGTCAGATGTAGAGCTGAATCATCCGGTGTAAATACCTGCAGTTAACACACAGATTGTGCCTGACACAGCCAGTGGCAGTAATGGTCAACTGCAGCTTCAAGTCTGTATATGATGTGCTATTGGCTCTTCATACAAAGGTACCAAATACTATGACAATGTTTGGTAAACTAAACAAAGGGTTCTTTATTGAAGAAAAACAGGATTCCAGGAGAGCTCTTCATACACCTATTACCTGTTGATCAACATTGCTCCACGTTATATCACGTTAACTTGCATCACTTCCTGTGATGATGTGTAGGAAACTATTTGCATGTCCAGTAGTATGTTAATCAATATGTTTGGCTACATACACAACAAAGCAGTATCACAACACCCCCTTTTTCTTAAGTAAAAAGCATCAGACAAGTTATAAGCTATGTACATAATGGAATTGGTTAATTGTGAGCAGCATTGATACATGTATTGACTCTCACATTAATTGTTCAAGTTTCTCTGAAACATACAGGTAATATGCTGACTTGACCTGATCTGGTAACAGTGAAGCTTAGCTGAGATCTGGAATTGTCAACTCTTTTCTTTGACTCATAAGTATAGACTGACGATTATCTTGCACTTGAGTGTCGTGCGTGTCATCCCCCTTAACTTCACTCTCAGAACTTGAACATGTTCTTGATGCCACATGAGTGCTTGGAATGATGCTGTGGAGTATCTTTCTCAACTGAAATCTAACCCTCCTGAACATCACTCCATTCAAGGTGGTTACCTCATTTGACCATGGTTCATTACAGATCTTTGACACTTCCGCATGTTCTCTCTTGCAGGTGAATCATTCTGATCTTCTGCCCTACATGAACAAGAGTAACTCCACACCTGCATGTTTGCCTTGTGAACTGTGAAGAGGATAGTGATAGGCTTCAAGACCTGGAAAAATTTATTAATTTTGCTTCCAATTTCCACCCCTCCATCATTTTCACATGGTCCATCTCTGACACTTCTCTTCCCTTCCTTGACCTCTCTGTCTCAATTTCTGGTGATAGACTGTCCACCAATATTCATTACAAGCCTACCAACTCCCACAGCTAACTCGACTACAGCTCCTCACACCCCGCTTCCTGTAAGGACTCCATCCCATTCAGTTCCTTCGCCTCCGTCGCATCTGTTCTAATGATGCCATTTTCAAAAACAGTTCCTCTGATATGTCCTCCTTCTTCCTTAACTGAGGTTTTCCACCCACGGTGGTTGACAGGGCCCTCAACCGTGTCCGGCCCATCTCCCGCGCATCCACCCTCACGCCTTCTCCTCCCGCCCAGAAACATGATAGGGTCCCCCTTGTCCTCACTTATCACCCCACCAGCCTCCGCATTCAAAGGATCATCCTCCTCCATTTCCACCAACTCCAGCATGATGCCGCCACCAAACACATCTTCCCTTCACCCCCCCGGCGGCATTCCATAGGGATCGTTCCCTCCGGGACACCCTGGTCCACTCCTCCATCACCCCCTATACCTCAACCCCCTCCCACGGCACCTTCCCATGCAACCGCAGAAGATGCAACACCTGCCCCTTCACTTCCCCTCTCCTCACCGTCCAAGGGCCCAAACACTCATTTCAAGTGAAGCAGCATTTCACTTGCACTTCCCTCAACTTAGTCTACTGCATTCATTGCTCCCAATGCGGTTTCCTCTACATTGGAGAGACCAAATGCAGACTGGGTGACCGCTTTGCAGAACACCTTCGAACTGTCCACAAGCATTACCCAGACCTCCCTGTCGCTTCTCATTTCAACAATCCACCCTGTTCTCATGCCCACATATCCGTCCTTGGCTTGCTGCATTGTTCCAGTGAAGCTCAACGCAAACTGGAGGAACAGCACCTCATCTTCCGACTAGGCACTTTACAGCCTTCTGGACTGAATATTGAGGTCAACCATTTTAGATCATGAACTCTCTCCTCCATCCCCACCCCCTTTCCGATTTTCCCCCTCCTTTTTGTTTTTTCCAATAATTTATATAGATTTTTCTTTTCCCACCTATTTCCATTATTTTTAAATATATTTCCATCCATTGTTTTATCTCTACCTTTTAGCCTTTTTTTGATTCCTTCACCCCACCCCACCACCACTAGGGCTATCTGTACCTTGCTCGTCCTGCTTTCTTAATTCGTACATTCTTTTCGATAATATCACCACCTTCAACACCTCTTTGTCCTTTTGTCTGTGACATCTTTTGGTTATCTCCACCTATCACTGGCCCTCTATCCAGCTCTTCTTGTCCCAACCCCTCCCTTAAACCAGCTTATATTTCACCCCTTTTCTATTTTTCCCTAGTTCTGTTGAAGAGTCATGCGGACTCGAAACGTTAACTGTGTTCCTCTCCACAGATGCTGCCAGACCTGCTGAGTTTTTCCAGGTATTTTTGTTTTTGTTTTGGATTTCCAGCATCCGCAGTTTTTTGCTTTTACCCTTCTTTAAATATCCTTTTTCCCCTTTCAGCCTAGACTCCATTGTCCTAAACACCTCTTTGAACTCAACTTTTCCAAAATATAAAAATATTTTGTGTCTTTCTATTGCCTCCACTTTCAGATCAAATAAAATTTGATCACCTTCCCTTGTTTACTTATGAAACCTTTATAAGTTGTAAAAGTCCCTTAATCTCCCTTTGAAATTGAGCAGCTGAAAAGTCAAGTCTTATCTGTCACCTAATGCAAATTTTAAAACACAACTTATTTACTTGTAATTCCAACTTCACCATAACCTCTCTTAACAAATGCATGCATCTAGCACCATTACTTTCATCTCTCAGTTTCCACAGACAAACTGTCTTTACTAATATTCCCCCAGTTTAATTACCCATGGACCTGAATTTTTCCCTCATCCGGCGCATGCAATCAGTGGGCCCGGCAGCGGTCAGGAAACAGACCCCCATCTGCGATTGGCCCATGATCACGATTTCACGCTGGCATGCCAAGTAAGGCCCACCCAGCGTGAAACGCGTCTTCTGAATGGTTGGGAAGGGCCAGACATGGGCAGGGGCCTGTCGGGCAGTTTTAAATTGGCAGAGGCAGCTCCCTGAAGGCTGCCAGGGGAGAATCTTTCTTCAGTCTGGAGACTGGAGCAATGGCCTCAACAGCAGCTGGAGACATCGGGAGGAAGGGCAGGTTGGCCCTCCTTGTTTCTCAGACGAGTGCCTCGCCGTCCTTGTGAAGGAGGCGGGTGTCAGGCGGGACACCCTCGTTCCCAGGGATGGCAGGAGGAGGCCACCGCACCAGACCAAAAATGTTTGGGAGGAGGTGGCAGCAGCCACGATATCGTGAGGCGCACATGGGTGCAGTGCCGCAAAAGGTTCAACAACATGCTGCGCTCAGCAAGGGTGAGTAACGTGTTAGCATGGATCAGTGTGGAGAAGTGTTATGGACTGCCCGTAGAGCTGAGGGATGTTAGAGTCTGAGTGCCAACTATCAATGACTCCTGAGCTGGCCAAGAGGGTGAGCACTGGCCGCTTGGACTGAGTGCCTTGCGGCTCAAGGGCCACAATTCAGATGTACCCTGCCAGGTGTTCCTCTGGTGGGATTGGCCAGGCTGCAATGGAGCTGCAGGTAGAGAGTGGATGAATCAATGATCTGTCCTTTCAGGAGAAGAGGAGCCATAACAACACAGGGAAGTCAAGGATAGGCGGAGGACCCCCAAATCTCCTAATCATGTTGAGGTTTGAAATGGGCGCTTTGGAGCTGGAGAGCCGCCACCCACCTCGATTGCTGGTTGTGGAGCAGCAGAGGTCCCTGACAAAGGTAAGAGTGCCATGCACAGAGCTGAGATTTGCAGACTGTGCAAACATTCTTGTGTAGTCTCATCATTAATGGGAGCCTCAAATCTGGAGTCCCCATTGATCATTGAAAGACGATGGCACCATGATGCAGATCTCCATTGTCTCACCAGGGTGCCTGGTATGCACAGTGACAGTGTGATAACTTAAACTAATGACATGTCATTGTTCTCTGCTGCACAGGGGAGGAGTAAAAAGTGTGGGAATGCAATAGTTATAGGGGATTCAATTGTAAGGGGAATAGATAGGCGTTTCTGTGGCCGCAAACGAGACTCCAGGATGGTATGTTGCCTCCCTGGTGCCAGGGTCAAGGATGTCTCAGCACGGCTACAGGACATTCTGAAGTGGTCGTGGTACATTTTGGTACAAACGACATAGGTAAAAAAAGGGATGAGGTCCTAAAAGCAGAATATAGGGAGTTAGGAAGTAAGTTGAAAGGTAGGACCTCAAAGGTAGTGATCTCAGGATTACTGCCAGTGCCATGTGCTAGTCAGAGTATAAATAGCAGGATATATCGGATGAATACGTGGCTGAAGAGATGGTGTGAGGGGGAGGGTTTCAGATTCCTGGGACATTGGGTCCGGTTCTGGGGGAGGTGAGACCAGTACAAACTGGACGGGTTACACCAGGGCAGGACCGGGACTGATGTCCTAGGGGGAATATTTGCTAGAGTGGTTGGGGAGGGTTTAAACTAAAATGGCAGGGGGATAGGAACCTATGCAAGGAGTCAGAGGAGGGGGAATCAAGGAGAAGAAAAGAAGACAGAAAGAAAAGTGATAGGCAGAGAAATCAAGGGCAAGAATCAAACAGGACCTCAGTCAAAAATAGTGGGAATGGGACAAGTAATGTTAAAAAGACAAGCTTTAAGGCTTTGTGTCTTAACACGAGGAGCATTCGCAATAAAGTGGATGAATCACCGCACAAATAGATGTAAACAGGTATGATATAGTCGGGATTACGGAGACATGGCTGCAGGGTGACCAGGGATGGGAACTGAACATCCAGGGGTATTCAGTATTTGGGAAGGACAGACAAAAAGGAAAAGGTGGTGGAGTTGCATTGCTGGTTAAAGAGGAAATTAACACAATAGTGAGGAAAGATATTAGCTCCGACGATGTGGAATCTGTATGGGTAGAGCTGAAAAACACTAAGGGGCAAAAAATGTTAATGGGGGTTGTATATAGACCCTCAAACTGTAGTGGTGATGTTGGGAATGGCATTAAACAGGAAATCAGAGATGCATGCAATAAAGGAACATCTATAATTACGGGTGACTTTAATCTGCATATAGACTGGGCAAATCAAATTAGTAACAATACCATAGAGGAGGAATTCCTGGCGTGTATACGGGATGGTTTTCTGGACCAATACATTGAAGAACCAACTATAGAACAGGCCATCCTAGACTGGGTATTGTGTAATGAGAAAGGAATAATTGGCAATCTAGTTGTGTGAGGCCCCTTGGGGATGAGCAACCATAATATGAAAGAATTCTTCATCAAGATGGAGAGTGACGTAGTTGATATTTTAATAAAGGAAACTACTATGGTATGAGGCATGAGTTAGCTATGATGGATTAGGAAACGTTACTTAAAGGGATGATGGTGGATAGTCAATGGCAAACATTCAAAGAGCGCATGGGTGAACTGCAACAATGGCTTATTCCTGTCTGGTGCAAAAGTAAAACAGGGAAGGTGGCCAAACCATGGCTTACAAGGGAAATTAGAGATAGCGTTAGATCCAAGGAAGAGGCATACAAATTGGCCAGAGAAAACAACAGACCTGAGGATTGGGAGCAGTTTAGAATTCAGCAAAGGAGGACCAAGGGATTTATTATGAAGGGAAAAATAGTGTTCGAGAGTAAGCTTGTGGGGAATATAAAAACTGACTGTAAAAGTTTCTATAGGTATGTGAAGAGAAAAAAATTGGTGAAGACAAATGTAGGTCCCTTACAGTCAGAAACAGGGGAATTTACAATGGGGGACAAAGAAATGGCTGACCAACTAAATGCATACTTTGGTTCTGTCTTCACAAAGGAAGACACAAATAACATACCAGAAATGTTGGGGAACACAGGGTTTAGTGAGAGGGAGGAACTGAAAGAAATCAGTATCAGAAGGGAAATGGTGTTGTGGAAATTGATGGGATTGAAGGCCGATAAATCCCCAGGGCCTGATAATCTACATCCCAGGGTACTTAAGGAAGTGGCCCTAGAAATATTGGATGCATTGATGGTCATCTTCTGAGATTCTATAGAATCTGGAACAGTTCCTACAGATTGGAGGGTAGCTAATGTAACCCCACTATTTAAAAAGGGAGGCAGAGAGAAAACAGGGAATTATAGACCAGTCAGCCTGATGTCAGTAGTGGCAAAATTCTAGAGTCCATTATAAAAGATTTAATAGCTGAGCACTTGGAAAACAGTGGCAGAATCGGACAGAGTCAGCATGGATTTATGAAGGGAAATCATGCTTGACAAATCTACTGGAATTTCTCGAGGATGTAACTAGTAGAGTTGATGAGGGGGAGCCAGTGGATGTGGTTTATTTGGACTTTCAGAAGGCTTTCGACAAAGTCCCACATAAGAGATTGGCATGTAAAATTAAATCACATGGGACTGGGGTTAGTGTATTGAGATGGATAGAAAACTGGTTGGCAGACAGGAAACAAAGAGTAGGAATAAACGGGTCTTTTTCCGAATGGCAGGCAATGACTAGTGGGGTACCGCAGGAATCGGTGCTCGGGCCCCAGCTATTCACAATATATATTAATGATTTAGATGAGGGAACTAAATGTAATATCTCCAAATTTGCAGATGACACAAAGCTGGGTGGGAGGGTGAGCTGTGAGGAGGATGCAGAGATGCTTCAGTGTGATTTGGACAAGCTGAGTGAGTGGGCAAATGCATGGCAGATGCAGAATAATGTGGATAAATGTGAGGTTATCCACTTTGGTAGCAAAAAAAAGAAGGTAGATTATTATCTGAATGACTATAAATTGAGAGAGGGGAATGTGCAACGAGACCTGGGTGTCCTCGTACACCAGTCGCTGAAGGTAAGTATGCAGGTGCAGCAGGTGGTAAAGAAGGCAAATGGTATGTTGGCCTTCATATCCAGAGGATTCGAGTACAGAAGCAGGGATGTCTTGCTGCAATTATACAGGGCCTTGGTGAGACTACACCTGGAATACTATGTACAGTTTTGGTCTCCCTATCTGAGGAAGAATGTTCTTGCTATAGAGGGAGTGCAGCAAAGGTTTACCCGACTGATTCCTGGGATGGCGGGACTGATATATGAGGAGAAATTGAATCGGTTAGGATTATATTAGCTGGAGTTCAGAAGAATGAGGGGGGACCTCATAGAAACCTATAACATTCTAACAGGACTAGACAGCGTAGATGTAGGAAGGATGTTCCCGATAGTGGGGGAGTCCAGGACCAGGGGTCACAGTCTGAGGATACGGGGTAAACCATTTAGGTCTGAGATGAGGAGAAATTTCTTCACCCAGAGATTGGTGAGCCTATGGAATTCGCTACCACAGAAAGTAGTTGAGGCCAAAACATTGTATGTTTCAAGAAGGAGTTCGATATAGCTCTTGGGGCGAAAGGGATCAAAGGATATGGGGAGAAAGCGGGAGCAGGCTATTGAGTTGGATGATCAGCCATGATCATATTGAATGGCGGAGCAGGCTCGAAGGGTCGAATGGCCTACTCCTGCTCCTAGTTTCTATGTTTCTTAGATTCGCCAGCACCCGCTCGTATGCAGGACCCCAAAGAGCCATCCTTGACATCAGAGCAGCATCGAGCTTGAGATGCAACTACACCCTGAATCAGGCACTAGCACAAGATACCAGCACCTCAGTGGGCATTAGATCATTGCTGGAATGCCGGTGCACAGCAGTGAGGGCACTTCACACTCGTTTGAGGAGCAGGCAGAGGCAGAGAGTGCCCAGGGTACCGACAGCCAGAGGACTGCTGGAGACCAGGATGATGCTGAGTCGAAGGCAGGTGATGGGCCTCTGGAGTCGTCCATTAATCGGCAGACACTGGATGTCCAATGGGATTTGCAGGAGGATCTTACAGGGATCCATGAGAGTCTGCGTGCCATGGTCTCTGTTGTGGAGGAATCCATGCAGAGCATGAGCACTGCATTGACCCTCATTGCCGAGCACACTGCCTCCTCCATTGAGAGAGTGGTGACTCTCATGGAGGGGCAGCTCCAGGGACAGAATCAGGGGTTCCTGGGGTTGCGCTCAGACCTGCAAGCCCTCACACAGGCACTGACCTCAGGTGATAAAAGCCACTGTGGGAGGTGGATGAAGCACCCAGTATTCCATAGGTCTTCTGCCTGGACCGTTCAGGGGACGCACTACAATACCCTCCAGCACAGGTGTCCCTGATGGTGGTTGCATGCTGCACTCTCCACAATCTGGCACTGGCAAGGGGGAACTCACTAGAGGAAGACGATCTTGACGCAGCTACACAGGCCACAGATGATGAATCCAGTGGTGAGTCGAAGAGGAGCACGGTGAGGATAATGTTGAGGGTGTGGAGGCGGACATCTGTATCTGTCAGGGAGGCAGGGACACCAGGGACGCCTTGATCCAGAGCTCCTTCATCTAGGCTGCCAAAGATCTGCTTCCACCTCATGCCAGGGCTACCGCCTCCATCCCGGGTGTCTGAAATGACCCTTTCCATTGAACTCAAAGGCCACTCAGTGCCTGTGCAATAAAGATTAGAGCCACTCACGTCCAGCATTACATACAGGCGTGCCCTGCACCAAAAAAATAAAAAGGTGATGCATACTCAGGCCATTATAACAAAAACAAAATTTATATAATTTTGACACTAACAACAAATGAACATTACCATATCTGGGGTTACTGGTCACACCAGTAAACACATTAGAACAGAAGATCGCCCATGAACAGGGCTTCTGTCACCAGTTTGACGCGACTGTGGACAGCTGATTGGGAGACTCCAGAAAGATCCCCCACTGACCCCTGGAAAGAGCCGGAGGTATAGAAGTTGAGGGCCACTGTGACCTTCAGAGCCACTGGCACAGGGTGTCCACCCACACGGTTCAGGCCCAATCATATGACAAATGGAGGTCACGGTCTCCCTGGAGAGTTGGAGTCTCCTTCAGCATTGCACCTCAGAAATGATGAGGTAGCTGCTTTGCAAACCCTGTACACCCTGGCAGCAGGTTAGTGGTGACTTCTGTGGCCCCTTCTGCCTTGGACTACCTGCTGGCCCTGTGCCCCTTGTGCCTGCGCCTCTCCTCCCACAGGTCCCTCCCCTGGAAGCTGCACTGGGACACCTGGCCTCCTCTCCCTTCTGCCCCTCTCTTCCTCCTCAGAGGAGGTGCCCCCAGCGGAGAGCACAATGTCTGATACCCGGAAGGGTCCACATGGTCAGAATTCTCTGGGGGTCCTTGGAGGCACCAATGAGTCCTGAAATGAAGCCTGGAAATGGTAAGAATGAAGCTCAGAACAGAGATGAAGCTGTCAAGTTCGGATAAGCAACCAGCAAAATATCTCCTCACTACTCACAATGGCAATGCTGCTGACCCTATGTATCCCTCCCTTGGATGAGGTTTTGTAAAAGGCGGGCTGCCCGCCTGCCTGATTTCCCCATTCGAAGAGCGCAAAATCGCACAGGCAACGTAAAATCGTGAACAATTGCCTTTTAAATGGCCTCAAGTGGCCTTTTAATTGATGGTGGGTGCGGCTCTGACATCCGCATGCACCCACGCTTCTGAAGATTGCTTGCATGTGGGATGGCATCGGGACGCTCGCCTGACATCATCTCACGCGGTTTTACGCCGACCGGGTCGGGCGCGCGCCCGCCCGTGGAACGTAAAGTACTGCCCATGGACACACAGCCTTCTTTACAGAATACCACCATATTCCCAAAAATAGTTTTAAAGATAACATCCATCTTCACAAGGTATAATATAAAGAAAATAAAGGATATCATTCCAAAGTGGGTGGAGGAACTGAGAGACCTTAGGAGCTACCTCCACAAATTGGCAACCAGCTACAGGAGCTAGCAGCCCAATCAGAGGGCCGGCAGCTTGGCAGCCACTGCTAATTGTGGCCACTGCTGAGGCTGCAGGGGAGGAAAGACGGAACCTCCATTCTGAGGCACCCTGAAGACAAGGAAGGTTTTGTTGAGTAAGCTGGGGCCAGGCAGGCAGGCCCCAGCAACTGGGGAGTGGGGACATATTTCAGCAGCTGTACTTTAGTCACAGAGGAAGCGATTGTCACTGGGGGACCCAATCTGTGGGCTATTAATGATGGCTCGCACCAGAAACTCATTGAGAGGCTGCCAGCGTTTACCTGGCAGTCTCTCCATGCAGTGGTAGCCCCTTCCGTGCCAGTAAAATGCTGGCAGAAGGTGGCCCTTACTTGGACAATTAATTGCCTCAATTGGACACCCATGAGAAGCTGTGCCACTGAGGTACCCGCCACTTGTAATATGCTGTGGAAATAAGAAGATATCAGGTTAACCTTTCCCTGCCATGTGACCAGCCCTTCACCTATCAGCCCATCTCAAAAGGGCTGGGTAAAATTCAGCCCAATGGGTGGAAGATATTTCAATACAGCAGAAATCACTCAAACAGCATCGTAGATTCTTCAAATGTGACAAAGCCCTCACTTCTGCCTTTATCAGGTGACACAGACACTTACTGCACCTCTTATATATCAGCCTAGCCTACTCAAAGTGTAATAGAAGGGTAATATCAGAAAACTCATGTCCACAGAATCTTACTATGGGAACTGTGTGAAGGGCCAAAAAGTGAAGAAACTCAGGGGATCCATTTCAAAGGTGCACAAGTGGTGCAAATCACTTATACCCAATTTTCCACGCAAAATTGAAATCGCCCAGCATTCCAGCGGACTAATGGATTACTACATCAGATCTGAGCTGATATGCACATGTGCTGTCTATGTACATGTAGGAGTTTTGGGATGAGTCAGCATTCTCTTACTTTTAATTCATATAAAGGCAGTTTTCCTGAGTCTTAAGATTTATATGTTGTTATCTGTAGCACACAAAGTATATTGTTCTGAACTGGATTTCTCTGATCTCCCACTTGTTAAATATAAGTATTATTGCAGTGATTTATTTCATGGTTGTCCTGCTGCTAAATCAGAATGAATGTCTACCTTTGTATTTCATTTTAAATTTAATATTGTGCTGAAATTAATACATAAATCATTGGACAAGGATTAATGCATGATCATCCCACAGTGAATTTGAATTATGACATGCGCTGGGATTTAAGGAGGCCAAAGGCACAGTTCCAGCAGCATTCTCTCACCACCCCCAATCTATAGCCGGCATTTCAAATATTATCATATATGACTTTCTGCCTGTTATTGATTTAATTAAAATGAAACCCTTTCACTGCTCTAAACTGTACATGGACTTCAATGGACTGCGCTCCACATGACATGAGCCCACAGTTCTATTTGCATTGTTGTCTTGATCTTTTCCATAAGTGGTCACTGTTTGGAACTGTGTGGCATTTTGTGAACAAATTGGATGAAACCCATTAAGAATTTTATCAATATGAAAGTAGCAATTATTACATGTGAAGAGACAAAAAAAGCATTTAGAGAATCTTTCTGTATTGCAAATCCAAGTACTGGAGCAGAAACTGAGGTATTTTTAGTTGTTACAGGAAAAATTGCTAAAGCGTTTTACAATTTGTACCCTTTGCTGCTTGCGTAGGAGGAGAAAGTGGCTTAAAAAAGGGATACTAGAAAGACATGTTCACACCAGAGACAGGCTGCTCACATGTTTCATTGCCACATAGCCAATGCTTACCCTGGCACATGTACCTGGGAATGTCTGAAAAGGACTATCTTTGCAGGCTGAGGTTTATCAGGAAGGCTATGACAGAGCCATACTATCTCCTACAACCTGACTTCCAGACAGTTTCTGCTAAAGGGGCAGCAGTGCCCACAGCAACAAGGTCATCACTGCCCTTAATGTTCATCCTTCCAATCTACAACAGGAACATCTACAACATCAATCAAAAAGTGGTGCAAAGGTGGATTACACCTGCTTTGCTCACCACAGCAAACATTTTCATCACATTCCTGAGGGGTAGGAAACAAGAGAATTGAAGGACATGGCAGGATTCCTAAAGACACCTCTCAGTACTTAAGCTAAGATGTTCCACTTTTCCACATATCACTGACCACAGTGTCAAGCTCCATTTCACCCAGACTCTCCTTTATTAAAAAAAGGGAACCAATATAAATGAACCATTTTACCATCTAGAGCCCATTATGGGGAGGCCAGATCACAATTATTGCTACCTTAAGCCCATGCCCACCTCGTGTACAGGCCCTTAGAACCTCAGGTATTTTTCCAATAGCGTCTAGCACTATGCGCAAAAGGCACACAGCGAGCCTCGGTAATAATAGGCTTTGCCTGTCTCTGATTCCATTATTGGCAATTATATATCAAGGACTTTGAGAGGAATGATGAGGTACCACATAAACACATGTCTTTCCTTTCTCTTTCCTGGGAAACCAGGATTAGTGATCCCAGATTCACAACAATGCAAGTGCCCAGAAATTCGATCACAGAAGCTCAGGAATCCAATATCACAGCATTGCAAAAGCTGATTAAAATATCAGGATCATTATAGCTTGTCTTGACAAAAGTAACTCAGTCATGCCCATGAGCTCATGAGTCGAGAACTACAAATGGCACAAACTTCCATATAAACTGCATCAAGTGCAGTTTTATAGTTAAATACTACACTCAGTTCTCATCTCTGTGCATATAGAGGCACTGGAGAAGACGCAAAAAAATTACAAAGATGATACCAGAACTGAGAGGTTATAACTAACAGGAAGTCTGAACAATGGGGCTCTTTTCCCTAGAAAAGAGAATGCTGAGATGTGACGGAATACAGGTCTTTCAAATTATAAAGGGGTTCATTGGGTAGAGGGAAAGAAGATGTTTTCACTTATGGGGAAGTCCAGGACTAAGAGTTAAAAATATAAAATAAAATATAGTCACAAATAAATCCAATAAAGGAATTAGGAAAAACTTCTTTATCAAGAGAGTGATTATAAGGTAGAATTCGCTACGACAACTCACTACCTCCAGGGCTAAGGATCAAGTGAAAGTGGGATTAAGTTATATAGCTCTTTTGGACCAGCACAGACATGATGGGCCAAATGGTCTCCTTCTGTGCTGCAAATTTTCTGTTTCATAAGGAGTAGTTGAGATGAGTAGTATAAGTGCACTTGAGGGGAATCTAGATAAGCTCATGAAGGAGAAAGGAATAGGATATGTTGTTAGAGGGAGATAAAATAAGGTAGGAGGAGGCTTGTGAGGAGCATGAACACTGGCTAGATCTGTTGGGCCAAATGGCCTGTTTCTGTGCTGCAAATGCTGCACAATAGCAGGAGGTGCAATACCAGCAGCACTTAAAGCAGACAGCAGCAGTCTCATTTCCTCAAAGAAGAAACATTTGTTACTTTTCAAGCTGCACTCCATTGCATCAATGACATTAATCGTGCTGAGGTAGGCAGATTCTAGCTCCGGTCAGGCCCTTTAAAAAATAGATATACCAGGTAGCAGTGCACAATCAAGGTGACCCAGGAGAGGTTTCATTATCAATCACTTCTGACAACATTCTGGAAGCCCTATCCTATTTCTTTTTTCACATATGTTTTTGGTAGCACTTAACATGCTCATAAAATTATTCCTATCAATTTTTCACATTTGGCATCTGTGACATTCTTGCAGCTCTGATACCAAAACTGCATCGGAACAAATCCTCTCCACTAATCCATCATGGTTGCTTATTCAACCAGTAAATGGCTTTGCTATGACAACATTGCATTAGAATGCATGATAAAGGCCCACAATTGCAAATTAATACAGAATTAATATCTGATTATTCTTCCACATCAAAAAATGAGACAGGAGAATGATCTGGAATATGAATGAAGGAGCTCCACAATACTTGCTGCAGATGAATAATATGGTTCTCAAGTGGAAATGCTATTATTTATTCATCGTTCTTTTGTGACTAAAGAAACCTCTGCACTGCTGATTGACACCGACAAGAAGCTATGAGCTCCCAAGCACTCTAGTTCAGTATAATAACACAAATATTAATGCAATGCATTTCATCCAAGAGACTATCTTTACAAGTAGAACCTGTTGAAAGTTTAAAAGCTTTCCGAGCATGTAACACAAGGAAAGTAGATGATCCATATCAGCACCAACAGCAGAATCATTCGACCCAAGTTTTGAGATAGCTACCTCATAAAGAAGTGTCGTAATGGATGTATTTGTGCGCCTCCTCAAGTGTTTTTAACTTAAAAATCTGTTCGACCTAATTTGTCCCCAATCTTTACATTGCTTGCATGGATCAGCTGCACAAAGGAAATAAAGTCAGTAATGCTGCCTGAGTCCCATAGCATTCTCGTTTTATTCTTGGCCTACCCAATCCAGAAAGTTTCATAAGATTAATTAAATTATAAGGCAGCCCTCAGATTAGGAGCTAAATTCTAAGTCTGCTAAGATGTTGGTGTTTTATGAGACTCAAAAGCAACAAAGAAATGTGACTAACCCAAAGAGGTTCACCTGTAGGTTTACTACTTGAATACAGTCCAAATTAAAATAATGCAAGTCTCTTCTTCTTCTTCTGATTCAAGTAATCCTACTTTCAGTTCAGCTTCAGGTCCTGAATCAGTACAAATATGTTGAAAGTTGGCTATAATGCCACTATCAATATTATCATGAGGAGTACTCAAAGCATCAGCATGAGAACTTATGGCTCAGTAGGTTAGCATCCCTGCCTCTGAGCCAGGACTTGTTGACTGTGGCAGGAGTGTCCATGACATGGTTCAACGTGCTCAATTAGTCTGCTAATCTTTCCAACACATTCCCTGAAGGAACAATTATTGGCGGTGTGGAAGAATTAAGACACATCAAAGGTTGAAAACAGTCTGATTTTTAAAAGTTTGTTTGATTTTGCCAAAGGTGATAGATGATTTGAAAACATTCTTCAATTTACTTGTGAAAAAAGAAGAGCCAAAAGAATGCACCCCCATCTCCATTGCGACTTAGACACACAGAAGTGACACAACAATATGCTTCAACACAGGTTGCATTATCATATGTGTTTATAAACAAATGAGAAGCTCCCCCTTTTGTGTCCTTTAAATGTCCTCCGTTGCAATGTTTGACATTGCTTTAATCAGACTACAATGGCTTATAGTGGTTTAAACATATGAGCTGATTTTATGGTCCCGACACAGTGGTGGCAGGAATACTGCTTATTTGATGCATTGTGCTTACATGTTCAGGGGCCTGACCTTGCATAAGGTTTCTGCGCTCAAGGACATTCACATGTTAAGCCAGATTCAAGGAACACAATGGTGGAAAAGACATTGGGTAACTTTTAACTTGCCACTTGGCTGTAAAATTGGTATTGATGATTGAGCACCCCATTTTATAAATCGCTCAATTTACCTTTCCATTAATTTCAAGTTGAAAATCAACCCCTTGATGTCTAACACAGCCAGCAGTTCTAAAGAGTTGCCAAGAAAGTTTAATGGTACATGACCTCATTAGGGTAAGTGGCTGCATGAGAGGCCAAAAATTATTCCAGCCTATAAACTAACTGAGGCCCTTATATCCTGAATGGAATTCTTCTGTGTTGACTTGCAAAGATGAAGATGATAAAAAATTGTTTGCAGCAGTACAAGAGTAAAATTTGGCTTAATTCTTGCACAAAAGACTGTTGGAAGTGCCAAGTAGTTCCCAATAAGGGTCAGTGACTGGATTCCTGAGGGGTTGTTTCGGAGAAAGTGTGAAACCAGGTGCCAAGTGGGTGCTGTTCTAATAAGCTACATCTGTTGAAAAGTTGGAGCTATTTACTCATAACCATGATTGAAATGTTCCTGGAGATGCTAAACTGGACACCTGAATATTTAGCACTCACACTGTTTAGGAACAATTGTTTTGAAATGGTGCATTTAGCACCGACATTATCAAGCAATGGTACAAATCAGGATGGCTTAGGAGCTGTGAAAGAGGACTAGCGGGTTCTCAGTTTTGACCCTGGAGGTCCTGGTGGAGGGGGCAGAGGAAGGGAGCCCTGGGTCCACATTGGGTGTGGGAGGAGATCAGTGAGGAGATCACAGCCAGGAGCCCTTCCCCCAAAACATAGCTCCAGTACAGCAAAAGATTTAATGGTTTGACATAAGTGCGCAAGTTAAGATCTCACAAACACATTTCCCAATAACTGCACCACCACAAGCATTACAGCCTCAACCCACTATACCAACCATCTAACCACACACTGACATTCAAACATCTCACACAATTGCATGCTTCATAGTCATTACTCACATCTCAGGCACAACTCACAGCCTTTCAACCATGTGAGGAATCAGACGTGCCCAGCCACCCTGTCAGTGCACTCATTTACAATTAGCATTCTTTCCCTTCCAGGACAAAATAGCACATAATGGACAACACCTGAGCAAGTTAGAGGAGGGGGAGTTGGGGGTTGGGGGGAGAAACATGACTCCATGATATCACTATCCTGAGGAAGCAGTGCTGGTGGTAATTGGGAGGCACGTAGGAGACACCTTGAACACAGGCAAAGCAGGAGGCATATCACCTGGAAGTATGTGTGCACCCCTGCTTCCTTACAGGCTCATGGATATTGCTGATCTTTAATCCCCTATCCTCATTCCCAAACTCAATAAGGTTTCCTCACACACATCCTCCTATAGTGACCCTTCCAGTGTTATCATTGCAGGCTCCCAGGAAAAAGGTCCACCTGACCCCTGGAGGCATTGGAAGAGGAGGAGGAGAAGGAGCATAAGGAAGAAGGTGCTGGTCAACTGCTGCCACTGTCACAGGCACCAACTCAGAGATCAGCAACATGTATAGCTTAGAGGCTATGACAGAAAGGGATGCACCAGTCACTAGTGAGCAGCAAGCACATTAGGTGGAAGGAGCATTGCAGATTCCACATTGCCGGAGTGCAGGGAGGGGCAAGATTGTACACTAGTTCTGCTGTAGGGAACCTCACAGGGCTGGCTTCAGAAGTTGCCTGATGAATGCAAAAGACCAAATGCTTGGTGCAATGGACAGTCTGTCTGAAAGTTTATGACTATGGGGATGGAGGAGTCACCTCCAGCTTGACACAGGATCTGGAACCCATTCTCTCCAACATGGAGAGATTGGCCAATTCCGTCCTGTGACCTGTGGAGCCAAACATCATGCAGCATCTGATGATTGAGGTCGCAAATTCCACTGCAGACATAGCAGCTTTCACAGAATGACAAAGTGCTGCAATGGAAGCTCAGGTTGAAAGGGGCTGGCAGTGTCTCAGCTCCCCATAGATCTGTTCTCCAACAGATCAGTGAGCCGACTGAACAGACAACCTGAAGTAGTGGTGTGGGAATCATGGAGCAGGAACCTACTGACCTCTCTCTGAAAGCCAAAATTCCTGCCCCCTCTCCACCATTGCCTTTGTCTGTCAGACAGGCAGCCCAGACTGTTCAAACCTATGCTGAGATGATACAGTCTGATAGGAGACCATCATGGCCCACAGTTTGTTGAAAATGTTCCAGTCAGCCACCTGAATTATTCAGATTCTCAGCAGCCATCTTGCACATCTGACTCTTGGGTGTATTTTGTAGAATCACCAGAGTAGGCAGCAGCATTCATAGGAATAGCCACTCAGAGTAAAGCATCAAGGTAAATAGTTTAATATTTGCAAGTGCTGTTGGTTGTGTCATGTGTTCACTGCTTGTTTCTTCTCTGAAGAGTGATTATGGTAATTGGGTTATGGTGGATTTGGTGGCCTTTTTTGTGTTCTTTGTGAGGAAGGGTTTGAAAGGATTGAGGCGGACCTCTTGATCCTCAGTCGTGGGAGGTAAAGGTGTGTCAACAATGCTCCGACATCTGATGGTGGAGGGAGCCTGTCTTCAAATAGATGGTGGCAAGCTTCCCTCCTAGATGCGGGCCCTCACCTGGAATCCTTTGATGCTCTCCCAATCCCTGTCATCTTCCCCATCTTCCTCCTCCTCCACAATCTCCTCCTCCTCATCTTGTGACCCCTGAGCTTGACTCTCTGCCACAGCTGCTTATGGTAATGGCTGGTCTCTAGTGATCACAAGATTGTGATGTAGGATGTCACTGTCTGAAGTCTTCCTTAACCCCCTGTCCCTCCTCTTCCTCTCTCCTCCAGCCAGTGATGTTGCTCTGCCTAGCCTCATCTCCACTTACCAATCCTCTTCCAGGCCACGGGAAATCTTTGCTGATGCTTTGTGTCTGTATATGAAGCCCTGAAGCCTATTGCAGAGATTTTCCACCAGAAGCCCCCCACCAAATTAGTTAGTTAAATAGCATGGCTCCAGTACATTAGGGTCAGTAGAGAGCTATTGAGGTGGACAGCAGGCACACCCCACTGAAGTTGCAATGATGTTCCACCTAAGCATGAAAATTCTGCATCATATTGAGCAATATAAAATGAGCAGTTTTGTTCATTTGTTTGAGTTGTTGAAGCAGTCATTTAAAAGCAAAAATGATGCATGTGGTTTCTAGGGTGTTTTTGGTTATGAATAATTAAAATCCACCAAAGTGATGAACCATGAACAAGAGCACAAGATCATGGAGGTGGCAAGGGTGATGATATTACAGTGGCAACATGGCATCGTCTAACCAGCCAACAGCAGGAATTGTCTGGGTGGGATGAGGTTGGGATGGGGGGGGGATGGCATCGGGGGGGGGGGGTGAGGTTGGGAGAGGGGTGGACAAAGGTGTTGGGGTGGTGAGGTTGGAAGGAGGTGATCGAAGGTGTGAGGGGGGGTGAGGTTGAGAGGGGGGTTGAAGGTGTCGAGAGTGTGAGGTTGGGAGGGGGAAGGAGGGTGCCCATGGGGAGGATGGGATACAGAGGGAACAGAGTGTAATGGGGGAGAATGCTGCAAGTTGGCAGGTTGGTTTAAGTGGGGGGGAAGGTGTGGAGTTCGGATGGGGGAAGGTCTCCAGGGGGAGGAAAGAGTAACGGTGGAGGAGGGAGTAAGGTTGGTGGCAATGTCCAGGTGAAAGTGCAAGGCAGGGGTCTGTGGAGTCAACGGCTGCCTCCTAAGGAGTGAACTGAGTGGTAGGACAGAATGATGAGTGTGAGAGGGGGCAGCGGGGGCCGGTAGCGTGGAAGGGCGAGGGTATGTTGGTAATGGTAGAAGGGATGGTGAGGGTGGTTGGTGTATACTCAGAGGCAGACACAGACCCTGGGGGTGGGAAGGAGGAGGTTGGGAGGTCAATGTAGATGGGTGTGGGATTTTCAGGAAGGTAGGGAATGTGCAAATTCACCTGGACATCCTGGAATGATAAAGGTTCGGGTTGGTAGGTGACGGTGGGGAGGTTTTTTTATTTATTCATGGGATGTTGGCTTCACTGGCTGGGCCAGCGTTTATTGCCCATCACTGGTTGCCCTTGAGAAGGTGGTGGTGAGCTGCCTTCTTGAACCCTGCAGCCCATATGCAGGTAAACTCACAGTGCTGTTAGGAAGGGAGTTCCAGGATCTTGACCCAGCGACAGTGAAGGAACGGTGATATATTTCCAAGTCAGGATGGTGAGTGGCTTGGAGGAGAATCTCCAGGTGGTGGTGTTCCCATCTATCCTCGTCCTTCTAGGTGGTAGTGGTCGTGGGTTTGGAAGGTGCTGTCTAAGGAACCTTGGTGAATTCCTGCAGTGCACCTTGTAGATGGTACACACTGCTGCCACCGTGCATCGGTGGTGGAGGGAGTGAATGTTTGTGGATGGGGTGCCAATCAAGAGGGTTGCTTTGTCCTGGATGGTGTCCAGCTTCGTCAGTGTTGTAGGAGCTGCACTCATCCAGGCAAGTGGGGAGTATTCCATCACACTCCTGACTTGTGCCTTGTAGATCACAGACAGGCTTTGGGGAGGTGGGTTACTCGTTGGGGAGGTGAGGAGGTGCAAGGTGATGCCAAGTGGGTCGATAGTGATGGGGGAAAGGACATGGGTGATTGGGGGCGGGGAAAGGACAGGGGAGAATGTCTCAAACCTGACAACTACCATTTCACCAAAATTGAAAGTGAGCGGAGCCTCATGTTGGACGGACACAGGTGCTGTATGGGAGTGCGATCAGTGGGTGGGCGGAGATGCAGGTCAGCTCAGATAGACAACTGAAAGTGAACCCCAGCAGGCAGCATTGAAACTATTCAGGACAGTGAGATGAGTGTGAAGGATGAAGGCCCCACATGCGTGGGAGAGTGCTTGCACGAGCTTCTGAAAGGCCCTGCCACACACACGCTTCTCCCTCCAGAATCACCTGTGGTCAGCTGTGTGCAGCTGAACTACTAGTGGGGGGGGTGATGCAGGAGGAGGACTCCCAAAGCCTGTCAATGAAGCTGAAAGACACCATTACATATTATTCAGTGAAAGTGAATATATTTTCAGATTATAAAGTGACAAAATGTGTTCATCCGTGCAATCACTTGTGATCAGAATTTCTTAACTTTTCTAGCCTATCACCTATTTTAGGCGCTGCCCTGACATCCGCAGCCACATCCTCTGGAGAGCTGTGGCCTTGAGGGCCTGGCTTGCTTTGGCTGTCCTCCTGTGGGCCGGCTGCTCCCTCTGCGGTGACAGAGGATGAGGTTGAGGGGGTCACAGGCAAAGGGAACTCGGAGGGAGCAGACAGCTTCTGAGATTCCTGAGTGGATGATCCAGGAGTGTCCAGATGCTGCTCCTCTTCCCTTCCGGTGCCTGAGTTCCCTGGCCTGGCTCCTTAAGGGGAAAAAGCACCTGGAGGAATGTCAAGGTGCCCTATTTCCCTCTCGCGTTCCCACTGCAGGAACTCACCCATGGCTACCGTGATGGATGCAGCTCTGTGCGCATCTCCCTGTTCTGCTGGACTAGGGTCTCCATGGCATCCACCATTCTTCCCATGGAGACCTCCATATGCACACATGTGGGCACCACTTTATCAGAGAGCAGGCGGACACACTCCCCTGACTCGCAAGCCACTCTGTTGAGGACTTCCAATAGCTCTGCGTGATGTTCCCCCACCTTCTGCTGACTTTCAAGGATGAGCTGGAAGGCCTAATCCAGAGTTTCATCATCTGACTCGAACATCACTGATACCTCTTCTCCAGCAGCCCTCCGAGCGCTGTGGAGCTCAGCTGAGCCTGCCTCTTGCTGCTGCGGACATGTGTCTGTGCGGTGACCACCAGATTGTGAATCTGAGCCTGCTTTAGATCTAGGTCCCACTGAGATGTGTGTCTCTGCGCTGGTAGGGGGTGTGGGTAAGCGCTGTGACGGGTCTTCCAGGCTGCTTATTTCCAGCTCTTCAATGGAGGAGGTGTCCTCTTGGCTGGAGGTGAGGATGTGGATGGAGCTGAGGGACTGGCTGGCTGAGGGTGTCGGTCGCTTGGCAGAGCTCCCTGTGAACCAAAGTGGAGATAATTAGTGCATTTCAGCAGTGTCAAAAACAGGAGAGAGACACTCACAGTTGTGTTGGTGTTGTCCCTTGAGTTGTGAGATCCCTGTGGATGTGTGATGGGTTTGTGCGTGTGAGTTGAGAGTGAGATGAGGCTGTTGACTTGGCTGAACAGGTGAGAGCATTCATCCTCTTCCTGCATGGGTGACTGACCTCCTCTGTTCTCCGGTGGCGCTGACTACCACTGCCACCACCTCTCGGGCCAGATCAGTGACTCTGGCGGACCTCCTGCAACTAGAGTAGGGGTAGAGGACATAGCAGCGGCCTTCCACTGCCTCCAGCACGCGCCCCAGAGAGACATCGCTTTATGTAGGGGCTGCCTTCGCCTTTGCTTTTGGGGTCATCTGTTGTCGGGAGCGGCCTTGGTCTGTAGGCGTGAAGTAAAGGTCCAGTGCGCTTTAAAAATGGCATCAAGAGCAAGGAAGGGCTGAGGTCACAGCATGGCAGCAAAATCTGAGCCCACCCACCAGCGATCCGGCATGTTTCCTGTGAATGCATAATTAATGAGACAGGACATATCAGGAAGGGGACGACATAGCGCAAAAACTCACCTTTTTCATGCCTGCTACCATACTTGGTGCAAATCTGGGACGATTCTGCCTACTCTGTCAGGAGAGTGATCATTACAGCAGTACTTTTGGCTGAATTTTTCCTGCTCTGGAGAGACAGACTTGGAGACCGGGAGCCAGGAAGATAGCGTGAATCCGCATTGGGAACATTCACGCCGCCAGGGAATTTTCTCAGTGGTGGGCTGGGATGTGAATCGGCTGCCCTCTGAATGGAGGTAGGCCACCAATTGAAATAATTAAGGCCCCAATTAGGGGCAATTTTTCAGGCCCACTGGCATTCCGCCCACAGCAGAGCAGCGCTTTGCCATGAGTGGAGGCCAGTGGCTTAATGCAGGCGTCCCCTCTGCAGTAGACTGGGGGCCATCAGACACAGAGGCTCCATCCCCCCAAACAAGGTATGAAAGGCAGCTTCTGCAGCCCAAACGATGCCTATGGAGGGATTTTCCCTCCAATCCGAGTGGCCTGTATGATTGGTCCCTCAGATTTATTAATTTAATTTTACACCTCTGTTATAGAGTTCAGACCACTTTTCTTAGTGGACACATTTAACTTTATTTACAATGCAGCAACAGCAGTAAACACACGTGTGCATCAAACTCCATAACCAAAGAAGGGCTCCCAAATGTAGAGGTTCCCCGCGCTGCTAACACATTGGTTTACACAGATCATGTGATCTTTCAACACAGGATTATTCTTAAAGCTACAGTCCTATATTCCCAAAACTATAATTATTACAACCTCCAAGGACACATCCATTTTGAGGAGCCCTCACAATTGCTGACCTGCCTCAGCAATGGCTACCTGTCCCCGGTGGAGGTGCCGAGGTTCCAGAGTAGCCAAACCTCTGATTAGGCCAGCAGCATTGGGAGTCTGCCTGCCATCCTTAATAGGGCAGCAAGAGAGGAAACAGCCAATTTGATCCCAGCTTCGGTTCCCAAAGCCCACAGTAAAATCCTGCCTTCTATGCCTGCTTTCCTCATTGTCAGCACCAAACTCACAGCTTCCCACACCCCCACACCTCCAAACCTGCACTAAAAGGTAAGTCAGCTGAAAGGTAAACCAGCTCAAGGAAAAATAATGGAGATAAAACAATTAGCAGACAATCTGCTAGTGCAATCTAAACACGCTATATGACAGTATCAGTAGGCGTGACCACAGCACAGTCCTTGCGGAGACAAAGTCCCGTCTTCACATTGAGGATGTTCTCCATCATGTTGTGTGGCACTAACACCATGTTAAGTGGGATAGATTTTGAACAGATCTAACAACTAAAGTATGGGCATCCATGAGGTACTGTGGGCCATCAGCAGCAGCGGAATTGTACTCAACCACAACTTTAACCTCATGGCCTGGCATATTCCCCATTATCACCAAACCAGGGGATCAACCCTGGTCCAATGAAGAGTGCAAAAAGGCATGCCAGGAGCAGCAACAACATACTTAAAAATGAGGTGTCAATCTGGTGAAGCTACAACATAGCGTAAGCAACAAGCGATAGACAGAGCTAAGCGGTCCCACAACCAATGGATCAGATCTAAGTTCTGCAGTCCTGCCACATCCAGTTGTGAATAGTGGTGGACAATTAAACAACTCACTGGAGGAGGAGGCTCCACAAATATCCAATATCCTCAATGATGGAGGAACTCAGCACATCAGTGCAAAAGATTAGGCTGAAGCATTTGCAACAATCTTCAGCCAGAAGTGCCGAGTGCATGATCCATCTCAGCCTCCTCCAGACGTCCCCAGCATTACAGATGCCAGTCTTCAGCCAATCTGAATCACCCCAAGTGATATCAAGAAATGAGGGAGGGTATTGTATACTGCAAAGGCTTTGGGCCCTGAAAATATTCCAGAAATAGTACTGAAGATCTGTGCTCCAGAACTTGCCATGCCCCTAGCCAAACTGTTCCAGTACACCTACAACAGGAAAATTGCCCAACTATGTCCTGTATGTAAAAAGCAGGACGAATACAACCCAGCCAATTACCGCCCCATCAGTCCACTCTCCATCATCAGTAAAGTAATGGAAGGGGTCACCAACAGTGCTATCAAGCAGCACTTGCTGAGCAATAACCTGCTCACCGACGCCCAGTTTTGGTTCTGCCAGGGTCACTCAGCTGCTGACATCATTACAACCTTGGTTCAAACATGGACAAAAGAGCTGAACTCCTGAGGTGAGGTGACAGTGACTGCCCTTGACATCATGGTAGGATTTGACCAAGTATCGAATCAAGGACCCCTAGCAAAACTGGAGTCAATGGGAATCAGGGGGGAAAACTCTCTGCTGGTTGGAGTCATACCGAGAACAAAGGAAGATGGTTGTGGTTGTTGGAGGTCAGTCATCTCAGCTCCAGGACATCACTGCAGGAGTTCCTCAGGGTAGTGTCCTAGGCCCAATCATCTTCAGCTGCTTCATCAATGACCTTCCTTCCATCATAAGGTCAGAAGTGGGGATGTTCGCTGATGATTGCACAATGCTCAGCACCATTCGCGCCTCCTTAGATACTGAAGCAGTCCATGTCCAAATGCAGCAAGACCTGGACAATATCCAGGCTTAGGCTGACAAGTGGCCAGTAACATTCACGCCACACAAGTGCCAGGCAATGACCATCTCCAACAAGAGAGAATCTAACCATCGCCCCTTGACATTCAATGGCATTGCCATCACTGAATACCCCACTATCAACATCCTGGGGATTACCATTGACCATAAACTCAACTGGACTAGCCATATAAATATGGTGCTACAAGAGCAGCTCAGAGGATGGGAATCCTGTAGCAAGTAACTCACCTCCTGACTCCCAAAGCCTGTTCACCAACTACAAGGCACAAGTCAGGAGTGTGGTGGAATACTCTCCATTTGCCTGGATGAGTGCAGCTCCCACAACACTGAAGAAGCTTGACACCATCCAATGCAAAGCAGCCACTTGATTGGCACCCCATCCACAAACATTCACTCCCTCCACCACCGATGCACAGTAGCACCAGTGTATACCATCTACAAGATGCACTGCAGCAACTCACCAAGGCTCCTTAGGCAGCACCTTCCAAACCCACGACCACTACCATCTAGAAGGACAAGGGCAGCAGATACATGGGAACACCACCACCTGGAAGTTCCCCTCCAAGCCACACACCATTCTGACTTGGAAATATATCGCCGCGTCCTTCACTGTCGCTGGGTCAAAATCCTGAACTCCATTCATAACAGCACCGTGGGTGTACCTACACCACATTGACAGCAGCGGTTCAAGAAGGCAGCTCACCACCACCTTCTCAAGGGCAATTAGAGATGGGCAATAAATGCTGGCCTAGCCAGCGACTCCCACATCCCTGAATGAATAAAAAGAAATGGTTGTCTTCTAAAAATTCCTTAACCTCTCTCATAACTGCATGTAATCAAAATGTGTAAAAATCATTCAGAGACTCACCACAGTTCAATACCACAGACAACACATAAGTTTTTAAGGTTCAAAATTTATTTGAAGGGAGATATTGTATGTAGTTATGAGTATGAACTGATTGGCTACAATGACGTTCAAGTACACTGCATTTTCTCTGCCCTAAGAAAGAGTTTCACTGATGTGCAGACTTGCAATAGTTAATAGCCATGCACTGCTAATGTCAGGATTACATTTTCTAAAATTCTTTGCCTTTCACTTTCTTGTTTTTTTATGTTAATAAGCCATGTTATGAGTGAATAAATGTTTGCAATAAATTAATGTTTGCAGTTCATGAGTACATGTGTAATGTAGTTAATAAATGAATCATTCCCTTATTATGCAGACACAGGTTTAGGCCCCCTCATCTGAAGGACAAACCCAGAGAGCCTCAATAGCTGAGTGAAAGGTAAAAAGGAACAACCCAATGAGGCCATCATGAAAATTTCCAGCAACAAGACTGGTCGTCGTTTCTGAATTTTATACAGTCTTTATCCTTTCACCTACCTTTGAAAAGCTAAGCTAACTTAATAAGATTAATTGATTAATCTTTCACAAAAACTTTATTTAAAGGATTCATTCATATAAAGTCTTGAGAGAAAAATATACAATTGTAGGACTCACATATTAAAGAAACTAGATGCGCATATAACCTGATTCACAACCATAAAGTGGCTTTTTTATGGAAATACCAATCTGTTAATGAATCATTTTCCACAGAATGCACAATTTCACAGTTAATTATATTTGCCAACATTCACTGAGTTGCTTTGCCTTGATATTAATATGTCTCCCAATAATGTACTGACAGAGCAAACCAGGGGAATTTAGCTTTTATTGTTTTAACTGCAAAGCTTAGGTCTGGACAGGAGTAAATTTAAATGCCTGATGAGTGTCCACTAGTTCAGATTCCAAGGCTTGATTTTCTTTGAGTCCAGGCTTGCAATTAAATATCAATAACTGGGCACAAGGTTTAGTGCAGTGACCTTTCATTTCTCATTTTGAATGCAGCCCAGCCTCATCAGAGAGAAGTAGACTCTTTCCAAGCTGTAAGGGTTGTAATTGAAATAAGTGTAGGCAATCTCAACTCAGTTCCCAGTGGGTGTAATTCTACAGTTCAAAGCAGCCCAGAATTTGAAATCAATTAGCAGCCTTACTTCAAGAGGCTATAAGGATGGCTAGCATTAAGAATTATGCAGCCTGAGGTTGATGTTAAAGTACATTAAGATAAGAATTCCTTTGTTTGCTAAGTGCAGGAACTTTGCAAATAAATTTGGGATGATTTCTTATTATTATTTCTAGGAAAATCATAAATGTGCTGGGTTTGTTTTCAGTAGGATTAGAGGACAGATTTACAAAGGTGTTGCATGTAGCATTACAGCTTTGTCAAAAAAGAATAAAGGCTACACTGCTGTACACCTAATCCATTGTATACATTCATCTTTGATGCTTTAGACCGCACTGAAATCACGGCTTGAATTTTACTTGCCCCGGGTGGTGGGAACAGAGGCCAGGGGTTGGTCAAATAGTGAGGAGCCATATCAGGATGGTTCGCTGAGGAAGTTTCTGAAAGGCAGGTGTTTCGTTTTGTCACCATGCTTTGGTAACGTATGACTGTTCCCATCCTTCATTGTCTTACCGTACCTTGATTCTCTCTGATACTATGACAGATTTGAGATAGTTGGTATATAATTTTTCTTGAAATTATTTATGAAGAACTATTCACAAAAACCTCAGGGTAAGCACATGGTTTCTGAGACACAGAGCAAAATTTTCCATGCCCGCTGGCATTGGGCGTCATGGTGGGCGTGAGCGGGCAATATGGCGGGAAGGACAAAAATCGTTTCACGACATCATGAAACCAGTTTATAAGAACATAAGCAATAGAAACAGGAGTAGACCATTTGGCCCTTCGAGCCTGCTCTGCCATTCAATAAGATCATGGCTGATCTTCTTGTGTTTCGATTTCCTCATTCCCATCTAACCCCGATAACCTTTGATTCCCTTGCCTAACAAGAATCTATCTACCTCTTCCTTTAAAATATTCAGTGAGCCCACCTCTACCACCTTCTGAGGCAGAGAATTCCAAAGTTGCACAAACCTCTGAGAGAAAAAAAATTCTCCTCATCTCTGTCCTAAAAGGGCGGCCCCTAATTTTAAAACAATGCCCCCTAGTTCTGGACTCACCCACAAGAGGAAACATCCTTTCGACGTCCAACTTGTCAAGGCCGTTCAGGATCTTGTATACTTCAATCAAATCACCCCTCACCCTTCTAAACTCCAGTGGAAACAAGCCCAGTCTGTCCAACCTTTCTTCATAAGTCAACCCATTCATTCCAGGTATCAATCTAGTAAACCTCCTTTGAACCGCATCCAACGCATTTACATCCTTCCTTAAATAAGGAGACCAAAACTGCACACAGTACTTGAGGTGCAGTCTCACCAATGCCCTGTATAACTGAAGCATAACATCCTTATTTTGATGTTCAATCCCTCTCGTAATAAAGGATATCAATCCATTAGCCTTCTTAATTACTTGCTTTACTTGCATACTAACTTTTTGTGACTCATGTACTAGAACACCTAGATCCCCCTGCACATCAGAATTATGCAGCCGTTTTCCAGTTAAGTAATACTCTGCTCTTTTGTTCTTCCTGCCAAAGTGAACAACTTCACATTTTCCCACATTAAACTCCATTTGCCAGATCTTTGCCCACTCATTCAATCTATCTATGTCCATCTGCAACCTCCTCATGTCCTCTTCACAACATACTTTCCTACCTATTTTTGTGTCATCTGCAAATTTAGCCACCATGTCTTCATTCCCCTCATCTAAGTCACTGATGTAAATCATAAAAAGTTGAGACTCCAGTACAGACCCCTGTGGACACCATTCGTCACATCCTACCAATCAGAAAAAGACCCATTTATGCATACTGCCAGCTAGCCAATCTCCTATCCATGCTAATATGTTACCCACTAGACCATGCACTTTTATTTGCCGGCATAATCTTTGATGTGGCACCTTATCAAATGCTTTCTGAGAATCCAAGTACAGCACAGCTATAGGCTCCCCTTTATCCACTGCGCATGTCAGTCCTTCAAAGAAATCCAATAAATTGGTTTAACATGATTTTCCTTTCACAAAACCATGCTGACTCTTCCATATTGCCTTGAGCTCTTCTAAGTTCCCAGCTATAACCTCCTTAATGATCGATTCGTTACCAATTGTCTGCTCTGCCCGTCAATGGCGGGACGTGTTTCCCACATTGAGAACTTCATTGTAATACATCTGCATATCATTACAAGCCCAGCTTGCTGGAATCATACCCCCCCTCAACACCCCCCAGCCTTTTTTAATAACTTATCATAAGCGACGTGCACCTGGGAAGCTGCACTTCACTCGGGACTTTAAGGCTTGTTTGTCTACCCTGCTTCAGGCAGCGCTTGCAGTGATCAGTGCCAGGCTTTGCAGACAGCGCCGCATCACGATTAGAGGGGCTTGCGGGCAGGTTTCTACTTAGGAGACCAGCCTTAATGCAGGGGTGGCACTTCAATGGCTGCAGGGCTAGGGCTTTCTTGGGGAAGATGGATAACTGACTTCAGGCAAGGGAAGAGGCTGCAGGGCTAGGGGACTACTGAGGAAGGGGATTAACCCAGGGTGTGTGACGCAGTAGGGGGGCACAAGTTGATTTGTGCAAGTGACCTCAAAAGGATGAGGGCTGAGTGGGCATTCTCCAGAGGAGATGAGGCCAGGTAGAGATGTGAGGGTACGTGTGAGAGAGTGAGTGGTGATGTCACTTGAGCTGGCAGTGAATGAGATGCCAGTGAATGTGTGATGGGCTTGTGAGTGTGTGAGGTTAGAGCGATGAGATGGTTGCCTTACCCTGGCCACACAGATGAGATCATTCATCCTCTTTCTGCACTGGATGGCCAACCTCTTTTACACAGCATTGGCACTGACCACCTCTGCCACTGCCTCTCAAGCTGGAGTGGAGACACTGGTGGGCCTCCTGCAGCCAGATCGGGGATAGAGGACATAGCAGGGGGCTCCAATGGTGTCCAGAACGCATCCCAGGGATGCGTCACTGAATCAGGTGGCTGCAGTCTCCTGGCCTTTTGAGCCATGTCTTCTGTGCAGCAGCCCTGGGCTGGAAGCACTGAGAAGTGTGTGCGCTGTTGCATTTTAAATATGGCACCTGGCATAACGAAGCAGCAAGGTGAAAGCACGGCAGGTGAATGAGAGGCCGGCTTGCCAGCAAGCCCGCGTGTTTCCTCGGAATGCATGGTTAATGAGGCGATACTGGGATGATGCGGCATGAAAAACCGTCATTGCGGCTGGTGGGTAAAACATCCTTTTTCTACCCGCTACCGCACTTCATGCAAATCTGGGATGATTCCACCCATCGTATTTCCAAATGGCAATCTGCACCTGTAACTCACCAATCTTATTTATCCAGCTCCGTGCATTCACATACATATACAGAAACCCTGGTTTAAACATTATTACTTTTTCTCTTATTCTGACCCCACCTAATAACTTACTATTCCCCACTGCTATCTATCTCTCCCAGTACTCTGTGCACCTTGGTATTCCTCTCTGCTATTATGTTGTAGTTCCAATACCCCTACCCCTCTCAGTAGCACTAGCAAATTGCCCCGCAAGGAACTCAGTCCCAGCTCTATTTGGGTGCAACTCGTCCAGCCTGTACAGGTCCCATCTCCCCCAGAGTTGGTCCTAATGTCCCAAGAATCTAAAGCCCTCTCTCCTGCACCATCCTTCCAGCCATACATTCATCTGCTTTATCCTCTTCTTCCACGCTCACCTATGCATGGTATTGGGGGTAATTGGAGATGACTAGTTTTGAGGCCCTGCTTGCTAATTTCCTACCTAGCCCTCTAAATTCTGACTGAAGGGCCACATCTCTCTTTCTGCCTATGTCATTCTTACCAATGTGGACCCCGCCTGCTGGCTGCTCACCATTCCCCCTCAGGGTACTCTTCAGACGCACAGTGATATCCTTGACCCTGACACCAGAGAGGCAACACACCCTTCTGGATTCACGTCTGCAGCCACAGAAATGCCTGTCTATTCCCTTAACAATAGAATCATCTATCACTATTGCTCTTCCAGTCTTCCTTATAAAATCCAGTACAGTTGAGCTACCCATAGTGCCATAGACTTGGCTCTGGCTGCACTCTCCAGGTGAACCGTCACTCCCATCAAGATTCAGAACTGAATACGTATTAGAGAGTGGGATACACTCAGGGGACTCCTGTATGACCTGCCTATTCCTTTTTTACTGACTGACCCATCCCCTCTCTCCCTGCATACTCTTAATCTGCAAGGTGATCACATCTATAAATGTTCTACCCACGTAACTCTCAACCTCAGGAATGTGCCACAGTGACTCCAACTGCTGCTCAAGCCCCGAAACCTGGAGCTAATGTTGTTACAACTGATGACACTTCCTGCACAAATGATCATCCAGGACACAAGAAGCATCCTGGAGTCCCCACGTCGTACAGCATGTGCACTCTCGAGTTTGGAGCAGCCCTGCCATTTCCCTATTTATTAACCAATAACATTGTTACTGCTAATAAAACTTACTATTGGTAGTAAACCTTGCCAATGCTAATAAAGCTTTACCAATGCTATTAATAAACCTACCAATACTGATGAAACCTATTAATACTTAATTCATCTTATTAGTGTTAATAAACCTTACTCAAAAATAGAAGATAAGATTCAACAGCTACCCATTTGTTACTTGTTATTAATAGTTAATATTTTTAAAGTTTATTAAACTCCCAGATGTTTAGACTCAGTCCCTGAGCAACAATACTTACCAGCCAATCACCTTACAACTTTCCAGTGATGCCACTGGTTGCTTTTTTTTTAAACCCGACATTCTCCTGCAGCTATTGTTATAGTCGGGGTCTGTCCTGTTCCTGTCCTCAGGTGAGCCTAGTGACACTAAGCCACAATAGGAGATATTAGGTCAGTTGACCAAAAGCTTGATCAAATGGGTAGGTTTTAAAGAAGGAAAGCGAGGTAGAGAGGCAGGGAAGTATCTAGGCAACTAATGGCAAGGCCACCAATGGTGGAACAATTATAATTGGGAATGCACAAGTGGCAGAATTAGAGGACACATATACCTCAGGGGGTTGTGGGGCTGGAGGAGATTACAGAGACAGGGAGGTGCAAGGCTATGGAGGGATTTGAAAACAAGATGAGAATTTTAAAATCAAGACATTGCTTGACTGGAAGCCAATGTAGGTCAGCAAGCACAGGCATGAAAGGAAAACAGAATGTGCTTTGAGTTAGTACACGGAGTGATGGAATCCATGGCTTCAAAGCTTGTATTAGTTGTGTCTGCCATTTAATGTGTAATTTATAGTTTATAATCAACTGCAATTTGCCTGTTAATCCATGTTTAACTTTTGCTGATTTATAACTGACTGCAATTTGCCTGTTAATCCATGTTTAACTTTTGCTGATTCTAGATTTTAGAGTTTAGGTGGTTACGCAAGATAGTATTTAATGTTTGCTTCCTTTGACTCTTGTATAGTAAAATTCATTTATTCTAAACCATGGACTCTTGGCCATTCTTTCAGTAAATAACTGGGATTTCAAATTTCTTCTTTTTTACAAAAGAAAGGTACTGGTCTCAACCAAGATCGTAACAACAGGAAGCACTTCAAGCTTACAGAGGGTAGGATATAGGACACCAGCCAGGAGAGCATTGCAACAGTTAAGTCCAGGTGTAACAAAGACATGTATGAGGGTTTAAGCAGCAGATGAGTTGAGGTAGGGGTGAGGTCAAGCGATGTTACAGAGGGGCAAATTGATGACCTTAGTGATGACACTAAGCTAACGAGAATACTGTTCATAGAAATTTATTTATATTGTATTTCATCACAGAAACCTCATCCCGCCCATGGATGAGGTTTGATGAAAAACACAAAGGCTGCCTGGCCAATTCCCCTGGTTGATTTACCCATCCGCCAATTGTAAGTTTGGAAGGGCAATGAAAAATCAGAGTCAATTGTGCCATTAATGGGCTTAATCAAATTTAACACCAAGGTAAACAGACTGATTTATTTTCAGACTGTTGCAAAGGAAAAGGATGGAATTGGTAGCTAGGGAATGATATACTTGCCAAAGATGGAGCGCAGCAAAGGTTCACCAGACTGATTCCTGGGATGGCAGGATTGTCATATGAGGAGAGATTGGGCTGTCTAGGCCTGTATTCACTGGAGTTTAGAAGAATGAGAGGGGACCTCATTGAAATGTATAAACTTTTGACATGGATGGACAGACTGAATGCAGGGGTGATGTTTCCTCTGGCTGGGGTGTCTAGAACAAGTAGCCACAATCTCAGGATATGGGGTAGACCATTTAGGACTGAGATGAGGAGAAACTTCTTCAATCAGAGGGCGGTGAACCTATGGAATCTTCTCCCACTGAAGGCTGTGGGATGTCAAGTCACTGAATATATTTAAGAAGGAAATAGATAGATTTCTGGACTCTAAAGGCGTGAAGAGGTATGGGGAGAGAGCGGGAGTATGGCGTTCAGATAGAGGATCAGCCACGATCATATTGAATGGCAGAGCAGGCTCAAAGGGCTGAATGACATGCCCCTGCTCCTATTTTCTATGTCTCTATGAGTACAACCAGTTTACCAAAAGAATTTAGGAAAAGAGTCTAGTCCTTTGTGCTTAATGATCCTTGGTACTCAACATTGCTACGTGCAGCAGATGGGGTCACGTAAATTGTTACAGACCATGCAGCCCATGGGGTTGAATTTTACGCCTCGTTGGCAGTGCCCGCCCGACCTGATTGGGCATAAAATAGTGTGAGATGACATTGGGCGAGCGTCACCCCACGCTCACGTGATATTTTGTCGGCAGACATGTGCAAAAGTCGGAAAGATGCCCACCGACAATTAAGAGGACAATTAAGCCTATTAACGGCGCAATTGACTCCAATTTTTCATTGCCCATCCAATCTTACGGTGGGCAGATGGGCGAATCGACCAGGCTAATCGGCCAGGCGGCCTTTGCATTTTTCAGCAAACCTCATCCACGGGCGGGATGAGATTTCCGTGATGAAATACAATATAAATAAATTTCTGTGGACAGCATTTGTATTAGCTAAATTTTCAGGTGACTGATTATAATGCATGGACACTTTTTTTCAGCTTTTGACACCTTTATTTTTGTTCTTTCAGGTCTTCAGCTCCCTGAGGCAGCTCTCTGCCTTCAGGGAGCTTTCTGGCAGCGTTGGCCCATGCCCATGTTGACATCATTGCCCGTCCTCTTCCTGCCCCCACCCCAGCAGCGCTGAGCTTTTCTCCGTGTGCTTCACGCTGGCTAGCCATTAATTGGCCAGCCAGCGTGAAATTGCAGTCAGGGGCCAATCGCGGTCCGTTTCCCGGCCACTTCCAGGCCCGCCAGCCGCGTCCACCCACCGAACTGAAAATTCAGGCCATGGAATCTATTACAGAAAAATCAGCAGTATGTGCTAAGCTGCCATTTAAAAACATAATGAACCCTGATTTTGCAGCAGCAGTGATGGTGAAACTGTTCGTGTTCTCCGTCATTGCTCCACTCAAACTGACGGCAATTTCAGGAGTCCTCATATGTGCAGAATAACATGTAAATCCAGACGTTGTGGTCAGTGATTCTACACTTCTTCAGAGGGTGCACTGTTCAAGTCTTCTCAGAGTGTAATCCCTAAGCATTCAGCGAATTGAAATAACTTCCATATTTACGCTATTAGTCTCACTGTAAAAAGCCTTGAAAATGTTAAATCATGCTGAATGAGGTGTAACTGTGTTCTTAATCGCATACCAGTTGTTGCTAAACACCCTCACTGCTCCTGAAAAACTAATTTTATATTTGTGGAAACTATTATAATTAAAAATCTACATTGTTTTTGATTTTTTTAAAGTTTGTTTATGATATTTTAGCTGCTATCTTAATCCAAGCATAATCATTTACTTCTCTATATGGAAAGTTAAATTAAAGAAGTGGAGAATAATCAGTGTTTTACTATCTTCCTGCTTTGCTGACTGTGAGAATACTTCAATGTGATTGGCGGCTTACTCTGTTTGCTGACATCACTGTTGCTGGACACCCAGAGATCATCTTGACTTGGCACCAGATTTTAACTGCAATTGGAAAGGTGAAATCCATGACACAGAGATCACTAGATATTTTGGGGCAACTTTCTTTGAACTCAGCAGCGAGCGATGTTGCTTTGATGCAGACCACAAAATACAATCTAATATACTAAACTTTTAAAGGCAGACTTGCGGACAGCCTTCAAGGCCGGTCTAGTAGTTTCCAGATCACTTTCAGGTCCACTATCCATTCATGGCCCAGGTTCCACTAAAATTATTCAAGTAACTTCATATACATCCAACAATGTACATCCCAACAAACTCATGAGAAAGCTTGATAGTAAAATTTTCATGCAGGCAAATTCTTGCCAGTGTTCTCATGTATATAAATTGTTAAGCATGTCATATTTTGGTGTCTTAGACAATGATTGCCTGAGCTCTCTTATGACATCCAACATTTCTGACTTCCTTGATTCATGCCAAGTTGAAAGGATTCTGTCACAATTGGACATTGCATTATGTTTATCACAGTAACACATATAGCAACATAACAATGACAATATCATCACATTATCCTTCACCACAGTTTTTCTTTCCATCTTACTGTCATAATTCCTGAGGCTAACTCAAGAAGAAACTACAAAAGCACGAATCTTAATTGCAGTGGCCTCAACTTTAATAGCAAAACCAAACTTTGGTCTTTCTAGGGCTAGGTTTTGCATGGAAACCAGAAATGTATTCTTAGTTCAAAAGATATTTACAACAAGCAAAGCAAAAGCCGGGATAAGAATTTTATTGAATTAGGCAGATAGAGAATGAAGCAATTAGCTCAACAAATCAAATGTGTTAGCACTCTTTTCACATTTTCCTCACTGAATAATTTAATATTGTAAAGTCTTTCCTTTTAATTCCATTATTATTTATTATAAATAGGAGCAGCATTGAACCGTCTTGCCGCCAATTCAGTTCTCTAGTTCAACAGCATCTCCTTTGCAAGAACAACTCTCTGCTCTTTTGAGATATCAGGTAAGTAATATTATCATGGCCCCAAATCTTCCGTTCAGGGTTGGAACCCCTATTTCCGACTTTGATAAAGCAAAAAAATACACACTTACCTTCCTCCGATTTTTCTGGACAGCCATCTGATGGAGGATCCTGCAGAATTCACTCAGCGTAGGAGACCTCAGAGGGTGAATCAGAGAGGATCCGTGCAGAAGCCAACCCCCTTTTTTAGGGCATTAGCTGCCATATTCTCTTAGGGTAGGGAAGGGTGGGTAAGGGGCTAGGGTGGGTAAGGCAAGTGGGTAAGGGGATAGGGTAGGTATAAGAATAGGGTGGGTAAGGGGGTAGGATGGGCAAGGTAAGTGGTTGGGGAAAGGGTGGGTAGGGTAAGTGTTTAAGAAGGTAGGGTGGGTAAGGTAAGTGGTTAATTGGTGGTGTGGGTGAGGGGATAGGATGGGTAGCATAAGTGGCTAAGGGGTAGGGTGGTAGGTGGGTAGTGTGGCAAGGTTGGGTCAGGCTGGCTCTGGTGGGAGTCAAGTGGTCAGGTCAGGTCAGGTTGGATGTGGGGAGAGTCAAGAAGATCTGAGGGGAGTCAGGTGGTGGGGGCTCATCAGGCTGGGTCAGAGGTGTTGAGGGAGCCAGGGGCAGTAGTCGGAGGGTCGGGAGGAGCCAGGGGTCAGGGCGGTAGTCAGCAGGGTCAAGGGGGGAGTTGGGGGTGGTTGTTCAGTGTAAGTGACTGTGGGGTTAGTTGTAAAGTTACCCAGAAGTCAGACTGGTTTTAATCTGTCTGACATTTCCTGGGTAACTATCCAAGTAAGTACACCGGAATTTCCAAAGTCTTTGACTCTAACTCAGAGTCAGAGACATTTTTGGAGGGTCCAGGGGAGCAGGGGAATTGAAAGTTCAAACTTCCTGGGCAATTCCCGCAAAGTCATTGTGTCCGGACTTTCGAGGGGTCCCAGAACATATCTTGGTTGGGGGAGCGGGGGGGGTATGTCCAATCTCCAACTATCTGGAGGCCAGAAGGTCTGGGCCCATGAGTCTAAATAGAGAATGCCACGTACAACATTCCTCTAATTTTTGCCTGAAAATCAAAGGAATAACTTTGACTTTGGGCAATAGTGTATGGGAGATAGCGAACGGAATCAATAGAAATAAAATTTGGCAGAAATGTAAACTGGGCTACCTTGCATTATCTCTCATTTTACATTCCAAATTTTGTAAACACATGGCACTTTCTGTAGTATCTTCTTTATTACCTGAGTTCCTTGGAGAATGGGGCTGTGCACTATGTTGTGGCTGAGTAGTGTTTCCTTTACCAGAAACCCACACAGACAAGCCAAGTGCTTTGCGAAATTGTCATCTCCACGCATGTGTGGCATTATGGTGGTAAAGACGTTTCTCCACATCACAAGCCTCGTCGCTAGCTTTGTGTTCCTGTCTTCTGTCGTTGCCTGTTCTCTAATAATCATAGAGCAGAATTGTCCCAGGTTTGCACTAAGTGCGGTAGCAGGTGGGGAAATAAGCACGTTTTACCCTTTGGCCGCAATGGCGTCTTTTCACCTCATATTGTCCCAAGCCCACCTCATCAATCATGCAATCACAGGAAACACCGTCATTTCGATGGTGGGTGACCTCTAATTCGCCCACCACGCCATCACCTTGCCACTTCATCACGTCAGGTGCCACATTTAAAGTGCAGCTATGTGCACACCTCTCAGTGCTTCCAGCCCAAGACTTGCTGCACAGAAGACATGACCCGAAAGGCAAGAAGACTGCAGCCTCCCAGTTTAGTGACACGTCCCTTGAGTGCTTTCTGAATGCCATGGAGGCCCACCATGATGTCGTCTACCCTCGCCCTGGCCACAGGAGGGGTAGCTACATTACCACTCCAGCTTGGTAGGCGATGACAGTGGTGATCAGTGCCAATGCTCCACAGAAGAGGTTGGCCATCCAATGCAGAAAGAGGATGGATGATCTCATCTGTGCCACCAGGGTAAGTCAACCATCTCATCACTTTAAACTCACACACTCCAAAGCCCATCACACATTCACTGGCATCTCACTCACTACCAGCTCAAGGGACACCACTCATTCTCTCACACACACCCTCACATCTCCATCTGGCTGCATTTCATCTGGAGACTGCCTGCTCAGCCCTCACTATCTTGAGGTCACTTACACAGATCAACTTGTGCCCCCACACACACGCTGAGAAATCCCCTTCCTCAGTACAGCCCTCGCTCTGCAGCCTCTTCCCTTGCCTGAGGCCACTTCTCCCCCTTCCCCAAACAAGCCCCAGCCCTGCAGACATTGAAAAGCCACCCCTGCCATATGGCTGGTCTGGTTGGTAGACACCTGCCCATGAACCCCCCTAAAGGTGATGTAGTGCTGTCTGTGAAGCCTGGCGCTGATGACTGTGAGTGTTGACCGAAGCAAGGTAGGCAAACAAACCTCAAAGTCCCGAGCGAAGTGCAGCTACGTCGCTTATGTAGCTACACAAGTGAAACACGTCGGCATGCAATCACAGTGCAGATGGTTCTCAAGTGACCCGAAGATAGCTCCCAGGATATGCGCACCAAGGTTCAGACACAACTCCCTGGTGGTTCTCCTCAACGCAGTCCGCAAACGGCATGGTGTCCTCTTCCCAAGGGATTTCCAGGACCTCTTTCCAGGAGGTCCACCAATCTTACCTTGCCAGCCTGGGAGAGGGTCCCAACAGAGATCTGTGCTCCAGCACACAAAAATGAAATGCCCTGCAGTGCAGGAAGAGGTTGAATGATCTAATCCGCTCCACCAGGGTAAGTCAACCTTCTGCTCACTCCAAACTCACTCTCCCATAATGACATCAGGCACTCAAAGGTTTACACTCCTCAAGGATCTCACAAAGTATTAGCAGAGGAGACATAAGCACTGAATGTCTCATGCACAACTTTACATCACCAGCATCTCATTTATCATCACAAACACCATCCTCAGCCCTTACTGGGGAGAGCCCTGCACACACAGCAGGCATGCTTCCCAACCTCTGCTCCACCCCTTCTCATCACATCCCATCCATTTGTCTTCATGGAAGCCAAGCAGCTCCACAACAGGAGGGAGCAATCCCAGACAAGAGGAGGGACAGAAGACATCCAGGAGCTCACCCCTTGAGGAGGAGGCAGCACAGGGGATGATAGGGTTTGCTCCTGTGGTGAAGGTGAGATCGGCCTCTCCCAGCAAGCCAGTATTGATGAGCCCTCCTTTAGTGGATTACATCCTGGCTTCACAGTGAGTGACATGCAAAGTTGTATTCTGCCTGCTCATGAACTAAATCTATCTTCTCTCTCTTACAGGCACCAGCAGGCCCAAACAGAGGTCCAGCCAGCCCATCAGCCCCAGCTCCCAGCCCACCTCACGTGGAACCAATTGATAAAGACCTGTCACTGCATTCACCTGCACCCTCCACCAGTGCAGAGATATACACCTTGGCAGCTGCTAGATCTAGATTAGGCTTGGGGTCACTTTCTGGAGAACACCTCACTGACACATCTCAACAGTAGTCGGAGGCAGTGACAGCCCAGGTCTCTGACACTCGGAGGAATGCTGAAGATCAGGCACACGCTGTGTCTGAGTCTGATGATGAGTCTTTTGAATCCAGGTTCTGCTGGATTTGCACTTGGACCTGGACTCCATCATTCTAGGCATAGTTGGAATCCATCAGTGGCTAGGCAAGAGGTGGTTGGGGCAGCTCAACCTCTCTCCTGGTGTCCCTTCTTCTCAAGGAGTCAGGCAGGGATCCTCGGGCACCCACAGGGAGAAGGACCATTAGCTGGACATCCTAGAGCCATCCACTGAGGAGGTTCCAAGGCTGTCCAACAATCCCAATCCCCTCTGCCTCGGACCGCATCTCCTCCAGCTGTACAGGCCGAGGAGGGTGCACCTCCCTCACAGCAGGATATCCAAAGCAGGCTAGGGCCCTCGAGGCCTCGGGCCCCAGATGATGCCCATCAAGGTCATCATAGAAGGGCATAGCAGTCAGCAGGCTGCCTCCACCTCTGCTGCGGATGTCGGGGGAGCACCTAGCCGTAGTGGTAGGGTAAGAAAAATGAAAAGCATTGAGAGCACAAGGGTGACATGGATGTTGACTCACTGTATATTTCAAACACCTTTGTAGATACATTTTGAGTTCATGATAATGGTCTCATCATGTGATTACTCCTGCATATGAATCTATATAGTGAGAGTGACCCAAGCTCCCACTCTGACTGCCTCTTTGTCAGCCTCAGATTCATGCGATGTTTAGCAGACTCATGTTAGCCTCTCACCCCTTGTGTTATGTAAGGGAGATGTGCCAATCCATAACCTGAGAGTGACTGAACATTGAGATTTGATCCTTTAAGCTTTGCAACACTCCATAGAATTATGTATGCTCATGTGTCTTGGAGGGTTAAATCTAACATTGTATCATCAACACTGAGCTGCGTTCATTGTGAGTGTGAAAGCACATGACCTGCACCCATTATGGTCTGTATAACCATGTGCAAATCTCTGAGGTCGCATAAAGTCTCCTTCAGGTGGTAATGACTACACACTGCAGTTGACACAGGGTTTGCGCTGGTGTGCTGCCTTTCACCTCACACAGCAGCTACATGCAGATTTGGCTGCTGACCTTTCGAAGAGTGAGGGCTTTGTGACCCTTGAAGGTTGCTGGTCCAAGGCTGAATGCTGACCTTGCTTGCGATGTCACTGCTTGTTATAGTCTTTCCAATCACTGGCATGGCACTAAAGCCAGAAGAAATGCGCTCATGTCCCCCTGCCCAGACGTTACTCCTCCTGGAACCTTGTCGCTATCAGTGTGCCACGAGCACGTCTTCCGCGTTGTGCCACTGTGAGGGCATCCTCATATGGAAGCTGGCCATCGTCACCCTCCTCAGGTTCCTGCCCTGCCAAGTCCTCCTTGTCCGAGGGAATCTCAGCTTCCTCCATGTCCCCCTCTGGCAAGTGATCTCCACTCTGAACCACCAGGTTATACAGAGCACAACACAACACGATGATTCGGGACACCCTCTCTGGAGAGTACTGCACAGATCCAGCTGACAGGTCCAAACATCGGAAGTGCATCTTCAGGATGCTAATGGTTTGCTCAATGATGGAACCTGTCACAGAGTGCACCATGCTATATCTCTCTTCCAAGGCACTATGAAGATGATGCACGGGTGTCATGTGCCATCTCTTCAGCGGATGCCCGTAGTCACTCAGCAGCCAGCCCTGTAAGTGCCATGGCCCTTAGAATATCTGTGGCACCTGTGAGTGACTCAGGATGTAGGAGTCGTGAGAACTCCCAGGGTACCTGGCACAAACGTGCATGATCTGCTTCTGATGATCACAGAACAGCTGAACATTGAGGGAGTGGAACCTTTTCCTGTTAATGAAGATCAGGGGCTGCTGCCAGCGAGTTCTTAAAGCCGATTGTGTGCAATCGATCACTCCCTGCACTCTTAGGAAGCCAGAGATCACTGCAAATCACAGAAATCTGGCACAAAAACAAAAATACCTGGAAAAGCTCAGCAGGTCTGACAGCATCTGTGGAGAGGGATACAGTGACGTTTCGAATCCGTATAACCCTTCATCAGAACAATCAGAAATCTGGCAGCCTGGCTAGCGTCACTCATTGCGAACTTTATATAATGATGAGCCTTATTGCAGAGGGCATCCATCTCCTCCTTTATACATTTATGTCTTGAGGACTGAGCAATGCCACATAGGTCCCCTGTGGAGACCTGGAATGAGCCACTTGAAAAGAAATTGAACACAGAAGTGACCTTCAGGGGCACTGGCAGGGGATGGCCACTTCATCTGCATGTTGAGAATCTAATTACTTTGAGTTCGGCCCCTGAAAAGGGCCCTGGAGTCCAGCTGTGGAGTCTTCCCACACTGCCTCAGATCCCTCCCATGGTGATATTTTTCTAGTTTCATTTTTAAACTACGCCATTGATTTTGAGATCTCAACATGGTGATGCTGCACTTGAACTTTCAGACCAGCTTTGACCCTCCCCCTGTCACCGTTCATTCCATCCGATCATCCTGAAACCCCACGATGTGCAGGTAGACCATCCTGCCATAATTCTCCAGCCTCCCCCAGTCACTCTGGAGCCCATAGTAATTGTTGTGGACATTCCTGCCCTCCCCCCCTGAACCCATCATTGTTGATGTCCCCGTGCCCCATGTGGACCTCACCCTTCCCCATCTCGATGTTGTATGCACTGTGCCCCCCTCCCCCCGACGAGAGCTTCGAGTACCCCTCCCCCATTATGTTTTCCCCATTTACAGGCTGCAGGTGCCTCCCCTGACCATGACTGTTCCATCTACAGCCCAGTGCAGAGCCAGCCACTCCCAGGGCCACCATGCGTGAGGCACTGACCACATTCTGCACACCATGGTGTGCATGAACCCCATTGAGCACACTGGCCTTGGCCCTCCCTGGAACAGGACCACAACGTGTATGCCGTGCATAGCCCTGTAGCATGGCCCACAAAGCCCGAGAACTGCCTTTAAACTCTCACCCCGACAATGTGGTCCACAGAGCCCTAGGGCTGCTTTTAATCTCTCACCCTGACCATTTGGCCTCAGTCCCAGGTCTATGACTGTCTGACACCACCACCCCACCCCCCGTCAACTCCCTTCAGGACTCACCATCCCCAGCCATGAATCTACGTGAAGCCCTTTCCTCTTGTGCAACATCAACCCACCCTTCCCCCAGTCTAGTCTGCATGCACTCCCTCCCTCTCATGCCATAGTCACACCACCCACCCCCGCTCCCGAGTCCGTGTGCACCTCTGCCATGTGGGGCTCCAGCTCACCCTTGTTCCTAATGCTCCACCCACACCCAGTCACCCCTCTGCCATACCCCCTCCCTCCTTTGTTGCTAATACTCCCACTCACCCCCATTCATCCCTCTGCCTGCCGTTTACCCCTCCCTCCCCTGTTTCCTTTACCCTCATGTCTTTGTCTATTACATCAACACCCCCCTACCACCCCCACCCCCACTGTCCTCATGCTGCTTTCTGCTGGGAGAGAAAAGCCCTGACTGTGCCCCGCAGCACCCAGTATGAGCAGCCCTTCCTGTGCACCACAGCACCCAGTGTGAGCAGCCCTTCCTGTGCACCACAGCACCCAGTGTGAGCAGCCCTTGCTGTGCTCCACAGCACCCAGTATGAGCAGCCCTTCCTGTGCCCCACAGCACCCAGTGTGAGCAGCTCTTCCTGTGCCCCACAGCACCTAGTATGAGCAGCCCTTGCTGTGCCCCACAGCACCCAGTATGAGCAGCCCTTCCTGTGCCCCACAGCACCCAGTATGAGCAGCCCTTGCTGTGCCCCACAGCATCCAGTGTGAGCAGCCCTTGCTGTGCCCCACAGCACCCAGTGTGAGCAGCCCTTCCTGTGCCCCACAACACCCAGTGTGAGCAGCCCTTGCTGTGCCCCACAGCACCCAGTGTGAGCAGCCCTTCCTGTGCCCCACAGCACCCAGTGTGAGCAGCCCTTGCTGTGCCCCACAGCACCCAGTGTGAGCAGCCCTTCCTGTGCCCCACAGCACCCAGTGTGAGCAGCCCTTGCTGTGCCCCACAGCACCCAGTGTGAGCAGCCCTTCCTGTGCACCACAGCACCCAGTGTGAGCAGCCCTTCCTGTGCACCACAGCACCCAGTGTGAGCAGCCCTTGCTGTGCTCCACAGCACCCAGTATGAGCAGCCCTTCCTGTGCCCCACAGCACCCAGTGTGAGCAGCTCTTCCTGTGCCCCACAGCACCTAGTATGAGCAGCCCTTGCTGTGCCCCACAGCACCCAGTATGAGCAGCCCTTCCTGTGCCCCACAGCACCCAGTATGAGCAGCCCTTGCTGTGCCCCACAGCATCCAGTGTGAGCAGCCCTTGCTGTGCCCCACAGCACCCAGTGTGAGCAGCCCTTCCTGTGCCCCACAACACCCAGTGTGAGCAGCCCTTGCTGTGCCCCACAGCACCCAGTGTGAGCAGCCCTTCCTGTGCCCCACAGCACCCAGTGTGAGCAGCCCTTGCTGTGCCCCACAGCACCCAGTGTGAGCAGCCCTTCCTGTGCCCCACAGCACCCAGTGTGAGCAGCCCTTGCTGTGCCCCACAGCACCCAGTGTGAGCAGCCCTTCCTGTGCCCCACAGCACCCAGTGTGAGCAGCCCTTGCTGTGCCCCACAGCACCCAGTGTGAGCAGCCCTTCCTGTGCCCCACAGCACCCAGTGTGAGCAGCCCTTCCTGTGCCCCACAGCACCCAGTGTGAGCAGCCCTTGCTGTGCCCCACAGCACCCAGTGTGAGCAGCCCTTCCTGTGCCCCACAGCACCCAGTGTGAGCAGCCCTTCCTGTGCCCCACAGCACCCAGTGTGAGCAGCCCTTGCTGTGCCCCACAGCACCCAGTGTGAGCAGCCCTTCCTGTGCCCCACAGCACCCAGTGTGAGCAGCCCTTCCTGTGCCCCACAGCACCCAGTGTGAGCAGCCCTGACTGCAAAACCCCCGTCTAGCCTGAGAGCAGCAGCTTTGGCAGCTGTGGAAATCCACCTTTTGGCCTCACTCCAAATTTTCTGCTCCCACCCGCCATGACTCTCGCAACTGGCAGGACCGGAAAATTCTGCCCAATGTTTCCACAAATTGCTAGAGTAAATTGTTTCCGGTCTCAAAGGGTTAAAAGTGATAGCAAATAAAATTCACAGCTAGGGACTGGAAACTGCCTTTGTACTGAAGCAGTGCTAACTCACTGCACACTGCAGAGCTGTCTGACCCCCTACTGCCACTCGGCTAATTTTATCCATACCTCTGCAAAAATTACAATATGGAATACACAATGCCTCTGCCCTCCAGCAATGCTGTCATGGCAAGGGCAACTTCAGATATTGAAGTAGAATACATATCATGAACTGCACTTTTTTATTAATAGCGCATGAATTTAAAAAGAAAAATGAAACCTTTGAAAAAAGTACCATTTTCATTATTTTCTTCACAGTAAGTCGCCTCTGAGTCCAATTGTCCAACAATTTTATAGTTGTTGTTTATTGAAGGCAGATTAGACTGCAATTATTACAGGTGGAACATCAGGACAAAGTACATTCTAAGGCCAGGAATGAGAGGGATCCTCTTGTCTGGTGCTGAGAGAGAACCATTTGTGTGCAACATACATCTACTCTTGATGCCCAAGGCATGCATATTTCTCTTGTTGATCACTGCCTTAACTGCACATGCAGCAAAGTCAGCCCTACATTCATCTGTGATATTCATCTGCATGTTTGTGGAGAAAAATTGTTATAAGACCAGATGGATGCAAAGGCAGTCATAGTGGACTGCAGACAACACCTATGAAATTGTAGATGATTTTCTACATCCCAAGCATTTTCTTGGTCATTGATCACTGATTGAGCCTGCCTTGTTTTTTTTTCATTTCTGTGGTCGTATATATTGGGATTTGGGATTTCCACCTGTTACACATCCAACAGAGTTCTTATGTTTGCAAATTGAAGAAGAACACCCAAATGGCATCTGGAAAGAACAGATGAGTGTTTATTCACTACAGAGCCATGTCAAAGACTTTTCACTTTGAAGTTTGCAGCTTGCTTATGATGTGACTGACAGATAACTATTTCTCACATGCAAAGCACAGCACAACCTGCCAGTACAAGTTGGTATAAATGTGCCAACTTTATGAATGTGTACAGCCAACAATTGGAACACATGTTGGAATATGGCAGGCCCGTTTTCCACAATAACCCATCTATTAAGATTAACATTAAAATTAATGAGTGGAAAGTCATGGGGGTTGTTGCCACAATGTCTCAATATAAAATCGTGACTGCTGAAGCTCCCCACCAGGACTGCAATTTGGTGAATTCCACCCTAAAGGTAAAGCCTGCAGTGCAAACAGGTTTGGAAATTATTACATATGCATCCTGACTACAAACAGTAATTTCTGGAAACTAATTCTACTGTAAATACATTCAAGAGAATTCTTCTCAGTATTTCTTTTAGAATGCATTTACGATTCTGTTAGAAACATAGAACAGAAACATTTTTCATAAAGTCGGTTACAAAGTTACTACACATAATGGGCGGAGGAATGTCCCGCAGTATGAAAACTTCCCACCACATCACCCACCTATGCACTTAATTACTATTTGGAACAAAGTTCACAAGCCCTTCAAGACCAAAGCTTTCCACTCTATTTATACATACTTCAAATCAGGCACAGATTCATTTTATAGTTGTTGTTTATTGAAGGCAGATTAGATCTCTTAGACTGCAATTATTACAGATATTTTATAGCAATGAATCTGTTACAAATTATGATTTTTTTTAATACCAAATAAATGGAGGTGATGGTATAAAGTCCAGCCAGGTAAATGTTACAGGAGGCTAAGAAAATGTTTTAGTTCTCACCTATTCCCTGAAATCCTTGCCAATTCTTTCTATAAGATAAGAATTAAAGTCCAAGAGAAATGATCTGATTTTAATTTTTAAAAATCTGTGTCTGATTTAAAATTGCATGTAATGGAAAGTCCTTTGATCAGGAGGCTGTCTGTGTGGCCGTCACTTTTGATTTGGTCAAAATTCTGATCCTCCCATTAGGGGAGACAGTTAAATAATAAAGTGAACCATTCTGAATGAGCATTACTGTGGATATTGAACCAAAAAGTTCAAAAACTTTAGTCCAATTTTCTGAATAATCTACATCTTGACTGATTCTTCAGATTACCCTTGTTACCTAATTTCTTTACAAATGATAATACATTGGGGTGATGGAGTCTGAGACTTAGAGCAATACATATTTATCTTCACCACCTGGCCAGTAATCTGCTGAGTGGATCGCCCATCCATTGTAGAACCTGCCTGACTTTCATTCAATTGCAATCAATTATGACAGGGATATCAAACTTTTCAAACCGGGGGCCAGATATGTATGTTGTATGTTGTAAGAGTTGGCCATCCATGATATTACAGAAATGCAAAAAATACCAAGACCTTCCATTCACAAAAAAACAATCTCCCAGACAGAAAAAATGTGAAGATCTCCTTACATCCTCCTCCCCATCCCTCTCCTCTCTCCTCTACAACTCCCCCATCAACTCTTCCCCTCTTTTCTCCACCCTTCCTCCAGATTTGCCTCTTCTTGTGCTCGCTGATCTACATTGGCTTCTGGTTGAACACAGGAACAGGAGTAGGCCATTTAGCTTGCTCAGCATTCAATATGATCATGGCTGATCATCCACTTCAATGCCTTTTTCCCACACCATCCCCACATCCCTTTACATCATTAACATTTAGAAATCTGTCAATCTCCACTTTAAACATTCTCAATGACTGAGCTTCCATGGCCCTCTGGGGTAGAGAATTCAAAAGATTCACAACACTCTGAGTAAAAAAATTCTCCTTGTCTCGGTCCTAAGTGGCTTCCCCTTTATTTTGAAATTGTGTCCTCTGATTCTAGACTCCCCAACCGGGGGAAACATCTTACCTGAATCTACCCTGTCTATTCCTTCAAGCATTTTTATAGATTTCAATGAGATCACCTCTCATTCTTCAAAACTCTAGGGAATACAGGCCCAGTTTCCCCAATCTCTCTTCATAAGACTGTCCCGCCATCCCAGGAAGAAGTCTGGTGAACCTTCATTGCACTCCATCTATGGCAATAATATCCTTCCTAAGGTAAGGGGGCCAAAACTGCACACAGTACTCCAGGTGCAGCCTAACCAAGGTTCTATACACATGAAGCAAGACTTCGCTACTCCTGTACTCAAACCCTCTTGCGTTAAAAGCCAAAATAGCATCAGCCTTCCTAATTGCCTGCTGCACATGCATGACTTGTTGACGAGGGCACCCAGGTCCTTTTATACATCTACACTTTTGATTTTAAAATTTCCTTCCTTGCTTAAAAAGCCCTTCCTGGTCTCACCCCTCCCCATCTCTGTAACCTCCTTCAGAACAACAATGTTTGCACTTCTCCATTGCTGGCCTCTTAAGCACCCCCCATTTTAATCACTCCACCATTTGAAGCCATGCCTTCAGCAGCCTAGCCCTTAAGCTTTGGAATCCCCTCCATAAACCTTGCCAGCTCTCTTCCTCACCTTCCACCTTTATGACACTCATTAAAACATGCCTCTTTGACCAAGTTATTGAGCACCTGTCCTCATATCCCCTTATGTGCCTTGGTGTCAAATTTTGTTTGATAACACTCCAGAAATGACATTAAAGGTGCTATACAAATAATAGTTGTTGGTCCTGTTGTTGTTAAGGTTGCATCTTGGATTCCCTCGACTTCTGAGACCTAGGTAACCTATATATTAAAGATTGAGGCCCCCTCTCTGTACAGTCTGTAGGTCCCTTCGGCTTGGCTGTCCCAAAATAATTCTATTTCGAGTTACTTTTGTATTGCTGCACTGACACGTTAGTTCCACCAGCTCCAGAAGCACAGTCCTTGCACAGATGGAGGCAACAGCAAAGCAAACAGGCCTAGCGTCACTAAGGCCTTTGGCTGCACTAACATGGCACTTAGATCACTATAAAAATGTCTTAAGGTATTGACCCCCAGATTAAAACTGTCCACATTCCAGCACAGACTGTTAATCTGACTCAGATCATGAGAAGGGTTGGTGTGAACAAGGGAGGGGACATACTGGAGAGGTTGGGAGGGTGAAGCAGAGTAAGGGAAAGTGTTCTTTGTTTGTATTGTTTTGGATCCAATCTAGGAATTCTTGATGCTGACGCTGGGCACTAAAAGTTGACACCTTGTATCTTTTCTGTTTATCTACAATTTAAAAAATTAAAATTACTTTTTTTTATTAATTCATGAGAATGAATGATTTTTAAACATTTTGATTACATGCAGTTATGAGGGGTTAAGAATTTTTTATAAGACAACGAACATTTTTTATTCCTTCATGGGATGAAGGTGTCACTGACTAGGCCAGCATTTATTGCCCATCCCTAGTTGCCCTTGAGAAGCTACGCCCACAGTGTTGTTAGGGAGGGAGTTCCAGGATTTTGACCCAGCGACAGTGAAGGAACAGCGATATATTTCCAAGTCAGGATGGTGTTTGGCTTGGAGGGGAACTTCCAGGTGGTGGTGTTCCCATGTGTCTGCTGCCCTTGTCCTTCTACACAGTAGCAGTCATGGGTTTCAAAGGTGCTATCTAAGGTGCCATTAGTAAACCAGCAAACAGTTTAAGAATTAAGAAAGTAGGAGAGTTAAATTGGATATCCCAAAAAATTGCCTATACATCCTGCCTTCAGGGTAAACTTTTGTCCTTGGGCAGAACTGTCCACGGTCCTCTCTGTGCCCTTCTGCCCCTTCTGCATTACCATGCTGCAAAGGTGGCTGGTCAACAAGTTGCTGCTGCTCCTGGTCAGCTGCCCTCTTCTTCCTCCTCCTCCCTCTCCCCTCCTCAATTGAGGATTCTCCACCAGCGTGCAATATTCCCATGGCCCCTATTCCCTGTGACTCCTTCCTGTCAACCTGACTTGTAATGGTGCCCCTGTGGCTGCAGCCCCTCTTCCAAAGTATTCCTTTCCAGATGAACCCTTCAGTGGCTCGCCTTCAGAAGTGTGAACAGAGTGACCTGAGACCAAGTCCCTCCCCTCGCATAAATTTTCAACTACAACCCCCAACTCTTCACTGTCTTCTTCACATCGGCCCTTATATCCTGCCTTTGTGCTGTTGAGTTGACTTTGTTACGATACCCTTCCCCGAGCAGCCAGAGTAAAATCGCACATGCAGCAAAAAAAATGCAGTCAATTGAGTACTTAATTGACTCAAATGCTCTTTAATTGTGTGATGACTTTATTAATGACATGTCCTTCTTCTCCCTTTTAGGTTCACCAGCAGAGGTTCGCTCTCCAGACCCCGAAGGGCCACCCCTGACTCCAGAAGACCACCAGGCGTCATTTGCACCTGTGTCGCACCCGTTCTCTGAAGCAGGCACCAGTGCAGATACCAGCACCTCGGTGGGCATTAGAGCAGTTGCTAGTATCTCGGTGCACCTTGGTGAGGGCACTTCACACTCGCTTGAGATGTGGAAGCAGAAAGTGTCCAGGGCACAGGCAGTCAGAGGATTACTGATGACCAGGACGATGCTGAGTTGAAGGCAGATGATGAGCCTCTGGAGTCGTCCATTAGGCGGCAGATGCTGGGTGTCCAGCGAGATGTGTGGGAGGATCTGGCAGAGATTCATGAGGGTATGCGTGCCATGGTCTCTGTGATGGAAGAGTCCATGCAGAGCGTGAACACTGCGTTGACCATCATGGGCGAGCGCACTGCCTCCTCCATTGAGAGAGGAGTGACTCTCATGGAGAGGGACAGAATGAGGGGTTCCTGGGGTTGCACTTGGACCTGCAAAACTCTCACACAGGCACTGACCTCAGGTGGTCGGTGTCAGTGTGGGAGATGGATGAGGCACCCAATATCCCAGCTAGGTGCCCTTCCATCAATGGTGTGCAGGGAGGTCCTTGTCATCTCTGCAGGCTCCTCTCAGGGTGCTCTGGATGACGACAGCAGCTCCTCCGCCCCTCCACCAGTGACCGTGCCAACTGATGGAGCTGTGGCAGCTGGGGAGATGCCAGCCATGGCACTGGCTGCCCCCTCACAGGCAGGGCCAGCACAGGCTCCACGGGCCAGAGGATGACCGCCAATGTCATCAAGCCCAAGAAGGCAGCAAAGTCAGTAGGCTGTCTCCAAAGCCGGTGCCAGAGAAAGGGGGGGGTGCCAAGATGTAGCACTCGCAAACCTAAGTTAAAGGCACCATGAACACAAAAGGGACAGGTTGTGGGTGATTTTATGTTCATTTTTGTTTATATATACTGGTCTGATGCTGAATACCAGAAATGTTTTTGTTAAGATTATTGAACTGTTGGAATGAGAAAATTATGTTTTTGTCAACATGGCCTGAGTATGCTTCACCTTTTTATTTCATTGGTGCAGGGAATGCCAGTATGTAATGCTGGACGTAAGTGGCTCTGAACTTTATTGCACAGGCACTGACTGTTCTTTATGTTCAAATGAAAGGGTCCTTTCAGAGATCCGGGATGGAGGTGGCAGCCCTGGCATGTGTTTGAAGCTGATCTTTGGCAGCCTAGCTCAAGGAGCATTTGGTCAAGGTGTCCCTGGTGTCGCTGCCTCCCTGCAGTTACTGAGCTCTGGCTCCATGCCCTCAGCATTCTCCTCACCATGCTCATCTTCTGACTCACCACTAGACTCACCATCTGTGGCCTGTAGATCTGTGTCAAGATCCTCTTCTTCCAGTGGGCCCTTCCTTGCCGTGCCAGATTGTGGAGAGCACAGCATGCAACCACCATCAGGGACACCCGATTTGGAGAGTATTGTAGTGCTCCCCCTGAATGACCCAGGCATCGGAAGCACATCTTGAGAAGGCTTGTGGTCCTCTCTACCACCGCACTTGTGGGGGCATGACTCCTATTGTAACGTCTCTCTGCCTCTGTTCTTGGGTGGCGGAGAGGCGTCATGCGCCACCTCTTCAATGGATAGCCCTTGTCACCCAGCAGACATCCATCCAGTCAGGCTGGAGCACTGAAGAGACTGGGCACCTGGGAATGTGTCAGGATGTTCGCGTTGTGGGAGCTGCCTGGGTACCTTGCACAGACTTGTAGAATCTGCATCCTGTGGTCACACACTATCTGCACGTTCACAGAGTGGAATCCCTTCCTGTTGACGAAGGCACCGGGCTCACCTGCTGGCATCTTGATGGCCACATGTGTGCAGTCTATTGTACCCTGGACGCAGGGGAAGCCAGCAATTCCTGCAAAACCTCTGGCTCGCTCAGCCTGGCTGGCCTCCTCTATCGGGAAAGAATAAATGTCAGTACATGCCTGAACAGAGCTTCTGTCACCTGCTTAACAAAACTGTGGACAGCTAATTGGGAGACTCCACAAAGATCCCCCACTGACCCCTGGAAAGAGCTGGAGGTATAGAAGTTGAGGGCCACTGTGACCTTCAGAGCCACTGGCATGGGGTGCCTACCCGTACAGTTGGAGCTGATCTCAGAACCAATCATCTGACAAAAGGAGGTCATGCTCTCACTTGAGAGGTGGCGTCTCCTTCGGCATTGCGCCTCGGACATATTGAGGTAGCTGCATCGCCGTCTGTAAACCCTGGCAGCAGGATAGTGGCGACTTATGTGGCTCCTTCTGCCTTGGGCTACCTGCTGGCCCTGCCCCCCTTGTGCCTGCTTCTCTCCTCCCACAGGTCACTCCCCTAGAAGCTGCATAGGGACACGTGTTCTCCTCTCCCTTCTGCCCCCCTCTTCCTTCTCAGAGGAGATGCCTCCAGTGGAGACCACAATCCCCATTACCAGGGTAAGGGAAGGCTGTCTGATACCTGGAAGGGTCCATATGGTCTGAATCCTCCTGGTACCTGGCACACAGTAATGAGTCCTGAAATGAAGCCTGGAAATGCTAAGAATGAAGCCCCAAACAGAGATGAATCTGCCAAGTTCCAGTAAACCACCAGCTGCAAACTATTTCCAAAACTGCTCACTGCTCACACTGGCAATGCTGCTGACCCTTTATATCCCACACTTGGATGAGGTTTGTGAAAATGTCAGCTGCCTGCCTGCCAAATCTGCCCATGCGACAATCAGAAAATCGCACAGGCAAGGAAAAATCACAGTCAATTGGACTGTTAAGGGCCTTAAGTGGCTGCTTAATTAATGGTGGGCACCGCTCCGGCACCCACGCATGCCCGCTGAGTGAAATATCACCCGAGTGTGCAATGACATCGGGATTCATGCAATTTTGTGTCCAATTGGGTTGGGCGTGCACCCACACATGGGACATAAAATTCTACCCAATGCCTCCATTAATGCAGAATTCAAAATTATTTTAACACATCAAAGGTGTGAAATTGGGCTCCATGGTGCCTGTCTTTAGGTGGTACCTGACTTCCTAAGCCACCAAAATGGCATCTGCAATGCACACACAAACTTCCAACAAGCATAGGCACACGTATGGCTACTTGCAACACTGATTTGACACCAACATTATCATTTTGGATCTCCACATTGGATCCTATGCCTTCACTTACACTTGTGTTTAGCTGTGTGAGGGTGAGTAGTAGGAACGACCCCCACAAGCACCTTAGAGGGATCATCAAATAGGTACTAGTTAATTTCTGGATTATTTCTTTTTTTGCTGAAATTCCATTTTTTTATTCATTTACGGGATATGGACATTGCTGGCTATGCTAGCATTTTTATTGCCCATCCCTAATTGCCCTTGGTGGTAATGAGCTGCCTTCTTGAACTGCTGCAGTCCCTGTGGTGTAGGTACACTCACAGTGCCATTAGGGAGGGAGATCCGGGATTTTGACCCAGCAACAGTAAAGGAATGGTGATATATTTCCAAGTCAGGATGGTGAGTGGAGGGGAACTTCCAGGCGGTGGTGTTCCCATGTGTCTGCTGCCCTTGTCCTTCTAGATGGTAGTGGTCGTGGGTTTGGAAGGTGCTGTCTAATGAGCCTTGGTAAGTTGCTGCAATGCATCTTGTAGATGGTACAGAGTCGGTTGGTGGGCGGGCGAATCAGCCAGGTGGCCTTTGGATTTTTTAAGAAACCTCATCCATGGCCGGGATGAGGTTTCCAACATTAATTCAAAAAAAAAATTTTGACATAACTTTTATCACGTTTATGTTCATGTCAGTGAGTCCCATGTGGGGATATGTTTTGCACATTTTCATAATCCTTATTCTTGATTTCAATACTCCTCAGCTCCCTGAGAGAGCTCCCTGCGTTCAGGGAGCTTTCAGTGTGCGCTCCCCTACGCATGCACAGGCTTTTGCATCGCCCTCCTCCTGCCCCCACCTTGGCAGCACTTAGCTTCTCAACGCGCTTTTCACATTGGCTGGCCTTTGATTGGCCATCCAGTTGGGGCCGAACGCGGGCGGCAGACCATTTCCCGGCCACTCCCGGGCCCGCCCACCGCACCCACCCGACGACCCTAAAATCCTGTCCTCTCTCTTGTTGGAGATGGTCATTGCCTGGCATTTGTGTGGCACGAATGTTCCTTGCCACTTTTCAGCCCAAGCGTGGATATTGTCCAGGTCTTGCTGCATTTGGACATGGACTGCTTCAGTATCTGAGGAATCGCAAATGGTTCTGAACATTGTGCAATCATCCTCACTTCTGATCTTATGATGGACGGAAGGTCATTATGAAGCAGCTGAAGCTGTTTAGGCTGAGGACACTACCCTGAGGGACTCCTGCACAAAGTCGTGTCTTGGAACTGAGATGATTGACCTCCAACAACCACAACCATCTTCCTTTGTGCTAGGTATGACTTCAACCAGCAGAGAGCTTTCCCCCTGATTCCAATTGACATCAGTTTTGCTAGGGCTCTTTGATGCCACACTCAGTCAAATGCGGCCTTGATATCAAGGGCCGTCACTCTCACTTCACCTCTGGGGTTCAGCTCTTTTGTCCATGTATAGACCAAGGCTGTAATGAGGTCAGGAACTGAGTGGCCCTGGCAGAATCCAAACTGAGCGTCAGTGAGCAGGTTATTGCTAAGTAAGCACCGCTTGATAGCACTGTTGATGAGGGAATCAACAAGAGGGAAAAGCATACTTGACCTCATCCTTACCAACCTGCCTGCTGCAGATCCCTCTGTCCATGACAGTATCGGTAGGAGTGACCACCACAGTTGTTATGGAGACAAAGTCCCGCCTTCACATTGAGGAGACCCTCAATCATGTTGTGTGGCACTACCACTATGCCAAGTGGGATAGATTTCAAACAGATCTAGCAACTCAAGACTGGGGTGTGGGCCATCAGCAGCAGCAGAATTGTACTCAACCGCAATCTGTAACCTCATGGCCCGGCATATCCCCCACTCTACCATTATTACCAAGCCAGGGGATCAACCTTGGTTCAATGAAGAGTGCAGGGGGGAATGCCCAGAGCAGCGACAGGCATATCTACAAATGAGGTGGCACCTGGTGAAGCGACAAAACAGGACTACTTTACGACAATGGTTTCATGGTCATCATTAGACGTTTAATTCCAGATTTTCATTGAATTCAAATTTCACCATCTGCTGCGGTGGGATTCAAACCTGAGTCCTGAGAGCATTACCTTGGGTTTCTGGATTACTAATCCAGTGACAATACCACTATGCCACAGCTTCCCCGCAAAGTGATTTCTTCATTTGTTTACAGGTACTGTCCCATTGATCTCCCCAATCACTGTCAGATGTGCTGGAGTCAGACTGCTGACCTTGAAGCCCCATGGCCTGGATGACCTTGGTGGGCGTCCTCTGATCGCCTGAGGCTGTGAGGGCCCCGGCATTGTGAGAGACTCCTATCTGTTGGCAGGAGCCTCCTCTAACATCGCAGCACCTAGAGGCACTGGTGTCACTGGCAGAGGAGTGGATGAGATGCTGCCACCATCAGGAACTCCTAGAAAGGAACCCCCAGGTGCAGACAGCTGTCGCTTATTGAACGTCGTGAAGTCCAGTTGGCCCTCCCTGCTCGCCCGAGAGGGACAAGGACCTGGTGGAGAGTCCAGGGCCGGGGTTTTCTGTGCCCACAGAAGGCGTGTTTGGTGGCGTAAGTGGATAATATGGCGCGATCAGTTCGACAACGGCGTGAAAATAGTTTGTGATCGTCCACTCAGCCCACCAATGGCTGACCGCGTTCCCTGCCATCGGACATCGGGAACCTCATTGTAATACATCAGCATATCATTATAAGTCTCGCCCACTGGATTTATCCACCCCCCCCCGCCACCTCCCGCTGTATCGTCCACCTACATCAGCAGGAAAACACACCAATGTGTTTTGCAACAGCAGATAAGCAACATGCACCTGGTGGGCCGCATTTCACTCAGGACTTCAAGGTTTGTTTGTCTACCTTACTTCAGTCAGCATTCACAGTCATCAGCGCCAGGCTTCACAGACAGCACCACAGCACTTTTACGGGGGCTCATGGATAGGTCTCTACCTACCAGACCAGCCATATGTTGGTGGCTTTTCAGTGGCTGCAGGGCTAGGGCTTAGTTGGGGAAGGGGGCAAAGTGGACTCAGGCAAGGGAAGAGACTGCAAGACGAGAGCTGTACTGGGAAAGAAGGGTATCACAGGGTGTGTGTGGGGCACATGTTGATCTGTGCAAGTGACCTCAAGGTGGTGAGGGCTGAGGAGGCAGTCTCCAGAGGAGATGAGGACAGATGGACATGTGAGGGTATGTGTGTGAGAATGGGTGGTGATGTCCCTTGAGCTGGCAGTGAGTGAGATGCCAGTGAATGTGTGATGAGCTTGAGTGTGAGAGTTTAGAGTGTTGAGATAATTGCCATACCCTGGCTGCATGGTTGAGATCATTCATCCTCTATCTACATTGGATGGCCAACCTCTTCTATGCAGCATTGGCACTGATCACCACTGCCATCGCCTGCCATTCTGGATTGGTGATGCAGCTGGCCATCCTGCAGCCACAGTGGGCATAGAGGACATCACGGTAAACCTCCATGGTGGCCAAATGGCATTCCAGTGACGCACCATTAAACCTGGGGGTTGCAGTCTTTTTGCCTTTTGTGGACATCTTCCCTGCAGTAGTTGTGGGCTGGAAGCACTGTGTGCGCGTGGCTGGACTTTGAATATGTGCTTGGTGTGTTGAAGCAGCGAGGTGATGGCGGCAGGTGAATGAGAGCCTGTCCGCCATCGAAACGACATGTTTCCTGGGAATGCATAAATAATGTGGCAGGTTTGGGGCGATACAGCATAAAAATCCACCAAAGCAGCCAGCGGGTAAAACGTTTTACCCACCCGCTACCTCACTTAGTGCAAATCTGGGGCGATTCCGCCCCAGGTCACACATTGGCTCTGCCTGATTGAGCTCATGGCTTGCAGGCCTGCACCTAAACCCAACATCCTCTGCCTGGTCTGTTGGTTCTGACTCTTCAAGAAAATCGTCAATCCCAATGGAGGAGGTCACATGTGCAGACAGGAGGCTAATTGCACCATTCATGGCCTAGATGGTCTCTTGTTGAACATCCAACAGCTGCCGCATCCCAGGTGATGCCAGAGGCTCAATATCTGCCTGCAGCTCAGCATCTTCCTGGTTTCCCACAGTCCTCCGAGTGCCAGAGGCCTGGACTGTCACAGCCTCCAACAGCTGGTCCGGAATTTGTGTGGTGTTCGAACAAGTTGGTCCTACCTTACTGGCTGTTGCATGCATAACCACCAAGGGACTATTATCTGAGCTGCTGGAAGGTCTGGAGCGAGGATGGGAGAGTGCACCCTATAAGATCCCCTCCTCTTCCTCAGAGGTCAACATGAGTCCCTCAGGGATCGTGGCTGCTGGGGCCAATGACTCACATGTTGAAAAGAGCACAAGGAGGAGTACCACTCAAGACTGCGGATGAGGAGTGAGAAAATATCACTGTTTCTCAACAGAGAAGTTCCACATTTGGCATTTGTCATGATGGTGTTCATCTCCAGCCATTGCTACACACATACCCTTCCCTTCCATCCCAAACACACTCCATCACCTCAGATGGCCGATTTCCTCAGTTACACACCACCCCCGGCACTATCTCCATCCTCTCCTCATCCAACTGATTTGCCTTCTCTGTTTATTGGCCAGATCCAGGATGTCCTCCTCTATCTTTGTCAGCACTGTCGGATTTGGCACACCCCCACTGATCCTCATCCTCTCACACACATTATTTGCCCTCTTCTCCTGCAAAGACAATAGGACAATCATTAGTTCCATTTCTTAAGGGTAAAATCCCTTGGATTGGTTCCCACAGGCTCTGGTGTTTTTCTCCTCCACATTGTGTTGCTTTTCCCTTGCCATGTAACCTTCCCCAACCCCATGCTGCATTCCCTGAAAGCCTGGCAGGGTGCCAATGCTCCTTGAGTTGTCATTGCCAGTGCACAGTGATCACTTATCCACTCTCCTGGCTAACAACTCCTAGGCATGATACATGCACTCTTACCATTGGTGTGCGCCACTTTGAGAGTTAGGATACACACTCATGCTTGCAGTACAGAGAAGGTCATTCAGCCTTTTGTGGCACTACAGCCAGGCCCTACAGATGACCCCATGGCTACTGACCTCCTCTACAACCTCCATCCAGGCTTTCTTGGTCGGTTGGGGATGTCTCCTCTTCCCATCCCACAAGAGGAGAACCTCCCACTGTTCGTTGTAGCCTGGAGGAGGGAAGGCAGGGAGTCATCATCACACCATCTATGCCTGTGCCTCTGCCATTGCTCCAGTTAGGAATTCATATGGCCTTTTCACATGCTGTACCAGTGGTTCAAGAAATAGAAACAGTCAACATTTATGGTGAGTGCTTCAGGAAGACTGGTCATGGATGGCAGTGGCCCCTCCAACTGAAGCAGTTTTTCACTCAGTACTTCTGTGCTGCTAGCTGTCTTTCTGATGCAGCCCCTATGTTGGCCTGCTGCACACCTCCAGCAGTCTTTTATCCCACTGGATGGCAGCTGCACCCTGGTCACCGTCTGCCCCCTTCACCACCTGCACCCCACCGTGAGCCTCCCAATTTACCAGAAGTCCAACCGTTCAGCTGTTAATTGACCGCCCAGCGCATAATCGCAGTGGGACTTCAGGAGTGGGCAGGAGCAGTTGCTCCTCCCATTTCTGTCAGCATTACCATCCCACCCAGCATTAAATTCCTCCCTATGTATTAACTTTAATCAAAACCAAATTCTAGATTATCAATGAATTACGCATGTAAGAAAATTCAAATTGAACACACCGACATTTCTTGCATACAAATATTTGATGTGGAGTTAGATGATAAAATATTAATAGAATTACAAAGGTGTAGGATTAAGATGCTAAGGGTTGAGATTACCAAATCCCAAAGGATATATTTGTGGTATAGAATTCATTAGTGCATGAGATAAAGTATAAACCAATTCAACATGAAGTTATAAAAAGTTACTCCTAGATGTCAGTAAGATTTACAATATATCTACACAGAATCCAGTCAGTAATGACCAAGAGGTATACAGTGAACAAGTGAAGCTCAGTCAAATGTTATAGACTTATCTTTTGCTTGAAATAGGTGCCTCTGGGCCATATTAGATAATAGGTTTCAAGTAGCTTCAAACTCAGTTTTAATTATAGTGAAAGATTTATTTCTGAGAATAGATCACGATAATAGATCAACCTGGCAATGGGGCTTGGGAGGCAGTGGGGAATAGCTAGCCTAATATTGGAAAATCATTTTCTTTTTGTCACTGGAGACATGATGAATCACCAGGCATTGGATTTTCCTGTTTGAATTGACAATAAAATCATGGATCATCCAATGACTGAAAGGGCAGGAATAAATCGACTAGAGATGAAATGGTAGATGGTGCTTGTAGACTGATGGAAGCTAATAAATGGGTGAACTTATGAAACATTTAATACACTAAATTATTTGAAAACATTATGATGAATTGTAACCCATCACATTATACCTGCAGCTCAGTGCTTGACTTGGAAAGACAGTGGGGTTACTTCTGACGTTTGGGTGACTCACAGCGCTGGTTGGCCGTTCATTCCAGTGGCAAATAAACTCCAGTAATTTTAAGTTCCAGCCTTACTTACATTTGTCAGATGAACTGCAGGCACCAAACAGGCCTCCCAATGCGGCTCATTGGGCTGGAGCTTCAAGATGAGCAGTCACCAGCAAAACCCATTGTTGGAGTCGGTAGTGGGGGGGATTTAAAATCACAGAGAATAGGGATCTCAGGGCAGCAGTGATCCAGGTTATATTTTTGGGCTGCAGAGGAGAACTCCTGTTCCTCAAAAGTCAGTAAAAATACTTCAACGCTTGCCTTGGTGAGCCTCTTTGGTGTCATCATCCATGGAGCTTGTCAGCATATACACAGCCAAGGCTAAAATGGCAATCAAAGTCCTATTTCCATCTTGGCATCTTTCATGACCTCAGAATGTCCAAAGGCAATTTACAGCTAATGAAGTACTTTCAAAGTGAAGCCACTATTGCAATATAAACGTCCCACAAAAAGTAATTTGACACTGATGATGCCATCGTGCTGCGAGAGATGGAAAAATCATGAACAATGCCAGCCTCCCCAGTCACAGAACTTGAAAACCCCACCACAAAAGTGTTTAAAATCACATCTCTGAGAAACAGCAGCTAATATTCATATAGCTGGAATCAATCCATTATCAAGATGGACAGAATCATGGGATGCATGCAGCGCATAGAACCAACACCTGATCACTGACACAACAGGTTCCTGGTTTTCACCTTCCTCAATGATACTTGACAGCATTCAACTGGATTCACACAGGGCATGAACGATGCAGCCATTTGCTCCACAGGTAGAAGATGAGAGATGACTCACAGTGTAATTGTGATCATGAGTCCCAGAACATGGAGCACATAATCAAACAGCCCACTAACATCTCTTGTGGGAGGCACCTCATTTTACCACTTGGCATAGGAGGTCATTGAAGCATTAACCAAACTAGACATCCCATTATAACCTTTTCCTGTCATACCACAACAGTGGTAGCATTTTGGATTTACTTTAGCTCAGCCATGTCAACACACAAGTATTTCATATTTAGTGAATAAATGAAGATGAGAGATAATTGTCTTCTTTCTGCGTGTATTTGCATATTATGTGCTGTTTCTTCTGTGAACATGCAGATTCTAAGCAACAATGACCTACATTTTCATGTCTAGCTTTTAATTCCATGCTGACATTGAACTATTGAAGTCGCACTACTGCAAATTGCTGCATAAAAGGTCCACATGGGTCAGTTGCTGTTAACAATGAGACATTTCGTTTTTCTTTTCTCTCAGTATAACCAATCCCAGGAATGATTAATACTGATGCACTTACTAATGGCAAGCACATTGCAGTGCAGTGATCCAAAGTATAACTTCTTAAAGCTTGCACATTAACAAATTTGAAGATTGTTTGTGCTTTGCAAACCAGCATATATTATTATGCTGATAGGTGCAAATGAGCCACCCCAAGGGTAGAACAATGTACCCATCTGTGAATGCTCTGTATGTCTGCCAACTTCAGGTGCCTGGCTGCAAAGCTGAGTGTTGAACAAGGATTCATCAATCCAACAATCTGTCTAAGCCTATGTGCTGAGACCAGGGGGAGCAGTTGCTTGCAATGCATTTTATGAGTTGTGGAAGCCACATGGGGCGTAATTTTGCGCCACCTGCTGGCTTGCCATTTTGCCAGGACCATCCCACCACCCCGCCCCCCGAGTCAATTTTAAGATGGCAGGGTCAGTGGAGGAACAGCTCCCACCTGCAGGCAGCAGGTAGCCAATTGAGGTAATTCAGGGGCCAATTCTCTCCCTCAGCAACTGGAATTTTCCAGTCAACAGATAGGCCCCACACAGTGCTCAAATCATGGCTGCTTAAATAAAACAGCCTGCTGGAAGGAGTAGGGGCTGCATTTAATCCTGCTCAGGACCCTCTCCCCTCAACCTCCATCACCCATCATGCTCACCAGGTTAAGCTGCAGCTGCTGGCCATCCAGTAGAGGGGTTGTCCCTCCACGATTATGGCCAGGCAGCTGTGGCCTTTTTTTAATTAAATTTTTTCACCTAGTCTTCAGAGGGTGCCTCCATTGTAAAGTGCCTTCTCTCTCTCCCTTTCTGTGCAGGCATCAGCAGCTCCCACCTCAGCCAGTGGGGCTGCTGATGAGTCATGCCTACAGGCTCCTATTGTCCCTCCAATTTTGAAAGCCTGCCCGCCAACCATTATTGAACAGTGAACACAGATCTGGCAGCTAATTGGCCAATCCAGCAGAAATCAATGTCAGATTACTGCTCTCGACGTGGTGCGGGGTCAGGACCCACATTTAACCCCAATGTCAGGATCCCGAACCAAAACGGAAAATCTTGCCGAGTTTCCCTATCAGCATCTACTCTTTTATTGGAGAATTCTTGTATTGTGCAGCTGTCAACAGGGGCATAGCAAAAGCCCAGAATCATGGTTGGGAACTGAGGAAGGTGAAAGCCTGTCCTTACCTAAATACCATGTTAAATATCTTGAGTGGAAGTGACTAAAATATTTATTCAAATTATTCATGCTAAAAATCTACAAAGAATAGAGCTGGAGTCGAGAGATAACAGATTTACAATGTTCCAGATGGATAATCAAGTGCTAAAGGCACAAAGCACTAGCAAATATTTCAAATCACTGTCTGTCTCTTCACATAAATACAGTGATTAAAATGAAAACTGCAAATGTTGACAAAGTAAGAGAAAATACAAAATATAGCAGGGTTGGAATCTGAAAGGGATAGTTAACATTTTTTTAGATTTCTTCATGCTGACCTTCAGTTAACCTCCCCTCTCTTTCTGTTTCTTTAGGTTTCTCTCTCTTCATTCCTCTTCTTCCTTCAGCAAGGTATTTGTTCTGAAGCCCTGCTCAATAGATTCACATCTTCTCTCACCCACTTTCCCACAACTGGCTTCTGCCTATAGAACGTTCAGAGGTATGTGACTTTTCAAAAGGACAGGCAGGAAGGAAAGGGTGGTGGGGTAGCTTTGTTAGTACGAGATGGAATAAGTACGATAACAAGAAATGATCTTGGATCGGAAGATGTAGAATCCATATGGGTGGAGGTAAGAAATAACAAGAGGAAGAAGACACTGGTGGGAGTAGTCCATAGGCCCCCTAACAGTAGCTATACTGTCAGACAGAGAATAAATCAGGAAATAATGAGGGCATGTAAAAAAGGCAGTATATTAATCATGAGTGACTTTAGTCTCCATGGGAAAATCAAATTGGCAGAGGTAGCCATGAACAAGAAATCATAGAATGTATTCGGGACAGTTTCCTAGAACAACATGTTGTGGATCCAACCAAGATTCAGGCTATTTTGGATCTGATAATGTGTAATGAGGCAGGTTTAGTAAATGATCTCAGAGTAAAAGATTCCCTAGCAAACAGTGATCATAACATGGTGGAATTTAGCCTTCAGATTGAGAGTGAGAAATTTGGTTCAGAAACATCTGTGCTAAACTTAAATAAGGGTAATTACAAAGGAATAAGGGCAGAGTCGGCTGCAGTGGACTGGGAAAGGAGTTTAGCAGAAAAGACAGTTGATGAACAATGGCAGTCATTTAAGAAAATAGTTCATAACTCACAACAAAGATATATCCCAGTGAGGAAGAAGGATTCAAGGAAGGGGATAAACCAACCAAGTTAGTTAAGGACTGTATCAAAGTGAAAGAAAAAAACATACAATGTGGCAAAGATTAGTGGTGAGCCAGAGGATTGTGAAAGTTTTAAAAACCAACAGAAGACCAAAAAAAAATGGAGAAAATAAACTTTGAAGGTAAACTAGCAAGTAATATAAAAACAGACTGTAAGAGCTTCTTTAAATATATAAAAGGGAAGAGGAGGGCAAAGTCAACATAGGCGCTTTAGAGAATGAGGCTGGGGGAATAATAATGGGGAACCAGGAAATGGCTGGGGAGTTGAATAAATAGTTTGCATCAATCTTCATGGTAGAAGACACTAATAGCACTCCAAAAATACTAAATAATCATGGGATAAAAGCGGGGGCGGGGAGGAAATAAATACAATGACTATCAATAGAGAAAAAGTACTAGGGAAACTAGTGGGGCTAAAGGTCAATATGTCCCCTGGACCTGATGGGTTGCATCCTAGGATATTAAACGGAAGTAGTTGCAGAGATAGTGGATGCACTTGTAGTAATCTTCTAAGAGTCCTTAGATTCTGGAAAAGTCCCAGAGGATTGGAAAACTGCCAAAGTAACACCCTTATTAAAAAAGGAGGGAGACAAAAAACAGGTAACTATAGGCCAGTTAGCTTAACATCTGTCACAGGGAAAATGTTGGAGTCTATTATAAATAATGTAATAGCAAAGCATTTAGAAATACATAATCTAATCAAACAGAGTCAGCATGGCTTCATGAAGCGGAAATCATGCCGAACAAATTTATTAGAATTCTTTGAGGAGGTAACAGGCAAGATAGATAAAGGGGAACCAGTAGGTGTAATATATTTTGATTCCCAGAAGGTGTTCGATAAGGTATCACACATAAGGCTACTTAATAAGATAAGAGCCCATGGTGTTGGGGTAGTAAATTAGCATGGATAGAAGACTGGCTAACTAATAGAAGACAGAGAGTTGGGATATGGGGGGCATTTTCAGGCTGGCAACCTTTAACTAGTGGAGTGTCACAGGGATCAGTGCTGGGGCCACAATTATTTACAATATATATTAATGATGAGATGAGGGAAGTGAACGTACTATCGGCAAGTTTGTGGATGACACAAAAATAGGTGGGAAGGCAAGTGATGAGGATGACAGAGTCTACAGAGGGATACAGACAGGTTAAGTGAGTGGGCAAAAACTTAGCAGATGGAATATAATGTGGGAAAGTGTGAGGTTATGCACTTTGGCAGGAAGAATGGAGGAGCTGAATATTATTTAAATGGAGGAAGATTGCAGAAAGCTGCAGCACAGAAGGATTTGGGTGTCCTCGTGCATGAATCCCAAAATGCTGGCATACAGGTTCAACAGGTAATAGGCAAGGCAAATGGAATGTTGGCCTTTATTTCAAAGGGAATGGAGTATAAAAATAGGAAAGTCTTGCTAAAACTGTACAAGACACTAGTTAGACCACATCTAGAATATTTTGAACAGTTTTGGTCCCCTTATCTAAGGAAACATATACTGGCATTGGAGGCAGTCCAGAGAAGGTTCACGAGGTTGACCCTGGGGATGAAGGGATTTTCTTAAGAGGAGAGGTTGAGTCGGTTGGGCCTGTACTTGTCAGAGTTTAGAAGAATGAGAGGTGATCTTATTAAAACATATAAGATTCTTAGGGGGCTTGACAGGATAGATGCTGAGAGGTTGTTTCCCCTTGTGGGAGAGTCTAAGACCAGAGGGCATAATCTCAGAGTAAGGGGTCACCCACTTAAAACAGAGATGAGGAGGAATTTCTTCTCTCAGACGGTAGTCAACCTGTGGAATTCTTTGCCGCAGAGGGCAGGAGAAGCTGGGTCGTTGAGCATATTTCATGGCTGAGATAGACAGATTTTTAATCAGTAAGGGAATCAAGGGTTATGGGGAAAAGGCAGGAAAGTGGAGTTGAGGATTATCAGATCAGCCATGATCTCATTGAATGGCGGAGCAGACTCAATGGGCCGAATGGCCTACTTCTGCTCCTACGTCATATGGTCTATAGGTCCTCTAGGGGTATCTCCCCTTCTCCTTTCCCATCCACCTATAGCCCTATTGCCCCTTCCTCTTTTTGTGTTCCTCTTTCTCACTCTTTGCCAAAATCTCTCTATGTCTGTCCTCCAGAACTGATTGTCTTGGCTTACTTTTGCCCCTTTTCAAACAAGGGTCTTTCCCTCACATCCCCTTACAGAGTACCTATTTTGTCTTTTCAATGTGTTCTTCTATCTCTCTCTCCTACATCAGGATCATATTCTCTCTTTTTCTCCTCAACAGGCATGGTGGAAGCAAGAGGAAAATTTCAAAAGACTTTAAATATATTTCAGATCTCTCATTCTTACCACATTTTACCACATCCCCCCCCCCCCCCCCCCCCCACCTCCCCCCAGCCCTGCCTCATTCCACAAATTGTCTGTCTCTTTTTCCTCTCCTTCCAGGATCTCTATAATCCTAAAGTCTCCATCGCTCTTCCAACTGGATAGGGCCTATTTCCCTCATTCCATTGCCCCACAGGGTCACTCCTTTTCTGCTCAAAACAGGGTATCTCCTCATCTATAAGCTCTCCCCACTCTACTACAGTGGTCCTATCCTTCTTTCTCCTTAGCCAAGATTTCACAACTCTCCTTCCATAAGCTGTCCCTTCCTCCTTCTCTCTCATTTCCAACACGGAGGGTGTAATCTTGTGGAGACGATGGGGGTCTCAGCCACCAGCTAGAGAGCCAGCAGGAGCCCCGCGTTTCATCTTTTCGGGAAGACCCACCACTCAGGCACCTGGGGTTAAAGTCCCGCCTGCTAATCAGAGGCCGGCAGCTCTTCTGTACTCAGCAGTGCCTTCGGGGAGGCAATGGCTGCTGCTGGCACGACACACCCAAGGCCTCAGATTGAGGAGGGACCCAAACACAGGCAAGTGAAGGCAGGAGTGGGATCCTTGGGGCAGGGGTCATAGAGAAGGGGGGTTGGCAGCAAGGGCAGTGGGCTCTCAGTGGCTCCCCCATCCCAATGGCGGGTCCCTCGATCAGGCACCACTGGGTTCATACTAGCAGCAGCACAATGAGGCATTAATTGCCTTAATTGCATTAACGGCCTTAATCGAAGGCTGTCCATAGGTCTTCCCACCATGGACTTAATTGGGATGGAGGTGGGGAGGTGGAATATTTCCCACCTGCCACCCTGCCACTTGATTAAATGCTCCCAATTGCCGCCACACTCACCACCAAGGAAGGCACAAGATTCCGCCCAGAGTCCTTTGGCTGGATTTTCCCGCCCGGAAGCGGACCCAAGTCCGGATCTGGAGACTGTCTCCATCAGGGATTGCAACCAGCATGGGATTTTGAGGGCATTGGACCCTTAATTACTGTAGAGTCAGGTCAGCCATGCAATTCAGCAGACCCGAGGCACAAGTGGAGATGGACCAACTCCGGCCTGGGCAGGTTAAAAGATCCACCTCTGCCACCATTGTTCGTCCCCATATCGCTTTTTTGTCCAAGTGCTCGCAAGTGACTATCTTGGGAAGTTTAAAAATTGCGCAGCCTCAGAAGGAAAAAATAATAAAACTTGGAAATAAAGGGTACCAGTAAAACTTGTCCGAACTGGTCTTATATACTTTAAAATGGAGCTCCAATATTACAGGTGCTGGTATTACTGACTTTTACTGGGATTTAACAATTTTGAACTGTTTTTTCCTTCTGTAACACTCTTTGCAAACTGGTCTCACATACTGAGTACAGAAGTAGCTGTTTAAAACCTGGCAGGTTTCAGAGCTCGGTGCCTTGCTGACTCAGAGCTCTTCCACAAATACAGTGATGGTCCTCATCTTTCTCTCCTTTCTCCTTTGTGTGTGGACACACCGTTATGCTGCAGGGGCCAACAAAGAGGTGCAATTGAGCAGACCAGCCACTTTGAGGAGCCTCGCTGCACATATGGCCCTGAATACGGTCTCCCAATAGTCCCATGTGACCATCCTAAAGCTGTGATGCCACTGAATAAACAATGCCTTGGACACTCCTGACTTAACACCAGCCCTTGAAACTGAGGAGCTCAATCAGATCTGCTACATGATAACATTGCCACACAGCAGGAAGCTATTTGACGATGACCTGCACACAAGCACAGTGAGGCCCAGGCCTTCACACGCAGCATCCATCACACCTATATAATCCTGAACTCACCAGCTCATCACATTCTGGGAATGTTTCCTAGCTGATAATATAGTCGGCATGAAGCAAACACACATTTGACTTCTACCCCTCCACTCCAATGTCAAGGTGTCCTAGACAGCGAGCACCCAGGAGAGCGGGGCAGGCTAGCGGACGCCAACCTCCAGGCACTTGTGGATACGGTCAGGGAGAGGAGGGAGACCATCTACTCAGAGGGACAATCACTGCCCCCAATAACCACCAAGGGGGCTAGGGTAGAGATGGCAGATATTGTCAGTGTGATGGGAAAGCAGTGCTGCAGATGGATACAGTGCTGTAAGTGATTCAAAGACCTTTCATTGTCTGGAAAGGTGAGTGAGGCCTCCACCAAACTGGCCTTGGGCATACAAGCTGCTACACTCCTAGCAGCTGAGGAGAAACATGGTGCATGCTGCTTCTCAACCTTGGAGAAGTGTGTACCCAAGACACTTACTCAGCCCTCAGGGAACTCCTGCAGTGATGTCCTGGAACTGAGATGATTGACCTCCAACAACCACAACTATATTCTTTTGTGCTAGGTATGACTCCAACCAGCGGAGCGTTTTCCCCTATGATTCCCATTGACTCCAATTTTGCTAGGGCTCCTTGATGCCACACTCAGCCAAATGCTGCTTTGATGTCACGGAAGACTAGTGCACCACCCACAAGCACTTTGATGGGTCCATGCGCATGTCTAGAAACAGTGGCACAGTGTGAGGAGCACAGCACTAATGTGGAGAAGGAGGTGTCTGAGACAGAGGCATCTGTGGACAGTCCCCCTCAGAGTGATGTTCTGCTGGACAGTGAGGAAGGGCCTCAGGAGTCACAGTTCGGGGCTTGGTTCTTAAGCAGCAGGGGTAGGTATGTGGCTATCTATCAGACTTCCCTGAGGCTGTGCAGGCTCATGGACTGCAAATGAAGGTGTACATGCTACAGAGGAGCTCAACCATGCCTCAGGGCTTCTAGCACATGAGCTCCTTCCATGAGAGGGTAACAACCTCATGGAGAGTCATATGCAGCAGTACCTGAAGGACATGCAGGAGCAGTGCACTGTCTGCACAGAATTCATGGCACTTTCTGTAGCCTGGACCAGTCAGTTCAGCACCTGGGCACTGATGTCCATGGAATACATGAAGTAATTTACAGCCTGGACAAGTCAGTTGCAAAGGTGGCCCTGAAGTGGCTGGAGGGGATGCCAGCTGTGCCCCAGTGGCAGCCTTCCTCTCAAGGCACCAGGAACGCCAACCAAGGGCTGAGGATGTGCCTGAAGAGAATGAGGGTGTCACACCACTTGCAGCACCCTCATCATCTTCAGCTTTCTCGGCCCCTCTGATAGAGGCTGCATCTGTGGAGCAGGGCCCAGTGATGGGGGCTGCTCCTGCAGAGGTGCTGGCAGAGCAGTCCCAGGAGAGGCCCCAACCGGTCCCTCCAAGATGAGACTTCCACGGCTTCCACATCACCCAATGTTGGGCATGCTTTCGGGTGAGATGTCATATGGAGGCACTGTCCTTCCCCCAGCCCCTCCCCACCACCCCAATGATGGGCCCCCCTCAACTGCCATGTACACCTGCAATGGCAGTCTCGCTATCACAGCCATGAATCCAGAGACATAAGAAGGCTGCCTCCACCTCCCCCAAAGCAACAAGGGGAGAACTACACACTATTGTCTGACAACGGAGTGCAACGCATCAATCTGAGCACCAAATGGGTCACTGAGGTGTGACGTTTATGTTACCTGTTAGTAGTTAGTTAGGCTTACTTTGTAAATAAACTCACTAATTGCTAACATGAGATACATAATTGTCTTAACTCTGTGCTGGACAGTAGTAACAGCATGTGAACAAGATATTAAACCCTCACCAGTGACAGTGAGGACTCCAGGCAATAGCCCAGCCCTCTATGACGGCAAGATTGCATAGACTGCAAGTACAGTTTCTTCTCTTGTTACCTTTTGATGCCAAGGGTTCCTTCTTTGTTGTTGATGCTGCTGCTGCACTGCTTTGATAACCTCTGTTTGTGAAGATGCAGCTCCCATTTCCAGCAGCATCATCCTGCTGATCAGGTGGGGTCCAAGCAGCCTGGTTGTATGATCCAGTTGATGCCGGGAAGGCGTCCACCCCCTGAACTGACAAAGACATTAGGCTCTTCCCCTGTCCCATGATGAACCCTGCAGCCCTTTCAAATGGCTGACGACATATTAATAAACTTCAAAAATGTTTTTATGCCTGGTGACTCACCTTTGCATGCGCGCCTTCCCTCTCTGGGTCGAAACAAGGGCTCATGAAGCCTGTCTGTCTCACGCAAAGATAAATTGTGTCAGTGACTGGGCCTTTTAATGAGGCCTTAACAGTTTCAATTGGACATGGGCCAGCTCCACGGCCTAAGCTGCTGAAAATGGCTGCCACCTCTAACAGAGGCAGAACCTTTGGCCGCACGGCCCAACAGCCTTTTTTTTCCCGTCCTGTCTCTGTTCCAGCCCACTTCAGGACAGGAAATTCCAGCCCCTTCTCTCTCCCTTCAGCCCTTCAGCAGGGACCCTTGCCTCTCCCTCTTCTTCCCACCACCTACCCCACCCCCTCACCACCCAACACAACAGGAAGTTGCCCCTCCAAAAAGTTTTCTCTCCTAACAATAGGCCCATCTCTCTTCTTAGGAGATGGTGGCATCGTGGTAATGTCACTGGGCTAGTAATCCAAAGGCCTAAGTTAATACTTTGCAGCTGGTGGAATTTAAATTCAATTTAATTAATAAATCTGGAATTTAAAAAAAGCTAGTCTCAGTAATGGTGATCATAAAACCATGGTCAATTGTTCTAAGAACCCATCCAGTTAACTAATGTCCTTTAGGGAAGGAAATCTGGCCTGGCCTACATGTGACTCCCAGGCCCACAGCAATGTGGTTGACTGCGCCAGCAAGCCACTCAGTAATATCAAACCGCTACAAAGTTAAAAAGGAATGAAACTGGACACACCACCTGGAATTGTAAATCACCAGACCCAAACAATTGGGCAGTCATTAGTACACAGCTGTCAGGTTCAGAATTTAAACGTCTTCTTTTCAATGTTAAAATGTTTCAGAACCTGGGAGGATATTGTGCCAGGTCATGCAACCTTTCAATCTTTCAGTTGGCCAATTTTGCCACTTTTGTGCGCAGTGAGGTTGCTGCCTCTCTAAAGTTGCAAGGCAGTGGCAGGCCCCATCATGGCCGTTCGTGCTCTTCAGGCAGCTCCCATCTCTTGGAAATGCTCGGTGCCACTAATTGGGCGCTGGGTTCTACTCCGGCCCAATTAGGGTATTTACATTTGAAGACAGCATTGTGCAAGCAACGGAGATGCTGCGAGGTCTTGGATCTCAAAATTATTTGGGCATCAGGTTCCTCGTCCTGAATTGAAAATCAAACCTGATATAGGAGTTGAATTAGATCAGAAGAAAGACTTTGTCAGGTAGAGCCAAGAGGCCAATCTCACGCTCTATGTCCATACTCAGAGAGGTAGGCAGAGCTGGGGCTGATTGCTGCAGACATTTTCATTTCAAATGTTAGTTTCCAATGGCAACAGAATTGTGGAGTGATTGAGGGAAGCAGGGTCCACAGGACTAGGTTTGAGGTTTGCCATTGTTGTTTCCAGTGCCTAGGTCAATGCTGGGTGGTCCGTCCGGTTTCATTCCTTTTTATTGGCTTTTTACCAGTTTGATACAATTGAGTAGCTTGCTAGGTCATTGCAGAGTCAACCAACCACATTACTGTGGGTCTGGAGTCACATGTAGGCCAGCCCAAGTGAGGGACAGCAGATTTCCTTCCCTAAAAGGCATTAGTGAACCAGATGGAATTTTACAACAATGGCATCATGGTCATCATTAGACTTTTAATTCCAGGTTTATTATTGGATTCAAATTCCACCATCTGCCTTGGTGGGATTTGAACCCAGGGCCCCAGCATATTAGCTTGGGTCCCTGATTTACCAATCCAGTGACAATACCACTACACCACCACCTTCCACAATAGGCTCATCACCTCCATCCCTTACAGATCTACACTAGTTCCCATCATTTTAATTTCAAATTCTTTCTACTTGTCTATAAATCCATCCCTGGCTTTGCATCACCCCATGTGCATGTTTTCCAGGTGTTTTGCCTTGTGTTTCCTCTTTTTCCAAACAGAGGGACCTAAGAGGGCATTGATGGATAATATCAGAAGTTAGACTGGGATCTCTATGGGACAGGCAGGGAGGGCAGCGAAGAATAGAAATCAGGGAAAAAGACTGTTCATAGTGCAGCCAACACTACTCGGAACAAGGACGGATGAAAGACAGACGAGATCCTGGAATTGTGAATACCAAACAAAGAGACTCAGCACATCCAGCTAAAGGTGTGTCTGGAAATGAAATATTGATTAATGCCTAATACAATCTGACAAAATATTTGACTATATTATTGATTGGAAAACGAAGATTCTGCTACAAAAAAATGGACGTTAAGCAATAATTGTAACCACCGTATGGATTAATTTAAGGCATGTTACCTTAGAAAATAACGATAGAACAGCAGCATAGAATGATTCTAAAATTTTCATCAAACACTACTGTTCAAATGTTGCTGCTAATCGTCACATACAGTGTACTAGTAACAACAACTTATATTTACATAGTGGCTTTAGCTTAAAGAAAGGAAGAGAAGTGGAGTGATAGAGTGATTTAGGGAGGGAATTGCGCAGTATAGGCTCTGACCAGTTTGATGTGCGATTTAACTGAAGAAGCCTAAAAGCCCAGGTAGACCCCGCCTGTAGAGGGTGTTGCCTATAGACTGACATGTGGGGAACTTAACGTAAAAGAATATGTAAAAGCAACAATCTGGCATTCTGCAGTATTCTCTCACTTTGTTTCGAGGAGGGTCCTATGACAGCAATTCATGCCACACCATGCAGCACTTTTAGGTGGGGAAGGAATGCTCAGTAGTACAAACTCAGCTGGGCTGAGTGAACGATTCCCATTCCCATTCTCATGTCCCAAAATGAACATAAATGAACACTCAAAAATTTTCAATATGTCTGAAATTAGAAATGAAAACAAAAAATGCCAGAAGTTTTCGGCAAGTCAGGCAGCATCTGTGCAGAGGTGTAAGTCCAGTTAACATTTCAGGTCGATGTCCTTTCATCAGAACTGTTAGATGAACATCCAGTTGATTCATGAAGTTGAAGTCTATTGACTTATAATGAGCACCAAGGCCCACTCATCAATAATGGTGGCCAGGGTTGCCACTTAAAACTGGAGGAACCTGTTTAGTCTTTGTAGGTCCACAATAGGCCAGAATTTCTTTGATTACCTTGCTGTTGTTGAAGTGGCGACTGTAAGAGCTTTACCTCTCTTTACTACTGGAACACACAATAGTTTGCAGCATAATAGACAAATATTCAACTAATAATATGCAGCTTTGAGAGAAATTATACTGTGATTATCGTTAAATGTTAATGGGGGAGGCTGAAGTGAAAATTTGTATCATGTCATGCATCAAATGCTCGTTCATTAGCCTCCAAACATCCTTTAATGGGAAACTCTAATGCTAAGGTTTAAAAGTACTATTATTATAGGTATCAAGTGCTGTTTATTTCAGTGAATATTTTTATGCTGTCACCCTGGGGTCAAAGATCGATAGCCAAACATTCAAGAACTCAAGACTAAGGGAGGAATCGTTCCAGGTTTTCACTAAGTGCAGTAGTGGGCGGGTAAAATGTTTTACCCGCTGGCCACAATGGTGGCTTTTCACACCGTATCGTCCCAAACCCGCCTTATTACAGAATCACAGAATTGTTACAGTGTAGAAGGGGGCCATTCAGCCCATCGTGTCTGCACTGGCTCGCTGAGCATTTTAACTTAGTGCCAATCTCCTGCCTTTTCCCCATAACCCTGCACATTGCTTCTGTTTAAATAATCATTCATTGCCCTCTGGAATGCCTCAATTGAACCTGCCTCCACCACACTTCCAGGCAGCGCATTCCAAACCCTAACTACTCACTGTGTGGAAAAGTTTTTTCTCACCTCACATTTGCTTCTTTTGCAAAACGCTTTAAAACTTGCCCTCTGGTTTTCGGTCAGTTTATGAACAGGAATAGTTTCTCCCTATCTACTCTGTCCAGACCCCTCATGATTTTGAAAACTTCTATCAAGTCTCTTCTTAACCTTCTCCTCTCCAAGGAAAACAGTCCCAACTTCTCCAATCTTTCCTCATAACTGAAGTATCTCATCCCTGAAACCATTCTCGTAAGCCTCTTCTGCACTCTCTCCAATGCGTTCACATCCCTCCTATAGTGTGGCACTCAGAACTGTACACAATACTCCAGTTGAGGTCTCACCAGTGTCTTATATAGTTCATCATAACCCCCATGTTCTTGTACTCTATGCCCCTATTAATGAAGCCTAGATTACTGTATGCTTTAGAAACAGCTCTCTCTACCTGTCCTGTCACCTTCAATGACTTATGTACATATACACCCAGTCTCTCTGCTTCTGCACATCCTTTAGAATAGTATCATTTATTTTATACTGTCTCTCCATGTTCTTTGTACCAAAGTACATCACCTCACATTTCTCCACATTGAACTTCATTTGCCACCTAACTACCCACTCCACCAATGCATCAATGTCCTTTTGAAGTTCTTCGCTGTCCTCCTCACAGTTTGCAATTCTCCCAAGTTTTGTGTCATTCCACAAACTTTGAAATTGTACCCTGTACACCAAAATCTAGATCATTAATATATATCAGGAAAAACGAGGATCCCAATACTGACCCCTGGGGAACTCCACTACAAACCTTCTTCCAGCCCAAGTAATATCCATTAACCATTACTCTGTTTCCTATCCCTCAGCCAATTTTGTATCCACATTGCTACTATCCATTTTATTCCATGACCTATAACTTTCCTCACAAGTCTGTTGTGTGGCACTGTATCGAACATCTTTTGGAAGTCCATATACACCACATCAACAGCCTTGCCCTCATCAACCATCTCTGTTACCTCTTCAAAAAACTCCAGCAGGTTAGTTAGACGCGTTTGTCCTTTAACAAATCCATGCTGACTCTTCCGAATCAATCCCCATTTTCCCATGTGACTATTAATTCTATCCCAAATAATTGTTTCTAGCCAACCACCAAATTTAAACTGACTGGTCTGTAATCGCAGGGTAGATCTTTGCAAACTTTTTTGAACAAAGGCGTAATGCTTGCAATTCTCCAGTCCTCCGGCATTCCCCACCGAATCCAGGGAACATTGAAAGATTATTGCCAGTGCCTCTGCAATTTCCACTCTCACTTCCTTCAATATTCTTGGATGTATCTCATTCGGTCCCAGTGCCTTATCAAAGTTAAGTGCTGACAGCTTATCCAATACCTCCTCCTTGTTAATTTTAAGCCCTTCTAGTGACTGAGTTTCCTCCTCTGCCACAATGACCTGGGCAGCATCTGCCTCGTAGGTAAAGACAGATGCAAAATATTTATTTAGCACCTCAGACATGCCTCTTGCGTCCATGCATAGATCCCCTTTTTGGTCCCAAAAAGGCCCTACTCCTTCTTTTACCACCCTTTTACTACTGATATACTTATAAAAGACTTTGTGATTTACTTTTATGTTAGCTGCCAGTCTTTTTTCATAATCCCCCTTTGCTTCTCATATTTGCTTTTTCACATCCCTTCTGGACCTTCTGTATTCAACTTGATTCTCAATTGCATTTGCTACCTGATACCTGTCGTAAGCGCACTTTTTCTTCTTTAACTTAATTTCTATCTCCTTTGTCATCCAGGGAGCTCTATATTTGTTTGTCCCACCCTGGCCTTTTGAAGGAACATACCTTGACTGTGCTCAAACTATCTCCTCTTTGAAGGTAGCCCATTGTTCAGCTACTGTTTCCTCCCCCCAACCTTCGGTCCCAGTCTATGCGGCCCAGCTCTGCTCTTAACCCATTGAAGTCCACTCTCTGCCAGTTGATTATTCTTACAATTATGCATTCCCAGGAAACACGTTGTTCATGGCAGGCGGGCTGTCATTCACCTGCCACGCCATCACCTCACCGCTTCCTCACGCTGGGCGCCATATTTAAAGTGCAGCCGTGCGCACACCTCTCAGTGCTTCCAGCACACGACTGCTGCAAAGAAGACATGGCCCCGAAAGGAAAAATGACTGCAGCCCCCAGATTCAATGACGCATCCCTGAAGCGCCTTTTGGGCACAGTGGAGGCTCGCCATGATGTCAACTACCCCTGCACTGGCCGCCATGATGTCCTCTACCCCTGCACTGGCCGCAGGATGGGCAAAAGCCTCACTAATCTGGCTTGGGAGACGGTGTCAGCGGTGGTCAGTGCCAATGTCCTGCAAAAGAGGACAGCCACTCAGTGCCGCAAGGGGATAATGATCTCTTTTCGCCAGGGTAAGCCACTCTTTCTCATCACTCTCAACTCACACACTCACAAACTCATCACACATCCACAGGGCCCTCACTCGCTGCCAGTTCAAGGGACATCACCATCCACTCTCTCACACACACCTTCACTGTCCTCATTATGTCCATGGGACCACTCACCACCCACACAGGCCAGGCATACTTATCATCTGGCCTGGCAGGCGTCCTGCTTACACTTTCCCCATCTGCATTCATGCAGGACAAGCTGGCACACAACAAAAGGGAGCTTACCAGTGAAGGAATGCCTGAAATCAAGGTCAAGACGGACTTTGAAAACAGAGCCATCCAGCTGGCCGGCAATGATCTGGACTGGCCCTGTACTGATGGTGAGGTCAGCAGTGCTCTACCAAGTGAGGGTCCAGCAGTGCAACATCCATCAGACAACAATGCTGTGAGTAATGTGTCCTCTTTCACAAGCCACTGCCATGCACTAATTATCTCCCCTTGCTTTGGCAGGCACATCTGTCAAACAGCCGACAGAGTCCATGACCCAGGGCCTGCAATCGAGCTCCAAACAAACCTCTGAAAAGGAATCTGAAGGCAACCTCCTTGAAGTCCCATCACAGCGCTCACCCACACCCTCCATCAGCGCAGAGAGCCATGCCTCGGTAGGACTTAGCTTTAGAGTAGCCTCAGGATTACAATCTGATGAGCGCATTGCACTATCTGATCCACTGCAGGTGGCGGCAGGGACTTCCCAGGTGTCTGGCACTCAGAGGACTGCTGGAGGCCAGAAATTTGCTGGGTCCGAGTCAGATGACAAGCCCTGGGTTAGGTCATGTCACAGTTGCTGGAGTTTCAAAGGCAAGTTCGGGAACATCAGGAAAGGACGTCTGCTGCACTCCTCAGATTACAAGACACGATGGAGGAGTCTGTGCACCTTCCAGCTGAAATGATAGCGCTGGCATGCCAATGCACCGAGGTCAACACTGACAGGATGGCGGCCGCCTTGGAGACTTCAGTCCAGGACATCCGTCCTGCACTGCTGCGCGAGCTGAACTCCATCACTGACACCATAGTTGGCCTCCAACAATGTGTACACGAGAGGGATGCCGGGCAACTCAATCTTACTCCAGCTACCCCTTCTTCACAAGGAGTCAGTCAGTGCCCCTTGGGCACCCATACAGAGGAGGATCAGCAGGTTCACACTCCGGGGCCATCCACCCAGGTGTCTCCAGGACTGTCCAGCCCATCTAAATCCTATCTTCTTGTGACTGCAGCAGCTCCAGCTCCACAGGCCAAGGAGGGTGCCACTGCCACAAAGCAGGACCCTGAAAACAGGCCGGGGCCCCCCAGGTCTTGGCCCTCCAGAGGACACCTGCCAAGGTCATCACAGACAGGGCGTAGCAGTCAGCAGGCTGCCTCCACCTCCGCTGTGGATGCCTGGGGAGCACCAAGATGTAGCAGCAGGATTAGGAAAGTTAAGGAGAATTAGTTGCACAGCTGGACACGGGTGTTAATCACTTGTACATACTGTTCATTATTGTCAGTAAACTCCCAAGAATGTCTCCCTGCTGATGGCTCCTTGTTCTGATGAGCAGTGTTCTTGTCACTCAGATGTAAAACCTTTCTGCACAAGATAAAGGCAGGTGTCCCAGTCCAGGGCCTCTTCCCTGTTGTTTGTGCAGCCTTCAGACCAAAGAGATGGTCCAGCCTCACACTCCCTGGACACGTTACTGATGCCTGCACCTTGCTTGTGTTTGTCATTGCTGCCAGAATGTCGTAGGTAGTCTTCATCAAGTTCCGTCATTCTCTCTGTCTGCCCTCTTTAATGTGGGGCTGGCCCCCATCTCTTCAGCATTTGTGACCAGTGCCGCTGTGCTCCTGAAGGGGTCAAGTGCTGAAGGCAGACAAAGGATCAGATGGTTTTTAAGTTTCATGGCTGCATCTCCATGAGATGACCCTGATCACAGAGCACAAGCGAACTGCCCTCGGCCAAACAGGAGCCAGACATTCTCAGAGGCTATGCGAAAATCTATGGAGTGTCCTCACTGCATATTATCATCATCCTCCTGCAATCAAGCGACTATTAGGGCCTCCACTGCATCTCCATGACAGGAGCATTATCACAGAGGGCATGCGCATTGCCAAAAGCCAGACTGAAGTCAAACATTCACAGATGCAATGTGAGGATCTCTGGTGTCTCCTCACTGCATTTCATCATCATCCTCCACAAATCTAGCAGCTATACAGGCCTCCCAAGCACGCCTGCCTCATCTGGCCAGTGTGAGGGCCTCATCGCCATCATCGTCACCTTCGAGGACCTCCTCACCCTCATCACCATCGACGTCCTCCTCATCAGGGGAGACCTCCAGCTCCTGTATCTCCTCCTCAGCCAGCTCCTCTCCCAGGTTTTAAAGGGCGTAGCAGGTGACGACGATACGTGACACCCTCTGTGGACTGTATTGCAGGGCTCCACCAGACCGATGCAGGCACTGGAACCTCATTTTCAGCATCCTGATGGTTTGCTCCACCAAGTTGCGAATTGCAGAATGAGCCTCATTTTACCTTCACTTTGCTGCAGTCTGAGGCCGCCACATAGCTGTCATCAGCCACGTCCTCTGCAGGTAGCCCTTGTCCCCGAGGAATCATCTCTGCAGCTTCTATGGACTCCAGAAGACTCCAGGTATCTGTGGCCAGCTGAGAATGTAGGAGTCATGGACACTCCCTGGAAACCGTGCGCAGACCTGCCGGATGCATTTGTGGTGGTTGCACACCAGCTGCATATTCAGTGAATGGAAGCCCTTGCAGTTTACATAGTTGACCATGTGTTGCAACAGAGATCTGAGCGCCACGTGAGTGCAGTCAATGGCACCCTGCACCTATTGGAAACCCGAGATCTGGACAAATCTAATCTTGCATCCTGGCTGTCCTGGTCCCTGATGAAATGCACAAAGTTGTGTGCCCTCGCAAAGGTGGCATCCGTGACCTCATGGATGCATTTGTAGGTGGAGGCTTCAGATATCCCACAGAGGTCACCTGTGGACCCTGACGTAGAAATTGAGCACCACTGTCACTTGCATGGCCGCTGGCAGTGGATGGCCTCCATGTCCACGTGGTGCCAAGTCCTGCAGAAGCTGGCTGATGTGACCAACCATTCCCTAGGCATACACAGTCTTCAGCGACACTGGTCCTCGGTCATCTGCAAGAATGGCAAGCACCGTCTATAAACCCTGGGTGTCACTAGGCACCGACTAGCAATGGCTCGCTGTGGATCTTTGGCGGCATGTGCAGGAGCCCCAGCCACCCCTTCTTCCAGAAGGTGCTGCTCCTCCCTCTGCACAGCCAGGGGCCTCAGTCGCTCTGTTGTCTCTGCTCTCTTAGGCCACAAGGCATACAGCTGGTTCACCAGGCTCCATGATCCTGATGCGCCCCTCCTGCAGGATGAAAGAGAGAGACACGTGGGTTAGATTGGGTATTAAGAACCTGTCTTGGTTAAGACTGAAGGCCCCTTAATGCATCCGGAGAGTGCTGACCACCACTTGTATGGCCAGAGATTAATGTGCTGCATGGCTGCCCGAAACCCCATCCACCTCCGCCCCACTCCACCTGACCAATTGGTGGCCGCTTTGACCATTGGCCTGCATGCTGTTCCCCCAGCTCAGGTGCAGGCATTCTCCTAACCTGTACTGCAGGGCTGCACTGTTAGCTTGAACCATGGGGGTGACTAGTGCAAACCTGAATGATGACATTGCCAGGGGCTGTGAGCACCTCCACCAGTGACTGCTCCATGGCCAGCTTTAGCAAGGTGATTGTACAACATTTCCAGTTGTCCAATTGTTCTGCAGCCCACTAAAACACTCATTAGTTTGTTGTGTATGTCCGAGGGGTGAAAAGCTCTGGAGCACTTGGTGGCACTTTCATGCCTCTGTGTTGCTTGAGTGGGCAGATAAGCTAGAGGCCCAACTCCAAACATATCAATGTGGCTGCATCTGAACTGTCTCAGCTGCGGAGGAATGGTCACTTTATACAAGGTGCCCCTAATGCGTGGCAACTTCCCTCGCCCACCCCACCACCCCCACCCAACACGTGCTTGTGCGCTACCTTCAACTGCAGGGCAGATTTTACGCCCCCACCCCACCAAAGTCACCTCAACCACAGGGCAGCCTTTGCCCCCCACACCCCCAGTGCGCCTCAAGCTTTAAGTCCAACAGGCATCCCTCGCGAGCCCTCCGCAATGTTACTCACCTCCGATTTCCTCTCAAAGTGCAGCCTGCAAAGTGCACGCCTTTTATATGCTGCTGTGAAACACCTTGGCATCATTGGGCGGACGATCCAGCAGGGGAGGGAGGGTGGGGCAGTGGGGGTGGATGAGCCCGGTGGGCTGGTCTTATAATGATATACTGATGTATTACAATGAGATTCCTGACGTCCAATGGTGGGAAATGCCGCCCGCTGTCGACGGGCTGAGTGGACAATCACAAACTGGTTTCACGACGCCTTGAAACCAATTTTTCACCTTCCCGCGATATTGTCCGCTCACGCCACTGAAAACTCCCAATGCCAGCAGGCACGGACGACTCCACTCTAACGGTGGGATTTTCCACTCCTGCCAGAGGTGGGAATTGTGACAGGCGGGGGAACAAAATTTAGCATGACGAGAAAAGTCAGTTTTCTGCCAGTGGGAAAATAAGTTTGAATTTTCCCCTCCCGACTTTCATGCCGGGTTGAGCTTCCCACTGCTCCATTTCAGGAATTGTATTTGCACCCTTTGCATCTCATGAATGCTCATTAAAAACGCAGCTTACCAGAATCACGTTTGCATGTGATTACCCACCAGCGGGTAGTTAGACCGGCCTGCTTCACAACCAGATACAAGTGGCAAGCACCTGGCAACCTCCACTTCACTCACAACTCCGAGATTTGTGCACAGAGCGTTGGCCTACCTTTCACTGCGCTGCTCTGGTGACTACTCCAACCCCAGGCCAAGGCTGCTCAGGCAAGACCAGTGGGAAGGGAAGGGGTCGAAGACAGATGCTTGACCTTGGCAGTGAGGGGGGTGGGGCGGTGCAGGTGACTGGACAGAGACAAGGGAAGGGGTTGAAAGCAGGTGCATGTCTGTTTCCGGGGGCGGGTGACAGGGCAGAGGCAAAAGAAAGGGTGGACAGAGGTACATGACTGGGCTGAGTTTAAAGGAAGAGGGGTGAGAAGTGTGAGTCAGTGCTGGGGAAGTGCGGAGCACAGTGTTAGGGCAAGAATTTCAAGGCAGTCCTGGGGAAGTTTGGACCATGCTACAGGGTTATGCCTGGCACGCATGTCTTAGTCCCAGTCCAGGGAGGCAGGAGGTCTGTCTGTGCTGTGTCGATGATGCACAGCATGGTGTGCAGGGCGTGTTCAGTCCCTTACACTTGGGTCCTGGGGTTGGTGGTTTGATACTAGGCAGCGTTTGGCACTGTTACAGTCAGGGAAGGCATCTGCAGCATGTAAATGGGGAACTGGTAAGGGGGTCATCAGTGGTCTCTTAGGGGTGTCTGTGTAGGTCACAGTGCATACGGCCTCAAGGTGAGGAGGCGTGAGGTCGACATGGGGAATGGGGACGTTGACAGAAAACGGTTCGGGGGGAGGACATGGACATCGACTATGATGACGATGGGCTCCAGGGTTAAAAGGGGAGGCAGGAGAGCGATTGGAGGGATGGAAACTTGCACATGATGAGCATTGGGGAGGATAGGAGGGTCTTGGATGGTAACAGGAGGGGGTTGGAAGCTGGTGTTGAAATAGAATCAGAGCAGCAGCATGTCGGCAGCCCGATGGAATGACACAGTAGAAAAATAACCTTGGAAAAAAATCACCAAGGGAGGTCTGAGGTGTGGGAACCTTTGGGCTGATTGAAGGGGCACCCTAATAACTAACGGAACAGGTCATGGAGATCAAGGCTCAGTTGAGAGATGTTAGGAAGAGTCAGATGCCAGTTGAAGGATTTGGGCATCTTAACTCATGGTGCGCATTCTTGCGAGAAACAATTAGGGCCTGGGGCAAATTTGATTTGGTGTGATTGACCGTTTGTCCGTCACAGAGGAATGTGGAAAGGTCAGAAGGATCAAACTATTAAGAGGCTCCGGCTGCAGTACATATGCAACATGCTGCAGACAACCCTACACATTGCAATTGGGAGTTGGGACATTCAGGGTTCACACGGCTCATTGATTACAGTCATTACATTCATGCAAGGCTGGGCTCTAGTGTACACAAAAAGGAGGCAGCGGACAGTGCCCTGACTGAGGGTGATAGCACATGGCTGGGCTCATCCAGGTCCAATCCCTTTTGTGAACATGCTATCATGCCTGAGGCAGTGGGGGGTTGGAGTGGCAGGGGTGGGGGGCGTGGGCAGGAAGCTCGACTACCTTCAGGCTGTGCTTCAGCTGTAAGGGCGGATCTGGAGATGAAATGTTTGGAATGAGAGCAGCCCAAGGGCTTCACAATGACTCCCTAGCTTGGTGATGGAAGGTGACCATTGCAGGGTAAGGTTCAATCATGTATCTCAATGATTTTTCCACAGACACAAGGAGGAGTACAGAATGCATGCGGCATGCAATGCTGCCTCCTTCAGGGCTTTCATGGAACTGAGGAGGAGAAGAAGGGCCTATCGCCATCAGGCAGGGCAAAGGGAAGAGCCTCACCCTGAGGAGCATGGGCCAGGGGGGCCCCAAGAAGACCCAGAAGCTGAGGAGGAGAGACAAATTCCACGGAGGTCTTTGGCACAAACCAGCATGTACCGAAGATGCCTCTCATACTTGCAGATGAGTGAGAGACAGTGCCGCAGATGCCTTCACTTGCCAAGGGATGTGGTGGGTCATATCTGCCACATTTTTCAGGATGATCAGACGCCGCATGGACTGGGCGGCCATCCATTGCCAGTGGCTCGAAAGGTGACAGCTGCACTCAACGTTTTTGCAAGTGGCTTGTTCCAGGGCTCCAGTGGGGACCTTGGCAGAGTTTCATAATCCTCCACTCATAAATGCGAAAGGGAGGCCACTGATGCCCCTTTCAATAAGGCACATAATTATATTCACTTCTCCCTGGATGAAGCTAGCCAGGCTGCTAGAACAATGGGACTTACAGTGATCTCCAGCTTCCCACAAGTACAGGGAGTCATCGACTGTACACACGTGGCATTAAGCGCTCCCTGGCAGCAGTCAGTAAGATTCAGCATTAGAAAAGGCTCCCACTCTATCAAAGTGCAGCTGATCTGTGATGACCAGATGCAGATTGTGCAGGTTGCGCGAGGTACCCTGGGAGCTCCCATGACTCGTACATCCTGAGTTACTCATAGGGGCCACAGATCTTCGAGGGCTATCAACGCACCCAGGGTTGGCTTATCGGTGATCAAGGCTACCAGCAAAAGACATGGCTAATGACATCCATTCGGCAGCCACAAAATGCTTAAGGGGAGAGGTACAATGCAGCTCATTCTGCGGCACAGTCCTTGATTAGGTAGACCATCGACATGCTGAAGATGCATTTCAGATGTCTGGACTGGTACTGTCCAATACTCTCCCCAGAGAGTGTCTCGCATTATCGTGGTTTGCTGCACTCTATACACCCTGGCATTCGAAAGGGGGTTGAGTTGCCACAAGGAGAGATGGAGGAGCTGCACACCTCCTCTGATGAGGAGGTCATCGAGATGGATGACATAGAAGAAGGCGAGGATGATGAGGCCCCACAGGAAGAAGTCATAGCACAGGCCAGACACAGCAGACGTGCCCGTGGGACCCTTATAGAGACAAGGTTCCAGAGCGATGAAGAAGACTAGTTGATACAAGCAACTTTCACCTGTCCCCTCGATGCAAGCTAGACATTAACACCTTCTTTGCAATCCTCAACACCTCAATGAAGGACATCAATCTCAGAATGAATAGTCACAATCTTGTGTGATGATGGCCCTCATCCTTGGACAGCTAAGCAGCCTATGGAGCATGTGGCCATTCTGTAATGGGGTAAAAGCTCCACCAGTGCTCACTCTGAAGCAAGTAGACATGGCTCAGTCCTTTTACGCATTGCACCAGCATTTCAGTGCTGTTACTGCCTTCAAGAACCTGGAGCATTGCAAGGCACCTCAGGGGGGACAATCATCAATCATTGATTATCTCTTGACCATCTGAGGACTGATCTGAATCTGGACCAAGGGTCATCTCTCATCCATGAATAATGTTCAGGCCCCATTCTGATACTGAGTCCCTGGCATGAGATTGTTCTCTAAGACACTGTGACCTGTCACTGACAATCATGGATGTGAGTCTGTGAATCAGGTCCCCTTTGTGTGCACAGAGAGAGCTTCGGCAGGGCCATTGTCTGATCATTGAGAAGCACTCATGACCCAGCCTTCGTCAGGAGTTTCCCAAGTTCATGTCCAGTATTGCATGGAATCTGGCAGTGAGGTGGCCCAGTCGGTCTCAACACAGCATTTAAGGATTACTTAGTAACTTCATTTATACTAAAGACCACACAACAGACGTACTGGAGCTTCGATCTCATCCCATTACAGTCCTCCACATTTTCATTCTAGCAGGTTGAGATAAGGACAAGGAAGCCTAGGACACTAATGGCACTGTCACGATCAGGGAGCCTCAGATTGCCCTTCTGAGAACTAGCACAGAGATTATGTTTAGCTACGCTAGCCTGACCTTCAGGTGCAAACAGCATCCTCACATGTAATAGGCCGGCATCATGAGGCTAGACACACACCTATAACATCACATAGTCATGGCCGTCTGGCAGACATTTCAGGAGTCACCAAATGCTAACTAGGCTTATTGCTCTGCATCATGCAGGTGGTGAGCGGGAACTATTATAGGGGTAATGTCTGGACGTAAATGCGGTCAGGAGTTAACACTACAGGCCGCCATGAAAGGCTAAGGTCCCCGACGATTACTTAAACTGTAACCCAACCCAAACCTGACAGTCATTACGTGGAGGCCATTAAAAAGTTCACTTGGTTGGAATCACTCCAAGGTGGCTCGTGTTTAAAATCTATAACATCCACAGAGAACAGACTTCAGCTCAGCAGCATCGGGGTAATAAAAAACTTTCCAAAATCTACACGCATTATATGAGCTTCTGACACAAGTCTTACATATGCATTGTCCAACCACCATGTTCAAAGAGCAACTGGCTTTGTTCATGCCTCTTATGTGGACATAAAGGTGACTGACTGAGTCAAGATTGAGTGGGACACGATAGACCTGAGAAACACACTGGGAGATACTTGACAGGGGGTGCGGGGGGGTAGGGCATCTGTTACGCTTGGATAGCCTCGGAACATTACACCTCATGAAAGAGCCATTCACTAGCTGAGACTTTGGCTGGGATTTTTCAGCTCCACCCGCCACCAGGATCTTCCGGTCCTGCCAAAATTTAATGGACTTTTGATTGGCCCACCACGTCCTTTGTAGAAGGTCCCGCCATGGTGGGACCGGAGAATCCCGGCCTTTGAGGTAGAAAAGCAAAATATATTTACACATGTACAAAGTATATACAGCGAGGGAACACCGGTGCCACCATTGTGCTCTCAGTACTTCTTAATTTTTCTTACCCTATCATTACCTGACATCCCCGACATCCGTAGCAGAGGTGGAGTCAGCCCGCTGACTGCTATGCCCTGTTGTCTGTGATGACCTTGACGTACATCCTCTGGAGGCCCAAGGCTTTGAGCGCTCTGGCCTGAGAAAAATCCCCTGCTCTGGGCCAGGTGCACCCTCCTCGGCCTGATCTGCTGCAGTTGATGGGGTTACAGGCAGAAGGAATTTGGAGCAGCTGGACAACCTCAGCGGGACCTAGTTCGAGAGCAGGTTCAGAACCACCATCTGGTAAGCACAGGGCCTGGATGGCCCCGGGGTGTCCGGCAGATGCTCCTCCTCCCTGTGTCCCTCCCTCAGTCTTTGAGGAGAAGGGGAAGCAGGGAAGCAGGAGGGAGATCAAGGTGCTCTGTCCCCCTCTCGGCTAGCCACTGATGAATCCCACTCATGGCTATAGCGGTGTGTAGGTCCGAGCAGATATCCGGCAGAAGCGGCTGGACCAGGGTCTCCATGGCAGCCTCCACCCTTCCAATGACAACCTAGATGCACTCGCATGCCAGAGCCATGACATCAAACAGAATGTGGATGGACTCTTCCACCCTCTGTTCTAATCTGGTGACAGACTCTGACAACCCTGTCTGCTGTTCCCCTACCTGTCTTTACAGCTCCAACATTTCTCCGAGGGCTGATTCCAGAGGCTCATCATCAGACACAGACTCAGCAGGATCCTGGTCTCCAGAAATCGGACCTTGGCTGTCACTGCCTCCACCTGCCGTGGATCTGTTCCGGTGCTGTGCTCAACAGATGGTGGTCCCGAGCCTGCTCTAGAACTAGGTCCCACTGAGGTGTGTCTTTGCACTGGCGGAGAGTGCAGGCCAACATACTAATTGGTCTTCCTCAGACACTTCCTCAGGATCCTCATCCGAGGTGCTCTGGGGGCTGGAGCTGATGGGCTGGCTGGTGGTGTTCCTCTGCCTTTTCTTGCTGGTGCCTGTAATGGAAAGAAGAGTTAATTAGTGATTGGCTAGACAGCCACCTACATTAAAGAGCACTTACAGTGTCCGTGGGTGGGCGAAAACTACTGCATGCACCCTCACGGGCTTGTTGGGAGATGCCAATCCCGCCTTCGGCACAGGAACAGTCCCTGTCCTCGCTGGCCAGCTCTGCCGCCTGCTCCTCAAAGTGGGTAAGTGGCCTCAACTCCTGCATTCCCTCCGGTCTGGGATCTCTCCCTGCTGCTGAGGGCAGTCTTGCTCTGCATCAAGACAGCTGGATAGACTGTGAGCAGCATGATGCAAGAGCAGATCATAAGCATGTGTCCCTGCTGTGTGTGCTGAGTGGCCCTATGTAAGGGCTGAAGACGCGACTTGTGCAGGATGTGACAAGAGATGAAGACGTTAAAGTGTGTGTGAGAGAATCAATAATAATGTTCCTTGTGCTGGTTATGTGTGAGATTTCTGTGGGCTGTAACCCTGTGAATGGCTGATGGCCTTGAGAGAGTGTGAGTTGGGATTGAGAAGATTGACCTACCCTGGCTGAGCGAATGAGATCATTCATCCTTTATTGGCACTGCACTGCGGTCCTTTCCTGAGGTCCACAGTTGCTGACCTACCTGGTGACCTCCTCCCAAGCCAGTTGGTGGACCTTCTGCTGCCATCTCTGGGACCGAGGACATCCCGCCATTCCTCGACTTCATGGAGGAGTCTCTTGAGGGAGCTGTCACTGAACCTGGGGGCTGGTGGTTTGGATCTTCTTAGGGCCATTGCTTCACTTGCCACATCAAGTCCTGGGCTGCAGACATACAGGAAAACATACAGACAGCACACACACAAACACAAACACACACACACACACACACAAATACCCACAAGACAGGCAGGCACATACACACATACACACACAGGCACACACAGGTACACACAAACACACATACACCCCCACAGATTCACACAGACACACACACAACAACACACATGGACATGCATACACAGACACATATACAGACACAGACACACACACACATACACAGACACACAAACAGACAGACACAGTCACACACAGACACAAACACACATACGGGAACACACGCAGACAGCACACACACACACCCACAGATTCACACAGACACACACAGACACACACAACGACACACACACACACACAAAAACAGACATACAGATACCTACAGGAACACACACGGACAGCAGACACATACACTCACACACACACACACAGAAACACACACGCACAGCGAGACACACAGATACACACAGACAGATACACACAAACACACACAGACACACACACAAATACCCACAGAAACACACACACAGACACATGCACAGACACACACACACAGACAGACATACACACACAGATACATACATGGAGGGAGGCGATGGAGTAATCGTATTGTTGCTGGACTAGTAATCCAGAGACCCAGGGTAATGCTCTGGAGACCTGGGTTTGAATCCCACCATGGCAGATGGTGGAGTTTGAATTCAATAAAAACCTGGAATTAAAAGTCTGATTATGACCATGAAACCATTGTCGATTGTTGTAAAAACCCATCTGGTTCACTAAAGCCCTTTAGGGAAGGAAATCTGCTGTCCTCACTTGGTCTGACCTACATGTGACTCCAGACACACAGCAATGTGGTTGACTCTGAAATGGCCTAGCAAGCCACTCAGTTGTAACAAACTGCTACAAAGTCATAAAAAACAAATGATATCAGATGGACTACCCATCATTGACCAAGGCACCGTAAATGACAACAGTAAACGCAGCCCTGTTGACTCTGCAAAGTTCTCCTTACTAACATTTGGGGGCTAGTGCCAAAATTGGGAGAGCCGTCTCACAGACTAGTCAAGCAACAGCCTGACATGGTCATACTCACGGAATCATATCTTACAGATAATGTCCCAGACACCACCATCACCATCTCTGGGTATGTCCTGTCCCAAAGGCTTCAACTCCGGATCCCAAGTTGCATGGTATCAGGTCAAACATGGGTAAGGAAACCTACTGCTGATTATCACGTGCCGCCTCCCTCAGCTGATGAATGAGTGCTCCTCCATGTTGAACACCACTTGGAGGAAGCACTGAGGGTGGCAAGGGCACAGAATGTTCTCTGGGTGGGGGACTTCAATGTCCATCACCAAGAGTGGCTCGGTAGCACCAATACTGACCAAGCTGGCCGAGTCCTAAAGGACATAGCTGCTAGACTGGGTCTGCGGCAGGTGGTGAGGGAAAACATACTTGACCTCATCCTCATGAACCTGCCTGCTGCAGATGCATCTGTCCGTGACAGTATCAGTAGGGGTGACCACCGCACAGTCCTTATGGAGATCAAGTCCTGCCTTCACATTGAGGATACCCTCCATCATGTTGTGTGGCAACACCGTGCTAAATGGGATAGATTTCGAACAGATCAGCAACTCAAGACTGGGCAGCCGTGAGGAGCTGTGGGCCATCAGCAGCAGCATGAATGCATACAACCACAATCTGTAACCTCATGACCTGGCATATCCCCCACTCTACCATTACCATCAAGCCAGGGGATTAACCCTGGTTCAATGAAGAGTGCAGGAGGACATGCCAGGAGCAGCACCAGGCATACCTAAAAATGAGGTGCCAGCCCGGTGAAGCTACAACACAGGACCACTTGCATGCCAAACAGCATAAGCAGCAAGTGATAGACAGAGCTAAGCGATCCCACAACCAACGGAACAGATCTAAGCTCTGCAGTTTTGCCACATCCAGTCATGAATGGTGGTGGGCAATTAAACAACTCACTGGAGGAGGGGGCTCCTCAAATATCCCCATCCTCAATGATGGAAGGAGTCCAGCACAGCAGTACAAAAGATTAGGCTGAAGCACTTGCTACAATCTTCAGCCAGAGGTGCTGAGTGGATGATCCATCCTGGCCTCCTCCAGAGGGCCCCAGCGTCACAGATGCCAGTCTTCAGACAATTCGATTCACTCCACGTGATATCAAGAAATGGCTGAAGGCACTGGATACACCAAAGGCTATGGGCCCTGACAATTTTTTGGCAACAGTACTGAAGACTTGTGCTCCAAAACTTGCCACACCCCTAACCAAGCTGTTCCAGTACAATACTGGCATCTACCCGGCTATGTGGAAAATTGCCCAGGTATGTCCAGTACACAAAAAGCAGGACAAATCCAACCCTGCCAATTACCATCCCATCAGTCTACTCTCCATCATCAGTAAACTAATGGAAGGGGTCATCAACAGTGCTATCAAGCAGCACTTGCTTAGCAATAATCTGCTCACTGACACCCAGTTGGGGTTCCGCCAGGGTCACTCAGCTCCTGACCTCATTACAGCCTTGGTTCAAATATAGACAAGAGAGCTGACCTCCCGAGGTAAGGTGAGAGTGACTGCTCTTGACATCAAGGCCACATTTGACCAAGTGTGGCATCAAGGACCCCTAGCAAAACTGAGATCAATGGGAATCAGGGGGGAAACTCTCCGCTGGTTGGAGTCATACTGAGCACAAAGGAAGATGGTTGTGGTTGTTGGAGGTCAGTCATCTCAGCTCCAGGACATCACTGCAGGAGTTCCTCAGGGTAGTGTCCTAGACCCAACCATCTTCAGCTGCTTCATTAATGGCCTTCCTCCCATCATAAGGTCAGAAGTGGGGATGTTCGCTGATGATTGCACAATGTTCAGCACCATTCATGAATCCTCAAATACTGAAGCAGTCAATGTCCAAATACAGCAAGACCAGGACAATGTCCAGGCTTGGGCTGACAAGTGGCAAGTAATATTCACACCACACAAATGTAAGGCAGTGACCATCTCCAACAAGAGAGAAGCCAGCCATCACCCCTTGATGTTCAATGGCATTACCATTTCTGAAACCCCCACTATCAACATCCTGGGAGTTACCATTGACCAGAAACTGAACTGGACTAGCCATATAAATACTGTGGCTACAGGAACAGGTCAGAGGCTAGAAATCATACGACGAGTAACTCAGTTCCTGATTCCCCAAAGTCTGTCCATCATCTCCAAGGCACAAGTCAGGAGTGTGATGGAATACTCCCCACTTGCCTGGATGAGTGCAACTCCCACAACACTCAAGAAGCTTGACACCGTCCAGGACAAAGCAGCCCACTTGATTGGCACCACATCCACAAACATTCACTCCCTCCACCACCGATGCACAGTAGCAGCAGTGTGTACCATCTACAAGATGCATTGCAGGAATTCACCAAGGCTCCTTTGACAGCACCTTCCAAATCCATGATCGCTACCATCCAGAAAGACAAGGACAGCAGATAGATGGGAACACCACCACCTGGAATTTCCCCTCCAAGCCACTCACCACCCTGACTTGGAAATATATCGCCGTTCCTTCACTGTCGCTGAGTCAAAATCCTGAAACTCCCTCCCAACAGCATTGTGGATGTACCTACACCACATGGACTGCAGCAGTTCAGGAAGGCAGCTCAGCACCACCTTCTCAAGGGCAATTAGGGATGGGCAATAAATGCTGGCACAGCTAGCGAAGCCCACATCCCATGAATGAATAAAAAAAACACATACACAGTCACACACATACACACACACACACACGGAAATATACTCACACACACACACACACATGGAAATATACTCACACACACATGCACACATGGGTGGAATCCTCCCAGATTTACGCTAAGTGCAGCAGCGGGCAGGTAAAATGTCATTTTACCTGCTGGCCACGATGGCGGGTTTTCACGCTGCGTCATCCTAAACTGAACGCATTACTTATGCATTCCCAGGATACATACCGTTTCCATGATGGGTCAACTCTCATTCATACGCCATGCCATCACCTCGCCGCTTTATCACTAAGTGCAGTTGCACTTAGTGCTTCCAGCCCAGGGCTGCAGCAAAGAAGGCGTGGCCCCTAAAGGCAAGAAAACTGCAGCTCTCGAGCACCTTTTGGATGCTATGGAGGCCCATTGTAACATCCTGTACCCCTGCTCTGGGGGTAGAGCACCTCATCAGGTGCATGTCACTTATGTACAGTTGTGAAACACATCAGCGTGGTGCTTGGATGATCCAGCGTGGGGGATGATTTCAGCAAGCTGGGATTATAATAATATGCAGATGTATTACAATGAAGTTCCCAATGTTGGATGGTGGGAAACACAGTCCGCCATTGACGGGCTGAGCGGACAATTGCAAACCGGTTTCACAACGTCGCGAAACTGATTTTTGGCCTTCTCGCTATATTGTCCACTCGACGCCAAATATGTCCTCTGCCAACAGGCCTGAAAATTCCGCCCACAGACACACACACATATATATGGATTAGGCTGAACTCTGAATGAGGAAAGGAATAGATGGTGGAGTAATGAGATTGGGCATTTTGAGATGGTAGACAAGCGGGCACTTTTAGTTAAAAAGTTGAACTTGGATGAAAATCAAAATACAACACAATTGTTTATTTTTAAGCTTAAAGTGTTCAAGGTCTTTTTAAAAATCTACAACTAAAGGGCATGTTGAGTCTGGAACAAGAGTCTGCAACTTAACAGGTCAAATGCAGCTACGGCCAGCAGTCAGAGTGGGAGTATGACAATTTTTAATGACCAGGGTGGCAAGCTCAGCTGAAAACACCCTCGCATTATCCACAGAAGTAGTATTTATTGTTCTCAATCCTGTCATTATATCCTACAAACATGTTTTGCCGCAGCTGAAAGGATTTTTAGTGCATTTTTTCAATTAAAGTGGCACTGTGCAATGATAAAAACCCTCCAAATTCAGGGCCTGTATCACCTGTAGCTTCTGTCAGCCAACATTAAACACCGCATACTACTGGGTCCAGGAACCAGCAGGGGGCTGTGGCAAGGCATCCACAATGGGGCCGGAAGAGCTGAAACAAGGGGTGACTGGGTGGAAGAGGAGTGCAGGCTTAAGGAGGCAAAATCTTAAAAATAAATGCATTTAGATGGTGTTGTCACTTAAATTGAAAGACTTCCATCATAAGGTCAGAAGTGGAAATGTTTGCTGATGATTGCACAATGTTCAGCATCATTCGCGACTCCTCAGATACTGAAGCAGTCCATGTCCAAATGCAGCAAGACCTGGACAATATCCAGGCTTGGGCTGACAAGTGGCAAGTAACATTCATGCCACACAAATGTAAGGCAATGACCATCTCCAACAAAAGAGAATCTAACCATCTCCCCTTGATGTTCGATGGCATTACCATCACTGAATCCCCCGCTATCAACATCCTGGAAGTTACCATTGACCAGAAACTGAACTGGACTAGCCATATAAATACTGTGGCTACAAGAGCAGGTCAGAGGCTAGGAATCGTGTGACAAGTAACTCACCTCCTGACTCCCCAAAGTCTGTCCACCATCTAGAAGGTACAAGTCAGGAGTGTGATGGAATACTCTCCACTTGCCTGGATGAGTGCAGCTCCAAGAACACTCAAGAAACTTGACGCCATCCAGGACAAAGCAGCTCACTTGATTGGCACCACATCCACAAACATTCACTCCCTCCATCACCGACGCACAGTAACAGCAGTGTGTACCATCTACAAGATGCACTGCGGGAATTCACCAAGACTCCTTAGACAGCACCTTCCAAACCCATGACCACTACCACCTAGAAGGACAGAGGCAGCAGATAGATGGGAACATCACCACCTGAAAGTTCCCTTCCAAGTCACTCACCATCCTGACTTGGAGATATATCACTGTTCCTTCACCGTTGCTGGATCAAAATCCTGGAACTCCCTCCCTAACAGCACTGTGGGTGCACCACATGGACTGCAGCGGTTCAAGTAGGCAGCTCACCACCACCTTCTCAGGGGCAACTATGGATTGGCAATAAATGCTGGCCCAGCCAGCGAAGCCCACATCTGTGAATATTTTTTTTTAATTACCTAACAGAAGATATACAGTGTGGAGTTTTTAATGTTGAACTGGTGAGAGATTCTGTGCAGCACCACCAGTGGTAGGAGGCCAACAACTTCAATTCAATGCAATTTCAATGATTTATATTTTTATTATTCTTTCATGGGATCTGAGCATAGCTGGCTATAGGACAGCATTTGTTGCTCATCTGTAATTGCCCTTGAGAAGGTGTGGTGGTGAAGTCCACCTGGTGTAGGCGGTGTTACAGGTCAGTTCTGAGGTTCATACTACAAATCCTACTAGAATGCCACATACTGGCATCACAAAGAATTGTGACAGCTAAGTGTGGGCATTTTAACACAAGAATGTCCATCGGAATGCTTATATACAAATTTTCTACAGAGCGAGAAATATGAATGATTACAGTGCTAAAACATTTGTTCTTGTTGGTTAGAAATTTACTAGCACTATGTACAGGAAGTGTTGTGGTTTCATTGTGATAACCCAATAAAAGGAAATCTAATGTTCAGTTTCCCTTTTATTGGTTAGTTTTATGCTGGCTTGTACCTGTCAACTGGCAGAGAAAAAGTTCAACATTATTTTTGAATCTTAAAACTATTAGAAATTCAACTTTTTAAATAGAAGGGTTTTCCTTCTCCGCTATTCCCAAGCCTTTCATTTCAATTTATTTTGGCAACCATGTACTTTTTCCTAAAGAAACAATGGTTACAAGAATTGTTCTGGTTGACATTGGAAATATGTTCATGAATAGTCCCTCTGTTCAGTATTATTTCAGAATGTGTTTACAATTCATTAGTAATGCCAGAGGGAATCATCACACTTACAATCTCGCTACACACCAGTGACCAGAGGAATTCCTATCTCATATTTTTGAAGTTAAAAGAACAAACCATTTTCTTTTACACTCCTAATGAAACACTTTGAAGGGAAGTTAATACAGATGAACTTGGAACAGTGTCAATATGAAGCAGTGGAAGCTGGCATGTCCCAAGGCTGAGCTATTTTGGAACTCTGATGTTGAATAGTGGCAATTAAACCCCGCTGAGAATGTCTTTGCGAAAATGTAATAGGAGCTTTGGTGAAAGAAATGTGTCAACATCAGCAGCTTTAAAAATAATCATTGTTGAAATCTTTTATTCCTTCAGTCTCTTTCTGATGATTGTTTTAAATATTTGTGTTTAAAATAATGAGTCCATGCAGCATATTTGTGGAAACTGGCTCTGAACGAGTGATTGAGTATTCTGGTGGCAGCAACCCGGGAGGTGTCAGCTTCATTCATGTACATCTATTTTTGTACAAGCCTGTGTAAAAATAACACTTCTAGGAATGTGGTAGGACTATATTCAGCCAGTCTGAAGCTTTCAAATCAGAATTTCTGAGATAAGTGTTCAATTCAGCCAGTAAGTGGGCACAGGAATTGCAATGCATGCTACCTACTCATCACCATGTTTGCAATGTGCAGCCCAGGGCTGTATGCCCCATGACTGGTTGTGCACCTAGCAAAGGACCAGGAACATGTGTGGCTAACATGCCATACAGCTCGCCTGCATTTCTTCAAGGCAGCCAGTCTGGAACAGTTTAAGGAAGATTTTGAGGGAAGGAAGATGACCACCAGCTGAATGAAAGGCCAGAGAGAGGGTTCCCAGGTTCTCCAATGCGCTGTAGGTGGCCTTAGTCCAGGAGATCAAAAGGAGGAGAGACATCAAGGGCCAGGATTTTGGATTTGTTGGGCAGGCGCGGCGGGCGGGCCCGAGACCAGTCACAAAGCCAACTGTCGTCCGCGATCAGGCCCTGACATCGATTTCATGCTAGTTGGCCAATTAACGGCCAGTCAGCATGAAATGCGTGCTGTAGCGCTGAGCACTGCAGGGGTGGGGGCAGGAGGAGGAGGAGGGCGAGCACGGAAGTTCACACATGCGCGTGGGTACGCGCAATGAAAGCTCCCTGAGGCACAGAGCTTCCTCAGGGAGCAAAAGACTGATAAACAGAAAAATAAAAAAAGTTAGCAATGTTGAAAGCATGTCCCCTCATGTGACTCTGTGAACAGGGACATGTTATGAATGAAATTTAAACATTTTTGTTTAAGTTTTATTTGCTGTTGGAAACCCCATCACACCCGTGGATGAGGTTTCCTAAAAAAAAATCCAAAGGCCGCTTGGCCTTTTCACCTGCCTGCCAACCGTAAGGTTGGACGGGCAGCGAAAAATTTAATTCAATTGTGATTTTAATGGCCTTAATGAGCCTGTTAATTATCGGTAGGCGTGCTGCCAACTCCCGGGCATGCCGTTGACTGAAACATCGCGCAAGTGCGCAATGACATTGGGACACTTGCCCAAATCATCGCGAATCATTTTACTCTCGTTCGGGCTGCGCGCGCACCCACCTGACGAGGGAAAATTTCAGCCCCATTTTCCATAAGGGTCCAGGAGGCCCTCAAGGCACAACCTGAGAATGGAGTGGGTGACAAGAGAGGCGAATTCCAGGAGTCTGGCCCAAGGACCAGACCACAATGTCACAAAAAAGTTCAATGACCTCACACAAGTCAAGGTCAGTGAATGCATCTTCCAATAACATCTCCTAGCTACTGCGCCAGCAACATCTCATGCTGCTCAATGCACCATCACTCAGCAATCAGCATTTTCAGGACTCATATCTAATATTCAGATACTCCACCTCATCTTCACACTCTTACCAATGCTTACATTCACATCTCTCAGCTTCTACAGACTTCCAGCTATTCAACTATGGCAGACAAATCACAGTGCAACACAGTCACTATTACTCTTCCCTCTCTCTTGCAAGACAAAGTTGCACATAACTGTAGGGGGCTGTCGAGAACTGGTCAAGGACAGCACACCTGCACTTCCTGAGCCTCTTAGAAGACACGGTGCCTTGAATTATTAGGCTGGCAGTGACTGAGGACATTGCATCTATGTCACTGAGAACATCAGGCATGACAGTATGTTCCTGCCTTATGCCCCTTCTCAAATTTCACTTCACTTTCATCCTGCTATCTGGTGTGGTATGATGTGCATACACCTTTAAGGGTACATATCTTAAACTGCTGTTACTCATTAGTACCTCAACAGGATATGATGCATTAGTCCCATGACTTGTAGTCAATCGGCAAGCAGCAGGGTGGAGGTCAGGTGTACTATGCTTAACATTAACTGTATAGTCTTACCTTCAAATAAAGAACACACATTATTATTTCACAAATCCTTGTGTATGATTGGTTTGTTTACATCAAAGAAGATGAATAATATAACGCTATCTAGAATGATATGTAAACTGCAGCTCATGTAACCATGGACCTGTAACTTTCCGCTTCACCCACCCCCTCCCCCACCCTCGACCTCAAACCTCCCATTCTGAATATCTGCTTTCAGATACTCAAGACATGCCACCTGTCCAGGTAATAGAGCCTCATCATGAAAGGTGTAAACAAGAAAGTGTTCCATCACTTGATATGACTCTCAATTACCAACTCATTTATTGGCACTGCACGGATGGTAGTATAAGTCAGGAAAAATACGTGATGAGTCATCGAGCATGAGTGGGCTACAGCCAGGCCAAGGTGAAAGGATAACACATGTGCTAACTCACTAGAACATAGAGGACTAAGATAAGGACTTTGATGTGGTGGCTTACAGAAGAACACTGACGGGTGTACACACACAAATGCTTGGTGCATCGGCAGACCTGCCAGTTCTTGCTGTCCAGACCAAGGACGCATCCAATTCCAACTTGGTACAAGGCTTTGCACAGAACTTAGAACCCATCCTTTCCAGTGCCAAAGTGAAGGCAAACTTCATGATAGCACTTTTGGACCCAGCCATGTGCAGCATTTGATGGTCAAATCTTCCATTACAGCACAGGCAGAAGCCCAATATCTCAATGCTGCAGTGGACGCTCAGACTGAAGTCATGGGGCAGGATTTTACGACCCGTGGGCAGACGCATGCCCAACCCGATCAGGTATAAAATAGGGCGCAATACGTCAGGTGAGCATTCCGATGTCATCGCGCGATATTTTGGTCGAGGTCACGTGCAAGAGTCGGCAGTGCACCTTAAGAGGCCTATTAAGGCCTTAATCAATTAATTTAAACATATTTTTCACTGCCCATCCAACCTTACGGTTGGCAAATCGGCCAGGCGGCCTTTTGATTTTTTAGCAAACATCACCCACGGGCGGAATGAGGTTTCCACAATTAAATAAAAAATAAATATAAATTTTTGGGCACAATTTTTATTCTGTTCATGCTATTGTCTGTTAGTTGCATGTTGGGTCATTTTTTTCAGATTTAAAAAATCTCTATTTTTGATTTGAAAGTTGTTCAGCTCCCTGAGGCAACCCCCTGTCTTCAGGGAGCTTTCAGCTCGCGCAGACTTTTGTGCTTGCACTCCTCCCGTCAGCACCCCGGCAGCACTGAGCTTTTCAGTGCGCCTTTCCCACTGGCTGGTCATTCACTGGCCGGCCAGCATGAAATAGCAGTCAGGGGCCGATCATGGGCGGTGGACCATTACCCGGCCAGTCCCAAGCCCGCCCGTCATGCCCACCCGACTACCCGAAAATCCTGCCCATGAGATCTATGCTTATTGGCTCAGATTGCTGCCATTGTGGCTGCAGATTGCAGTCCTCGACAGGGCATGTGGGTTCTCACATCAGTTCAGCAACCTGTTCTCCAGCTGATGACTAGGGTTGCTGTGCTGATGCACCTCCATCGGTGGGAGTGGCAGCGACTCCTTTGTGCATGAACCTGCTGCCCTTTCTCAGGATGACAGGATTCATGCCCTGACCACAGCCACCCCTTCAGTCCCATTGCTGTTACCTGTCAGACAGCCAGCCCAGACTGCTGCCACCTATGCCAAGCAGGGGCAGCCTGAAGCTGGGCCCTCAAGGCCCAGAGCTGCTTGAGGGCAAGCAGGGCAATCTGTAATCTCCTCCACTGAGAGTCCGCAGCTTTTCGCCAGCCATGCTGCAGCCACTTGGGTAGCCTGCATAGGAGCACCAGGACGGGCAAAGGTGCAGCAAGACAGGGGGCGGAGATGGCTTAGTGGTAATGTTGCTGGACTAGTAATCCAGAGACCCAGGGTCAAATCCCAGATGGTTCAATGAAAATCTGGAATTAAAAGTCTAACGCTGACTGCAAAACCATTGTTGATTGTTGTAAAAACCCATCTGGCTCACCACTGCCCCTTCGGGAAGGAAATCTGCTTTCTTATCTGATCTGGCCTACACCTAACTCCAGACCCACAGCAATGTGGTTGACTCTTAACGATGCCCTCTGAAATGGCCTAGCAAGCCACTCAGTTGTCATCACCACCTTCTCAAGGGCAACCAGGGACGGGCAATAAATGCTGGCCCAGCCAGCGAAGCCCACATCCCGTGAATGAATGGAAAAAAAAATATGGGAATGCACAGGTTCATTTTGCAAGTGTTGTGGATAAAGTTCTTATGGAATTTTTTAATTTTAGGATTTTGACCAAGCAGACACTGTGATGGTCTGCAGTAGAAGAATGGAAAGGAGGGGAATTGTGCAGCAGTGGTGATATGACGGTAATATTTTAGGGAAACCAAAGTCTGATCAGCTGCTCATGGACAGTCCATCTGAAGCAGAGGGGTCTCAGAGACCTCCTCCCTTCCTCCTCCTCCTCTTTATTCCAAGGTCCTCACCAAAGGCCTGGTGGCAACGGCTGTGCCCTCATGAGAGCGAGCTGTTGGAGGAAGCAGCAGAGCTCCATGAAGTTGGAGACATGCTCTGATGTGTACCAGAGGGCTCCCCTCCTTGTCGACCAGGCAGTGGAACTGTTATTTTAGAACTCTGATGGTCAGCTCCAGGACGTTCCTGGTTGCTGCATGTCTCTTGTAAGCATGGCATCTTTGCATGGTCAGCTGGTGGAGGATAGTCATTAGCCACAAGTAGAACAGGTATTCCTTGTCAAGCAGCCAGCCTCTGACCTGTCATGGTGGCTCAAATTATGCGAGAACAGTTGACTGGCACAGGATGAAAGCATTTTGGCTGCTGCCAGGATAACAGGCATTCACTGATATGATGTTAAGGAAATGATAGCCCTTGTAGTTATGTAACATCACCTCATTAACATGTAGGGCCTGCAGAGACACATGTATGCAGTTGATGGCTCCCTGCACCATTGGAAATCCCACTACCCTGGCAAAGCCCTATATATCCCCTCCTCCTGCTTCGAAAGAAGATTATGAAATCCCCTCTCCTGGCATATAAATCCTGTTACTACCCTGAATCAGGGATGCACAGCAAACTGTGATATGTCAGCAATGTCACTGGCTCCCACTTAGAAGAAATTGAGAGGAATGCTGATTTTTATAGCCACTGGCAGTTGCATTCTTGCTTCGCTGAGCATTTGTAAGCGTGGCAGACAAGGTAGTAGAGTTTAATGACCATCCTCTTGGCAAATTGTAGCCAACACAAACACTGTTCCTGGTGGAGTTAGGAGAAATGTTCCCTGATGTTCCTATTTGGGTAATGTTATATTATTCTAATATGATGATAGAAACTATGGCTAGGATTTTCCATGCCCGCTGGCATCAGGTGTGTTCAGTGGAGTCAGTGGACAGTATGGCAAGAAGGCCAAAAATCGGTGCCACAATGCCGTGGAGCCAGATTTCGATCGTCCTTTCTGCCCTCCGATGGCGGGCCGCATTTCCCACCATCAGACATCAGGAACTTCATCGTAATACGCCAGCATGGCCAGCCTGCTGGACTCATCCCCCCTCCCCCCTGCTGGATTGTCCGTCCACGTCGGTGGGAAAACAGGCCAAGGTGTTTCACAACAGCATATATAAGGCGTGCACCTGGTGGGCTGCACTTCACTTGGGGCTTCAAGGTTTGTTTGTCTACCTTGCTTCAGTCAGCACTCACAGTCATCAGCGCCAAGCTTCACAGACAGCACCACATCACTTTCAGTGGGGCTCATTGGTAAGTCTCTACTTACCAGGTCAACCATATGTGGGTGACTTTTCAACATCTGCGGGGCTGCAGGGCAATGTCTTGCCTGAGGGAGGGGGAGAAGTGGCCTCAGGCAAGGGGAGAGGCTGCAGGGCGAGAGCTTTACTGGTGAAGGGTAGTAACCCAGGATGTGTGTGTGTGGAGGGCACATGTTGATCTGTGCAAGTGGCCTCAAGATAGTGAGGGCTGAGCGGGCAGTCTCCAGAGGAGATGAGGCCAGATGGAGATGTGAGGCTATGTGTGTGAGCATGGGTGGTGATGTCCCTTGAGCTGGCAGTGAGTGAGATGCCAGTGAATGTGTGATGGGCTTCAGTGTGTGAGTTGAGAGTGATGGGATGGTTGCCACACCCTGGCTGCACAGACGAGATCATCCATCCTCTATCTGCATTGGATGGCCAACCTCTTCTGTGCTGCATTGGCACTGATCACCACTGCCATCACCTACCAAGCCGGAATGGTAATGTGGCTGCCCCTCCTGCAGCCAGAGCGGGGGGTAGAGGACATCACAGCGGGACTCCACAGTGTCCAAAAGGTGCTCAAGGGCTGCAGTTGTCTTACCTTTCATGGCCATGTCTTATTTGCTGCTGTCCTGGGCTGGAAGCACTGAACACAACTGTACTTTAAATGTGATGCCTGGCGTGATGAAGCAGTGAGGTGTTGGGGTGTGTAGGGGCTGGTGGTGTGTGTCAGCTTCACCTCTGACTTCTGAGCGGTCCGAATCGCTCCCACTCCCTGGGTTCTAGACCTTGGGCTTATTTGGAAGTTGTGACAAAGTGCAGCAGACAACTGGTTTTGGTGCAAGAAAAAAACTGAGTTTATTGAAGTCACAAATGAATTTATAACATTAGGATTACACTGAGATTATACAGACCTACAAAGTACACTTAGTTAAGAATGGGGAACACACGGCATAATGAGGGAAAATCACGCTACTAATCCCCTTACCCTTATCCCACCCCCAAAACCTAACTAAATTGAAGTAGGAGAGGTCAGGGATCATGCTCACCAACCAGGGTTCCTTGACAGTTCGAAATCCAGCCAGGTAAACTTTATGTCCTCTGGGGCCTGCCGTCCCCACGTGGTCCTGGTCTGTGGAATCTGTGAAGGTTCTTCAGTTGAGTGGAGGCCGTGATTGTGGGTGGTCGATGTTCGTGGAGGACTGCGGTTGTGGCCTTATTGTCTTCGGTTGAGCCTGCCACCCCATGCCCCTCGCCGTGATGTTGCCTGCGGGCCTGCAAACTTCCAGATCTCTTCCCTCTGCTTGGCTGAGCTACAACCGCTCCAAACTGCTCACTGCCCAAAAACTGGTGGCCCAGTTATACTGTTTTTTTGAATTTCTTATCTGAAACCAAATCAAGGTTAGTTCTTTGTCTGATTTGGGCTTCTTCAGGTGATTGTTGTCTTGTTGTTTTTAATGGGCTCATATGATGTTTATCGTTGTCTTCCTGTCCCCGTAACTAGTCTTGAACTGAAAGCCATTGTTTATGTGGAGTATTGTTGGTTCGCATAATTGCATTGATTGCAGCCTTCCTGCCTTAGTAGTTAGTAGCGATTATTTATGCAAGATTTTGATGGGCTTTAGTTTCGTATAAGATTAAGTCTTTCTCTGGGTTGATTGTTTTAAAGGGAAGAATGCGTATTCTGTCTCCTCTCATTGTCTAGTTCCAGGCAACAATCCACACTGCACTCAACAAGCCCGGGCAAGTCCAGTCCCAGGCCTTCATGGGCTGCAGGGTTCTACACTTAACTCAGCAGTTGGGTCCTCTGCTATAAAAGTCCAAAAGTCATATCCTTGTTGATCATATGAAAAATGTGGGAATTTTGAGAACCCTTCAGCTGGCAGGCAAATTGGAGCCTACCCTCCATCGAAACAGTATGTATCCCAGAATGCAAAAGTAATACGGCGGGTTTGGGATGATACGGCGTGAAAAGCTGCTATTGTAGCCGGCGGGTAAATGTCGTCTTACCCGCCTGCTACTGCACTTAGTACAAATCTGGAACGATTCCACCCTATGTATTCATGCATATGTATACATAAATATCCAAAGGGCCACATAGCTCACTACTGCACTACAGTCAGGGCACCGAGCAACAATATATCAGTCCACAGCACATAGTGTGATCTAAGAAATACATTCGATGAAGCTCCAGCGTTGGAGTCCAGAAGTATTGTTATTTTGAACTTTGGGGAACCACAAAACAAACATGGTGGCAGCAGGTGTCTGTTAGTAAAGCCCAAACATTTTAAATTAATTTAATGTTGAACTAGATTTAGAAAAATCAACCCGAATTAGTACCAGGGAGAGAGAAAAACTGAGTGAATTTCACAAAAATGAAATGGCTACCGCAGCAATGAATGGACAGTTCCAGCACAGGCTGAATTGGGAGGCCAATGACATCACAGAGGCATTTGAGAAGCTTCAACAAAAATGCGGTTTGGCATTCAGTAGTTTTCTAAAAGGTACAGCCTCTGGAAATTGCTACCACAGAAAGTAGTTGAGGCTAAAACATTGTATGTTTTCAAGAAGGAGTTAGATATAGCTCTTGGAGTGAAAGGGATCAAAGGATATGGGGAGAAAGCGGGAACAGACTATTGAGTTGGATGATCAGCCATGATCATGATGAATGGCGGAGCAGGCTCAAAGGGCTGAATGGCCTACTCTTGCTCCTATTTTCTACATTTCTATTAGGTAAGAGGAAAGAATCAGCTACAACCTTTTGTAGACAGGAGAGAAAGGTTTCGACCTTTTTAATAGTTAGGAGATGAACGGGGATGATAGTAAAAACCCAGGCAAAATTTTTGAGGAAATCAACACACATCTCCAGCCAAATCAAACCATTGGATCCACCGATATGGACTTCAAAGCCTGAGGCAGGAACCAGGTGAGCCTGGTGACAATTTCTTAATGAGGTTGAGAAATAAAGCTGAGAAGTGTAAATTCAAAGAAATAGGTAAAAGGCTGGCAGATCAGCTCATTTGGGGCTCTGCACACCCGAAAGCACAAAAAGCTATGATTGGAAAAGGTAAGCTCAAAATATCACAGGTTGTGAAGCCACAAGTGGACAGATGAAGATGCTGAATACCCAAATGGCTAGACAAGGGAAAGGCAGAAGGCTAAAGCAGTGAAATAGTAACAAAAGAATCTAGACCAGAGGGAAAGATGTACAAGATCTGTGGATGACCACCTGAGTTCATAGTCAGAAGGAAATGTTCCGCACGTGGATCAAACTGCAGAGCTTGTGAAAATTCAACCACTGGGAAAGGATGTGCAGAACAAAGAAAGAAGATGGTAAAGGAGTTATCAGAATCAGAGCAACAGGGTAAACAAGAAGGAAAAAGAAACCAAAACATCCACATCCTGGACGATGTTTGAGGATACAATAGGCATAGGAACCATAAAACTGCATGAAATGTCTAGATGTGACAGTTCCCTAAGAAAAGAAACTCGCACAACCATTCAGATCAGGAAGAAGGTGAGAAATTAGCCCACACCCATAAATCTGAAGCTGAAGCTTGATACCAAAGCACAGAGTAACATTATCCCGCTCAGACCAAACCAGTTGTTAGTGAAATTTTGAATGAAAATGGCTACTCAAGGAAAGATGCTCTGAAACCGAGCAACATCAGTCTAACGGCACGTGGGGGAACTGAGATTCGACAGCTAGGAACAACCCAAGTCAGAGGGACACACATAGGAAACGATGCTAACTGTAGGTTCTAAGTCACAGGAAAAGGTGCTCCTGCTATCCTGGAATTGAGCAGTTGCAAAGAGTTGCAGCTGATCTCAGTAAACCATGAGATGAAAAGGTGCCACTGAAGGTCAAAGGAGTTACACCCATCGAAAAGCGCCCTCCGATCAGAAGCAAGAAATGATTGTTAAGAGTCATAAAGCCTACAGATTGAGTAAATTCCATCATTATATGAATGGATTGCACTCAGACATTGAAATTCTCAACGCCAATATTGAAAGACATGAAGAGCTCTTGGCAGAAAAGGAAAGAGAGCTCATTTGGAAAGTTCAGACAGCTAAAGAAGATTTCCAGAATCTTACAGCATTCCAAGATGAAAAGTTATAACTAGAGAATGGAGTCACTGACCTGGAAAGACTGAGGGCAGAGCAGGACAGGACGTAGCATGTTGAAAAAGAGTACGAGGAAGAAAAACTGCCAGCTGTACAGTTAGCAGAGGAGGCATCCATGAAGAAGATCCTGAACCTCAGGTCAAAACTTCAACAGCACGTGTTTCAAATAGATGAACAAGGGGAGGTGATGGCGTAGTGATATTGTCGCTGGACTAGTAACCCAGGGACCCAGGGTAATGCTCTGGGGACCCAGGTTTGAATCCCGCCATGGCAGATGGTGAAATTTGAATTCAATAAAAACCTGAAATTAAAAGTCTGATGATGACCATGAAACCGTTGTAAAAACCCATCTGGTTCACTAATGCCCTTTAGGGAAGGAAACCTGCTGGCCTTACCTGATCTGGCCTACATGTGACTCCAGACCCATAGCCATATAGTTGACTCTCAAATGCCCTCTGAACAGGGGCAATAAATGCTGGCCTAGACAGTGACACTCACATCCTGTGAATGATTTTTTTAAAACTTGAAAAAGGAAAGAATGACAGTGCTGAGTTCAGATATTATTGAACTGCAGATCAGCTTTACACAATATCAGTCAGAGAATGATTTACTGGAGACCAATAGCAAACTGTGAGGAAATGCTGGAGCATTTAAAAGTGGAAATCCAAAATGCAAGGAGTCAAGCAGAGCGGACACAGCAGGATGCTGAAAAACTGGTGGAAGATAGGTGCACAGAGTGGTTGGAAGAGAAACAAAAGCTGCAGAATCATAATGCAGAGCTTGAGGGGAAGTATTGCCAGGCCAAAGACTGACTATAATGTGCTGCTTTAGCTCTAACGAGGCAGAACATTTTACTGCCTAAGCGATACTAAGGCTGGGGTTTCCCATGCCCGCCGGGGTCGGGCGTGATCGGTGGCATGAGCGGACAATATGGTGTAATCGATTTCATGACGGCGTGAAACCAGTTTGCGATCATCCGCTCAGCTCGCCGACAGACCTGGGCGTATATGTACATAGATTATTGAAGGAGAGAGCAGTTAATAAAGCATATAGTATCCTGGGCTTTATTAATAGGGGCATAGAGTACAAGGGCAAGGAGGTTATGCTGAATTTATATAAGGCACTCATTAGACCTCAGCTGGAGTATTGTGTACAGTCCTGGGTGCCACATTATAGGAAGGATGTGAACACATTGGAGAGAGTGCAGAAGAGGTTTGCAAGAATGGTTCCAGGGATGAGAAACTTCAGTTACGAAGATAGATTGGAGAGGTTGGGACTGTTCTCCTCGGAGAGAAGGCGGCTAAGAGGAGATTTGATAGAGATGTTCAAAATCATGATGGGACTGCACAGAGTAGGTAGTGGGAAGCTGTTCCCACTCGTAACAGGATCAAGAATGCAAGGGCACAGATTTAAAGTGATTTGCAAAAGAGGCAATTGTGAGATGAGAAAAAGCTTTTTCACACAACAAGTGGTTCGGGCCTGGAATGCACTGCTTGGAAGTGTGGTGGAAACCAATTCAATCGAAGCATTCAAGAGGGCATTAGATGATTATTTGAATAGAAATAATGTGCAAGGGTATGGGGAAAAAGCAGGGCAATGGCACTAGGTCATAATGCTCATTTGGAGAGCTGGTGCAGACATGATGGGCTGAATGGCCTCTTTCTGTGCCGTTAAAATTCTGTGATTCTGTGAGTCATCCAGATTTACACTATGGCTGGATTTCAGGCCATATCATCCCAAACCTGCAACATTATTTATGCATTCCTGGGAAACATGCCGTTTCCATGGCAGGTGAACTCTCATTCGCCTGCCCGCCATCATATTTAAAGACCAGACGCGTGCACACATCTCAGTGCTTCCAACTCACGACTGCTGCAGGGAAGATGTCCACAAATGCAAAAAGACTGCAGCCCCAAGGTTTAGCGATGCATCACTGGTGCAGGCCCGCCTGGATGTCCTCTACCCTGCTCTGGCCGCAGGTTGGGTAGTGGTGTGACCAATCAGGCTTGGGAGGCAGTGGCAGTGGTGGTCAGTGCCAATGCCCTTCAGAAGAGGATAGCCACCCACTGCTGCAAAAGGATGAATGATCTCCTCCGTTCCACCAGGGTAAGTCACTCTTTTCATCAATCTCAACTCACACACTCACAAACCCATCACACATCCACAGGGCCCTCATTCGCTGACAGTTCAAGGGACATCACCATTCACTCTCTCACACACACCATCATTGCCCTCATCCCGTCCATGGGACCACTCACCACCCACACAGGCCAGGCATAATTATCATCTGGCCTGGCAGGCATCGTGCTTACCCTTTTTTCCATCTCCATCCATGCAGGACAAGCTCGCACTCAAAAAGAGAGAGGGTCGCAGACCAGTGGAGGAATGCCCGAAATCAAGGCCTTCACAGACTTTGAAAACAGAGAAATCCAGCTGGCCGGCGATGATCTGGACTGGTCCCGTGCTGTCAGTGAGGTCAGCGCTGCTCTACCAAGTGAGGGTCCAACAGTGCAACATCCATCAGACAACAATGCTGTGAGTGATGTGCCCTATTTCACAGGCCACTGCCATGCACTAATTATCTCCCCTTGCTCCTGCGGGCACATTTGGGAAACAGCCGACAGAGCCCATGACCCAGGGCCTCCAATCAAGCTCCGAAGAAACCTCTGAAGAGGAATCTGGAGGCACCCTTTCTGAAGTCCCGTCACAGCGCTCACCCCCACCCTCCACCAGCGCAGAGACACACACCTCGATGGGACATAGCTTTAGAGTAGCCTCGGGACCACAATCTAGTGAGCACATTGCATTGTCTGATCCACAGCAGACAGGGACTTCCCAGGTGTCCGGCACTCAGGACTGCTGTAGGCCAGGAATTTGCTGAGTCTGAGTCAGATGATGAGCCTCTGGACTTGGTCATGTCACAGTTGCTGAAACTGCAAAGGGAAGCTAGGGAACATCAGGAAGGGATGTCCACTGTACTCTTCAGATTGCAAGGCACGATGAATGAGTCCATCCGCCTTCACTCTGAGGTGATAGCGCAAGCATGTCAATGCACCAAGGTCAACACTGGTAGGATGGAGGCCGCCATGCAGACCTTGGTCCAGGACGTCACTCCTGCTTGGGGCCAACTCCATTGCTGATGCCATAGTTGGCCTCCAACAGTGTGTAGAAGAGAGGGTTGCTGGGCAGCTCGATCTCACTCCAGCTACACCCTCTCCTTAAGGAGTCAGCCTGGGGGCCTCAGGCACCTATAGGGAGGAGGACCAGCAGGTGCACACTCCGGGCCCTTCCATCCAGAGGACTCCAAGAGCGTCCGGCCCATCCGGCACCTCTCTTCCTGTGACCTCAGCAGCTCCAGCTTCACAGGCCGATGAGGATGCCACTGCCACACAGCAGGACACTGAAAGCAGGCCGGAGCCCTCCAAGTTTCAGCCCTCCAGAGGACGCCTGCCAAGGTCATCACAGACAGGGTGCCGCAGTCAACAGGCTGCCTCCACTTCTGCTGAGGATGACCGGGGAGCACCAAGATGCAATGGCAGGGTTAGGAAAGTTAAGGAGAATTAGTTGCACAGCCTGGGCATGGGTGTTAATCACTTGTACATACTGTTCACTATAGTTCAATAAACTCCTAAGAATGTCTCTTTGCCTGTGGCTCCTTGTTCTGATGAACTGTGTTTATGTCACTCAGATGTGAAACCTTTCTGCACAAGTTAAAGGCAGGTGGCTCAGTCCAGGGCCTCTTCCCTGTGCTCTGTGCAGCCTTCAGACCAAAGTGATAGTCCAGCCTCACATTCCCTGGACATGTTACCGATGCTGCCAGATTGCTGTGGGCAGGTGTCACAGAGTTCCATCATTCTCTCTGTTTGCTCTCAGCACCTTAAAGCTGGAGCTGGCCCCCCCCATCTCTTCGACATCTGTGACCAGTGACACTGTGCTGCTGAAGGGCTCAGGTGCTGAAGACGGACAAAGGATCAGGTGTTTCTAGAGTTTCATGGCTGCATCTCTATGATATGACCCCAATCACAGAGTGCAAGAGAGCTGCCCTCAGCCAGACAGGAGTCAGACATTCTCAGAGGCAATGTGAAGATCTATGGAGTGTCCTCACTGCATGTCGACATCATTCTCCTGCAATCGAGTGACTATTAGGGCTTCCACTGCATCTCCATGATAGCAGCATTCTCACAGAGGGTATTGGCGCTGAGATAAGCCAGACTGGAGCAAATAATCACAACTGCGATGTGAGGATCTATGGGGTCACCTCACTGCATGTCATCATCATCCTCCACAAATCTGACAGCTATGAAGGCCTCTCAAAAGTGCCTGCCTCGTCTAGCCAATGCGAGGGCCTCATGCCTGTCATCATCGCCTCCAAGGACCTCCTCATCGTCATCCCCGTTGTCCTCCTCCTCATCGGAGGAGACCTCCAGCTCCTTCATCTCATCCTCAGCCAGCTCCTCACCCCGCTGCAGCGCCAGGTTGTAAAGGGCGCAGCAGACAACGATGATGCCTGACACCCTCTTTTGTCTGTATTGCAGGGCTCCACCAGACGGGTCCAGGCACCAGAACCGCATCTTCAGCATCCTGATGGTCTGCTCCACCAAATTGCGAGCTGCAATATGAGCCTCATTATAGCATGGCTCTGCTGCAGTCTGAGGCCACTGCGCGGGTGTCATCAGCCACGGCCTCTGCGGGTAGCCCTTGTCCCCGACGAGCCATCCTTGCAGCTTCTGTGGACCCTGGAAGACTGCAGGGATCTGCGAGTGACTCAGGATATAGGCGTTGTGCACACTCCCTGGAAACCGTGCGCATACCTGCAGGATGCGTTTCTGGTGGTTGCATAACAGCTGCACGTTCAGTGAATGGAAGCCCTTGCGGTTGATGAAGTCCACTGAGTGTAGCGATGGAGACCTGAGCGCTACATGAGTGCAGTCAATCGCACTCTGCACCTGTGGGAATCCCGAGATCAGGGCGAATCCAATGGGTCTTGCATCCTGGCTGTCCTGGTCCCAGGCGAAATCCACAAAGTTGTGTGCCATGGAGAAGATGGCATCCGTGACCTCATGGATGCATTTGTGGGTGGTGGATTGTGAAATCCCACAGAGGTCACCTGCAGAGCCCTGAAAGGAGCCACTGGCAAAGAAATTGAGCGCCGTGGTCACTTTCACAGCCACTGGCAGTGGATGCTCTCCATGTCCCCTTGATGCCAAGTCCTACAGTAAGTGGCAGATGTGAACCACCATGTCATTGGTGACACTGGTTCTCAGTCAACTGCAGGATTGGCAGGCGGCATCTATAGACCCTGGGTGTTGCTAGGCGCCAACCAGCCATGGCTCGCTGTCGCTCCCGGGCAGTGTGTGCGGAAGCCCCCTGCTGCCCCTTCTTCATGAGGCTGCTGCTCCCGCCTTTGCACAGCCAGGTGTCTCAATCACGTTCTCCTCCGTCCTCTCTACTCTCTGTAGGCCATCAGGCATACAGCTTAGCACCTTTCCTGACCCTGTGTGACCGCCCCTTAATGCTTCCCAGAGAGTTCTGGTCACCCCTCGGATGGCCACAGATGAGTGCGCTGCATGGCTGCAGTTGGACTGCACACGTTGTACCATCTCCTCCCCAGCACTGGCCATGGAGCAGTCGCTGCTGGAGGCGCTCACAGCCCCTTGCAATCTCAGCATCCCAGTTAGGAGAAGAGTCCCCCATGTCGCAGGCCAGGGATGAGTGCACTGCATGGCTGCCCTGTCAACCTGCAACATGAGGGACACTGCTCCAAACCAGGACGCTGAGATTGCAAGGGGCTGTGAGCACCTCCAGCAGCGACTGCTACATGGCCAGTGTTGGCGAGGAGGTTGTACAACATGTACAGTCCAACTGCTCCGCGGTCCAGTAAAGTGGTGGCAGACCTGCAGCCTGTACTATGGAGGGCGGAGGGTAAGGTCTGGAGCGCTTTGTGGCACTTTGGTGCCTCCACGGTGCTTGAATAGGTGGACAGGCTAGGAGCCTGACCCCAATCATATCACTGTGGCTGCGCCCAAACTGTCTCAGTTTCAGAGGCATGGTCAGTTTATACAGGTGTCCTTACTGCCTGGCCCTCGCCTACCCTGCAGCCCACCTCGAATTCTTGTGCGTAGGATCCAATGCCAGGGCAGCTGTTGCCCCCCCACATCCCCGATAACAGTCCCCTCAGAGGCTGGGCAGCAGTTGCCCCCAGACACCACCCCCCACAAGTCACCTCCGCGGCAGGGCGGCACGTCACCCCAGCCCCCTGGCGCCGCTGAAGCCTGCAGAGCAACAGACGATCCTGGCGATCTGTGGAAAATGATGCCGTTCACTCACCTCAGTTCCCCCAAAGTGAAGTCCGCCAAGTGCACATTGCCTGCGTGCTGTTGTGAAACACGTTGACGTGCTTTCCCGCTGACATGGACGGACGATCCGGCGAGGGTCCAGAGCCTGGCGGGATGGCCATTTAATGGGATGCTGATGTATTATAATGAGCTCCCCGACGACCATTGGTGGGAAACATGGCCCCCGTCAGCGGGCTGAGCGGATGATCATGACCTGCCTTCCTGCCGCCGTGAAATCGGTCGCATCATATTGTCCACACGCACCACCTATCACGCCCCCTGCCTGCAGGCATGGAAAATTCCGCCCAAATTGTGAGTCTCATTCTTCAAGTGGTAAATTGTCGTTGGAGATTTTGTTGACGTCAAATTTTAATTTAATTAAGAACATTTTTTTTTACCTGATTTGATTTGAATTCACCCTTCTCAGCCAATCATGTTTCTTTCTCACTGCTTAAATCATATTGGCAAATAGATGCACTGAGATAATAGATACCCCATTGACCTCACCACACTATCATCAGCTCACACTTCCAGCAAGTTACCGTACCAATAAACAGTAACGGCACACAGCCCAGCAATATCACCCCCATGTGTTCAGGGCTTTGCCTTGGTGGTTGCCTTCCTTGCTTTGTCTCCCTCTATCTCTTTGTTTTACAATTTCCCTGCATATATCGCACCCTATGGGCAGAATTTTCCTGGCCCCATGGAGACTGTATTGGAGAAGGCGGGACAGGAAAATAGGGGGGACCCGGTCGGGATGAATTCCCAATGCATTCCCACTACTGGGGGACTTTCCTGGGCAGGGTGGGAACCGGATTGTGGGCCCATTCCATGGAGGCTGGCAGCCAATAAGATCAATTAAGGCCACATTTAGGGGCCATTTTGTGTCGGTGCCGGTATTTTCTTGCCTACAGAGCATCCCCCACTATATGCGGAGGCCACCAGCTCACTCGAGGTGGATTCCTGGTGACCATCGGAGTGGTAGGCTCCATGCCCCAGTGATCCCAGCCCCCTCCATTAAATGGCCTGCAGAGGGGTTTCCCTTCAATCCTGATGATCCTACTGGCTCTGGCCTCTTTAATTTATCACTTGAATGCCGACAGCCAAGGCCACCTCCATGTCGAGCCACCTTCGCACTTGACTGCCTGCCTCGGCAGCTCCCAGTGTGACTGCCAGCCTGACATCACTTCAGGCCCTCTGACTGGGTAGCAAGGGTAGAGGCGGCCAATTAGGAGGCTGCCTCCTGGAAGGTTATGCCACTCGGTGTACTGACTACATGTGCAGGCTTGGGACACCTATGGGCCTGGCGTCTGGATTCTAATGACTATCAGAAAATCCAGTGTATGGTTTTGAGACACTTTTTCTTGTTCTAATCTTCAAAGAGTTCTGTAAATCTGCCTGTCCAACTCCTTTTTATCCGTCCCCCACTCTGTGCATACCTGTCATATTGCGTGTATTTATTTTTGTCCTTTAATATTTTTCTCTCACATTTTTCTTATAAACTCACTTTTCCTAAATTAAGAAGAAAGGTTTTAGACAGGGTAAAGCAGATGAACTGAGTGAGTAATAAATAAATTTTAAAAGGAGAATAGGAAGACAATGGGAACATAGGCAGAAGCTTTCTCTGTGGTGTTTTGGTACATCGGAAGGCTTGCTGGGCTATTTCAGGAGGCAGTTAAGAGCCAACCATATTTCTGTGGATCTGGTCACACATAGGCAAGACCAGGTAAGGATGGCAGATTTCCCTACTTGAAGGACATTAGTGAATCAGATGGGTTTTTATGTCAATCCAGTAATTTCACGACCATCATTATTGAAAGGACCACTAGACTAACGCGAGCATCCTCCATGAACTTGCCCCTACCAACAGTGAAGCCCTGTTCCTGCGGAACCAACTCTGGTGGTCGGTCCATTGTGTCCGGATGCCCAAAACCTGCCTCCCTTGGCAGGCTGTCTCCTCACATCTCGCCATTGGCCACCGCTCAAAGGGCAGCCAAAGGAAAATGTATAAGGATACACTCAAAGTTTCCCTAAAGCATGGAGGCATCAACATCACTGGGAGGAGGATGCTGCCGATCACTCGGCCTAGCAGCACCTGGTCCATCAAGGCGCAGGGCATTTCGAGACTCAGTGGCTCGACAGCGAGGCAGAATGGCCGTGGCAGAGAAAGGAGAAAGAAGCAAACCTGGGGCTGCGATTCCCACTCCCCTGTGCAATAACGTGCCCACACTGTGGAAGAACATGTGGATCCAGAATTGGGCTCCTCAGTCATCTGAAGTCTTACCAAGTCTGACAGACATCATCCTCGATTCCAAGGGACCGCTGATGACATCGTATTGAGACTAACTTTTTATTCCAGGTTTATTCATTAATTGAATTCAAATTCCCCAGTTGCTGTGGTGGAATTTGAACTCGTCTCCAGGGAATTAGTCCGGGCCTCTGGATTATTAATCCAGTAACATTACCACTATGCTACCTGTAAAAATATTTTTAAAAACAGTAAAAATGAATAAAAGTCTTTGTCTGCCTGTGGACAATAGGGAGATAATTGGCTCATTAAGGAACAGATGCATTCTGTATTGGGAAGGATGTAAACCCAGTATTGTGGAAGTATGAGGACTTATCCAAACTTATGTTGTGATGCTATAGCCTGCAATTATACAGTGATACATTATCACAGACATACATAAACCAAATACTTAATCATGTTAGATCTCCTATGACATTGTTCATGGCTAACTTGAGCTTTGGAGCATGGTTGTGATGTTTATCTCTTAAGATAGAGCAGTGTTTAGCTTGCTTTATGCCTTTAAATCTACTGTTTAAGCATTCCTTATAAGTGGTTTAATAGATATTGTCGCAGGTCAATTGAGAGCTGGTAAGTGAGCTGGATGCTGATGGGCTCTGGTACCAATGTAAGATCATGGTCTCTTTAAGAGTCTCTCCTTTAAAATGTAATTGCAATAGGAGACGGAGATGGAGGGGCAAGGGTAACAGCAGAGCAGAGGCTTTCCCCAGATATTTGAGCACAGAAAAATGAGGATCAAGAGAAGTAAGGAAGGTTGAGAGACTGGGAGTTGGAAGGTTATCCAGGTATTGTTAAAACAAGATCATGCAGTGCATAAAATTCATGTTGTGGGAATTATAAGTGTTTGAAACTTGGGTTAGCTGAAGCCTACTGTTGATAGGAGTAAAGTGGCTCCGAGATGGTAGGACCATTCAACAATACTTATAGAGGTCAATCAGTGGGTAACTATTGAAGGACATTTTGTATATCAGCAGCTTTGTGTGCTGAATAGCATTGCCAATCCTCCAGGATCATCCTGGAATCTCCAAGAGTTATAGATTAATCTCATGGACATTGCTGCAAGTAACTGGGGAGAAATATTATAGAGGCATTGGAAGTAGTGGGTGTTTTTCATTTTCTTTGAATGTTTGTTAGTTGTATAATATTGTACATGGTGGGGGGGAGAATGTGTTTTTTTAATCACCTTTATTGAAAGTTTTAAATCGGAGCCTGAGCACTTTGTCTCAGGGAGATCTGTGCGCTCTTCCGCGGAGATGGTGTGATGTAACCTCCAAAGGGAAGTCCAACCAAAGTTGGCAACCCTGGCATGGTTGATTTGTTTTTGTCCTGTATCGTTCAATCCTGTAATGTTTTATGATTTTAGTTGTTTGTAAACCTCTGCCTTTTAAATAGAGGCTTGGTTGTCATGGTCTGAAGAAACAGCAGTAAATGTCTGTCTTACTTGATTTTTCTGCTGTTGACTCTGAAGTGTGATGAATGCACACCAGGAAAATAGAAAAATATCATACTGCAGCAATCCCCCTTTAGTCACAACCTCCTGGAGCCTTGGGAGGAATTTGAAGTTAAATTTCAGATCCTGATTAGAAATCACGGGCAACATTTCCCCCAGTTGGGTGGGAAGTGCGGGAGCGGGCACAGGCGGGTGGGATTCCGATCGGTGGCCCAGGTCGGGGGCGTGCCGCCATTTTACGTGGGCAGGCCAATTAAGGCCCGCCCAGCGTGACATCCACCAGGAAGCGCTATGCGCTCCCTGTGCGGGCGGTGCGTATTCCCTCATCCGGGAGCGTGCTCTGTCATGCATGCGCGCGGAAGAGTGCACACATCTCCCTGAGGCAAAGTGCTGCCTCAGGGAGATCTGCTCCGATTTAAAACTTTCAATAAAGGTGATTAAAAAATTTCCCTGCCATGTCCCCTCAGGTGACACTGTCACATGAGTTGGTACATGTCCATAACTTTTATTTAAACGTTTATTAAATATTTAAATACCCGCGTGGATGAGGTTTCACGTTTTTTCTGAAGCCCGCCAGGGCTCCCAGCCTGCCCACCAACCTTAAGGTTGGACGGGTGGGTCCATCAGTCATTTAATTAGTTTTATAATGGCTTTAATAGGCCATTGACAGTTCGGCGGGCACACAGCCGGTTCGGCTGCACGCCCGCTGAACTGAAAATCTAAATGGCACGGGGTGACATCAGGACGCATGTCCGACATAACCCTGCGTTGGCAAGCGGGCCCTGCCCCCGCTCGCCAACCAGAAAAACCTGCCCCATGTTTTTCAAATTCTTGGACTCAGGACACCATCACTGTCTTCTTGAAGTATTGCAAAAATATCAAAGCTGCCTCAAGTGACTGCGTTCCTAACCGAAAAATCAAGGGGAGATGTTATTCCCAAAATTGATCTGAATCATATCAATTCAAATCTGCAAAGTCCATTCGAACATCCTCTGGGAACATAGGCATAGAAGTAGATATTTCAACCCCGTGTACTTGCTGCACCATTGTGGTAATTGAAGGCATAGTCTTTTCTACCGCCTATCAGGGGTCATGTGATTGTTCTTGGAGATTCCAACCAATGAGCCCTAAGCGCGGGTAATCCAGGGGGTGTGGCTTTTCTAGCCGAGGACCTGATTCAAACATGTAGCTTCTGAAGAGCTCTCTGTAATAAAGTTATCTGTTTCAAGAAAATACCTGTCCGGTCTGTCAAGCCATTACATTTGGTGATGAGCTTAAAAAACTCCGACGCTGCACCTCACCTTGTGAATGTGAGTACATCAGATCTTAAGAGAAAAGTGAAATATACTCACCAGTCAGGCCATTCTTCAGCAGAATCGATCTTTTTAAAGTGACTATGGAAGACAGGAGCACTGGAACAAGACATATATTCTCATCCACAGCCTGACGGCCCCAAATGGGCCCAATTCTAAGTCCTTTAACGAGTTGGTAGACCTTGGGAAAACACATTACCAGCCAAAGCCATCCGTAATAATGCAGAGGTTTAAGTTCAACTCCAGAGTAAGGGCCCCGGGAGAGTCCATCGCAACCTATAGAGCGAAGTTGAAGCAGTTGACTGAGCGTTGCGGCTTTGGGGACACACTAAATATGCTGCGGGACCGATTAGTTTGTGGAATTCACAGCAACGCTATTCAGTGCCGTTTGCTCGCAGAGGTCGACATTGGTTTGAGGTGTGCTATGGAATTAGCAATAGTAATGGGAAGTGCTGCGAGAGACTCGCAGGCTTTACAGAACGTACAACATGGCGTTGTTCTGCAATTGGGGCAGGAACCTACTACTGGGTGTGACGCAAAAACCAATGACACAGCCGCAAAGCGAAAGGCAGTCTCTGCTGCTAGAAAAGTGAAAAGGCCTAGTGGAAGCATTTCAGCAGCGACTCCGAAGTTAATCTGTTACAGATGTGGGGGTAACCACGTACCGGAAACTTGCAGATTCAAGGAGGCAGAATGTCCTTACTGCCACAAGAAAGAGCACGTAATAAAGCAATGCAGGGCGAAATTGAGACAGCAGACCAAAATGATTGAAGTGAATAATATAACAGGACCGGAAGCTGCCGATACCGGCACCTATTCCCTGTACAATGTCACAGCAGTAGAAACCGAACCTATTACCGTCACCATTCAAGTGAATGGGAAGCCACTAGCAATGGAGGTAGCCTCAACCACAGTGGCGGGAGAGCACACATTTAAATACCTAAGTGAAGGTACCCAGCCATTGAATCTGGAGCAAACCACGGTTCAATTGAAGAAATACACTGGAGAATCCATACAGTAAAGGGCATCACCACAATACCTGTGTCCTCTTGGCAATAGACAGCTCAGCTTCCAGTGATCAGGGCGACAGGAGAAGGGCCTAGTCTTCTGGGTCGAGACTGGTTACAAAAAATTAAGCTCAACTGGTCTGAAATATTTCACCTGAAAACAGGAGGAGTTCCTGAACTGCTAAGGAAATACGACATTGTATTTCGCGATGAATGAGGACAGTTAAAAGGCCTGCAAGCAAAAATATATATGGACTGTCAGGCGACACCCTATTTCTTTAAGGCCAGGCCTGTGCCTTATGCCCTAAAGGAGAGGGTGGATCCAGAACTGTGCCGGTTAGAAAAGCTAGGCATCATCCAATGAATCTAATTTTTGGAATGGGCAGCACCCATAGTCCCAGTGGTGAAACTTGACCAAACTGTACGCATTTGTGGGGAGTATAAATTGACCGTGAACAAGGCAGCAAAACTAGATAAGTACCCTAATCCAAGGATAGATGACTCATATGCAAAGCTAGCTGGAGGCAAATCCTATACCAAACTAGACATGAGCCATGCATACCAACAGTTAGAGCTGGATAGCACATCTATAGGGTATGTAACCACCAACATGTACAAAGGTCTTTATCAATATACTCACTTACCCTTTGGAGTATCGTCTGCATGTGCATTCTTCCAAAGGACAATGGAGAGTCTTTTGCAAGGACTTCCCTGAGTGGTAGTTTACCCAAATAATGTTCTGGTCACAGGGTCAACTGAAGCCGAACATTTGGCCAATCTGGGAGAGGTGCTAAAAAGATTCTTGGAAGCCGGTGTATGATTAAAGAAAGAGAAATGTACATTTCAAGTGGCAGAAGTTACTTACGTGGGTCACAGGATGGATGTCATGGGTTTGCATCCAATAGAAGAGAAAGTTAGGTCAATCAAAGAGGTGCCCTCTCTGTCCAGTGTAACCGAACTCAAGTCCTTTCTGGGTATGATCAACTATTATAGCTGCTTCTTGCCAAACTTGTCAACAGTGTTAGCACCATCACACTCGTTGTTAAAAAACAATCATTATCAGTCATGGAATTTGCAATAAGAAAAAGTCTTTGTGAAAGTTAAGAAACTATTACATTCACCATGTCTACTGGTACATTACAACCCATTGAAAGAATAGGTATTAGTATTAACATGTGATACCTCCTTATGGAGTGGGAGCTGTGTTATCATATAGGATGGAAGATGGATCAGAAAGGCTAATTGGCTATGTCTCCAGAACCCTCTCCATAGCCAAGAAGAGTTATTTCCAAACTAGAAAAGGAAGGTTTATCAGTAATATTTGGAGTGAAGAAATTCTACCAGTATCTGCATGGACATTTCACCATTGTGTCAGACCATAAACCATTAATGGGTTTATTCAGTGAGGATAAAGCCATTCTGCCAATAGCATCAGCAAGAATTCATTGTTGGGTTTTGATATTATCTACATATGAGTATACCTTCATGTACCATCCTGGATTGCATATTGCAAATGCAGATGCGCTCAGTTGTCTCCTGTTACCAGATAGCATTGTATATGCTCCAGTGCCACAAGAAGTTGTGCCAGTATTGAATTTATTGGATTCTTCGCCAATGTGTGTGAAGCAAATTAGAAATTGGACGAACAGAGATCCAATTTTGTTGACAAAGACCTTGTATTGTAAGGGTGGTCAAATTCACCTGTATAGGATGAGACCATTCCATGCCCGAAAAACAGAGTTAAGTTGTCAAGATGGAATCTTGTTATGGGGATCAAGAGTTGTTGTCCCTTCACAAGGAAGAGAACCACTTTTGACAAAGCTTCACAGTGCGCATCCAGATATATCAAAGATGAAAATGAATCTGCGAAACTATGTCGGGTGGCCAGGCATAGCCAGTGACATTGAAAGCATGGTTAAGCACTGTTACCATCGTCAGCAACAACAGGGGTTGCCTGTTTCAGCTCCACTGCATCCATGGGAGTGGGCTGGTCAACCCTGGGTTAGACTACATGTTGATTATGTAGGACCATTCTCAGGTACCATGTTTTTATTGATTGTAGATGCTCATTTCAAGTGGATGGATGTGTATGAAGTCAGATCATCAACACTGAGCGCAACTATCGAAAAGCTGCATCAACGTTTTAGTGTACATTGCCTACCAGAAATCATCGTTTCTGATAACAGTAGTCTTTACTAGTACAGAGTTTGAGATTCATGAGTTTAAATGGAACCAAACATCTTAAAACAGCCCCATATCATCCCTCATCAAATGGTTTAGCTGAAATAGCTGTGCAAACTTTCAAATCAGGAATGAAGAGGTACTCTAGAAACTTGAGTTTCCCATTTTCTTCTCAATTATCATACGACGCATCATTCAACTGCAGGTTCAACACCGTCTGAATTATTGATGAAATGCCGCCTATGTACAAGGGTGTTTCCAAATTTAGAAGAAAAGGTAGAGAAAAATCAGAATAATCAAAAATTGAACCAAGGTATTCGTAGCAAAGCTCAGGTATTCACTGTAGGAGATAGTTTTTGTGTGCAATTTAGGAAGTGGACCTTGTTGGGTTCCTGGTACAACTGCCTCAGAAACTGGTCTCTTGTCCTTCCAAGTACATCGAATTGTTCGAAAACATGTGGATCATCTTAGGAAGAGAGAGACATTACAACAACTAGTTATTCTGCCTGTGATTAACGTTGAACCGTTAATCCCTGAGGTGACGGATCGATCTAGAATAGACATACCAGATGTCTCCATAGAGTTGCCTAACGCTGAACTGCCACTTTCTAATGATGTGCCTGATGTTGCAGTTCCTGATCATGTCAATCCAGTGGAAGAGCCTCCAGTGGTAGAGTTAAGCCGCTCTAACCAAACAGGTAACCACCTCAGAGACTTAATCTTTAATCACCTGACCTGTATATGTGTATATGTTGTGGGTTATTCAAACATTCTCTGTAAATAGGAAGTGTAAAAAAAAACTAAAGGGGGAGGAAACGTAGTAATTGAAGGTATAGCCTTTCCTACTGCCTATCAGGGGTCACATGATTGTTCTTGGAGACTAACCAATGACGCCTAAAAGCAGATAATCCAGGGGGTGTGGCATTTCTAGTCAAGGACCTGGTTCAAGCGTGAAAGTGGCTGTAGTCCCAGAGGCTGCTCTCTCATTAGAGGGAGACATCTGTTGGTGAGTTTAAGCTGAGGGTTTAACCACTCCTCAGGTGAGGGGCAAGGTGGAGCCTACATAGATGACCTCAGCCAGTATAGGATTTGAACCCACACTGTTGGCATCACAAACCAGCCATCCAGCCAACTGAGCTAACCGACCCACAACATGTAGCTTCTGAAGAGCTCCCTGTAATAAAGTTATCTGTTTCAAGTAGAAACCTGTTCCGTACATCATGTCATTACAACCATTCAATGAGATAATGGCTGATCTGTACATCAATGCCATTGAGTTGCTCGTTTCCTATCTGCTTATACTCTTTCCTCAAACAAAACTATCAATCTCAATCTTGAAAATTTCAGTTGTCTCAGCATTCACAACTGTGCGGAGGACAGAATTCCAGATTTCAACCATGCTTTGTATGAAAAAGTGCTTCCTGATTTCATCCCTTGAATAGACTAGCTTTAATTTTAAGATTGATCTCCATTGTTCTGGATTCCTGCACCAAAGATACAGCTTCTCTGTATCTACCATACTGGATTTCTTTATCATTTTAAACCCTTCAATTTTGATCATCCCTTAACCCACTAAACTCAAGCAAATACAAGCCAAAATACAGTGCCCAAAACTGAACACAGTACTCCAAATGATATCTGGGATCCATATAACTGAATTTCACTTTTGTATTCCAAGTCCCTTGAGATAAAGGAGGCTTTTGCGTTTTGGTTTACTTTTTGTACCTGTATACTAGCTTTTAGTAATTTAAGTACATGGATAACTACATCCTTTTGCTTTGGCAAAGAGACTCGCCTCTCATGATTCAAAAAAAAATTCAGATTTGCCTTCTCAAATCCAGAGAAGATTACATCACACCTCCCCATATTGAACTCCATCTGCCAGTCAATGCTCCTTTGTACCATCTGCTGCTATTCACACAAGTTACAGTGTCATCTGAAAATGTTGCTATATAGCACCCTATTCCTTCATCCAAGTCAAAAATATGATGAAAAGTTGAGGCCTCGGAACAGGTCCCTGGAGAACATCACATGGGGCAGCATTTTCCGGTCGGTGAGCGGGGGTGGGGCCTGCTCACTGACGCGTAAAATGACGCAGGCGGGCGTCCTAATATCAGCCTGCGTCATTTCGATTTTCAGTTCGGCGGGCACGCAGCCGAGTCGGCGGGCGTGCCTGCTGACCTGTCAATGGCCTATTAAGGCAATTAAAAAAGTAATTAAAATGATTAATGAACCTGCCCATCCAACCTTAAGGTTGGCGGGCAGGCGAAGAGCCCAGGCGGCCTTCCGAAAAAGCATGAAACCTCATTCATGGGCGGGATGAGGTTTCCTGAGGGATTTAAAACGTTTGGAAAAATTTTAAATAAAAATCATGGACAAGTCCCAGCTCATGTGACGGTGTCACATGAGGGGGCACGTCAGGAAAATTTTTTCTTACCTTTAATAAATTTTGAAAAGTTCAACCGATCTCCCTGAGGCAGCACTTTGTCTCAGGGAGATCTGTGTGCTCTTCCACACGCTTGCGCGAAAGAGCGTAGAGACCTGCTCAGGAAGTCCCCCCAACACCCGCCCGCGCAGGGAGCGCACAGCGCCTCCGGGCAGACATCATGCTGGGCGGGCCTTAATTGGCTCGCCCACGTAAAATGGTAGCGCGCCCCTTACCGGGTGCGCCAATCGGGAGCCCGCCCGCTTGCGTCCACTCCCACATAGCCCCCCAGACAGGGGGAAAATGCTGCCCATGGAGAATTTCCCGCAGCCTGTGGAGGTGCATTTGGCAATGGTGGGGGTGGGAATATAATGGAAAACTCCTTTGGATGACTCCTCGATGTGGCCCTTGAGTCGGCTGCGTGCCCGCCGAACTGAAAATCTAAATGACGCAGGATGACGTTATTTTACACGTCAGCGAGTGGGCCCCGCTCCCACTCACCAACCGGAAAATGCTGCCCCATGTGCACCAGGCAAGTTACCTAAGGGTGGGCTGCCACTGGAATCAGCAACCTGCTCGACAGAGGCAGGCAGACAATCTACATAATTAAAACTTCAATCAAAGGCAATTTTCTGACATTAATTGAATATATCTGGCATAACATGCCCCACCCGGACCCCCACCTTCTGCTGTGTCAGGAACCTGGCAACACTTTGGAAGGAGCCTCTTGGTGGGAGGTCAGAAGGCAATCGAAGGTTTCCCTCCATTCTGAGGTCCCTCATTGTTCTGGGCCTTGTTTTTCTAAACTGGCTTTGGAGTCTTTCATAAGCAACTTCATTTTGACCCACCTCCTGGGTCTTCCCATTCTTCAGCAGAGCTCACCTCTCCCAGTGGAACTGCCAAACAGACATCACTGCAGGCTCTCCCACATCCCTGTTCTGCCTGCCATGCTGAATTGGCCACCCCCCCGAAGTTCTTCTCTGCTGGTGCATCACTGACCTGGAAATGATCCATGCACCCAAAAACTTTGTAAGTGCAGATGGTTCCCAGCCTACATGTCACACATCACCAATCAGAACAACCTCATTTATCCCTACTCTAATCTCCTACATCCTAACCAATTACTGATGCATGTCACAAGGTTACCTCCAATGCCTCACGTCCTCATTTTTGACATCTGTCAGCATTTTGTTAAGTTTACTGCATGTACCTTTATTTGAACAAGTAGAGAACGTGAATCAAAAATGCAGAATATTCTTAGGCAGTGAAATCTAAACAAACTGTAATTTTTGACAATGTTGCCCTTTGCCATCCACATATAGTTCTCCCCCACATGAATCCCTCTGCTTCTTGTTCATGAGACATAGATATATATTTACAAACACTTTTATTTCTGATGGTCACATATGTTTTTTGTTGAGGAAACAGATTATTTACACTGAGCTAAAGTACAAAAATATAATACAATTGTTTTACATTATGAGGTTGTGCTGAAGTACACAGCATACATATTACATCATACACAACAAATCAAACTACATGGGCAAAGCATTTACCATGTTCCAGAAAACTGCTCCAAGTCAGCCAAAGGAACAGTTCTTTTCATAGCTCTTGTGGTAGCTGTTCAGGGGAAAGGAAAAGTTAGTTCCTTATCCAATTTATTTCCACAGCTGCCCCTTAGGTCCTCACTACTTAAACCACCTATGAGGTTCCCTACTTAGGTGGGAGGATGGGGCTGTTTGTGCCACTTTAAGTTAGACAGCTGAAGAAGCACATCTGCAGGACAGGAATGTGTTCAAAACCATCATCCAAGCGCTGGACTGGGCCACTTCAAACTGCTCGATCCAACAGCTTTGCTCAGAATTAGCCAGCTTCACCCAGACAGGAGGAATCAAGTTAAAAACAAAAATCGTAACTGCGATTCTAAGAGTTTTCCCACGAACACTGTCACCTGATGCTCCACTGCCTCAACTGACAGGCTGTCCACAGAAAACAGTGTCTTTTTCAAGGGAGTTTTTAAATTGGAGTGTCACTCCTGAAGAACAGCAGTGTCCTTTTGTATGAACTTTTCATTGTTTCTGCTCAAATCATTTTTCCTTGAAGAACTGTTCTAATTTCACTGCAGTGTCTATTCGCTGGTGTCTCGGCTCCTGTACTGTCTGGGAAAATGACAGCTCATTCGGCATTTGAGAAACAGGCCCGCTTGAAATTGAAAAACACAATATTTGGAACAGGGATATAACTGCTATGGATTCTGGTAATTTTTTGTGCTGACAATGTGGTTTTAACCCGACATTAGCATTCTTATGATGGTATGGGAAGCTGTTTAGAACTCTGTAGTGGGATTGCTAGTGGTTGCTGTGATTTCTCAACAAAGGCACCACCAAAGTGTGGTGTTTTGGTATGCTCATCGTGTCCATATGCAGACTATTTAGTTTTTTACTCCAATGTATGTTAAGATCAATGCTGTTGCTAATAAAAACAAAAATGTGGAAATATTGAGGGAGATGTCAACTTTCACTGGCAGTGAACTTGCAGTAGCAGATTGGTTGCTTAATATACAATCCCACCCAGTTTCCCTTTCCACTAATGTCAGTGTGGGATGTGTACTAGGCAGCAATCTGCTTCTGCCAGTTTACCACCCAATGCCGAGAGCTAACATTTACCCCACTAAGGATTGTGCCAGTTTTCCACTGAAAGACTTTATGAATATAATCTGAGCACTGAACAGCAGGTTGTTAGTGGATAATTAATTATCCATAGCAAAAGTGCTCCAACTATGAAAAAAAATGCTACATTAGAAAGAAATTTTAAATCTGTTGTTCAGTGGGAACATGAGAAAAGCTGAAACTACTGCCCAACATATTTATTCAATTTCAGCTATATTTGATAGAATAACACCATTATTAATTCAATCCAAGTGTAGCCTTAATTAATATAAAGCCAAATAAACTAAAGAGTTGCCTGAAAATTAGTCAGTACATACAGCCACCTGTAATAACAGGCATCACCCTGTGATTTGATAGGACATCATCCGACATCCAAAGATTTAAATCATTACAGATACACATGTATGCATACTGCATACACATGTGCAATCTTGCAAGTAGAGGTGTCTCTGTCTAACCCCAGCCATTGGCTTCCATAAGTTTCAGCCATTATTATGGCTATTTGCATCAGCAAGGGTTCTCCATAAACACCAGCAAAGAACAAAAGAACACCACTGTTTGCAGGGTTTATCTCCATATGCATATAGAATATAAGCTCCTCTGGAGCTTTAGCCTTTACAATAGTTGACTTAATGAGAGCTTTTAATCAGTCTTTAATGTTTTTTAAAAATCCAAATTGACCGATGAGAGGAAACCACCTGATTTCAAACTGTTAAATAGACATTTAAAATGACAATTAAAAATTAATGTTAAAATAACACTTGTTCAATCAATTAATTGTGTTCTCCTGATTTCCGGTGTTACCTTTTTATTGCATTATTCTTTACAGGCATACTTCAGCCTTTTCTAACAGCTGTTCAAGTGAAATCATCCTGAAGCTATTTGATACTTTTAAAAATATTGAAGAAATTAGCATCTAAAAGTTTCTTGGTGGGGTATATTAATGGGGATGAAATTCCTGTTCATTTCAAGATACAAAAAGAAAGCATCACCATTTTACTCCTTAGCTAACAATACTAATGAAATCGCAGGAATACATGTCATTTCTGGGAATGCGATATCATTAGCAGGAGAATGTTACATAAGATGGAAGCAGACATTCTTTCATCTTCCAATAAAAGAGGATTTTTTGCACCCATTCACCCCCCCCACCCCGTTACAAATACTCCTTCAGAGTTCTGGAAATTCATGAATTATTTCTCATTAAGCCAATAAAGTTAGAAATTTTCCTTTTGCATCAAGACATACCACAGTGAGGGAACTCTTACTTTTTCTTGTTCCATCTCTTAGACATTTCTAAAGGGCTGACTTTCCTCTTTTAATTTATAAAAGATTTTTAAAAAATTCATTCATGGGATGTGGGCTTCACTGGCTGGGTCAGCATTTATTGCCCATCCCTAGTTGCCCTTGAGAAGGTGGTGATAAGCTGCCTTCTTGAACTGCTGCAGTCCATGTGGTGTAGGTACAGAAAATGCCTGTTTCGCTTTGTAATGAATGATGCTGCAAAGAAGCCAAGAATGTCGTTGCTTGAAGCATGCAAACAACACTGCTTGGTTCAGATTAGGAAGGCCTTTCAGCCCATTTTCCTGGCCTCAATCACCATTTCTAAAACCATATGCTGGCTGCAGATCACATATTGTCTCAAAGGATTTTTTTTTGGCATATGTTCCAAATTTCACCTCTCCTTGCATACCACCCCACCACAGCTGCCCCTGCCCCACTCCCCCAAAACCCCAAACCACCCCCCAAATCTTGGGCAACCTATGCCATGCTGCCTTGTTATTTCTGAAAGGCTGGTAACAGATTAATTGTGTTCCTCTGCACTACCTGCAGAGGCTGAATGGCCCACTTACCTTCTTTTGGCACATGGGGATAGATTTTACAAATTGATGCTAATGACACAGTTTCATGAGAATGGAGGTGTATTTTGGGAATTAAAGCATGGAGGTCATCACTCCCCTACACAGTTTTCTGTCCTTAATGAAAAATTGTGCAGGTCATACTAATCTCGATGGCCATTTCTAACATGCCTCCCATTGCACAATGTCTGCTGCGAGTGCTTCTTTGTAAAATTTACTCCAATGTTAGAAGCCATTTAACACTTTACAATACGCTGTTTAATGACACTGCATGAACCACACCAACATAAAAAGGTCAAAATAAATAACTGAGGCTGCATTCAATGCAGCAGAAAGCTACAGCCTATGCAGAACACTTTCTTTCAAATACACTTCAACCAGCTACGTCTTCAAGTATTCAAGGACAGATAAAAAGAAAAACTATAAACGTTGGAAATGCACATACTGCTCAATCAGCATATGGAAGAAAAAGATAGGTTAATATTCTAGTATGCGACTTCTTAAAAAACCTTAGAATGCACTTTTATTAGTAGATTGTTGCTTAAGGAGGGGGGAGAAAGGTATTGCTTGGGCTTATACTAAAATAATGCATTTGATCCCCTTTTGCATCAGTATTTTCCTTCTTACAAATGCTGCAAAAATTATATTTGTTTCTGTTGCAGTGGGAAAAATAAATACCAGACTGTTTCAAATGCTGATCTAATCTGTACAATGCGAAGCTGACATTTGCCCTTTCAAATTATGACAAATACCTTGGGGTTTGATATCTGGTAGCATGCTGCCTAATGCTTTCATATAAAATTCCTATACGAAATATTTAAAAACATTTATTAGCCTGGTTAAAATAAACAGATTACACATTGCACTAAAATAGTGCTCAGAGGATCTGATGTGAATGCTTTAACCAGTGTGTTAATAGAAGAATTTAAACTTCCTCTTTTGCTATTATTACATTCGCAAATGGTCAAGTATCTATGTGGTGGGTACTGATATATTATGAGGTTTTTAAAAACAAATGTCTTATTTGTTAAATGAACTGAATCAAATATTTGCTCATGTTAGAAATTTGGCATAATATTGAATATAATCTAACAGCATAAAACCCACAAAGCTGACAGAAGCCTTATAAAACTCAACAATCAGACAGAAAATGACTTTGCAACTACAGCATTGCAATATATCACATGCAGAAGACACTGGTTGTGAGAAACCATTTGAATCTACAATTAACAAAGGAGCTCTGCATACAAAGCAAGAATAGGATAAATTAATAGCCTAAATACAGCAGAAGCTGCAAGTATTCACAGCAGAAGCTGCAAGTATTCACAGCAGATGGGCTCTGTACAAAAAACACTTTTTCAACATTGCAATTATTAATGCTGTTGATGGGGGGCAGGGTACATTGACTTCCCTAGTGAGCTAAATATACCTAGTTAACCATCTGCACTATACATATGTTCAGTCAGTTATTTACAGTTTTGTTAGTTTCTACTGAAAATATTTAATGATTGTCTGTGTTCTCAAACACAAAATTTAAACTGGTCAATAATGACACAAACAGACAATAGAGATGATGTAAAATGAAACACAACACAGGTCCACTTTTTAACTAGCTTGGAAAAATGTAAAACAGATATGCTGATCTACAAGTTGCAGCTGGCAGGGTCTTTGGAATGGCATGAAGTGGGCAACAGTCAATACAGCTGAACATTCCTGACTTCACACAACAGAAAGTGCAACAATCTCATGGGGGCACCACAGAATCTCACTCAGCCACTTGTTCCATTCAATACAGCGCACTTCCCAATTCTGCACCAATTACTTCTGAGCTCTGAGCTTCACTTTGCAACACTGCTCTATCGCATCACCAAATAGGACTGGTGAAGACACAAACACACAAAATTCATTAAACAGCGACCTCCTGTTCACAGGCACTGTTTCGCTTTTCTTTACTCACTGTAAGATAGACTTCTTTAAGAGAAGGTAAATAGTCCTCAGTTCCACCATAGCAGAACAGAACAACTGAATTCCAACTTGGCTGGAATTCCATTTCTGTGTTTAATCGTTTCAAGTGTAGTCATTAATGTTTACATTTTAGACGGGAAAAAGACAGGAACGGAACAAGAAATTAGTGCAGGCCTCATCTCCAATCCAGGCTGAAAAGAGGGACCTTTAGTCAGTAGACCAGTCTGTATTTAGCAATTGGCCACTCTAATAGTCATCATACATATTTAGGTCTGTGAAATAGGTGTTGGAAAACGACTTTGCATGAAGGTGTGGGTTGAAGTATTTATTTCGTTCCTCAAGGATCAAGTTGTTTTTGTTGAAGGCCTGGAAAATAAAGATAGTGTTATTAATACTCTTATAAATATTATCATTATTACTATATTGACCCTGCAACTTTGGCGGCTTCAGATTTAACACATGAAATTATTACAGTATTTATGACCAGAAATTCATTTTCAGTCTTGATGCTGAAATAGATTTGGAAGACAGCAACTTCTGTTCTCGCTGAAAATGCACGAGGGGCAGAATTTTGCCGTTGGTGAGCAGGGGGCGGGGCCCACTCGCCGACAAGTAAAATAACGCAGGATGACGTTGGGCGGAACCCCTGACGTCATCCCGCCCCATTTAAATTTTCAGGAAGGTGGGGGCACAGCGAAATCAGCTGTGGGCCCGCCGACCTGTCAATGGCCAATTGAGGTCATTGACAGGATCATTTAAACAATTAAAGGACCTGCCCGTCCAAACATAAGGTTGGTGGGCAGGCCAGGAGCCTCGGCGGCAAATAAATAGAACATGAAACCTCATCCACCAGCGGGATGAGGTTTCATGTAGGGTTTTAAAAAGTTTAATAAAGTTATTATGTAAATTATGAACATGTCCCATCTCGTATGACATTGTCACATGAGGGGGACATGTTAGGGAATTTTGTTTTCTATTTTTCATAGTTTTCAAAGTGGAAGCGATCTCCCTGAGGCAGCACTTAGCCTCAGGGAGATGTGCGCTCTTTCGTGCGCATGCGCGAAAGAGCGCACTCTCGCTTTTGGGGAATCCCCTCCGCCCACACAGGAAGCGCGTAGTGCTGGACATCACGCTGGGCGGGCCTTAATTGGCCCACCCACGTTTTCCGCCGGGGATCGGCTCTCCGCCCGCCGGAGATTGGGTCGGGCCTGCCTGCCCGCCTGACAGGCAGAAAATTCTGCCCGAGATTTTCTGGGGCCAACTCTGCACAGAAAAGATTCATGAGATTGTTCCAGCTATGAGGAACTTCAGTTAAGAAGGTAGATTGGAGAAGCTGGGACCATTTTCCTTGAAGAAGATAAGGCTGAGAGGAGATTTGATTGAGGTAATCAAAATCAAGAGGGGTGTGGACAGAGTAGATAGGGAGAAACTTCCCACTCGTTAAAGGATCAAGAACAAGAGGGCACAGATTTAAAGTAATAGGCAAAAGAAGCAAAATAACATGAGGAAAAACTTCTTCACACAGTGAGTGGTTAAGGTCTGGAATTCACTGCCTGAGATTGTGGTAGAGGCAGGTTCTTTTGAAACATTCAAAGGGGATTAGACTGTTATCCAAAAAGGACGAATGCGCAGGGTGGCGGGGGAATGGCATGAGATGAATTGTTTAGTGCAGACACGACAGGCCGAATGGCCTCTTTCTATGCTGTAACAATTCTGTGATTCTGTAAACCCTAATTATCTGTTCATGGCTAAGGTGATCTGTCAAATTTATTGCTAAAAGCAGAGCTGATCTGACATATGGGGAAGAATTTAGCCCTTGCCGGGTAGGCTCGGTGGAGAAGGGTGGGGACGGTCGGGAAGCTGACCACTGCTGTGATTAGGGCTGGAAGGCGATTTCATGCTGTCGGGCCAATTAAGGCCCCCCCAGCGTGAAACGCAAGTGGCAGCACTCATTGCTGCCTATGCGGGGCAGGGGGGAGGAGGCCGAGCGGGATGATCGTGAACTTCGCACGTGCGCGAGTGTGCGCTTGAGAATTTCCCTGAGGCACAGAGCTGCCTCAGGGAGATGAAGAGTTTTTTTTTAATTGAAAAATGTTATAAAACATATCCCCTCATGTGACCCTGTCACATGAGCAGGGACATGCTATTAATCACATTGTAAAATTTTTAGTTTATTTTTATTTGCTTTTGGAAACCTCATCCCACCTGTGGATGAGGTTTCCAAAAAAGTGCAAAGGCCACCTGGCCTTTTCGTCTGCCTGCCTACCGTTAGGTTGGACGGGCAGCGAAAAACGTAAGTTAATTGAGACTTTAATGGCTTTAACATGCCTTTTAATTGTCGGCAGGCAAGCTGCCAATGCCCGCGTGCACCCGCCAACCTAAATATCACGTGATTGCACGGTAACGTTGGGATGCTCGCCCGATGTCAATATGCTTCAGTTTACACTTGAGCGGGTCAAGCAATATGGCAGAGTATAGTGGGTTGCCTGCCATTATAGAATTCGTCTGATTTCCATCTCATTCATTTCAAAGGGATGTAAACTGTACGAGTTCTACAACAGGTAGGCGATTGGCTCCACCACATTCCAATTCAGGTGGTGAAGTTAAAAGTTACAAATCATGGTGTTACAAAGAGCCAATTTAGATATAAGCTGAAACAAGCTTCCTACAAGAGAAGTCTTGGGGCTTTTGGTGCTGATGTCAGGTTCTGCAAAAATGTTTAGGCCAATTCCCAATCAATTTTCATAATCAGGATGAAATTCGTATTTTAGTGAAAAATTCCTGTTTTGCTTCATAACTATTTATCCAATAATGAAGTAAAAAAAAACATAGCTTCAGTCATGCAATTTCACAGGTTGCAATTAGTTTGTAGTTTGTTAATTATGAAGAGAAACAAGTATTTTCCCATTTTTGTTCAGGTGGTTTTCATTCTTCAGAATTTTCCGACAAATCTATGCACTCCAGCCATTTTATTGAACATTTTTCAATTATCTCCTTTCATTATTATTCTCATGTCTTAACAGAAAAACATTGACAAGAGTTGATAACTTCCACAGACTGTAAACTGTAATATTCCTTGCTTAGTTGTGTGTCTGGTGACAGTATATTAAACATTAGAAGACAGCAATAAATGAAATTTATGATCTAAAGTTGGAATGTCTCACCTTAATGGCTTCCACCGAATCATATTTATCGAGTTTATTGACATGGTTTGTGATGCTAGTATTGAGGGGAACTGCAGAAATTGGATGGATGACAGTGGCATCATGTGACTGCCGTTGGTATCGCTGGCAGTAGGTATATACAAGTAATGTTAAAAGACAGCCTAAGATAGAGCAGCTCAATCCCACTGCAATCATGTGGAACGTGTTGAATTCTGCAAAGAATTTTAGAAACAGTGAAACAAACACTCATTGGGTAAGGTTGAACTTGTTCAAGAATTTTCTTGAAATGTAGGATTAGGGAATCAACACATACCACCACATCTTCTCTCTCCTGAGCTGGACTTGGCAATCTTCACTTCTAAGGGAATAAATTAAAATTAAATTGTTTAGATTAATAAAAATGCTCATTTAAAAAAGAAAATTTTTTGAAGCATTGTCAAGAAGCTCTCTCGATGGCCCAGTGTGTTTAGCAAATTGAACCATAGACCAGGAAGATTCAATCCCCAGCCAGTGTTCAGCCTTATGACCTCAACATTCTAAACTATGGAGTGGACTGTTTGTCAGGATCCCCACTCCTACTCGCTATCCAGTAACACCTCCTGGAAAGAAAGAACTTGACTTATATAGCGCTTTTTACAACGTCATGATGTCCCAAAATACTTTACAGTAAATGATGTACTTTTGAAGTATAGTCATGTTCTAATGTAGGGAAACATGGCAGCCAATTTGCACATAGCAAAATACCTCAACCATCAATGATATAATAACAACATTAATTTTGTTTTTAGTGATGTTGGTTAAGGAATAATTATTGGCCAAGACACTGGGAAAGCACACCCCCCCACCCCGCCCCCACAACCCCTGCTTTACTTCAAATACTGCAATGGGATCTTTTACATCTGTAGGTGTATAGATGTGGAGATTGGGAGAGAACAAGTTTGAGCTTGGTTGTGGTAGGCTGCTCAACTGCACAGTCTGTCAGCACAAGCTGAGAAGGTGTACACACATCAGCAATAGCCACTCGGACTTGATTTGCGAGTGCAGCATCGTATCCCAACAAGAAATGAACACATGTGGGAAGGGAGAAAATCAATGGGGTGAAGCTGCTGGGAAAATAAAATTTGCCAAGGAACCCAAAATTATGTAAACTTTAAATTTCATTTCCTATGGTTTTCATTTTTAATGCATATTTATTGATAATTTGTAATTTTTTAAAAATTGCATCAGAAAGACTAGCATAACTAATAATGTGTATATATTTATTTGCAGTACACGAGTGTTATGTGGCTGCATGAGATGTGATTTATTTTCAATTGTGCATTGATTTGCTGATGTGGTTAAATTACTTTTAATATCAAATAAAGAAAGTTAAGTACAGTGGAAGAATGAATTGACATTCAACAACTGAAGTAGAAAGATTATTGCTTATAATCAGGCTGCTTGAATCGGCATTTGTCAAGCTATGATCAATCTGAGCCAAGTAAGGGCATGCTTACACCAGGAATGTGCTTGTATCAGGTTTGAACAGATGTGGGTTCCACAGCAGTCACATGAGAGCTTTGATTTTCATGATCAGCAGCACTTCATGCAGTTAATTCCAGCGATTACAGAGATATCCCTGCCCTGCTAGTGGTCTTGTTTGAAACTGTGTAGAAAGCTTGCCAGATTTAACTGGAGATGATGTTATCGTATGTAGGCAATGGAGAATAACCGATTCACTGCTTGCTTCTATTTCCTAATCATTTTTGTGTGTAACTGCTTCTGTGTGGTTTTTTTCTCCCTCGTTCTTCCACTGCTTTTCTCCTCTGGATTTCAAACTAAATGTCATCCGCTAGCTTAGATGGAACACAAGCAGATTATCTATTCCCAGGTGTCTGCCTATGCTCTTTTTTGGAAGTATAAAACCCTCATGTTTTCCTTTTCAATCTTTCTCAGCCATACGTTTGTTCTAAGCATGAGTGTTGGTGGGCGATACCTGTGTTTGTGGAATGCTTCAGTTGAGTATACTTGCTCACAAAATAGCCAGTGAAGAACTACTTTCATCCTTATATCTGCACATACTGATATTTGTACGACAGAACTTATGTATGTCTGCAGGAAAATTACCCACACAACAAAATGTGTATTTATGCACACTGTATAGTAGTTCTGCTTGTAGTACACTACACAGATGAGCCTTTCCTAACTCTACTCTTTACTCATCTACAAGTCAGAGGCCTGGGAACAGCTTTAAATTTCTTCTCCTTTTCCCAGCACAGAGGGATCTGGGTGTTCTTGCACATGCAACACAAAAAGGTTAGCATGCAGGTGCAGCAAGTGATGAAGACGACAAATGGAATTTTGGCTTGTATTGCTAGGGGGTTGGAGCTTAAAAATAGGGAAGTCTTGTTGCAACTGAACGGGATTTTGGCAAGGCCGCACCTGGAGTACTGTGTACAGTTTTGGTCCCCATATTTAAGAAAGGATATACTGGCATTGGAGGCAGTTCAAAAGAGATTCACTAGGCTGATTCCTGGGATGAAAGGGTCGACTTATCAAGAACGGCTAAACAGGCTAGGCCTTTATTCATTAGAGTTTAGAAGAATGAGGGGTGATCTTATTGAAATGTACAAGATTCTGAGGGGGCTTGACAGGGTAGTTGTTGAGAAGATGTTTCCACTAGTGGGGGAGTCTCGAACTAGGGGACATAGTGACAGAATAAGGAGACACTCATTTAAAACTGAGATGTGAAGGAATTTCTTCTCTCAGAGGGTAGTGAATGTCTGGAATTCTCTACTCCAGAGAGTTGTGGAAGCTAGATTACTGGAAGTATTTAAAGAGGAGCTAGATAGAATTTTAAAATATCGGGGTGTTGAGCGCCAACAGGAGTTGGCACAGAAGAGGAGTTGAAGCCTGGGGCAGATCAGTCATGATCTTATTGAATGGTGGGCCAGGCCTGAGGGGTCGAATGGCCTATTCCTACTCCTATTTCTTATTTTCAAGTTGCCATTTCTCAACTTTTCTCCACAGCAGCATGGCTATAATTGGTAACTTAGCCGCATACTGATGGGGGATTGGTGGGAGTTTGGATACTGCTGTGCTCTATCCCAGTGCTGTTCTTTACCCAGATGTATTTAAATGCCAAATTTTATAAGAACTTCCATTTTTTAAAATTGTTCTCAGGGTGTGGGAAATGCTGCCAAGTGTGTCTTAACTGCCAAACTTAGTTGATTAAAGTAATGTTTCATTCTCAAGATGTGGGTGCCATTGGCAAGGCTGGCATTCAATGCCCTGAAAGATGATAGTGGACCCTCTCATTGAACACGTTATCATGGGAAGAATTTTCCGGTTGGCGAGCAGGGGCGGGGCCCACTCCCCGACACGTAAAATGTCGCGCGGTGACATCAGGTGGGCGTCCTGAAATCAGCCCGCGTCATTTAGATTTTCAGTTCAGCGGGCGCGCAACCGAGTTGGCAGCGCGCCCACCGAACTGTCAAAGGCCTATTAAGGCTTGTTGAAAACTAATTAAAACAGTTAAATGAGCCGCCTGTCCAACATTAAGGTTGACGGGCAGGTGAAGAGCCCAGGCGGCCTTCACATTTTCATCAAACCTCATCCACGGACGGGATGAGGTTTCAATGAAGTGTTTTAAAATTCAATAAAAATTATTCAAAAAATGCATTGACATGTCCCGGCTCATGTGACACTGTCACACGAGGGGACATGTTTTAAAAAATTTTTTTCTCCTTTATTTAAATTTTCAAATATCAAACTGATCTCCGAGGTACATCTGTGCCTCTTTTATCCTCTGCCATTTCCGTCAATTCCAGCATGATGTCACCACTAAACACATCTCACATCTCCCCCTCACCCCCTCACCCCCCGTTGGCATTCCGTAGGTTCCCTCCGGGACATATCTGACTTCACCCAAGAGAATGAGGTTGAAGGTATGGAACTCGGGGAGAGAGACCGCGAGGTTCTTGAGCAAATTGATATAGGGAATGACAAGGTATTGGAGGTGTTGGCAGGCTTAAAAGTGGACAAATCTCCAGGTCCGGATGATTTGTGTTCCAGACTGCTGAGGGAGGCAAGGGAGGAGGTTGCAGGGGCTCTGACCCAAATTTTTAATTCCTCTCTGGCCACGGGGGAGGTGCCAGAGGACTGGAGAACAGCTAATGTGGTTCCACTATTTAAGAAGGGTTGTAGAGGTAAGCCAGGGAACTACAGTGAGTCTCACGTCAGTGGTAGGGAAACTATTGGAGAAAATTCTGAAGGAGAGAATCTATCGCTACTTAGAGAGGCAAGGTTTGATCAGGAATAGTCAACATGGCTTTTTCAGAGGGAGGTCATGCCTAACAAATTTGATTGAACTTTTTGAGGAGGTGACCAGGTGTGTAGATGAGGGTAGTGCAATTGATGTAGTCTATATGGATTTCAGCAAAGCCTTTGACAAGGTCCCACATGGGAGACTTATAAAAAAGTCAAATGCACATGGGATACAGGGTAATTTGATAGAGTGGATTCAAAATTGGCTTAGTTGTGGGAGACAGGGGGTGATGACAGAAGGCTGCTTTAGTGACTGGAAGCCAGTGTCCAGTATCCACAGGTATCTGTGCTCGGTCCCCTATTATTTGTCATTTATATAAACGACATAGTGACTATGTGGGGGGTAGGATTAGATGACACATAGATTGGCCCGGTGGTTAACAGTGAGGTTGAGTGTCTAGGGCTACAGGAAGATGTAGACGGGATGGTCAAATGGGCAGGTGGAATTTAAGTGTGGAAAAGTGTGAGGTGATACACTTTGGAAGGAGTAATTTGACAAGGAAGTATTCAATGAATGGCATGACACTAGGAAGTTCTGAGGAACAAAGGGACCTTGGCGTGTGTGTCCATAGATCTCTGATGGCGGAGGGGCATGTTAGTGGGGTGGTGAAAAAGGTATATGGGACACTTGCCTTTATCAATCGAGGCATAGATTACAAAAGTAGGGAGGTCATGTTGGAGTTGTGTAGAACCTTGGTGAGGCCACAGCTGGAGTATTGTGTGCAGTTCTGGTCATCATATTATAGGAAGGATGTGATTGCACTGGAGGGGGTGCAGAGATGATTCACCAGGATATTGCCTGAGATGAAACATTTAAGTTATGAAGAGAGGTTGGATGGACTTGGGTTGTTTTCATTGGAGCAGAGAAGACTGAGGGGCGACCTGATCGAGGTGTACAAAGTTATGAGGGGCATGGACAGGGTGGATAGGGAGCAGCTGTTCCCCTTAGTTGAAGGGTCAGTCACAAGGGGACATAAGTTCAAGGTGAGGGGCAGGAGGTTTAGGGGGGGATGTGAGGAAAAACGTTTTTACCCAGAGGGTGGTGACGGTCTGGAATGCGCTGCCTGGGAAGTTAAGCTGACTGGCCTGTAGTTGCTTGACTTATCTTTACACCCTTTTTTGAACAAGGGTGTAACGTTTACAATTCTCCAGTCCCCCAGCATCAGCTCTGAATCTGAGGAAGACTGAAAAATTCTGACCAGTGCCTCCACAATTTCCCACATTTCCTTCAGTATCCTTGGATGCATCTCATCCAGTCCTGGTGTCTTATTAATAAAGTAGAAACAGCCTATCCAAAACCTGCTCTGTATCAATTTTAAACCCTTCAAGCATCTGAATTACCTCCTCTTTCACATGGCTTGGGTAACATCTTCTTTCTTGGTAAAGACAGATGCAAAGTATTCATTTAATACCTCAGCTGTGCCCTCTGCCTCCATGCGTAAATCCCCTTTTTGGTCCCTACTCTCCTTTACCACCCTTTTACTATTTATATGCCTATAAAAAACTTTGGGGTTCCCTTTTATGCCAGCTGCTAGCCTCTCTTCATACTCCCTCTTTGCTTCTCTTATTTGCTTTTTTTACATCCCCTCTGAACCTTCTATATTTAGCCTGGTTATCAATTGTGTTTTTTACCTGACATCTGCCATAAGCACACTTCTACTTCATCTTATTCTCCATCTCTTCTGTCATTCAGGGGGCTGTGGCTTTGTTTGCCCTACCTTTCCCTTTTGAGGTGATAAACCTTGACTGTACCCGAACTATCTCATCTTTGATGGTTGCCCATTATTTAGCTACCATTTGTCCTGCCAACATTTGACTCCAATTAATTTGTCCCAGATCCGTTCTTATCCCTTTGAAGTTGGCTTTCCTCCAGTTAATTATTCTTACTGTGGATTGTTCTTTGTCCTTTTCCATAGCCAACCTAAACCTTATGATATAATGGTCACTCTCCCTAAACGTTCTCCTATTGACATTTTAACCACTTGGCCCGCCTCATTCCCAAGAACCAGGTCTAGCAGTGCCTCCTTTCTCGTTGGACTGGTAACATACTGCTGTAGAAAACTTTCCTGAACACACTCTAGGAACTCTTGCCCCTCGCTGCCTTGGGGGGGCAGGACATACCCAAGGATGGTGATAGAGGGGCTTAGGACATTTGCTATAAGGTATGATTCAGTAAGTGTGGCTATAGCAGGCTGTTGTTTGACCAGTCTGTGAGGCAGCTCTCTCAATTTTGGCACAAGCTCCCACATGTTAGTAAGGTGGACTTTGTAGGGTTGGCTTGGCAAGGTGTGCAGTTGCTGTTTCTGGTGCCTATGCTGATGATGGGCTATTTGACTAGTTTTATTCTTATTTGGCTTTTGTGTCACGATTTGATGCAACTGAGTGATTTGCTAGGCTATTGCAGAGGGCAGTTAAGAGCCAATCACATAGTTGTGGATCTGGAATCACATGTAGGTCAGAGGGGAGAATGAAGACAGATTTCCGTCCCTAAAAGACCTTTATGTGTACCATTTACAAGGTGCACTTCAGCAACTTCGACGGCACCTTCCAAACTTGCGACTCTGTCACTTAGAAGGACAAGGGCAGCAGACACATAGGAACACCATGTAAATTCCTGCAAGTTCCCCTCCAAATCACACGCTATTCTGACCTTCATCATCACTGGGAGAAAAGTCTGGAATTCCCACCCTTACAGCACTATGATTGTACATAGACCACTTATACTGCAGCGGTTCAAAGCAGCAGCTAAGCACCACTTTCTCAAGGGCAATTCAGGACAGAGAAAAAATGCTAGTCTAACTAGCGATGCTCACAGGCCATGAATGAATAAAAAGAATCACCCATTCTCGCTCTTCCTGCACACACTCAAGCTTCAGGGTGAGCACCTTCAGAAAGATGCTATCCACAAACTCTCAGCTATGTAGATGCAACATGGTGACTCCAGTTGCTGCTCATGGTCTGAAACCAGAGCTCAAGCTCCTCCAGCTGATGCCATTTCTTGTATTTAGTTGTCCAGGGCAACTCCTGAAATTCTCACATGGCACAGGATGCGCATTCAATGGGGCTGAGATGCCCTGCCATGCTTTTATCCATTAGACCTTTTACTATATTTTTAAAAACTTATGACTTAAATAAACGCGATTAGCTATACACCCATAAGCTCCTTCCCTTGGCTGTCAATGTTTTATTTCATAGGTAGGTTAACTTAAATATTTTTGCTTAACTCTTACTTTACTTAAGAAGGCCCTCCATTATCTTTTCAGGGCAACTAGGAAAGGGCAATATATGCAGCCTTGTTTATGTTGCTACATACCAAGAAGAAACAAAATAATGCATTCATTTTACACAGCTAAATCTGAAAACAACAATGAGCTTTTTCTATTAGTTCACAGGATGTGGGCAGCACTGACATGACCAGCATTTATTCTCCATCCCTAATTGCTCTTGAGAAGGTGGTGCTGAGCCGTCTTCTTAAATGCAACTGAGTGGCGTGGTAGGCAACTTCAGAGGGCATTTAAAGGTCAACCATACTGCTGTGGGTCTGGAGTCACCTCTAGGCCACATCAGGTAAGGACGACAGATTTCCTTCTCTGAAGTACATTAGTGAACCAGATGGATTTTCACAACAATCCATTAGTTTCATGGTCACCATTACTGATAATAGCCTTTTACTCCAGATTTATTTAATTAATTGAATTTAAATTCACTTTAATGGGATTTGAACTCTAGTTTCATGATCATTAGTCCAGGCTTCTGAATTACTAATCCACTACTATAATCACTATGCCACAATAAAACTCAATCAGTAATGTTCGTCAAGTGAAAACTTCCTACTCTTCAAATTATGCTACTAAATCCAATTGGATAATTAAACTGGACTTCTATTCAACGTATTCTTTTTATGAACGATATCACTCCAACAATGCAACCAAGCCACAGTGTTAGCTAATATTATTAAAGTATTTTTCTGATTGTGTTGCCTAGCAGAAGTGTGCATTAGAAATTAGGGGCAATCAAACAATTTTCCAACCATTTAGTTAGGATATCATGTGCAAGTCAAACTCAAAAATTTGCACCAGCACACCAGCTTAGAATGCAAAATTACTCTTATGTGAAGTCAGGCAGTATGATTTGAGTCAAAATCCTTAAATCAGAAATCAAAGTCAAGTTTATAAGCATTTCATACCGAACACATAAAAAACATTTCTATTATAACCCTCTCTGTGCTTTGTAATTATTCAGATACTAATTTAATATGCATTCATTATACAGAGAATAGCCAAGTCTGACTGTATCAAAACATTATCATCACATCTATGACATTTGGATTGTAATGAATTTATAATGATTTATATTTAAACCTAAACCTCTTTGCATTGGGACTGATTGAGAATAATACACTAGGAATTGATAAAAATATTATACTTATGATGGAAATACTTTTACCTAGATTCCATTGTAGCTTTTACCTAACTTGTGCAAAAAAAGGCATCTTGGCAATTTTTGAGTCCTCTTGTATGTTATTGCCCAGTGTCTAAGATACATTAAAAATATTTAATATCATCACTGTGATATTCTTTATTCTTTAGGTTCCATGGAGAATGAAGCTCATGCAAGTTTTACAGGTGGCCACTGCAAGTAACTGTGACAAAAAATTGTAGGAAATCCTACAGAAACAGTGCAAATGACTATTTTTCTGGGATTACTGCTAAAGTTGTGGTAGGACACTTCGGAAACCACACCGAAATTCTACCTCTGTATATCATTAAAATGTGGTAAAAGTCACAGATTTTTACCCACTACCGTTCACCCATCAATTAGTTATTGCCTGTAATTTTTAATAATAACTAATTGTTGCTCTGTCATACTAAGAGCAGGCATTTTATTTTTGAATATTTTGTGTCTCTCTTCTTACACATTTACTTTTTTTATGTCTATTTCTGACTTTGAGTTTGGTGTGCTCCTTCTATCTCCCTTTCTAGTGGTATGCTTGTTATTCTTAGTCATTTGGTAGTGCAGAACTTGGGCATTGCTGAAAAAAAGAGACATGCTGTCAAAGCTTTTCATCTTGCACTCACCAGGACAGATTCACAAGAATATCAATTGTAAAGCAAACCACAATTTATCCAGCATGAGAAGAGAGCGCTGATTGGTTGGCAAGTGGATTCTGATTGGTAGAGGCATTGCCATGGGAGAAAGCACCAGGGAACAGTTAGCTGCCAAGCTTTTGTTTAAATTCAAACCAGGCAGATCGACTCTGATTAGGCAAGGCATTGCCCTAGGGAATGAATCTGGGAATGGCTGTCCCCCATGCTTTTGTTTACTTGAAGAAGGTGCAATGCATGGGCATGCTCCTTCTGTCTGAAAAGGACAGGGCCCTGTGTGTGAATATATGTTGCTTTTAGCATGCGTAAGTGAGCCACACTGCAAGCCCTACCGATAACCTCAAATTGGTTACCAGTGTAATTCTTAGCACAATCAGGATTGTTTAGCAAGTGCTACCCAATTATGGAATCACATCTAATGTTGGACACTATGTTCTGAGCTTTGCAAGCACAGACTGGTTGGGTACGGTCAGTACTTTGCCTGTTGCGAACAGCCAAAGGGGTATGTGTTGATATGATCCACCTGTCATTGGGACATACAGCCTACATATCTGGCATCATGCCGGCACTGAAATTCACATACCACATTTCTCATTTGTGTGATAGGCAGAATGTCTTTTTGGCTTGACGACAGCATCCGATTAGTGGCGAATATCACTTATGTCCCTACTGTAAAGTGATAGCAAGAAACTGCTAGCCTCACCTGTTGCTCAAATTTTTGAGACGCCTTACCCTTCCAATGTAATCTGAGGTAGACAGGGCACTTTTTAGGACTGAAAGTAGGAGCCTTAGGCCCATTCTTGAGTTTGCACAATATACAGCGAGCAATGATCTATCAGGGTAGCCATTATACCGCATGATGGATCTGATGCGCCCTATTTCAGCATCAAGTTTTCACGGTGAGCAAATAGTTCGGGGCATACTAACAAGGTTGCCGCTAAGGCCAATCTTATAGTGTGTGGAACTGTAGGAATCCCAACGTGTACACTGACCAATGAAGGTTGGCTTGAGGTAGACATTAGTGGAGAACCCCCTGGTAGATTTCTCAACTAGCATGTTGAGGGAAGGGAGCTCATTTGACTGCTCCATTTCAAAAGTGAATTTGAGTGCAGGATGGAGCCCATTAAGATGTGTAAGGAAATTCTTACATGCAGCTGCAGATTCTTAATTTTCAGACCATTTGAAAATCCAATCTAGACAAAATTGAATTCTGTGGAGTTAATTTTAACTTTGGACAATTGTGTTAAATGAGCAATTTTTAAATAGGCCACCCCTTATATGATCCACCTGGTTTTGCATTTCAATGGCTTCAGTGGAAAGGCAAATGGGGAGAGGTGTTTAACTGGTGGCCAATACAACATTGCCCATTTTATATATCAGCAGAAGTTAAAATTCTATCTGTGCCTCCAGGGTATTACTGGTCACTTTTATTTTGCTGCTTCTTTCAATATTTGGATAATGTTACAGGTTGGAGTTTCCCAAGTTATCATTGTAATCCCTTTAGAATAAATATGGCATGTTAAATTTCCAGTCCTTTATTGTCGATGATTTATCTGGCCAGTATTGAAGATTCTAAATGTTGCCATTTATGTTTGTATAATTGGGTCATGAAAGTTAAACAGTCTTTAGAATATTCGTTGTTGCACATTCTGAAATTATACATTGACTTCAATGTAAAGGAAAATTGAGTGGGGTATAATAGGGGGAGGGGCAGAGAAGGGAGGTCTGTTTTCAATCCTTGCCGAAGTTGAATTTAACTCCTCAAATTTTAAATAGTTCAGATAGATGCCATTATTCAATGTTAACAGAGAAGGCACACACATAATTATTTATGAGCTGTCTTTGCAGTAATTCTCTATCGATCCCATTCAACCAAGTGCTTACCAGGAATGAAATTGGAGTTGTAGATACAGGTTCGGCTCTCACTGCTGTTCTCAGAGCACTGGTAACCAACAGGAAATAAGATTTTACACTGGCGAATACGATGTTGTGAACCTGAGACCTCACACTCTGACCAGCCAGACCACTCTGACCAACTATCTGCAGAAGAAGAAAAAAAGTGGTAAGTATTCTCCCAGGACAAGCATGATGCCTTCAAATATTCAATAGTTAATCATCGTTTGATCATTGGAATTGTGAAATATTTGTCTTCAAGCATTTGCAGGTATCTCACCTTTTCACTATTAAAAACAGTAGGAAGAACGGGATGGCATAATACGCTTTCAGCTGTAAGGCTAGGGACTGTCATTCCTACAACACATCTCTGGCTGTGAATTTACTTCCCTAGTTTCGCTGTTTCTGTCAAATTGAACAGCTGTAAGTTTCCTCTCTTTGTTGCATAATTCCTAAATGAAATTCATTGGGAGGGATAGTCTGAATTAATTTCCTAGTGATCTGTTGGTCAATCTGAGAGCTATCAGGCTAAGCACTGCAATTGGAATGCTATCCTAAATTTTCCAATGGGCAGAATTTTCCATGCCCACTGGTGTTGGGTGTCATGCCGGGCAAGAGCGGCCAATTAGTTTGCAATCATCCATTCCGCCTGTCGCTGCACATCAAGAACTTCAGTGTAATACATCTGCATATCATTATAAGCCCAGCTCGCTGGAATCATCCCCCCACGCTGGATCATCCGGGCACGTCAGCATTATTGCACGCCTACGTGTTTCACAACAACATTTATAAGGTGTGCACCTGGTGTGCTGCACTTCAAAGTGAACGCGGAGGGGAGTGCACAGTAATGCTGCACAGCACTCTCCAGGGACATCAAGGTTAGTTGCCGCGCATTCAGGCAAGGGGACAGGCAAGTCGCATTTTCCCGGCTGGCTGACAGTGCAGTGCCGGGACAAGGGCTGCCCTATGGTTGAGATGAGTTTGGGAGGGGGGATGGGCAAGGGCTGCACTGCAGTAGAGGTGAGTTGATGAGGAGGGTAAGGGCTGCACTGCAGTTGAAGGTAGTGCACAAGCACATGCGGGGTGGGGTTGAGGAAAGCGGTTACACATTAGGGGAAACTTGTATAAAATGACCATTCCTCGCAGCTGAGACAGTTCAGGCACAGCCACATTGACATATATGAAGTCAGGCCTCTAGCTGATCTGCTACTCAGGCAACGCAGAGGCATCAAAATGCCAACAAGTGCTCCAGAGCTTTTCACCCCTCAAGCACAGACTGAAAACTTACAAGCATTTTAGTGGGCTGCAGAACAGTTGGACGACTGGGCACGTTGTACAATCTCCTTGCTAAAGCTGGCCATGGAGCAGTCACTGCTGGAGGTGCTCACAGCCCCTTGCATTGTCACCATCCCGGTTTGGACCAGTCTCCCCATGGTTCAAGCTAACAGTGCAGCCTTGAAGTGCAGGTTAGGAGAATGCCTGTGTCTGTGCTGAGAGCACAGCATGCAGCCCAGTGGGCAAACCTGCTGCCAATTGGTCAGGTGAACGGGGACGGAGGTTGGTGGGGTTTCGGGCAGCCATGCAGTGCACTAATCTCTGGCTGGTGGCCAGCACTCTCCAGGATGCGTTAAGTGGCCTTCAGACTTAACCTAGAGAGGCTCTTAATACACCCATGCTAACCCACATGTCTCTCGCTTTTATCCTGCAGGAGGAGCGCATCAGGAGCATGAAGCCTGGTGACCTAACTGTATGCCTCGTGGCTTACAGGGAATGGAGATGAAGGAGAAGAGAGCGATGGAGGACCCTAGCTGGACAGAGGAAGGAACAGCACCCTCAGGAAGGGGTGGCTGTGGCTCCCATGCATGCCGAAGAGCCAAAGTGAGCCGTTACTGGTTGTTGCCTAGCTAGACCCAGGTTCTATAGATGGCGCTTGTCTGAAGACTGTGCGTGTCCAGTGATCTGGTCGGTCACATCTGCCACCTGCTGCAGGATTTGGCGCCATGGGGACATGGAGGTCATCCACTGCCAGTGGCCGTGGCACTCAATTTTTACACCAGTGGCTCCTTTCAGGGCTCCACAGGTGACCTCTGTGGGATATCACAAGCCTCCACCCACAAATGCATCCATAAGATCACGGATGCCACCTTCAAAGGCACACAACTTTGTGCATTTCGCCTGGGATCAGGAAAGTCAGGAAGCAAGAGCACTGGGATTTGCCCAGATTTCAGGTTTTCTACAGATGCAGGGTGCCATCAACTGCACTCACATGGCGCTCAGATCTCTGTGGCAACAAGTGGTCGACAACATCAACTGCAAGGGCTTCCACTCACTCAAATATTCAGATGGTGTGCAACTACCACAATTTCATCCTGCAGGTCTGCACACGGCTCCCAGGGAGTGTCCACGACTCCTACATTCTCAGTTGGTCTCAGATGCCTGACACCTTCCAGGCTCCAGAGAAGCTGCAGGGATGGCTCCTCAGGGACCAGGGCTACCCACAGAGGACATGGTTGATGATGCCCGTGCAGAGGCCTCAGACTACAGCAGAGTGAAGGTATAACGAGCCTCATGCTGCAATTTACACCTTGGTGAAGCAAACCATTGGGATGCTGAAAATGTGGTTCCAGTGCCTGGTCCAGCCTGGTGGAACCCTGCAATACAGTCCACAGAGGGTATCACACATCATGGTCATCTGCTGCGTCCTTCACAACCTGGCGCTACAACAAGGAGAGAAGCTGGCTGAGGAGGAGATGGAGGAGCTGCATATCTCCTCCGATGAGAAGGGCATCAATGGGATTGAGGGTGAGGAAGTCTTCGAAGATGAAGATAACAGCGATGAGGCCATTGCACTGGCACTCGGGAGCCCCTCATAGCTGCTCGATTCATGGAGGAAGTTGACGACATGCTGTGAGGAGACACCATGGATCCTTATATTGCATCTGTGAACATTTGACTCCTGTCTGGCTGATGGCACCTCACCTGCGCTCTGTGAACAGGGTCATGTCGTGGAGATGCAATGGGGAAACTTTAACTTCTCTTGATCCTAGGGCATCTTTCGTGAGCTGAACCCTTCAGGACCACACTGTCACCAGACACAGATCTGATGAGATGGGGAAGCCAGCCATACCTCAAAGGTGCTGGGAGCACACAGAAAATGACAAATCTCTGTGTCGCCAGCCCAGGACATTCTGGCAGCAATACAAGCACATTGAGGTGCAGGGATGACTGACGTGTCCAGTGACAGTGAAGGCGCACCATCAGTGTGCTGGGAAGGTTGCACAAAGCACAGGGTAGGGACCATGGACTGAGACAACAGTCTTTACCTTGTGCAGGAACCAATGTTACACTTCAAATGGACACAAACTGCTCATCAGAACATGGAGCCATATGCAAGGATACGTCCTTGGGAGTTTATTTACAGCAGTGAACAGTGTGTACAAGTGATTAACACCCATGCCCAGGCTGTGCAACTAACTTTACTAACCATGTCTTGGTGTTCCCCCGACATCCACAGGGACTAATACACCCTGTCTATGATTGGCAGGCGTCCTCTGGAGGGCTGGGACCTGGAGGGCCCAGGCCTGCTTTTGGGGTCCTGCTGTGCGGCAGTGGCACTCTCCTGCGCCTGTGGATCTGGATTTGCTGGGGTCACAGGAAGAGGCAAATTTGAATGGGCCGGACACTCCCGGAGTCACCTGGGTGGGTGGCTCCAGGGTGTGCACCTGCTGATCCTCCTCCCTTTGGATGCCCAAGGGCCCCTGGCTGATTCCATGAGGAGATGGGGAAGCTGGCATGAGATCGAGCTGCCCTGCACCCCTCTTGCGTTGACATTGTCGGAGGCCAACTATGGCGTCAGCGATGGAGTTCAGCCACAAAGCAGTGCAGGACCGATGGCCTGGACCAAGGTCTCTATGGCAATCACCATCGTGCCAGTGTTGACCTCAGTGTGTTGGCATGCCAGCGCCATCACCTCAGAATGAAGGCGGACGAACTCTTCCACCATGAGAGTAAACTTGCAAGGAACATAAAAGCAGACTGTAAAGCTTCTATAAGTATGCAAGAAGAAAAAGATTAGTGAAGACAAATGTAGGACCCTTATATTCCGAAACAGGAGAACTTATAATAGAGAACCAAAGGTCTAGTGAGAAGGAGGAATTGAAGGAAATTAGTGTTACTAAAAAAACATTGCTTGAGAATTTATGGGACTGAAAGCCGATAAATCCCCAGGGCCTGATAATCTACATCTCAGGGTACTAAAGGAGGTAGCCACAGAAATAGTGGATACATTGGTTGTTACCTTCCAAAATTCTGTAGATTCTGGAATAGTCCCAGCAGATTAGAAGGTGGCAAATGTTACCCCACTATTTAAAAAAGGAGGGAGAAAACAGGGAATTACAGACCGGTTAGCCTAACATCAGTGGTAGGGGAAATGCTAGAGTCAATTATAAAGGATGTGATAACAGGACATTTAGAAAATATCAAAGGGATTAGACAAAGCCAAAATGATCATATTGAATGGTGGAGCAGGCTCAAAGGACCGAATGACCTACTCCTGCTTCTATTTTTCTATGTTTTCTATGTGCCTTGCAATCTGAGGAGTACAGTGGGCATCCCTTCCTGATGTTCTCGAACTTGCCTTTGCAGCTTCAGCAACTGAGGCATGACTGAGTCCAGAGGCTCGTCACCTGACTCAGACTCAGCAGATTTCTGGTCTCCAGCAGTCTTTGAGTGCAGAAAACCTGGGGAGTCCCTGCTGCTACCTGCTTTGAATCAGACAGTGCTATGTGCTCACCAGATTGTGACCACAAGGCTACTGTAAAGCTAGGTCCCACCGAGGTATGTGTCTCTGCGCTGGTGGAGGGTGGGTGAGTGCTGTGACGGGACTTCAATTAAGGTTTCAGCAGATTCCTCTTCTGAGGTGTCTTCGGGGCTCGAGTCGAGGAGCTGGGTTGTGGGCTTTCTTAGCTGTTTCAAAATTGTGCCTGTGAATGCTAGGAGAGATATTTAGTGCATGGCAGTGGCCTGTGAAACAGGACACATCACTCACAGCATAGTTGTCTGATGGATGTTGCATTGCTGGATCCTCCATTGGTTGAATACTGCCAACCTCACCGTCAGCACAGGAACTGACCAGACCCTGGATGGCTCTGTTTTCAAAGTCCATGAGGACCTTCATTTCAGGCATTCCTCCACCAGCCTGTGACCTCTCCCTTTTGTTGTGTGCCAGCTTGTCCTGCATGAATACAGATGGAGAGAGTGTAAGCAGGACGCCTGCTAAGCCACATGATAAGTATGCCTGGCACGTGTGAGTGGTGAGCGGTGTCATGGACAGGACGAGGACAATGAAGGTGAGTGACTTACCCTGGCGGAATGAAGGAGATCATTCATCCTCTTGCAGCACTGGGTGGCTGTCCTCTTTTGCAGGGCTTAGCACTGACCATCGCTGCCACCGCCTCCCAAGCCGGATTGGTGATATGGCTGGCCCTCCTGCGGCCAGAGTAGTGGTAGCGGACATCACGGCAGGCCTCCATTGCATCCAAAAGGTGCTCAAGGGATTGTCACTGAATTGGAGGGCTGCTGTCTTCTTGCCTTTTGGTGCCATGTCTTCTGTGCAGCAGTTGTAGGCTGGAAGCACTGAGAGGTGAGCGCACAGCTGCACATAATATGGCACCTGGTGTGAGAAAGCGGCGAGGTGACGGCATGGCGGGCGAATTGGAGGTCCATGCGTCAGCGAAATGGTGTGTTTTGCAGGAATGCATGATTAATGAGGTGGGATTGGGACGATATGGCATGAAAAGCCGCCATTGCGGCCGGCAGGTAAAACATTCTTTTTCCTGTCCGCTACCGCACTTAGTGTAAATCGGGATGGTTCCACGCAACGTATTATAACTCAATCCCACTATTACTCCTAGTTCCTAATACAAAAGTACTTAATAACCTGGCACTGTGGTTTAAAACCAATGACTGTCTGTAGTAGGGAATCATGAATTGAACTTATTTTTAGTTCACCGTCAGGAAGATTAAAAAATCTATCTTTAGCCCATTTTCTGATACAGTTGAAAACCTAACAGCAGATTGAAATTTAACAAGAATATAATTTAGCAAGATCCCTCCCTGCAGGAAAAAACATACAAATAAACAAGCTGTGCGAAACACAAAGGCCAGGATTTTATGTCCCACGGGCGGGCGCGTGCCTGATCTGAACGGATGTGAAGCAGCGCGGCTTGATGTCGAGTAAGCGTCCCAAAGTCATCGCGTACTTGTGCAATTAAGTGGGCAATTAAGCCCATTAACGATGCAATCAACAGTGATTTTACATGGCCCATCCACATTTACAGTTGGCGGACAGGCCATTCTCCCAGGCAGCATTCACATTTTTGCTCAAACCTTGATCCAGGGCGAGATGAAATCTCTGTGGGGAAATAAACTAAAAAGAGATATCTGTGGACTGTTTTTTTATGAGGTGTGCTTTCAGGTGCTTGATTATGCTACATGGACATATTTTGCAGCATTTTTGTCATGTCCTTTATTCTATGGAGGTCTGCAGCTCCCTGGGGCAGCTGTCTGCCTTCAGGGAGCTCTCTCGGAGCGCTCACCCACATCCTGGGTTACATTGGTGCCCGCCTCCTTCCCGCACCCACCCTGGCAGTGCCGATCACGCATGCCCAACGACTGAAAAATTCAGGCCAAACTGAAATTCTGCACATTTCTCTAAGTCTGTCTTCTGACAGTCACTAACACAAATTTGTAAGAAACCCTTCTTTGCAAATGAATTATGACCAAATGAATGCACAAGCATTACAAGAGAATTTCAGTGCCAAACTAAGCAGCTGAATACACTGTGGCAGAAATTAGGTTGTAATCGTGGGATTGGGTTATATTATTTTGGAAAATTTAGGATAGCATTCCATTTCCAGTACTTAGCCTGATATCTCTCAGATTAACCAACAGATTGCTGGGAAATTAGTTCGGACTATCCCCCCAAATTAATTTAATTTAGGAACGAAGCAGCTAACTGAGGTGTCTATTCTGTCCCCATACCTGGACAGGGCTGTGTGTTGCACAATGCTTCTTCAGTGTGGAGACCCAGACAGATGTCTCCACCATATGCAGGTGGAGGATTACTGCAGGAACGTGTCCTCATGTAATGTCCACCTCCGCAGGAGACGGAGCACTTCGACCAGGAAGACCAACAGGACCAACCACCATCCACTGAAAAGGAAAGCAAGTAATAAATTACTAGGCACTTTTCAAAATGTTTCTTGGGCACTGATTTTACATCTCCAACTGTGTTAGCAACTTTTCTTGTCTTCAATTCTCAACAAAATATCCAAAACTCAGTAGAGGTTATTTAGATAGTGCAATTTATATTTTTTTTATTCACTCAACAATTATTGGACAATCATAATTGCCCTTGAGAAGATGATGGTGAGTCAGCTTCTTGAATGCAAATGAATAACTTGCTAGGTTATTTCAGAGAGCAGTTAAGAGTCAACCATGTTGCTGTGGGTCTGGAGTCACATATCGAGCAGAGCAGATAAAGATGGCAGATTTCCTTCCCTAAAAGGCATTAGTGAACCAGATGGGTCTTCTGACAATCCAGTGACATCATGGTCACCATTACTGACTTTATTTAATTAATTGAACTTAAATACCCCAACTGCCTTAGTGGGACATTTGAACTTTGTCTGCAGGACTTTTGCCCAGCTCTCTGGATTATTAATCCAGTAACATCACCACTATATTGCTATACCCACATGCACATACTTGAACTAACCTAAACTACTTTTCCACTTATAAAAAAAAGTTCACCCACAGCCAAAGCACGTGTGGCCCCAAAAGGTCTATTGTTAGGTTACATAAGAGTTCTGCTCCCAGCAGCAGGCTAACCCCGATTGTAATATAAATGTGGTAGCACTAGTGCTTTCCACTGCATGATGGCTTGGTTAAGATGCGGTATTACCAGGCGCAACAGGGGTAGAAAAAAAATGGTGGCAAAAATAGATCGGGCGTGTTATATTGTGTAATGGCACCTTTACACACCAGCAGTGCAATCCTGCTCTGCAGGCTTGTAAAGACCTTTCTCCAACATGTAGGGAGTTTAGTTCTGGAAAAACTAAAAATCGCACCTGCACATGCACAAGTCTAAGTTACTTTGAATTTGTGATCACAACATCCAAAAAAGCTGCATGTCAGTGTTCTGAAATCCATTCCGTAATGTAAATAGGGCAAAGCACAAAATGCCAGCAGCCTTAACATGCTGCAGAAATAACTCCATAATATAAACAAAGCATAATGTACTCCTTTAATACAAGGAAACATTCAGTGGGATGGACAAGGGATGCAATAGAGCAACAAAAATTTCAAAGCTGCAAAAATGCTCCAGAAAGAAGCAACAAGGGATCAGAAGTGGAGGGATAAAGGCATTGATATCTCTTACAAAATAGGAGGAAGATGTCTTGTTTTTGTCTCAGCAAATTTGGAAAATGACTCTTTCTTGCTAGCTGACACGTAGAATTTTCCATATATAAAAATTGTTATAATTGTTCCATTCAGAATACTAAAAGTTAAACAAAGCAGTGACCCATCTGTATGCATATGTAAATTAGATACACTACATAAAGTCCTTTCCCCACCAGTGTTTTGCTGCAAGCCAAGCTATAGACTAAATATACTCATTCTGAAGATTTTGCATTTATTCAAACACTAACCAACTGTGCCAACATTGAAGCTTTCAGTACAATTGTGGGGGGGGGGAGGGGGGGGGGCTGAAAAATTAATTATGTTGCTTTATATTCTCTTAAGTCACTGATAGATTTTCAATTATTCCTTTGGAGCTGGAGTTGATTTCTAAGTGTACTTTCTTCACAGATTGCCTGGCAGATGCAGAATGCAGTTTGAATCAACAGAATAAATAAAGCAGCAATGTAAATAAAAACTGAGGATTAAGTGACATCTGGGATGAAGTTTACTCAAACCTTAATATAGTTTATGCTGATGAAAGAGATCATGTTAATCGTGTACATCTCCCAAGTTCTCTGTGGCCTCTGATAGAATTCAGCAATGCAGATCCTGGAGGTCTAAAGTTCGACCCCCAGATTAAAATAAATTGTATGTTCCATTCTTTTACAGTGTCTTACAAAAAGAAATGCTTGGAAATTGCTTTTATCTTTCAGTACAGCACCAGGCAGCCCCTAAGTTCCACCCTATATTAGCCTTTATTTCATGCCAACTCAACGAGCTTTTGAAACCTGTGAGAAAGTACTGTAATGATAAATTTCTCTTATAAACTGGCTTCATTAGTTAGGAACACATTTCTTAGGATTTTAGGTGAGATTTGGGCCAAGAGTTTCTGGTCCCGTCGTGGTGGGAGCCGCCATGGGAGATTCGGCTGCCCAGCCACAAGTCGACTGACTTTGGGTGGGACTGGATGATCCGGCGGGGCAGAAAATCCTGCCCTTTGGGCAGCTATCTAATTATGGGCCATTTGAAGATAAGGGAGAATCAGCGATCAAACTATTAATCAATAAACTATTTGCCTCTTACACAATGTACCTTTGCTGTATACAAGTGGATAATGGTAGGGATTTTTTAATTTGCTTTTATAAGGAGGATGGATCACCCAATAAATGGTACCGCCTTTGCAACTTATAGGACTTAAATTATGGTTTCCAGTATATTTTATTCACCCAAGCTATTAAATGTAACTAAAGACAAGCTTTAAAAGCTTCACCGTCTTCTACAAAGGGCACTCCAATGGCCCCAAAACCATATGCCATTTGGGTTTATGAATCATTTCAATAACATGTAATACACTGTGATAATAAATCTATTTTGTATAATATGAACACTAGTTGTTCAGTTGATTGTGTGTTAGATTAGGGCCAAAGAACTCATTTAGCCCCTCATTCTTCTAAGGTGGATAAGATGTCAGAGGAGGCTATATAGGAAACATGTACTGTGCTTGTCACACTGTCTCAAGTACTGTCAGAAATAGAATGAAAGATCAACAGTGATTCATACTAACATCTAGTGGTGCTGAGGTGTTCATGTTCTTTTCCTCATTCACCCTCTTCTCTCTCCATTTATAATGTGCAAGAAAGGAGGATCTTTATTATATACTGATAAGACCAGAAATGTTCAGTTTATTTACAAACAGCAACTTTACTCTGTCTGATTGCTACGCAGTTCAAAATGTTTGTACCTGGACAAGGCAAGATATTGCACTCCTGATATTCCAGTGATTGCCCTAGACAGGGAAGCCCTCCATTCCTTGGCTCAGGATTATTGCACATTCGTCTACGGCTTCGAATTCCCCGGCTGCAGTCTCTGCTACACTGTGTCCATGGCAGCCAGGCAGACCAAGCACCGTTGACTGTGTAAGCAGAAAATCTTCCATATCGTAAGATATTTCCAGAAAACCCTGTAGGAAACAAGTGGGTAAGGTTAAGGAACTGAAGTCCTAAATGCAGAAATAAAAAAAGAAAGGCTGCTTACCTATGTGGAAAAAATGATGATGGTGGAGCTAATATTTTTGTTAAGCCAAAAGCTTTTCTATTCATCAGGTTAAAATGTCCCAAAATAATAAGTTTCCAATTACAGGGCGGTATATACTTCCCAACATGTGGAATGTTTTAACTATAGGTTAAACTTGACTGAATACTGTTTAAGGAAAATCATTTCTCCATTTAAGATGGATTGGTAACTAAAATGGGTTTAAGGAAATCAGCATTCTTCTGGACACCTTCCTTCTGCCAAAATAAAGTATCAGACATTGGCACCAGTATTATTACAAGTGTTCTGTGTGCCTGCAGTTTACAGTTTAAAGAATAACTATACATTGTTGCTTTGAAGAAGCTTCTACTTTCCACCCTTAAAGTGCTACTGCTAAAATCATTTGTATCTTTATCAGCTAGCACAGGCTGAATTCTACAATTAATAAACAAGAAAGTATATTTTTAATACATATATATTCAATAATTTCTTCTAAACTTTAGCCAATTTTAACATGAGTGAATCAACAATGAAAGCTAAGCCAAAGGAAAATATCACCACCCTTATTAATAGCAATGGTTCCATATAAGAATGCAGTATTCGGGGGGGAATTTCTTAAAGAAAACTTTATTTTAACTAGCACTTTCAGACAACCATTAAAATGAAGAGAATGGGTACAATTTTTGGTACTGAAGTAAATAATTTCTAAACGTTTAAGTGCTGGTGCAAACCTCACTGAGAATCTGCAGCACATAATTCTCCAAGGTTAGACCATCACATCACCAGATACACAATTTGACGGCAGCAGGGAGCATGTTAGCAGTAGGAGTGGAGGAATGAATGCAGGTGAAATGTTGATATATAGGGACAGTGGAAGGCTATATCAGAAAAAGGTGACAAAGGTTTTCTGAAGTCTTTAATGAAGCCCCAAAAGGAATGTCTGCTGATTGTCAGTTTGTGTCTAGGCTGATGTTACAGAGGACTAAAAAGCGGCAGAGAAAAGAATAAGCAAACATAGAATTTCATTTCTTACATGGGGCCTACATCATCTCTCCGAAATAGTTATTGACTTAATCCAAGACCTTTTTCTCTTGTTATTTTGCTATTTTTGAAACATCTACTAATTTCTTTTTTTAAACCTTGTGGGTTTTGCTTCCACCAATGTTTCTGGTAGGCTGGCCTAAAGAAACAAACTTAAAGGCCAGGATTTCACCGGGCCCCAGGGCGCATGCTGGGAGGGATTATTGGGTGGAATGGTAGGGGTGGCCTGTTGCCATCCTGCCACCACTGGTAAAATAACAGTGTCAGGTAATTTGCCATGTGGGATGACCCCCACCTCCTTGTAGACTCGAGTGAGGAGCCTCTTGATTGGATGCCCTGTGGCCCATGAAAGACACCCCGGGTGGAAGGGTGCCCCCTCAAACAGAACCCCACACCCCACGAACAACCCCTCCCCACTTCGTCAGGGCTTGCTTTAATGGTCTCAATAAGACCAACCAATTTGTCTAGATTATAGGGCCTCCTCCATCGATGCTGCGGCTGTGTGGTTGCAGTCCATCAGTGGCCACCACTTCTGATGGCGCTGCTGGGATTGAAGAGATGCTGGCTATCTGATTGGTTAGCAGCTCTTGGGGGTTGTGTCCTTGTCCCTTAAAGGGACGGGAGCCCCAACTGCAGGCAGTTAACACTGAATGTACATAAAAAATGCAGTCGATGCATCCATCTCTTTGAGGGGCTATATCCCACTCCAAAAGCTGCCAGCCAATCGGATGCAGTGGCTACTACTGAGGCTGCAAACAGACAGCAGCAGTATTGATGGAGGAGGCCCCAGAACCCAGGTAAGTGGGTCAGGCTTGCCAGGGCCATTCAGGTAGTTAATGCCTGATGCACGTAAAATGCAGTCAGGGCTCCCAGTATCAGCTGATGTGGGGTTACCCCCAATTTTCCAGCCGCTGGACAGGACTACCACTGCTCTGCAAAATCCCAGCCAAAGAAATTTCTCCTACTCACTCTCTCTTCATTCTTATGGTGATAACATTAAATGTATGCCCTCCAGTTACCCACTTGATTACAAGCAGAAAGTTTTATTCCCCCAATTTATGGGATCAAAACCCCTTTACTGCGGTTGTTAAATGATTGGACTTGCCTGCTTTAGCCTTACTAAACACATCAAGGGATTGACTTTAGCACCCATTATATCTGGGAAATGGTTGCAAGTTGCACCATGAAACGGGTGGGGATCTTTCCCCATTTTGTATGCTGTTTATGTTTCCAGTGGAATGGTGGGGAGGGAAGAGGAATGGCAGATAGCAGAGACTTCCATTTGAAAAATGTAGTTCCTTATTCTAATAGCTGTGAATCCCATTTGTTCACGCAAGCCTGTCAAATTGCTTCTAGAGCCTATTAAAGCTTTTAGTTCCACTATCCATGCTGGTAATTCCATATAGCTACCATTCTTTAAATAAAATAGTTCCTCTTGGTTAGTATTTATTTTGGTAGAACAATAGTTTTTGTTTACTCATGCATGGAACGTCAGTTAGTGAGATACAAGTTTGTGTAATTCATGCTGCACAGATCCTACGTACTATCCTGTATCATGAAAAGCATCCATAACATTGCGGATGCCACCTGTCTATAATGAAACTGCTCCCAGGTTCAGACACTAGCCTGTGCTGAGTTAGCTCTCAGCCAAGATGGTGGTGGGACGTTACAATTGTGCTCAGTGCTTCTGTATATCCTGGCTTACACAAGGGAAAAAGCAGAAAAGGCTTTTGCTTTAAATTGCTATCCAGTAGTTCCTGCTGGAAAGCATATATATTGGCATAAGTCAAATGAAGGCAAGACTGAGGATAATTGGGATGTTCCCTGTGCGTGATTTGTTTGGTGTCTCCATTGAGATATAAGGAACAGCCAATTAGGTGAAGTACAAAGAAACAATAAATTGAAGCATCTTCAATTCCAAAATTACTCATTTACAATTACTCAATACATCAAAATAATGAACTGCGTTGGTTCTGGAGTCCCTACTGCATAGAAAACTCAAACTCTGTGTTTTCTATTAGTTATGCATTAATCCCCTAACACATGAAAACTAAAGATAGCAACATTCATGATAATTGGAATTAGGAAGTAGAATATCTAAAATTTACATCACATCACAAGTGTGAGACCTTTACAAGACCCTCAGATTTTTGTCAAATATCCTCAGGTCAAATTTATGATAACTATCAAGATTTTATCTAATATATAAGCGCCTGAAGATTGCTTGTGGCTATATTAACAAATAAATTAATATTTCCCCATGATATTCCTCTGTCCACTATTTGAACAGAGGCAATAATTCACGGAGTAGCCTTTCCATTTAAAAAAAAGACAGAATTATGTTATCAGCATGTCGAGCATAATTCGATGATATTGTCCACAATCATTTCAGGGCTATCATGTCTGCAGCCCTGCTCTACTTAGGTTGGTTAGAGAATCATGGGGAAAAGTACACACAATATTTAAGAGATAATTCTGTATGATAGCAGGTACACTTGTCCACATTGGTAATTGTATTTCTAATTATTTTATCATTTGGAGAAATGAAATAATTCCAAAACCCAGGATTTTTCATGTCCACTCACCACCTGCAGAACAGCCAGTTGATCCATCACTAGAACAGTAACGCATCTCTATCCTTTGACGGCCGACATCCAGGAAGTTTGGGTCAGCCAGGCGTGCCTTACATGTGTACCTAAATCTCTGCTCATAGTGACCTCCATTGTCTGAGATATTAACAGGTGTCCAAGGGGTCCAAGGGGTGGTCTTCTTTAATTCAGGGCACAGGTTGGTATTACAAGTTTGATATTCCTGCAAATTCAGAAAAAAAAAATGAGAAGAAGTAGAACCCCACCACAATAAAAACAATAAGTCTTCTGTTGGATAAACCATCAACATTCATTTCACACAGAGATAAAAGCAAAAAACTGCGGATGCTGGAAATCCAAAACAAAAACAGAAACAGAAATACCTGGAAAAACTCAGCAGGTCTGGCAGCATCGGCGGAGGAGAGCATAGTTGACGTTTCGAGTCCTCATGACCCTTCAACAGAAGGGTCATGAGGACCCATAAAATTCATTTTACTTCAGTTTTGTGTCTGTGTGTGCTGCCAGTCATGCTTTGCAGGTTTTTCAGGTTGTCAGATATGTGATAAGTATATATTTACCTTCGAAAGGGAGAAGAAAACATGACCACTGCAGAAGTTACTTAATTTTAAGAATAAAAATGATGTGCAACCATTTGCTATCTTTGGTCAAGCCTCCAAAACTATTCAAGGAACAATGCAAGATGGTAGACTTCATTGCAGTTGTAACAAAGAAGGCCTTGCACTCTATTGAATAATCTCTACAATGGCAACTTAAAGCAAATGAGATATGCTAGAAAAAAAACAGATGATTCTAATCATACTACACTGTAGTACAGTTCCTGACATGCATTCCTGTCATCATGCCCCAACAACTGTTCCCAAGGCTGATTTTACCCATCGCAAGCAATTACAAATTAGAATCTAAAACCAACAACTGAAGAATGAGTCATAATTTTTAGCCATTGGGAAACAATTATTATATATGACCAGTACATTTGCATTTTCCTACATATCTGAGAATTGAACACATTACATTGGACACTCCCCAATGTGCCTAATAATGAAAGTGATGTAAGTAAATAAGGAATTCCAAATGCAAAGACTTGAAGATGAATTTTCATTTAATTAAATACTGCTCAAACATAGAGAAAAAGCATTAAAAGTGTGGTGATTGTTAGTCTCTGCATAACATGCATAACAATTCAAAGCTGTCCACTTGAAACATTTTTAGGATGCTTATCCTTTTAAGACATTATGTCACCGCATCATGTGGCCTTCCCTGTTCTCTGACCAATATAGTGTCTCTGTGCTTCAAAATTAACTCAAGGTCCTGTTGAATGGGATTTTACGTTAGCAGCAGAGGTCTCTTTTACCCGGTAGAGGATATGTTCCACTAATTTTTGTAACTCTTTGTGTTGATACAGTCTGTGTCCTTATAGGTCATGAAGAATGATTATATTTCCTAAGTATCTTAATTTGGCAGAAAAGAGCCTCTGAACATCCACACAATGGTATCTCTGTTCCAACACTGGCTTTAGTAACCAGATCAGCTGAAGAAGTGACATTCTCTTGAGCTAAAATAAACCGAGAGACAGATAGGAATTCAAGAATAGGGCTTGAGCACTCCTCTGTCTTGGCATCATGGGGAAAATTTTATGATGGACTAAAAGTAACATGGGTTATAAACTGGGAAGCTGACCTCCACCTTCAAATATCCAATGCATTTTCAGCACATGAAGTTCCACATCAGGAGCATTAAATTGCAATATCTACTTGATACCATGGAAGGTTTGGTGACCAAATATATTGATATCATGTAAGGTTTGGTGCATGCATGAAACACAAGCTGCCCCCATTCCTGCCCCACAAAAATGGGAAGGGCTTTGTTCCAGGGATGACTTTCAGGGTCTCTCCGTTGCAGTGAAAATCTGGGCCCTGCAAATCCACATTTTTTTCTACCTAATGATGTTTGACTTGGCTGCAGAGAACAAACCTTTTGTATTTGTTTATACCTATAAATAAAACTTGTAGGTTTTCTAGATGTTGTGACAGTCAATATGTATCTTGCTGTGTGCCTGCAGCCACTCTTGCTCACCAAGAAAGCTGTCAGTTATAAGCTAATCAGTGTTAGCTTCACTTGGGATAGCATAGCTTTACTACATGAATTTCCAATAGCGAGGGCAGTGGTGGTCAAGGAAGAAAAATCTATACAATCCCTTCAGTCACATTTTCTGTACCTGGATCTTGCTTGTCAAATCTGGGTGCTGTAGCGGCAGTAATTGATGGCAAATAGAGTGACGAGGTGTCCCACTGAGAAACTGTTGCAAAAATAGTCCAGCAAAATTGTCCTCCAATGGACCTGGCAGTAAAATGACTTTGCAATAATTTGATTAAAGTTTTTAAGACAGTGAAAGGATTGGAATCCATCCAAATAGATAGACTATTTGAGTCAAATGGATTGGAAAACATAAGACTAGGTTAGATGTTGGCAAACTTATGCTGAAGATACAAGGCTCATCTAATGCATCACTATCTCTGCTATGAGGAAACAGTTTTTATTGCCTACACACGAAATTGATGCTCCCTGTTCAATTGCATATGAAAACCAGGCCCATGAGATTTTGGTCTTTGGCTTCCTCAGCTGAGAGCAACAGTTTCTTGCCAGGGAAACATGTTTGGGTCAAGCACAGCACCACCACCCCCACCCCCCTCCCCCCCAGCAGCTTTTCCTGCTCACTGCTGCTTGATACATCTACCTGTCACGTACCCTCTCACTCTTACACTGTCAGCATACTCCATCTCAGATTCATCTATTAAATTGGCAAAACATCATGACACTTTCCCCTAGCAAGGAGGCAACAGATCAAGATTCAATCTGATATCTGGAGCCATTCCATGGCAAGAATGCATTTTGGGTGCAGGCTATGCAGCAATTTCATTTCTGTTCAGTCTGACACTAACACTGTTGGTCTCAGGTACCTGGATAAGGTACAGTGGAGCAATGGGAAAGGAGCGTAGTTGTGGTGAGTCTGAGGTGCCTTGACAATAGTCATCCATTTATTGATTTACACTATGAGCGCAGGTACATACGGAGGTGAATCAGGGCTCCAGCATTCTTTTAGGACTTACATTAATACCTGTGACTTCATTTATCACGACCAATTCTACGCGATCACTGAAACATTTCTGACATTCTATTGTCATCTGTGGGATCACTGACTGCCAGCGTTACCTCTCTCTATAATAGCCTCTTCTGAGGACCCCTTTGTAGGATGCCCTCATCTCTACCAAAAATATATCTACCAAAGTGTCCAAAAATCTGGGTCTCTTGTCACAGCAGATATCTTCATTGCCACTTCTCTCTAGCATTTAGGTGTTCTCATCATCTCTCTTCCTCCAACTGAAGAGCTTATTTGAGCAGAAAAGGCCTTTTAAATACTGCACCTAAACATTATTTCTTTCTTGGTCTGCACATGAAACACAGCCACAGACAAATACTGAGATTGCGGATGGTAATCCCGCCCTGCCCCTCCCAGTTTCTGGTGGATGGAAGAAAATCCAGCTCTAACAGTATTGAAAGTGAATGAGCATAAATGAACAGTTTGTCGACATCCTAAGCGGTCCCAATTGCGGGGGTGGGGGGTGTGGGGGAGGGGAAGTTGGGAGAAGAGTGATGGTTGTGAGGGTAGTTGGATGCCTGTCCAGATGTGGGGGAGTTAGAGGTTGGGTTGGGAGGAGCACTTGGTATTTGGAGGTGTTCCTTTGGTGATCGGGGTCAGAATTTGATGCTGATCGGGGAAGCAGTTAGTGTTCAGGGCCAGGAGGACCAATGATGTGTGGGGTGAGGAGCAGCAGGTCGCAAGGTGGGAAGAAGGATACTGGATACCTGTTGGGCTGTAGGAAACATTCCTGCTCCTCCGGGCCCACAAGTAGTTCAGTAAAGACACTTACCTCATGGATTCAGCCTCTCTCGTCTCCTTTAAGATGCCGAGTTTCACGAGAAACATGGCTGCCTGGTGTTAAAAATAGAATGACCGTTAAAGTGAAGGCTGAGTTTGGTGATGCTGCAACTATAGAGGGTGAACTTCCTACATATTTGTTCCACTGCCTGTGACATCTGATTATTAAAATACAGCAAATGTGTAGAAAAGCTGAAGCAGATTAATGAAATTCTCTTGGTTAGAGTGCCATGTTAGCCCCAATAGAAGCAAGCCAAATGGCAGCCAGTAAACTCTGTTCACTCTCTTCGCTGTACAATTATTTCCCAGGGTGCAAACATGTTCACATGCGCTTACGCTACGTACTTTTCTGCATTAGACTTTTGCAAGAGCTGATTGTGATGGGAAAAATAGCAGGTTGCCTTGCATGTAGTGAGATTGTTATGGACGCTGAGCGTTGCAGGACGATTATGGTTTAAATTGTGCCTTTAACTCAAAGGAAACAGAGAATCCTGGAAACAAAAATCAAATTAACATTCTTTATAAGCACCTCAGTTCAAAATAATGCCTATGTGATCAGGTTGACATGGGGGAGGGAAACCCATTGGAGGTGGAGTGCCAGTTTTAACACTTCTCACATTATCTTGCTGAAGGAGGACAGCTGCAGCTGTGACACAAAAACAAACAAGCTATTGCTGTGGGAAGGGAGGAAGGAATGTTTTGTGTTAATGCAAGCAGGGTGCTTTCAAGAGTTTGGTTTCTGTTCAAGAGAAAGAGAATGGAACGGGCAGGGCTCTTAAGATTTAAGGAAGGGGGAGTCATTGAGGTGTGCCCGGCTGGTGATAATCATATCCAGAAAAACTCAGGAGGAGTGGAACGACTGTCAAAGGACACAGGAAATTTCGATCTGGCATGGTGGGGAGAAGTGAACCTCCACTGGAGAGCTGGAATTGACTTTTGAACTGTTTCTCTAACGCTACATATCTGCCAAAAGTGTAGCATACAGTAAGAGGTTTTGTAAGGCATACTTCAATTGTGTTAGTTAATGAATGCAAAAATACCTTTTGTTTGGTTTGATGTATAAGTTGACTGTTAATACGTAATCTATGTTGATTTTATTTTGTTCGCTACAGTAAAAGTCAAAAAGTGAAATCTTGTCTTTTGCTTCTTTTCAGTAGTCATTGGAAAATTCATATCTTTTAAAAATGTTATTGGTCTCTGTGGATCGTAACAAGGTGCAGTGTTATTTTGGCACCTTGAAATAACTGATTATCACCACTGCCAGATAGACTGTGCCTTGCAATGACTAAAAATCGGAGTACTGTGCAGTCAGGGCTCAGTGGAGGCCATGGGACGGGGCCGGCGAGAGCTGATAAAAGGAGCAGGCCAGTGGCAGACAGGATGTGCCGTACAGAGCAGCCAAGTGAACACAAACCAGTACTGTCGCCGGCTGATGGGCACACACTAATGAATGAGACGTGTGAGTAACTGTGCATGGACCACTGAACGCAACGTCAGCCAAGTGCACATGCGTGACCGTTCCCGGTGCCTGGCCCATCACAATGTGAAATGAAGGCTTGAGGCCTCATTATAGTATTTAAATATCCAATTCACTTACTGCAAGTTCGATTGGTCGCTCAGCTCTCACTCCGCCTCCATTAAAATTGGAGTGGGTTTAAAGTGGATTGGGTTTGTGCTTCAGGTTTTTGGCATTTTAACCTCTAACATGATCCCCAAACCACTGGTTTTCAGGATTTTAAATTCAGCCCCTGGTCTCACCCATAACAAACACAATTTAGCTGCTACCCATGGAACCTTTGAATAAGTCAATTCCCTTGGAAAGGGGAAAAACACAACTGCAGGGGAGAATAAAAGCTGTAAAATGTGTTTGGGTTGAGGTGTAAATGGAGAAGATTCATAATGTACTGTATATCTCATAAATTAGAAGAGGTATCAAAAACAGAAAATATTGGAATAACTGTGAAAACTTATGATACAGAGATACATTTTGACTATCAAGTATGTATTAATATACATCTAGTACATAAAATGTGGTAAGTGACATTCACGCCACACAACCATTTTTAACGTATAAACCGGACTGATTGTTCAGAATTTCATGGGCAGAATTTTATACTCCCCCACCGGCGGGTTTGTAGGTGGGGGATAAGCGTAAATTTCTTCAGGATGGATTTCCCACTGGGTTCCCGCCCGCCGGGTTCCCGCCCGCCCAGACCTCTCCACAATTTTATGCTGGGGAAAGCAAGGCCTCGGCCGGCTCACCCGCCCTTGCCCCAGTTGAGGCCCTTAAGTAGGCAATTATTGACCACTTAAGGGCCATTTCCAGCTCAGCCTTAAATTTCAGGCTGGTGGGAGGAGTTCTGGGATTTCGGGGGAAAACCAAAACTAAATTGGATTCAAGCTTTGGGCAGGAGTAGGGAGGGGCTGTGTGGGGCCTCCATCAGTTGCCCCTCTTTAACATTGGGCACAACCCCCTTAAGGTCCGGTAACCGCAGGACCTCCCCCACCGGCCCCCAGCCCTTCCACAGACACCCTAATCCCCTTCTGTCCATCCCCCCAGGCCTCCCTCACCCTGAATCATCAAAACTTACCTGTTCCTGGAATCTCAGGACTTAGGCTCTGGGGACTGTTTGCTCTCCCAGTCATGGCCACTGCAGCCTCTGGCCAATCAGATTGGCCGACAGCTCTCTAAGGCAGGACTCCCTCTCGAGTGAGGGGCGGAAATCCTGTCTCCAGCCAATGAATGCTCGTTGGAGTGTGAAATCGCTGCAGGGCCATCTTAAAACTCCTGGCCCTAGCCTATGTACTGAGATCTCATAAACACAAAGGTCAAACTGCCACTCTCCCTGTCATAACTGTGTCCCAAATCACAGAGTGGGAGTCATTGCCATATTACGTGGAGGCATCCATGTCAAGAGTTGCTGTAATTTCTGAACAGCATCTTTCCATTCCATCAAATAGGCCAAAGGCAAAAGACTGAGATGACTCTAGTCGTTCTTCTTTACCCCGTTGTTGGCAGGTCCAGGATCAAATTGATTTTGATTGGATGGTGCTCACTTATGGTTCACAATAGCATCTGTTACCTGAGGGTGTGGCTACCACTGAACCTTATAGCAGCATATCTGGTTAGATTCCTGAAGGATCCTGGGAATCCTTCTAGGCAAGCTGGCAAGTCAGGATGGGGGCAGAGGCAGGTAAATGGCAGATGGAAAAAGTGCCCATTCCATCTGGAATTTGTGTTGCTGCATCCCAACAGCACTAACTTGACAGGTTCCACGCCAGCTTGCAATCCATCTGCTGTCACTACACTTGGATTCTGGCCACAGGGACTGCTGAAGAATCCTGAAGCCCTGACCTGTGCTACAAATTTCAAAAGGAGGCTCTCAATATGTGTTAGGCCCCTAATTTGCATGTTCAAGGAGCCCAACGCCTGGTTTAGGCATCCAGCTGAGACACCTAAAAGATGTGCCCTGTGAATTTAGCAATGGGACCAATGCCTGTGCAAACTTGGCACAGGCTGCCCCACTGCTAATGGCTGAAAAAGGGACTCAGCATATACCAAATTCTACCCCAAAATGTTTTCAATGCCTGATCAGTCGTTAGTTTCTGTGTCATTGAATCATCAAAGAGCCAGGTTTAGACATGTGTTCCCCAGCTGCCTTTCCAAAAGAATTGAATATAGAAATTTTATGCCACATGGGCAACATCACTTAAGTCAATGTTTTCGGATTACTGAACAAGACTAAGAGCATTTATTTTGCTTATTATTGAAGGAGTTTATAGAGGAATTTTCGTTAGATGAAAGAGGCTTGTAAAAACTTTTTCATTTAGGTTACTACAGGAGCAAATTGTTCTGCCCTGGGTTTGTCTTGAATGATTGCCAGTTGATGAATAGTGCAGGTTTAAATGTTCCACCACTTAGTCTAGTTAGTATCTAACATGTGTAAAGGTGACTTTATAGTAAAGCAACAAACCTTCTGGCTTGCTTCTGACCTCCTCTGATGCCATGGGTGGAATTGTCCCGGGAATCGGCAAAGTCCGATATTGGGCGGAGAAATCAGCATGTGACCAGCTGACAGCAGTGGAAGCTTTTTCCACCGTATCGTGCGCCACATTGTTAAAAAAATTGAGGCACAGGTATCACGTTGGATTGCTGGTGGGATGGCCTCTGATTCGCCCGTCCCAACGTCACCTCAGGCCTTCAGTAATCTGGGTACCATATTTAAAGGGTGCCCCTGCATAGAGCTAGCTCTCTACAAGGGATAGGAAGCAGCTGGGAACTGATGGCTGTCAAAGGGAGGAAACATGCTGCCCCCAAATTTAGCGATGCTTCCCTCGAGCACCTACTGGATGCAATGGAGGCCTGCCACGATGTCCTCTACCCCTGCTCTGGGCAAAGAACTTCATCCAAGGTGACAAATCCAGCATGGCAGGCAGTGGCGGCAGTGATCAGTGCCAAAGCCCTACAAAAGAGGGCAGCCACCGAGTGCTGAAAGAGGATGAATGATCTCCTCTGTTCCGCCAGAGTAAGTCACACTTCTCATCACTGTCAACTCACACACTCACAAACCCATCACACACCCACAGGGCCCTCACTCACTGCCAGTTCAAGAGACATCACCATTCACTCTCTCACACACACACACCATCTCCCTGCGAATCGTATCCTTATCCCGTCCATGGCACCACTCAGCACCCACACATGCCAGGCATCCTTCTCATCTGGTCTGGCAGATGTCCTGCTTACACTCTCTGTATTCATACAGAACAAGTTGGCAGAGAACAAAGGGGAGATTTCACAGACTGGTGGATGAATGCCCGATATCAAGATCCTCACAGACTTTGAAAATAGAGCCAGCCAACTCGCCAGCGACGATCTGGACCGTTCCTGTGCTGACGGTGAGGTCGGCGGTGCTCAACCAAGTGAGGATCCAGCAGTGCAACATCCATCAGGCAACCATGCTGTGATTGAGTTGCCCTGTTCTGCAGTCCCCTGCCATGCGCTAATTATCTCTCCATGCTTTTGCAAGCGCATTTGGGAAGCAGCCAAGGGGGTCCACAAGCCAGGTCCTTGACTCAAGCCCCAAGGAACACCACAGAAGACACTGAAACTAAGACCCATCACAGAGCTCACACACACCTTCCACCAGCGTAGAGGCACACACCTCAGTGGGACTTAGTTCTAGAGTATTCTCAGGGTCACAATCCGGTTAGCACATCACACTGTCTGATCCACAGCAGGCGGAGGCAGGGACTTCAGCAGTTTTCCGAGTGCCGGCAGCCACGGAGGCCAGAAATCTGCTGAATCTAAGTTAGCTGATGAGCCTCTGGACTCGGTTCTACCTCAGTTGCTGCAGCTGCAACGGAAAGCTCAGAAACATCGGGCAGGGATGTCCGCTGCACTCCTCAGATTGCAATGCACGATGGAGGAGTCCATCCGCCGTCAGTCTGAGGTGATAGCGCCAGCATACCAATGCACTGTGGTCAACACTGGTAGGATGGCGGTTGCGATGGAGTCCTTAGTCCAGGACATCAGTCCTGCACTGCTCAGGAGCTGCACTCCATTACTGAGGCACTTGCTGACACCATCTGTGTCAATGCGAGAGGTGAGTGGAGCTCAAATGCCTTACTAAAATCCATATAGACAACATCCAATGCACAACTCTCATCAATCCTCCCTGTTATTTCCTCAAAAAGTTCTATTAAGTAAGACACAATCTTCCCTTAACAAAAGCATGCTGACTACCCCTGATCAATCCGAGCCTTTCTTAATGACAGTTTATCCTGTCTCTCAAAACTGATTCCAATAATTTGCCCACCACCGAAGTCAGAACCAGCCTATAAATTTCTGGCCTATCCCTCGCACCCTTTTTAAACTGGTATAATGTTTGCAGACCACCAATCCTCTGGTACCTCGCCTGTATCTACTGAGGATTGGAAAATGATCCTCAGAGCATCCGTCATTTCCTCCCTGGCTTCCTTTAACAACCTGTGATACAATCCATTGGCCTTGGTGACTTATCCACCTTCAAGGATGCCAGTCCCTCGAGTACTTCCTCTCCCAATATGCTTCTTGTGTCTAATATTTTCCACTCCTCCTCTAACTAGAATGTCTGCATCATCCCTCTCCTTACTGAAGACAGACACAAAGTACTCATTGAGAACACTGTCCAAATCTTCAGCATCGACCCACAAGTATCATGTACATCTCTGATAGGCCCTATCCTTTCCTTAGTTATTTTCTTGCTCTTAATGTACTGGTAAAACATCTTTGGGTTTTCTTTGATTTTACCTGGCAATAATTTTTGGATCCTCTCTTTGATTTCCTAATTTCCTTTTTTATTTCACCCCTGTACGTTTTATACTCCTCTAGGCTTTCTACAGTATTAAGGTTTTTGTGACTGTAAAAAGCTCTCTTTTTCTGCTTGATCTTATCCTGTATGCTTCTGGATAACCAGAACTAGAACCAAACTAGATTTGGTAGTATCACCCTTTTTCTTTGTGGGGACACGTCTACACTGTGCCCCTAGAATCTCACCTTTGAATGCCTCCCACTGATTTGACACTGTTTTTCCTTCTAATGGCTGTATCCAATCCACTCTTGCCAGCATGCCTCTCAGCTTTGTAAATTTTGTCTTCCCCCAATTTAAATCTTTCACTTCTGTTCTATCTTTGTCCTTTTCCATAACAATGCTCAATCTAACTGTATTATGGTCACTATCTCCAAAATGGTCCCCCCACTGCTACTTCGTCCACTTGCCCAGCTTCATTTCCTAAGACTAAATCTAGAATTGCTCCCCCTCTCATTGGGCTTGTTATATGCTTGCTGAAAAAGTTTTCTTGAATGCAGTTTGAGAATTTTTCACCCTCTGTGTCCTTCACACTGTTCATATCCCAATTGATATTAGGGTAGTTGAAGTCTCCAATTATTATTGCCCTATTGTTTTTGTACTCAGAAATTTGCCTACATATTTCTCTTCTGACTACCTTCCACTATTTGGGGGTCTATAGTACACTCCTAAAGTGTGGCTGCCCCTTTTTTATTTCTGAGCTCAACCCTTATGGCCTCATTTGATGCTTCATTTAGTATGTCATCCCATCTCACAGCTGTAATTGATTCGCTAACCAATAATGCAACACCCCCATCTTTTTTATCCCCCTTTCTATCCTGCCTGAAAACTTTATATCCAGGAATGTTGAGCTGCCATTTTTGCCCCCCCTTAAGCCAAGTTTCAGTTATAGCAGTGATATCATGCTGCCATATATCTATATGTGCCCTCGTTCATCGGCTTTATTTGCTATACTCCTTGCATTTACATATACACCTTTTTACACTGCCAAATTCCTGTGCTGTACACTTTTTAACTTGTGCTTCTTCTGTCTTTCAGAAAACTCACTAATTTTCTATCTCCCGTTCCCTGCCCTGAATTTGCCCACAGGTTCCCAGTCCCCAGCCAACAGAGTTTAAACTCCTCCGCCCGCAACAGCACTAGCAAATCTCCCTGAGAGGATACTCGTCCCAGTCCTGTTCAGGTGTAGATCATCCAGCTTCTACAGGTCCCACCTTCCCCAGAACCGGTCTCAATGCCTCAGAAATCTGATGCCCTCCCTCCTACACCAGCTTTCCAGCCACATTTTCAATCACTGAATTCTCCTATTCCTATGCTCACATGGGACTAGGAATAATCCTGAGATTACTGCTTTCAAGGTCCTGCTTTTCAACCTCCTTCCTAGCTCCCTAAAGTCTGTTTTCAGGGCCTCATCCCCTTTCCTACTTAAGTCATTGATACCAACATTGACCACAACCTCTGGCTGATCCCCTCCCCCAGAAGAATGTCCTGAAGCCACTCCATGACCTCCTTCACCCTGGAACCAGGGAGGCAACATACCATCCTGGAGTCACGTCTACAGCCACAGAAATGCCTGTCTGTTCCCCTAACTAATGAATCCCCTTTCACTACTGCTCTTTCCCTCTTCTTCCTCCCCACCTGTACAGCAGAGCCGCCTGTGGTGACACAAACCTGGCTTTGGCTGCACTCCTCCGAGGAACCAACACCCTCACCAGTATCCAAAACGGAAAACCTATTGGTAAGCAGGGGGCTCCTGCACTACCTGCCTAGTTCCTTTGGACTGTCTGGTGGTCACCCATTCCCTTTCTGCCTCCAGGTTCCTAAGCTGCGGTATGACCACCTCTCTGAACATGCTATCCATGTAGCTCGGATGTGCCACAGTGCCTCCAGCCACCACCGCTCAAGCTCCGAAACCTGGAGCTCAAGGTTCTGCAACTGGTGACATTTCCTGCACATGTGGTTATCTAGAACACTGGCAGTGTTCACGACTTCCCACATATTACAGGACATGCATTCCACAGGACCAAGCTGTCCTGCCATTGCTTCAATTTACTTCCCTTATGTTAACTTTATTTTACTCTGGTTCACTTATACTACTTTATTTTTACTCTGGTTTACATATACTATTTTATTTTACCTGGCGTCGGCTTAACTTTACTTTCCTATTGCTTGTGTTTCTTACTGAAATCTAAGTAGCTCTTTCATTTAAGAAGAATGTGTTTTTCTCATTTTCAGTTGCTTGAAGACCCTCTCTATCAGCAGTTTCTCACCAACCGACAAACTTGTGTTTCTCCTGTGATGTCACTTTTGGATGTTTGCAAAACTCAGCCCTCTCATGCAGCTTTTCAACTCCTGGTGTCCTGCAGGCTGAGAAAGATAGAGAAATAAAAGAGCACCTCCCTCCTCTCCTCACTGAACTCCCTTACTCACCAAGTCCGCAGCAATTCCACTCTATAACAGTGCACTCCATGACAGGGCGCTTAAACCTCCCTTATTTATACTATTGAGATTCAAATGAATCTCTTATCTGGCAGTTACAGAACCAGATTAGGCCAGTTACTTAATTTGCTGATTTCACCTGCTCTCTAGCAAAGGGCTTGATAAGCCCTGCCCAAGCCTCTAAGAAATTTAAAACTTAAAAAAACAGTAAATTTAAGTAAACTGCTGAATTGCAAGCAAGCATTACTAGATTTTATATAAGATTAACCCTTAAAATTTAAAATTTCACTCCCTTCTCATCAAACTTGCAGAAATTCCATTCTGTAACAGTGCACTCTATCTACTCTGTCTAGGCCCCCCATGATTTCGAACACATCTATCAAATCTCCTCTAAACCATTGTTCAGTTACAGTTTTGCCTGCCAATCTTTGATTCCAATTTCCCTGGGAAAGATCTGTTCTCATCCCACTGAAATTGTCCTTCTCTGTATTTGCACTCTAGATTGCACCTTGTCCTTTTCTATGGCTAATCTAAACCTCACAATACTATTAACACTGTTCCCTACATGTTCCCCTACTGACAATTGATCCATTTGACTCACCTCATTCCCCAGAACGAGATCCAGCAATGCCTCATTCCTCATTGGGCCAAAAATATACTTATCAAGAAAAATTCTCCTGAACGCTCTACAAAACCTCTTCCCGCTCCTGTTCTTTTCACTGTTACTATCGTAGTTTATATTAGGATAATTGAAGTTCCTCATTATTACTGCTTTATTGTCTTTGCACTTATCTAATTTCCCTTCAAAACTGCTCCTCTAAATCTTTCCCACCAGTTGCTGGCCAATAGAATACACCCAATAGTGTAAAGGCACCTCTATTTTTTCTTAACTCTAACCTTAGAGATTCTGCCCTTGACCCCTGTAGGTTATCCTCTCTTTCCAGCCCCATAATATTCTCCTTAATCAATACAGCCACCCCTCCTCCTTTCTTTCCTTCCCTCTCTTTCCCAAACACCTTGAATATTTTGTATCCCAGTCCTGCCCAATTTGAACCAGGTCTCTGCCATTGCCATGACGTCATATTCCATGTGGCTATTTGTGCCTGTAACTCACCAACCTTATTCACCACGCTTGGTCTATTTATATCCAGGCACTGTGAATTTAATTTAGGCTTTAGTATATTTCCTGTCAATCTGACCCTGGCTAAAATCTTATTATTTCATTCTCAAGTGCTGTCTGCCTCTCCCAATCATTTGTGCACCTTGTTTTTCCTTTTCTAATGCTACATTGTGGTTCCATTTCCCTGCCAACTTAGTTTAAACCCTCCCAACTGCACTAGCAAACTGCTCAGAAACTTAGAACTTCAGAGGGGAAGTAAAAAAGGAAATAAGAGGAGCAAGAGAGAGTATGAGAAGAGAATGGCAGCTAACATGATGGAGAATCCATAAGCCTTCTATAGATATATAAACTTGTTGAGGTGCATCCTGTCCGGCCTGTGCAGGTCCCAACTCACTCTAAACTGGTCCCGATGCCCCAGGAAACTAAAGCCCTCTCTCCTGCACCATCTCTCCAGCCACGCAATCATCTGCACTCTCCTACTACTTCTATAATCACTAGCACATGTCACCGGAAGCAATCCAGAGATTACTACAGCTGAGGTCCTGCTTCTTAATCTCATTCCTAGCTCCCTGAAATCTGCCTGCAGGAACTCTTCTCTCTTTCTGGAGATGACAAAGACATTCACGAAGGTGTCAGCAGCAGATGGCGAGTGTTGCTATGGAGGTAGAAGCAGGCAATCTTTGGATGGAGAGTATATGGGCTCGGTAACTCAGCTTGGGATCAAATGGAACACGGAGAGTGGACGGTTTAGTTCAGCCTGGGGCAATGGCTGGAGACCAGGGCACTAGAGAATCTAGAGTTTGTGGCATGTACAATGGCTTCAGTCTTCCCAGTGTTTAACAACTATAAGTCTTGACCACTGTGGTTGTGGTCACAGCCGTTGCATCAAGCCTCTCAGACATGCCCCAGCAGCTAACTTTCCTCCAATAATTCCAGGTACTATGGCCTGCCAGGACTAGGCGTACACCACGGGAGCATTTAAAGCAATTAAATAACCTGAACTTATAAATGCAGTTGGATTTCAGGTCAATGCTTTGTACTTTGGGTGCATTCCACATGCCTAGAACCTAGGCTCAGGGCCCAGAGAAAAAAAATGGTCCTTACATTTTTATAATACCATGAAGGAGGTAGTCTGTTGATGATTTTTGACAAAACTCTCCTGTTTACTTCTTTCCTTGGTTTGCCGCATGTTTTCATATTAAAGTGAAAGAACAGCAGACGAGCAACAATCTCTTCATGGTAGAGAATTGGTACAGGGAGAATGTTTTCTAGCACCTGAAGCTCCCACATCTGAAAAATTCTTCCTTGTTTTATTGTGGCCTGAATTTCACAGCCCATAAAAACAACAGATAATTGCTATATCTATGTAAGTTTGCACATCTACAGTTGCTTAAAGGTTTAGAGTTTTGGACCCCTCCTGATGGTTCAGCATCTTGTACAGGCCAGTGATGGGAAATCATCTTTGTGCAGATCTGCAGAAGCAGTGGCACCAGCCTATTTGCCTTAAGAAACTGCTATAAAGTCAGGACTCCCATCCTGCTTTTCAACAAATGCCCACATCTTATCCCAATATCCATAAGTTTTAATCCACTCAAATGGTGTTTACTTTTACGTTGGGTGTGCCCAAGGCTCTCGGTGACAATAGGCCTACTGACACAAGGCCCATGTTTAAATAAGTATGAGTACGCACAATACCAGCACCTCACCCAACTACTGCCATAACACTACCGTCAACGGCAGGTATCAGGCTTTGTCATGAAACCCAAACTAACCTTAATGTTGAGAGCAGAGGTCAGAAACTTCAATTCCCAAAAAACGTTGGAGCTTCTGCGCATGTGCAGACGGGGAGCAGACTGCACATGCGTAGATTGGCATTTTAAAGTTCTTTGGGCCCAGCGTGCCTGTGCAAGAAGAGAAACAGCACAAAAACCCGGGTCAGGTGATGGAGAGTGGAACGCCATGAAAGACTAGCGTTTCAGGCAGAGGACAGGGAGAGGTCCCAAAAGGAAGGCCCAGATAGGGGACAGAGACAGAAGACAGAAAAAGTTCCCAGTTAAGTTCAGTTAAAAAGAGAGGAGCAAAGAAACAGGCTCCAAAATAATGAAAGGGCAGCAGGGAGCGGACTTTAAGAGGGCTCAGGAGAAGCCCTGAAGGTCCATGAAGGCAGAAGAAAGTTGGTGAGTCCGTGCTGCGGGCCACTGGGGCAAAGTTACTCATTTGGAACAGTAAGGTTTAGCTCAGCGCGGCCAAAGATCTGAAATCGCGTTTGTGAGTTGGCGCTTGGGGGCACGCTCGGGAATCCAGGGGAACGGAATCTCAGGAGATGAGATTGAAACCCTGCTTGGTGGGCCATCATTGTAGCGGCTTTTGGAGAAAATTCCAAGGTGAGATTTTGAAAGGTGAAGATTGGAAACCCTCATGAGAAAGACAGAATTTCAGTGAGGTCGGTTGACTCACAGTGTTTACTGGCATCTGGGTGGCTTGTTGAGAAGTCTGTGGAATCTGTTTTGGTCGCATTTGGCACTTATTGTGCAGTATGGTGTGTTGAATCACAGTTGGCCTGTTAATTCACATGTACCTCATATTTAGCCTTAATGTTAGAGTATAAGATAGCTATTATAAATTGTTTTATCTTTCTGAATTTGTATAGTAAAGTTTACTTTTGGTTTCTTCAAAACCCGTGAAATCTTGTGGCTTTCTTCACTATTAAATCTAAAACCTGGTCTACTTTAAACAAAACATTATTGGTCCCTAATATGAAATAAAAACATAAAGTGCTGGAAAATTCAACAGGTCTGGCAGCATTTGTGGAGAGAGGAATAGAGTTAATGTTTCAAGTCCGCATGACTCTTCTCCAGGGCTAAAGGGAAAAAATGTGTTGGATTTTATACTGCTTAAGAGGGGATGGAGCAGGTGAAGCAAGATAGAAGGTAAGGGATATGTGGGAGCTAAGGAGAAATTGACAAAAATGTCATGGACACAACAAAGGGAATGTTAATGGTAGTGGTAAGGAAGAAAGAAGGCGCTGAATTTTTTTTTATTCATTCACATGATGTGGGCTTCGCTGGCTGGGCCAGCATTTATTGCCCATCCCTAGCTGCCCTTGAGAAGGACTTGGGAGTCCTAGTCCAGGATTCTCTTAAGGTTAACTTGCAGGTTGAGTCGGTAGTTAGGAAGGCAAATGCAATGTTGGCATTTATTTCGAGAGGACTAGAATATAAAAGCAGGGATGTGCTGCTGAGGCTTTATAAGGCACTGGTCAGACCACATTTAGAATATTGTGAGCAATTTCGGGCCCCGTATCTCAGGAAGGATGTGCTGGCCCTGGAGAGGGTCCAGAGGAGGTTCATGAGAATGATCCCATTAATGAAAGGCTTAACATATGAGGAACGTTTGAGGACTCTGGGTCTGTACTCGATGGAGTTTAGAAGGATGAGAGGGGATCTGATTGAAGCTTACAGAATACTGAAAGGCCAGGATAGAGTGGATGTGGGGAAGATGTTTCCATTAGTAGGAGAGACTAGGACCCGAGGGCACAGCCTCAGAGTAAAGGGAAGACCTTTTAGAATAGAGATGAGGAGAAACTTCTTTAGCCAGAGAGTGGTGAATCTATGGAATTCATTGCCACAGAAGGCTGTGGAGGCCAGCTCATTGAGTGTATTTAAGACCGAGATAGATAGGTTCTTGATTGGTAAGGGGATCAAAGGTTACGGGGAGAAGGCGGGAGAATGGGGTTGAGAAACTTATCAGCCATGATTGAATAGCGGAGCAGACTCGATGGGCCGAATGGCCTAATTTCTGCTCCTATGTCTTATGGTCTGATACAACTGAGTGGCTTGCTAGGCTATTTCAGAGAGCATTTAAGAGTCGACCACATTGCTGTGGGTCTGGAGTCACATGTAGTCCAGACCAGGTAAGGATGACAGATTTCCTTCCCTAATAGCAGAACAAGCTCTGTGAAAGCACAATGTAGAAACAAGTGACAGATGGCCCTGTGGGAGTGGAGGGGAGGGAGGTTTGGGGGAGAAGGATTTTTAAAAATGAATAAATTTTAAAAAAGCATAAATGTGTAAGAAATGAACATGAAAATAAATAAGAATGAAAACAAAAAATTAAAATAAAAAAAGAATGGATTAAAAAAGCAGAGATGGAGAAGAGAGTTTATGGTCAGAAGTTGTTGAACTCAATGTTAAGTCCCAATCGGTAGATGAGGTGCTGAGGTCCGGTCCCTAACCGGATCTTACCAATAATTTTAGGATTTGGCCAATGACATGACTGGCCAATAGCCAGCAAAGAATCAAGGAAACTCATGTGATGAATCACCAGCCCAAACAGGGCTGAAATTTTCAAATGGCAATCTTTGAAACAAATATCCAACCACTATGCTCCTGGGCTTTGAGATGAGGAAAGAAAATGAATGAAACCAGGTTAATGAGTTTCCAAACATGTGCTATGCTGCTGCTGCTGCAAAAATAGAGGCTTCAAAAGGTCGTTAGTTGTAGCTATTGAATCAAAATGTAAATCTTTCTAATGCAATTCTTGTGTGTGGTGAAAATTAATTCAGCTGACACCTCAATTTCTCACACTCTGGCAGCTTCCGTATACTGCGTGATATCAGAAAGACTTCACATTATTGCAGATTTGCCTTAGGGTGTAATTAACTTTGCAGTCAATATACTCCATAATATTTGCTTTAATTATTAAGAGTGAAATCATATTTTCATGTCATAAACAATGCAAGGCCCGTCAAAGCATTTTAGGCATTTGGGAAAACCTTTGTGAATCATGATAACTTTAACCATCTCAAATGATGCTAGTAAAAAGCACACGTAGATCCTTTGGTGACCCTCGATGCTATACTTACCATCTTGCAGCCTGGACAGTCATTGCCATTCTGACATGTTCTTCTCCGGGCCTGGACCCCTCCCCCACACTGTACAGTGCAGCGTTCCCATGGGCCCCAAGGAGTCCAGAATGTGTGTGGAGGGCATTGAAGATGCTCATTGCAATACCTAGAAAAGAAGTAGAATGAATACCACACACACAATGTATAGTTGTCACCACAGAAAATGTTGGGTGTGCATTAGCAATGGCTTTGGCTTAACTTCTTTCTTTTTGTTACATCTAATGAGACTAAAACATTTTTTTTCAAACCCAAGGTAATGAATTGAGCTCACAGGAATACTGCCATATGTGCACATGCTGGGCAAAAAGGAAAACTGCACATTCCAGGATTAAATGCAACCTCATAATGAAAGTAAGGCAACATTACATCAAAGAAATTGCACTACCCAGGAATTAAATACAACAGTAAAAGTGTCTAATTACTGATGATTAATCTTTTCTAATGAATGAACGATATCCATACGTTACTATTGGTAATAGAGACCCCTTCATACTGCATTTCAGCACCTGGAACACTATTACAACAAACTGGCTGCACTTAGGCTTTTCTCTACTGCTGTGCGTGACACGACTTTAGTACATGATATCTGATTGAATACAATGGTGGCGTGATAATCAAATGAATGTATCCAGCTCTACTTATCCCACCCCCCTCAACCAGCTTATATTTCACCTCTTTTCTATTTTTCCTTAGTTCTGTTGAAGAGTCAAATGGACTCGAAACGTTAACTGTGTTCCTCTCCACAGATACTGTCAGACCTGCTGAGTTTTTCCAGGTATTTGTATTTTTATTTTTGTTTTGGATTTTTTTTTTGCTTTTATCTTTGAAGGGAAATCTTGCTGAACCTGGCAGCATTATTAAGAAAAATTTTCTCACATACAATTATAGTGCTCAACTGTGAATGCTTCTGAGTGATGAGATGCTAGATTAGCAAATCATTGTGCAAACACAAAATAACCACGTTATGCTTCTACCAGAAATGTACTGTTAGTACAGATTAAGCATTTCAAATTGTTAATCATTTTCAAAGGCTTTTATTCCCCCCTTTCCTTTTCCTCCTCCAGCTGAGTCTTCCAACAGCACTGAATCATACTTTAGAGCAGGGATAGCTAAAATAAGATTTAGCAGAGGTGTTTAAAATCATGAAGGGTTTAGATTCTTTTTTAATTTATTCATTTTTTGGTGACTTTGTAGCGTTTTGATACAGCTAAATGGCTTGCTGGGCCATTTCAGAGGGCATTTAAGAGCCAACCACATTGCTGCGGGTCTGGAGTCACATGTAGGCCAGCCAGGTAAGGAAGACAGATTTCCTTCCCTAAATGTGTGTTAATAGCAGAACAAGGGTGAGCACTCTGTGAAAGCACAGCATAGAAACAAGTGACAGATGGTCCTGTGGGAGTTGGGGGATGCAGAGGGACGACATCACTGGCATGGCCAGCATTTGCTGCCCATCCCTAACTCTCCTTGAGTAGTTGATGGTGAGCTGCCTTCCTGAACCACTGCAGTGCATGCGGTATAGGTACATACACACTGCTGTCAGGAAGAGAGTTCCAGGATTTTGACCCAGCAAGAGTGAAGGAACGGTGATATATTTCCAAGTCAAGATGGTGTATATCTTGGAGGGGAACTTGCAGGTGGTGGAGCTCCCATGTGTCAGCTGCCCTTGTCCTTCTAGATGATGGAAATTGCAGGTTTCGAAGGTGCTGTCGAAGGATGCTTGCCAAGCCTCTGCAGTGCATCTTGTCAATGGTACACACTGCTGCCACTGTGTCAGTGGTGGAGGGAGTGAATGTTTAAGATGGAGGATGGGGTGCAGGTCAGCTGGACTGCTTTGTCCGGGATTGTGTCCAGCATGTTGAGTGTTGTTGGAGCTGCACTCGTCCAGGAAAATGGAGAGTATTCCATCATACCCTGACTTGTGTCCTGTAGATGGTGGACAGACTTTGGGGAATCAGGAAGTTAATTATCCGCTGCAGATTTCCCAGTATTTACATGGCTGGTTCATTTCAGTTTCTGATCAATGGTAACCCCCAGGATGTTGATAGCGGGGGATTCAGTGATGGTAACGCTTTGGAATGTCAAGGGGAGATGGTTAGATTCTCCCTTGTTGGAGATGGTCATTGCCTGGCACTTGTGTGGCAAAAATGTTACTTGTCAATTATCATCCCAAGCCTGAATGTTGTCCAACTCTTGTTGCATGTGGACACGGACTGCTTCAGTGTTTAATGAGTCGTGAATGGTGCTGAACACTGTGCAATCATCAGTGAACATCCCCACTTCTGACCTTATGATAGATGGAAGGTCATTGACGAAGCAGCTGAAGATGGTTGGGCCTAGGACACTACCCTGAGGAACTCCTGCAGTGATGTCCTGGGGTTGAGATGATTGGTCTCCAACAATCATAACCATCTTATTTTGTGCTAGGTATGACTCCAACCAGTGGAGAGTTACCTCCCCAATTCCCATTAACTTTAGATTTCAGCTCTTTTGTTCATGTTGGACCAAGGTTGTAATGAGGTCTGGAGCCAAATAGCCTTGGTGGAACCCAAACTGAGCATTGATAAGCAGGTTATTGCTGTCTAGCTGCCATTTGATAGCACTGACACTGACATCTTCTGTCACTTTGCTGATGATCAACAGTAGATTAATGGGGCAGTAATAGGCCGGGTTGGCTTTGTCCTGCTTTTTGTGGATAGGACATAACTGGGCAGTTTTCCATATTTTCGGGTAGATGCCAACATCGTGACTTCACAGGGACATTTTGGCTAGGGGCACCATTAGTTCTGGAACACAAATCTTCAGTATTATTGCTGGAACATTGTCAGGGCCCATAGCCTTAGCAGAATCCAGTGCCTTTAGCCATTTCTTGATATCACGTGGGGTGAATTGAATTGGCTGAAGACTGGCATCTGTGATGCTTGGCCTCAGGAGGAGGCCGAGGTGGATCATGGCACTTCTGGCTGAAGACGGTTGCAAGTGCTTCAGCTTTGTCTTTTGTACTGATGTGCTGGGCTCCCTCATGATTCTGGATGAGAATATTTGAGCAGCTGCGTCCTCCAGTTAATTGTTTAATTGTCCACTACGATTCACGACTGGACATGGCAGAGAGCTGGAGAACTTTGATCTGATCCTTTAGTTGTGGGATCATTTAGCTCTACCTATCGCATGCTGCTTAGTAAGCATGCAGTCCTGTGTTGTAACTTTGCCAAGTTGGTACCCCATCGTTAGGTATGCCTGGTGCTGCTCCTAGCATGGAGCCAGGGTTGATGTCCTGGCTTGATGGTGTTAGTGGAGTGAGTGATAGGTTGAGGCATGAGAATACAGATTGTGGTTGAATTGAATTCTACTGCAACTGATGGCCCGCAGCCCTTTATTGGTGCCCAGTTTTGAGTTATTCTGAATCTATCCCATTTAGCATGATAGTAGTCCCACACAACACAATTGAGGGTATCCTCAATGTGAAGATGGGAATTCGACTCCACAAGGACTGTGCAGTGATCGCACTACCAATACTGTCATGTACAGGTGCATCTGTGACAGGTAAATTGGTCAGGGAGAAGTCAAATAGAGTCTTTCCACATATTGGTTCTTTTCTCACCTGCCACAGGCCCAGTCTGGAAGATAAACCCTTAGTAGCTCAGTCAGTAGTGGTGCTACTGAGTTAGTCTTGGTGGTGGGCATTGAAGAATCACATCCAGAGTACATCCTGTTGCCTTGCTACCCTCAGTGCTTCTCCCAAATGCTGTTCAACATGGAGGAGTACTGATTCATCAGCTGACCGAGGGCAGTAGGTGGTAATCAACAGAAGGTTTCCATGCCCATGTTTGACCAAATGCCATGGGCCTTCAAGGACTCCCAAGACAATTCCTACCTGACTGTATATCATCATACCACTACTTCTGGTTGGTCTATCCTGCCAGTATGACAGGAAATACCCAGGGATGGTGATGGCGGTGCCTGGGACATTGTCTGTGTGGTATGATTCCATGAGTATGACGATGTCAGGCTGTTGCTTGACCAGCCTGTGGGACAGCTCTCCCAATTTTGGCACAATCCCTCAGATGTTAGTGAGGAGGACTTTGAGGATCAAGTGGGCAGGGGTGTCGTTGGTCCTTTCCAGTGCCTTGGTCGATGTAGGTTGGTCTATTTGGTTAAACAATTCAGTAAATAAAGGGAAACTAAAGAGAAACAATGGCTGAAGAACTGATAACCAGTGGGTATAGAATTAAGGTGATTGGCAAACAAAACAGAGACAACATGAGGAAAGATTGCTTTTAAACACAATGCGTGGTTAATGTTAAAACTCAGATGGTTAGGTGCTGAAGGATAGAACACTGGACACTAGTCTTTATTCATTTAGAAGCCTTTATTTACAGAGACAAACACTGCACACCATGCATTTCCAGCAGCTTGCTCCTAATTGTGTAAACACACGTAGCGCCCCAATTAATATCCACCACCTGAGAGCAATTAACACCCAGTTGATACAATTAACAATTAGGAATCAGAATTCACGGCCTGATCGAGTGGCAGATACAAGGTACAGATTCAAGAGCAACCTTCAAAAGGTACTTGAAGGAAAAAATGTTGGGATATGGGGAAAGAGCTGGGCAAGTAGGGCTGGCATAGATTTGATGGGTACAATAGCCTCCTTCTATGTTGTCTTATTCAGTGATTCTACCCAGGACAAGAAATCAGGCAGCTGCCTTATTTCGAATTCAGTAGTTTGGAGTTGTGTGACAGCAGCATGGGGCACCCTCCCACTTTCCTTCTCTCTGTGGCAAAATATTCTCATCGATCTCAATTTTATCAAAACGATGCTGCTTCTTTTCTGAACTTTTCTCCCTGGTTCCGAATACACAACCCTGCAGAAAACTATCAAGTTCACATCAAAAGTAGTAGTATTATTATGCCCTTAGTTGCACTATTGTACAGGTAACTACAGGGCAGTGAGAGTCAAACTGGATTAATGTAAGACACTTAGACCATCACACAAGTGGCAACACACTGAATCAGAGCGGGATCTATGGTAGGCTCAAAGTTCCAACAAGAACTCATTTACAAAAGAAAAATACTGCAAGTGCTTGTTATCTATAATACATGTTTCGATGTGATAGCCAATGTAATAATTCAGGAATAAAAACAAAAAACTACTGCGGATGCTGGAAATCCAAAACAAAAACAGAATTACCTGGAAAAACTCAGCAGGTCTGGCAGCATCGGTGGAGAAGAAGAGTCGGCGTTTCGAGTCCACATGACCCTTCAACAGAACTGAGTATAGTTAGGAGAGGGGTGAAATATAAGCTGGTTTAAGGTGGGGGGGCGGGGGGAGAGAAGTTGAGGGTGGGGTGGTTGTAGGGACAAGCAAGCAGTGATAGGAGATGTCACAGACAAAAGGATCAAAGAGGTGTTGAAGGTGGTGATATTATCTAAGAAAAGTGCTAATTAAGAATGGATGGCAGGATACTCAAGGTACAGCTCTAGTGGGGATGGGGTGGAAAGACTGACAAGGTATTAGTTGTAGATTTAAAAATAATGGAAATAGGTGGGAAAAGAAAAATCTATATAAATTATTGAAAAAAACAAAAGGGAGGGGGAAGAAACGGGGTGGGGATGGGGGGAGGGAGTTTAAGATCTAAAGTTGTTGAATTCAATATTCAGCCCGGAAGGCTGTAAAGTGCCTAGTCGGAAGATGAGGTGCTGTTCCTCCAGTTTGCGTTGGGCTTCACTAGAACAATGTAGCAAGCCAAGGACAGACATGTGGGCAAGAGAGCAGGGTGGAGTGTTAAAATGGCAAGCGACAGGGAGGTTTGGGTCTTTCTTGCGGAAAAAAAGAAAGACCCAAAGAAAGACCCAAACCTCCCTGTCGCTTGCCATTTTAACACTCCACCCTGCTCTCTTGCCCACATGTCTGTCCTTGGCCTGCTGCATTGTTCCAGTGAAGCCCAACGCAAACTGGAGGAACAGCACCTCATCTTCCGACTAGGCACTTTACAGCCTTCCAGGCTGAATATTGAATTCAACAACTTTAGATCTTAAACTCCCTCCCCCTATCCCAACCCCGTTTCTTCCCCCTCCCTTTTGTTTTTTTCAATAATTTATATAGATTTTTCTTTTCCCACCTATTTCCATTATTTTTAAATCTACAACTAATACCTTGTCAGTCTTTCCACCCCACCCCCACTAGAGCTGTACCTTGAGTGTCCTGCCATCCATTCTTAATTAGCACTTTTCTTAGATAATATCACCACCTTCAACACCTCTTTGATCCTTTTGTCTGTGACATCTTTGATTATCTGCTCCTATCACTGCTTGCTTGTCCCTACAACCACCCCACCCTCAACTTCTCTCCCCCCGCCCCCCACCTTAAACCAGCTTATATTTCACCCCTCTCCTAACTATACTCAGTTCTGTTGAAGGGTCATGTGGACTCGAAACGTCGACTCTTTTCTTCTCCACCGATGCTGCCAGACCTGCTGAGTTTTTCCAGGTAATTCTGTTTTTGTTAATAATTCAGGAACATGCATACTAAACAGAATCTTATTGCTCTATCACCTGTCCACCTGCTTCAATCGTGTTTTAAGTAATGGACAATAGTTGACCAGATATGTTCTGCATCCTGATAGATGTCTGTCCAGGATTTTCCTGACCAGTTTAGTTGAATGTAAACATCCGATCACAGCGAAAATTCTATGGCACCTCAACTGGCTATGTGCTGCATGTTTTAATAATGTCCTTGTATGGAGAATACATTTGTGAGGATAACTAGCAACAGGAATAAAAACTTAGAGCTGACTTCTACCAGCTGTAACAGTATAAATGGCGTAGAACAAGGACAAATAATCCAGGGACCTTGGCAAACCTCGCTACTTGAATTGGCCCATGGGGCCACAGTGCTGTATAAACTCTGCCGTCTGCTGTGGCTTAAGTTTTGATAACTTGCCAAGCAGCTGCACGCAAAGGCTGCTAATCATGTTCATCTGACATGTGGAAACGTGGTACAGCACAGGGCTTTTAAATACAGAATCAGAATCCTTTACAGAGCCTATTCTGAGAAAATCAGGAATCCTCATTGCAAACAATGTCAAAACTGAAATCTAATCAGGGGTGATAGTCAGCTTCTTCCCAGGTTGTTGAGCTAGCCTTTTAAACAAGTTCAGCCTTATTTCCAAAATATCTATGAAAATTCCAAAAACATCAGTATGTTTATTCAGCTAGGATCTATTGCTGAATAAACCTGAGAGCAGTGCTCCATACTAATGAATTAGGGCCAAGTTTTTTTTCGGTTCTACTGGCAGCACTTCAAGTTAGACCTCAATGTGCTGTTCTTTCCTCAGGCCTGAGCCTCTATGTCTTCTGCCCCACTAAAATGAACTTGTTTTTGTTAGAAGTCTGTTAAATTAACGAAACTCAAGCTTGGGAACTAAGTAATTGATTCCGGGTATAAAATGATGACTGCCTCCTTTCACTTTAGCAGGAACACTCTCAAGCAAAATAGACACATGCACAATGTACACTTTACTGGGAAATTCTCCCCATGCTACTGTATTTTTCATTAAAAGGGAATTCAACCTTTCAAAAACAAAAAACAATTAGTGGCAAGTCTCAAAAGTCTATTATCAAGCATGACCTCGATGTCCAGTGCTGCTCTGCTGGTTCACAAGCCGTGTTATGAAGCAAATCACCTGGAGTACCATTTTTCCCCTGCCTACTGCCATTATTATTGTGATTTTTTTTTTGGAAATATCCAATGTACCGGAATCAAATAGTTTGAGTAATGTCTCCCATCTGGGGCTATTTTTAATTATCAATCTGTCTCCAATTAAGCATTTACAGAAGTGGGTTTGCCCTAATCAGCAAATACTTAACCCTGGCATTTTAGAAAAAGGCTTACTGATTGGGTGGTCATGTTTAATACAATTCAATACATAAAATACATCATTGTACAGTTTGATCAAACCTCCCTTAGCATGCATATCATTCTCATCACTTTTATCTTGCCAATTGTCTTCTGCCTTTCCCTCTTAAAGTCAAAGAATCCTGTTGAAATATTACTCCATAGATTCTGGCAGGCCCCCGATGCTATTCTTCAAGTGTGAGTGCAAGCAGTGAGATGTAACAAACTATATGACAGTAAAGTTTTTAGTTACCAGAGACCAGGAAACCAATCTTATCGCTTTAACCTATGTTCTACAGAACACACTAACTGGGCAAGCTGTTCACACACCATTACTTTTTCAGAAAATCCTGGGTCATTAGCTCATATGGAAGAGGAAAAATCAGGGCCACATATTTTCAAAGCAAGAATTTTCTAGATTATTCCTGCATGATTCTTTCAAGAACTTGATATCTTAAAATAAACAATTTTGTGGGTAAACATAGCTTAAAATAGCTGCGCTAATACTAAGACATGAAGAAAACAAAACTCAAATGACACTGAGTTGGAGAAGTTAAATTACTGAATCAGCTCAATGCTTTCCTTTGTTATTGCTTGTTTGAATTTAGGAGTTCCCACTAAAATATAAAAGGAGCTTTATCAGAGCACTGCCACTTAGCTCGAACAGCCACTCATGAATCAGTCACGTGACCTTTATATTACATATACACTCAAGAGAGGGACAAATTACTTTGGAAGTCCAATTTTATAGCTTCTAACTAACACAAAATTAAGCTTTAACCACCAAAACCATTATTATACTAGGATTTTTGTGCCAAAGTGAACTCATAGTGAGGTAAATTTGGCATAAAATTCCCCCATAAAGAGTCTGAATTCATATTAAGGACTTTAGAATCAGAAGCTCAATACAAATCGGCAGACAGTATCAACTACAAAAAGGATAGTCAAATTCAATGAAGCCAGCTAAGGCCTTTCAGACTGAATCAGATGGAATGTATAAGTGGATGAAAACTGCCACTGAATTCAGTATGGACAGTTGCAGAGTGTACAGGAAGAAATGATGGGTGTCATAAGAAGTCTACGTAAGGTATCAAAATAGAGGGAGATCAACTTGTCCAATCACTGTAGAATACCAACCGACAAAGCTAAAAGAATGCTGAACTATATAGTAAAATTTCCCTTGAAATGCGATTATTCACTTGTTTTAATAGACAATTGCAGTTATAACTTCCCTATCTCCAATAACTTTGGTTGTGTTGGGGCGGGGGGGGGGAGCAGGATTTTATTGGGCCTGCAAGAGTGGGAAACTCTTGCAGGGTGGGGTGACTTAATTAGGCAGAAGTTGAAATTTCACTTTCAGGATAGCAGGTTCAAATTTGGAGATTAAGTCAGTGGCGTGTTTGTGGTGGGTCGGGCCTCGTGCCATCCTGTGGTGGGTTCCTACTTGTAGTATGTTTACATGCCATGAATACTCATTATATTAAAACATTTCGTAATTACATCCCACCAACTCGATAAAGTCAGTGGCACACAAGAATTTCATGACACCCGGTTCACATTTGTTTAAAGTAGGTGCACAACATTCGACTTTGTCTGAGGTCAGCAGTTTATTTGTTGAACTCTGCAGCACAAGGGAGGTGCACAAGAATGGGCACTTGCATGGAGGCTCAACAACAGGAGGAGGAAGGGGGCTGTGGAGTGGGTCAGGGCATGGAAGAGTGGAAGCGGGAAACAAGGGAGGACAAAGGGTGGGGTGGGAGTGGCAAAAGCGAGTGAAGCGGGAAGGGCCTGGCATCATGGGAGGGAACAAGTCAGTCAAGGTAAGAAAATGAAGGACCTCAAGGGCAGTGTCAATACTGTCCACATGTGGGTCCATCTCAGGGTGTTGGCTGGCAGAGTCCTTATAGGGCTTTGAGTTCACCTGCAACATTTCAATTATCCCCTCTGAGTGATCTCAGACAATGTCTTTTACAATGCATAGAAGGGATGGCCAGCTGGGCCTGCAAGTTCAGCCATGTCCCACAGAGTGGCGAGTACAACACTGAACACTAACATGAACATTCAATAAAGAGTGAACGCAAAAACACAACATTGTTTCTTCCAAATAAAGAAATGTGAATGGCGGAGCAGACTCGATGGGCCGAATGACCAATTTCTGTTCCTACGTCTTATGGTCCCTAACTCAACTGTAACTATCACTGTGTGCCAATCATGAGCCAATATATTTAGATCTCTGACTAAACCAAAGCCTCACAAATAATGATGATGCACACATGGATAAAGTGAAACCAAGGGAATGTGAAACAGTCACAAGTGAATTTAAATTTGAAAAACACCCATGCCACTTTTGCGCTCTCAATAAGTCTTATGGTAATGGGGCAATGGGGTTGGGCAGGAAAGTTCTGGCTGTGATGCAGAGCCTCCCTGCTTGACCAAGAGGCTCTTTTACTGCCTGCTCATGTATGCTGCAATGTCAGCTGACAGTGGGTTTCACCACTGATAAACTTCCCCCGCCAGGTGATCGCATGTGTCTCCCGTGCACAATGCTGGCACTTTAAATATTAATTAGAATTGCATGGGAACCAGCAAAAAACAAGAGAGTGGAAGTAGCACCCACTTCCTGGTTCCACCGTCAGGAATGGTGCGACATGATTAAAATTCTGCCCCTTTTGTCTGATAAAAGAATTCTAAGCTTCCCAATGTGCATTTAATCCTGATCCTAAATTTCTGGCTTCATCACCAATTACCTGACCCATGGTAATAAGCTTTCACTATTTACCTCATAAATTCTTTCAAGAATTATGTTGTTATAATTATATGCAACTGACACAATTATATCTAATTTACTCTGATACCAATTTTTTAAAAATGAAATGATTGCATAAGAGGTGTGGGCTTAAATCTGTACAAGGCGTTGGTCAAGCCACAATTAGTGAAAACTGTATAGCTTTGGGTCCCCATTTTAGATATTCTCTCCACCCCCCTCCCACCCCCGCTCCATCAGTTCTGCTCTACTGATTTACAGCCCCAGCATTCAGGTAACCAGTCATAACTCTGTGGGTGATTCTGAGCTCCCAATGGGGACCTGTTCTCACAGGGAGCACAAATTAGAGAATCTCTAACTTGGGTTCACTGTGAAAATGGCCAATGCTCAAGGGCAGGATCACAGAATCATTCATCCTTAGCACCACCCTAGGTGAATCTGTTGTGAATCTTTTCAAAACTGCAATATCCTTTCTATAATGGGAACCCAAAGCTATACAATTTTCACTAACTGTGGCTTGACCAACGCCTTGTACAGGTTTAAGCTCACACCTATTATGCAATCATTTAATTTAAAAAAATTGGGATCAGAGTAAATTAGATATAACTGTGTAAGTTATATATAATTATAACAAAATCTATTCCCTTCAAAGATTATCCTGAACATGCTCCCCTTTGTAACGTGTGCTTTGTGCAGACTCACTGCACAGCATACAAGACTGGCGCAGTCACTTCACTGGTTGATGGTTAAAATGAACGTGACAATATTCACAGTGTTTGTTAGTTGCACAGAAGAAGATGCCAAATGAACAAACCTAATTCATGTTAGGCTGAGTGCTGTGATCTAAAGCCAGCAGCTATTCAGCTCTATGGTGCAACATGAAATTGAAGCTATAAAATTCCAGGATCTGGATTACAGATTAAATGCACTGCACCCAAAAACTGAAAGTTTAATTATATATTGGGTTTGATAAGGATTTGTAACTTAATTCTGTTCTGACATTTTTCCATTTGTTGGTATAAAAGATTTATGCATCCTTCAAGAATGCCATTAAAAAAAATCTTCCAAAAATGACAACTGCTTGGCGCATCCCAAGCAGTGAACCTTCTTAAATAGACAGACAGTCGTTCCATTTAGAAGAGTGGACAGGGTGTCCTGTGCCCTGAACGATATTTTGGTGATTGTTGTGCCAGTGAATATTATAGTTTATTTAGAGTCATTAAATAAAATTGGAGAACGTTTTTACAATTCAAGAATAAACATTCATCTTCAAAGTTCCTAGCAGGCTACTTTAATGCTCCCAACACATTTACATGGATGGGAAATCATTGGCAGTGCATGCTTATTTTCTGGTGTATGTTCCTGGTTCAAAAAGCTCTGTCCTGGGAATGCTGAGGAGGAAGATTTACCCTACCCCCTGTCTTCACAGTTCCTGCCAGGTGAAAATTAAAGTTTAACGTTCTGTAGCAATAATGGCAATTTAAGAAAGTAAGCCTCAAAACCCTTTCAAGTTTGGAGTACTTCCAAGCTGGTTTTCACTCTGTTGCAATTCTGAGCTTTAAAAGATTATGTTTTGGGACTGTGTCTTTAAATTTAGGATAAAATGAAGGAGTCAGCTGACCTGTGGTGAAGGCTGCCTGACAACAGGTCTGGGTGATGGAGCTGTTAAAGATTAAAGGAAAGCCTACATTGTTTTATTGAAAAGAAGGTGCAAGATATTCACACTTTCAGACAATGGCGAAGACAGCAGTGATGCCGGAGGACGGATGGACCCAGGGAAGTGTTAAAACGTAAGGTTGTAAAAAGGTATACTTTGATCTGTCCATTTGATTCCAGCTTAGAGTTGGAATCTAAAGAATGGCTAATCAGCATTTCTACCTGGATACTAGGCCCATGTGATTCACATTGCCATGGGGAAGGGTGCAGAGGAAGCTCTTGTAAAGATTGGGTTACAGGTTTTCCTAAAATATCACTGAATATCAAAAAGATATGGGTTAGTCTGTTATGATCCAGGAGAGGGAGAGCAGCAATAGGCAGAAAGACACTGTGGTTCACCAAGTAGGAATGCAGGTGGGAGCTCATGCTCGGGGACTGGAAAGACCAAAATTGTGGGTTAAAACAAGTGTTGGAAGATTTACCTAGCTTTAGCTAGAGGGAGAAGTCTCCAGGAAAACTTGCACAGTGAAAGACAGTTCTGGAGATAAAAGTTTCCAGGATGGGAAGGAAAAAGCTCGGAAGTAAGCCATCAGGAGAATCATTTTGGACTGGTACTGAAAGAATTGAATATCTGCTTAAAGAACAGTGTAACAAATACCCGATTGTGTGTTTTTTCCACTACATTAAAAGTTCTGTTCTGCAGTCAAGTATAACTTGTCTAGAAAAACAATATTTCATCAATGGCACTTTTAGTCTGTTGTTACAGTAAATGTTTTAAAATGTCAAATCAGTTAGGAAATAGAGATAGCGTAAGTAATTTATATTGGTATCTGTAGGTGTTAGGAATGAGTTTTAGCTATAAAGTTTAAGTTTGATTTGTATTTCTGTATCTGTGTGTTAAGAAAAGGTCAAATTGTGTTTTAGTTTCACTTTAAAAGGCGCTTGCACATCTAATAAGGTTTTTAGGACTGTTGCTGCCAAGGTATACAAATAAGAGTATGGGAATTGGGCTGTTGCCTAGCAATAGGGTCCAGAGAGGCAGATCCCTCCCACAGACACACACACACACAAGAGAAACAGCAGTTTTGATTTTAGAAGCTGTTTCAGTTCAGTTGGTTTTGGAAGTAGCTGCTAGGAGAGACTGGAGCAAAGGGGACAGATAGTCAGCCCCAAGCTAAAGAAAAGACCCCAAAATCCAGATGAATGGAACAGGGGAAAGTCCCAAGCAGACCTTCTAGTCAAAGGAAGGACAGGAACCTAGAGAAGGTCCTGATAAGTGAAGTTAAGAGCGAGAGGCAGAGAGAAAGGCTCTAAGCTTTATATTTAGAGAGACAAAGGCTGCAGAAAGCATATTTAAAGCAAGAACAGCTTGCAAGAGACAAGAATGTCCAAAGAGACCAATGACGGTCTCTAACTCTTTACTATGGGCATGTGAAGCAGCGGGTACTGTTTATGGCTGAGTCAGTGAGAGAGAGTATGTGGAAGACAGTTTGAATGCATGTGGTGACCCAGGGAAAATGTACATCAGAGGAAGAGTTCAAAACCCTGGAGCTGAACCCTGGAGGAAGGCATCTGAGAGAAAGCATTGGTTTGGGAGAAGATTCCAAGGCAAGGTCTGGGAGAGTAGAGATTGGAAGCCCTGCGTGAAAGACGGAGTGCAGTGAGACCGGTTGGCTTACGGTGTGACAAGTGTCTTGGGGGAGTTGAAGAGAGATCTATAGCATCTGGCTGAGGTGGCATCTGTCATTTGGTTTCAGGGTGTGGTGTGACTGATCACAGGGTGCCTATTGGTACATGGACTGTGCACTTACTGTGAACATTAGAGTATAAGATATCTTTGTAACTTGTGTTATTCTTACAAATCTGTATACATCTATAAAAGGTATAGCTGTGGGTGAAGAAGTGTTGTAATATAATTCATCTTTTCTTGTCGAATAAATGTTGTATTCTTTTGTTAAAAACTCATCAACGGACTCCTGTGACTCTGTTCAGTGGCCTCTCTCCACGTATCTAAACAAACAAATTAAAAGTTAGGATCTATCAAACAGGGTTCCACTCCGGGATCAGCTTCTCAAGGGGTAACCTCAGCTGGGGATCATAACAAATCGTGTTGTCTCATCTGCTCAGCTATTAACTAGAAGTTCAAATTTCTTTGTAAAAGCTAGTGATCTCTATGGGGATTGTAACAAGTGTTATTTTCTGGGCCCAATTTTGTGGCTAGGCAGAAGATTCTGTCATCGGACTGGAAGCAGGAACTGTTACTGCTCGGGTGGGGATTAATCGCCCAAGTAAGAGTCAGCAAATGTGAGGGCTGACCGCTAAAGGAGTGGAGGTAGGCACTGAGGCAGCGGAGGGGCATGAGGTCAGACCATGGCAGGTGCTACTGCCATACTTGAAGGGCTTCCAGCACTCAATATCATGGGAACTGCCAGGACATCTCTAGAAAGGAAGGAAAGTGACAGAGACCATGGCAGAAGGAAGATCCTGGGTGGTCCCAAGGTTCAGTAATGCCTCCTTGCAGGTTCTCCTCCAGGTTGCAAAGGCATAGCAGAAGGTTCTCTTCACCAGGGACAGGAGGAGGAGCATGGCTCATGGAGAGTCAGATCCAGCAGACCAGTCAGTGGATGCTAGCAATGTGTGCAGACCTGTATGCCATCGCCCTGGCCATGAGCTTCCAGTGGCAAAGCAAGGGGAGACAAGGTGCCTGGAGTCTCCACCAGTTCCTCATCCTTCTCAGGTCAGCAGGGAGGTATAACTGTGCCTTGTAAAGGAGGAAGAACAGCTGCTTCTGCATCTGGTGGCTCCCCTCAGCGCATTCCTGGTGTGAACTGTGACTGTTCAGCCCCTCAGTGACAGCAACACCTCAGGTAGCTGCAACAACAGAGGAGAGTCCTGTACCTGTGCAGGGGCCCCTCAGTATGGTGGAGCCCTCCAGGCCTCAGGCAGACAAATGTGGCCACCAAGGTCATGCCATTGCCCATGAAGCAGCAAGGTCAGCAGCCTGCCTTCAGCTCAGCTGAAAGCTCAGGGGTGAACACCATGTGGAGCATTTATAAAAGATTTAAGAAGTGAGCCGGCTGTACTTGGGGTTCAGGGGTGAAGAGAGTGTCAAAGTGTGAAGCCTTACATATCTTGTGCCATTTAAAATAAGTTTAATGCGTTGGAGAAACATCTCCTCCCATGTTTTGCAGCCCTATGGGATTTCAGTTATACCCTAGCTATCTCAAGAAGTTGGTTATGAGAGATCGCAGTCAACGCTTCACCCTTGCTTCTGTGCGATGTGCAACTGGGCGCAGGCTAATGGAACGGTAAATGAAGGACGCAACAGCAGTGCTGCAGAAAAGTAAGGCCTTATTGGTGTGAATCCAACAGGTAGTAAGGGTCACATGAAACATCTGTGTATATCAGAGCCTCCTGAGTGTCCCTTGCTTGCATCTTGTTGCTCCTTGCCGGAGGTCCCTGGGGTCCCTCATCTTGCATCGCCTGGTCAGCAGCCTCCTCCACATCCTCATCATCGGAGGAGGCATTGCTATCCACGAGATCCTCATTGTCCAACTTCTTCCCCCCTCTGCAGCACTAGGTTGCGCAGTGCGCAGCAGATCACCAAGATATTGGAAAGCCTTGCTGGCTCATACTGAAGGGTTCCATCAGATTGATCTGGGCACCTGAATCACATATTCAGAAGCCCAGTGGCTAGCTCGATGGTCACTCAGCCAGATCCTTGGCAGGTGTGTTCCTCACAGATGGTAGCAGCCATATCCTCAGTGGATAGCCTCTGTCTCTGATTATCCATTCCTGAAGGCATGCAGGGAGTGGGAAAAGTTGTGGCACCTGGGACTACCAAGTAGGTATGCATTGTGGCTGCTTCCCAGGAGCTGTGCACCCACCTGAAGGATCCTTCTGTGATGGTCACAGACCAGTTGGACATTGATGGAATGGAAGCTCTTCCAGTTGATAAATGCCACTGGCTGGTCTATAGGAGACTTGACAGCCACATGTATGCAGTTGATCACACATTGCACCTGGAGGAATCCAGCAATGATCCTGAATCCAATGGCTCTCTCAGCTTGATTACCCAGATTGGTGCAAAAACATATTTGTTGGCCCTCTTGAACAGGGCAATGAACGACCAACTGCGAGATTCCACACGTCTCCAGTGGATCCCTGGAAAGATCCAGAAGCATAGGAGTTCAACGCCATGGTGACCTTCAACATCACTGGCATTGGGTGGTCACTTCTATACTCCATTCATCCTCCATCATATACAGCTTTACAACATCCAGCAAATTCAAATGCTGCTATTTCTACTTTTGTAAAGGTAGATAGTTAGTTTACTAGTAGATTATCCGATACAGTATTCCACACGAAGAATCAGGACAACCGTTACTGCCTTTTGCTCACTATTATGCACAGAATAAATAAACATCATTCGAAGATTTTAATACAATCATGGGATTATGAACTAAACCACAGTTTGATACAGTGGATGATAAGAGTCCCATTCTTCAACTGGATTGGCTGAATAGCCACGCTGTTGTTTATCTTGCACCCAGGTGCGTGATGGCTCTTGTTTTACATCCTGATAAACAGCCTTTTTTTCCTTCCACTTGTGCATCTGATATCACTTACCTAATTTCCCTAAAGTATATTGTAACCATTGCCATGGAGGTACAAAACAGAATCACAGAATCTTCTTTCTTTCTGTCTCTTTTATCTCTCTCTTAATCCCATCTTTCTTTCTCTCTCTTTATTTCACTTTCTATACATGATTTAAATCAAATTTATACTGCCTGGTTTAGACTCTGACTGGCTTAGTGAGGCTTCTTCAATTGGATTGGTTGAAAAGCTACACTGTTATTTGCCCTACTCACACATATAACAGATCCCCTGTAGAGAGTGCCATGCCAGACCAGATGCTCGATGACAGCAAGCTATCACTCAAAAGCCCATGAAAAGTCAGTGGGCACCTGTCAGCATCCAACCATTGAATCAAGGCTCTAAACAAAGTCCTTCAGATCTAATCTAATGTGAATGTTCTCTTGTTACAGAGCTCTAATCAAAACAGGCCTGACTTGAAATGCAGTGAAACTCAACCCAAAGTAGAAATATGGGCCAGAAATTTGCGCTGCTTATATGGGCGTGCACCCAACCTGACAGCACGTGAAATCGCGTGAGGAGATGTTGGGTGTGCGTCCCAACGTCATTGTGTACTTGCGCAACATTCCGCTCAGTGAGCGCGCACGCTAGTTGGAAGCGCGCCCACCAACAATTAAGCCTGAAGGAAGCAATTGAAATTGAATTTATGTGGCCCATCCATTTTTACGGTTGGTGGAAGGGCCTTTACATCTTTGCTGAAACCTCGATCCAGGGCAGGATGAAATGTCTGGGGAGAAATATAATAAGAAAAATATCTGAGGACTAATGATTTTTGAGCTTTGCTGTCAAGTGCTTGAATGTGCTGCATAGACACAGTTTAGTGCATTTTTTTCTTGCCATTGAATCTGTCCAGGTCTGCAGCTCCCTGAGGTAGCTCCACAGCAGCTGTCTGCCTTCAGGGAGCTCGCTAGAAGCGCCCACCTGCACGCTCACTTTTGTCGGCGCCCTCCCACTTCCCGTTCCCACCCGCCCCCTGGCAACGCTGAGGCTTTCTCAGTGCGCGTTACATGCTGGCTGGCTGTTAATTAGCCAGCCAGCGGGAAATTGCTTTCAGGGGCCGATCGCAGGTGGAAGCCCATTTCTCATGCACTTCCAGGCCCGCCGATCGCGCACACTCACCGATTCAGGCCATGGCAATTACAAACCAACATTTTTCTCTAAAACAAATCATACATTGAAGTCTATCGCTCAAGGAATAATTGCACATACCGTTCTTCGCGATTCTGTCCCACACAGACACGACCCCCGTGCCGAGGAGTTGGGTTGCTACAAGATCGCTGTCGGACCTGAAATCCTATTCCACAACTTGTACTGCAGGGAGACCACAGTGTCCAAGGAGTCCAGCCACCATTCCTATTAAACAATGTGATAAGATGTCAACTTCTTGGTTTGAACAATTACAATCAGAACATTGAAGATTCTGCATTGTAATGCATAAAATGAAAATCGTTTAGATTTTTCAGATATCCAACTTTACCAGGACAAGATAATTGTCAAATTAAGAGGTGTGAACCAGGTCAAAACAGGGCTGGTAAATAATACCCAATTTGTGATACTTAGTGTTAATTCCAATCTCTTTGCTTACCTGGAACAGTTTGCGACCTCCATGCTGCGACCCTCACACTGTCGACCTCCACATTGTGGAGCTGGACTATTACACAGGCGGATTCTACAGGTGCATAAACCAATGGCATTACCATCAGTATGACTGCAGGGTTTCCATGGCAACCAGGATCCAAAATTACCATCCATGGTCATGTTTCGTGTCTAAAAGGCAAACACCCAATAAAACATCAGGGCACCACAAAGTAAAACAGGAATTGATTATTTGTGGTTGTTTATGTTACAAATACTGACAAAGGTTATCTCATATTTTGAAATCAATTAGCTACTGTTTACACATCAATTGCATTCAGATCAGTGATGATCATTACCATTGTAATACATTTCATATTATCACTGGAATGTATAATTCCAAAACAGCACAATCTGCAGAACATCTGGACTGAAACCATATACTTATAAAATACAGTCAATGTTATAGAAGAGCAGTCTACTCATATCATAGTTTGCTGGTTAAAAAAAGGTTATTTTTAAAAATACTTAAAATTAACACATTTAGATGTGATAACTCCTTATTTTCAATTTCTCTAGAAATGCAAGATATGTTATTTAATCCTTTACCAATGATGCAGCATCACTTCAGTTTACTTCTGAAAATTAAACTGCTTGTTTAATCATGCAAAGGATTGAGGTGGGAGAAGAAGAAAACAGTATCCTCCAAATTAAATATCTCAAAAAGAGGTACACTAAGAGTATCCAAGGTGAAAAGTGTGGACTAGAGCAGGCAGGTCTAAAGTGAGCTGTATGGAGAAAATGACAAACCATCCATTAGTGGAGTCTGTGGATTAAAAGTCCTCATAGTAAGACTATAGGCCCGGATTTTGCAGTCAGCAGCGCAGTAACAGTGCTGACTACTGACTTTGAAGAAAGCTGTCCACAAAGATCTAGCAATCGCTGTGGTGTGGATTTCCCATGTCCTGATGTTAATTTCAATTTGATGCCAAGTCAAAGGGATCTCCAGGTATACAGCAACACTGATATCATCAAACATGTGATTAAAACATGCCTCAGTTACAGATTATTCAACAAGACACTACTTCTTCAAGGCATTTTACAGCAAGACTAATAGCATTAAAGTAGACATTCTTGACAGTTCAATGATTTCTCATTGATTGCAGTCTGAGGATATTTCAACACCACACCCTATGGAGAACTGGAGAATCACTGACAGCAACTTCTGGATTCCCATATTTAACTGCGCATATGAAGACTCCAAGGCCAGGATTTTACGGCCCACCACAGCGTGTCTCCCCCCACCCCCGGCAAATGCAGCAAGCCATTTAAATTTCTATTCAGTTCAGCGGGACCATAATATCCCGCCAGGCAGGAGAGGCCGTAAAATCCTGGCCCATAAGTTGCTGTCAGTTTCAGGGGAGTAATGACAGTGAACACTGACAGTTGTTCCATCATTACTACTGCAAAATCCAAGTCATAGGTTTTCCTAGTAGGAGAACTCTTCCCAGGTAACCTCCATTTTCTGTCATATGGAAAGGATTGCTGTTCGGTCATGGAAATTGATGGATCATAAAGAGTCCCCAGATTGTTGAACAATGATGATTGCCTCTCTCCAACTACCCAACTTTCAGTTGTTTTTTGCAGCATTCACTTCTACCCATATGGCTTCATTTGAGGAGCCTTCTAAGGTGTCATCCCTCCTTACTGCTGTAATTGATTCTTTGATTAATATTGCTATACACCCTCCTCTTTTACCTCCTTCCCTGTCTCGCCTGAAGACCCTATATCCTGGAATATTGAGCCTCTCTCTCAACCATGTGTCTCTGTGACAACAATGACATCATACTTCCATGTGTTAGTTTGTGCCTTCAACTCATCTGCCTTATTCGTCAGACTCCTTGCATTAAAATAAATACCATCCAACCTCACCAAACTCCCTTGTGCCTTAACTTGCCTCTAATTTCTATGCCTTCCAGACTCACTTGCTCTCGCTCCTAATTTTGGCTGTGCATCTCCCCCTGCTGAACCTCCTCTCAGGATCCCATCCCCCTGCCAAGTTAGTTTAAACCCTCCCCCACAACACTAGCAAACCTCCCCGCAAGGATGTTGGTCCCATTCCTGCTCAGGTGCAACCAGTCCGCCTTGTACAGGTCCCACCACCCCCAGAAATGGTCCCAATGTCCCAGAAATCTAAAGCTCTCCCTCTTGCGCCATCTCTCCAGCCACGCATTCATCTGGACTAACCTCCTATTTCTATGTGCACTAGCACATGGCACCTGAAGTAATCCAGAGATTACTACCTTTGAGGTCCTGTTTTTTAATCTGCTTCCTAGCTCCCTAAATTCTGCTTGCGGGACCTCATCCCTCTTTCTACCTATGTCGTTGGTACCAATATGTACCACGATCTGACTGTTCGCCCTCCCCCTTTAGAATGCCTTGCAGCCGTTCAGTGACACCCTTGACCCTGGCACCAGGGGGGCAACATACCATCCTGGAGTCACACCTACGGCCGCAGAAACACCTGTCTGTTCCCCTTACTATCGAGTCTCCTACCACTATTGCTCTTTCCCTCTTTTTCCTCCCCCACTGTGCAGCTGAGCCACTCACAGTGCCATGAGCATGGCTGCACTCCCCAGAAGAACCGTCACTCTCTCTGTTTTCCAACACAGAAAAACAGTTCTCGAGCAAGATGCACCCTGGGGATTTCCTGACTACCTGCCTGACACCTTTCTTCTGACTGATGGTCACCCATTCCTTCTCTGTCTGAACTTCTATAAGCTGTGGGATGACCACATCTAAAAACATGCTATCCACGAAACACTCAGCCTCGCGGATGCATCTCAGTGTCTCCAGCTACCGCTCAAGCTCCGAAACTCGGAGCTCAAGTAGCTGCAGTTGGTGGCACTTCCTGCACACGTGGTCGGTCAGAGCGCAAGGAGCATCTAGGACTTCCCACATGTTGCAGGTGGTACGTAACACGGGTCTGAGCTACCCTGCCATGCCTCTAGTTGAAAAAAAAAACCCCTTACAGTAAATACAATAAAAAACATTAAATTATTTATGTACTTTAAATAAAAAAACTAGAACTCTTACCTTTCCTTAGCTTAATCTATTTTAAACTGGAGAAAAACCTGGAGAAAAACACTTACCCACTACTCACCAATCAGCTCTCACCTTTGTTCTGACATCGCTTTTTGAAGCTTCCCCGCACTCGTGCTCATTCTGATCTCTCCGTTGCTCTCTTGCGCTGCCTTGTGATGTCACTCTTGTTATTTTCAACAAGAACTGACTGCAGGATACTCTTCCCAGACTGCTTCACCGCGATGCTGACTGCAGGACACTCTTCCCAGACTGCAGGACACTTTTCCCAGACTGCTTCACCACGATGCTGACTGCAGGACATTCTTCCCAGACTGCTTCACCGCAATGCTGACTGCAGGACACTCTTCCCAGACTGCTTCACCGCGATGCTGACTGCAGGACACTCTTCCCAGACTGCTTCACCGCGATGCTGACTGCAGGACACTCTTCCCAGACTGCTTCACCGCGATGCTGACTGCAGGACACTCTTCCCAGACTGCTTCACCGCGATGCTGACTGCAAGACACTCTTCCCAGACTGCTTCACCGCGATGCTGACTGCAGGACACTCTTCCCAGACTGCAGGACACTTTTCCCAGACTGCTTCACCACGATGCTGACTGCAGGACATTCTTCCCAGACTGCTTCACCGCAATGCTGACTGCAGGACACTTTTCCCAGACTGCTTCACCGCGATGCTGACTGCAGGACACTCTTCCCAGATTGCTTCACCGCGATGCTGACTGCAGGACACTCTTCCCAGACTGCTTCACCGCGATGCTGACTGCAGGACACTCTTCCCAGACTGCTTCACCGCGATGCTGACTGCAAGACACTCTTCCCAGACTGCTTCACCGCGATGCTGACTGCAGGACACTCTTCCCAGACTACTTCACTGCGATGCTGACTGCAGGACACTCTTCCCAGACTGCTTCACCGCAATGCTGACTGCAGGACACTCTTCCCAGACTCAGCTGAATTGTCTTCTCATAGCTCCCTTACTCATCCACTCACAAATCCAGACTCCACAGACTTCATGAAGAGTGCGTTTAAAGAGGAATACTTTGCACTGATTTTAACTACTGAGAGAATCGCTGGCGATGAGCACAATGCCTATAGCAATCACCTCAGAAGTTGGGGATCCATGGTGAAGACAGAGGAGTGTTTTTTTTCATCTCTCTTGGGACTGCAGCAAGGTAAGCAGCTGGAGTTGTAAGCGAATGCATGAGGTATCTAGTTTCTTATTCGCTGTGAATATTTTTATGAATATTTTAGAAATTAGATCATGAGAGCATTCAGAATTGAGCTTCTACTGCAATGTGGCCTGCAAGCCATTGGGGACTAACAAACCAAAGAGAAAAGCATGTATTAGGTATCTAATCAAGACACCCTGCTTGCTAATTCCAATCAAACCGTCCTATGCGTTTTAAGCCTAGTTTATTAAATAAGATCTCCACTGAAATGAAAGGAGAAATCAGGTTAACATCACCAATCTACAGTACCTGACCAACATCTGTATCTGGCACAAGGATCACAAACTACAGGGGAGGGAAAGCATTTAACCATCTGACTCATGTTTCTATTAAAAATGTTATTGCCATCATCCTAATATTTTACCGGAAGACAATCCCAGACATTGAAATTCTTTGCTTGAAGAAATGCTTCCAGACATTATTCCGAAACTTATTTTTAAATAGCATATACTGAGTGTGTGGAGCTGTATTCACAGACCTTGTGTTCACAGGAACCGCAAGCCAGAGCAGCAGTGCTACAATGTTGAAGTCCCATCCCCAACCTCATTTCCCATGCATGGGTTCCCCACTGGAAACTCACTGAATCATCTCTACGCTTCCATCTCTTTCTATCTTATATCAATAAGCCGCTGATTATCTTTCCACTCTGTTTAGTATATTTAGTAGCTCTATTAGGTCATATTCATCTCCTTGCAGGACTCAATATTCAGTGTTTTGCTAGCCCTCTGATAGAGATCAACACTCAGCACTACCTCTCCACCATCATTCTTAACCCTGCCATTGTTTCTGTGTTGTCAGAATGCTTGTCCGATATCCATCCTGGAAGAACTACAATTTCCTCTACATAAACACCAGGAAGACAAAAGCCATCATCATCAGCCCTGCCAGAAATTCCACAGTATTGCTCTGATTTCATCTTCCTCCTTGGCCATTGTGTCATGTTGAGCAGGCTGATTGCAATCTCGGCATCCTACCTGACCTCAGACTGAGCCTCTAACCCAATGGTCTCTCCGTCACAAAGTACGCCTGCTTCTAACATTCAGCAACATTGCCCAACTCAGTCTCTGCCTCAGCTCACCTGCTGCTGAAACCCTCATCCATACTTTTCATTACCGATGAACTCAACTATTCCAATGCTCTCCTGTTCAGCCTCCCATCTTCCACCTTCCATCAGCTTCACCTCATCCAAACCTCCACTGTCCACATCCTACGCTGCATCAAGTTCTGTTCACACATCACCGCTATTCTGCTGAACAACATTAGCACCGGCTGCCCTAACACTTCAAATTTCTTACCTTTGTGTTTAAATCCCCTCCTGGCCTCACCATTCCCTATTCCTGCAACTTGTTCCAGTCCTAAACTTGCAAAAGCTGTGTTCCTTCAACTCTGGATCTCATCCATGCCCCTCTCTTCACCCCATCATGGTCAGCTGTGTAATCTGGGCCTTATGCTCTGGAATTCCCTCCCTAAATTACATCCCCCCTCCATCTTGATTTTAAAGATCCTCCTCAGATATCTACCTCTTATCTTTTGGTGACACTTAATGGCCAGGATTTTGCCTGAAATCAGCAAAGTCCAATATCAGATGGGGAAATCAGTGTTTGACCCGCCAATGGCAATGGCAGAGTTTCTCCCCCTAACATGTGAACACTGTTAACAAGAATCAGAGGCACAGGATTTACGTTGAGTCACTGGCGAGGCGGCAACAGATTCGCCCACCCCACTGTGACTTCAGGCCTTCAGTAATTCAGGCGCCATATTAAATGCCACCCCTGTTCAGAGCTAGCACTGCCCAAGGGATAGGAAGCTGCTGGGAACTGATGGCTGCCAAAGAGAGGAAACATGATGCCCCCAAATTTTGCAACGCCTCCCTCGAGTGCCTACTGGACACAGTGGAGGCCAGCCTCAATGTCCTCTACTCCCCCAGTCTGGGCAAAGACCAGCAAGCAAGGTTACCAATCCAGTGTGGGAGGCAGTAGCAGCGGTGGTCAGTGCCAACGCCCTGCAAAAGAGGGAATTGAGCTGGTCATCGAGGATGTGGACCGTTCCTGCACTGACGGTGAGGTCCGTGCTTCCCAACCAAGTGAGGATCCAGCAGTGAAACATCCATCAGACAGCCATGCCGTGAGTAACGTGTCCTCTTTCACAGGCCACTGCCATGTATTAATTATCTCCCCTTGCTTCCGCAGGCACATCTGAGAAGCAGCCAAGGGGGTCCATGAGCCAGGGCCTTGACTCCAGCCCCAAGGACACCATGGAAGAGAAATCCGCAGACACTGATATTGAAGTCCTATCACAGCCTCGCCCACACCCTCCACCAGCGCAGAGACACACACCTCGGTGGGACCTCGTTCTAGTGTAGCCTTGGAGTCACAATCTGGTGAACACATTGTTCTGTCTGATCCACAGCAGGCGGAGGCAGGGACATCCCAGGTTGCTGGCACTCAGAGGACTGCTGGAGGCCAGGAATCTGCTGAGTCTGCACCAGATGAGGAGCCTCGGGACTCGGTCATGTCACAGTTGCTGGAGCTGCAAAGGGAAGCTTGGGAACATCAGGAAGGTATATCTGCTGCACTCCTCAGGTTGAAAAGCACAACAGAGGAGTCCTTCCACCTTCAGTCTGAGGTGATAGCACTGGCATGCCAATGCACTGAGGTCAACACTGATATTATGGTGGCCGATGTGGGAACCTTGGTCCAGGACATCGGTCCTGCACTGCTGCAGGAGCTGCACCCCATCGCAGAGGCACTTGCTGGCATCCAACAGTGTGACCGCGAGGCGGGGGGTATCTCGAGCTCACTCCAGCTGCCTCTTCCTCTCAAGGAGCCAGCCAGGGACCCTCGGGCACCCACAGGGAGGAGGATCAGCAGGTGCACGCCCTGGGCCATCCACCCAGATGACTCCTGGAGTGATCGACCCATCCGAATCCCATCTTCCAGTGACCCCAGCAGCTCCAGCTCTGTAGGCCAAGGAGGATGGCATTGCCACACAGCAGGACGCTGAAAGCAGGCCGGGGCCCTCCAGGTCTCAACCTTCCAGGAGGACGCCCGCCAAGGTCATCACAGGCAGGGTGTAGCTGTCAACAGGCTGCCTCCACCTTTACTGTGGATGTCGGGGGAGCACCGAGACATAGTGAGGGGGTTAGGACGACGTATTTGCACAATATGGGCATGGGTGTTAATCACTTGTATGTAACGTCGACTTGTAAATACACTCCCAAGAATCTCTCCTCATCTATGGCTCCTTGCATGATGAGCAGCGCTCATGTCATTCACAAAATGAAGAGAAGTGTCACAGTCCAGGGCCTTTCCCGTGCAGTGTGTAACCTTCTGAGCACAGTGACTGTCCAGTTTCAAAGTCACTCTCCAGATTAGTGATGCCTGCACCTCCATGTGGCATGTGTTTGCTGCACGAATCATGTACCCAAGCGTCACTGGGTTCCAAGGTTATCTCCATATGCTCTCAGTACCTCAGAGGTGGGGCTACCGCCCCCATCTCATCAGCATTCCTGATACATGAAGGTGTGGTGCTGAGGGGGAACAGGTGATTAAGTCTACCCAAGGATCAAGTTGTCTTAAAGTCCATGTGCCCGCTGTATCTCAGCAGCATCTCCCTGACATGACCCGCTTCACAGAGCGTAAGTGTGCTGCCTCAGCCAGACAGCTGTCAGACATTCCCAGATGCAATGTGAAAGCCCTGAAAGTGTCCTCACTGCATCTCATCATCATCCACCTGGAATCTTGCTGCAATGAGGGCCTCACGGGTGCACCTGCCTCGCTTGGCCAGTGTAATGGTCTGATCGCCTGCATCCACCCCTTTCAGGAGCTCATCACCCTCATCCCCTTCGACTTCCTTCTCACCGGAAGAGACTTGCAGTTCCTCCATCTCCTCATCATCCATGTCCCCCTTTGCATCGCCAGGTTGGGTAGCACACGGCAGGCCACGATACTGCATGAGTCCCTCTGGGCAGTGTACTGGAGTGCTCCAGCAGATCTGTCGAGCCACCGGATGCCTATGGTATGCGCTACCAAAGTCCTGGTTGCAGCATGAGCCTTATTGTAACTTCTCTCAGCAGGAGTCTGAGGCTGCCGCATGGGCATCATCAGCTACATGCTTTGCGGGTAGTCTTTGTCCCCAAGGAGCCAATCCTGCTGCCTGTGTTATCCCTGGAAGGTGTCAGGGATCTGAGACTCGCTGAGGATGTATGAGTTGTGGACGCTTCCGGGTTATCTTGCACAAACATGCATGATTCATTTGTTATGGTCGCAGACCAGCTGAACATTGAGAGAATGGGAGTCTGTGTGGTTCACATACTGGACTGCTTGTTGTCAGGGAGATTTTACAGCCACTTGAGTGCAGTCGATGGCATCCTGCACCTATGGGAACCTGGAAATCTCAGCAAATCCCAGTGTTCTTGCTTCCTGGCTTGTCTGATCTCTGTCGAGGTTGACAAAGTTGTGTGCCTTGGCAAAAATGGCGTCCATGACCTCCTGGATACGTTTGTGGGTGGAGGCTTGAAGATCCCACACAGCTCCCAGTGGAGCCCTGGAAGGAGCCACTGGTGTAGAAATTGAGTACAGTGGTCACCTTCACTGCCACTGGCAGTGGATGCCCTCCGAGTCCCCGTGGCACTAAATCCTGCAGAGGGTGGCATATGAGAGTGACCAGTTTCCTTGACATGTGTAGTCATTGGCGACACTGGTTCTTATTCATCTGAAGGTAGCACATGCGCCGTTTGTAGACCCTGGGTCTAGTGAGGCGCCTACGAACGACGGCTCTCTGGGATTTATCGTCTGCGTGTGGAGGACGCCCTGCCGCCCCTTTGTCTTGAGGGTTCTGATCCTCTCTTTGGCCCAGCCAGGTGCTTCCGTCACAGTCTTCTCCATCTTCTCTCCTGCCTATAAGCAATGAGGCAGACAGCAAGCTCACCAGGCTCCATCTTCCTGATGGTCTCCTCACTGCTGTATCAAAGAAAGAGATGCAAGGGTCAGCAATTGTCTCCTAAGGACGACTCTTCATCAAGTCATTGCCTGCAGCTGCCTCTCCAGGCCCCTTGACGCATGCCGGAGAGTCCTGGCTGCCACATAGATGCCCAGCGTTTTGTGCGCATGATGGTTGACCAAAACCCCACCCAGCACCGCCCCACACCACATGACCAAGTGGAGACAGCTTCGGCCACTCGACTGCATCCTGAACTCTCATCTCAGGCGCAGGCATTGTCCTAACCGGCACTCCGTGGCTTCGCAGCTTGTTTGGGCCATGAGGGTAACTTATCAATGTCAACTTAAACATAATGCAAGGGACTAGGAGCGACCCCTCCCTCAGTGTTCCATGGCCGCCTTTCCCAAGGAGATCATCAAGCTTGCCCAGTTGCCCAATGGTTCTACAGCACCACAGCACTCATTCAAGTTTGAAGTCTGCAATGAGGGGTTAAAAGTAGAGGAGCAATCACTGGCATTGTCAAAAATTAGTGCTGCTCGAGTGGACACAATTGCTTGGCTAGCCTGACTCCAAACATGTCAACTGAGCTCAAGCTAGACGGTCTCAGTTGTGGAAGAGTGCTCATCTTTGATATGTTTTTCCATTTGCCTGCCATTTTCTTCCCCGCCACCACCAACCCCCCAACCCCCAGCATTTGGTCATGTGCAACCTTCAGTCTGTGCTGCCATGACATCCCCACCCCCACCGCACTGTTGCCCTTGCCCCGAGGTTCCCTTCTCTCTGACACTGTTGCCCTGAGGTTCCCTTCTCTCTGACACTGTTGCCCTGAGGTTCCCTTCTCTCCAGCACTGTTGCCCTGAGGTTCCCTTCTCTCCAGCACTGTTGCCCTGAGGTTCCCTTCTCTCCAGCACTGTTGCTCTTGCCCCAGCACCACGAAGAAGCCGCTGCTGTGGAGACTCGCCTGTGAATGCCCCCACCCCCAGCCGAATCCGCAGATCCAGTTCCTTGCATTGGGATCCTCGCCAGTGCTGCGCTAAGTTGTGTGTACTCACCTCCAAGTTCCCCTCAAAGCTCAGGTTGCCATGTGCACGCCTTTGAAAGGCAATTGTAAATCATGGCAGCATGGGATTTAAATTCGACTTGGGGCAGGGGTGGGTTAATTCCGGCATGTGGCCACAACAATGATATGCAAATGTATTAGTATCTGACATCCCAAAATGCGGCCTGCCAATGACGGGGGGGAGAGGTGGGGACAATCGCTTCCCGGATTTACTTAGCTGGGAAGCATGCTTAAGGCCTTCTCACGAGATTTTCCGATCTCGCCACCGGACAAACCCATCCCGATTGGGTGCGGAAATTCCCGGCCGTTATCTCCTTCTTTGTCTTGGTGGCTACTTCTGGCTGATTATGTTTCTGTGAAATACCTGGAGATACTTCTGAATATCGAAGCTGCTATAGAAATGCAAGTTTTTCGTTGGCTGAATTAGTTGCAGGTCATTCTGTTGCTCGTACTGAAACTTAGCAGTCTGACAGTAGACTCACTGCTTCCACAGGGGTAATGTTTAGAATAAATCACAGTTCAGGAGGTAGAAGGTGAACATATCACACCAACACTAAGGGAAAGCAGTGTGAGTTAATACTCTAACATCACTCATATAGAGCACAAAGTAAGATAATAAAGTGGATGCACTGTACTTGTATATTGTCCAGAGAGTTAATTGTAGGCATTAAAGCAGCAGCACAGTAAATTGTCCCATTGATCACAATGTCAGAAGTACAGACAAGTGTTAAAGGACTTTTCTGTTACGTTTGCCATTCTGTGTGTTTGGGAGAATGCCTTAGCTAAAAGTACAGTATCCCTGTTGTGCATTTGATTCTGCACTGGTGCTTTTTCAGCTATTGCTCTTAACCTGTGTCTGAATTCTGGGCTGGTCTTCAATGCCTCCTCCTCCCCCATTATTCTTTTCTATATCGACACTACACCCACCCACTCGAACACAATCTGTAACCTCATGGCCCAGCATATCCCCCACTCTATCATGACCATCAAGCCAGGGGGTCAACGGTGGTTAAATGAAGAGTGCAGGAGGGCATGCCAGGAGCAGCACCAGGCGTACCTACAAATGAGGTGTCAACCTGGTGAAGCTATAACACAGGACTATTTGTGTGCCAAGCAGCGTAAGCAGCAAGTGCTAGACAGAGCTAAGCAACCCCACAACCAACAGATCAGACCTAAGCTCTGCAGTCCTGCCACATCCAGTCGTGAATGGTGGTGGACAATTAAGCAACTCACTGGAAGAGGAGGCTCCACAAATATCCCCATCCTCAATGATGGAGGAGCCCAGCACATCAGTGCAAAAGATAAGGCTGAAGTATTTGCTACAGTCTTCAGCCAGAAGTGCGGAGTGGATGATCCATCTTGGCCTCCTTCAGAGGACCCCAGCATCACAGATGCCAGTCTTCAGCCAATTCGATTCACTCCACGTGATATCAAGAAATGGCTGAAGGCACTAGATAGGGCAAAGGCTATGGGCCCTGACAATATTCTGGCAATAGTACTGAAGACTTGTGCTCCAGAACTTGCTATGCCCCTAGCCAAACTGTTCCAGTACAGCTACAACACTGGCATCTATCAATGACCTTCCTTCCATCATAAGGTCAGAAGTGGGGATGTTCGCTGATGATTGCACAATGTTCAGCACCATTCGCAACTCCTCAGATACTGAAGCAGTCCATGTCCAAATGCAGCAAGTCCTGGACAATATCCTGACTTAAGCTGGCAAGTGGCAAGTAACATTCACGCCACACAAGTGCCAGGCATAGACTACCTCCAACAAGAGAGAATCCAACCATCGCCCCTTGATGTTCAATGGCATTACAATCACTGAATCCCCCATTATCAACATCCTGGGGGTTACCATTGACCAGAAACTGAACTGGACTAGCCATATAAATACTGTGGCTACAAGAGCAGGTCAGAGGCTAGGAATCCTGTGACGAGTAACCTACCTCCTAACTCCCCAAAGCCTGTCCACCATCTACAAGGCACAATTCAGGAGTGTCATGGAATACTCTCCACTTACCTGGATGAGTGCAGCTCCCACAACACTCAAGAAGCTCGACACCGTCCAGGACAAAACAGTCCACTTGAAACATCCACAAACATTCGTTCCCTCCAGCACCAACACACAGTAGCAGCAGTGTGTACCATCTACAAGATGCATTGCAGGAATTCACCAAGGCTCCTTCGACAGCACCTTCCAAACGCACGACCACTACCATGTAGAAGGGCAAGGGCAGCAGATAGATGGGAACACCACCACCTGGATGTTTCCGTCCAAGTCACTCACCATCCTGACTTGGAAATATATCGCCGTTCCTTCACTGTCGCTGGGTCAAAATCCTGGAAATCCCTTACTAACAGCACTGTGGATGTACCTACACCACATGGACTGCAGTGGTTCAAGAAGGCAGCTCACCACCACCTTCTCAAGGGCAACTAGGGATGGGCAATAAAATGCTGGCCCAGCCAGCGAAGCCCACATCCCATGAATGAATTTTTAAAAATGATTATGTCAGAGAACCCAGCAGATCTGTACTATAAGGCATCTGCTGCCTGCGCTCATATAATACTGTGTTGTTGGTACTGTGATGGTGCATATCAATGGAGTGGAACCTGCTGAAAAATGCACCAGTCATTTGTTTGTTAGAGCTGTGCCAGCAAACAAGCTAAAAGTGCCTCATGGCCCCATTGCTAACCAGGAAGGAGTCAAAACATAAAAGTTGAAGACTGTGATCACCTGCCACTGATATGGTCCAGATCAGCATCAGGCCTCTTTGGCACAGCTCTATGACTGTTTCCCTGATGAGCCTAAACCTGTAGAGTTAATGCTTCTCAGTGACTGCCAGGTAGCTGTGCCTGCGTCTGGAGATAGTTAGTGGCAAATTGGTAGGGGTGGCCAAACCATCCAGATTGCCACCTGATATTTCTGGTTTATTTTCCTTGTTCCCCTTTATCCTTTACTATTAAGTCAAATAAGAGGAGAGAATTGAAAGCGATCTCCATAGCTAAGAAATGTGCGAATACAAAAATATGTTAACAGTGCAGCTTTAAGGGGCCAATTTCTGATAAGTAAAAATCTGCAGGCATTTAAAGCCCATTTGAAATGGCTGTGATCAGTGCACTGCATGCAACAGGAATAATAATTCGGAAAATTTCAATCTCTCTCCTCAGATAGCATGTACTGGGCGATTCCCGTTGATAATGAGGTAGTGATGGCCTCAAAAGACATTGAAAAAGATTTAGTCACTAAATGTGAAATGCCTCTATCTGGGCAACAAAACTTCATGCCTAATTCTGCACCCCATGCCTCCATGCAGGGGGGGCTCCACACTGGGAGCAGAGCCTCAAAAAATTAGCCTAATTGGCCAAAGCAACTATATCCACAAGACAACAAACTGAGCACGGCACTTCTATGAAAATAAAACCTGAGATTTAACTGCATTGTGACAGTGACGTGAATAAGTTTATCAGAATTTCTCCTCATATAATCAGCCTGTTTGCTACAATGCTTCATGAGGTACGCTCCTTTATGCATCATAAGGTTTACGTTGGAAATGGAAAAGGACAAAGAACAATCCACAGTACAAATAATTAACTGGGGGGAAGCCAACTTCAATGGGGTAAGAATGGATCTGGGCTGAATAAATTGGAATCAAAAGGTTGGCAGAAAAACGGTAACTGAACAATGGGCTACCTTCAAAGGAGAGTTGTTTGGACACAGTCATGGTTTATTCCCTCAAAGGGGAAAGGTGGGGAAAACAAATCCAGAGCTCTCTAGATAGCAAAAGAGATAGGGAATAAGATAAAAAACAAAAAATGTGCTTATGACAGATGGCAGGTGGATAATACAATGAAGAACCAGGCTGAATATAGGAAGTTCAGAGGGGAAGTGAAAAGGCAAATGAGAGAAGCAAACAGAGAGTATGAAAACAGACTGGCAACTAACATAACAGGGAAACCCAAAGCCTTTTGTAGGCATATAAATGGTAAAAGGGTGGTAAAGGGAGGAGTGGGGCCGATTAGGGACCAAAATGGGGATATACACATGGAGGCAGGGAGCATGGCTGAGGTATTAAATGAATACTGTACATCTGTCTTTACCAAAGAGGAAGATGCTACTCAGGTCACAGTGAAAGAGGAGGTAATTAATACACGAGAAGAGTTTAAAATTGATAAGGAAGAGATATTAGATAGGCCAGCTTACTTAAAGTTGATAAGACACTAGGATCAGATGAGATGCATCCAAGGATACTGTGGGAATTGAGAGTGGAGGTACTGGCCATAATTTTCCAATCTTCCTTAGACTCAGGAGTGATGCCAGAGGACTGGAGAATGTAAATGTTACACCCTTGTTCAAAAAAGGGTGCAAAGATAAACCGAGCAACTAGAGACCAATCAGTTTAACTTCGGTGATGGGAAAACTTCTAGAGACAATAACTTGGGACAAAATTAACAGATACAGTCGCAGGTTAATTAAGGAAAGCCAGCTCATGGAATAAAAGGCACAGTATCAATTGGTTATGAAATTGGCTGAGTGACAGGATACAGAGAGTAGTAGTTAATGAATGTTTTTCAGATTGGAGGAAGGTTTGTAGTGGAGTTCCCCAGGGGTCAGTCCTTGCTCTTCCCGATATATATTAATGACCTAGATCTTGGTGTACAGGCCACAATTTCAAAATTTGCAGATGAAACAAAACTTGGAAGGATTGTGAACTGTGAAGAAGATAGTGTAGAACTTCAAAAGGACATAGACAAGTTGGTGTAATGGCAGATGAAGCTCAATGCAAAGAAGTACAAAGTTTGGTAGGAAGAACACAGAGAGACAATATAAAGTAAAAGAAACAATTCTGAAGTGGGTTCAGGAGCAGATAGCCCTTAGTGTACATGTTCATAAGTCATTAAAAATGGCAGGATAAGTTGAGAGAGCAGTTAATAAAACATATAGTATCCTAGGCTTTATTAATAGAGGCATAGAGTATAAGAGCAAGGAAGTTTTGTTAAACTTGCATAAAACACTGATTCGGCCTCAGCTGGAGTATTGCGTCCAGTTCTTTAGGAAGGATGTGAAGGCAGTGGAGAGGTTGCAGAAAAGATTCTTGAGAATGGTTCCAGGATGAGGAACTTCAGTTATGAAGCCAGACTGGAGAAGTTGGGTCAGTTCTCCTTGGAGAAGAGAAGGTTGAGAAGAGATTTAATGGAGGTATTCAAAATTATCAGGGGTCTGGAGAAGGTAGATAGAGAAAAACTGTTCCCATCGATGAAAGGATCGAGAACCAGAGGGCACAGATTTAAAACAATTAACAAACAAAGCAGTGGCGTGAAGAAAAACATTTTCATGCAGTGAATGGTTAGGATTTGGAATGCATTGCCTGAGAATGTGGTGGGGCATTCAAAAGGGAATTAGACAGTTAACTGGGTTATGAAAAGAAGGCGAGGTAATGGTACTGGGTGAATTGCTCATTCGGAGAGCCAGTACAGACACGATGGGCCAAATAGCCTTCTCTAGTGCTGTAACAATTGTATGATTCTGTGATATAACAATGAATATACATTGTCTTGAATATGTTCTAATCTCTGTTAGCAGAATCATTTCCTTGAACAACATGCTTCAAAAACAGTGCTGACTTTTGTCCATCTGGGGAAGTTCATGTTGTGATAAACACTATCATGCTGCCCAATTTTTATGGAAAGTACAATGAATCAGAATGGCTAAATCCTGTTCCTCACGGGTGTGACCATAAAAGATAAATCTGTTCCTAATTTGCCACTAATTGCCAATCTCCTTCAGAGAGGCAGCAGGGGACTGATGTGGGAAATGGAAGAAGTTGCACTAGGGGCATGATTTTCTGACGTTGGAGCTGAAACATACTGTTGGGGCTAAGTTAAGGGAGCTGTGCTAAGTATACTCCTGTATTATAAATGACCTGAGAATGTTTCCTATTGACAGTTAGGGTTGACATTCCTGAGGATTGCCCGACAATCTACTGAATGGGGGATGAATCCAGGTCAGAGGCACAGAGGGAGACTAAGGAATGAACTAGGGCAAGTGAAAGAGAGGGAGACTGTAAAATAGGTGGACATGGGGTTAAGCAGCTCCTGCAGAGCTGCATGCAGCAGCTACATGGTAAGTGGCAGTGACACCAAGGGAAGAACAATCAGTAAAAGGATGAGGGATAATTTGGCGTTTCACTGTGGGTAAAGGGTGAAAGATTTCCACTGGTGGATGAATGTGGAACAAGAGGGTTCTCAATGGAAATACCAAGGGGGAAGGGAGAAAGAAAGTCTTTGAACAGAGGGCTATTAGGCCATGGGATGCTTCCCTCAAAGTGGCTATCAAGGAAGTCTAGAACATTATTTAGCTATCAAAACCATTTCACTGAGCTACTGATGGAACCAAAGTTCCTCTTGGGGGAAATTTTATGGAGCCATCAAGAGTGATAACGTGATATCTGTAGTGACTTAATTAGGCGGGATACAAAATCTCGATTTCCCAACATGGTTGAGATGCAGAGATAAAGCCAGCGGCATGTCGGGCCTCATGCTTGCCTGTGGTGGGTTCGCACTTGTAATACCATAGCATGTCATGAATACTCATTAGCGTTAAACTTATTTTAATTATGTCCTACCTTCAAGGCTAAGTCAGCACCACAGAGAATCTTGTGGCACCCAGTTCACGTTCGTTTGAAGATGGCATGCACCTGTTGGCATTGTGCAGTTGTGTTTAAGGTCAGGGGTTTTCCTTGTTGAACTCTACACCATCAGGAAGGGGAGCAGGAGATTAGCAGTTTGCATGGAGGCTCAGGACTGGCAAGGTTGAATCAATGGTCAGGAGTTAGGAGGGTGTGGAGTGGAGTCGGAGGCTTAGAGGAGTGGAAGAAGGATCCAAGGGAGGACAGAGGGTGGAGTTGAAGCATGGTGGAGTCAAATGGAAAGGGCCTGTTGTCCTGGGTGGGAACATGCAAGGTAAAAAATGAGGGGCCTAAAGGGTAGTGTCAGCACTGCCCAAATGTGGGTCCATCTCAGGGTGTTGGCTGGCAGAGTCCTTACAGGGCTTCGAGTTCACCTCCAACATTTCAATTATCCCCATTGAGTGATCTCAAACAATGTCCTTTACAATACATAGAAGGGAGGGCCAGCTGAGCCTGCAAGTTCAGCCATGTCCCACTGAGTGGCGAGTACAACACTGGACGCTAACATGAGCATTCAATAAAGAGTGAATGCAACAACACAATATTGTTTCTTCCACAATAAAGGAAATGTCCCTAACTCCCTTGTAACTATCAATGCATGCCAACCATGAGGTGTGTCAATACATTTAGCTCTCTGACTGAGCCAGTCTCAACAAATAACAATGATGCACACGTGAATAAAGTGAAACTGATATAATGTGAAATATTTATAAGTGAAATTTATGTTGAAAACACCCATGTCACCTTTGTGCTCTCAAGTCTTATGTTAAGGGCAATGAAGTTGGACAGGAAAGTTTTGACGGTGATGAAGAGCCTGACTGCTTGACCAAGAAATTGTTTTATTGCCGACCCGTAGTTGCAGCACTGTCAGCTGACCATGGGTTTCATCGCTGGAAAGCAACCCCCACCGCAGAATCACATGCATGCAGGCCGCCAGCACTTTAAATTTTAATTGTAATCACAAGGGAAAGGGGAAAAAGCAAGAGCGCAATTCCGCCGTCAGGAACGACACACCACTGACAAAATTCCACCTCTCATGTCTGGTTTCCCATTGCCAATCTCTTCCCCAACTTCAGTTTCCCCTTCAGTTCATAATCATACTGACACCGGGTGACAAACTTGGAAAATATGTATTGCATTCCATCACTCCACCTCCACCCCACCCAGCACAGACACTTTGATAAATACAAAACTTACTCAATTTTTTGTTTTAAAACTGTGTATCGCCAGATACAATCAGGATAGCGTCACTATGTTGCTTCTTTATTTTATTTGCAAGACAAACCAGCAGAACCCCTTTCAAAAGCAGTAGACACAAAATCGCACAATTAAGTTTGGAAACTTAGCTCAGCTGCTTCTCATTTTAATCTGCCCATTTCTTTTCTAGTCTTATTGCATTCATTCTGCATACTGCTCAACTTAGAAAGGATGGTAGTAGGACACAGGGCCGTGTTGTGAGCATCTCTATAATTTTATACTTCCACAATGTCACTTACTGGTGGCTGAGTTAAATACAAGTATTACATTTTTTTCATATATTATTGGAGGACAAGGAACACCTAGAGGGAGTAATTTTTGTTCAATATTTTTCTTCTAACAGACTTGAAACAACTTTGATAGTTTTATAAAATATTAATTTTCCTGCCTACGTGAAAGCCTTAATCAGGCCTCTGAGCATCACAATTACTTCCTAGTCGAGGAACCATGGAGCAGGCACCACAGGGTGGTGGGCGAGCTATATGGGCAACCTGTGCGCTACTCCGGAAATCCAGAGCTCCAAGAAACCATGCTACTGGTTGGGAAATCATTTCCAGAAGCAAAGTAAAAGCGATCCCAAAGTACCCTATCCTCTTGCTCTTAAGCAATCTTATCATGTAAACAAAGCTTTTTCGCATTTTGAAAGAATGGAAGCCTATCAATTACTGGAAATCAGTACCATAGAATGATATAAGAAACCTGCTCCCACTGCACTGGTTTCTAACCATAACCCTGTTCCTTCCTCCGCTTCAAATGTCTGTCAGTCAAGTATGGTGGCACAGTGGGAATGTCACTGGACTAGCAACCCAAAGACCCAGGTTAATGCTCTGGGGGCATGGGTCTGAATCCCATCGTGGCAGCTGGTGGAGTTTAAATTCAATCAACTGAATCTGAAACTGAAAGGTAGTCACAGTAATGGTGACTGTGAAACTATTATGGTGAGAACCCATCTGCTTCACTAGTGTCCTCTAGAGAAGGAAATCTGCTGTCCTTACTGAGCTGGCCTATATGCGACTCCAGACCCACAGCAACGTGGTTGACTCTTAAATACCCTCGGAAATGGCCTAGCAAGCCACTCAGTTCAGCGGCAATTGGGGATGAGCAACAAATGCTGCCCTTGCCAGTAACACCTACATCACATTAAACAATAAAAAAAACTGCTTCAATTGTACTGCCTGGTCATTGGTTTATTTAGTTTAAACTAAAAGCAACAGTGTGTGTATGTCAGCTGTGGCTCAATTGGTTACACTCTTGCTTGAATCAGAAGGCTGCAGGTTCAAGTCTCACTCCAGGACTTGAGTACAAAAATCTAGGCTGACACTCTAGTTCAGCACTGAAGGTGTGCTGCACTGTCCTGTCAAAGGTGCTGTCCTTTGGATGAGACATTAAACTGAGGCCCACTCTGCTTTCTCAGATGGACATAAAATATCCTATGGCTCTATTTTGAATAAGATTGGGGAGTTTATTCCCCATGTCCTAGCCAATATTTAACCCTCATTCAACATCACAAAAAACAGAAACTTTGTGGGCCTTACTAAGTACAAATTGACTGACATGTTTCCTACATTGCAACATTCAAAAGTACTTCATTGGTTGTAAAGCATTTTGGGACGTCTTGTGGTTGTGAAAGGCGCTATATTAATGCAAGTTTTATTTTAAATGTGGCTTCCTCAAATGATCCATTGAGCAAATGCAGCTCACCATCACCTTCCCAAGGGCAATTAGGGATGGGTAATAAATGCTGGACTAGCCAGTGACGCCCACATCCCTAGGCTGAATTAAAAAAAATCTGACACCTAGCAACACATACCACAAAGATTCTCCTCAGAACGCCACTGAAATTTTTTCTTCTCCCCCACTCCACTCCATAGGGAACCTCACCACCCAACCATTGACTACCCTGCTGCATTTAAAAGATAATGGAGGTACAGAATCCAGGAAGCCAGTTGATTTCAATGATTTCTACCTTAACATACTGCCACCCCCATTACTACCAGGAGTGGGATGATGGTACATCCTTGGGCAGCAACAGAAAGCCTACTGAAGCTCTTTTTGCAGAGAAGGGACCTCCCCCTCTCTTCTGCCCCAATCACTCGCTCTTAACAGGCCTCAACTAAATCTCATAGAAAATCCTTGGAGGTCCTCTCTCTCTTGCATTGCAGCAGCAGTCACCACACTTCCCTGGTTGGCAGCTGCAGACTCCTTCAGCATGGCAAAGATTCAGCTGGGGCTGCCTTCCATTAATAATAAGCTCTGACGTAACAGATAGGTCAGGATCATAGTGGGGTCAGGGCAGTGGGCAAAAGTCACATCCCGTCCCTCCACCAGTGGAGAACGTAACCACAAGGGGAAAAAAAATCAGCTGGGAAGTGTACAAGTGAGGATGTTGGATGAGGATATGCTTGGCTGTGAAGCTCTCTATAGTTAAGTAGTCTACAGTAACTGACTGCCTCGCCTCACAAATACAAAATGGACACTTAGGTAAGTTAAGCGCTGAACTCGGCACCCTCTTTAATCATTACACTCAGGAGAGGAGGGGCAAGAGAAGAAAACAAGCCAGGTGAGCGGTTCCAGCACATTATATTTCTCCACATTAACCACTGGTATAAATCTTTAGTGGAGAACTAAAGAACAATAGAAAATAAGCAACACAACAATTTTTCTAACAGCAATTCAACTAATCATTTTACCACAAAAATTTGAAGCTTTGAAAGGATGAGGTAATTTTGTGAATGAACATACTCACTGGACACAAACTGATTTCTTGCTCCCACTGGGTCATACTCATGCTCTCTTCTAATGTCGTACATTTCTTTAAGACCAAATCCCAGCCACAGTAAGGGTCTCGAGCTCCTACGCATGAACTGTAGGCACAGGATAAAGAGGTCAACTTTTAACTTTCAGCTTTGACCCACGCATACAGTTGAAAAGTACATCATAGTATATATGTGCAACTTTTATTATTTGTGTATGCATGTGTACATTTGGATCAGCAAGAAATTAATTGTGTCTTCTGTTCTTTGGAAGTCATGAGGTCAACAATTTGAGACCAAAACAGTCCATGAGAATCTTTCCGAGTTTAATCTATTTTCATAGCTGTCAACACAGTGAAAAAGGCTAAAAGTTAGATTTATGATCAGTGAGAATGATACACACTGCAAATCTTTATGTTTATTTTTGATAATGGTTTATTGTAATGAAACAAATTGATCCCGAGTATCCCCAGGGACCCAATCCCAGCATTTACACAGGGGCTGTGCCTTCTTGTGACCTCCACTGAATCCCCCGCACCAGCCAGGAGCCTGTGCTGCATAGTTAATAAAGCCCAAGAGAGAAATCTGGATGGACAGATTGTGGTGGCAGGCAGCAATTCCTCCGCGAGTTTAGGGAAACCCAGCCAGAATATTTTTAAATACCTTTTCATGAAACAAAAATGTCCGAATTAAATCAGTACATAAACCTCAATGGTCAACAATGATGGTAGGCGATCACTGGATCAATGATGGATGGGTGCGCATGAAGAATGGAGTGTTATTGGCAATATTTAATGCAATTCAAGGTTAAACTTGAAGGGAATTGTAGCTTTGGGGACATACAAAATAAAACATTTTGAGATAAAAATTTTATGACATCTTTGCACATTGGAAGTGCATGGAATGCAAGAACACAACAAATAGGAGCAAGAGTAGACCATGTGGCCCAATAAGCCTGAACCACCATTTACCCAATCATGGCTGATCTTGGGCTTCAATTCCACTTTCCTGCCTGTCCCCCATGTCCCTTGATTCCCTGGGAGAACAGAAATCGGTCTATCCAGCCTTAAATGTATTCAATGATGGAGCATCCACAGCGGGGGCAGAGAATTCCAGAGATTCACAACTCTTTGAGTGAAGCAATGGCAAGATAGCAGGTTTGTCGCATGAGGAGAGATTTTTTTTTTTATTGGGGATGTGAAGTTTGCTGGCTGGCCAGCATTTATTGCATATCCATAGTTGCCCTTGAGAAGGTGGTGGTGAGCTGCCTTCTTAAACCACTGCAGTCCATGTAGTGTAGGTGCACCCACAGTGCTGTTAGGAAGGGAGTTCTAGGATTTTGACCCAGCGACAGTGAAGTAACGGCGATATATTTCCAAGTCAGGATGGTGAATGGCTTGGAGGGGAACCTCCAGGTGGTGGTGTTCCCATCTATCTGCTGCCCTTGTCCTTCTAGGTGGTAGTGGTCGTGCGTTTGGAAGGTGATGTCGAAGGAGCCTTGGTGAGTTCCTGCAGTGCATCTTGTAGGTAATGCACACTGCTGCTACTGTGCATCGGTGGCGAAGGGAGTTAATGTTTGTGGATGGGGTGCCAATCAAGAGGGCTGCTTTGTCCTGGACGGTGCCCAGCTTCTTCAGTGCTGTAGGAGCTGCACTCATCCAGGCAAGTGGGGAGTATTCCATCACACGCCTGACTTTGCCTTGTAGATGGTGGACAGGCTTTGGGGAGTCAGGAGGTGAGTTACTCTTCGCATGGTTCCTAGCCTCTGACCTGTTTTTGTAGCCACAGTATTTATATGGCTAGGCCAGTTCAGTTTCTGGTCAATGGTAACGTCCAGGATGTTGATAGTGGGGGATTCAGTGATGGTAATGGCATTGAACATCAAGGGGCGATGTTTGGATTCTCTCTTGTTGGAGACTGTTATTGCCTGACACTTGTGTGATATGAATGTTACTTGCCACTTGTGAGCCCAAGCCTGGATGTTGTCCAGGTCTTGCTGCGTTTGGACATGGACTGCTTCAGTACCTGAGGAGTCACGAGTGGTGCTGAACATTGTGTAACCATCAGCAAAAATCCCCACTTCTGACCTTATGATGGAAGGAATGTCATTGATAAAGCAGCTGAAGATGGTTGGGCCTAGGATACTACCCTGAGGAACTCCTACAGTGATGTCCTGGAGCTGGGATGACTGACCTCCAACAACCACAACCACCTTCCTTTGTGTTCGGTATGACTCCAACCAGCGGAGAGTTTTCCACCAATTCCTATTGACTCCAGTTTGCTCAGGTTCCTTGATGCCACAGTCGGTCAAATGCTGCCTTGATGTTAAGGGCAGTCACTCTCATCTCACCTCGGGAGTTCAGCACTTTTGCCCATGTTTGAGCCAAGGCTGTAATGAGGTCTTTATCTACCTTAATAATTACATCCACAAAAAACTCCTATAAACAGGATCGTTAAACAGGGATTCCCTTTAGTAAAATCTTGTTGACTTGTTCTGCCTCCACCACCAAACCAGGCAGTGAATTCCAAACACCCAGCACCCTCTGGGTGAGGATGTTTTTCCTCATGCCTCTTCTAATCCTTCTAACAATCACCTTAAATCTGTGCCCCCTGGTAATTGACCTCTCCACTAGGGAAAACAGGGTATCCCTGTCTACTCTATCCGGGCCCCTCATAATCTTGTACACTTCAATCAGGTCACCCCTCAGCTTCCTCCGTTCCAAGGAAAACAACTCATCCGATCCAATCTTTCCTCATAGCTTCAATTTTCCAGCCTTGGCAACATTCTTGTAAATCTCCTCTGTACTCTCTCCAGAGCAATTATGTCCTTCCTGTAATGTGGTGACCAGAACTGTACACAAAATTCCAGCTGTGGCCTAACCAGCATTTTATACAGTTCCATCAATATATCCATGCTTTTGTATTCTATACCTTGTCCAATAAAGGAAAGCATTTCATATGCTTTCTTTACCATCTTATCCGCCTGTCCTGCCACCTTCAGGGACCTGTGGACAGGCACACCAAGGTCTCTCACTTCCTCTACCCCTCCATCCTTCCTCTATTCCCTAGCTTTGTTCACCCTTCCCAAGTGCATTACCTCACACTTTTCCGGATTGAATTCCATTTGCCACTTTTCCGCCCACTCAACCAAACCATTGATATTATTCTGGAGATAACAGCTATCCTCTTCACTATAAAGTACACAGCCAATCTTTGTGCCATCTGCAAATTTCCTAGTCATGCCACCCACATTTAAGTTCAAATCATACACAACAAACAGCAAGAGACAAACACTGAGCCTGTGGAACGCCACTGGAAACCGTTTTCCATTCACAAAAACATCCATCGACCATTACCCTTTGTTTCCTGTCGCTGAGCTAATTTTGAACAACTCACCACATTCCCTGTATCCCGTGGGCTTTTAATTTTCAGACCAGTCTGTCATGTGGGGCCTTGTCAAATGCCTTACTAAAATCTATGTAGACAACATCCACTGCACTACCCTCAACCTCCTTGATACTTTCCTCAAAAAATTTGATTAAATTGGAAAGACACGATCTTCCCCTAACAAAACCATGCTGACTATCCCTAATTAATCCGTTCCTTTTTAAGTGGCAGTTTATCCCGTCTCTCAGAATTGATTCTAATAATTTGCCCACCACAGAAGTAAGATTGACCAGCCTATAATTTTCTGGTCTGTCCCTCGTATCATTTTTAAATAATGGTACAATGTTTGCGGACCTCCAATCCTCTGGTACCTTGCCTGTTTGTGGTGAGGATTGGAAAATGATCCTCAGAGCATCCACTATGTCCTTCCTGGCTTCTTTTAACAGCCTGGAATACAATCCATCTGGCCCTGGTGATTTATTCACCTTCAAGGATGTCAATCCCTCCAGTACTTCCTCTCTCACTATGCTTATTGTATCTAATATTTCACATGCCTCCTCTTTAACTAGAATATCTGCTTCATTTCTCTGTTGATATTAATTTCCCTAATTTTCTCACTTTTTTAACCCCTGGTTTACTGTTCATTCCTGGAATGAGACTTGTGTCTTCTACTGTGAAGACAGGCACAAAATATTTGTTCAATGCCTCTGCCATTTCCTCACATAATTTCTCCTTTTTCTGATTCTCTAACAGGCCAACATTTACTTTAGCTACTCTCTTCCTTTTTATGTACTTATAAAAGCTCTTAGAATCTGCTTTTATATTGCTGGCTAGTTTACTTTCATATTCTGTTTTGTTCCTTTTTATCAACTTCTTGGTTGCCCTTTACTGGTTTCTAAAACACTCCCAATCCTCAGACTTGTTACTGTTTTTTGCAATATTGTAATCTATTTTACAGAATTTCCAACCTACTGTGAGAACACTGCCAGACACCAACCCCACTCCTCGAGGGAAATTAAGGGTGGGCAATGAATGCTGGCCTAACCAGCAATGTCCACATCCCGTGAAATAATAGAAAAAACTAATGTTAAAATGTAAGAGGGTGGCTAGAAATATGCCCCTCCTCTGTTCCCCTTCCCCAGATTAGGGTTTGCTGTTTTTTGTGTGAATGGGATGGAAACCTAGCCGATCTGGATCCTGCTGCCAGAATTACACCAGAGTTGAGCTGAGGATCACATAGTTTCTGGCCTTTTGATACCGTGGGTATTAACATTAATATTAACATGACAGAATGAATTAATGACCTAATGATCACAAATGCATAATCACAGCAACATCCACTTGGCACACAGAATCAGCTAGCAATCATGATCAGCCTAGCAATCATTGTGGGTTCAAGTCTCACTGGTAAAAAAACAACTTGTTTTCTTATCGATTTAATAAAATCCTGTGCCAGTACAAAACCAGAATGTGTACTATAAAAAAAAAGAGATAAAGGTCCAATGGAATAACAGGTAGGAAACGCTAAAGCTAATCTATCATCAAAGATTATACACCCAGGTGCAGTAATACACAATTATCCTGTATGCTAATTTTTTAATTCAAAATTCAGCAAATAATTCAGAGGTGAGATAATTCTATGGAGTATTATGGCTGCTTTCATCAACATGTGAAACAATGCCAGTAAAATTCTAACCTCTGTAAAGTTTATTTTTCATAATTCTTTCAGTTAATCTGCGGCCTAGCGTTTCTGCTGATAAATGGTGTCAGAGCAGCCCAGACATAGCCTTTGTGATCTCTGCTTTGAAAACTCTAATCCAAATGTGGTTTAACTGCCACAGACTGTCTGAGATAGCAAAGACAAAATGTGAACTGCAATAAAAGCCTACAAGGCTGCTTTGATGAGAAGTTAGCCTGATAGATGATATGAGATGAAAAGTCTATGACTTGTCAATGCATCATTAAGCACCTCTGTGTGCTGGCTCAGCCAGTGTGCTGTTGAGCGGTTCCTGCCTTCAGCTTCGAAATAGCCGAGAAAATTGAAAAGAGAGAAACTGGAATCATCAACCCATGGTTTTAGTGCTCACCATTCAATACCCACTATCCCCTGAGCAAACTAAACAGTGGCAGTCAGCATTGATCCACCCCAGACAACAAAAACAAATAAGATAAACTCACCTATTACTAGAACTCTAGCCCTTTCAATATAGCACTGTGTAACAACTGCAACTACACTACTTAACGCTACACAAATTACAAACTGCCAGCACCTCCAACCATGATTAATGGAATGCTGGCAAATACCTTCCTTTCCCCTGATGTTGTTGCAATAGAATGGTATAGGTTTTCTGCAAGTGATTTATTTTTCCATCATCGATATACACAATTTGCTGTACTTTCTTTTTTTTGAGTGATCCAGATAAACTGCAGCAACTAAGGAGAACTTTAACATTATAACCCAGGGGTGTGAATCATATGGCCCATGGTCAGGTCAGTTCTGTCTTTACCAAGGACTACACCTTGTCTCTCAGGCGCTCCTTTACCATCTGGGAGGCCTGTGCTGTGAAAGCTTTGCACTGCAGTGGCACTCCTCCTCCACTCTCCCACTGGCACACAGGTCCAGCTTTTCCATTCAGGAGTGGGCAGTAATGGCAATATTTTATGGAGAGATACAGAGCAGGGCCGGGCTGGACAAACAGGGACTAAGGGGTAGGACTAAGGTGGAGTGCGAAGATTGGGCTTGGAGTAGATGTGGTTTGTGAGATTGAAATTTGATGTTGAAATCGAAGCTTTAATGGTCAATTTCCTTCTCCAACTTTTCCAGAACCTTCAAAATATCTTACCTCCCTCAGTCTTTCTGTTCTCCCATAATCTTCAGACTTTTAAATCCCAAAATTAGCATCACTTTCTGACTGACCACATCTTTTAAAATTTTTTCAATCTTTGTGGTTTTACACTGTAATAATTATAGTTGGACTATAGCTTTAAGAATAATTCTGTGTTGTAAGATCACATTATCTGTGTAAACCAATGAGTTGACTTCACAGGGGACCTCTAGATAGGGAGTTCCTCTTTAGTTATAGAGTTTGATGCACACATGTGGCTGCTGCTGCTGTCTTGTAAATAAAGTTAAATGTGTCCACCAAGAAAAGTTGCCTGGAAGATCAACTCTATAACAAACTGATGACGAGAATAAATCAGGTCCGGTACTGTCCCTCACCCAGCGATTGTGAGTATCTAAGTTTATTAAAAAGAAAGGAAGAGATACTGATCCGACATGCCACAGTTTGGCAGAATCAATCCCTTTGAACCAGCCACAGGTGACTGGTCTCAATATATAGAATGTCTTGTGTTCTACTTTCAAGTCAACGAAATCCCAGGGGAGGAAAAGAGGAAAGCAATTCTCCTCAGTATTTGTGGGAGCAAAACCTACAGTTTAATTCGAATTTTGATGACCCCCAGTGCCCCAGATTCAAAGACATTCAGTGGATTAGGAGACCTCGTTAAGGAGCATTTCCAACCCAAGCCCTCAGTCACAACGCAGAGGTTCAACTTTAATTCATGGAATAGAGCCCCGGGGAAGACCATTGTTACCTATGTGGCAAAATTAAAACAACGAACGGAATATTGTGATTTCGGTGAAGCCCTGAATTACATGCTCAGGGATCATTTGATATGTGGCGTACAGGAGGATGCTATTCAGTGAAGATTGCTGGCTGAAATGGATCTTGGTTTTAAGAAAGCGTTAGAAATAGTGCTTGCAATGGAAAGCACTGTAAGGGATTCACAAGCGATTCAAAGGGCGCAAAATGGCACCATTCTCCTAAATGGGAGGAAACAGTCAGCTGAAAATGGCGCGAAAAGCCGGGACTCCACCACGAAGCGGGAAACAGCTGCACTAGACAAAAATTTAGAGGAAACAGCTTAGCAACGAAATCAAAAACTAATTTTTATCGACGTGTAAACAACCATTCTCCTAACGATTGGCAAGTTAAAAGGTAGAGTGTTATTTTTGTCACAGAAGTGGACACATATTGAAAAATTGCAAAGTGAGATTTAAACAGGTTTCCAGATATCAAACAAAGTCCAATGAAGTATATAGTGTAGAAGAGCCAGAAACACACATTTCTGACATTTATTCATTATTCAACATGAAAGTTGGGAAGACATAACAATTTTTGTCACAGTGCAGGTGAATGGTAAACCCTTAAAAATGGAAGTAGATGTGGGTGCTTCTACCACTGTAATAGGAGAACACACTTTCAGATATTTAAATAAAGGTGATCAACAATTACATTTGGAACAAACATCTGCCAAGTTGTAAACATACACAGATGAAGAAATCCAGGTAAAAGGTATCACCAGAGCAACAGTTCATTATAGGCACCAAACAGCACATCTACCAGTGATGGTATTAGAAGGTGGAGAACCAAGCCTTTTAGGTCGAAATTGATTGAGGGAAAATAACCTAGATTGGCCAGTGAGATTTCAAAAGGAAACTGGAGGAGTTCTTGAGTTGGAAAAGGAACAAGGATTCAGAAAGAGCCTGGGGTGTCCAAGGACCGCAATTGGGTGAAAAGGGAGTGTGTAAGCATTCAGCAACCTAAAGAAATGAAGACTGTCTTAAACAACGACATAGAAGTACAACAGAAGAAACTTAAGGAGACTCCGCTGAATCACATAATTCAATATGAAGCGAGTGAACTTCGCGAAGAAAAGGAAAACCTGTTGAAAGACCTTCACGCACTACAAGGACCCCTCAGGTCAAAGTTTGTACTTTTGGAACATTACGAAGAGAAACAGGAAGAATTTAACATCTCTTTGAACAAACTGAAGGACCAGTTGGCAGAGAAAATACAGCAATGTTCAAGGTTCCAGGAGGAAGCCAACAGATACAAGGAGGTAGAAGAGCTGAAGAATCAGCTGAATGAAGCTAAAGAGGCTTTGAAAGCAAAAGTTGTAGAACTTTCCAAGATGCAAGTAGATAATGAAATCATGGATAGCTCAACTACTGAACTAAGTTGAGATTTTACCACAGAGAAGTCTGGCTGACAGTGAAGTCAAAAAGAAGGCCGAGACTAAATTTTATGGTAGAAAGAAAACACGTAGAAAGAGGATGCAGAATTTCAGATGAGGCACCGTCTTCGAACAAGACTAAACCTGATACTTCCCAATTTGGAGGGGAAGGTGGAGAAAAGTCAAGGGAACCAAAAAGCAACTCATGATTTGCATAGTCATGAGCAACAATTTACTTTGGGAGAATCAGTATACGTAAAGAATTTTGGTGGAAGACCGAAATGGTTACCTGGTAAAGTAAGCTCTATGACCAGACCATTGTCATACCACGTGGAAGCGGAGAGCCAGATCACCCATAAGCATGTGGATCATTTAAGAAAAAGGGGGACACCCCAACAAAACGATGTTCCGCCTGTAACCATTGCTGAATCTGTGGTTCCTGTTGAAGTTGCTCAACCAAGGACAGACATGCCCGATGTCTCTGTTGGGGTGGAAGACACTGACCTGCATGTGCTTAATGAGGTACCTGATGTTAATGCGATTCCAGAGAATGTGGTTCCTGCAAAAGAATCAGAAGTTGTGGAGCTGCAACATTCCATACGATCAGGGGCTGAAAGACTGAACTTGTAATTTCATGACCTGTGTAAATATTGTAATGTCGTGAGATAAATATCCTTGTAAATACAAAATGTACAGAAAAGTTAAAGGGGAAGGAATGTAGTAATGGTAGTTTTGATAAATGTAGGACTGTAGCTTTACGAATAATCCCATGTTGTAAGATCACATGATCTCTGTGGACCAATGAGTTAACCTCGAGCTAGGGAGTTCTTCTTTAGTTATAGAGTTTGATGCAGACATGTAGTTGCTGCTGCTGGCTTGTAAATAAAGTTAAATGTGTCCACCAAGAAAAGTTGCCTGGAAGATCAACTCCATAACATCCACACAATAGACTTTGGCTCTTTAACTTTGTTACTCAATTTAAAAACATAGATGTACCTAGAAATTTCTCTCCATTCACAACCAGTGGGGATAATGTCCATTTGGTACTGTTCATACAAAAACACAGTTAAACCCTTTGTAACTGAGATGTTGGTGTTTCAACGATACGGTATACTTTGAAAGAATTAACCAAATACGGTTCTTCCACCCTCCTATGTGTAATTTGAGGCTGTTCAGACAAGAAAGTCAAATACAATCTTTTGACAATACAGCTAAAACCTTCTTCATACATTCAGATGTTCAAAAATCTTACCTCCTACTTCTGTAAAAGGTGCAGCGTTTCAAGGGGAGTCTTATTACATGCTCCCTTAGACCAACAAACAGAACACTATGACTGTGTAGGATCTGGAGGTTCCTTATAGGCTCTCGCTGATCAATTGGAAAAAGTTCAATTTCCTCCAACAAACAGCCACTCCCACTTTGATTCACAGGGGCAAGAACTTTCTTAATAGTTCCATAGTCTGGAAGGGAGAAATAAAATAGAAGATGCTGAGCAGAAGGAAATAATAGCTGGTCAGAACAAAGAAAATACCTAACTTGCTTATTTTTTTAGTTCTTAAACCCAATGGCCTGAGAAGTATTGCAGTGTTTTTACTGGCAAAATTAAACAATCTGTCATCAACTAACAGAGACTGACATACTCATCAGACAAGATTTTTAAAATAAACTCATGACAGTGACTGAATAAACCCAACACAAGCATAATGGATGAGGTGGTGCATTAAAGCTGTATTGTTCCCATAGCTCAGACAATATGCATTATGAAATCGAAGGTCAGAGTAAAAAACCATTTTTTCTTTTGCACAGCTCAACAAATTGCAAACTGTGCCCCTGAACATCACACAAGTCAGGAATGTAAGGATTAAACATTTCAAATTAGGCTGTATTAGCTAGAAGACTCATGTAAAGATTAGTAAGTTCATATTGTGATGTATACAGGGTCAATACTGAGTTCTCCCACACCTCTATGTTCTTGAAGTTGTATTGCTCCATAATGATATTCATTAAAATCAATACAGCTCCGAAGAGTAAGCTCCAGCAAAAAGCAAATCCATTTACTTTTCAAGATATTAAAATAAAAAAAAGTTTACTAGACTGAATTTAAATCAATCTTGCTCCTTGAAGGCTGTAATTAAACTGTGGTCTGGGTTTGATTTGGCACTATGGGAAAGGTATTGAGGTTTTAATGTGGTTACAGTTGAAATTCAATCAGGCACTCTGGTATAAGGAAATACAAATGCAAGGGATGACCTGAAGAATTGAGGCTTTGTTCCTTAGAACAATTCAGATTAGAGGGCAATATGACAGAAGTGTTTAAAATTATTAAAGGGTATGACAGGACAGATAAAAGCAGATTGTTTCCAGTATTTGAGAGATCAAGAACAGGGGACAATAAATACAAGTTCAAATGTAAGAGATTTAGAACAGAGAGGAAGAATTTCTTAACAGACAGTTGTGAGGTTGTGGATTTCACTTACAAGGGTTACTGGTTGAAATAGAAATATGCCAATGTTCAAGATTAGATTGAATAAGTGGATAAGGGAAAGGCAGATAATGGTTTGTAGAGTTGGTAAATGTGATTAGAACTATTTGCTTAAGTGCAGGGTAAACACTAACATGGACTGGTTGGTTGAAATAGGATGTTTCCTTGTGGTATTTTTTATTAGTTTCCTCTTGCTGGCAGGGTAGCAGTGAGATATGATTTCTTCCTGTTTCTTTGACCCCACCATAACTTTGTTCCATTTTGTTGGGTCAGTGCTGATCAGACATGCAGAGCTCCGAGAAGGACATCCATCACTAAGAGAGAGCTGCTTGATGAATCCCTAAAAATACTGGTGATTGTACAAGACTGTCAGTACAGCACCTGGGGAGGCAGAAGGAACTTTAGAATGGGTGGAAGGGTCCTGAAGATAAAGACTGGAAATCTTTGTTTAAGCTACTGCAGAGTAAAAGGCTACAGGAGAGTTAGAGGTCTAGGAAGGAAGGGGTGGAAAGAGAATGTAAGAGCACTGGATGATGTTGGAAAGGGATTTGTATCCAAAGGCTGTGTCCCTCCTCCTTCTCCTGGCAATACCTGGACTTGAGAGAGAGAGAGAAAGAGAGCAGCAGCAGTAACCAGGAAAATCCAGAAGCCTGCCCTGGCCTTGCAGGCCCTTACTAGCATTTAAAAGTGGTAGGGAAGGGGTGGGAATCCTGGTGGGCTCAAGGAGAGGGAAATAGAGGTCAGACCATTAGCCTTCATTAGCTAATTTCCTATAATTTTCCATTGTTTTTGGGCAGGATAGTGGAGAAAAATCTAGCCCTATATCTCAGTAGAACAAGAATTAGCATTCTTTACCACTTCAATTACAATATTAGTGTAGAATATATATTTTTACAGCATGCCTTTATGCTGGTATCTGTGGAATTGATTTTCATGTCTCTGAACAAAGTAGTTAACATTTTATAACTTGATCGATGCAGGGTAATTAGAGCAATGGCAGAAGTGAGGTATGATAAATACCTCCACGAGAAGCTGAACATATTTCACTTATGATTTTGTTACTTATAAGATATACCATCAGCTTCACTTGTGGAGATAACATACAGACAGAACAGTATAAGTGAGCTGTCATATCACCACTTATGGGCAGTAAACACCCAAACATCTGATTTGCAGGTAAGGATGTCTGCTGACAGCACAGATAAATAAAGCTGCCCCACAATCAGCATTCAGACACTTCAAAGAATCAAGAGAATTGCAATGCTTGGATTATTTTAAGTATAAATGGCTGGAAGTAAAGATTTGACCTCTTTATCTATAGGTTGAAGTCTTATGTTTACTGAAACTCCTTAAAGTGATTCTCCTAACACTATAAGCAAGCAAAACAGAAATGTGTTAGATTACATACTTACAATGAAGATAGATTGAGTTTTCATAAAACATTGCCTCTGATGACTGATTTGTTTAATCTGAGGCAGCCTAATTATGAACCATAATTTTCTTTGCACATTCACACAAACTCATGGAATGTTACAACCTTTAAATTAATTCACTGAGCAAAACAACTGTTCCACTGCCTACAGTGCCATCCTTTACCTGATGAGTACAGGCGTAGAAGGAAAAAATGGATAATATATATGTCATGGACAGCAAAATGGCATGATAAATGTTTATCTCAACAACTCAAACTGATCAGATAATTCACAGGTGACATAAGCCAGGAGTGGGTTATGACCAGCTTCACAAATAGAAATATCAATCATATTGTGTTACTGGTTGTGACATTTTAGTTACTATTGATCTCCCGTAGCATTGCACAGAGACAGTTAAGATTAAGTGGACTCTGCAGGTCAAGCTGGGTTAGAAGACATGGGAAGAGGGAAGAGCACAGTAAATGGATACAGAAGAGTTAGATGCCAGGGAAGGAGGGTGTGGGAAGAGGATGTAAGAGTGCTGGATGATGTTGGAGAGGAGCTGGGGCCCAGATAATATGGTTGCACTAGTACAGATAGTGAGACCAGTGAAATACAGGCAGAGAGAATCTCGAAGGAAGGCAGAGGAGGAGGAGGAGGCGGAGGGGGCTAGGGAGGTGTGTAAGATAAGAGATGGTGAGGAAGGAAGGAGGCAGGGGGATGGAGGCCAAGGGAAGGATCCAGAGGGGTTGAGGATGATGTACAGAAAACAAAGTGGGGAGGGGAATGCTGCGGAGGTCTAGGAGAAAAAAACGAGGAGAAAGAGAGAGAGAGAGAGAGAGAGAGTGTGCAGAAGCCATCATAAAACCTCAGGGACCTAGAGGGAGGCACCCAGGTTCTCTGATATGGCATTGGCAGTCATGGTGAGGGGGGAAGAGAGGAACAGGGGTCTCCTCTGCCCACTGGGGAAGCAACTAATGTGGTGCATGTGGAAGGAGATTATCCGAGAATGGCCCCAGCACCACAGGGAATCTAATGACTTGACACAAGTGGTCAAGCTGAGATCCCATCTCACATACACATTTCTCAATAACTGCATCACTGTCAGCACCACCACAACCTCAACACGCTTCACCCATCACCTAGCAATACAACAGCATTCACACACCCCAAACTGTTCCTCCACAAGCACTAATCATGTCTCAGACATATTTCTCAGCTCTTATGAGAGATCACACAAACATAAATACACCTGTCAATAAGCTCATTCACTATTACCACGCTCTCTATTCCGGAAACGAATAGCACATAACAGCCGGCAGGAAGATCTGACCTAGGGAGGTCAGCCACACCTTCATGATACAATTCCCCTTGAGCAGGCAGTATTGGCTGTCATCAGGAGGGGTGTGGCCATGGCCAGAAGTACAACAGACAGCATATCATCTAGAGGTATGTGAGCACTCCAGCTTCCTTATAAATCCACAACTATTCCTGATCCCTAATCCCACAAACCCATCCCCACTCCCAAGCTCCATATAGTCTCATCACACACATCCTCCTATAGTGGCCACACACACTAACCATTCCAGCATTACCATTGCAGGCTCCTGGTAGCAAGATCCACCTTGATCGCTAGAGCAGGTTCATGTTAAGAAACAGCCAGCTCGCTCCTCAAAGGTAAAGAAGGCAGAGGAGAGTGAGGAAGACTGCACTGCATCAGTGACTAGCACTGTTGTAAATAACAGCTCAGAGTTTGGAACCAGACGGAACTTAGAAGCTAGGATAGAAGAGGGTTCCTCATCGGACACGAGCGAGCAGCAAACGTATTGGGTGAAAGAGCCACTGGAGGTGCCACCTCCTCG